>NC_082681.1:42711834-43967919 GCF_025265405.1 Mesoplodon densirostris | reverse complement strand
AGTGATTATGTGAATGTGTACGTGTCTTGGAGTATGCTCACGGAAGAATATTTGAGTGGTCAAGGAAAGGTTTCTTGGTGTTCATGTGTATGCGTTACCTTGTGACCGTATGCTTGGATGAAAGCATGTTCACAGGCGTGTATGATTGTATTTTATGCTCATATTCATGCATGTATACTGTGTGGGTGAAATGTGAGTGCATGACTTGAGTTCATGTGAGCGTATGGATTAATGAATGCGTGAGCTTTGTGGTGAGCACGAGCATATTTGTGTGCAAGGGCGTACGTGAGCATGTTCCTGATGGTGAGCATGTTAATGTGGGTAGCTAAATGGGAGCCCTGGAGAGTATATTTTTGGGTATCCCTGTGAGAGAAACGGTAATCATGGTATGCGACTGAGTGAAGGTGTCAGCTCACTTTTATGGAGTGAATGTATCAGTGTGTTTGTATGAGCAGCTCTGAGTATGTACATCAGTGAAATTGTGAGCATGTTCAAGTGAGGGAGTCAATGTCTGACCACGCTAATGGAAATGAGTGAAGTTGTGAGCATACCTGAGTAAACGTGCGAGCATATGGTGCGAATGTGAATGAGGAGTATTGAGTTTTTAGTCAGTATGTTCATTTGGATGAGTCAACACTACGTGTGTTAACGCAATTGTGTGTCTATAGGTGAGCATGCACACTGTGAGCATGAATACATGAACTTTTACACGTCTTCAAGTGTGATTATATTTGAAATGTTTGAATTTATTGAAAAAGCATTTGTGTGTGCATGTGAATGTGTGAGCATGTTCATGAATGATAGCATATTCATGTAGGTGTGAGGGCTTATTGCGTTTATTTATGTGAGCTTGTTAAAGTGTGAGTACACTGTATGAGTGGAATGTGAGCATGGGAGTATGTTTGTGAGTTTATGTGAGTGAATGCTGGGGCTTCGTGACGAGTGTGATCATGTTTATGTGCAAGTGTATATGTAGGTTCCTGATTGTGAGCATGTTCGGGTGCATGAAAAGTGAATGGGTGTGTTGGAAAATGAATATAGGTCTCTATGTGCATGAAACGGTCAGCATGCTCACGTGGTTGAATGACTGCTTGAGTAGGTTTATGTGCAGTGAATGTGTCAGTGTGTGTATGTGTGCATCTGAGAGTGTTTATGTATGAGGGAATTCATCAGCATGTTCTTAGGAGTTCATGTGTGAAAGCGTCTTGTTACTAGGTGAGTGTACGTTACTGGGTATATGCAAGCCTTTCCACGGCTGAGAGTGCCTTATTGTGAAGGAGTCTGTATGTTTAAGTGAATATTTTGTGTGTACTCATCTGTATGAGTGAATTGGTGAGCATCTGAGAGCATGTCAGCATTTTCTTATGTGATGATTGTGTATGTGTGTTTTTGTGTGATATGTGAATGTAAGTATACTTGTATAAGGGAATGTATGGAAGTATGTGTGTGAGTGTACTTTTTTCTGAGTTTGAGATAACTTGTGAGCTTCTTGGGAGGTGTGAGCATGTTTGTTTTGACGTGCCTACGTGAGTTAATTCCTGTTTGTGACAATATGGATAAGTGAATGTGTGATTGTTTGCATATAAATATAATGAGTATGTTGTGACAGCACTGTGGCAATGGCGACCTACAAGAATGTCCTGGGCTTCCCTGGTGGTGCAGTGGTTGAGCGTCTGCCTGCCGATGCAGGGGACACGGGTTCGTGCCCCAGTCCGGGAAGATCCCACATGCCGCGGAGCGGCTGGGCCCATGAGCCATGGCCGCTGAGCCTGCACGTCCGGAGCCTGTGGTCCGCAACGGGAGAGGCCACAACAGTGAGAGGCCTGCGAACCGAAAACAAAAAAAAGAATCCGCCTGCCGATGGAGGGGACACGGGTTAGAACCCTGGTCCGGGAAGATCCCGCATGCCACGGAGCAACTAAGCTATGCGCCACAACTACTGAGCCTGAGCTCTAGAGCCCGCGAATCACAACTACTGAGCCCACATGTGGCAACTACTGAAGCCCGGGCACCTAGAGTCCATGCCCCACAACAAGGGAAGCCACCGCAGTGAGAAGCCCGTGTACCTCAACGAAGAGAAGCCCCCACTCGCGGGAACTAGAGAAAACCCGCGCGCAGCAACGAACACCCAACACAGACAAAAGTAAAAAAAAAAAAAAAAAAAAAATCATGTAATGGACTGAATTCTGTTCCCCCCAAATTCGTATGTTGAAGCCCTAACCCCAGTGTGACTATATTTGGAGATATGGCCTTAAGGTTAAACGAGGTCATAAGCTTGGAGCTCTAATCCAATAGGGGGGTACCCCTATAAAAAGAGGAACAGACGCCACAGAGCTCTCTCTCTCCCCACACTGAACAAAGTAAAGGCCATGTGAGGACACAGTGAGAAGCCAGCTGTCTGCCAAGGACAAAGGTCTCACCAGGGTATAAATTCTTTTAGTAAATTCTAGACTTCCAACTGGATTGAACTGTGGACCTTTGTATCAACTTAAATTGTTTCCTCCCTCTGTATTCAAGTTTTCTGATTTCTTTCTCTCTGATTCTTTTTGCTTGTTTGTTTGTCACTAGATGTACTTTGTGTGTGTGTGTGAGGGTGTGTCCTCTCTAATCTGCTCATATTTATAGATTTCTTCCTTCAGAGAGCATCAAACCAGTTTCATTAGGGATAGAAGCCACCCCTATGGCAATGGTTGCTTACTAAGTCTTAAGGACTCTGGCTTAAGTTGGGGTTAATTTCATCACCGTGTCACAAAAGTGCCATGGTTGCTTTTCCCTATCATTAGGATGATCAGGATTTTTACTGCAACAGAGGCATACGCAAAGGAGTGGCACAGCAGAAGATTGCTGGGCCCCCAAGCCAGAGGTGGGTGGACTGAAACCATTTTCTGCTATGGTGCTGCCACTTGTGTTGCATGGAATTATTATTATTATTATTTTGTCTTTTCTCTCTATACATATTCCTCAGAATATTTTAGATTTCTAGCAGGGCAAATTTACAGCTGTGGGTTTTATCTCCATTTAATCATGAGTGGTCCAGACCTTTTCGGGGCTTATGGGGACAGGTTCGGAGGCACACTGACCCACCTCTTGGGCAGCCCAGGAGAGGAGGACATCGCAGGCCATGCAGGACACGTGGGGGTTGCATTCTGGAACAACGTGAACCAGAAGGCTCTGTGGCAGGCGGGCTTTGCAGTACTAAGGGGGTGAGGTACGCCCTGGTGCCTAAGCAAGGATGTGATTGGCTTGTTTGAATCGTTCAGCTGGCTGACAAGGAAACACTATTCAGGGGTAAGAAGCAAAAAAACCATCCGGTGCATTTAATAAGGGCTGTTGCTAGAGGACCCTACCTGGCGGAGCAGAGTGGGGAGCGGAATCTGGGATTAGGCCGTTCGAGGCCCTCCCAGTTATACCAGCCGTCAACTCAGCACGGAATACTAACTTTAGCCCTCACCGCACCATCACCCCCTCCCCCCGTGCACACACACACAGGGGCCAGTATACCTGGCTGAGGAGAACTCAGTCCCTGGAGATGGAGGGGTGGACCCTGGAGCAGTAGCTCCCCGACCCCCGCCATTTCAGCGCTATTAGGTACCACAGCGACACAGGGGCTGAAACAAGGGGGCTCCATCGCAGCTGCACGTGCCCAGCCCCACCACCAACTCCTCTACGGACTGGCCAGCAGGCAGCGCGCGTGGGCAGCGGTTCAAAAGCCCAGACCCACGTCTGCTCCAGCCGTCTCCTTCTAAGAGGTCGCCCACTCACCCTCTGCCCGCCCAGCTCACGGCAGCCTGGCGACCCCGCTCACCAATCAAAGAAGTCCAGAACGACGTCAGGAACATCAGGCGAGGAGAGGTCAGAAGCCAAAGTGGAATTTCCACCTGGGATTGGGGTCGTCGCCCGCCAAGGGCCGGGTCCTGATGAGGAGTAGGCGCACAGCGGCCCGCCGCATGTCGGGACGCCATAGCTCCGACCGTCCGAGAACCCTGGAGACCGCTGCAGAGCGGGAGGCCGACAGACGAGGGGGGGCGCGGGATAACCAAGAGGAGCGGGGCGAGGAGGTCGTGCTTCTGCAAAGAGCCGCCTGTAAGGTGACAACATCGAGGCCAAGGGGAGCGCGGAGGGTGCGGGTCGACCAGCGGCCCTGAGCCAGGGAGCGGCAAGAAGAGCAGCAGCCCAGCAACTTCACTCCACGCAGCACCCCGACCACGAACCCAGCCGCTGCAGACAGCGCGGGGTCTGACGCAGTTCTGGCAGCCGCTGGGCGGGCCTGAGGCCCGGCGCACAACTGGCTCCGCCCACCCCGATGGCAAGCGAGCTTCGCCAATCAGGCAGGCGCTGGGAGCCTTTCAACGAGATGCATGGTCCAGCCTCCTACCGCAGCCTGTGTGCCGCCCAGCCCTCTGCTCCTTCTGGCGTCTGCAGTCATTCCCGGGTCAGCCACAGTTCCAGCTCCCTGGCAGCTGGAGAGCTGGGCCGGGGGTCGGCGGCGTGGGGCACCCCGCCCTGCACCTCCCCTCTGCAAAAACGCAAAATGTGCTTTTCACTTGGAACAGCGTATGCCCAAGAGTTTGCTTTTTGTGGTGAAAGTAGTAATTTGACCACCCAGGCTCAATCTGCGTTTTGAAAATACTGGACACCTTTGAGGAATCAGGACCTAGTTGACTGGTGGTCATTCCCTGACCCTTGGGCCTCCAGTGAACCAGACTGCCTGTCCTCTGGAAGGCATAGAGGAGGTTCAACCAGTGCGTTTTGTGACACGGTTCTGGCCCATCATCAGGACCGAAATTGGGCTCCAGGAGCCCCCCTCCCATAGCTAAGGGATGCACAGTTGAAGTGAGGGTTCTTGGCTGACAGCATGGAAGGGGAAAAGAAGGCAACGGTCAGTGTATCGGATCTTCAAGGCAGTGAGCCCCCGGAGAGCAGGCCACTCTAATGCTCCAGCATTCTGGCTCTGCATGTGGGGGAAAAAAAAGCCTTACGTTTTTGCTAGAGGGCTTCTCTTCTTTCCGCTACCCTGAACATTGCCACACAGAGTAGAAATATCTCAGAGAAAGAGGAAATGCTTCCACTCATTCACTACCCTTCATCCTTCCCATCTCAGGTACCTTGATGAAGCAAGGTCAGAAAGAGGCTTCTTCAGAGCACATAAGCCACATGGGCAATGAACAGATAGACCTCAGTCATATTCACCAGCGCTGGACCTCGTGAGGCATGCCATGTAAAAGTGTTGAAATCAAAATGGATTTCAGGTTCACTCTTGGTCAACTAGAATATTCAAAACAAACATTCCCCCCTTCCCCTTTCCTTCAGTATTTGGTGAAAATAGTTGGGACTGCTTGTGCCCAGCATATTGCACAGCTTTATTTGCATGGAACTCTCTGGGGTGGCTGAGTGTTTTGTACAGCTAAAAATTTAACTCTTTACCCCACCTCGACCTCTTCTCAAGCACCCTCTTTCTTCTTCTGTCTTTTTTTTAAACGATTTTAGAATCACACATGTTTAAAATGTGTCTCTTAATTTCCTTCCTTCTCTTCACCAGCAGAGCATCTTCACACATTCATTTTCCCTCTCCTTTCCCCCTCTTTTTCCTTCTATTGCAGTAAGTGCTCTCTTCTCACTTACGGGGCAGATCCGCATAGAACTAACCCACTTACTTAGGTGGGGGATCCCTCTATGACGAACCATCACAACAGCAGTGGGTCAGTTGAGCCCAGCCCTACTGCTCTTAATCCTGCACCCCTTGTCTCTGGTCAGCCAGGCATCCTCGAACAGACAATGCTTGCTGGTTAAAAATGAAAAGGCCATTTCAGTTCAGTTTGTCTGAGCATCTGAATTGTATATGGGCGAGGAGGTGTGGGGACTGCCTAGAGAAGGAGGGTCGATGGGCCCAAGGTTACACAGTGGCAAAAAGCGAAACTAGAACCCTATTTCCAGGTTGGCCTACTTCTAGAAAAGTGTGTTTTTCTAGTGAAACTCAGCTTTGACTGCTATTTCAGGCAGCCACAGGCATGTGGGTATTGTTTTGTTTGAAAGCAGGTTATTCCTATTCCTGGAATCAAATTCTTCAATCAGTGTCTCAACTGACAGGAAAAGCAAGCCTCAAGTTTTTCTCCTAGGCATCCTTGTGACTATGGATATGGCCAAAAACTTGATGGCAAGAATGAATTTACTTCCAGAGCTTACGTCCCACACTCACATGACAAAGAGCCGAGAAGGCAGCAAGGAATATGAAAAAGCCAGTATAATTTATACTTGTTGAGTTTTTGTCTAGTTCATTTATTAGAATGTACATCAATATCCAGATTGAATGCACTTAAACCTGAATATGGGATCATGGTGTAGAGGACATAGCACTGACCTAGGAGTTAGCCCATCTGTGTTCTGACCCAGCTCTGACCCATGACTGCGAGTATTCCAGTTTGTCTAGAGTATGAGGTGGATTGGGAGGTAAGGCAAGAGGTAAAACATGTAAGAAGAAAAAGAATAGGTAGTACCTGGCCTAGTGAGGGCCGCACATTCAGTGCACAGAAAATAACTACTCAGTGAATATGTGAAGCTAAGAAAGAGAATTTTATTTTATTTTATTTTTTTACTTATAAGCAGCTAACAGTTATTTGTCACAGTCCTAGAAGCTGGTTAGTCCAAGATCAAGGTACCAGCAGCTTTGGTGTCTGGTGAAGGCCACTTCCTGGATCATAGGTGGCAACTTTTCACTATGTACTCACTGGTGGAAGGGTCAAAGTATCTCTCTGGACCCCCTTAAATAAGGCCCTAATCTCATTCATGAGGGCTCCACCCTTATGACCTAGCCACCTCCCAGAGACACCACCTTCTAATACCGTTATTTTGGGGTTTAGGATTTCAACACATAGATTTGGGGAAAATGCAAACATTCTATTTAGGATACCTACCCAATTTCCACACTGCCCACAAAGTGCCATGTCTAAACCCAAATAAAATCACATCATTTTCTTGCTTTAAAAAGTCCAAAGTCTTCTGATTGACTGGCAGAGAACTTTTCTTCTTCAACCTTTCTCTCCATAACCTATTCCACATACTCCATTTTTCATCTGCATCTCTTCTATTTTTCTTTTTTGTTTGCTTTCTTTCTTTTTTTTTTTTTTTTTTTTTTTTTTTTTTTGCGGTACGCAGGCCTCTCACTGTTGTGGCCTCTCCCGCTCGCGGAGCACAGGCTCCGGATGCGCAGGCTCAGCGGCCATGGCTAAGGGGCAGAGCTGCTCCACGGCATGTGGGATCTTCCCGGACCGGGGCACGGACCCGAGTCCCCTTCATCGGCAGGCGTACTCTCAACCACTGCGCCACCAGGGAAGCCCTCTACTTTTTTTAAAGTTAATTTTTATTGAAGTATAGTTGCTTTACAATGTTGTTTTAGTTTCTGCTTTACAGGAAAGTGAATCAGTTTTATGTATATGTATATCCCCTCTTTTTTAGATTTCCTTCGCATTTAGGTCACCACAGAGTATTGAATAGAGTTCCCTGTGCTATATACTAGTTTCTGAGAAAGAGAGTTTTAGATCTGATCGTCCAAACAAAGGAATTTGAATTTCATCTTATATTCAACAGTAAGCTTTTGGAGGATTTCTGCAGGAAAATGACATCATCAGGAAGAAACTTTCAGGTACTTTCTGGAAGAAGAACTAGAAGAAAGAGAGACTGGGGACAAGGAGAGAAGTTAGGAGGGTGGTGCACACCTCTGCTTCCAGTCATGGCAGGCTAAGTCATTTGCACTCACCAGCCCAATGAGGACAACTAAAAAATACTGGGTGAAATGTGAAAAAGAAATTATCTTCATTAAGCGCTAAGAAACTCTGAGGCTAAAAGCTAGAAGAAAGCAAAAACCCAAATAGGAAAGCCCAGCAATCAAAGCCACTTTTGCCTGAGGGCATTAGCAAATCCAGAAGAAAGAATATTGACACTGAGCTGTGCTTTTGGTGGCCTCATGGAAAAGAGATGAAAAGTTGAAGTTCTCATCCCAAGTGAGTAGATCTGATAAGCCCTCCAGCCACTCTAAAATAAGTGACTACCCCTTTGGGATAATGGTGAACCAGAAGCAACAAGCCCTGGCATGGAATTGGAGTCTAGATATCCATCACCAGAGTGACGCAAGGAACTTCAAGCCCTGAACTTGGATTAAAGTGGTCTTGGACAGGTAGTAACCCCAGGCATTTCGCAGCAGCAAGTAAAAATGCTCTCTGCAGGAAGGTTCTGTCTTCCTATGCCTGAAATCAGTCTGATAAATAATTTTTCAATAATATATTGGCACATAGTCAAAGATAAGTGGACACATAAACAACAAAATACATTGTAAGTGACAGCTGAAAGAAAAACTAGGCAATGAAAACAAATTCACAAATATTTCAGATATCCGAATTATGAGACACAGACTATAGTCACTATGGCCTACTACAGTTCAAAAAATTTTTAAAAAGCTTTAAAATATTTTCAGGGAACAGAAAATCCTAAAAAGTGGCATAGCCAATTTGAAAAAGAATCAAATAGGACATCTAGGACTAAACAATATAAGGATTGAGGGTTCAAAGTATGCATTTAACAGAAGGCTATACATAATCATTAGATGATGATAAATGCGATGAAGAGAAATAAACCTAAGAGAGAATTACTGAATTCGAAGATAGACCAAAGAAATCATCCAGAATTTTGCCTGGAGAAATGAATTATATGAAAAAAATGTAGGATAAGAGACACAATGAATAGAGTGAAGAAGTCTAATATACATTTAATTTAAATCCTGGAAGGACAGAAGTGAGAAATGGGAAAGAAGATGATGGCCAGAAATTTTCCAGAGCAGATGAAATGCACCAATCCACAGATTCTAGAAGCCCAGTGAATTCTCAGCAGGATAAAAAACAGATATTCACTCCTAGACACATCGTAATGAAAGTGCAGGAAATCAGAAAGAATGAAGGCTATATTAATGATCCAAGTTAGAGATAATGAATCTTGACCTTGGGCAGGAGCAAAAGAAATAAAGACAAGGGGATGGGCCTCTACACGCTTGCCTTTAGAATACCTTTTGCTCAGACTTACCATGAACGACTATTTTATAAACATTCTCCATTTCATTCTTCATTAATAAAATACATTTGCTAACAAATCTATTTGTCAGAGCAACCTGACACCTAGGAGCTGTTCAAATTTTCTTAGTCATACATGAAAGGTCGTCATCTTATAAGTATGTCATCTCATGGGCTATGAAAGGGGTGAGTATTCTCCATAGGAATTATGACGGTTAATTTTATATGTCACCTTGATTGGGCTAAGGAAGAATTTCAAGTGCATAAACCTATTCCAGGAGCTATTAGGTCTGGAAAAGCTTCTGTTTGGATCTGCAGATCCTATTTAGGAGTGAGCTATGGAAATGAAGTCAGAGTGACCTTTCTTGTGTTCCATTTAATGCAAACATATTAAGAGAGCATCTTTACACTGAAATGCATTATTATGGCAACTTGCTTATACAGAACTTCACTTTGAATTTATTAAAAATAAATGGAAATGCTTATTTCACCTTGAGGATTATGTGTGGACCTTAATTGACAAAATGTACTCTCTACCCCATCCCACTGATCAGAAAATGGCCACCCTCCTCCAGAGGACGAATAATAATCATTTAATCCGCACTTCAGCTCTGTAAGGTAGGTATTATTCTTCCCATTTTCCAGCCAGGAGGGGAGATGATATAGTAGATGTCAGAGGTTAGACTCTGAAGCCAGACTGCCTGGGTTGGAATTTCACCTGTGCTACCCACTAGCCGTGGAATCTTAAGCAAGTTACATAGCTTCTCTGTGCCTCAGTTTCCTCATCTCTAGAGTAAGATAATAATAGGACTTCTTTAGAGGCTGCAATGAGTTCATTCATGGAAGGCACCTAAATTATTATGGCCAATCATACAATCAGTGCTCAAAATATGGAAAATCTACTTGTTCTAGAGTTACGAGGCCATTTTTTTGTGGCCACTGAATAGCACGAATGAGAAGCAAAAATATGCATCACTGAAGCTGACTAGAAGAAGAAACATGGGTCATGGGAGCAGCCTGGCCTTATTATCCATAGTTCCTGAAATGAGCTGTGTGACCCTGACTGGGGGCAGTGGGAGGTGTCTACAAGGGTTGGAGAAGGCACTCCATGGGGAGCCAGTGCCTAAGATATGTCCCAAAAGTGTCTGCCCAGCCAGAAGCTCCTGGAATCCCGGAGATGAGAGAAGGCCCTTTCCCACACAGGCTCCAGGAAGCGTTTAGAACCCCAAGGAATATACAAATTACTAAGCTCAATGAATCACAATAAATTCACTTTAAAAGTACTAGTTTACCCTCTTAATTTACAAGTGGCAATGTATGAAGCAACTGATTGTTCATCATACTTTTTCTTTGGGAGACCTGAAGCAGTTTCTGGCTTACCCAGTAGGGATGTCAAACCCCTGAGTGACACGCAACCACCTTATCACCTTACCTTATAATTTCTAATGGCTGGATTTTGTGTTCCGTTGTCATCACAGAATGTAAACGGTTTCAACTATTACTTGGTTCAAAGCCCTTAGTCCGTATCAAACTACCTTCCCCTTTACTTTTCAGTTAAGACTCTCAAGTAGTTCCTAGAGCAGCTTCAGCATTTATACCTTTCTGTCAGCAGCTTTGTCTCAGATATTCATGTGGATACAGCCTTGTTCACAATGGAGCCCAGGGCAAAATGCAGAATGTTTTTGTGTTTCTGATTTACTATAATGAGGGATAAGTGTGCTTCGGGCAATCACTCCCATGGAGAGCAAAGGGGAAATTTAGCGGAACATAATGTGTGTTGACTTGAGTAAGCCTCAGTCCCATGCCCCTGCCTTGGGGTTGGATTCCAGTTTCTGACTACCCAAATGTGTTCACAATGCACACTGGAAGATGTAGCCCCATCTGGCAACACTGGAAATAAGCAAGGAGTCATAGGGCCCCTTAATACAGAGGAATTCCCCAGGTCACTGAGTTGGTGAACTCAAGGTGATGTGGTATTCCTCCATTCCTCATGATAGCAGTATTTACTGAGAGAGAGCCATATGCCAGGTCTTGTGCCATGCACAGCCACACACACGGTCTGCCCCCAGCGAAACAACTCTTTAGTAGAAATATAGATGATGAGCCAAGGAATTTCAAAACACATGGTGCAGTGATATACATAAGAGGGGCTCCTAAACCAGGCTTGAGGGTTTGCAGAGAAAACTGGATGTCTGGGGCAGGAGTGAAAGGAAGTATTAATCTTCACACTTTTATGTCTTTCCCTCAACCCTGCCATAATTTATAGACAAGTCCTATTTTCTGAGTAAAATATAAATCCAACCACTTTATAACGCCTTGCTTTTGTCACTCTGGTCCAAGCTCCCATCGTCTCTCAGGTGGACTACTCCAATAGCCTCCTAATTGGCTTCCCCACTTCCAGTTTTATATCCTGTGGCAAATATCGTAGGTTAGCTCACTTGACTCCATTACAATCCCAATCACAGCAGGTAAGGCGTGGTCGAGGTTGCAGACCAAGTCTACATTTCCTGAACTCCTGCCCTTATGGCCTGGATTCCACACATAGCTTAGCCTCTGCCAAGCAGATAATAAACCCCCATGAGACTTGGTGGGAGCAGGAAGGTGGAGTCTATGCTGCTTCTTTTGTGGTTTCTGATTTCTCTTAGTGAGCATGGGCTCAGAAACTGTTGCTTCTCCTGCAGCAGTAATAATAGAGGTCCCAGGGTACAGTTCCTAGTTTTGTGGGTATCCAAAGGCAAGGCATGGGACATCAACTTTGTATAGATGGAGAAGGAGGCAATGTGGTCTCAAAGCCAAAATTTGTGATGCTCTCAGCAGAAACAGAGTGGTCCAATGTCTTCTTCACTTTCCACCCTCCTGATTGTCCCAGTTCTGGGGTATTATTCAAGAAAACAATTCTGGAAATTATAACTACTACTTGAGTTAAAACAAACATGACCACCCCTCTCCCCCGTGCAAAAGTCTCTTGTGCTTTTCCCTCATACACCCAGGTATTTTGTAGGCTCTTGTGATTTATTTATGCATGCCTGTTTTTGTACTTTGTAAAAATGGCCTCCTATAGAATGTTTTCTTGTGTGTGTGTGTTCTTTTTCTTTTTCTGGCTTGATATCTTGATTCATAAGATTCATCTAACTTGTATGTAGCCAAGATTGCTCATTTTCTTTGCTGTATGACATTCCACTGATGCATATATCACTTCATATACCTACCCAACTAGTATTTGAATTTGGGTTGTGTCCAGTTCTGGACAATTACAAACAATGCAGCTCTGTGCATCCTTGGCCTTGTCATCTGCTTTGCATGGGCATGGGGTTCTCTAGGCGAAGCGCCTAGTGGTAGTATTAGTGGATCCAGGGTAAATATATCTTAAACTTTGAGGGATACTGAATATTCCCGTTATTCAGTTCTACATATTTCTTGATTTCCTCCAGTCCAAGGATTAGTTAGTAGTATGCTATTTTGTTTCCAATCATTTGGGTGTTTTAAAGCTATCTCTGTGTTATTAGCCTCTGCATTAAGCATTATGATCAGAGAGCCTAGATTTCATGCCAGTGATCCTTTGCAGTTTATTGAGGCTTCCTTTTTCTTAGTAAGGTCTATTTCTGTAAATGGTCAATATGCTCAACAGAATTTATGTTCTCTGCTTGTTGGGTATAAAGTTTTATAGTATCTAATAGCTCAAATGTATTATTGTGTTTAGGCCTTTGATATTACTGCTTATTTCTGTTTGCTTGGACTTTCATGTTCTGAGAGTGGTGGGTTAAAATCTCCAGCTCTCATTGTTAACGTATCTATCAGTCCCTACAGTCATAAAATTTATCATTGAGGTTTAAGCTATCCTGCTACACCAACTTCTATAACTCCCTCACGCTATCATCCACTGACCCTAGCCATCCACTGCTCTCTGCCCCATCCTACCACCTTCTACATGACTCCAACGTCCACATCAATCACTCAACAATTTGACGCTCTCATTTCCAATGAACATCTTTACAACATACTAGCCAACCCCTCTCACAGACACAGTCTGGTTTATTTTTCACCCTAAACTACTCTACCTCTCACATCTAAAATGAAAATATCCCAGTGTTGGACCGCAAGCCCCTGGCCATGCTGCTCTCTCATTCTTTTACTCTCTCTACACGTGTTCTTTTATCTCACTGAGGCCTCCTAATCCTTGGCCTCTCTATTTTCTGCCCATCTGCACTCTCCTTCTTCTGTCTCTCCCTCCTGTCACTATTGATTTGGTTTGGGGTTCTCCCTATTTTTTTTTCTGGCCGTGCCCCGCAGCTTGCTGGGATCTTAGTTCCCTGACTCAGGATCGAACCCGGGCCCCGGGCCACTGAGAAGTCCTAACCATTGGACCACCAGGGAATTCCCTGTGGTTTCTCCTCTTTTCCTTCTTTTCCTGCTCCCACTCTGACATACAAAGTTCTCAATACATCTACCACCACTTATTCTTCTATGCTTATAACACCTTCTGTATCTCCACATCCAGTTATCACTCATAGCCAATCAACTGTTGACTTTCAGTTCTATACACTTCTTCAATGTGTTTCACTACTCCTACCTTAGTCTAGGACTTCAGCATCTCTCACATAAATCACTGCTGTAATGAGCACTGCATTCTTACTCCTCTCTGATCCTTTCTTCACATATCTTTCAGAGTGACATGTCTAAAACACTAATTACTTCCCAAATTAGAGCCCCTTGATGGTTTCTTGTAGCCTTAAGAATGAAGTCTCCACTACTGTCTCTGGGGAAATGCAGATGGCCAACAGGCACATGAATACACGTTCAACGTCACTAATCATCAGCGAAATGCAAATCAAAACCACAATGAGATATCACTTCGCAAAAGGACACACAGAACAAATTTTGGCGAGGATGTGGAGAAAACAGGACGATCCTACACTGTTGGTGGCACTGTAACTGGTCCAGCCACTGTGGAAAACAGTATGGATATATTTCAGAAAACTAAAAATAGAACTACCATACGACCCAGCAATTCCACTCCTGGGCATCCATCTGTAAAAAACAAAAACACGAATTCAAAAACATGCATGCACCGCAATGTTCATAGCAGTGTCAGTTACAATTGCCAGTATATGGAAGCAATCTGTGTCTTTCAACGGATGAATGGACAAAGAAGATGTCAGGTATATATACAAAGAAATACTAATCAGCCATAAAATAGAATTTTGCCATTGGCAGCAACATGGATGGACTTGGAGGGTATTATGTTAAGGGAAATAAGTGAGACAGAGAAAGACAAATACTCAGTAACTTAAAAAGAATTAATAACTGGCTGAATTAATGGACATAGAAATGAAGGTAGAACAGACTTAAGAAAGTCTTCAACAACACACATGCTGCAGAGAGCAGAGAAAGGGCAGGGCTTATTTGAAAACCACCTAATAAGTTGGTATTACTAGGTCTACAGAGCTAGTGGGCCCTTTTGTGTGCATCTTAAATGCCAAATTTAGTGTGTATGCAGTAGAGTCATCAAAATTGTCTTACAGGAATTTGGCATGGTCAGAGTTGGGTTTTAGGAAGGTTAACTTAGCAAGTATATGAAGCATGTATCTGTGGGGAAAGATATGGGGTAGGAGAAGGTTAGGAGTCTAGGGCAAAGTTCAGGCAAGAAGTAATGAAGGTAATGATACTAAGAGTTGGCAAGAATGTGGAGCAAATAGAAATCTCATCCCCTGCTCTTGGGAATATGAACTAGTACAACCGTTTTGAAAGATAATTGGTGTTACCTAGTAAACTGAACTTGGACAGAACCTAAGACCCAGAAATTTCATGTCTAGGCCTATACTGTAGATCAGGGTTTCTCAACTGTTGACATGTTGGAAAGATAATTCTGGGTTGTAGAGGACTGTCCTGTGCATTGTAGGACGTTTAGCAGTATCCTTGGCCTCCACCCACTAGATGCCAGTAGCACACCCTCAATTATGTCACCCAAGATGCTTCCAGACGTTATCAAATATCACCCTGGCTGGGGCGGATGGGCAAATGCGGAGAATTGCTCTCAACTGAGAAACTAAAGAAGCTGTTGTATAAGGGCACAGTGGGATATGAATGAGAAAGTTCATCGCAAAATAATTTGCAAAAGCATAAAAGTGGAAACAACCCACATGTCCATCAACAGGAAATAGACAAATTGTGGAATTTTCATATGATGGATAACTATACAGCAATGAAAACTGATTACTACCGTTTTACACATCAACATGGATAAATCTCACAAACACAAATTTGGGGGGGAGAGAAAGAGTAAGACAAGTAGTACATCAAGTATAATTAGATCTACATGAAGTCCAAAATGGAGAAGAAATAACATTATTTAAAGGAACATTCCTCTACAGTAAATGTATAAAAAAGTGAAGTATTAACAAGTTCAGGATTGTGGTTACCTCTGGGAAGGAATGAGGAGATGAACCTGGAAGGGCACAGGTGGGCTTTCAAGGCATTAGCCGTGTTCTAGTTTTCAAGCTTGGTGGTGAGTACACAGGTTTACATATTATTAAGATATACCTTACATATATGCTGTATTATCTTCTGTATACATGAAACAGTTCATAATTTGTCAGGAAGTGATGTGGTCTAAAATAACGCAGGAAAATGGAGAGAAAGGCAGCAGAGTAAATAACTAATTGAATGAGAGACAGAGACAGAGAGAGAGAGGGAAGAGCCATCTTTTACTTGCCTCTCTGAATCGTTTCAAACTCATTTTCTTCATAGATTTGGGGATTAAATCAATTCCTTATCTATAAACACACATAATTCATTGCTCAAACTTCTAAGAAATGTACATTTTATACCTCAAAACCGATCCTACTATATGATGTGATTCTCAGGAGTGGATAATACTACATTTCACAAAACACCATTGTCTGAGAATCCTGCCCTGTTAGACTTGTAAACGTGTACTCATTTGTATTCCTTGGAGTTATAAGCATATGAAAATAGATGGCTTAGAGTAAAAGTGATTCTTCATCACTAACTTCAGTGTCATTAGCATATCCCTAACTGGTACAGATAACTGTTTCCAACTCCGGCACCCACCCTACCCCTCTGTTTTTCTCCTAATGGTCCCTCTCAGGTAGTGGAATAGAAGGAGATTTTTTGGATCAAACCTTTTCAGAAGATGGAGCCATAACCAAGAAAAATATCAGAACATCCTAACCTTTCCTGGACCAGGCAGAGAGGGACAAGACAGGTCTTTCCTACAAGCAGCACAAATTTTCATGGTTGAAGGACTCACTGAGAACATATTTTATACATGTGGATACAGAAAAACCCACAAACACCCAGAGAAACAGGATATGCAGGATTTGTCCCTGACTTGATTTAGGGACCGTCTCTCAGAGACTCAGAGAAGCCTGATATGTTAGAGCTACAGCAAACCGTCAGAGCAGCAAGCCTGAGCTTCCTCCCTCAACATGAGAGGCTTCAGGTGCATACATGTGGATAACGTAGCCCACTTGTCCTGTTACATGTATACACGGCCATCACCTCGTAGATACCTCTAAGCCATAAATGTATAACCCTGACAGTGCCACTCAGTCCTCAGAAGGACAGACTCAGTGAAGAGGAACACGCATGCCCCTTGGTGTTTGGGACATGGGGCCACCTGGGGAGTAAATTCAGGGCCCTAGGTACCTGGAGCTCGGTAAGGGGCAGGGACATGGACTCCGAGCATGCACCAAAAAAGGCTTATCTCAAAAAGAGGTGTGCATGCGTTTGTCTAAAGTGAACCTCCCGGGACTTCCCTGGCGGTCCAGTGGGTAAGACTCTACACTCCCGATGCAGGGGGCACGGGTTCGAACCCTGTAGGGGATCTGATATCCTGCATGGCACACGACGTGGCCAAAAAAAATTATAAATAATAAATAAAGTGAACCTCTGAAAATTCTTAAGTCCAGGTAAAGGCCTTTAATATTAACTATTAACTATATTTAATATGTTAACTATATTAACACAGAAATACACACACACGTCCCCTGCTGGCATGGCATGAACCATACAGAACCAAACCAATCCTGAGGACTTTTGAGGGACCATACATGGATAAATTTCTACTTGGACTGTCCTTGTATTAAACAATGGTGACAAAAGGCCTTCTGCCATTTTTTGTTGCTGTTCTAGCCAAGAGGAATACTCTGTGTTACTACATGACAATGCATTTTTAAATGTCAACCCCACTGACAGGGGAAAGGGTTGTGGATACATTACACTCACTTCACTTTAACAGAACTTTATCAAGCATCTATGAAGAAGAAAACACAGTGCTTTAGAAGAGAGAAATCAATAAAAGCCTTTACGTTCTGAACAAGTCAGAAGCTCACATTTTAGGGAGCTGGGGCGATACACACATAAATAATGTTAATCTACTCTAGGATACGAGAGGAACTAGCATGGAAAACAGAAAATGTATTGATGCTAACCAGGAAGCTCTCAAGCAGCCTTAACTAAATGTAGAAATAAGGCTTTGTGCCCTCAAACCCCTGGTCCTCCCCTTCTCTGATCGTCTGCTCTGCTCAAGGACCACTTCACTCTTTTCCCTTAAAGAAGTTCCAGATACTACGCCCATTTCCTCTTTTAATTTTCTTTAAATTAGGACATATTTCAGACCTCGACAAAGGTACAGAGAATGCTACGCCCATGCAACCATCAGCCGTCTTAAGAAACGTAAGCTTACAAATAAAATTGAAACCCACTATTCCCCTCCCCAACTGAATTCTCCCTCTCTTTCCATACATTTAACCACTGTCTTAAATAAGTTTATTGTTCTCATACACACCTTTCTGCATTCTACATATGCATGCATTACTCCTATGTATGCCTTTTACTACAAATAGATGTATGTATAATCAATCTAATAATTTTGAATGCCTTTAAACTTCATATGTGCATGGTATCATAATGCTTTTATCGTGTTGGAACTAGGTTCTTCCTTTATCTATTTGTCCCTCCAACTACTGAATCGTTGCCCCTTGTTATAAGCTGAATTGTGTCCCCGCAAAAGATATGTTGAAGTCTTGACCCCCAGAACCTGTAAATGTGACCTTATTTGGAAATAGGGTATTTGCAGGTGTAATAAAGATCAGATGAGGTCATACTGGATTAGGGTGGGCCCTTCATCCAATATGACTGGTGTCCTTATAAGAAGAGAAAGAACACAAAAACAGAGATAGGGGAAAACACTATGTAAAGATGAAGAAAGACACTGGAAATCTGCACGTACGAGCCGAGTGATGCCAAGAATTGACAGCAACCACCAGAAACTAGGAGAGAGGCATGGAACAGATGTTTCCTCTAAGCCTCCAGAAGGAAACAAACCTGCCCACACTTTAACCTCAGACTTCTGGCCTCCAGAACTGTGAGAGAATAAATTTCGGTTGTTTTAAGCCACCTGCTTTGTGGTAATTTGTTACGGTAACCCTAGGAAACTAACACATCCCTCCGGGAGGTCTTTGTGTCTCAGGCCCCTGAGAATTCTAGTACCTTCCTCAGTCCAGATCTTACCATCCTGTTCAGTTTACCTGTAATAGTACCAAGTCAGTGAATTAAGGCTGGTTCTACTGTAGGTGTAGTTAAATGTTTCCCCCATTGCTCTAAAGCAGTGGTTCTCAAACTTTAGTGTGCTTCAGTAGCACTTGGAAGACCTGTAAAACCCTGATGGCTAGCAGCCTACCTTCAGAATATCCAATCTAGTAGGTCTGGAGCAGGGTCTGAGAATTTGCATTTCAAACAAGTTCCCAGGTGATGCTGATGCTGATGCTGCTGCTCCATGGCAGGCCAGTAGCACCATCTGGTCCCCAGGCAAGCTAGGTTATCCATCAGTTTCTTTCAATAACATACACTAGAGGATGGGCCACCATCTCTATCGTCACACAAGTTGTTTATAATCTAATATTTTAATTTATTTGAGGCTGCTATAAAAGGATGTCAAACAGGCTTACCAAATACTTGAAAGAAATCCCTTTCAATGACAGTAAGGTGGGCCGAAATAAATAGAACAAAGATACATTGCAGTCAGTGTTATTTATGTGAAAAAAAAACTCTGCAGGTTATTCATGTCAAACAACCTTTTATTTTCAATGTGAACAATACTGTCAAATTTATATGTAAAAGGTAAGAATAAAGTCAGATAGCAGTTAATATCATTTTGGGATGTTGAACTTTGAAACAAAATCTGTGTTGTGGGCTAATGAAAACTAGAATCTCCGTGGAGAACAAATTCTTCTTTTCTTTCCCTGTACACTTCTTTTTATGCCTTCCAACTCTAGGATGGGATAAGAGTCAATTAACAACTGTACACCAATAACATGCACCAGGGACTTTCTAAATATGAGTCAATTCTATGTACATCTCTTGGCTCTCCAAGGAGAAAACAAAATGTTTTCTTCTTGTAACCCAGACCCTTGGTTATCAGGGTGCACATCATTTCATCACACCAACCTCATCTCTCTCTTGCCTACCACTATAAATGCTAGTTTTTTTTCTTGAAAGGCCACTCTGTGATTTAAATGTCTTTCCCCCTTAAAAGCCTATGCTCCTTACACAAATCATAAATCCCTTATATTCCCAGACCTTCTGTTTCCATATCTGTAAAATGAGAATGAGGCTGTTATCAAACGTCCACAGGTGTGAAAATTAAGAAAGGGAGAAAGAAAGAGTGTGATACTGAGAGAGAGAGAGAGATGAGAGAGAGAAAGGAAAAGATGAATGGGTAGCGGAAAGAGAAACTAGAATTGAATTACCAACTCAGTGATAGCCAATAATAATACTATGGCTAATTTTCTTTCCTTTTGAATAAAACATCTAAATTGAACTAATATTTGTGAATTACTCATGAAATTCAGTCTTATTTGAAATCCTTAACTTTTTACTACTTTGTAAGGAGTCACCTTCTCAAAGGCATTGCTATTCCAAGAGACTTCATTTCTGTGGCCAGGTGATGAAGGTACAGCTAGTGCACAGCTTAGTCGCTTTAGCTGCTTCTCCTGGTGACCAGTCTCTGAAAATATAGGCCTCTATATTTTAGACCTCTAAAAAAATATAGGTCTCTATTTCCAGGTCTGATAAATTTCCCATCTGCAGTAGACTTAAAGCTACAGGACAAAGGACTTGTGGCTGTAAATGAGATACATTTCAGAACACACTTCCTTCTATATCATCTAGAATACAAGTACATTATTAACATTAAACTGTTTTTCCAAAACTAAATTTCAACAATTTTTTCTTATTTACTTTATAAAAAAAATTAAAAACATTATAGATAGCTAGTGGGAAGCAGCTGCATAGCACAGCGAGATCAGCTCGGTGCTTTGTGACCACCTAGACGGGTGGGATAGGGAGGGTGGGAGGGAGATGCAAGAGGCAGGAGATATGGGGATATAGCTGATTTACTTTGTTATAAAGCAGATGTACTTTGGAAATAGGGTATTTGCAGGTGTAATATAGATCTGGTGAGGTCATACTGGATTAGGGTGGACCCTTCATCCAATACGACTGGTGTCCTTATAAGAAGAGAAAGAACACAGAAACAGAGACACAGGGGGAAACACTATGTAAAGATGAAGAAAGAGACTGGAATCATGCATGTACAAGCCGAGTGTACAAGCCAAGTATAGCTGATTTACTTTGTTATAAAGTAGAAACAACACACCACTGTAAAGCAATTATACTCCAATAAACATATTAAAAAAAAAAGAACCACTGTAGTGGCAGTCATACCTGTAATTTCTGTTCACAAAAATCACAGTACATATTACAAAAATCATAATGCATGTTACAAAATCACACACAATCTCAAGGAACATTACAGTTGTTGTAGAGATTTCAAAATATCATTTATACTTCCTATGACTTCGTAAGTACTGTATTTATTGTAGCTGCTGAATGATGTTTTTAGTATAGAACACATATATTACTATATGCAGTGTTAAGTGTCTGACATTAAGCTTTTGATTGCTAAGTCATCAAGTTCAAAGACATCCATCTAGAATAAACACATTGCCAGCTGTATGGCAGCTACACAACTAGATAAGCACCCAGGCTACGCCCACCCATGACACCCATTAAGTTCTTCTTTTAGAAAGCTCTGGGTAACCTAGATAACTGACCAGGTGAGTGACCTCATTTTTCCCTTCCTGTGCCCAAATCCTCTCTTATGTTTTTAAATTTATTTATTTACTTATTTTTGGCTGCATTGGGTCTTTTTTTTTACATTTAACCTAATTTTATTCATGCTTGCCTTGGGATGGGGAATAGATCATTCAGTAAACACATAAAGTAAAAACAAAATATGTCTTGACATATACAACCTTTAAAATACAATAATGATGTACCTTAATTACTTCCATGTACACAAGTCTAGCATTACAGTTTTTTAAAAAAATAAACACAACTGAGACTTCTACGAGCATTTTACAATAAAGTAATTCCTAATTTTTCTTTGTAGATAGATCAAGCACCTCCAAAATACAAACTCCTATACACAGTGAGTGCTTCACTTAAAATGAATACTTAAGTAAATTAAGTATGTAGACAGCCTTAGGATAAGCTGACATTATAATATTCAGCTAAGTAGGCAAAAAGCATAGTGCCAAATGTAAAAAAGTGTATTTGCAAATAAATTTCAAAAACGAAGTTAACATTTTATAATTAATTACAGAAAATATAATGATTTGCTAAAATAAATAAGATGTGATGTAGTAACACTTCACTATAAAGAATGCATACCAGGGCCTTCCCTGGTGGCACAGTGGTTAAGAATCCACCTGCCAATGCAGGGGACACGGGTTCGAGCCCTGGTCCGGGAACATCCCACATGCCACAGAGCAACTAAGCCTGTGCGCCACAGCTACTGAGCTTGAGCTCTAGAGCCCGCAAGCCACAACTACTGAGCCCACGTGCCACAACTACTGAAGCCCATGTGCCTAGAGCTGGTGCTCCATAACAAGAGAAGCCACCACAATGAGAAGTCTGCGCACTGCAATGAAGAGTAGCCCCCGCTCGCTGCAACTAGAGAAAGCCCATGCACAGCACAAAGACCCATCACAGCCATAAATAAATAAATAAATAAATAAATAAATTTCTTTAAAAAAAACCCCAAAACAATGAATGCATACCAGAAGATTTATAAATGGTGAGGGAATCTTATTAAGAATAGTTTGCTACAATAAACAATGGCTAAATAGAAGTGCATATTGTGAAGCACCATGGGTGGTATATGTTTTGCCACATACTTTTGTTACCTTGAGGTAGATAATACATGTGTACCAAATTTGGCATTCATTTTCAGTTGCTGCTGGTATCATGTATTTTTAAGAAATGTGTACAATATGAAAAACTTGAAAATACTCATGAATGAAAAATATTTTAGGAAAGAAATAGATATTTTCATCCAATTATGTACAGTCTCACTGCGTAGGTTTCAAGGCAAAATTTTTGTTTCCTGTAAAACAGATCATTGTTCCATGAGAGAATGATTTTTACTTGTCTTAGCGCATTTCTTTTGTCTCCTCCTGCATTGCATTATTTTGCTCTATTCTTTATTTTTGTGTGCAAACGACATGCCAGTTAAAGTGAAAACCATCTCATATGTAGAAAAAACGTCTGGATTTTAAAAACCAAGAAAAAATCCTTTCTAAATGACACCATCAGATTCAAGTAAAAAAATGACTTAAACACTAGTAATAAAAACGACAAAACACGGGCTTCCCTGGTGGCGCAGTGGTTGAGAGTCTGCCTGCCAATGCAGGGAACACGGGTTCGTGCCCTGGTCCGGGAAGATCCCACATGCCGCGGAGCGGCTGGGCCCGTGAGCCATGGCTGCTGAGCCTGCGCGTCCGGAGCCTGTGCTCTGCAACGGGAGAGACCACAATGGTGAGAGGCCCGCGTACCGCAAAAAAAAAAAAAAAAGACAAAACACATTTCATGAAGAATACAAAAAGAAATGTCTGCTGAGTGTTTTAGTTCAGATGTTTCAGAATGCTGCTGTATGTTTTATGAGGAATCTGAGGGGAAGATTTCATAGCAGAAGGTGTTAATGCAGCCTGTATTGACTTAAGTGGTGACCCAACTGGACTGTGAAACTGTGGGATGCCTATGGGTTCAAGCTGCTTGGTAAAGAGGAACTTCCCACTGTTGTTCAGAAATCCTCCCTCGTTTCCTCTCTCCCCAAGCTTCCCATCCTCTACTGACTCAGTTTCTAGTGCTGTGTTGGGTCTTCATTGCTGTGTGCGGGCTTTCTCTAGATGCTGCGAGTGGGGCCTACTCTTCGTTGTGGTGCACAGGCTTCTCATTGTGGTGGCTTCTCTTGTTGTGGAGTGCCGGACTCTAGGTGCGTGGGCTTCAGTAGTTGTGGCACATGGGCTCAGTAGTTGTGGAGCACGGGCTCCAGAGCACAGGCTCAATAGTTGTGGTGCACTGTGGCATGTGGGATCTTCCTGTACCAGGGATTAAACAGGCAGATCCGCAGGCGGATTCTTAACAACTGCACCACCAGGGAAGTCCCACCTCTTATGTTTTAAATTCACCAATAGGGCTTCCCTGGTGGCGCAGTGGTTGAGAGTCCGCCTGCCGATGCAGGGCACACGGGTTCGTGCCCTGGACCGGGAAGATCCCACATGCCGCAGAGCGGCTAGGCCCGTGAGCCATGGCCGCTGAGCCTGCGCTTCCAGAGCCTGTGCTCCGCAATGGGAGAGGCCACAACAGTGAGAAGCCCGCGTACCGCAAAAGAAATAAAAATAAAAAAAAATAAATTCACCAATAAATAGAGAACCTAGCCACCTTGCCCTTGGACCCTAATAAATGAAAACCTCAAGTTAATTTCTCTCTGTCTCTGTCTCTCTTTGTCTCTCTTTCTCTCTTCATGACCTTGCTATGTGTCCCTCAGGTGTGCCATATACCCTCCATGACCTGTGAGTAATTAACTTTGCTTTTTCAAAGTTTCCTGATGGTTGTTGCTGAGGTGTATGTTACAATCATAATAAGAACCACAAGGGCCGGTGCAGCTACAACAGTGGCTCTGGTTGCGGAAATGTCCATGGGGGTCTCCTCACAGGTAGTACCAGTGGGTGAGTGCCTCAGGCAGTCTTAGCCGATAGGACTATTATTGATGGGATGAGACTGACACAACAGTATATCACTAATTTGTCATTGTAGTATTTTTATAATTACATTTCAACATTATTGGTGCCCTTTGTTATCCTAAATAATTTTTTGGCATTTAAAATTTATTCTGAAAAGAGATGCATAGTTTTCACCAGACTGCCAAAGAATTCTTCACTAACTTGGCAGTCAAAGCTGGATCCATGGTGTAAGTCTGTGATCTAGCTCAAAGGAGGCAGAAAGAGAGTGGAGAAGGGACTCAACAGTTGTTATGCCCTGGCCAGTAAATGTCACACATCACTTACACTCCTATTCCATTGATGAGAACTTAGTCTCATGGGCACCTTTAATTGTAAGAGAGGCTAAGAAATGTAATATATCAGGGGAGCCATGTGGCTATTATTTACAGTGGCGAAAGGAAAACAGAGTTGATGACTTCCATGCTCCATACCACTACTCTTTTTTTAAAAATTGAAGTACAGTTGATTTACAATATTATATTAGTTTCAGGTGTACAGCAAAGTGATTCAGTATTTTTGCAGATTATACTCCATTACAGGTTACTACAAGGTAATGGCTATAAGTTCTGTGCTATACAGTATATTCTTGTGGCTTATCTATTTTATATATACCACTACTTTTCCGTATCTTCTTCCCCAAAAAGTTTTCTCCTTTTAGTTCTAAGAGTTTACCCATAGATTTTTCTTCGTTTTTCTGTGTAGGAAGATTTGTTTCCTCCTTTCCACACCATCTTTTATAATGTTTATTTCTTTTTCTTATCTAGCTGCGTTGACTAAGACCTCCAGTATAATATTTAATAGAAACAATGATAGAGAAAATACTTGTCTTTTTCCCCAATTTAGTAGAAATTCTTCTGTAAACTTTCCCTATTGAGATAATACTATAGATATTTTATGATTAACCCTTATGAAGTTAAGGAACTTACCTTCTATTCCTAGTTTGCTAGGATGAGCTGAGATTTACAAGGTGAATAATGGTAGTCTTTCATGATCTGACCACAGGAATGAATGATTTGAATGAGGTTTAGTCTTTCTTTTATTTTTTTTACATCTTTATTGGAGTATAATTGCTTTACAATGGTGTTTTAGTTTCTGCTTCATAACAAAGTAAATCAGTTATACATATACATATGTTCCCATATCTCTTCCCTCTTGCGTCTCCCTCCCTCCCACTCTCCCTATACCACCCCTCTAGGTGGTCACAAAGCACTGAGCTGGTCTCCCTGTGCTATGCGACTGCTTCCCACTAGCTATGTATTTTACGTTTGGTAGTGTATATATGTCCATGCCACTCTCTCACTTTGTCCCAGCTTACCCTTGCCCCTTCCCGTATCCTCAAGTCCATTCTCTAGTAGGTTTGTGTCTTTATTCCTGTCTTACCCCTAGATTCTTCATGACATTTTTTTTCTTAAATTCCATATATATGTGTTAGCATACAGTATTTGTCTTTCTCTTTCTGACTTACATCACTCTGTATGACAGACTCTAGGTCCATCCACCTCATTACAAATAGCTCAATTTCCTTTCTTTTTATGGCTAAGTAATATTCCATTGTATATATGTGCCACATCTTCTTTATCCATTCATCCAATGATGGACACTTAGGTTGTTTCCATCTCCTGGCTATTGTAAATAGAGCTGCAATGAACATTTTGGTACATGACTCTTTTTGAATTATGGTTTTCTCAGGGTAAATGCCCAGCAGTGGGATTGCTGGGTCGTATGGTAGTTCTATTTGTAGTTTTTTAAGGAACTTCCATACTGTTCTCCATAGTGGCTGTACCAATTCACATTCCCACCAGCAGTGCAAGAGTGTTCCCTTTTCTCCACACCCTCTCCAGCATTTATTGTTTCTAGATTTTTTGATGATGGCCATTCTGACTGGTGTGAGATGATATCTCATTGTAGTTTTGATTTGCATTTCTCTAATGATTAAAGATGTTGAGCATTCTTTCATGTGTTTGTTGGCACTCTATATATCTTCTTTGGAGAAATGTCTGTTTAGGTCTTCTGACCATTTTTGGATTAGGTTGTTTGTTTTTTTGTTATTGAGCTGCATGAGCTGCTTGTAAATTTTGGAGATTAATCCTTTGTCAGTTGCTTCATTTGCAAATATTTTCTCCCATTTTGAGGGTTGTCTTTTCGTCTTGTTTATGGTTTCTTTTGCTGTGCAAAAGCTTTGAAGTTTCATTAAGTCCCATTAGTTTATTTTTGTTTTTATTTCCATTACTCTAGGAGGTAGGTCAAAAAGGATCTTGCTGTGATTTATGTCATAGAGTGTTCTGCCTATGTTTTCCTCTAAGAGTTTGATAGTTTTTGGCCTTACATTTAGGTCTTTAATCCATTTTGAGCTTATTTTTGTGTATGGTGTTAGGGAGTATATTTAGGTCTTCTGATGTTGGGTGCATATGTATTTACAGTTGTTAAATCTTCTTGATGAGTTGACCTCTTTATCATTATATAATGATATTCTTTGTCTCTTGTAAATCATTTTTGGCATAAAGTCTATTTTGTCTGGTGTTGTATAGCTACCCACACTTGCTTTTGGTTTCCACTTACATGGGATACCATTTTCTATCCCTTCCTTTCTAGTCTCTGATTGTCCATAGAGCTGAAGTGAGTCTTTTGTAGGCAGCATATAGTTGGGTCGTGTTTTTTTTTATCCATCCTGCCACTCTATGCCTTAGGACTGAAGAATTCAGTCTGTTTACATTTAGAGTAATTATTGATATGTAAGCACTTACTAATGCCACGTTATTGTTTTCTGGCTGTTTTGTAGTTCCATTGTTCCTTTTTTCCTCTCTTTCTGTCTACTTTTGCGAGTTGGTGCTTTTCATAGTAGCTATTTCTCTGATTCACTTCTCTTTATCTTTTGTGAAGTTATGATGGGTTTTTGCTTTGTCATTACTATAAGGCTTACATAAAACGTCTTATATTTTTAACAGTCTACTTTAAGCTGATAGCAACTTACTTTGATCACATACAAAAGCTCTCCCCTTTTACTCCCCCCTTTTATGTTTTTGATGTCACAATTTAGCTCGTTTTATATGGTGCATTCATTAACAAATTATAGTCACTATAGTTATTACTTATATTTTTTACCTTTAAACTTTATACTATAGTTAAGTGGTTAATACACCATCATATCACTGAATTAGAATTTTTGGAATCTGACTCTATGTCACTCTTTATCACTGAGTTGTATATTTTCATATGTTTTCATGTTAACAATTAGTGTTTTTAATTTCAGGTTGAAGAAATCCTTTCAGCATTTCTTGTAAGGCAGGTCTCATGGTGATGAGCTCCCTCAGCTTTGTTTATCTGGGAAAGTCTTTATTTCTCCTTCATTCCTGAAGGGCAATGTTGACAGGTAGAGTATTCTTGGCTGGCAATTTTTTTCTTTCAACACTTTGAATATATCATTCCAGTCTCTAATGGCCTATACAGTTCCTCCTTAGAAGTCTAGTGACTCTTTAATGGATGTTGCCTTGTAGGTTACAACCTTTTTACTTTCTGCTTTTAGGATTCTCTATTTGTCTTTGATTTTTGACAGTTTTATTATAATGTGTCTTGAAGAAGGTCATTTTTTTTTTTTTGCGGTATGCGGACCTCTCACTGTTGTGGCCTCTCCCATTGTGGAGCACAGGCTCTGGACGTGCAGGCTCAGTGGCCATGGCTCACGGGCCCAGCCGCTCTGCGGCATGTGGGATCTTCCCGGACCGGGGCACAAACCCGTGTCCCCTGCATCGGCAGGCGGACTCTCAACCACTGTGCCACCAGGGAAGCCCTGGAGAAGGTCATTTTTTTTTTTTTTTTTTTTTTTTGCGGTATGCGGGCCTCTCACTGTTGTGGCCTCCCCCGTTGCGGAGCACAGGCTCCGGACGCGCAGGCTCCGGACGCGCAGGCTCAGCGGCCATGGCTCACGGGCCCAGCCGCTCCGCGGCATATGGGATCCTCCCAGACCGGGGCACGAACCCGTATCCCCTGCATCGGCAGGCGGACTCTCAACCACTTGCGCCACCAGGGAGGCCCGAGAAGGTCATTTTTCATTGAGATAATGGGGTGATCTATTAGCTTCATGAACTTGGACATCCAGATCTCACCCCAGGTTTGGGAAGTTTTGAGCTATTATTTCTTTAAATAAACTTTCTTAACCTTTCTTCTTTTCTTCTCCTTCTGGAACTCCAATGATTCTGAAATTTGTTCTTTTTTATAATGTTCCATAGATCACATAAGCTTTCTTCACTCTTTCATTCTTTTTTTCTTTGTTATCCTCTGACTGAGTTATTTCCAACTTCCTGTCCTCTAACTTACTGATTCTATCTTCTGTTTGGTCTATTTTGCTATTCATGTTCTCTGTTGCATTTTTTGTTTCATTCAATGAATTATTCAGCTCCCAAATTTCTGTTTGGTTCTTTTTTGTGTTTCTTTCTCTATGTTAAATTTAATTTTGTTCATGCATTATTTTCCTGATTTCATTGAATTGTCTTTCAGTGTTTTTTGTAGCTCACTGTATTTCCTCAAAATAGCTATTTTGAATTTTTTATCAGGTAAATCAAAAATCTCCATGTCTTTGTGTTTGGTTACTGGAAGATTATTGTGATCTTTTGGTGATGTCATGTTCCCTTGATTTTTCATGTTCCTTGGAGTTTTCCATTGCTGTTTTTGCTTTTGAAATAGGAGTCACTTCCTCCAATCTTTAATATCTGTCTTCAGGGGAGAAAAACCTTTCATCAGTCCTGCTATAAACTCTGAAGCTTTCTTAGACCTTATTTGGATACACCTCCTCTCCTTGCTTCTTGCTCCCTCTTGTGGCATAATTCTTCATCTTGTGTATCTTCTCTCCATTTTACAATACACCAGGCTGGTGCTGATAGCCTCCTTTTTGTCTTCTCATAAGTGGTGCTATGGCTCACATTTGTGTTTTCTCCCTTGCCATAGTGCATTTTCTGAGCATACTCCCTGTCTACCAGGACTTGCTCTTGCTTCTGCCCTTGAGAAGTACGGACAAGGAGCTGGTTTCAGACTGAGATAGGTATGGGTTTGGCACTCAGGGCATTGGGAGTGCTCATGGGCCAGGTTGGGGGATCCTCCAGAGGTTCTCCCAACAATAAACCTGTATATTTATGGTTGATTGATTTTCAAACAGAATACCAAGAATGTCAATGTTGTCACCAAAGGTAGGTTTCATTCTGAGGCCTCTTCTCTTGGCAGCCACCTCACTGTGTGCTCACATGACCTCTTCATTGTGCACACACAGTGAAGGAGGAAGAGAGAAAGCTCTCTGGTCTCTCTTCTTATAAGGACACTAATCTCATCAGAATAGGGACTGCCCTCATTAGCTCATCTAAGTGTAACTATTTCCCAAAGGCCCCATCTCCAAGTACCATCACATTCGGGGTTAGGGCTTCAGCATATGAATTTGGGGGAGGGGACAAATATTCAGTCCATAATGCTATGCAATATTTAGTTAAGTATCACATGAAGTCTTTACATAATGACAACCTCCTAGATTTACCTCTAAAAGGAGCTTGCTATGGAGCATTGGCAGTAGCAGGCACCAAAGTATATAATGGGTCTGCTGTACATACTTTTTAAAAGTATGGCATTGGTTAAAGAAATGATGAGGAGCACGGTGGAACAAAATGAAAAGGTTAATTTGAATCTCACATTAAAAAATCAAGATTCTGGGGCTTCCCTGGTGCCACAGTGGTTGAGAGTCCGCCTGCCGATGCAGGGGACATGGGCTCATGACCCAGTCCAGGAAGATCCCACATGCCGCGGAGCGGCTAGGCCCATGAGCCATGGCTGCTGAGCCTGTGCGTCCAGAGCCTGTGCTCCGCAATGGGAGAGGCCACAACAGTGAGAGGTCAGCGTACCGCAAAAAAAAAAAAAAAAAAAAAAAAAATCAAGATTCCAATTAGCAACAATTAATTTTTCCCACAAGTTGTTGCTTACAGTTTCCAGAAGTAAAATCAACTGTCTATATCTATATTTTTACTTATCTATCAGTATATTCATCTTGGTATGCATGCCTTACAGAGTGTTCTGAAGAGTAAACTAGTTGCATAATCATGGATTGGAATGGTTTAACTATTTTTAAAAACAAAATGTTGATACCTAAAAACTTAATGTTAAACATCAGTTGCAGCTAAGTCTATGAGCCCCATCTCGAGTAACCTCCAAAAAAAGAGACTTCGGAGGAGCACTAAAAATAGAAGTAAATAAAATATTGATCAACTGACAATGAAATCATTTTAATGGTGCCATGAAGAGTCCAATGGCGAAAAGGAATAAGTACAATTTTGCTATGTAAAGTGAAATCTTAAATTTAAAATAATCAAGAAAGATTCTAATGTGCAACAATTTACCCTTTGCACAACATATGTGTGTCTGCCTTGGTTCACCCTTTGCACTACTCAGATACACTCATACCCTATGTTAAGTATACTCTGACATCAAAATTTTCAAGAAGGTACAGGCCATAGTCTCTAAAATTAAGTAATACAGGAGAGTTAATTGAACAGGCTATGGTCCCCCTGCTTCAATTGGTTTTGAAGCCATAGTCTATACATTCTCTTCTATCATTCATTCTAGATTACTCTTTCTCTTGACCAACACTGCAGCTAGTTTAAGTCATTTACCTTTTGGGCCAACCCAACATTTTATCTCTGAGGGGTTAGAGCCCTTTGTTGCCTTGCCATTATTAGGTCATTGTTACTGTAACTGTCCATTCACTGTTATCATCAGGCATGGAAGCACTAAAAGACACCCCAGTGGATCATCTGAGTGACAAACATATTCTTCCCTGCCTCCATTAGGTAACAGAAACCCTAACTTCTTATGATAATCAGGGACAGTTATGCCCACTAGTAGAGTAATTCCTTTCTTTGCCTTCTGCTCTACCAAAATGAGAAGCCTAAAGTGACCAGGTGGTAATTGTAGTTTCGGGTTAGGAGGAACCCTTAAAGTGTTTCCTGGTGGAAGCATCACCCTTGAGAAGCAGACATGAGTATGTAGAAACAAGAAACACAAATTCTGTAAGTGGGTCACTGAGTTGGTTCCCGGACGTGTATTCTAGCTATTAGAAATATAATACCGCATATCATTTGTTGATATGTAGGTATATATTATTCACTCTGAAGGACAATATCCCAACACTGTGGTGTTTTCCTCTATCTGGTGCCTCAGCTGTGCCTTTAACAGGCCATCCAATCAGCTTATTGGACCAGCTAATACTGAGTTCTATGTTATATTATAGGACCAGTAGATCCTTGTGGTCGTGTACCCATTGTCACATCTCCTTCACCATAAAATGGATCCCTTGAATCAGGCATTTTGTAAACTTCAAATTGTGATGCCAGCAGAGAAAGCAAGCTAAACTCATATCTGGAGAAGATGTCAATTCTGTTAAGAGCAAATCACACCATCCTCCATGGTAGAAATTTCTGAAATAATCAACTTGCCACCAAGATGGTAGCTTGTTTTGGTGAGTACTCCATGCTTTTGAGCCCGTGTATAGCCTCCATCCTTACCATCATGGCTACTCCACTCATAGGCCCATTGTGCAAATGCTGGGGTGGCCAAGGATGGAGGCTGGCTGACATGCACAGGGCAAGTCACAGATAAGTTTGTGCAAAAGCAGTATTAGGCACCAAATGTGTCTGCCACACCTGGGCCCAAAGTAGTCTTTGCTGAATGGAGTCACTATTCTCTTATCCATGACATTGCCCTCAGCAACAGCAGCAGGAATATGTCCTCCATCTCACTTACACATATTACAAATATCCAACAAGTCAATCTAATTGGCACAACTGAATTTACTATCAGAACTCTAACTGCAATTAGTAAGGTAGAATGGAGGTTGAGTTAATCAATCCACAATATCTACTACATTTATTAGAAATTTATGTACCTTTATTCATAAATGCAATTAGTCTACTATTCTGAGTTATCTTTACAAAGTTTGTGTTAAGGTTATCCTCGTTTCATAAAATTAATTGAATCTCTATACACGTTTGTGTGTATGTTATATCTGAAGTGAGCATTATGGAATATGTCTTCCTTGGGGGTTATGCCTGCTTCTTGTCTATAGAATTTTGGTGGCCTAAAGGTTGTTTTAAGTCTTATGGCCTAAATTGAGTCTGATAACCTAGATTATTTTAATCCTGGTGGCCCAAGCATTGGTTTAAGTCTTTTTCACAGGCATTCTTAGTTCAGGCTTATGGTTTGTTTAACAGTTCCATTGTCTCAAAAACAGGCTTGGCTTCAATCAGCCATATGTGCCAATAACCACACCTGCACTTCTTATGCAGGCGTAGTTTTCAGATTTGCTATAGCTTTTTTTTTCTTTCTTGCTTCTGTATCTCCCTGTTTCTTTAATGTGGATTAACTTGAGGTTGTCAGTCTTCTGTGGAAAAACCACAACATTAAGGTAATCTTTGACCCGAGCATTTTATTTAAATGAAAAGTTTTATAGGGTGTCACACCATTAGTCTAATTTTCCCGTGATACATTTTGATAATTTGAAACATTTCATTGAGCATTTTTCCTTCCAAAGATCTCTCAGTCTTATTTTTTACAGTTTGAGGTTGAAACCCAGTTGGGTTTTCCAACCATAAAATGTTTGAAATTCTTGTGTTCTCTATTCTCCTTTATTTCTGTTTGCAAACCAGCTAATTCTTTCTTGAGCTATTCTTGCCAATTGTATTAATCAAGGTTCTCCAGAGAAACAGAACAAATTATATAGATAGATAGATAGGGACAGAGAGAGAGACAGAGACAGAGACATATTTATTACAGGAACTGGCTTATGCTATTATGGAGGCCAAAAAGTCCCTCCATTTGCCATCTGCAAGCTGGAAAACCAGGAAAGCCAGTGGTGTAACTCAGTCTGAGTCTGAAGGCCTAAGAATCAAGGGGCTGATGGTGTAATTCCCAGTCTGAATCCAAAAGCCTGAGAACCAGGAGCACTGATATCCAAGGGCAGGGGAAAATGAGTGTTTCACCAAAGCAGAGAGAATGAACTGCCCTTTCTCCAACTTTTTGTTCTATCCAAGCCTTCAACAGATTGATAGATGCCCACCTACATTGGTGAGGCTTATCTTCTTTACTCATTCTACTGATTCAAATGCTAATCTCTTCTGGAGACTCCCTCACAGACACACCCAGAAATATGTTATATCAGCTATCTGGGCATCCCTTAGCCCAATCAAGTTGACACATAAAATTAACCGTCACACCAGTCAAAGCCAGCAGCTATTGCCAAACACTATCATCACTATTAAAAACAGTACTAACATTTTATTTTCTAGCTTCTTCCCCTATATTTCCCCACTAACATTGCTTTCCAATCTCTTCTCTTAGAGTTACAAATTCCCTAATTATATATGCTGAGTCTACTGCAAGTTACAGTTTCACCAAATTTTTTTTCACCAAATTTTTGCCACTGAAAAATACTACCACAAAACCACTTAGCCAATGTCATAGTTCAGGTTTTTGTTGTGGTAATACTCGCAGTACCAGTCTTCTGTATTAATCAGGACATGTTAAACTAAGCTATGGTAACAGTCGTATAATCTCAGTAGCTTAACATGACAAAAGCATGCTTCTGACCCACACAAATTATGTTGTGGATTCAGATAACTCTCCAGAGTATCTTCCCTCTCTATGGTGACTGAGTAATCAGGCTTCTTCAAATTTGAGAAGCTCTAGCATCTCAACACAAGCCATCTTCAGTTGCTGCAGCTAGGAAAGAGAGGTGGCAAGAGTTGCACATTAGCAATTGAATGTTTTCACCTGGAAACAAAAGCTCTCACAGCCCCTTGGCCAGAACTAGTTAGGTAGCCCTTACCAATTACAAGAACACTAGGAAATATACCCTTGCAATGCACATAAAATGGAAGAAAACCAGATATTTTTGAACTTTAGTAATGTATACCTCAGATACTACTGGAAGTAGCATAGCTTATAGGTAAAGAGCACATCTGGAGTCACACACCTTAAATTCAAGGCTTAGCTTTGCTATTTGCCACCTGACAAATGGCTTAAACCCTGAGCTTTAGTATGGATAATAATGCCTATCCAATTAAATAATTATTTATCTTAAATGATATTATGTTTGTACAATGCTTAGCACAGTTCCTGGCACACAGGAAGCATTCAATTAATTATTCTATATGCTGCATGGTGCATAATGACACTGTGATCCACTAAGCTGTGATTATGACCAGTAAAATCTGCTGCAGATAATCTCAGGGACATCATAGCAGTACCACTTGTAACATATGGATTACTACAGTTCTCCATCATTTACCAGTTTTTGACAGACTGGAAAAATGTTGACACTGTTGTAGTCCCCACAGTAGATTAGAGTGAAGACCATGATGATATAATGTGTTGACAGGAAGAAAATTAATGTGACAGAGGTTATTTCATTTTGCTAAAACGTCATAAATTTTGTAGAACCGTGGTCATTTACTATAATCAGGAGCTACTCCAAAATTACAAGCTGAAATAGAAATTTGAAAAGGAAACACACAGCAAAAGCAAGTAAATGACCCTGAAGAACCTCTCAAAAGAGCTGTTTGTAATATCCTTTTATCTGGCTTCTGCAAATGCTATATTACCATATCTCCTAAGTAATTTTATCCAACCTTTATCTGTCATCAATTAGTAATTTTTAGTAAATAAAATTTCGTAACTCATATTATAGGAATGATGTTTGGCCTTTCTAGAGAAATAAGTGTATATTACAAATAGAAATTTTTCTGTGAAATGACTCTAAATTAAACATATGTTTTATGTTCATGGCACTAAATACTCAGAGTTTATGCAATATATTATTTTTTCTACTTTTATGTGATAAGTTTATTATAAGTTTTAAGCTTCTGATAAATAATAAAAATAAATTTTTCAACTGATATATTCATATTAAATTAAAAGTTTTCAAATTTGTATATTTTTTCAATCTGTGATCAAATTTTCTTCCAGAATTATAAAATTAGCATGTGTTCACTGAAATGAAATAATATAATGATATCATTAAAAATATATATAATTTCACACCCACACCCACACCCACCCCTTCCCTTTCTTCACCTGCAAACTCCAAATAACCTTCTATGTATTATTCCACACTTTTCTCATATTTGGTGTGTGTGTGTGTGTGTGTGTGTGTGTGTATTTCGCTGAATACATCATGAATATTTCTTCATCATTAATATAGATATAACTTATCCTTCCTTTAAAAGCTGAAAAAAAATGCTCTATTATGAATATATGAATTTGTTCAAGCTTCTACCCATTGAATATATGAATATATACCCATGAATATATGAATTTGTTCAAGCTTCTACTCATTGGTGGACATTTGATTAGTTTCTAGCATTTTGCCATTATAGGCAAGGCTTCAATAAGCATTCTTTGCTGATATACTATATCAGTAAATCACATGCATCTTACAGTGAGAGAGGGAGGGAGAGAATAAGAGAATTACATTTCTCTTGATACTAAATCTGAATCTGAAGTGAAAAATACCTGGAATAATATACACCAAAGCTATTTATAGACAATATCTTAGAAAGGGCCCTAGGAGTAGGGTTACAGGGCAATTAAATCTTATTTTACAGATTTCCCCTACTATTTTCTAATCTAAAACATATACTACCTTTGTAGTCAGAAAAGTAAATGAAATTTAAAATTTGAAGATATGCAGAAATTATTCCTTCTGTAACTTATTAACAAAATAATGATGCAGACAGTACAAGCATGGAAGGATGTTAAATATGCTGTGGAGTTTTAAAATTATTTTCAAATAGTTTATTAAAAATGTATCAATAGTGTATTAGGTTCCTAGGGCTGCCACAACAGAACACCACAAACTAGGTGACTTAGAACAAGAGAAATTTATTCTCTCATAGTTATGGAGGCTAGACATTCAAAATCAAATTGCTGGTAGGTCCATGCTCTCTCTAAAGGCTCTTGGGGAGGAATTCTTCCTTGCTTTTTCTAGCTTCTGGTGGTTACTGGCAATTCTTGGCATTCCTTGGCTTGTAAATGCATCACTCCAATATCTGCCTCTGTCTTCACATGGCATTCTCTCCCCTCTGTGTCTGTGCCTTCCCATGTTATCCTCCTCTCTTTCTCTCTGTCTCTGCATCTCTTCTCTTCTCTTCTTATAAGGACACTGGTCATATTGGATTAGGCCCTGTCCTAGTCCGGTTTGATCTCATCTTTCCAGACAAGGTAAGAACCTTACAACACTTCAACTCCATTTACACCCTCCTACCTTATGTGCTGGTATCACGTATTTTAATTGCACATATATTTTAAACTCCAAAAGATATTATTGCTGTTGTTTTGAATAGCCAATATTCATGTAGATTTACCCATATTAACTCTTTTTAGTGTTCTTCATTCCTTCTTGAATTACCTTGTTTCCATTTGGGATCATTTTCCTTTTGCCTAAATAACTCGCTTTAGTATTTCTTTTAGTGCATGTCTGATGGTTATAAATTCTCTCAATTTTTGTTTCTCTTAAGCAATTTTGGTTCACCTTCATTTTGAAAGAATTTTTGCCTGGTTGGAAATTTTTTTTGCAACACTTTAAATATGTCAGACCATTGTCTTCCTTCATTATTTCTTTTGAAAATTCCATTGTCAAGGTAATTGATGTTCCTGCAAGATAATGTGTCTTTGTTTTCTAGTTTCTCTAAACTTCTTCTTTGTTTCCACTATCCATCAGTTTTGCTTTGATGCACCTATGTCTGGTTTTCTTTCTCACTGTATTAGTTTTCTATCATTGTCATAAAAAGTTACTACAAACTTAATGACAACACAAATTCATTATCTTTTAGTTTCATAAGTCAGAAGTCCAGTATATGTCTTACTGGCCAATATCAAAGTGTCAGCAGGGATGAGATCTGTTCTGGAAGCTCTAAGGGAAAATCCATTTTTTTGCTCATTCAAGTTGTTGACAGAATTCAATTCCCTGTGCTTGCAGGACTGAGGTCCCAGTTTTCTTGCTGGCTGTAAGCTGAGGGCCATTTCCAGCTTCTAGAAGCCACCTGCATTCCTTGACTCATGACCTCCTTCCTCCATCTTTAAAGCCAGCAGTAGTTCAAGTCTTCATGCCACATCTTTCACTAACCAAAATTGCTGCTTTCCTCGTCCACCTTTTTTTTTTTTTTTTTTTTTTTGCGACACGTGGGCCTCTCACTGTTGTGGCCTCTCCTGTTGCGGAGCACAGGCTCTGGACATGCAGGCTCAGCGGCCATGGCTCACGGGCCCAGCCGCTCTGCGACATGTGGGATCCTCCCAGAATGGGGCACGAACCCATGTCCCCTGCAACGGCAGGCGGACTCTCAACCACTGTGTCACCAGGGAAGCCTGCCTCGTCCACCTTTAAAGGCCCAGCTGGATCCAGGTTAACAACTTAAATTCTATTTGAAACCTTAATTCCCTTCCACCATGTAATATAACATATTCATAGTTCTGAGGATTAGGATGTGGACATCTTTGGGGGTTCAGTATTCTGTCTGAAACAGTCATTATACTGCTTCAGATTCATATCACATCTAGAACATACAGCTTGAGACCATTCTTCAGTTTGTGGAAAATCCTCAACAAGTATTTCTTAAATACTGTTTTTGCCCTCTTTTTCTTTTCTTCTCAGATTCCAATTACATACACGTTAGACTTTTTCACCATGTTATCCGAGTCTCATTCTTTTTTCTGTATTCTCCGATGTTTTTCTCTCTGAGCTTTAGTTTGGATGTTGTCTACTGTCCTATTATCCCATCCACTAATCTCTAATTGTTGCTTTTTGTTTGTCCTTTAAGCCACACATTCTATGAATTGAAAAAGTTTTTGAGGAGAGAAAAGTAGCAGCAAATGGAAGACTCATCTCAAAGTTTTCCATACACTACAATGTGTCCTCTCATGTCCTGGCTGCCTTGGTTCTCTCTAATGTCTCCAAACAGCTTTGTAAAACTTTTGTCAAGCACTTATAGTTATTGTCAGCAGTAGAATTAGTTCGATACCAGCTGCTCCATTGTAGCTGAAAGTAAAAGCCTGATGCATGATTTCCAAGTTATAATTTTTATATTTAAAAATATGTCACTGTGTTAGAGACACCTTCCTATAGTACAGAGAAGAAAAGAGATATCTCCTGGCCTTGTCATGGTGTTGAGAGTTTAGATCAGTCCCATAGTATGGGAGGAGGAAATGCATAAAAGATACATGAGCAGTCTGGCCGTATTCCAGTGAAGCTCAGTATCCTTGAGACTGGCACCTTCCCTACAGTTCAGTTAGTATGAACTTCTTCCTCTTGTTCCTCTGGCCTAACTAGCATCCAACTTGGAGGTTAGACAAAATGGCAGCCAACGAATAACCGATTATGATGCTTCAAAAATTTTTTGGCAGGTTTGTAAGTAATTTTAATGGGCATTTTCTTGACTACTAAAGAAGTTAGGATACTTTTCATATGATTCTTTCTTTCCTTTTTTTGGCTGTGCCATGCGGCATGTGGGATCTTTGGTTCCCCAACCAGGGATCGAATCTGTGCCCCCTGCAGTGGAAGCATCGGAGTCTTAACCACTGGACTGCCAGGGAAGTCCCTCATTTATTTCTTAACACATCTTCTAGCTTGTGTTATATACTGCACATTAAATTATGAAACAGCTTTTTACTGACCATTTGCTCTTTAAGAATTATTATCTGTACCATGTAAATAGTATAAACTTTCTAACAGGCTACATCCCAGACCTTCTAGGTAAACTATGTTTTAAATCTCATAACAACCTTGTGAGGTAGGTGTTCCACTCCATTTTAATTTTTATTTATTTATTTTTGGCCGCACTGCACAGCTTGTGAGATTTTAGCTCCCTGACCAGGGATTGAACCCAGGCCCTTGGCAGTGAGAGTGAGGAGTTGTAACCACTGGACCACCAGGGAATTCCCTCCACCCCATTTTTAAAAGGAGGAATCAGGTTTAGAGAGTTTAGGTAACTTGGTCAAGATCAAACAACTAGTAAATAGGAGAATGAGAATTCAAATTTGTATTAGTCTAATTAAAAGCTAGCTTTCCATTTCTAGTAGTTAAACTAGGAGCAAACTATAGATAAAGAACATACATATATTGTTGCTGATGCCTGTCTTCTGAGATCTGGTAGGGAAGAAGGTGAAAGATCCCCAACCAAAGAGAAATTATGAGTTACAATTTCTCATCATTCTCCAGAATATAGGCTACTTTGAAAAAGGATAAGGGTACATGAAATAATTTCAGCAGCCTAGGGATACCACCAAAGAAACTGGGTCCTCCAGAAAACTGTGTCTAGTCAGGGAGGGAACAGCATGACCTTAACCATGTGTCAGATGTTAAAACAGCACCAGCACAGACTAGTGATATGAATTTTTTCCAAGCTGTTTAAGAGAGAAATCCATTAAAGCTTCTATCTTATGAAGCCAGCCAAGTCCTGGTTTTTATGAAAATTAGCAAAACATTCAAGGTCCAGGCTATCCAAGCACATGGAGGACCTCCAGATATCCAGGATCTGAACAACTTAACTACATCAAAAATGACCAGACAGGGCTTCCCTGGTGGCGCAGTGGTTGGGAGTACGCCTGCCAATGCAGGGGACATGGGTTCGTGCCCCGGTCCGGGAGGATCCCACATGCTGCGGAGCAGCAGGGCCCGTGAGCCATGGCTGCTGAGCCTGCGCGTCCGGAGCCTGTGCTCCGCGGCGGGAGAGGCCACAGTGGTGAGAGGCCTGCATACCGCAAAGAAAAGAAAAAAAAAAAGACCAGACATTCAAAGGCTGGTTTGTTAAGGCATAGTAATCCACCTTATAAATCATATAGCTAGAAGCCAACTTACACTTTAATTTCAAAAATAAGAGCAGCACCTAAATTCAGAATGCTATATCATAATGAAATTGCATCAGCCAGCATTATGTCTAAGTCCTACACATTTCATATATTTTAGGGAACAACCTAGTGATTAAAGGGGAAGAAAATTTCATTACAATACCACATTTGTTTAATGGGGTCCTTACCAAAGACCAGGGCTCATTTCCAAGTCACATTAATTTTCAAACCCATATTTTTTAGAGACTTGAAAAAAAGAGTGGCTAAACAAGATAGAAAGATTATTTTACTCTTAAATTAAAAAGCCTGGATATAATCAAGTGAGGGCTGGTATGCTGGCATCATGAGGTTATCAGGGTATTCCATTGTGTGATTACACCACAATTTATTTATTCATTCTCCTATTATAAATATTTGGGCTGTTTCCAGTTAGGAGTTACTATGAATAATGCTACTGAACATTCTTTTACATATGTACTAGTGCAGCTATTAAAGTTTCTCTAGGCCAGTGGTTCTCACCTGGGAAGTATTGATGGTCACAGTGATTAGGGAGTACAACTGGAATTCAGAGGGTTAGGGCCAGATGTTAAACATCCTATACTGTTTCGTACTACCCAGTACAAATAAAAATCATTCCCCCACGAAATGTTAATACCATCTTCTCCTTTGACAAACACTAGTCTTGGGTATATACAAAGGAGAATTTATGGATCATATGGTATGCGCATGTTTAACTTTACAACTAATTGAACAAATTTACACTCCCACCGGTGGTTTATTGCATGACATCCTTTACAAAACTTGGCATTTGTAGACTTTTTCATTTTTGCCAGTCAAGTGGGTATATAATGATTCCTTCTTTAATTGCTTTTGTCCTCTTGAAGTTCCCAAGAAAGGATCCCTAAATGCTGCTGCTGAAGCTATCCTTACTGCAGATGAAGTGGAGCACATTTTCTATGAGTCCCAGGATCAGTAGAACATCACTCAAGAGAAGCTATCAGAGATGATAATGATGCCTTAAATGAACAGGTTCAATATGCTAAGATGAAAATGGCAAAGAATAAGATGAGTAAAATGAATAAGGAGGAGGAGAAGGAAAAGCAGATTCTTCAAAGGACGCATTCAAGAAAATTAAGATACATCCACATCTTCAAAGAAAATGTTTGTAAATCATATATCTGATAAGGGACTTGTACCTAGAACATACAAAATATATAAAGACCTCAGGACTCAATAATCAAGAGACAACTCAATTTAAAAATAGGCAAAGGAAAAAAAAATTAAATAAGTATATAAAAAATAAAAATAGGCAAAGGATCTGAATTGACATTCCTCCAAAGAAGATATTAAAATGGCCAATAAGCACAAAGAAAAGAAGCTAAAAATCATTAGTCATTACAGAAATACAAATCAATACCACAATGAGATATCACTTCACATCCACTAAGATAAACTAAGGTAAACAAAGACGGACAATAGCAAATGTTGGCAAGGTTGTGGAAAAATTGAAACTCTTGTATGTTGTTAGTGGGAATATAAAATAACACAACACTTTGGAATACAGTTTGACAGTTCCTCAAAAAGTTAAACAGAATTGCCATATGACCCAGCAATTTCAATCCTAGGTATCTATACCAGAGGTTTGAAAACACATGTCCACACAAAATCTCATACACTAATATCATAGCAGCCTATTCATAGTAGCAAAAGGTGAACACAACCCAAATGTCCATCAGTTGATGAACTGATGCACATAATGTCGTATATCCATAAAATGAAATATTATTCAGCAAACAAAAAAATAAATGAAGTATGCTACAACATGGATGAAACTTGAAACCATTATGCTAAATGAAAGTACTCAGACACAATGTATGTTTCCATTCATATGAAATGTCTAGAATAGGCAAATCCATAGTGACAGAAAGTAGATAACTGGTTCCCAGTGGCTGGGGCAGGGAGCTGGAATTGGGGGTAGCTGCTAATATGTATAGAGTTCCTTTATGGCATGATAGAATATTCTAAAATTAGATTGTGGCCACGGACGTACAACTCTTTGAGTATACGAAAAGCAATCAAATTCTCCAGTTTCGATGAATGAATTGTATGTTTTGTGAATTATATTCCAATAAAGCTGTTATTTTAATAATAAACTAACACAAACATCTTTAGATAAATAGCCTACTGAGAACCAACTTTCTGACCCAGCTCTATTTCATGTAAGGCAACCCAGCATAAACACTGGTGTTTGGATTTCCAAAATGTCATCAAATTGTAGCCACACATTTCAACAAACAGAAATTCTTGAGAGGAGGAATGTAAACATTGAAGCATGCTAGATACATGATGTTAGGATGACCAATGAAGGCAAATGGGAATAAATTAATCTGTAGAATACTGAGAGTTTACAGTCAGTCCCCCTTCATCTAATAATCAGAGAAACAGAGACCTAATAAATTGAAAGTGGTCAAATCCGGGACTTCCCTCATGGCTCAGTGGTTAAGACTCCGCGCTCCCAATGCAGGGGGCCAGGGTTTGATCCCTGGTCAGGGAACTAGATCCCACATGCATGTCGCAACTAAGAGTTCACATGCCGCAACTAAGGAGCCCACCTGCCGCAACTAAGGAGCCTTCGAGCCGCAAGTAACAGCTGGTGCAACCAAATAAATAAATATTTAAAAAAAGAAAATGATCAAATCCATATTCTAAAATCCAACTCTCTTACAGATATATAATATTGAGACTCAGAAGAAAAGCTAACACACTGAGATATTTATGGAAAATAGTAGGATTTGAATGAACAGAAAAGAAGTGAGGACAGCAGCAATCATTTATCGTGCATCTAATATGTGCTCAGGATAAGCAAAGGAATGCAGACAAACAGGAACATTTGTTTGAGATACAGAGGGGCAAAAGGAGTCTGGAACCATTGTTATGGTGAGCCTGTGTTAGAGACTTCTGTTTAAGTACATTCGACAAGTAAATCAAAACAGATTTGCCATCTGATAGAAAGGTAACATAGGAACATCCTTGATTCCAATGAGGTAGGGAGTATTATAAGCTGTGCAGATACATCCTTGTATATAGAGACAATTTAGTTAATAAAATCATCATAAGCAGCATTAAAAGAGAAATATGTTGGAAAAGGGCAGCATTATGCTGGAGGCTGTAGTGCTCTGGTTGCCAGGCAGCCACCCTCAGGCCCTCTCTTGTTACCGTGGTGATGTTTGGATAGCTTACCTAAATACTCTTTGAGATAGCATCTGAACTCTACACATCCTTTTAGCACCAACTAGTCATGACACTTGTTCTTCCTCCTCCCCCACATCTCTACTCATACTGTTATAATCTTATGAATTTGATGAACCTACAAGTGTACCTCCAATGCCCAATGCACATGGCCAGGGAATGAGGCAAATAAATGAAAGAATAGTTAAATGAATGAGAAGATCAACCAAGATTATTCAAATAAAAATAACCAAAACAAGATTATTCAATAAAAAACTGATATATCAGGGGGATAATCCAGGATCTGTGCAACCTCATGTCGTGGAAAGGACATCGGCTTAATAAGCAGGAGTCTTGGCTAATAGTTCTGATGCTCTGTCACTTACCACTGTGTGATCTTGGTCACAAGAGTCTTGTTTTCTGGGCCTCAGTTCCTTCACTGTAGTAAAAGAGGGTTGAATTATAGCAGGCGTTTTTAAAAAATTTTCTGGTCACAATCTATAGTAAGAAAAACATTTTACATCATGATGCAGTATACACATGTACATACCAACAAATCTAAAATAAAAATTTTATGAAGCAATCTTTACCATGACTATGTATGTGTGAGGTACTCTGACATTTTCTGTTCTAAACTTTTTCATATTTTTAGTGGCTGGTTGTAACCCAATAAATTGACTTCATGACATCATTAATGCCTTACCACCCACAGTATGAAGAACACTGAACTAGTTAGTGGGTATATAATGGCTCCTGTAGTTCTAGAATTCTATGATCTTATGTTATGCCTGTATCTTCTTTTCAGAATAATAATAACAATTGCTAGCATTTACTGAACTCTTAGTATGTGCCAAACACAGTTTTAAGCACTTTATCTATATGAACTAACTTAATTTTTCAACTACTGTGAATACTTTCATTAGCCCAATTTTAAAGATGAGGAAAATCAATGTGGCAGATAATCTGCACCAAATTTAATGGACTACCAAAATAAATTTCACGTTGTATTTGAAGTGTTTTGAGTATCTCAGAACATCACAGTTTCATGAAATAAAAGTAGTGGAGCACCTGCTTTTACTATTTTAAGCTCTGGAGGGCACTATAACAAATTGTCCAGATCTCAGGGGAGAGAAAAAATCAATAACCTAAAGGATACCTATTATTGGCTCTAAAAGTCATTTCTCTTACTTATTCTATTATTGTGTAATTAATCCCAAAACAGGTGCTTATAATGCCTTCATAGAACATTCATACATAGGTGTGATAACTATTCAAAAGACACCTTAATTATCAGGGAGATGCACTATCAGCAGATTGTCAGTAGAACAATACAAAAGACTTCAACTGTGTTCTGATAGTTAGTGTATATCTTTATTGTGTGGTATTGTAAAAACAAACATGGGTGCTATTTCTTCCCAATTCCAGTAATTATTCAACTACTGAGCACCATTGCCAATATTCATCTTTTATGAATTAGATAGACTCAGAATATGATGATACAATACTATTATGTATAAATTCCACTGAGTATATAGTTTAGGGGGTGCTGATGGAAAAGATTTGAAAGACTTAAAACCAGTTCTTCTTGGATAAACAACAGAGATAGCTGATATTTAATGACTCCTGCAGTAAATCCAATAAAAACCCATAATTTCATTTATTCATTCAACAATTACTATTGAGCACCTGCTATCTGCTAGAATACTGATTTTTGTATTGGAGATGCAGCAGCGAACATAACAAAGTACCTACACGTGGGGAGCTTACTTATTTTGTGTTTTGTAAGTTTGGATTTTTGTTTATTATATTTGTTTATAGAGAGGCACATATACATATTCCCTTTGGTGGAGAGGCAGTGGAAATTACGTTTCATTTATTTAAAATATTTGAATGCCTTTTACTTATAGCAATAGTGAAAGAACTACAGGAAACAATAAAGAAAAATGAATTTCTACTCTCAAAAGGCTTACAGTCTAGCTAAATTAGTGGCTCCTAACAAGGGGTGATTTTCCCCCCCGGGGGACATTTGTCATATCTAGAGATATTTTTGGTTGTTACAACTGGGAGGGAAGAGTAGTGCTACAGGTATCTAGGGGGTAGCGGCCAGGAATGTTTTTAAACATCCTCCAGTGCACAAGACATTCTCACAACAAATAATTTTCTGACCCTAAATGTCAACAGTGTCCAGGTTGAGAAACCATAAGTTAAGGAGATGAGCTACATACATTAGAAGTTTTGTTTTTAACTAAAAGGTATTAGATGATAAATGTTAAATGAGTGATACATACAAGGTGATACAGATAAGAGAAAGATCATTCTAGAATAAATTGATTATGGGAGGCTTCATGAAGGAAGTGGGGCTCAAGCTGAAGTGTTAGGTCACTCTTCTGCTCAAAACAGAGGAAAGCCTACAGGGCCCTTCTACCTCTCTGACTTTATCTCCTACCACTCTTCCTCTCACCTCTCCACTCCAGTCAACTGGCTTTTTGCATTTCCTTTAAAATATCAAGCATGCTTCTGTCTCATGGAATCTATTCTTGCTGTTCCCTCTGATTTAAGTGTCCTTTCCCAAGAAGTCCACTCACTCCCTCACTTCCTGCAGATCTCTGCTCTATTCAATCTCTTAATAGAGAACCCTTCCCTAATCATATTGTATATAAAAGATTAACTCCTGCCCCCTCCCCTCCCTTTCCCCTTAACATGTTTTTTGGTCTCCAAAGCAAGAGTGTACCAGGCCTAGAGCAGACACTCAAGAAATATATGTAGAATTAGTGAATTAGTTAAATATTAATAATGGCAGTGAGAAGAAGCTTGAGTAAAGGAGCCTAGAACAGTGCCTGCCTCATGGTAGGGACTTCATAAATCGTGAATAATGAATGATGAAATAGACAGCCAAGGGAGATTAATATAATCAAAACATGACTGTTTCTGTCTTTGAAAAGTATTCTTAAGACAATTACTATGTTCTGTGTATACTGGCACATCTGGGTACATGGAATAAATGTTTTATTTTTAATTCTGACTATTCTTATCAGCTTTTTCACATTACATTCATTCCGTATACAATCCTTGTTTAGAAATGCAGCTTCTGAAATTCTATATCCTACCTGTATGTTAAGCCAGGTATTGTATAAAACATAAGTATATATATATATATTTTTAAATTTTTATTTATTTATTTTTTTGTGGTATGCAGGCATCTCCCTGTTGTGGCCTCTCCCGTTGCGGAGCACAGGCTCCAGATGCGCAGGCTCAGCGGCCATGGCTCACGGTCCCAGCCACTCCGCGGCATGTGGCATCTTCCCGGATCAGGGCACGAACCCGTGTCCCCTGCACCAGCAGGTGGACTCTCAACCACTGCACCACCAGGGAAGCCCCATAAGTATATTTTCAGAAGTGTAATCTAAAGGCAGCTCTCCACCAAGCCAGCTCTATAATTTTCTGGCTTCATTTGCACTTAATCACGAATTCGCCCACCCTGCACTCAGTGAGCCACTACAATTATGCGAATGCTAATAACAATAACAACTAATGTTTATAGAGGACTTTTTGTGCTAGGAACTGTCCTGAAGGCTGTGCATACATTATCTAGTTTTGTTCATACCACAGGAGACCCATATTATCACATTCACGTATATCAAACTCTAATTTACCTTCTGTGGCTGGCCCAAGGCCAAAAGTCCAGAACTCCTGAGCTATGGCTACTTGCCTCCCGCTTCCAGCCACGTTCTCTCTCTTTTTTTTTTACAACTTTATTGGAGTATAATTGCTTCACAATGGTGTGTTAGTTTCTGCTTTATAACAAAGTGAATCAGTTATACATATACATCTGTTCCCATATACCTTCCCTCTTGCGTATCCCTCCCTCCCACCCTCCCTATCCCACCCCTCCAGTCGGTCACAAAAGCACCGAGCTGATCTCCCTGTGCTATGCGCTACTTCCCACTAGCTACCTACCTTACGTTTGGTAGTGTATATATGTCCATGCCTCTCTCTCGCTTTGTCACAGCTTACACATTCTCTTTTCTTGCCTCTCTGCACCCTCCTTTCCAGAAGAGCCACGAGGGCTCCTACCCCTCCCTCTTGCTACTTTGTTTTGGAAACCATGGTGACCAACGCTTTTCCCGCTTCTCCTATCCTGGCAAATGGGTGGGCACTAGGTTAGACGACCCCGTACGTAACCCCGGGAGTGATTGACTAGTAACAGTGCGGGGAGACGGAAACGCGCCGAGCGAGGGGCGGAGCCAGAGAGCCGTCGCACGCCCTCGTATAGGCTTCGTAGCTTCTCGACTGGGCGGAGCTTTTCCAGTCAGCCCGGGCCCGGTAGCGATCGTTGCGCAACGCGCGCTCTCCGTTCTCTCAGCCTCTGACAGGGAAAGTTAGCTTTTGGGAGCGAAGAGGGTACACAGTCACCCCGCAATGTCTGCTGAGTTAGGTCAGCCGCAGGAAGGCCCGTCACATTCTGAGCTCAATCTGCCGAAACCTGAGAGAAATGAGGCTGAGGTAAAGAGGAGTGTGATCCAAAGTGTCGGTGCCCCAAGGCGCAGGTCCTGGATCCAAAAGGTTCTTGAGCAAATAACGGACTCACCTCGCCAGTGTATCACCCCGTCAAAGATGGTGCCTGTCGCTGTTTTGGCCGTCTAGAGGTACCTGTTAGAGGGTGAGCCAGGCAACCTGGAACCTAGATGTCCGCTTTATTGCTATGATGTGACGATCTCGGACGGGGTGTTCCGTGAGAAGTGCTATCTGGACCCCAGACTGAATTTTCTCGTATATAATAATATTCTCAAAGTTGGCATAGAAGTGAAAATTTCCCGAGTCTCGTGTATTTACAACGAGAAAAGATTAGGCCAGGGGATCCTGTGCATAGATAATGTCCACTGTGGGGGGTCCTTGGACTCTATTTCTTTATAAATTCCTTTCAGAAATAGAGCGCACCGGGAAATCCCGGAGAGACCGTTAAGAGGCGGAAAGAGCCATTACCTGGCCCTGTGGAATAACGAAGATCCATATGGAGATATCTGGTTAAGCAACAAGCAACCTGAAGAGCACAATTTTAACGGTAAGTAATTGGAGGGAACGACGGAGGGGTTAAGGTTTTCGGGAGCTTGCTTTAATGGGAAAGGAAACGAAGGTGCTTTGGTATTGTTAATTATAAGCCTGGAGTGGTAAGAGACAAGCTTTGATGGGTGACGGGGTTCCAGCTCGCGTCTTGCTTTGATTGTAAAAGTGGCCATTCAGGAAGTGTTCGAATACATCTTAAATTTAATCTGACGAACGTAGTGATGTTGCAGTCAGTATTCCTCATGTGTTCGTTATACGTTTGACTACAGTGGAATTCACCTTAGTTTTAGTCCCCATTCCAGTCGTGGAAGTAGTACTTTCTGTGTTGGTTGGAAATTGTATAGATTTGAATTCGGCGTAAAGGTTGTAAATATTTGTGGTTTTGCCTGTTTTAACTTTCATTCAAAAAAGGATGTTCCGTGATTTATTCCTTAATAATTCACATTTAATGAAACGCCATTTTCCATACCTTTGAGTGTGGCAATTATGTAAATGTTGTTTTTTGAATGTGTAATTTTGTGGGAAAGCTTGGAATTCTCATTTTTATGTTTCTTATTACTTACCACGAACAACACTAACCTGAGAAGTTCAGTTCTTCTGTTTCAGAAGTAGGAAGTTAACCTGATAATGCTAGCTCGTCCGTCATCAGCAAATGCTCTAAAATATATTTTTATCTGTAAGAGATGGAATAAGGGGAATGATAGTACTATAGGCATGTACGTGTATGGAATGGGGAAGAAATAAAGTGCAAAAAATATAAGGCGAAAGTAGTGGAGTGAGAAAGATTTCTTTTACATTTACTACTTTTCAGGGTTTTTTTTAAACATTGCAGTGATAATGCTAGATCGTAGATAATCATTATGACGTGTAACAGCAACAAACTTGAAAGTGAAAAGATACCTGGGACGAAAATATGCAATTAAAGTAATATCCAGTAATAAGGAAAAGAAGATGGCTGTAGAATTGTGTAGCTAAGGATGATTAAATAACTTAAACTTTAAAAACAAGATATTCACTTCAGGGATGAAATAATGGAGTGATTTTTTATCTCAAGCATGGAATAAGGCAGTAGTGCATTAGTACTCTGTTGATCATTTTTATTTTTAGAATTGAATGTACAAATGAAAAATTCGTTCTCTAGAAGAATTGAGGGGAACAATAATTTGTAAAAATACATTTCATTTTTCTGATTGTGAAAGTAATATCTATTCATTATTGAAACCATATTTTTATTACAAAAGGCAATGTCCATGTGCTAAAAAATCCAAACTTTATATTTAAAAGTATATTGTATTAAAAGTGTAAGACCCTGGGCTTCCCTGGTGGTGCAGTGGTTGAGAGTCCGCCTGCCGATTCAGGGGACGCGGGTTCATGCCCCGGTCCGGGAAAATCCCACATGCCGTGGAGCGGCTGGGCCCATGAGCCATGGCCACTGAGCCTGCGCGTCCGGAGCCTGTGCTCCACAACGGGAGAGACCACAACAGTGAGAGGCCCGTGTACCGAAAAAAAAAAAAAAGTGTAAGACCCAAGTACAGTAAAGTGTTGATGACAAAATATAGAAGTGGGTATATTGGTGTTCTTTTCAGGTTTGCTGTATGTTTGAAATTTTTAATAATAAAATGTTTGGGTGGAGTAAGAGACCCTTTTTGCCTCCTCATATGCCTTCAACTTTCCTCCTAAAATGGGGAAAAATGAATTATATTACATTGCATGATTTGTTATTTCCACTTCTCTCAAACATCTTTAACGTACATCTTTTTATACACTTTTCCATTGTATGGACGTACCATGATTTATATAACCATGCCCACGTTAATGGGTAATTATAATTTTAGGCAGTTATTGGTTTTTCAGTTTTAGATCCAGTGCTGAGCATCATTAGGATATACCTGTATTTGTTCACTATGTGCAAGTATTTCTGTTGAATGGTTGGCTTCCTAGAACTGAAATTGCTGGGTTAAAGAGTATTTGACTTTTATAATTAAATGGATATTTACAAAGCAGCTTCTTAAAAGGTTTTGCTAATTTACATTACCACTAACGTATATACGACATTGCCCATTTCCCTGTATTATTATTTTTAATTATATCTTTCGACTTTTTCTAATTAATTTGTAGGATTTCTTTGCTAATGGGTATTAAGTTTTGTCTGCCGTATTTTGCAAATTATTTTCTCCCACTCCGTTCCTCTTAGTTTTATGGTGCGATTTTGTGCTTTTAAAACTTTTCTATTAGGTGTAGTGTGTACACAGTAAAATAGAAGAGTCTTAAAAATACAGCTATCTATATATATCTGTGTAACCACCCTCCTAGATCAAGATATAGAGCATTTCAAGAACCCCCAAAGGCTCCCTCTCCTCGTTCAATACCCTATTCTAAAGGTACCAATACGATCTCAGAGGCAGCAGTTTAAAAGGGAAGTTAGGGGAATTCCCTGGTGGTCCGAGTTAGGACTCCACGCTTCCAGTGCTGGCGGCAAGGGTTCGATCCTTAGTGGGGGAACTAAGATCCCGCAAGCCGAGGGCGCGGCCAAAAAAGTAAAATAAAATAAAAAGGAAGTTAGACTGTGCCACTCTCCTGCCTAAATCCTTCCAGTAGCTCCGCACTGCAAGAAAATCTAGACCTCCTACCCGGGTCCACGTGGCCCTACGGCGGTTGGCAAACTGTCTGTAAAAAGCCGGATAGTAAATCTTTTTGTCTTTGCGAGACCTATGGTCTCTGCTGTAGCTATTAAACTTTGCCATTGTTTATGGAAAGCAACTACAGAAAATATGTAATTGCATGGATTTGGTTGTGTTAAAACTAGAACTTTATTAACAAAACCGGGCAGCAGCCTGGATTTGGCCTGAGGGCCGCAGTTTGCGGAGACCTGCCCTATAAGAAAGGTGCCCGTATGTGCCTCTCTAACCGCTCTCCTCCGCCATTTTGTTTTGGCCACGCCAGGCGCCTTTTAAATCTTTAAACCTCCAAGCTCTGTCCTGCCCTCAGGTACTTTGCTCCTGCTTTTTCCTCTTTCTGGAAAGTTCCTTCCCATCCTCAGTTTTCAACTCAGATATATAAAATATATTAGAAAAGGGCTCTCTAAAATATGCATTCCTTCCGCATTTATTGTTATTACATCACCTTGCAAATGTCTTTCATAGAATTGGTAACACACTGAAATTATTTTCTTTTCTTTCTCCTCCCACTAGTTTGTAAGATCCAGGAGGGCAAGCACTCTTTTTTTTTTTTCCTCACTGCTGTGGGCTGTTTCTCCTATACCCAGAACAATGTCTGGAACATAGTAGGCATCCAATACAGGTTCACTGAATAAAGGAATGAATGAAATAAATTACATTCCTGGATTTTCTAATGTTGAACCACTTTTGTTTCGACTTGGTCATGCTTGTTATTGTTATATCTGTATATTCAAGTGAATTTGGTCCATAAGTTTTGTTATTTTTTAGGAGAGTACTATTTCAGTTCGATTTTGATAGCAGGTTAATTAATATTAGCCTAGTAGGATGTTACCTGTTTTTCTGTACTTAGCAGAAATCATGTGTTCATTGAAAGTTTGGTAGAACTTACCCCTAAAACGATTTGAACCTAGGACCTTGGGCCGGGATTGGGAGTTGGGAGAATGATTCCTTTTCAGTTTTTTTAAAAAGTGGTAAAACCAATAACGCTTTTAGTGCATTATTGAGAGTTGATATTTCGCTAGGAGATCTCATTTCACCTAGATCTCAAAGTTGTACATAGTAGTCTACATTTTTAAAAAAATTTATGTATTTATTTATTTTTTTGTGGTATGCGGGCCTCTCACTGTTGTGGCCTCTCCCATTGCAGAGCACAGGCTCCGGACGCGCAGTCTCAGCAGCCATGGCTCACGGGCCTAGCCGCTCCGTGGCATGTGGGATCTTCCCGGACCGGGGCATGAACCTGTGTCCCCTGCATCGGCAGGCAGACTCCCAACCACTGTGCCACCAGGGAAGCCCAGTAGTCTACATTTTTAAATCTCTGTCTTGTCAGTTACATCCCCTGATGCATTCCTAATGTTTTTGTCTTCACCCTTTTTTTTTTTTTTTTCTTTTTGCGGTATGCGGGCCTCTCACTGTTGTGGCCTCTCCCGTTGCGGAGCACAGGCTCCGGATGCGCAGGCCCAGCGGCCATGGCTCACGGGCCCAGCCGCTCCGCGGCATATGGGACCCTCCCAGACCGGGGCACGAACCCGTATCCCCTTCATCGGCAGGCGGACTCTCAACCACTGCACCACCAGGGAGGCCCTTCACCCTTTTTTTATGGTCAGCCTTGCCAGAGGTTTGTCTACTTTCTTGGTATTCAAAACTAAGAAAAGACTTTTAGGGCTTCCCTGGTGGCGCAGTGGTTGAGAATCTGCCTGCCAATGCAGGAGACACAGGTTTGAGCTCTGGCCTGGGAAGATCCCACATGCCGCGGAGCAACTAGGCCCGTGAGCCACAATTACTGAGACTGCGCGTCTGGAGCCTGTGCTCCGCAACAAGAGAGGCTGCGGTAGTGAGAGGCCCGCGCACCGCGATGAAGAGCGGCCCCTGCTTGCCACAACTAGAGAAAGCCCTCACACAGAAACGCAGACCCAACACAGCCAAAAGTAAATTAATTAATTAATTAATTTTTTAAAAAGGGGCTTCCCTGGTGGCACAGTGGTTGAGAGTCCCCCCCCCCCGCCCGATGCAGCGGACACGGGTTCGTGAGCCTGCGTGTCCGGAGCCTGTGCTCTGCAACGGGAGAGGCCACAACAGTGAGAGGCCCGCGTACCGCAAAAAAAAAAAAAAGATAAAAATTAAAAACCGCCTGGAGGAGTGGGATAGGGAGGGTGGGAGGGAGGGAGACATAAGAGGGAAGGGATATGGGAACAGATGTATATGTATAACTGATTCACTTTGTTATAAAGCAGAAACTAACACACCATTGTGAAGCAATTATACTCCAATAAAGTTTAAAAAAAACACCTTTAAAAAAAGACTTATGGGGCCTCCCTGGTGGCGCAGTGGTTAAGAGTCCGCCTGCCGATGCAGGGGATACGGGTTCGTGCCCCGGTCTGGGAGGATCCCATATGCCGCGGAGCGGCTGGGCCCGTGAGCCATGGCCGCTGGGCCTGCGCATCCGGAGCCTGTGCTCCGCAACGGGAGAGGCCACAACAGTGAGAGGCCCACATACCGCAAAAAGAAAAAAAAAAAAAAAAAAAAAAAAAAAAAAAAAAAAAGACTTATGGCTTTACTAATTAAGAAGTCTGTATTGGGGAGATGTTTCTACTTTATTTTTGCTGTCCTCTTTAATTCTTTTTATTTCCTTTGTTCTTTTTTTGGCGGGGGGAGGGGTTTCTACCTTCTTGAGTCCAATGCTTGGTTCATTTATTTCCTTGTTTATTTCTTCCAAAAGCTTTAACAGTTCTGAAATTTCCCATGAGTACTGCTTTGGCTGTATCCCCCCGGTTTTGAAGTATAGAAATTTCATTATTACTCCTTACTCATATTTTCTGATTTTAAATTTGAGTTCCTCTTTACCCGCAATAGTTTAGAAAAAGCTTACTTATTAGACATGAAGTTCCTTATTATATGAAGTTTTTAAATTAAAGTATTCCATATCCTTATTTTAAAATCTGTTTTATTTGCCCATTTCTTTGAGAGGAATATTGGTTTCTCTTTATGATGGTGGTTTTGTTCATTTCTCAACATCTAAGTTTTCGATTTAGATGTTGCTGTAATGTGTAAAGTTTCATAGCTTGTTAATATCTTGGTGGATTTTACTCTATCAATATAGAATTGATCTCTTAGTCCCCCCTTTTTTTTTTGGCCGCACAGCACCGCATGGGGTATCTTAGTTCCCTCACCAAGAATGGAACTCCTGCCCCCTGCCGTGGAAGCCCAGAGTTTTAACCACTGGACCGCCAGGGAAGTCCCTCTTAGTCCCTTTTTGCCTTGAATTATATTTTGTATATTTTGATAGTACTGTTTACCACTTCCACTGTCCTTTAGTTAGCATTTAGGGCAATGATTTTCAAACATGACTGGGCATCCATATCGCCTCAAAAGTTTTAAAATTCAGATTGCTGCACCCCATCACCAGTTTCTGATTCAGTACTTCTGCCCTAGAGTTTACATTTCTAACACATTGATGCTGCTGGTGCAAAGGCCACACTTTGATAACCACTAGCCTAGTGTATGTATCTTTGTTCATCACTTTATTTCCATTTTGTTTTAGGTTTCTTTCTATAGCCAAGATTTTGCTTTTTGACCCAAACCATTTCTTTTTCTTTCAATAGATGAATTTAATCCAATTAAATTTAATGTAATTAATGATTGTACCTGTTCTTGCAGTCCTACTTTGTTTACTATATGCCATGCTTTATTTTTTTTACTATTTTTTTTGCTTTCACAGGATTAAATTTTTTTTCTTCTAGTGCTTTAGAAGTAATATATTATATTTTTATTCTCTTTAATGTTTTAACAAAATCATTTGAACTTACATTTTATGTCAATCTCCAGAATTATTTAGAATTTATAATATTCTCCTCCTGAACAAGAGGTTTACGACTCTACTTGATCATAATGTAATTTGGCATACTGCTACATTGGATTTGAAAGTATTTGATTTAGGATTTTTGCCATCGTAAATGTTTTGGGTTTATAGTTTTCTCTTTTGTACTATTTCTGTCATAATTTTTCAGGATTTATCTAAGTTTATAAAATGAATTGGTATAATTTCTATATTTTATTGTGCTCTAGAACAACTTATAGTTAAGAGAAAGAGCTATTCTTTGAAAATTATTAAAATGAAAATTGTTAAAAACCATATAAACCTGGTGCAATTTTGGGAGGTCATTATTTGTGAACTTTTTCATTTTCTTGCATGGTTATTGACCTGTTCCAGTGTTCTTCTGTTCCTTAGGGCAACAATATTGGTAATTAAAAGTTTTCTAGAAGATTATCTGTTTCACTGATATTTTCACATTTAGTGATATATAATTATATATAGTAATCTTTAAGATGCTTTTCTCTATGTCTATAGTTGATCACATTCCAAACATTATTTTTTGTTTGCTTTCTTCATGATTGCACTTATTAAAGTTTTACCTTTTTATTAATTTTTCCAGGGAATCGGATTTGCAAATTATACTGTTTTGTAATTCATTAGTTTCAGTTTTTAATCTTTATTCCTTTCTATATTCCTTAGATTTATTCTTTTGCAGTGGTTTTCACTGTATGGTCCAAGGACCCCTAGGTGTTTCTCCAAGATCTTTTCAGAGGATTTGCAATGTTAAAAGTATTTTCATAATAATAATATTAAGGCTTTATTTATCTTTTTTTACTCTCATTCTCTCAGAAGTATAGAGTGGAGTTTTCCAGAGGGTACATGTCATGTGACATTGAAACAGACTGAATAAATGTCAAAGAAAATATGATTTATCCAGTTGTCTTCTACTAACATAGACACTGAAGAGATTTGCAAAAATGTAAAACAATGCCACTCTTCCCACTACATTTTTGGTTGTGGAAAATATAGTCATTTTTCAAAAATATACCTTTTTATTATACATTAACAGGTTTATTTTTGTTGTTTTAAAGGAATTAATGGATATTTTAATTTCTTAGTTTTACTTTATAATATGGTAAATACGATAAATATTACCCACATAAACAAAAGCTTTTTGAGGTCTTCAGTAATTTTTAAGACTGTAAAGGGGTCCTGGGACCACAAAGTTTGAGAAACACTATTGTATTGCTTACTAACTTTTTATACTGAATATGTAGTTTATTATTATTTTCATTCTTTCTTTTGATAATGAACCCACTTATTTCTATGAATTTACACAGATTCCTCATTGTCTATGTATAACCTGTAATTTTTTTTTAGATTTCAGAGATATGTATATTCTATGAAGTTAATGAGTTTTTTTTTTTTTTTTTTTTTTGGTTTTTACCCAATCTGGGAAAATGTTAACCAGGCACATGTCTGATCATGGCTAACTGTCTGGATTCAGCTGTAGCAGAAACAGTGACTCTTACAACTGTGGGGTTTTTTGTTGTTGTTGTTTGTTTGTTTGTTTTTTGTTTTTGCGGTACGCGGGCCTCTCACTGTTGTGGCCTCTCCCGTTGTGGAGCACAGTCTCCGGACCCGCAGGCTCAGCGGCCATGGCTCACGGGCCCAGCCACTCCGCAGCATGTGGGATCTTCCCGGACCAGGGCACGAACCCGCGCCCCCTGCATCGGCACGCAGACTCTCAACCACTGTGCCACCAGGGAAGCCCACAACTGTGGTTTTATAAAACTATGTAGCTCTTGAATTTATTCAGGCTGGTAAAGAAGGTGTATGTGCCTTCATTGATGAAGAGTGTTCCACATACCTTCTAGATAATTCAGAGGTGATCTACAATTTGTTTGACCATATTTAAAAGGAGATCACTTAATTATGTCACATCAAATATTAGGATCTGTGATCCTGGGCTAGTAATGTATTGGGAGAATCTGGAGGGAAATTTACACAAGATATCCTAATACTGAAAACAGTGTGGGGGGGCAGTGTTAATGGTACATTTGTAGTTATAAAAGGCCATTTAAACTCTTATTGAAAAGAAATTACAAGAATGGTTTTCATGCCAAAGTTGAGTAGGTGATACATTATATAAATAAAAATGGAAGTGGAGGATGCCTTAGAGAAATAAGTATTGGAAAAAATACAAATACACATTTTAAAAGTTGGGGCTGTGGGCTATGAGAGAGCAAAATGTGGAGAAAATTGCAGATAGAACCCCTCTTAACTAAGGAAGAATAAAATTAGAACTACAAGTTAATCTTTTAAAGATGGTGAATAGCTTTTAAGCAGTTTTGGCACTTGCTAGCAGGCTTGGACATTAAAACATTTCAAAGTAAATTATATGGCATATGAGAAGGTAATATGTACTATGTAGAAAAATAAAATGGGATGGAAGATAAGTAAGGGGGTCAGTTTTATATAGGGTGGTTAGGGCTAACATCACTGAGAAAGTGACCTTTGAGCAAAACTTGAAGGAGAAGAGAAAGTCACTCGTGTATCTAAGAGGAAGACATTCCAGACCCAGGGAACAGCAAGTGCAAAGGCCCTGTTACAGGACCATGTCTGGAATGTTTGGGAAAGTTTTAACTTATACATATGAGACTAAGGTGAGGGCAGTAAAGAAATATATCATGAAACAATTCTATCAGTTAAATATATAAGTGCCATGGAAAATATTCCATGGTACTGAGTTTTTTCCTAAGGGAGGTAAGTTTCGATCCAAGTCTTCCAGGAAGTAATTACGCAGTTTGATGAGGTAGAGGGCATTCCAGATGGAACATTCCATCTAGATGTGTTAGTTAACATAGGTGTTTACCTATATTCTAGTCACATAGTAAGTCATATATATATTTTAGCTATTATTATTAGGGATAATGTTTATTACTAAGTTTTATATGTGAGAAGTATACAGACTTGTTTAGCTGGTGAGAAGGAGTTGCTTTGGGTATGATCTGGCTACAATTTTTAACCAATAAAATAGAATTTTGAAATTACCATGACATATTTAGTAGGATTTTTTTCTTTTTTGTGTTCTAGATACCAGAATAATTTCCCTTTCTCGCCTTGAAATGACCTGGTCTAACAGAAGGAATTTTCCTGCATTGCTTGTGAGAATCTTGTATAAATCAAAACTGCAATACTGTGGAAAACCCAATAAAAAGATGATTGAGCCATACCTGGTATAAGTAGTGATAAGATATTATATGTTAATTTAGCACTCATAAATTATAACTTACAGACCTGACTCTTTATTAGGATAATTTATGTTTAAATAACATATTTTAAAGTTCAACTTAATAATTTTGAAAATGAACAAATATATATTTCAAGGTATTTTTCTATGTAGTTTCTTATAGAAAAAGAAGTCCTTTCTGTATTAGCGCCCTTTAGTTCCCTTGATCCAGCTGGTCTCCTTCACACCTTTTTCTGTATCTTCAACTTCTTCTTCTTTACTGTGCTTTCTACACCAGCATATAAATATAGTCTAGTCTTCCATTTTAAAAGAGGAAAAAAAATCTCCTTTGACATCAGGACTCCTGTATTCCCTCTGTCCTTCTCTTCAGGCAAGCTCCTTGAAGAAGTAGTCTACACTATATGTTTTCACTTTCTTGCCTCCCTTTTACTTCTCAACACAATTAGTTTGACTTTTTGCTTCAGCTGATCACTCACCAGAGACCTTCTAATTGTCCAATCTATCTGACACTTTTCTGTTATCTTGACTCTCTATGCCATATGGTGCTGATTTCTGTCCTGTGTTTTTTTTTTAAACTTAACATTTTACTGTATTTCCACATGTTATCAAGAATTATTTTAGGTGCTTTATTAAGCTTTTATAGTAAAAGTTATACATATTTACAGGGAATTTGGAAAATGTATAAAGATATATAAAGCTGATAAATAATATCAAGCCAAATCTTACCACTCAGAAAGGACCACTGTTAATATTAAAGTGTATTTTATTCCCCTTTTTTGTATGTGTATATCATATATATGCACATATCTGTGATATCTTATGTATGTCATAGATAGCACATCTATGCATATATGTATGCCTATCATATATTACATATAACTATGGCATATATCATAGTAAATTATCTTACAAAATGGGAATCATATTGTACATAAAATTTTGTATCATTTAACATTTTCTTAAATATTTTCTCATATTACTAAAAATTCTTCATTTATAACTTTTCATCATTACAGAGTCTTTCATATCATAAATTATTCAGTGATTTTCCTATAGTTTTGCTTCCTCATTCTTAAAATAAAATTTGAACACCCTGTAGATTAAAGTAACAAATATGCATGTGCTTTTACTCTTTTTTTCCTAGACCTTTTTGGAAGTTGCTGACAGTTCAGGCACCATGTCAGTGATTATATGGAATGCCCTGTGTCCTGAGTGGTATAAAAGTTTGCACGTTCGTTTAGTTCTTCTGCTTCAAGATTATTCTATTAGAAAGAGTCACCCCTTCAAGGTGCAGTCTCTCCCTGTGGATCCACACATGAAACTAATTTCTACAATAGGTTAAGTATTCAATGAATTTGTTATTTTATCGCTATTTTGTTTGTATAAATTTGCAAAGTACCATATCAGTCAAAAGCCCTTAAAAATTACTGAAGCTGTTAGAACCTGACACACTTTAAATTCTTTTGTCCATAAAAATTTTTGAGCAATCACTTAATAAATATGTTTATTTATTATTGCATTTTTAAAGAAAAATCATCTGAGATATATATTGTTGATTAATGAATGAGTGCCGCTTGGGATGTACTTATTTTTCTTTCATTTTTTTGTATTAAAATATTAAATTAATGACTTGAATATAAATTTTTGTTACTACGAGGTGCTATTTGAAAAGGCTTTTGTCAAAATTTTATTTTGAAATAATTTCAAACTTACATAAAATTTGAAAGGATAGTATGAAGAACTCCCATATACCTTTCACACAGATTCAACAATTGGTAACATTTACCTTTGCTTTATCATTCCTCCACTACATATACACACACACACACACACACACACACACATGTATTTATCACCTCTGAACCGTTTGACAGTAAGTGGCAGCCATCATACATACCCCTTTACCTCTAAACACTTAAGTAGTATTTCACTCTATATTTCCTAAGAACAAGAACATTCTATTACATAATCACAGTATAGTTATCAAAATCAGGAAATTTAAAATTGATATAATACTATTATCTAACCTATGGTCAATACTCAAATGTTGCCAGTTGCTACAATCTTGAAAGGGCTCTTCCTGATTAGTATTGAAATCACAGTATTGACATCTTGGCATCATCCTAAATATTTTGGGAGCATTAGAATTAATATAGTAAGTGATTGCTTTAAGATGTGGATGTGATTTTTTTTTGCATTTCCCTTTTTCAAAATTGTAGGCCACATCATTCAACAATTTTAAGCATTGTTTTTGGCTTGTCATAGTTTTATACTGGACCTTTATTTCTGTGTATTCTGAACTCCCCAGCTGACCCATTAAGCTTAATTATGTAAAGAATGTTCAAATAATGTAGCCTTTGTTCACTGTTTACTCAAATATATATTTAGGAAAATCTCATATGATTCTCTATTAAAATCTTAAGCATTTGGTAGACATCAGTCTTGCTGGATGAACAGGTCATTACTTAGATAGTTTGGTACAACCAGTCCATAATCTCATTACTCTTTATTACAGGAGAAATTAAACTCATATTGCTATTGAGACTTAATTAAGAAAATGTAGTAAAATTTGGCAAGAGGAAGCTAATTCAAAATGTGTATTATTGTGTCTGCCAATTTATAAATTCTTTCCCACAACCAAGTATCTCCAGGTGACAAAATTGCTTTAGTAAAAATTGAGACATTCTTTGTCAATAACAGATAAAGTAAGTAACTTTGTTGATGTCACATAATAAATCACTGGCATAGTGAAAATTGAAACCTAGTTTTCCTGATACCTAACCTAGTGTTCTTTTTACTAAATACAGTGTTTTCTGGTGTAAAGAAAATTAATTTCTATCACAGTTTTTATGTGTCTGTGGACAAATCTAGAAATGTGTCTGTACTAATAGCTGCTTCTAAACCTTAAAAACATATGGAAAGTGGGACAATAGACAGAATGTGACAAGTAGATAAACAGCCATAAGAACGTAACAGTGAAACTGATTGAGCTGTATGCTACCTCTGCTACATAGAATTATAGGGCCAGATTTTCATAATGGAAACTCTCTTTTTAGGATACGAGAAGCTATTTACACTTTCAAGTGAATAATTGCAAATATAGAAATCGTTTTTAAAGTGAGAGCCTTGATGAGAATATATTGAAAACGTGCCTTTTGGCCTTTACAACAGTCTTACTTATTAGTGTTAGCATCAGTCTCTGTTATCCCGTACCTTTTTGATAAGTAATAGGACTTTTTTCCTCTTTATCAGGGGTCAGCAAACTATTTCTATAAAGAACCAGACAGTGAGTACTATAAGCTGTGCAGGCAGAATAGTCTTCTTCACAACAACTCAGCTCTGCCTTTATAGAGTGAAAGCAGCCAGAGATAATATGTAAACGAATGGGCTTGGCTGTGTTACAGTAAAGCTCTATTTGCAAAACACAGGCAGCCATCTACAGGCCATAGTTTGCCAAGTCTATGTGTATAAGTAGATGTCAATACTGGCTGTACATTAGTATCACTTGGGGAGCTTTAAAGAATCACGAGCACTCCACCCTCAGAGATTCTGAATTAATTACTCTGAGGAGGGGACCAAGACGTTGGTGTGTCTCTAAAACTCCTCAGGTGATTCTAATGTACAGCCAGGGGTGAAAACTATTGATATATGATCTTTTAAAACCTCAGTATGGTTAATGATCTTTTGAAGGGAAAAAAGTTCTGTAAACCATGCTAGGCACAAGGGACACAAAGATAAGTAATACAGAACTCTACCCTTAAAATTCGTCTAACGGGGTAACATATGTAAAATGAACAAATTACAGTAAAATGAAAGACTGCTGACAGTAAACAGTAAGAAAAAAGAATGAATGGAAGGGGAGAATAAATGAACAGAAATTGAGGAAAGAATGAATGGTCTGGAGAGTGGGAGAATGGGTTGAATTGGAGAAAGTATAAGTGAGGGTTAGGAATAATAACAGGGTAGTTTAAATGTTATGAGAGGAAAAATGAGAGAGCATATGTAGTTGGGGCCGGTTTGGTCAGTTTAGGAATAAAGATCTGTGATAGCATCACTGCCCTCTAGGTGTCGATGTTGGAAGACAAATTATTGGGGTAATTTAGCTTGGTTTATTTTTTCATACTTACACATATAGTTCCAAGTTATACAAACTAAGATGCAATTTTTTTAAAAAACTAAATAAATGGAAGCTTATAAAGATGAAAATTCTATTGCAAAAAAAAGGACATATTATTTGCTGGTAATGTATGCTTTGTATGTTGCCATTTTGTATATCATACAAAATAGTATTCAGTCAGCATACACAAAAAATAAACCTTTTAAAGTCTTGAGATTTTCAGACTGTATGGCATAATACATATTGAGATAATAGCATCAAGTGTTTCTGGTTTGGGGCAAAGGAGGTTTTTAATTTATTCAAAATCCTAGCATTTTAGAGCAGGGGGTGACCTTGAATATAACTGAGTAACTATGGCTATGAAAATGCTTTGTAAAATGCAAACCATTTTCTAGGTGCAGGTGTAATACAAACCTTCCTCACTCATATATGCAAAGGTAAAAGTGATTTTGTAGTCACATGGATGGTAATAGGTAAAATAAGAAAGCAATTATTTTCATCCTGGTTTAATCTTTGCTACATAGCAAATTCTTAAAAAAATATTACTGGCATTAAAGAAATAGAAAGCCCAGATAGTTCTATAACTGTTAAAGAAATTGAACCAGAGGTTTAAAATCATCTCACAAAGAAAATACCAGGCAGATACCATTTTACAGGCAAATTCTAGCAAACATTCAAGGAATGTACCATTCCAAAACTATTCCAGAGAATAGAATAAGAGGGCATACTCTCTAACTCATTCTTTGCTACCAGTATAACTTTGATAATCAAAACCAAACAAGAATATTATGAATGAGGAAAATTAAAGGCTAGCTTCAGCTATGAACATATGTACAGATATTCAAAGTTGAAGATTAGCAAACTGAATTAAGTTATATGTGGAAAATGATCACACGCTGTGACTAAGTTGCATTGTTCTCCAGCAATGTGAAGTTGGTTTTACATATGAAAATGTATAAGTGTCAATCACCACACAGATTAAAGAAGGTCATCCTAATAGAGGCACAAAACACATTTGCTAAAATTTTACACACATTCATAAATTTTAAAAAGAAAATAGCAAGAAAAGGAACCTTCCAAAACTGATAAAGGATGTTCGCAAAATCAAAACATAACAATAAACACAACTTTTTTAAAATAAATTTTTTAATTTTATTATTTTATTTTATTTATTTATTTATTTTGGCTGTGTTAGGTCTTCATTGCTGCGCACGTGCTTTTTCTCTGATTGCGGCGAGTGAGGGCTACTCTTCGTTGGGTGCGCAGGCTTCTCAACATGGTGACTTCTCTTGTTGCAGAGCACGGGCTCTAGGCACATGGGCTTCAGTAGCTGTGGCACGTGGGCTCAGTAGTTGTGGCTCATGGGCTCTAGAGCACAGGCTCAGTAGTTGTGGCGCACAGGCTTAGTTGCTCCACAGCACGTGGGATCTTCCCAGACCAGGGCTTGAACCTGTGTCCCCTGCATTGGCAGGCGGATTCTTAACCACTGCACCACCAGGGAAGCCCAACAAACACAACTTTTAATGGGGAAAATTTAGAAACACTCCTTTTTTACATGGGGAACACTGATGGCCTCCTATTACTATTTCTGTTTAATGTTGTACAGGCTCTCCCAGCCAATGTGAGAAGATAAAATCCATTAAAAGCATAAGAATTTTTTATTCAAATATAGTTGACATACTGCTGTACAATATTATGTTAGTTTCAGGTGTCCTACATAGTGATTTGACATTTGCATACATTATGAAATGATCACCATGATAAGTCTAGTACCCGTCTGTCCCCAAATAAAGTTATTATAATGTTATTGACCATATTTCTTTTATTGTATATTACATTCCCTTGGCTTACTTGTTTTATAACTGGAGATCTTAATTCCCATCACCTATATCATCCTCCCTCCCCTGGCAACAGCTGGTTTATTTTGTATCTGTGAGTCTGTTTTTCATTTTGTTTGTTTGATTGTTTTGTTTTTAAGATTCCACATATAAGTAAGACCATATGGTATTTATCTTTCTCTGTCTGACTTATTTCACTTAGCGTAATACCCTCTAGATCCATCCATGTTGTTGCAAATGGCAATATTTCATTATTTTTAATGGCTGGGTAATATTCCATTGTATGTATATATAGACTACATCGTCTTTATCCATTCATCTATCAATGGACACTTAGTTGCTTCCATATCTCGGCTATTATAAATGACACTTCAGTGAACATTGGTGTGCATATACCTTTTCGAATTAGTGTTTTTGTTTTCCTCAGGTAAATACCCAGAAGTGAAATTTCTGGATTATATGGTAGTTCTACTTTTAATTTTTTGAGGAACCTCCATACTGTTTTCCATAGTGGTTGCATCAGTTTATAATCCCACCAACAGTGCACAGGGTTCCCTTTCCTCTACATCCTCTCCAACATTTGTTATTTGTTGTCTTCTTTGATGATAGCCATTCTGACAGGTGTGAGGTGGTAGCTCATTGTAGTTTTGATTTGCATTTCCCTAATGATTAGTGATGTTGTGCATCTTTTCATGTGTCTGTTGGCTATCTGTGTGTCTTCTGTGGAAAAAATGTCTATTCAGGTCCTCTGCCCATTTTTTTTAATTTGGTTGTTCTTTTTCTTTAATGTTTGTTGGAATTCTTTGTCTATTTTGGATATTAACCCCTTGTTGGATTATCATTTGCAGATGTCTTCTCCCATTCAGTGGACTGTCTTTTCATTTTGTTGATAGTTTCCTTTGCTGTGCTAAAGTTTGATGTGGTCCCATTTATTTTTGCTTTTGTTTCCCTTGCCTGAGGAGACAGATCCAAAAATATATGCTAAGACCAATGTCAAGGAGCATACTGCCTCTGTTTTCTTTTAGAAGTTTTATGGTTTCAGGTCTTACATTTAAGTCTTTAATCAATTTTGAGTTTATTTTTGTATATGGTGTGAGAAAGTAGTCCAGTTTGATTCTTTTGCATATAGCTGTCCAGTTTTCCCAACATCATTTAATGAAGAGGCTATTTTTCCCCATTGTATATTCTTGCCTCCTTTGTCGTAGATTAATTGACTGTATAAGCATGGGTCACCAGGGCTGTATGCTCTAGGAGTGCCCCCTCTGTGGGTTGTGTGGGCCCTCCTGTTGTAGCTGACTACTCTGGGCATGCTGGTAGGCGGGGCAGCCCCTGGGGGGGTGTTGAGTGGGGCCGTGTCTTGTGCCATCCTGCTGGTGGGTGGGGCTGCATCACTACAGGACTGGCTGCTTGGTGTCGGGTGTGTCTCAGGACCTGTGCTGGCCAGCTGGTGGGTGGGTAAGCCCCTGGAGCTAATAGGCTAGAGGGAGGACTCCAAATTAGCATTTGTCAACACCAGTGTCCTCCTGGTAGAAGGAGTTCCCCAAAATGGCTGCCACCAGCATCTGTGTCCCCAAGAGAGTCCCAGTTCCCTCCTGCCTTTTTAGGAGGTTCTTCAAAATTAGCAAGTGGGTTTGACCCGGGCTCCTTTAAAACTACTACCTATCTCTGTGCTGGAACTCAGAGTATGTGACATTTTGCATGTGACCTTAAGAGTGGAATCTCTGTTTCCTGTAGTCCTCTGGCTCTCCTGTACATAAGCCCTGCTGCTTTTCAAAGCCAGATGTTCTGGGGGCTCATCTTCCCAGCGCAGGACCCCCAGGCTGGGAAGCCCAGTGTGGGGGGCTCAGATGCCTTGTTCTTGGGGAGGACCTCTGTGGTTATGATTATCCTTCCTATTAGTGGGTCACCGACCTGAGGGGGGTGCTTCCTGACTATATCACATCTCTGCCCCTCCTACCTGACTTGTTGTGGCTTCTTCTTTATGTCTTTAGCTGTGGGAAATCTTCTCTGCTAGTCTTCAGGTCATTCTGTTAGGTAGTTTCTCTGTAAGTTGTACTTTTGCTGTGTCCACGAGAGGAGGTAAGTTCAGGGTCTTCCTACTCCACCATCTTGGCCACCCACCAAAGGCATAAGAATTTTAAAGAAAAACACAAAACTGTCATTATTCACAAGTTAGATCTTCTACAAAGAAAATCCTAAATAACACAAAGTATTAAAAATAATAAGAAACCACAATGTGGTATCGCCTCGCACTGGTCAGAATGGCTATCATCAAAAAGTCTACAGATAATAAATGCTGGAGAGGGTGTGGAGAAAAGGGAACCTTCCTGCACTGTCGGTGGGAATGTAAATTGGTGCAGCCATTATAGAGAACAGTTCGGAGGTTCCTTAAAAATCTAAAAATAGTTAACCATATGATCCTGTAATCCCACTCCTGGGCATATATCCAGAAAAGACAAAAACTCTAATTCAAAAAGATACATGCACCCCAGTGTTCATATCACCACTATTTACAATAGCCAAGACATGGAAACAAGTACCCATCAACAGACGATTGGCTTAGATGAGATATTTACATATATATCAATACAATGGAATATTACTCAGCCATAAAAAAGAATGAAATATTGCCTTTTGCAGCAACATGGATGGACCTAGAGAATATTATACTTAGTGAAGTAAGACAGAGAAAGACAAATATTATATGATACCACTTATATGTAGAATCTAAAAAATAATACAAATGAATCTATTTACAAAACAGAGACAGATTTACAAACATAGAAAGCAAACTATGGTTACTAAAGTGGAAGGGAGCGGGGGAAGGATAAATTAGGAAAAAGGGATTAACAGATACAAACTACTATACATAAAGTAGATAAGCAACAAGGATTTACTGTATAGCACAAGGAACTGTATTCAGTATTTTATAATAACCTATAATGGAAAATCTGAAATATATATATAAATATATATTTAGAAATATATTTAGAAATTAATATATGTATATATACTTTATATATATATATATATATATATATATATATATATATAAAGCTGAACCACTTTGCTGTATACCTGAAACTAGCACAATATTGTAACTCAACTATACTTCAATAAAATTGAAAAATATAGGGAATTTCCTGGCAGTCCAGTGGTTAGGACTATGCACTCTCACTGCCGAGGGCCTAGATTCAATCCCTGGTCGGGGAACTAAGTAAGATCCCACAAGCTGCATGGTGCAGCCAAAAAAAAAAAAAGAGAGAGAGAGAGAAAAATAAGATACTGGCAAAGCTAGCTGTAACAGCAGTATACCAAAGTCAGTTGATTTTGTACACTCCAGTAACAAAGAGTTAGAAATTATAATTTTAGAAACATAATTTACCTTGTCAAAAATAACTATAAATTATCTAGAAATAAATCTAACAGAAGATATGTAAGACCTATTTGGAGAATATTTTAATACTTTTTGAAAGACACTAAAGAGTCCCTAAATAAATGGAGAAATATCCCATGTTCCCAGGCAGGAGGTTAGTCTCAGTTTCATAAGTATGTCAAGTCCCCCCAAATTGAGCTATAAATTTAGTGCTATTCCATCGGATTTTTTTCTGGAACTGACAAACTGATTCTAAAATTTATATGGAAGCACATAATTATCAAGAATAGTTAAGACACCTCTGAAGAAAAAGAATAAGGGGCTGAAGAGGGAATGAGGACTTATCCTACAAATATCAAGAATTATTATAAAGCATAACCATGTAGTATTGGTATAGATACAGACAAACTGACCAGCAAGTCATAATACAAAGTCAAGAAACAGCCCTAGACATATAACATTTTGATATACAACAGATGTGCTGTGCAGATCATCAAGGAAGGAAGAGCCATTCAGTAAACAGTATTGAGACAATTGATTATATATGAGAAAAAAATGACATTACATCCCTAAATCATACCGTATAAAAATAAATTTCAGGTATATCAAATACTTAAATGTGAAAGGCAAAACTTTTAGAAGAACTTATAGAAAGTATCTGTTTGACTTTGGGATAAGGAAGGATTTTTTGGATAGGACACAGAAATGGTAGCCATAAAAGAAAGATTAATAAACCTAACTACATTAAAATTAAGAACTTTTGTTCATCAAAAGACAGCCCCCCAAAATGAAAAAAACAATCCCCAAAATGGGTGAAGATATTTGCAATGGTATAATCAACAAGGGATTAGTATTCAACATATATAGAAAGAAGTAATACAAATAAATAAGAGAAAGACAATCTAGTAGAAGAATGGGCAAAAATATGAACAGGTATTTCACAGAAGAGGATGCATGAATGAACCATAGGTAAATGAAATGTTGTTGAACATAATTAGTAATAAGGGAAGTGCAAAATAAAACCACAGCAAATTGTCATTTTCTGTCATTAGACAGACAAAAACTAAGAAATTTAGGGATTTCCCTGGTGGTCCAGTGGTTAAGACTCTGCACTTCCACTGTAGGGGACACAGGTTTGATCCCTGGTCAGGAAACTAAGATTCCGCATGCCGCGTGGTGAGGCCAAAAAAAAAATTTTTAACAGTACCAAAATTTGGAGAGGCTGTGGCTCAGTGGGAATTCTTGCACATCACTGCTGGAACTGTTAATAGTTTAAATAAATATTTAATATTCAGTAAATATTAGTAAATATTTATTAATATTAATAAATAAATAATAAATACTACTTTAGGATAGTTTGAAATTATCCTATAGGGTGGAACATCTGAATATTTTACAATCCAGTGTTTCCCTCCTGGATATAATACCTTAGAAAGCTTTTGCCTGTGTGTACAAGGAGATATGTAGAAAAAAGCTCATAGTGACCATGTTTGTAAAAACAAAAGCTGGAAATAATCCAGATGTCCAGCAATACAATAAAGAGTAAATAAAATTGTAGTATATCAACACTCTGGAACATTATTCAGCAGTAGAAATGAGAAAAAAATTGCTACATGCAGCTGCATGGATGAATTTTAGGACCATAAAGTTAAGTGAAAAAAGTAGCCCTAGAATACTGCATTATGGTAAAATTCCATTCATTTAAAGTTCAAAAACAAAGAAATTCAAACAGTATACTATTTGGGCAAGAACACATAAGTGATAAAAAAAAAACCTCTTTTTTAAATTAAGTATCTGATGAAACACAAAATTTAAGGTATGGTTAACCTTTAGTTGGGGAGATAAGTGGATGTGATAATGTCAGAATAGGTAGAAGAAAGCTATTGATAATGATCTAGTTGTTAGGTTTAGTGGTGGGCTCAAAAGTGTTCAATCTATTTTTTGCTGTGTGATTTATATGCATATATTATTTTATATGTATATCATACTAAAGTAATATATTTGTTTTTCAGAAATCTGCCTGAACCTTCGAGATCCTCCAACTAATATAATTATCATTCCAGAAAAGCAGGTGAAACCAGAATGGAGATTGCCAAAATTAAACCACCATTTTATCACAAGGTAAAATAGCTTCTTGTAAAATATCTCAAATATTAATTTTCAATGTTAGTTACTGAAACAATGTATTGTAATTTGCTCAGAATCTACCCAAAATTATGCTGTAGCAGTTAGATAGATGTGCATTTTCACAGTCATATTTGCAGAATGCTTTTTCACTGTTTAAAAATACAATATCTATTTAATAATTTTGCTTTTTTTAGATCTGAACTGGATGATATGCCAGAAAAGAGTATCTGTGATGTTATTGGCGTTTTAGTTTTTGTAGGAAGAGTCCAGCGGTCAAAAAAGAAGGGTAAGCTTTTGATATTGAAAGTCATAAAAAGTATTTCAGTGAATAATTCTGTGTTCATATGTGCATAATCAGTTACCTTCATTTATTCTAACATTCTATCCATGTAGAAAGCCGTGAAGATTTTTGGTCATATCGCTGGATTCACATTGCTGATGGGACTGTTTTCTACATCTCAGCCAGAAGTCTTTGAAAATATTTACCCAAGTACTCAGTTTCAATATTTTTATCATTTTATTTTTGGAAGTGGGGGCATTAACTTAAAAAAATGATAGAGTATACTGACTTACTTACAGAATGCCATGATATTGAGTTAGCAAATTCAAGCAGTCTGATAGCATGTTTAAGTTTTCTCTATATTAATATTATAATTGGTATTAACAGATATTAACCACCTTCTGGTTTTCTATTCAGAATTAATTTGGGATTTATACTAGTTTTTCAGAAAACATGTGCTCTTATCAATTCCCATTTTTAGCATTTTAGACATAAAAACTTAAAATTCAGTGAAACTAAAACATAGATAGTCCATTTCCTTTGTATCCATTTGGAAATTGACTTAGTAGACCCCATTAAACACAGTGAAGGCTTTACTAATGTAGAATTAAGTAGTAGAGGATTAGGATACTGTGTAATTAAATAATGACATTGGTAAGTATGATGTCATTTGAGTATGGAATTAATATTAGGTTGGTGCTGTTATACCAGCTGGTCAATATTTTACTTAATTTGGTGTTGATTTTTTCCACTACTTTTATTTATTTGAAGACATTTTAAGTATGTCCTATTATGTGTTTTATATAACAAGTTAGTCTTCAGATCTACTATGATAAGGATAAAAGTATATCTAATACTTTTTAACAACTTCAGTGAATTTTTTCTTATTTGAATTTGTAACATAAAGCTATTTTAGGTATTGGTGTGCTATTTTCCTATTTTCCAAATGATTATGTGAATAAAATACTGATTGTTAAGTGCTTGTCAACATTGGGGAAATTCCCAATCTTGACTACATGTATTTTTTTTTAATGAGCAACAAGATAGAAATTGTAGAATATCAGGAGACCTAGAGACCATATACAGGGCTGTTCTGCTACCCCTTTATTCTCTGTTGTAAAACAGTATTACACACCATTCGGATATTACCTCATTACAATCCACCCTGTGCTTGTGAGATTAAATTTTTTAAATATATATGAGTAGAACTGAACATCACCCCAAGTGTTATTGGAGGAGAGGGCAGAAAGAGAGTTTTGGCCAAAACCAAGGCATGGGCTTCCAAGGTAAGTGGGGCCATGACCTTTCATATAACCTCTCTCAGGTCACAGATGATTGGTAATGATGATCTCTGATAACAATTTAGATGGGCTTTAGGGCCAGGTCCCTCTCTCTTTGTAGCCACTTTAAACAACAAACTGACACAGGTTTTGGATAACGATTTTTCACAGAAATGTTGCCATCCATGCACGTTCTATTTCTTGTGAAATTGTGAAATATATCTTTTAAGAAAGGTTTGTATGGACCTTGGTGAGACCTTGTACTTTCTAAAGGAAAAGTTAAGCGTTAGATCCTTTATTTAAAGGAAAAGGTTAAGTGTTAGATCTTTGTTGCTCCAAGTGTGGTCAAAGGACTGGCAGCACTAGTATCACCCAGGAGCTCATTAGCGGTGGAAAATCTCAGGCCCTACACTAAAACTACTTTAATCTAAATTTGCATTTTAACAATTGTTCTAGGTGATTCCTCAGTTCATTAAACTTTGAGAAACACTCTGTTAGATCCTGTTCTTGGTATTCCCATTTGAAATGCAGAAATAATTTTGTAAGTGTTTTCATTTTCTACAGTGGCACATTTCACGTGTACACAGTTGAAAGTTGTCAGAAATGACACTCAAGTACCTAAACTGCTTTACCTTACTACTACAAATGAGAGTCACATGTTTATTACTGGTGAGCAATTTCTTTGTATATACTTTATTGGAAATGTAATGTATTTTCTCTTCATTAAATTAACTTTTCTGTTATAAGATTCAACCACAAGATAGCTTTATTTTGAACTCCTTTCTCACTTTAAGAATGGTTTAAGAAAGAATATTTAGCCTATGAAATCTATTGCTTCCAGATTATTTACAGTTAGAGCAATGATTTTGTGACTTACTGAAGAATTTTGTTTATGTCCTTTGGATAACTTTAATTCCTGCTTGACATAAGAAGTTAGATAACCATAAATTGCTTCATAGATTGAAGACTGTTGGGCCCTGTATCACAATATGGATTCAATTAACAACAGTTTTTAAATATTAAATAAAACAAAAATGTGCATTAAATTTTGGTCCCCAGATCTCGCATTTTACTTATATAGCAAGAAAAGTCTCACTACTTATCTACAAGTGTACTATTTTTCTCTATTCCCTCGGATAAGGGGGGCAAAATAATAAAGATAAAAGTTTTCAGATGATGATGGAATGATGTATTTACTAGAATGCTACCATGTTGGTAATTAGGAAATTTGTCAAAAGAAGAGTCCTAGGAAGGATGTAACACACATCTTTGTCCATACCTCATTTTATAAATATGAATACTCTCAGATCTAATATATACTAATAATATCAGATATGAATGACACTTTTAAGTATGTTTCAAAAACATGAACTTAAATGCTGAGCTATATTCATAGGCAATTTAGTTAATACATGATGTCATACCTTCAGGTTAAAACATAATCAATTTTCTAAGAAGATGCTAAACAGTTGGATAGTTAGCAAAAGCCACACTATTAGTTTTCTTTTTCTTCTGGCTTTTCAGTGTCCTGTAGACAGTTACAGTTTAATCCACGTAAACTAATATGTCTGATTTCCTTCTTGACTTAGGATTTGTTAACTGATAATTTTCATATGCATATTCAATATAATTATCTGCTACATAGTGAATAAGTTAACTTCTTTTCTTGGTGCTATAAGAATGATTTTATATTAAACTGTTTTTATACCCAAAAATGTCCAGGTGGTTTATTACAGTGAGTTGTCTTTTTTTTTTTATTCCTCATATTTTTGCACTTTACCCTTCCTGCAAGAAGGTCATAGAGGCCAGCCGTATACCAACGATACCAAGGTAAAAAACTTTATTCAGTGGGTTAAAACAAAGACCGATTCTGGGGAATTGAAGAACACTGTTATTGGTGGATATTACCCCTATCCAACAGTGCCGGAAACATTTTCGAAGTATAATATTTCTGTTAAAGGTACTGATGTAATTGCTAGTCCCTTATATGTTTATATGTGGTATGTATGGTATATGCCATATCAGTTAGTCATCTTTATTCTTTAATGGGAGTGAGCCAAAGTGTAGCAACACTCACTGGTAATAATTTGATCTTTATCAAGATCTAAAAACATATGTCATGACCCATAAAGGTTAATATTTTGATTTTATTAGACTGCAAGAAAAGAAGGAGTTTAGATAGACTATGACTAAATGGAGGTAATATCTTGACTTAAAGTCATTGAGATCAAATCTGAGTTGGTAGATCCCAACTCCTATAACACTACTTAGATTAAAGATATCAGAGGAGACACTGGACAATTTGGTACCAAGGTACTGACAACTGTATTAGGCCACCCTTGTGGAGTGATATATAGACATCCCTTGGTGTCTGCAGGGCATTGGTTCAAGGAGCCCCCATGGATAGCAAAACCTGCAGATGCTCGAGTCCCTTATATAAAATGGCTCAGTACAATGAATACAGTAGGCCCTTTATATCTGCAGGTTTGCAAAACCTGTGGATATGGAGGGCCAACTGTGTATTGGATATAACACAATTGAGCTCTACCTTTAAATAAAAATGATACCAAAATCAGTGAGATTCAGAATAAGTATTGAGAGGCCTAACATTATTTTAGTAGAATTAAGATATGACAGTTGAAAACTTTAACATAAGTATATTATTTTTTAAAAGCTATGGGATAATGAATGGTTTTGGAAAAAAGAGAAACTTTGAAATACTGACCTATCATCTTCTAAATATTGACACCCTCCTGTACTTCATAATGCCAGCAATCATCATCTAAATATTGACACCCTCCTGTACTTCATAATGCCAGCAATATGTAATATATGCTGTAAATAGCATATAGAATACAGAAAATATTAAATAAAATGTGTGTTTCTATGCAGTGGCTAGGCAACACTTTATAGTTTGAAGTATGATATATAAATTACGTTCAATATGTAAAATTTCGGTTTCAAATTAAGACACCAGACTAGAAGGCTGTATCACAATTTAACTGACAAATGTGCTTTGCCAATTTTGCCAAAATTACATAAGGGGTTGCCAAATATAAACACAAAATCTCACATATTTAAGTTATGTAGCAAGTTTATAATTTTCATGTGAAATTACATTGCAAATCTAATTGTTATTTTTGTCATTTCAGTTCTTTAAAACTTACAGTTTCCTTGGAATTACTCTTTTGCAGTTGAGTCGTTCTTCACAGCTATAAGTGAAGTGAGGAAGGAGATTGAAGACTTGCAGTATAGGGAACAAAAGCGCATTGCAATACAGGGGATAATTACTGTTATAAAGTATGTCCCCTATAGCGGTGCAACTGCAAGTGCCTCAGCATCTGAAACACTACGGGTATGGTGCCAGAGGATTAATAGTATATCTCTGAAAGCACTGTGTTTATAATCACAACTGGTATCTTATAAATTTCATTCAGAACTCACATGTATTAACTCTTAATGATGTAAACCTAAAAGGAAAAAAATGATTTTTAGTTTGTTTCCTTTTTATGTCATTTATTTTGGAGCAGTCTGGGCTGCCCTCAAAACTTGGTATCTTGTTTTTGTTTTCTGTGTAATATGAGCTTATCATGATTGTCTTTATTTAAATTTCCAGGTGGTATGTATGATTATGTTTTATTTTCCTTCCTTTTGTCTAGGCCAAAGGTATAGGCACACTCCCACCAGAAGTTTTTAGCTCTATTGTCAGTCTTGGCAGTTCTACCCAGGTTCTATAAGAGGTAGCAATGACTCTTGTAGGATAAATGCTACAGAAAAGGCCACTTCTAGAATCTAGGCAAAATCAAGACAAATAAGTTAATTTTTTCCATGAGCTTATCTTTTAAAAAGTTATTTCTAAGATTACTGTTCTTATGGAAATAAGCATCTAATCCAACTTTACAGTTATACTAATATAAGAAGGACTTTTATCTTATTAAAATATTTTAATAGCAGATAGATTAAGATAAATCAACTTTATAAAAGCATTGTTACGATTGCAAAGTTTTGTCACAACTCTTAAGTTATGAAAAATGGGTAAACTAAAATTATAGAGTCTTTTAAGAGAGAAATAATTTTTGTGAATCAGTTTTAAACGTTTTCTTCAAATTTTTGGTTTTAGAATGCTAACCGACCCTCAACATCCCAAGCAGCTAGAAGAGAAAGTCAAAGTCAAGAAAGAGATGGAAAACCTCAAGATGATGGTCCTGTGAGTTCTCAGTGTTGTCATACTACATCTGCAAGTTTGAGCCCTCCCAAGAAAAAAAAGAGCTCTACAAGGGCCATGTGCCAAACCGTAAGTCATTTGTATTAAGTATATACATGGCATATACTTTTTAATTTGTTTCTGACCTGTAAAATGAGCAATTCTACTAGAAGTTGTATTAGTTTTCTAGGGCTGCCAAAGTCCAAGACCAAGATATAGGCAGGGTGGGTTCCCTCTGAGGGCTATGAGGAAGAATCTGTTCCATGCATTTCCCCTAGCTTCTAGTGGTTTAGTGGCAATCTTTAACATTCCTTGGCTTATGGAAGTATCACCCCAATCTCTGCCTTCATCCTCACATGGCATTCTCCCTATGTGTATATGTGTCCAAACTTTTATTTAAGGACACTAGCCATACTGGGTTAGGGACCCACTCTGGAGTACTGGTCTACTTTAGTATGAACTCATCTAAACCAATTACAACCAAATAAAGTGATATTCTTAGGGTCATTGAAGATGTAATTGGTTACATATTGGTAGTCACAGTGATATTTGGTGGGGACATAATTCAATCCATAACAGTCTGCCCTCTAAAAATTCATATCCTTCTCACATGCAAAATACATTTATCCCATCACAACATCCCCAAGAGTCTTAATCTATACCAACATCAACTCTTAAGTCCTAAATATCATGTAAATCATGCATGGACGAGATGCAGGGTAATTGATCCTGGGGCAAAATTCTTTTCCATCTGTGAACCTATGAAACTAGACATGTTTAATTCTGTCCAAAATACAATGGTGGGACAGACATAGGATAGGTATTCCCATTTCAAAAGGGAGAAACTGGAAATAAGGGGGTTATGGGTCACAGAAACCTTGTTGAAACCTAATGAGGCAAATTCCATTTGGCATTAAGGCCCCAGAATTATCCTCCCTGGCAGAATACTGTGTCCTCTGGGCCCACTGGGATGGCAGCCCCACCCCCTTGGCACTGAGTGGTGGTCTTGCACTCTGGAACTGGGAAGGTGGCCCTGGCTTTTAGAATTGAGGAGGTGTCCCTGCCCTCTAGAACTGAGGAAATGGCCTCACCCTCAGGGTCATTTTTCCCTTTTCTTGAAGGATAATACTTGATCACAGCTGGATATCTCTAGCAGCTCATTTCCTGACTGTAGAATCCCAGAAGTCCGACGGAATTGCATTCCTTCATTTCTTCCCACCTATGTTTCTTTCAGGCAAACTAACAGCATGCCTACTGAGATGGTTGACTGGATCCACAAATCACAGTCTCTTGGGCAAATGGTTATCTAGCAATGCCCTTAGTGTTCTTCCCAAAGCAAGCTTTCTTATGTTTTGCAATATGGATAGGCTTAAAATTTTCCAAGTATTGAAATTCTGGTTCTTTTTTTCTTAACAATTCCCTTTTCAACTTTTCTCTCCCCTCTTATATGTTACTATAAGCAGCAAGGAGAAACCAGGCTGTGCCTTCAATACTTTGCTTAGAAATCCAGTTTCCAATAACACATTGCTTATTTCTGTCTGAGACCTCACCAGAAGTACCTTTTACATTCATATATCTAGTTCTGTTCATGACGATGAGTGTATTCTCTAAGACTGCAGAAACTTTCTCTACAGCTCTTTTCTTTCTGAGCCCTCAACAGATTCTCCTTCAAAATCCATATTTCTACCAACATTCTCTTCAAGGCTATCTAGGTTTTTTCTGTTATGCACCTCAAAACTCTTCCAGCCTGCACTTAATACCCAATTCCAAGCCACTTCCACGTTTTTATGTATTTGTTACAGCAGCACACCACTTCCTGGTACCAAAATCTATTAATTTTCTAGGGCTGCTATAACAAAGTACCAGAAACTGTTTGGCTTATACTATAGAAATTTGTTTCGCAGCTTTGTAAGTCCAAAATCAAGATGTCAGCAGGGTGGATTCCTTTTGAGGGCTGTGAGGAAGAATCTGCCCCATGCCTCACCCCTAGCATCTGGTGGTTTGCTAGCCATCTTTGGCTTTCCTTGGCTTGTAGAAACATCACTCCAATGTGTATCTGTGTCCAAATTTCACCTTTCGATAAGGACATCAGTCATGTTGGACTAGGAGCCCACCCTAATCCAACATGACCTCATCTTAACTAATTACATCTTCAGTGACCCTATATCTAAATAAGGTCACATTCCGAGGTACTGGTGGTTAGGACTTCAACATGAATTTTGAGGAGACACAATTCAACACATAACAGAAGCTCTCTTATCTGCCATGCTCATCATGGACTAATTGAATGTGAGTTTAAAATGGGGAATTACAAAAAAATAAACATTTTTTGCCTCTCTTTTTTTTTATTCTACGGATAAGAGAGATCATATAGTATTTGTCTTTCCCAGTCTAACTTATTCCACTTAGCATAATAACCTCAGGATCCATCCATATTGTCACAAATGACAAGATTTCATCTTTTTTATGGCTGAGGAGTATTCCATTGTATATATTACATCTTTATCCATCCATCTGTTGATGGGCACTTAGGTTGTTTCCATATCTTGGCTACTGCAAATAATGCTGCTGAGAACATAGGGGTGCATATATCTTTTCAAATTAGTGTTTTCGTATTCTTTGGATAAATATCCAGAAGTGAGATAGCTGGATCATATGGTAGTTCTGTTAATTTTTTGAGGAATCTCCATACTGTTTTCCATAGTGCCTGCACCAATTTACATTCTGACCAATAATGTAGGGGTGTTCCCTTTTCTCCACATCCTCACCAACACTTATTATTTGTTGTCTTTTTGATAATAGCCATTCTGACAGGTGTGAAGGTGTGAGGTGATATCTCACTGTGGTTTTCATTTGCATTTCCCTGATAATTAGTGATGTTGAACATCTTTTCATGTGCCTGTTGGCCATCTGTATGTTTTCTTTGGAAAAATGTCTATTCAGGTCCTCTGCCCATTTTTTAATCGTATTGTTTGGTTTTTTGAGGCTGAGTTGTATTCGTTTTTAAATATATTTTGGATATTAACCCTTTATGGGATATATGATTTGCAAATATCTTCTCTCATTTGGTAGGTTGTCCTTTCATTTTATTAATGGTTTCCTTTGCTGTACAGAAGCTTTTTAGTTTGATGTAGTCCCATTTGTGTTTATTTTTGGTTTTGTTTCCCTTCCTTGAGGAGACCTACTTAGAAAGATCATGCTAAGACCAATGTCAAAGAACATACTGCCAATGTCGTCTTCTAGGAGTTTTATGGTCTCAGGGCCTACATTCAATTCATTTACCCATTTTCAGTTGATTTTTGTGTATGGTGTGAGATTATGGTCCATTTTCATTTTTTTGCATGTGGCTGTCCAGTTTTCCCAAAACCATTTATTGAAGAGATTCCTTCCCCCACTGTATGTACTTTTGCTCCCTTGTTATAAATTAATTGTTCATTTATGTATGAGTTTATTTCTGATATCTCAATTCTATTTCATTGATTTATGTATCAGTTTTTCTGCAAATACCATGCTGTTTTGATTATTATAGCTGTGTAATATAGTTTGAAATCAGGAAGTATGATACCTCCAGCTTTGTTCTTTTTTCTCGTGATTGCTTTGGTTATTTGCGGTCTGTTTTGGTTCCAAATAAATTTTAGAATTCTTTGTTCTATTTCTGTGAAAAATGCCTTTGGGATTTTGATAGGGATGGCAGTGAATCTGTAAATTGCTTTAGGTGATATGGACATTTAAAATTAGGAAGTGTTCCCTCCTTTTCAATTTTTTGGAAGAGTTTGAGAAGGATAGGTATTAAATCCTCTTTGAATGTTTGGTAGAATTCACCTGTGAAGCTGTCTGGTCCTGGACTTTTGTTTCGGGGGGGAGGTTTTTGATTACTGTTTCAATCACTTTACTAGTGATCAGTCTATTCAGATTTTCTATTTCTTCTTGATTCAGTCTTGGAAGGTTGTATGATTCTAAGAACTTGTCCATTTCTTCTGGGTTGTTCAATTTGTTGGCATATAACTGTTTTGTAATATTCTCTTATAAGCCTTAGTATTTCTGTGGTATCTGTTGTTATTTCTCCTCTTCCATTTTTTAAAAAAAATTATTTTTATTTATTTTGGCTGCCTTGGGTCTTTGTTGCTGTGTGCAAGCTTTCTCTAGTTGCAGTGAGCGGGGGCTACTCTTCGTTGCAGTGCGTGGGCTTCTCGTTGCGGTGGCTTCTCTTGTTGTGGAACATGGGCTCTAGAGCGCAGGCGCAGTAGTTGTGGTGCACAGGCTTAGTTGCTCTGCGGCATGTGGGATCTTCCTGGACCAGGGATCAAACCCATGTCCCCTGCACTGGCAGGCAGATTCTTAACCACTGCGTCACCAGGGAAGTCCCTCCTCTTCCATTTTTGATTTTATTTATCAGAGTCTTCTCTTTTTTTCTCAGTCTGGCTAAAGGTTTCTCAATTTTGTTTATCTTTTCAGAGAACTGGCTCTGTTGGATTGATCTTGTCTATTGTTTTTTGTTTTTAGTCTCTATTTCATTTATTTCTGCTCTGATCTTTATTACTTCCTTCCATCTACTGATGTTGGGCTTCATTTGTTCTTCTTTTTCTACTTCCTCTAGATGTAAGGTTAAATTATTTATTTGGTATTTTTCTTGTTTCTTGAGGTAAGCCTGTATTGCTGTAAACTTCCATCTTAGTACCACTTTTTTTTTTTTTTTTTTGCGGTATGCAGGCCTCTCACTGTTGTGGCCTCTCCTGTTGCAGAGCACAGGCTCCGGACACACAGGCTCAGTGGCCATGGCTCACAGGCCCAGCCACTCCATGGCATGTGGGACCCTCCCAGACCGGGGCACAAACCCACATCCCCTGCATCAGCAGGCGGACTCTCAACCACTGCTCCACCAGGGGAGCCCTTAGTACCACTTTTACTGCATCCCTTAGATTTTGCTTTGTTGAATTTTCATTTGGATTTGTTGTCAGGTATTTTTTGATTTCTCCTTTGACTTTGTCACTGACCCAATAGTTATTCATTAGCATGTTGTTCAGTGTCCACACATTTGCGATTTTTTTAGCTTTCTTCTTGTAGTTGGTTTCTAGTTTCATACTATTTTGATCAGAAAAGATACTTTCAAAGAGATATAATTTCAAATCTTTTAAAATTTATTGAGAGTTGTTTTGGGTTCCAATATATGGTCTGTCCTTGAGAAGGTTTCCCATGCACTTGAGAAAAATGTGTTTTCTGCAGCATTTGGATGGAATGTTCTATACAAATCTATCAAATCCATCTGGTCTGATATTTCAGTTAAGGCTACTGTTTCCTTGTTGACTTTCTGTCTGAATGATCTATCCATTGATGTTAAGTGGGATGTTAAAGTTCTCTACTATTATTGTGTTGTTGTCAATGTCTCCTTTTAAATCTGTTGATAATTGCTTTCTGTATTTTGGTGGTCCTAATGTTAGGTGCATATATATTAATCACTGTTATGTCTTCTTGATGAATTGTCCACTTTATCATTATATACTGTCCATTGTCTATTGTTACCTTTTTTTGGCTTGAAGTCTATTTTGTCTGATGTGAGTGTGGCTATACCTGCTTTCTTTTGGCTGCAATTTGCTTGAAGCATCATCTTCCATTCCTTCACTTTGAGTTTATGTTTGTCCTTAGAGCCAAGATGAGTCTCCTGGAGGCAGCATATAATTGTGTCTTGTTTTTTAATCCATCCAACCACTCTGTCTTTTGCCTCGTGAATTCAATCCATTTACATTTAGGGTGATTATTGATAGATGAGGACTTAGTACTGCCATTTATTCTTTTGTTTTCTGGTTGCTCTATATCTCCATTGTTTCTTTTTCCTTGTATTTCAATCTACCATTTTGGTTTGGTGGTTTTCTATGATGTTTTTCTCAGTTTCCTTTTTTTTTTTTTTTTTTTTTTGCAGTACGCGGGCCTCTCACTGTTGTTGCGGAGCGCGGAGCGCAGGCTCCGGACGTGCAGGATCAGCGGACATGGCTCACGGGCCCAGCCGCTCCGCAGCATGTAGGATCTTCCCGGACTGGGGCACGAACCCATTTCCCCTGCATCGGCCGGTGGACTCTCAACCACTGCGCCACCAGGGAAGCCCCAGTTTCCTATTTTTTTATGTTTTGTGTCTCTGCTTTAGATTTATGTTTTATGTATTAGGCTTGTATACAACACCTCATAGATAAAATAGTTCCTTTTCTGCTGATAGCATCTTATCTTCATTTACCTATATAAGTTACGTCCTTTTCCTCATCCCTGTTCGTGTTTTTGTTTCTCAAATTACCCCTCTTTATGTTGTGAGTTTGTTACCAAATTGAAGTAGCTATAGTTATGTTTTCTTCTTTTTTCGCCTTTAACCTTTATGCTATAATAAATTGTTAAAAAACCTATTCTGGGGACTTCCCTGGTAGTCCAGTGGTTAAGACTCTGCGCTCCCAACACAGGGGGCATGGGTTCAATCCCTGGTCGGGGAGCTAAGATCCCACATGCCGTGAGACATGGCCTAAAAAATTTTTAAAAACAAAAACAAAAACCCTATTCTGATATAGAGTTACAGTTTTCTGATTCTGTCTATTTATTACCTTACTCAAAGTTTTGTGTCCTTTTTTGCCTTTTTGTTTCTGGTAGAAGAGTTCCTTTCAACATTTCTCATAAGGCAGATCTAGTGTTAATGAGTTCCCTCAGCTTTGTTTGGGAAACTCTTTATTTCTCCTTCATATCTGAGTGATAACTTTGCTGGATAGAGTATTCTTGGGTGACAGTTTTTATCTTTCAGTATTTTGAGAATGTCATTCGACTCCCTCCACTGACCTGTGAAGTTTCTGCTAAGAAATCTGCTGATAGCCTAATGTGGGTTCCTTTGTGGGTTACCATCCTTTTCCCCCTGCCTTTAAAATTCTTTCTGTGTCATTGACTTTTGGCAGTTTTAGTATAAGGGGTCTTGGAGAAGGTCTTTTTTGCATTGAGGCAAGTAGGTTTTCTCTTAGCTTCATGGACTTGTATATCCACCTCCTTCCCCAGACTTGGGAAATTCTCAGCTATTATTTCTTTAAATAAACTCTCTCCTCCCTTCTCCCTCTCTTCTCCTTCTGGGATGTCCATTACCCTACTATTGCCCTTCCTAAAAGGGTCAGCTAGCTCTTATAGAATTTACTCATTTAAAAAAATATATTTTAATTATCTTTCCTCTTCTCCTTGTATCATTTCTATATTTCTGTCTTCAAGCTCACTGATTCTCTCTTGCATGTGGTCTGCTCTATTTCCAGTGCTTTGTAATGCATTCTTCAACTCATTTACTGAGTTCTTCAGCTCCAGAATTTCTGATTGGTTCATTTTAGTTTCAGTCTCTTTGGTAAAGTATTCCTTTTGTTCATTAATTTTATTCCTAAACTCATTGAACTTTCTGAGTTTTCTTGTAGCTCATTGAGTTTTATAATAGCCATTTTGAATTTTCTATCAGTTAGATCACAATATTCTGTGATTTTCAGTCTGGTTTCTGGAGAATTGTCATTTTCTTTTTGTGGTACAATGTTACTGTGGTTCTTCATGGTGCTTGATGAGTTGTTCCTCTGCTAGCTCATTTCAAGTGGCAAACACCTTTCTTCTTTAGGTAAAGCTTTTTTTTTTTTCTTGTTTCTAACAATTCAACAGGTTAAGCCCTTCTTTTATCTTCCAGTAGGTGGTGCTATACCACAAGTTTTTGGTTTCTCTTACCTGAGCTGCCTCTAGTTATGTTTGTCAGCACTTTCCACTTTCTACCGCCTCTGTCAGAGGTATCAGCCAGTGCCCTAGTTGTCACTGCTTATGCCTCCAGTGTCGTTGGTGCCATGCTGCTGCTGGTGTGGCTGGTGTCACTGCCTGGCACACCAGGATGGTGGACAATTCTGCCATGTTTAGGACCTCCTGAGTTGCAGGCACTCCCACTGCAGGATGGGGGATAGCTCAGGTGGCACAGGAACCTCTGCTGTGTTCAGTATTGTCAGGTTTGAGGACTCTGCCGCTGTAAGCAGGGGGCGAGGAGAGAGAGTCATGGGCACCTCCACAGTTGGAGAGACAGGGTCCCAGACCCTACTGCCACTGCTGCCCAGTTATCTGTGGCTGTGGGCACCACTGCAGCCAGGAGGCCAGAGTTGTATTCACCCCCTCCCCTGTCACTACTGGGTTTTCTGGGACTGCAGGTTCAGTTGCCATGGCTGGGGGACCAGGACGGCAGGTGCCACCTCCACTCTTCCCCAAGTTCCACCTCCTCTGTGTGTTCTAGTCCACCCACCTTTAGGTGTACAGAAATGTGGAATTCTCCAGTGTCCTGGTGTGTTGGGCAGAGGCACTTTTGTTAAGTCGTGGATGCTTTACTGATAGTAGATAGAAGGAGAGAGACAAAGAGAGCGTCTCCCTTTGCCATGATGCTGATATCACTCTCCATTCACTTTTTTTTGTTAGTTTCTGCTTTATAACAAAGTGAATCAGTTATACATATACATCTGTTCCCATAGCCCTTCCCTCTTGCGTCTCCCCTCCATTCACTTTTAATGGAGTTAATGATACAGGTGGTCCCCGACTTATGATGGTTCAACTTATGATTTTTCAACTTTACAATGATGCGAAAGCAATACACATTCAGTAGAAACCATACTTCAAATTCCGAATTTTGATCTTTTCCCGGGCTAGTGATATGCAGTACTATACTCTCTTGTGACGTGGGGCAGTGACAGTGAGCCACAGCTCCCAGTCAGTCATGCGATCACAAGCGTAAACAACTGATACACTTACAATCATTCTGTACCCAGACAACCGTTCTGTTTTTCACTTTCAATACAGTATTCAATAAATTGCATGAGATATGCAACACTTTATTATAACAGTGGCTTTGTGTTCGGTGATTTTGCCAAACTGTAGACTATTTTTGTAAGTGTTCTGAGCATGTGTAAGGTAGGCGAGGCTAAGCTATGATGTTTGATAGGTTAAGTGAATTAAATTCACTCTCAAGTTACGGTATTTTCAACTTACAGTGGGTTTATTAGGATTTAACCCCATCATAAGTTGAGGAAGATATGTATTTGGGGCTTATATCAATTTTTATACTATTTGCTTAATCAAATAGTTTTAATTATTCAATTTCCCCTCTTTTAATTTGATAGGTATATATTCTTCAGTGGTCACGCTATAAATTACAACCTGAACACTTGACTTATTGAAGTTAAATACAAATTATTTTACCATTTCCTGATAATGCTAGATCCTTAGAACACTTCAATTCCATTTGTCTCCATTTTCATTATTTTTGCCTTGTATTTTAATTCTACATGTATTTTAAATTCTGTAGGACATTATTAGTATTGCTTTTCTTATACGGTTAGCTTTCAGTTACATTTAACCACACTGTTTTTGGTTCTCTTCATTCCTACTTGTATTTTCATACTTCTTTCTGGGATCATTTTCCTTCTGACTGAAGAATTCCTCTCAGCATTTATTTCAGTACAGCTTGCTGATGATATATTCTCTCTTTCTGTTTGCTTAAAAGCATCTTTATTTCACCTTTACTTCTAAAAGGATATTTTCACTAGGTTGCAGATTTGTTTAAATGTCTGATTCTACTGTTTTATTGCTTTCATTGTTTCTATTAAGAATCAGGCTGGTGTCTTCTAATTGCTCCTTCAAGGATATTGCGTCCTTTTTCTCTGAGTGCTTTTAAGATTTTCTCTTTGATTTTCAACTGTTTAAATATGATGTGCCAAGGAGTGGTTTTCTTTGTTTTATACTACTGAGCTTCTTGAATCTGTGTATTGATATCTTTCATCAGTTTTGGAAAACCATCTGCCATTATCTCTTCAAATATATTTTCTTCCTCATTATTTCCTCTCTTTCCATGATTCCTATTTCACATATGTTAGCACTTCTAACTGTGACCAACAAGTTTCTTACACTACATTCTTTTTTATTCATATACATATTTCATTTTTGTCTTTGATTCCATGTTTCAGTTTGGACTTGTCACTCCGTTTACTTTTTCACTATGTACAATCTGCTATTAAACCTATCAGTTAGGTTCATTGAGCTCTTATTGGGTTTCCAACCCAATTAGCTATACTGTGATTCATTTCTAATACTAACTACCCAAACTTAACATCAGACTCTTAAGGGCTTAGTCCTCCACGAGACTGACCTTACTTCAGATGCTAGCCACAATTCAGCTGGTCCCCAGGCCACCCTCACTTCCAACCGAGTGGCTACAAATTCAGGAGTTCCCATGTCCCCCTCAGAGTCAATAGCTTACTAGAATGATGCAAAGAACTCAGAAAAACACTATACCTACAATCACAGTTTTATTGTAAAGAATACAGATCAGGAATAGCCAAATGGAGACACATAGAGAAAGGTCTGAGAGGGAACGTGGAGCTTCTATGCCCTCTCCTTGTGGAATCTGGGCATGTTACTCTATTGGCACATCATTGTATTTTAAATCCTGGCTTGCTGACTCCAATATCTGTATTACCTGTTGGTCGGCTTCCATTTGTACAATTTATGATAGTAACAAATATGACCATTTAAGAGGTTGTATTAAAGAACATTTTAATCCAAATGGTAGATAGTAAACCATGGTGCTCTATGTTAGATAGTAAAAATGTAGTCAAAATACATCAACTCATTCAAAAGTTAGCACTGAGAAATAAAGTATAACAATGAGACATTAAAACTTACTCTTTGCATTCTGTTGGTAATATTTACTCCATAAAGATAGAAAATGAACCATACCAGGTTTATCTGAATCCTTAAAAATCGTTATCAGTGTCTCCTTCTAAGAAAAGCAGAGTTATTATAGGAAAGACTACAATAATATTAACTATAATACTGTTATATAGATGAGGGCATGGCATACTATACAATCTATATGACTTTTATCTAAGGTCAATAAGTTGGTGAAAAGGGAAAAGTTAGAGTGCAGCTTATTGCCTCTGACAGTTTTTATAATATTCGGCCACTATCCATCATATGTAATGTTATTGTCTCTTCTTTTAACCGTTGTTTCCCTTTCTTTCCTCAGGTATCCTTTTATTTCTTATATTTTCATTTTTCATCTCTTTTTTTTTTCAGTTTCCTCAGTTGATACCCGTAGACATTGTATACCTCCACTTCTGTTATGAAGCCCCTCACCTTTAAGACACTTAAGGCATACAAATGAATGATTGTATATTCCAGTAAAAATTCCCTAAGCCACTTTAAAAAAATTCTATACAATATAATGATGCTGTTAGAGTTTGGAAAATTATTTCTTCTAATTTATTTCAGATAAAAAAATCACTTTATAACACCATGTATTTAAAAGTATATACATACTGTTTAATGATCTCAAAATACATGTAATTTAACTATTTTTATTTATTTAAATATCTCTCAGAGTTGATGTTTTCAGTTTACTAATCTCTAGAAATACCATTTTTCAATACTCAGAAAAAAAGTTTAAATTACAACTGTAAAATGTGTTTTTATTTGCTGGAGTTTTATATTGAAATGGATGCAGTCTTCATGAAAGCTAGTTCTTTGTATTCATTAATAACTCATTAGTAAAATAAAGAATACTATTATAAGAGACAAATCTATTGATAAAATAAGTTGAGCAATATTATGTGGCATTCTACAACATGACACTTCTGTTTTGCTTTATGCTTTTAGTTTTGGGAATACAACAAAGGAAAATGCTCATCATAGAAGTATACTGAAAGTTTGTAAGAAGGAAGTCTTTATTATAAGTGCAAGCTTCTCTCCTCAGCTTCAAAATAAGATGCTTCCCTTTTCACTTTTTTTTTTTCAGTTCAATAAACAGTTATTGAGTGGATATTCTGTGGAGATACAAAAAAAAAAGTATATATTTTTGTAGAGTTTATGGTAGAAACTGGTAGAAGAGACAGATTGAAAAACCAGTAATTTTAATACAGTGTGATGAATGCTATGATAAAGTTTATTCATGGTGCTATGACAGCATATACAAGGATCAGTGAGCCTTGACTAGAGATCAAGGTTGGCTTCTTTATTTATTTTTTTTATTTTTTTTTGCGGTACGTGGGCCTCTCACTGTTGTGGCCTCTCCCGTTATGGAGCACAGGCTCCGGACGCGCAGGCCCAGTGGCCATGGCTCACGGGCCCAGCCGCTCCGCGGCATGTGGGATCCTCCCGGACCAGGGCACAAACCCGTGTCCCCCGCATCGGCAGGCGGGCTCCCAACCACTGCGCCACCAGGGAAGCCCAAGGTTGGCTTCTTACAGGAAATAATGCCTGAGCTAAATGTTGAAAGAGGAAGAAGAGTTAACTAGGCAAAGGAAAAGGAGCATAGGTTTTTTCCTGGCTGAAAGAAAAACACGAAGGTTTGAACCAGCATGAGGCTTATAGAAAACTCTGAAATGAAGTTGGAGAGTTAGGCCAAATAGTTTTCCAGAATATTTGAACAAAGCAAAGATGAAAATAGGCCATTGGACAAATTTTTAAATTCCTATCATAGGGAATGAAATATATATCCATCTTTAGTTGACATTTAATAAAGTTGAATACTTTCTTTTGTGTAATACTCCTTAAGAGAACATTTAAATCTGTTGCAGTATTTGAATTATGTTAGTATGGATATTTGTTCATAGTTTGAATGTGTTTTCCTTAAATTCCTAATGCATTACGTTAAGAAACTAAACCTATAAATTTTCTAAATGTATTGAATTAGAATAAACTCTGAATGGAACCAATTAGTTTTTTTGCCATTCAAGTCTCTTTTTATAACTATTGTTAACTGTTTGTTATCTTTTTTTAAATCTTTTGTAGAATTCCTGTGCCTCAGCCAGAAACTTCTGCACAAACAAAAGGAGATAAACCAGGCATGCGAAGCACCTTCCAGCGTATGTTGCTTTGACGATGATGATGAGGATGATTTATAAAGTCTTTATGGAACACTGTTATATACAGATTGCTGTTTGATTTGATTCTGCATTTTTGGGTCATGCCTGCCACTAGCATAATATAAGTACTTGTATTAAACTATATGTAGCTAGTTATTTTTGTTTCTATTTTTATTTATATTAGCTTAAGTCCTTGTCAAAAGTACTGGTCCCAAATTTAGAACAATTTGGTATCATCACCAAAGTGCAAGTAAATATAAATAAACTTGTTTATATTAAGCACTTATTAAGTTGTTTATTTGGTAGCACATCTCTTCAAATGTACTATTTTGAATTAACAGAAGAATATTAAAGTAGGAAGTTTAATTTTTATTTGACAATAAATATAGGTAAAGCTTAAAAGATAGTTGTAGTTCCTTTCTTTGATGTTAGGTTGACTGGTTTGAATATTTGGGTTCATTTCTGAAGTGATTTCATGACACAATTTAGTTTTGGTAGGGTATCCTTAGAGTGGGTTTGTTTAGATCAGATGTTATAAGGGCTCATCTCTCTAGACTTTTTAGCACTTTAGATCCTTCTTGCTTTTTGAGTTACTCTTATTTGGGGATTGACTTCTAGTCAGTCTGACAGATTAAGAACCCACAAAGGGATCTGGACTATACCCCCCCAAAAAATAAAAGATAGAAAATAAGGGGAAGATCATTATAATATAAATATATAACCAAGCTGAAAGCAAGAGTGAAAAATCGCTAAGTGGCAGAAACAAAAGAATTTAAATTTAGTGGTGAGTAGGAACTAAAACTAAAACTGCTCTTGGGTATTTCAGAACTAGATAGCGGGCTAAATGATCATAGGCTGAGGTGTAATAACGACATGGAAAAGAGAGTCCAGACCACAGGCCTCTTACATGTGAAGTAGAACTAATATAAAGTTGGAAGGTTATTAAGGTCCAGAAAAATTATTCCCATCAGCATGGGGAAGTATCAAGGAGCTTCCTGTATTCCCTGGACAATGGGTAGGAAAAATTGAATTGACTTAGTACCCACTGAATTGAATTAGAACCCTTATTAAACATAAAATTCTATTCCACTGGTCTATATGTATGTCCCTATGTCAGTGTCACAATGTTTTGATTACTGTAGCTTTGTATCAAGATTTGAAATTGGGGTGTATGAGTCCTCCAACGTTGTTCTTCTTGTTCAAGATTGCTTTAGCATTTGGGACTCCTTGTAATTCCATATGAATTTAAGGATCCATTTTACCATTTTTGCAAAATAGGCTTTTGAGATTTTGATAGGGATTGCATTGAGTCTGCAGATTGTTTTGGATAGTATTGACATCTTAATAATATTAACTCTTCTAGTCCATGAACATGGGATTTCATTCTGTTCAATTTTAGACATTCTTTAATTTATTTCAACAATGTTTTGTAGTGTTCAGTACACAAGTCATTCACCTCCTTGCTTAAAGTTATTCCTAGGTATTTTATTCTTTTAGTTGCTATTATATTTGGCATAGGTTTCTTAATTTCCTTTTGAATCTCTTGTTATCAGTCTGTGGAGATTTTTTTTTTCTTTTTCAGTGAGTTTAGGTAATTTCTTTGCTTTTAGGAATTTGTTTCATCTAGGTTTTCTAATTTGTTGGTGTATGATTGTTCATAGTATTCTATTATAATCATTTTTATTTCTGTAATAAATCACATTTTCATTTCTGCATTTAGTTTTTGTGTCTTCTCTCCTTGGGGAGAAGGTCAGTTGAGGTAAAGATTATCAATTTTTTTGGTCTTTACATAGGACAAGCTTTTGGTTTCTTAGATTTTATTATTTTTTCTCTTCTCTATTTCATTTATATTTACTCTAAGCATAATTACTTCTTTTTCTTAACTTTGGGTTTAGTTTTCTCTTTTTCTAGTTCCTCAAAGTTTAATGTTATGTTATTGAATGAGATCTTTCTTTTTTTTAACATCTTTATTGGAGTATAATTGCTTTACAATGGTGTGTTAGCTTCTGCTTTATAACAAAGTGAATCAGTTATACATATACATATGTCCCCATATCTCTTCCCTCTTGCGTCTCCCTCCCTCCCACCCTCCCTATCCCACCCCTCTAGGTGGTCACAAAGCACCAAGCTGATCTCCCTGTGCTATGTGGCTGCTTCCCACTAGCTATCTATTTTACGTTTGGTAGTGTATATATATCCATGCCTCTCTCTCACTTTGTCCCATTACCCTTCCCCCTCCCCATATCCTCAAGTCCATTCTCTAGTAGGTCTGTGTCTTTATTCCCGTCTTGCCCCTAGGTCCTTCATGACCATTTTTTTAAGATTCCATATATATGTGTTAGCATACGGTATTTATTTTTCTCTTTCTGACTTACTTCACTGTGTATGACAGTCTCTAGGTCCAGCCACCTCACTACAAATAACTCAATTTCGTTTCTTTTTATGGCTGAGTAATATTCCATTGTATATATGGGCCACATCTTCTTTATCCATTCATCTGTTGATGGACACTTAGGTTGCTTCCATGTCCTGGCTGTTGTAAATAGAGCTGCAATGAACATTTTGGTACATGACTCTTTTTGAATTATGGTTTTCTCAGGGTCTATGCCCAGCAGTGGGATTGCTGGGTCGTATGGTAGTTCTACTTTTAGTTTTTTAAGGAACCTCCATACTGTTCTCCATAGTTCTTTTTTTTAATATCAGTATTTCTGCTGTAAATTTCCCTCAGATCACCACTTTTCACTGCATCTTATAAGTTTTTATGTTGTATTTTCATTTTTGCTCATCTCAAGGTATTTTATAATTTCCCTTGTGACTTCTTATTTGACCCATTAGTTGCTTAAGAGTGTGTTGTTTAATTTCCACATATTTGTGAATTATCTAGTTTTCCTGCTATTATTAATTTCTAGCTTCATTCTATTGTGGTCAGAAAAGATACTTTGTATTATGTGATTCTTTTTAAATTTATTGAGGCTTATTTTGTGGCCTAACATATGGTCCATCCTGGAGATATTTCGTGTATTTTTGAAAAGAATGTGTATTCAACTGTTGTGGTATAAATATATATTTAGAGAAGTTTAGCTTCTACCCCTGTTCCCTGCATCCTCTTCCTTCTCCCCCATTATAGGTAACTTTTTTTTTTTTTTTTTTTTTTTTTTTTTTTTTGCTGTACGCGGGCCTCTCACTGCTGTGGCCTCTCCCGTTGCGGAGCACAGGCTCCGGACACACAGGCTCCGCGGCCATGGCTCGCGGGCCCAGCCGCTCCGCGGCATGTGGGATCTTCCGGGATCGGGGCACGAACCCGCGTCCCCTGCATCGGCAGGTGGACTCTCAACCACTGCGCCACCGGGGAAGCCCTATAGGTAACTTTTTAATTCATTCTATGGTATGTCTTTGCATTGTTTGTTTTATAATATAAGAAGGTATGTATGTATATCAGAGAGAGAGAAAGAGTCACGCCACCCCCCCTTTCTTAGATAAATGTACAACTACCTTTGAGAGCAATTTGACAAGACCTAGTTTATTGAAAATGTTACACCTTGTGACCTATATGTTGGGCACACTGGGAGACATGTTCTAAGATGAGTATTGGAGCATTGTTTAAAATAGGGAAACTCTTTTACGTTCATTATCTTTTTCTTTTTTTAATTGAGGTATAATTAGCGTGTAACATTATATTAATTTCACATGTGCAACATAATGATTTGATATTTGTATATATAGCAAAACGATTCCCACAGTAAGTCTAGTTAACATTTGTCACCATACATGGTTACAAAATTTTTTTTCTTGTGATGAAACTTTGAAGATCTACTCTCTTAGTAAGTTTCAAATATGCAATATGATATTAACTATAGTTACTATGCTGTACATTACATCTCCATGACTTACTTATTTTATAACTGGAAATTTGTACCTTTTGACCCACTTCACCCACCCCCTCCCAAACCCCTACCTCTGGCAACCACCAATCTGTTCTCTGTATCTATGAGCTTGTCTTTTCCTTGGGGGGAGTCTGTATTTTTTTATTCCACATGTGAGATCATACAATATTTGTCTTTCTCTGTCTGACTTATTTAACTTAGCATAATGTCCTCAAGTTTCTTCCATGTCAAGATTTCATTGTTTTCATGGCTGAATAATATTCCATTGTATATACACCACCTGTTCTTTATCCATTATTTCATTGATGGGCCTTTAGGTTGTTTTCAGGTCTTGGCTATTGTAAATAGTACTACAGTGGACAGGGGGGTGTATATATCTTTTTTTAATGTTATTTTTATAACCATTATGTTTATTGTATTTATTTTTTTTACAGCAGGTTCTTATTAGTTATCCATTTTATACATATTAGTATATATATATATATATATATATATATATATATATATATTAGTATATATATGTCAATCCCAATGAATCTCCCAATTCATCACAGCACCACCCCACCCCGAAGGGGGGTGTATATATCTTTTTGAGTTAGGGTTTTTTATTTCTTTGGATAAATACCCAGCAGTGGAATTGCTGGATCATATTGTTGTTCTATTTTTACTTTTTTGGGGAACCTCCATACTGTTCTCCATAGTGGCTGCACCAATTTACATTCCCACCAACAGTGTATGAGGGTTTGCTTTTTGCCACATCCTCACCAACACTTGTTATTTCTTGTCTTTTTGATAATAGCCATTTTAACAGGTGTGAGATGATATCTCGTGGTTTTGGTTTGCGTTTCCCTAATAGTGATGTTGAACATCTCTTTTATGTACTTGTTGGCCATCTGTATGTCTTCTTTGGAAATATGTCTATTCAGATCCTTTGCCCCCTTTTTAATCACATTGTTTATTTGTTTGTTTGTTTGTTATTGAGTTGAACAAGTTCTTTATATATTTGGATATTAACTCCTTATCAGATATATGATTTGCAATCATTTTCTCACATTCTGTAGGTTGCCTTTTCATTTTATTGATGGTTTCCTTTGCCATGCAGAAGTTTTTTAGTTTGATATAGTCCCATTTGCTTATTATACTGCAGTTTTTTGTTTTTTGTTTTTTTTTTTGCGGTATGCGGGCCTCTCACTGTTGTGGCCTCCCCCGTTGCGGAGCACAGGCTCCGGACGCGCAGGCTCCGGACGCGCAGGCTCAGCGGCCATGGCTCACGGGCCCAGCCGCTCCGCGGCATATGGGATCCTCCCAGACCGGGGCACGAACCCGTATCCCCTGCATCGGCAGGCGGACTCTCAACCACTTGCGCCACCAGGGAGGCCCTATACTGCAGTTTTAATGAATGAATTAGATCTATATGTGTTAACATGGTTACTGATGTATTTCCAGATATGTTTCATGATAGCTTTGGAAATTACTGTGTCTGTAAATTCAAAAGCCACTCATTTTGTGAATATATAGCTAATTTGTGTATGTGGTTTGATTGTGCTAGTTATTTTGAAGACTACAAAGTATAACATCTTATCATTTGTATCTGGTAACTTAGATAAGTAAGTAAGACATACATTGAAAAGTTCACAATAAACAATAACAGTACTACTGAGATCATAAGACATTATAGGTAGCCTCCGACTTACACAATTCTTTAAAAAGTCTATTACATACTTGCTACCAAGAATAGACCTGATCACTGATTGAAATACTCTTTTTTTTTCTAGACTCGTAGATCTTGCACCAGCATGGGGTCAGTGAAGGCAAGGGGGAAAGAAGCAAAGGAAATAGCTCCTCTCCCACCCCGATGCCTCCATACACCCCTACCTATCACCCTTATCCACATAATGAAATGCTTAGAGTAGATTTTGTGAAGAAGCAAAATCACTATGCCTATACACATACATTTATAGCATGTCCTTTTTCACCTCACAACCTAAATGTGGTCTTCTCCTGAATTTTTTCCTTATTAAAACATAAACCCGTTCTCACCAGAAATAAGGGTAAAATGAATCATTAAAATAACAGGGATCACTATAATTCTGACATACAATTAGATATATACAAAAATATAATTTTTTTAGGTAATTAACCTGTATCTTAGTTACGCATTAGGCCTAAACAATAATGTTTTTCATTTGGTAATTTTAGTAATATTCAAGCTAAAAATAAAAGAATTCTAGTGTATAATTTTCCATCTTATTTTTAGAAAAACCTGAGCTTAGATGTATTTTGTCTCTTTCCTAATTATTGCCTTTGAAATCTTGCTATTCACAACCAGTGACTGCCAGTATCTCTTGTACTGATTTCATACCCATTTGTATTAATTATGAACGTATAATTGGGATAGTTAACTACAGTCCCAAGTTACTAAATTAAAAAACAATGCATGATTTTTTCAGAAGAACTTTTCATATAAACATTAAACCTTGCCAGTTCTTAACACTCAAATAAGAAAACAGCCATAGAAAATATTCTGACTTATTCCTGACAGTGTCAATCATAGGATTTTTTTTCCCTATGCAATGGATGTAATTACTTAATTTTTAAAGATTGGAATGGCCCATAACTTGTTCTTTGCATGCATTATTTTAGAACAAATCAGTCAGGAATTCTCCCTATAATTTGGGTTGTAATAGCTACTTATTGCTAATCTAATTATGTACTTTTATTAGTTTGGGTAAGGGAAATTCATTTCTAGAAGATAAAAAGGATAAATCATTGCCCAATCCTCACTTTACTCCTATTAACTTTGAGTTTTTCTCTTGGCTTTTATTGATTCCTTTCCTTTTCATGTGTGATTAAATTTTTTATCCTTTTCATTTGTTATCAAGCGTTATTATAGGAAGTTAAGTGTGTTCATCAACTAAATTTTAAGTTTAAAAAAATGCTCTTGTAATATCACAGTGTTTTGAATACCTGGTAAGAAGTTCACCTCTTCATCTTCTCTAAAAATTCAATGTAGTATTTTACCTTGTAATAAATTTTCAGTCTCTGTCTAGGTTTAAGAAACCAAGAAAGTAGTCTGGGGATATGGTATAAAGTTCAAAAACAGAAGTAATATATTAACCACACTGAAACCTTGCTGTTGAAACACCTTCTGTCTCAGCATGTTTTTTTTGTACTAGGAAAATAATAAATGCCAAGGCATAGGCAGCCTACAAGGAAGCAATTCAGCAACCTTGCTAAACTCTGGAACAGAGTTGCTGTCAGCTTGCCTTAGCTAGCAGAACTGACAGTGTGAGAAGTTCCAACATCTATTTTTTTCTGATTCTTCTCTATGTCTTCAGTTCCCAGGGTGTATTATTTAATTAAAATATTATTTTACCAAATTCCTTAGTGCAGTATTTGGCACATAATAGGTGCTCAATAATTATTTGCTGAGTGTATTGAATGAATGGATAAATGTCATAATGTGTAAGAGGGAAATTATATTCTGCCTTAGAAACTAAATATGTTAGATAAATTGTACATAAATGATAAACTGACTTGATGATAGAGAACAATTAAGAGTTGAAGTGGTCTTTCATTTCAATTTAGTTTCCTCTTTGTTTTCCATATGTTACTTATATCTGAAAGGAATATCATATCACCGGTCCTTTTGAAAGAGAGTTATATCCAAAAAATAGACTGCATTCTGTGTGTGTTCAGGATACTTTTAGCAAAGATTAACAAAATTTTATTTTAAGCTTAAATTCCGCCAATAGTGAGTGGAGGTCCAATCACTAAAGGTTATTATTCTCATGAATTTTACTTAACTTGAATTTGTCACTGAATATAAAAGGAATGTTTGTTTATTTAAGAGCATTTAGGAAATATAGAAAAAGTATAAAGAAGGTAATTACAAATCTCATTAATTCCAGCAACAGAAAAAACAATATTACTTTTTAATATTTTGGAGTAAAAGTTTATTTTGAAGGTGAATTCTAGTTCTTTCCTCACTTTAATAAGAGTTACCTTTTGGACATTCAGTTTACATTTTGTAGGTGGTTGATTTTTAAAGTTAATTAAGCTATTTCTCATTAATCTGTCCTTTTTTGTAGTGATTTACCTGATTTGGTTAGTTTATAGGTCTCAATTGTGTTCATCTCGCTTCTTTAACAGGTCAAGAAAGCATAAGCACTGGTAGCATAGGGAAAGCCAGAAAAACTATAACTGGTAAATGGGAAAGTCAGATGTGGAGAAAGAAGAAGTTCGGCTTAATAGATCACCTACAATATAGCTGTATTTATCCTGAAAGTATTACACGGAGATTTGTTTTAGAACACAGAAATTTTCTTACTCAGCAGTATAATTCTCAGCCTGCAAAATACATACCACAAGAAGGAAGGCCCCCAAAACTTTATGATTTTAAGAATGCCCTAGTCGTTGGACATTTTGAATTAACCATCTTAGGTAAGTCACCTGTTCTTCTCTTTAAATATTGTTAGTTTGACATAATTTAAATATAGATGATACTATTTTGCTTTAAAAAATTAAGCGCTCCACCTCCCCACCACCAAAAAAGTTAAGCCCAAGGAGAACTCCTGTTTGGCTCAAACCAAAGGAATGGAGCAGTAATTCTGGAATACATTAAGCTTTAATTGTGGGCTTTTAAATATTAGCAAGTCCTTGGAAAGTACTGGGGAGAGAAGAATGGGAACCAAGGGAACTTTCCTTAGCCCTGACTCTCCTACTACCTCTAAAACTGATTCTCTTCTCCTTTAGCCACCACTTTCTTGCTCATATTCTCTGCCTCTTTCTCAGTGCATCTGAACCACTGAAGGGTAAAATGTAGGTTAAAGAGAAAGGCATACTAATTGAGAGAAGATCCTATGAACAGACGTCTGTTTAGCCTGTGAAGAAAATAAAATTCTCAAGTAACAGGTTGAACAGAAGGAAGCTATTCAAAAAACTATCTTGTCTGACAAGGGACAATAAACTGATTTTCTCAGGTTGTTCTAAACTGACAGGTAGCTATAGAACTTTTAAAAATTTAAAGTCAACACATTTTTAAACTTATGTTTATTTTTTATTTTTTTAATTTTTTCAATTTTGGCTGTGTTGGGTCTTCACTGCTGCACGCAGGCTTTCTCTAGTTGCGATGAGCAGGGGCTACTCTTCATTGCAGTGCGCGGGCTTCTCAGTGCGGTGGCTTCTCTTGCTGTGGAGCATGGGCTCTAAGTGCGTGGGCTTCAGTAGTTGTGGCCCACGGGCTCAGTAGTTGTGGCTCACGGGCTCTAGAGTGTGGTGCACGGGCTTAGTTGCTCCACGGCATGTGGGATCTTCCCGGACCAGGAATCGAACCCATGTCCCCTGCATTGGCAGGCAGATTCTCAACCACTGAGCCACCAGGGAAGCCCAACTTACGTTTATTTTTAAAGTTTGTTTCTCATGAGTGAAAAATGTACACAAAATAATTATAAAATAAAATCTTAACCAAAATGAGCTACTTTCTAGGTTTTTTATTTGTACTTGAGAGGAAGATCTTGTTACCTTAAAATGAAAGAATGATGAAGTGCCATTAGTAAATTAATTAAATGCCTGAAAGAAGATGCATTTCATAGAGTTTTACACCTACAGTACTGAAGTGAATTACCTTGCCCTTTATCAAGATTCCTGTTTCCCCTTTACTCTCTCCCACTCCTTCTTCCCTACCTCCTCACACATAAATATGTATATACATGTGATTGTGTATATGTATATAATCTATGAAAAGTATAAATCCCCACTGACTCTGTTCGACCTTCTCAGACCTAAGTTTCAAATGCTTCTTTTTCCTAGACTGCATTGCTTGGTATCTTTGGGTAACTTATCAATCTTAGTTTTATATCTAGGAAACAAAAATTATAGCGGAGATTTTTCATACATCACAAAAAGTAACCATGAAAACCATGAGTTCATCTGGAATCACAGAAATTGAATACTTCTCTTTTCTTCTTTTCAACATGCCACTGATCCTCTAAACATCTCAGCTGTCTTATAAGTATTGTGAACCTTTGTAGCTTTACTATGCATCACCTAAAAGCAAGAGTCAGATATAAAGAAGGCAGATTTGTCATTCTGCCCAACCAGCTGTAATCCATGTTAGAATTGGGCTGTTTTATATCCTACCATTTTTCAAGGACATAAGTGGTTTACAGGGATAAAAGACTGAAAAACACGCTATGTATGGATAAAACAAAACAGAGCATTTAAAAGGAGACGGAAAAAGTAGGTATTACTAGGTGCCTGTAAATAAAAAATTATTACCATTCAGTAGTAATTTTCTGTGAGCTTTCTGGAAGGAAGGGAGAAAAAGGATTGTTCCTAATGAGGTACTTAATTTTAAAGGTAAAAGAAGCCTGGATATCTTCTAGTCATTTCCCCCTAGCTAGGTAAAAGCCAGGCCATGATTAAAAATCATGTCTTAATTCCCTACCCCATACTGTCCCTCCCCCTTCCCTCTCCCCGCTGATAACAACTAACTTGTTCTCTATATCTGTGAGTCTGCTTCTTTTTTGTTATACTCACTCGTTTGTCATATTTCTTTAGATTTCACATGTAAGTGATATCATATAGTATTTGTCTTTCTCTATCTGACTTATTTCACTTAGCATAATGCCCTCCAAGTCCATCCATGTTGCTGCAAATGGCAAAATTTCATTCTTTTTTATGGCTGAGTAGTATCCCATTGTACACGTATACCACATCTTCTTTATCCATTCATCTGTTGATGGTCACTTATGTTGCTTCCACATCTTGGCAATTATAAATAATGCTGCTATGAACATTGGGGTGCATGTATCTTTTCAAATTAGTGTTTTTGTTTTTTACGGATATATACCCAGAAGTAGAATTGCTGGGTCATCCGGTAGTTCTATTTTTACTTTTTTGAGAAACCGCCATAATGTTTTCCACAGTGGCTACACCAATTTACATTCCCACCATTAGTATGCAAGGGTTCCCTTTTCTCCACATTCTTGCCGACATTTGTTATTTGTGTTCTTTTTGATGATAGCCATCCTGACAGGTGTGAGGTGATATCTCATTGCTCTGCTCTTTTAGTGTGAAAGCAGCCATAGACAATGTGTAAATGAATGTGCATGGCTATGTTTGAATAAAACTTTATTTTTAGACCCTTAAATGTGAGTTGCATGTAATTTTCACATATCACAAAATATTCTTCTTTAGATTTTTTTCAACCATTTAAAATTTTAAGAAGTTTCCTAGCTCATGGGTTGTACAAAACCAGGTAGAGGCTATATTTGGCGCTTCCCCCCACCAACTCATAGTTTGCTGACCCCTCTTCTAGATTCCTGGTTTTAGATGAAACTGATTAAACCAATCAAGGCAGATAAGTCTGTATGATTTTTAAAGTTCTTCCAACATGAAGTTTGTCCAGCCTACACTGATACTACCTTCTAGTGGTTTATTGTCCCTCTGCTGTATCTTGCTGATCTCTGGAGGACCCAGTAATTTTGAAGTGTCTTATTCTGGGAGCCAGAAAGGTTATTCAGACCATAACCCTGTTACTTGGTCATTAGCTCTGACTGGTCTAGGGTGAATCATTATTGAAAATATTGAACGGAATTTGTAATCTTACCTCCTACGATTCTAATGGCTCCCAACAACCACCTGGGTACTGTGGCAATATCAGAAACCCATCTCAGAAGTACCAATTCTTGTGTTAAAATTCTTGCTATGCCATCTCACTTGACTCAACTAAGTAGATAGTATTAATAAGTGCTAAAATCTCAGCCCATTGCCTATTATGTAATAACACACTTCAAAGAGAAGATATTGGGATGGAGTAACAGACTAAATTTTCAATGCCTTTAGCCCAGGTACAAAATTTTTAATCTATTGGTCAATTTTAAGAATTATTTCTCACTTTAAATATAAGAAGGTATTTTTCAAAAGCTTTATTGGACTCATAGATGGTGTTAGTATATCAATGACTCTGCCAACACTAATTTAGTTACCCATGAAATGCTGAGTCAGTTAAAGCTTAAGAGTTCCCTCTTCAATTTGCATTTGACTTAGACAATAAGGAAAATATTCAGCCAGTCTTTAGTAAACCTCTGAAAGCCATCTGTTTATCTCTTGGAAATCAAGAGATACAAACCCCAGTAACAATAGGTATAATTTAAGGAGAGCTGTCAAGACAGTATTTTCTAGACTTTTTGTCAAAAGATTTTTTGTCAAAAAATTTTTATATGGTTCTTTTCCTTTTCTGAAAAATGCATTTAAATGATCATTTAAAAATTTTAATAGCATTAATTGTAACATCAAAGTAATATAATATGCTATAGTTACATGGAAATCATAAGGCTTTACTTACCTTGATTTTTTTCTCCTATTAAAGCAACCAAGCAGGCCAACATAATTCCTGCCCTCCTTGGTACTGGCCTACAAGCTCAGGACCAAATATTTGTACCCCTGAGGTATGCCTCCCTCCGTACAGAAGACTACTTGAACCATTAACTGAGTAGCACTGGGTTCCCTCACTCTTGGTTCCCTAACTGGCTATATCCTTAGGATATTCTATCCCACTGGCATGCTTCCCATTCTTGTATCTTGAATGGAGCAGCACACTGGATTATATGGGTTCCAGAGCTGGTTACTGTTGCCACCCCTTAATTCTGTCCCTTATTCCATTGCATAATAAAAGTAATTTAATCCTTAAACCTTAAGTAGCTACTATCAGATTTCATCAGTGTAAGACACACTTTTTTCCCCATATTTTAACATCTTTGAAAATTGATATGGATCTTATAATCGATGTCATGCCTCTGTTGGTAGCATTTTTATTTCTTAGTGGTATATAAAATAATGATTATCTTAAAAATCAATGGTATCTTAGATTCCATGAAACATGGTATATGCCAAGTACCCTTAGCTGTGTGCTGGGATTACAAATTGCCCTCCTCCACAACACACACACACATACACACTTTTCACTGGAAAAGAAATTCAGTGACAACAAAGAATTTGAGAGGAAGATATATAAATTGCATACAATACACTTTACAAAAGAGGAATATGAGCTTGTTTGATTTTATATCTGCCTCTAATTTTTAATATAGTCCACATATATTATCACATTTACCTAGATAGTATATTGTAAGTTATCTAAGTAACACATAAACAGTAAGTCACCATTGAAGTGCATTATACATGTACATTGTCGGGAGGATGTTTGTGTTCATCTCTTTTGCTGTTGGGAATATGGATGAATTCATATTTGAACACAATGCACAAATGTCCTGAAGTCTAATATTCGAAAATTATAGGTTAAAAATACACACATATACATTCTTTTGCTCAATTTAACAAATATTTACTGAGCACCTAAGGCATGCCCAGCACTGTTCTGGGGGCTGAGGTTACATGCGTTAATGCAACAGATAACGAGCCTATGGTAAAATGAGATGGTGATAAGTGCTAGAAGAAAAGGGTTGGAGAGTGCTGTTGTAGGAAAGGGCTAAATTTTAAATAGAGTTGTCAAGGGAGGTCTCCCTGCGAAAATAACATTTCACCAGACACCTGATGGATGTGAAGGAGCAAGCCGTGTGTTTATCTGGGGAAAGAACGTTCTATGTACAGGAACATCAAGTACAGAGGGCCTAGGCGTGTTTACTTATACATTTGCACTCTGAACTCTAGTTTTAACCAAACAACTCATGATGAATTTTACCAATAATGTTGAAGCTAAACTCACAGCATTCTGTAATTTAGAAAGCAACTCATAATAGTATCAGTAACACACTGATAATGAAGCTATCTTCCTGAAAATATCAGGGTTTCCACCTTCTGATATTTTCTCAATTCTAAAGCATACATTTTTTTTTTACATTTGCAAGTTGGAATGCATCTTATGGTCAATGGGTACATTAATACAGTGTTTCCTTTTTCATTAAAAAACTGTTACTAAATTGATGGTATGTCTTAGAGTTAGATTTGGTATTAGAATCAAGGAAATGGGATGCCATCGTGTGCACATTGACATGAGTTTTGCAGCATTGCTAAGAGTTCTGAGGTAGCTATACTTATAATACTGAATTGGAATCCACAGTAAGTTCTAGATGGCATGACTATTTTAGTTTATGAATACCAGATTTTAGTAATCCTTAAAAAGCTTTAAGTAGCCCTTAATTGTTTGTTAAATTAAAGCTATGGAACTTAGCGTCATTTGCCCATAAAAAACAAAGAACGGACTTGCATTTCTGGATCAGTTTACAGCTTAACTGGAAGGACTTGTTTACTTATCATTTGCTCCTACTCCATACTTCAACATTGCTATAAGGCTGAATAGGAGAGATATAGAATCTATGGGACTTGCTGACTAAAATATCAGGGAAGAATGAAAGGGAGGAGTTAAGGATAACTTCTAGGTTTCTGGTTTGGGTGACTGGGTGGAATTCAGAGTTTTCAAGATGTGCTCTGTGCATTTACCCTTGCTCCAGCCAAGATGGTCTCCTTAACTCTGGTCTTTACTTTTGGCTTCTCCTTGTCCTGCCTGAAATACCCTTCTCTCTGTCTATTTAAATGTTACTCATCCTTTAATACCCAGCTCAAACCCTTGACTCTAGGAAGTCTTTTTTATCCACCCTAGTTGACATTGACTCTCATAAAGAGATAACAGACACAGGTCAGGATTCATGTTGGTTGTTTCCCCATACTGCAACCTTTTCTAGCCCTAATGGTGAGTGATTAAAGTTTTTCTTGTATATTTGAGGACAAATGGAACCTTGTTACTACCATCCCTGACCTTGCTTGAATCTTATATCCTTAAGTCCAAATGGCAGTAAGTGAACCAGTAGTTACCTCTGAATTCTCCTATCCTGTAATGGCACCTGTCATGAATGATGAAGAAAACACCCTACATGTCTTCATTTATGTGACCAGACTATCCTCTGGATATTGAAATTTAAGCCTTCTGTCATGGGATTGATATTTCCAGCGGTGGAGATAGATTGCTTCAATTTTTTTTTTTTTACAGTTTTGAAGCTATTTGGCACATGTGCGGATCAAACCAGCAAATCTGGCAACGTTAGCACCATGTACTAACCCACTGCACTTTTAATAAAGTGTGATTTTTCTTTAACAGGTCTGAATCATGAGATAGCAATCAGTGTTGCATTCCTCCCCAAGTATTCTCCAGAAGATGTCCGAACATCTCAAATAGACATATTATTAACCTGCATGAATTACAGCTGTGTGTTTCCCCAGGAATTAACTGGCAATGATAGATTGCAAGGTTCAAAAGCAATTACAGGTAAGACAATCTCAGGATCTTTTCACTCAGAAAATAAAATTAATATTGCAAACAGTCCTAACCTTAAGATGTTTTTATATAAATAGTTCTAGCCTTAACATTTGATATAGTTTAAAGAGTTATTAGGTAAAAGTACCCAAAGACTTATAAATGAGAATATATTTTTAAATAAAATTGGATAGATTAATGGCTCTATTCCAGGCAGGCATTAACTATGTTCTCTTATAATACATTTTTAAATGTAAGTATTCTTTAGACCTAAGTGGTATGCACATGGAGCAGTGCAACTTCTACTCTTCTCTCCTTTTAATTCAGGCCTTTCACCTTATATTTGCCTGAAATCTCAATACCTCCATAGTATAGTAGAGTACAATTGTTTTCTCTTATAAATATTCAGTTATTCAAGTACTATGCAATAAATTTCTTCAGGACTGCTAGGAGTGTATGTAAGCCCAGTAGTGAAACCCTTCAACCAACTAATTGTTTAGGCTGCTACATAATATCCTGAACTTTAAATCATTTCTATATACCAGTAAAATTATGTGTCCAATTATAATTATCCTATTCACTTTCTGTTGTCACTTCTATTTCCTAAGCATGTGGTAAAGTTTCTAGCCATTTTCATTGAGCTTATAAGAATATTACATTTTAAAAAGCTTTAAAGAAATCCTTTGTTATCTTGGGATTTTTGTGGTGGGTCTTTCTAAGCTAATGAAACCCTTGAGTGGGTGTTGTTTTTAAACAAGTCTTATGAGCTGTACCTGATGATGAAGTAGCTTTTGGCAGTAATGGTTACTGCAAACTGAAATTGAGTATCTAATTTTGTAAGAGATGAGGTTTTTTATTTTTCCACAGTCCATTTTAAAGATGGTATATTAGTTAACTTGCAATATTACTTCTTACATTTCAGCTCCTTAGACTTACAGTAACCCAGATTTAATAATTAGGGCCCTAATATGTACTTTAAATATTTGTGCACTCATGTTCTTGCTTCCTGCAGTATCCACTTCTGTCACGTTTCTTCTGCTATATGTGTATGTTATTATTGATATAAAAAAATCAAGGCAAAATCCTCAGGTATCTACTAGTTTCTAGTGTCAGTAGTCTTCCAGCAGTCACTAACATGGTCAAGTGAAAATACCTGGTACCATTCTGCCAAAGCAGTTAGTATTTGGAACATGAAGGGCAAGAATCACCAGAAGAGAAAAGTGATGTAATCAAAAGCAAGGTGATTTGTTTTGAACATGGAATACCTTATTTTTCATGACATAATGATAGTGTCCGTTTATCTCTGTGCAAAGCATTGTGCCTGGACATTTTACATAAGTTACAACTAATCCTAACAAGAGACTTTCAAGGTAAACATTATTATCCCCTATTTATAGATGATTAGACTGAAAATCAGAGAGACTCACCAGCATGGGTAACAGCTAGGATCTAAACCCAGATCAGTCTGATTCAAAACATTTCTATTCCCTCCATAATTACAAACTGAAAGATAAAAATATACAGAATAATGTAATGCAGTGGCTTATAGTATAACATTGGTTTCATCTTTTAAACATTTTTATGAACTAGTTTCTTTTTTATTATAAAAGCTATACATGTTCACAATTTAAAAATTCAAACAATACCAAAAGGCACAGGGTAAAAGTGAAAGTTCCCCTCCCTGCCTTTGAAGGTCCATCCCCTTCTGCCAACCCACTCACCCACTCTCTGGAGGTAACCAGTATTCTTTGAATCCTTAAGAAATTATTTTTGCATATAACACTATATTCTGTCTCTCACACACGCATACACAAACATACACACTCTCTCTCTCTTAAGTACACACAAATGGAATTATAATAAACATGGTCTCATAACCTACGTTTTCCTTTTAACACTGTGTTTTGAATAACTTTCATATTAGTATAGAGAGAGCTACCTTTTTCGTTTTAGTAACTATAAATATTCCACTGTGTAGATATACCTGTATTTACTTAATCAGTCCCCTATTGATGGACATTTAGATTGTTTCCAAATGTTTTTGATATTAGCAAACAGTACTGCAATGAGCATATCTATCTGTGTGTGTGTATATAATATAATCTTTGTGCACTTACACATCTGTAGGATGAATTCTTAGATGTCACTGACTCAAAAGATATATGCATTTAAAATTTTGGTAGATACTGTCAAAATGTCCTTCAAAAAGGTTATAACAAGTTACACTTTAACCAAAAGAAAGAGTGCCACTTTACTCACACCCTTAAAAATACTAGGTGTTATCAGTCTTGTTAATCTCTGGCAGATGATAGGCAAAAAAGTATTATATCATTATCTTCATTTGCATATCTTAATTATTCTAAGCTTGAATATCTTCCTATGTTTATTGGCCATTTATATTTTTTCTTTCTATGAACTTTCTATGAGAGCTTTATTTTTTCCATTTTTCCATGATCATTCTTTTTCTTATTAATTTGTAAGTTCTCTTTGCATATTGAAGAAATTTACCCTTTATTGTGTGTTGCAATACTTTTACCAGTTTGACATTTATTCAGTGGGAATCTTGATATTTTAAGTAATTTTATTTTTATGTACTCAAATATATCAATCTTTCATTTCTATGGCGGCTGGTTTTATGTCATACTCAAAAAGGCATCACTCAGTCCAAGATTTTTGTGTGTGTGTGTGGTGCATGGGCCTCTCACTGTTGTGGCCTCTCCCGTTGCGGAGCACAGGCTCCAGACGTGCAGGCTCAGCGGCCGTGGCTCACGGGCCTAGCCACTCCGCGGCACATGGGATCTTCCCAGACTGGGGCACGAACCCATGTCCCCTGCATCGGCAGGCGGAATCTCAACCACTGCGCCACCAGGGAAGCCCCCCAAGATTTTTTTTTTAATTCACTATGTGTTTTTCTGATACTTTTATAGCTTTTTTTTTTACTCATATATAATTTGTACTGTGGTAAAATATACATAACGTAAAATTTACCACTTTAACCATTTTTAATTGTACAATTCAGTACATTTACGCTAAGTACATTTACAGTGTTGTGCAACCATCATTGTTACCCATTTTCAGAACATTTTCATCATCCGAAAACAGAAACTCTATACCTGTTAAACAATAACTCCCCACCCCCCACCCCCAGCTCCTGGTAACCTCTTATTTTACTTTCTGTCCCTATGAATTTGCCTATTCTAGGTATCTCATATAAGTCAAGTAATGCAGTTTTGTCCTTTTGTATCTGGCTTATTCACTTAGTATAATATCCTCAAGATCCATCCATGTTGTAATATATATCAGAATTTCATTTCTTTTTATAACTGAATAATATTCTGTTGAATGTATGTACCACATTTTGTCTATCCATTCATCTGTTGATGGACATTTGGGTTGTTTCCACTTCTTGGCTGTTATGAATAGTTCTGCTCTGAATATTGGTATTCAAGTACCTGTTTAAGAAGTCCCTGCTTTCAATTGTTTTAAGAATATCCCTAGGAGTGGAATTGCTGAGTCATATGGTAGTTCTATATTTAACTTTTTGAGGAGCAACCAAACCATTTTCCACAGCAGCTGCATCATTTTACATTTGCACCAGCAATGCATGAGGGTCCCAATTTCTCCACATCCTCGCCAACACATTATTTTCTGTTTGTTTGTTTGTTGATAACAGCCATCCTAAAGCAGTATCTCATTTTGGTTCTGATTTGCATTTCCCTAATTACAAATGATATTGAGCATCTTTTCATGAACTTGTTGGCTATTTGCATATCTTCTTTGGAGAAATGTCGATTTAAGTCCTTTGCCCATTTTTGAATTGGGTTGTTTGGGGGGTTTTTTGCTTTTGATGATATGGCTTCATTTTTATAATTTAAAATTTTAATCCATTTGGAATTTTATTTTGGTATAGAGAATGAGATAAGGATCCAGCTTAATGTTTTTCCAAGGGATTAGCCATAGTTCCCAAATCATTTATTGAATAATATTTACTGTTATGGTGTTGTAATTGGTATTATATTTAACTATGAAGTACAAGGATATATATATATATATATATACATACATACATATACACACATATATATATCCCACCTCTTTGAAAGCATTGTTTTCATTGATAAACATTTCAGAAGCATAACATGATATGGAAAGGTTTTAACACATGTAAGAAATAATTTTATTATTCTCTAGATAATCAGAGTTTCCGATATTATTTTCAGAGGCAGGAATACCACACTGTATTACAAGATAGGTTAGACTGTGCTGCAGTACAAAGCAATTCCTAAGTCTCAGTGACTTAATACAGTAGTAATTTATTTCTTGCTTAAGTCAAGTCTGATGCAATCAGTTATTAGCTTTCTCCCCAGCAGTGATTCAGGAATCCAGCATGCTTCCATCCTGTTGCACCTCCAACAGGAACAAATGGCTTCTAGGGTTGTCTAGGCAGAGGAAGAAAGAGATGAAGGAGACACTGACTTTTAATTTTGTTGGACCCAAACTGCCACATCATTTCTGCTCACAATCTCATTTGCCAGAACTTATTTACATGATCCCAAGCTAACTACAAGGGAGGCCAGGACACTTTGTCTCCCATGTGACCATGAAGAGGAAATGGAGTGGCAAACACACAGCATTGCCTTTGTCACACTCACCTTCTGCATATGTGATGTTCCTAAAAATGTACAATTTTAGTACTTCCAACATTTTAAAGTGACATGTAGAGAAGTTCATTTTATAGGTAAAATCTATAATCCTTTTAAAACAATTCCTTTGTAATATAAATAATAATATTTTAATTTAATACTAGGTTTTCTTAAGTAGAAAATTATGGTTGCTGGCATTTAATTAAGTGCTTACTATGTGTCAGCTACCATTCTAAATTTTTTACATGCATTTAATCCTCACAACAGCCTATGATATAGGTACTAGATGAGCAGATTGAGGCGCAGATAGGTTGTCATTTACACAAGTAGGCAGAGTTACCTAAACAGAAGGCTTAATTATACGTTATGTTGCAGGTACTACGTAAGTCATTATTTGTAGAATGATATGATGACAATTAGAATTATTAAGGTTTGGGTTTCTGCTGTTAGCATCAAATCTGAAGATCTTGAAATCTTTCCAAAGCATCTGGATTAAAGTCCATCCCATTCAAAGAAGAAGAAAACTATATAGTACCAGCAGTTGTTATTATATTCATTGTGCTTTAGTGAACTTGCACAATTTTAAATCATTCATCAGATTTTGTGACATGCCTAGCAGATGTGGCTGTCCTGTGCAGCTAATGAAGCCTAAGTGTGAGGAGCTCTCACTTGTGTAAATCCCTTCCACAGCCCTTCTGGGTTTGTGTGTGTGTGTGTGTGTGTGTGTGTGTGTGTTGTTGTTGTATTTTGTTTTCTCTTTCATAAAGAGGGCCCCCAAATAGTATACCTTTCAAGCCCCACAAAATCTAGATCCACTACTGGCCCTTGGTCACAATTTTGTAGAGATGTAGCTCTAGCACAAAAGGTTAAGAGCCCATGTCTTGATGCCAGACTGTCTGGATTAGAATCACCCTGTGACTTCGCTTAAGTTACCTAACCTCTAAATGTTTTAGCTTTCTCATGTTTAAAATGAGGTCTTTGTCATGTGTAACCACTGGAGTCTGTGATACAGTAGCTTGGTAGTGGTCAGTTAGTGTTTTGAAAGAGATTCCATAAATACCATTTTAGCCAAGAAGAAGAAGAAAAGAAAAACATTACTTTCTCACGTTTTGCAGATTGTCTCTGTGTTGTGGCACCCCTTCAGTGCTTAGCCAAGATGTTTATGACTCTGTCTTAGCCCTCACTTCCTGCTCTACAGAGACTGATGGTGAGCCAGAGGTGAACAATGAGAGTTTTCTTAGGCCTTTTCTGAACATACATCCAGCACTGGGCATACATGTGGCCTTCTTGATTCCTTGGAATACACAGGAGCTCTTAAAAGCCCATAATCCCCCACATATCTCTTTTCCCAGCCCCTTCCTCCCAAGGCTTTTTGGTCTGTCTATTGCTTGTCCCAACTTTATACCCTGCCCTATCTGCTCTGACAAATGCTTTTGCCTTTATATGCTTTTAACAAAAGCCATTGGGAAAGCTACCCTAGTCATGGGATGCTCCAAATTGGGTGAAACACAAGCAAGCTCTTGCATCTGACCTTGAGGGAGCTGCATGACAGGTTAAAATACACAACCACATCTTTGAGAATAAGGTCTGCGTAGCTCCCTCTGGTGCTAGCAACCTGCACCAAGAGTATGAGCTGCCATCTTCATGGCTGCTACTGATCTGGGGAGTAGGTGGGCAACTTAAAACACCACAGCACACTCTTACCACAGTGCAGCAGCTTCATTCGTCATTAATCTTTCACCACGTTGTTAAGTTTTTGTCTAGATTCCAGAGTTCTGGAAAAGTTGATCTGAGAGTTTTTTGCCAGCTTATAAGTTACTTTAGTGGAGGAACAGAGCCCTGAAATTCTGTACTCTGCCATTTTCATCAGTGTCACTCACCCGATCCATTCTTGATAAAGCTTCTTAAGAATATCCAAAGCTAAGTGTTAGTTAATAAAGCCACTTAAAAGGAAACATACTTTAAAAGAAGCTTCTTTTTTAAAATTTTGCTTTATGTCTTGTAAATTTTGCAAATAATTGATGATTGAATTTCAAAATAGAAAAATTTATCTTTGTATTTCCTTGAACGGTAGTAAGCAGTTGTTTACTTGGCACCTAAATGACCTTGAAAATATGTAGATTTACTTTGCTCCACTAAATAAATAAACAAACAAATAAATAAGGCTTTGGAGTAACAGCCTGTATCTTGACATTTTTGGTAGCATCTGTTTGATGTATTCACTGTTATTGGCAGAAATTACTATATTATAACTTTGATGAATGTGTGTGATGAATTGGAGGGAAGAGGGAGAAGATGAGAGACACTGTTAATTATAAGAAAAAAATCAGCTTATGTGATACTAAATCCAAGTAAATATTTAACTATTTTACAATACTTACCATCTGCTTTTCACTTTTAGGTGATATTATAAAAGCAGCAACTGAATTGGATAAAGTGCATATCGTCGGTATCTTGGATATCTGTAATTTAGGTAACGGTAAAACAGAAGTCTATTTGCACAAAATTTATAGACCAGATAAAACTTCTTAAAAATTGGAAGATGAAATTATTAAAGGTTATAAAGAGGGCATTGCTTTAAGGATATTCTGTCATTTTGTTGGTAATTTCAGTAACTGTTTCTCAGAAAGAATATTACATACACTCTAAAGTTAAGTGGTTTTATGTTCATCTTGTATTTGGAGCTAACACACTTCATTTTAAATTCATTCTTTGGAAAGGTCATTGAAACAATTTGTGTGTATCAAGAAAGTTCATCTTCTTTCTATATGACTGTTATCTTGACTTGTGATAATTTGTGTTCACTGTTCTATTTGTGAAGTATACTTTTAGTCTAAAGCCTCAGCATAAGGCATCCCAACTTAAGAGTAACTTTTCATGGACATTTAACATCCTTCTATTTTTATTCGGCTATAATGGGGAATTTTGAATTGCTGATTTGAGAATTAAATTCTCCTAAAGTGGTCAACCTGAATTTCTCAAAACCAAGGTAGTTTCGGTCATTTTCAAAAGCACACATGGATTGTTATGTTCCATTTGCCTTGGTCTTTAGTTTGGTCAGCTGTACAAAGAGCATGCTAAATTAAATTGTTTTAAGGTTTTCTACTCCCTAAAGTGACTTCATATCCTTTGAATTTCTAAATGTTTTGACCGGTGTGTGGTCTTAAAGCCAGAGGCTACAGTATGTCTGTATTCTTTCTATGTTCATTTGTAATTTTGCTACATGTAATGTGAGTTTAAATAGTGAAAATTTATCTCAAATTAACATTTTAAGTGCTCATATTGAAAGTATAAAAGAGTAGCTAAGGGAATTGATTTTATTCTGATTGTCTATCTTACTTCATTTTAACTGTAAATGGCCATTCCACATGTGCAAGATTCTGTGATTGACATCTACGTGGTTAGTTAGATGAGCCAAAATGACCATCACTTGAGTTAAAAAGTACTGTTTCGGGCTTCCCCAGTGGCACAGTGGTTGAGAGTCCACCTGCCGATGCAGGGGACGTGGGTTCGTGCCCTGGTCCAGGAGGATCACACATGCCGCGGCGTGGCTGGGCCCGTGAGCCATGGCCGCTGGGCCTGCGTGTCCAGAGCCTTGCTCTGCAATGGGAGAGGTCACAACAGTAAGAGACCCGTGTTCCGCAAAAAAAAAAAAAAAGTACTGTTTTAAGATGAACCTGATTGTAGTTAAGCTATTAACTTGTAGGCTTCCTTCTAGCCCTGTGGTTCTGTAATTTCATATTCTATACATTTTGTTTTGTTTTGTTTTGTTTTTTTGCGGTGTGCGGGCCTCTCACTGTTGTGGCCTCTCCTGCTGTGGAGCACAGGCTCCAGACGCGCAGGCCCAGCGGCCATGGCCCACGGGCCCAGCCGCTCCGCAGCATGCGGGATCCTCCCAGACCGGGGCACGAACCCGTGTCCCCTGCATTGGCAGGCAGACTCTCAACCACTGCGCCACCAGGGAAGCCCCATATTGTATACATTTTAAATGTGTTGGGCATCAGGAACCTAAAGACAGATGCTACAGCTTTCTCATAAACTTGTTCGATCTTTTGTTCTTTAAAATTGTGTTTAAACATTAATTAAAATAGGGAATCCTTCTCATGTTAAAATTTTGACTGTATTATTAAAGAAGTTAAAACCTATCTAATTTTGAATGTATTTGATGTTTTTCCTTCATATTTTTGGCCTATGTTAGACCTACACGTGCTTGCTAAATGAGTGAATATGATTCTTCCATCTGGGTTGAAAACTGTTGTTTATCAAACAGAATCTGGGCTTTCGTATTAAGCTATTATAAACTTTAACAGGCAATTCAGTTTTAGTGCCTCATAAAAGTTGGAGAAGGGAAAAAGTTAATACTTAAATGGCTATTGACTGAAAAACTCAGGCCGAGATTGCAAAACTACACACTTTAACAGGTGTAATTTCTGTTCTTATATTGAATGAGAAATATGAACTCATTATTAAGATTTAGGGTCTTGGGCTTCCCTGGTGGCACAGTGGTTAAGAATCTGCCTGCCTATGCAGGAGACACGGGTTCAAGCCCTGGCCTGGGAAGATCCCACATGCCACAGAGCAACTAAGCCCGTGTGCCACACTACTGAAGCCTGGGCGCCTAGAGCCCATGCTCCACAACAAGAGAAGCCACCACAATGAGAAGCCCACGCACCGCAACGAAGAGTAGCCCCTGCTCGCCGCAACTAGAGGAAGGCTGTGCACAGCAACGAAGACCCAACACAGCCAAAAATAAATAAATAAATAAATTAATTAATTAAAAAAAAAGATTTAGGATCTTTAAAAACAACTTCCATGGCAATTTGTTTTATATTATAGTAATGTTTCTATCCAAATTTGGAGTTAAACATCTGTGTCCACATTTCCAGTTTATGGCAAAATTGGATAGCTACTGTGGCGGTTTCCTAAGAAAAATAGCAAACTACATCAGAAGACCTTATCTTCAAGTGACAATATGTGTTGATTCTTTCCAAAGCAACACAAATATACTACTGTGGTGTCACTTTTTTATTAACAAATCAGTTAGTAAATTATGAAATATTACATAGTCTACCACAAGACCACAATCTTTCACTGAAGTTTCTAATTTTAGATGGTACATGAGATCTACACATTGAAATACTTTGATAAACTATTAAAAGAAGAATCTGAGTACATGTTTATCCTGCCACTTTTCTTTGTTGGAATTATCCTGCACTAATTTTATTCATATTAAGACAAGGTCTTTTAAAAAATTTGAAACCCTTATTTGGTGACACTAATAATATTTGTTGTTTTTAGCTAGATACCTTCTGCCAACATGGACTATAGATTATAACCAATTCTATCATTCTGAAGTCATTTATATGGTTTATAATTGAGCTGGTTGCTATTTTACTAGTTACCTTTTCAGGTACAGTTCCTTTTTTTTTTAAGCATTGCTACCCATGAATTTGCAGGTAAATCGATGGGAGGTGAAATATGTATTACTCAGTACAGCTTATTTCAGTAATCTGTTGTTTTTAGTAAGGAAATTTTAGGGAAAAGTGTTAAAATGAATACATAAAACTAGATTTGGGGATTATCTGAAGATTTCAGTTATATGAGATTATATTTGAGTCAAGTCATATTACATTAGTGTCACATCTCCAAAATGGAAACATTAGATAAAAACTTATCTCTTGGTCTAGGTCACACCACCCACTAAATATTATCCCTCATTCTTACATTGTTATGTTGATACCACTTCTAGCCCTAAGTTTTGCTTTCCTTTATACTAAAGAAATAAAAAGTAGATTTTGAAAAAATAGATTTAAAGCTAACCACTGGTCTGTCCCTAAATCCCTGTGGAACTTTAAGGAAAGCCACTTAAACTGCTTGGCCTTAGTTTTCTTATCTGTAAAATTTGCAAAATAATGGTCCCATCCAGTTGTATGATTCTTTTGGTATGTTAATATAGTTATTAGAACAGTAAAAATGCCTTTGTGTTATTATCATGTGTGTCATGAAAATGTGGTTTTCTATGAAGAACATTTTAAAGTTATGATTAGACCATTATCAATTATAGCAGCTCATTATAACAAAAAAATTGAAATATTTAAATCCCAGTTATTTTTATTGCTAATGTTCTTCCTAATTTGTTGCCTTTTCAGTGATTGATACATATATGTATTTTTTTTCAGAACAGAAATCTGAAATATTTTAGGTGTTTTTAATCATATGCACATTTTCATTGAAAATCAAGTAACCCTTTTTTTTAAAATTTGAGTACTTCTGATGCTATTCTGAGATTATTGCATGTGACGTCTAGTCACTTAAGATCTAGGAGTTGCCCCTAACAACGTTTTTAATATCTGTTTTGTAGATAGGAAACTGAAACAGAAAAAGACTAAATGATTTAATGTAAAATTGTCAAGGCAGGCTTCCCTGGTGGTGCAGTGGTTGAGAGTCCACCTGTCAATGCAGGGTCACGGGTTCGTGCCCCAGTCCGGGAAGATCCCACATGCCGCGGAGTGGCTAGGCCCGTGAGCCATGGCCACTGAGCCTGTGTGTCTGGAGCCTGTGCTCCACAATGGGAGAGGAGGCCACAACAGTGAGAGGCCCGCGTACTGCAAAAAAAAAAAAAAAAATTGTCAAGGCAATTAAATTTTAAGGTTGGGCTTATAACTCCAATGTCTGTTTCTTTAAACTCTAACTTGAGCACAAAGTAAAACGTTTGAATAATAATAAATTTTCACCTAGTAGATTACTGTGAGATAAACTTCTCTAAATCCTGGGGCTCATAAAATAATGAGCCCAGTTATTGCAGCATATATCCAAGGTATTTGAATGCCCACTCTATGGCAAGCACTGGGTTTGCACTAGGAACACAATACAATACAAGCAAAAACAGACATGGCCCCTACTGTCATAAAGCTTACAGTGCTGTGGAGGAGAAAGACATTCAAATAATTGCACAAATAAATAAGATAAATTTCACAAAGGAAGCTGGCAGGGTGCATTGGGAAAGTTTTTCCTGAGGAAGTGAACTTGAGGTGAAAAAGCCTTGCAGCCCAACGTGTGCTTGAGAACTTGAATGAGAACTGATATGGCTGGAGTGTGGAAAGTTGGATACAAGACGAGACAAACAGACAAGCAAAGGCTCTTGCAAATTACACAGAGCTTTATAGTCCATGGTAAGGATTTTAGTATGTATCTTCAGAGCACTAGGAAGCCATTAAGTGGTTTGTGGCCAGTGATATGCCTTTATTCGATTCATGTTTTAGAGTGGTCACTGTCTCCTGGAAGGAGAATGGATTATAAGAAGGTTAGCAGAGACTGCTAGCTGTACCCTAATACCTATTCTATAGTAATATTTCTTCTCTCCATGTTTAGCTAAGCACATGGCTACCTAGAATAAAGAATACTTTTCCTTGCTTCCTTTGTAGCTGGATATGGCCTTGTGACTATTTCTTTTATTTGGCTTGGGCTAATACTAAAAGTAATTTCTTTTGAACATACACCAAGTCAGAGTCACCCAAGGCAGAATTGGAAGTTGCTATGAATAATCAAGGGGTACCTGTATTCTATTAGAAACACAGCCCTGTACTTCCTCATCTTTATTTTTTATTTATTTTCAATTAATTAATTAATTAATTTTGGCTGCGTTGGGTCTTCGTTGCTGCACGTGCGGGCTTCCTCTAGTTGCGGCGAGCAGGGGCTACTCTTCGTTGCGGTGCGCGGGCTTCTTATTGCGGCGGCTTCTCTTGTTGCAGAGCATGGGCTCTAGGCACACGGGCTTCAGTAGTTGTGGCACACAGGCTCTAGAGCGCAGGCTCAGTAGTTTTGGCTCAAGGGCTCTAGAGCGCAGGCTCAGTAGTTTTGGCTCACGGGCTCTAGAGCGCAGGCTCAGTAGTTGTGGTGCCCGGGTTTAGCTGCTCCGCGGCATGTGGGATCTTCCCGGACCAGGGCTCAAACTCGTGTTCCCTGCATTGGCAGGCGGATTCTTAACCACTGCGCCACCAGGGAAGTCCTCGTCATCTTTAAATGGTAGGTTTGCCATAGCTGTTATTCAATCATATGGAAAAAATTGAAATGTTCCTTGCTTAAGAGATGAGTGATTCACTTCTCTATGCCTTAATTAATATTGTGTACCTTTGCTAAGATACTTAATATTTATTAAGGTACAAGTAGTTGAAAAAGTCCAGTAGTTTTAAATGTTTGAAACATAACAGTGGTTCTCAAACTTAGCTTCATATTAGTATCACCTGGGGAGTTTTAAAAATGACTGTGCCTGGGCTTCCCTGGTGGTGCAGTTGTTAGGAATCCGCCTGCCAATGCAGGGGACACGGGTTTGAGCCCTGGTTCAGGAAGATCCCACATGCTGCAGAGCAGCTAGGCCCGTGCGCCACAACTACTAAGCCTGCACTCTAGAGCCCACGCACCTAGAGCTGGTGCTCCGCAACAAGAGAGGCCACCACAGTGAGAGGCCTGCGCAGGGCAATGAAGAGTAGACCCCGTTCACCACAACTAAAAAAAGAAAGCCCACGTGCAGCAACGAAGACCCAACGCAGCCAAATATTAATTAATTAATTAATTAGTTAATTAGTTAATTTTAAAAAATTACTATGCCTACATGCCACCCCCACCCCAGGTTTCTGATTGGAGTGTAGCCTGGGCGTCAAGAGAGTCAACATCTCCCCCAGATGATTCTAATGTGCAGACAAGTTTGAAAACCACTGGTATATAGTCCTGCTTCAAGCATTTGTTAGTTTTATTAGAGATCAAGCTTCACCCAGTACTTTGAACTTACCTCCTATCTAGGTGCTATAGTTTCATCTGCTCTCGATGCAGCTTCCTCTTCAATTGTTCTGATAAGGAAAAATTAAAAATTGATAGTTTTGAAATAACTTTCATTTTCATAGAGTTCTAGCATGGCAGATCTGGAAAAGACTTGATAGATAAATTTTAAACCAATCTCTTTCATTGTGTAAAAGAAGAAAAAGTCCAGGAGAGGTTATTATTTTCCTGAGGACATAACACTAGCTGTTGCAGTGTCAGCATTTGCACAACCTTTTGGGGGTTTTTTTGTTTTGTTTTGTTTTGTTTTTTTGCGGTACACGGGCCTCTCACTGTTGTGGCCTCTCCCATTGCGGAGCACAGGCTCCGGACGCACAGGCTCAGCGGCCATGGCTCACGGGCCCAGCCACTCCACGGCATGTGGGATCTTCCCGGACCGGGGCACGAACCCGTGTCCCCTGCATCGGCAGGCAGACTCTCAACCACTGCGCCACCAGGGAAGCCCAACCTTTTGGTTTTTAAGATAACTTCAGAAAAGTTCAGAGAACCACCTAAAGTACAAATAAAACATCAGACCTCTATAGATTGGAAGTTGAAGCACGATGAGGTTGAAATAAAATGACAGCAGCTAATCTGTCAAAACTACAACTAGGGGCCTCCCTGGTGGCGCAAGTGGTTAAGAGTCCGCCTGCCGATGCAGGGGATACGGGTTCGTGCCCCGGTCTGGGAGGATCCCATATGCCGCGGAGCGGCTGGGCCCGTGAGCCATGGCCGCTGGGCCTGCGCATCCGGAGCCTGTGCTCCGCAGCGGGAGAGGCCACAACAGTGAGAGGCCCACATACCGCAAAAAGAAAAAAAAAAAAAAAAAAAGAAAAAACTACAACTAGGACTTCCCTGGTGGTGCAGTGGTTAAGAAAACCCGCCTGCCAATGCAGGGGACACGGGTTCGATCCCTGATCTGGGAAGATCCCACATGCTGCGGAGCAACTAAGCCTGTGTGCCACAACTACTGAGCCTGCGCTCTAGAGTCCGTGAGCCACAACTACTGAGCCCACACGCGACAACTACTGAAGCCTGAGTGCCTAGAGCCTGCGCTCTGCAACAAGAGAAGCTACCGCAATGAGAAGCTCGCACATCACAATAAAGAGTAGCCCCCACTCACCGCAACTAGAGAAAGCCCACATGCAGCCAAAAATAAATAAATTAATTTAAAAAAAAAAACTACAACTAGATCCCGTACTATTCATCATGTACAACTTGTACGATCTAAAGTTCTTAAATTGTAAAGTGTGTAAGAATCACCTGGAGAGTTATTGAAAATGTGAATTCCTATATATATTCCTCCAATTTTGATTCAGGCTGACTGGTAGTAGGACCCAGGAATCTTCACTTTTAATAAACTTCCAAGTGAGTCTAACGTAGGTATTCCACAGTCAAAATTGTAAAAACACTGAATAAGTACTAGACCACTCACCCCCCTCCCTAGCAAATTACCTTAAGACTTAACTGGAAAATTGCACTGATGGGTATTTATCGTTCTAGGACTGATTTTACTTAACTGTAAAATTTTAAAAACAATCTAAAATTATCTTTGTAAGTTATGACTCTGTGAAAGCCATACAAGGAAACATAAAAGCACTTACATACAAGGTATATAATGCTGGTTACCATACAAAGTCATGCACTTCAACCTTCAGAGCAATTTAAAATAGTTTAGTGAAGTTCACCAGCACTGCCACAAAGTGTTATGGAAAGTTGCCATTTTAAAAGCATATAATGATGTTGCTTTAGAAGCAATTTAATAACTGGTAGAGAAGGTTAACTCAAATTTCTACAACTTTACTAGGGAATTGCCTGTTGAATGCTGATGTTGAATTTATCACAGATGTCTATTAGCAATTAGCAGGCTAATTATTTTGGCAATAACACTTCTGTTTTCAGTTTGATAGTTTTCTTTATCTAGTGAATACAGTCTTTATTATGAGTTTAAACGTCGTTGATAGTGCTAATAGCAAAATAATAAACTGTTTGCATTTACTCTGAAATAGACCATAAGCTAATACACAAGACCTTTAAGCTTTTCATGAATAATTATTGTGATTACTGTGTGTAAGTTGTTACTAATACCAGGTACTGTGAGGGAGATATGAGTCATCAGCAACTGTAACCGGATAAAAAGGTTCATATTTCTATTGTGCATCTGCTGAGATTTATCCATCAGGTTCTACTGCAGATTCCATGAACTCTCCTCTGCTGTTAACTGTTGGTTCCCACTTTCAGGGTTCACTCCAACGCTAATACCTCAGATGCCCAAGAACGGACAAGAAGTGTGTGTGGGGTAAAATAGCTTTATTGATCATGTCCTTCAACAATGTTTCCTATTTTCTGTTGTCCTGTCCCCTTGACTCTAGTGGTATTCCTTATTTCAGACTATTTTCCTTGGACTTCAGGCTACCATTGTGTCTGCCTTCCTTTTGACCTGGTGTCTTTCTGCTTCTCTGACAGCCTGTTGCCTATTAGTGTAGTTTGCTGACTCTTGGCCCAGTCAGATTCCTGATATCTCTGTTTGTCTTTTTGTCCATTCATCTACTCCTTCACTAGCCCCTGATTCACTTTGTTATAAAGCAGAATCTAACACACCATTGTAAAGCAATTATACTCCAATACACATGTTAAAAAAAGAATATATTAAAAAAGAATGCAAAAAAAACCCAAAACAGAGCTTACAGTAAAGGAAGCGATGAAATAACTAAAGCTGTCTACACATTTGAAAGAACTAGAATTAAAAATTTTACATGTTAAAAGATAAACCTTGAACAGTCTTTTGTTAGAGTATAACACATAGGACATAAAAATTAATGGAATTCATCAACAGATATTTGAGTGCCCACCATGGGCAAGGCCTTGTACTTGAAAGGATCTCTAGGGACTGGAATATGTTTCCTTTTCAATGAATAAACAAAGGTAGCAGAAGATGTTCCTTGGGGAGCCTGTTAAGAAAAATTCCACAAAGAAATAAGAGAAAAAAGGCTGTGAAATCAATTCTACCAATGCCGTAGCAATTAAAATGATGCATCTTAACTTACTTCTGGCTGAACTGGTTGATAGCATTATTTCAGCAGGGCTTGGAAAACCAGTTTGGTGTTTTAGATGATCTGAGAGAGGTGACTTTCATTTTGTCACATGGTAATCCCAAGGGTCCAGTTCCTCATTCCAATCCACTCCATGTTTATGAAAGTTCATTAGCTGGAACAGTAAGAAGAAAAAAATGTCAGTGAAGGAAGTCATCCAGTCCTGATAAGTTGACATGTATAATAAAGTTGATGGTGTTATTTATTGCTAAGGTAGTCCTGGTTAAGGGTTACATGTGTGTACAGTTGGAGGAGGGGCAGGCAAAACGGAATGTAGCTAAGTAAAGTGAAATAGAGCTGATGTATTCAGAGCTTACGTTGCTAGAGGTGAGATCAGTTACCTACTTGCAGCTGAAATTTCAAACTTCTGCTTAGTGGGGACCTGAGTGGACAAATGGTGACTGATAGTTGGAAATATCAGCAGACATCTTAAATTTTATGCTCAAATGAATGAGCAATGAACCAGGAGAATAAGTCCAGTTGTTTTCAGCTGCTGGTAATTTTTACCTTTTTATTTAAAATCACAGCGCCTTTTTCAATGAATGCCCATGTGACTGTGGCTTATTACAATGAAACCAGCAACTACACTTCAACAGAGACATGTGAATGTGGTGTTTATGGATTAGCCTCACCGGTGGCTAATGCTATGGGGGTGGTGGGCATCCCTAAGAACAGTAACTACCAAGCTTGTGACTACAACACTGAGTTTACTAATACTAAGAAGCCTTGGATTGCACTGATAGAAAGAGGTAATTGTACATTTTCAGAAAAAATTCAAGCAGCAGGCAGAAAAAATGCTGATGCTGTTGTGATTTACAATGTTCCAGAGACTGGCAACCAGACGATACAGATGGCAAATTTCGGTAAGTAAGAACTGATTCCCAAAGAGGGTTAATGTCTTTGTTTATCTTAACATGGTATTTCCATCTACAGTGACTCTAGGGTCTGTCAATGAGGTTGTAAAACAAGTGTATTTTAAATTTTCTTGCCTGGCACTACTCTGAATTACTTTACTATTATTTAATATTGGCAATTAATTTGTTCCAAGGTCAAAAGCAATTCATGAAGTGGTTCCTGTTTTCTTTCATGATGTTCTTAGCTCTACTAGTTTTCTCAGTGTGTATTACATAATTGCTTTTTAATAAATGTGCCTTTACCTGTAAACATTCAAGAAAATATAAATATTTTAATTTCATTCTTAATTTGTACTTTTCAGTTTGATTCAGGGTTGTTTGTATTCAAGTGTGCAGTAACTGCAAAACGGATTCATTATTATGATTAAACAGTAGCATATTGTAAGTGTGAAAAAATGTTTACAGAAATGAGAATTCAACTCTCTGCTGTATGCATGTGAGATTTTAATGTCTGTGGGACTAATATTTATAAAACTACTCTGTAAGAAACATTATACATTGAAAACGGTAAGGCTGAAATTGGATACCTCTGTAATTCACACCAAAAGTAAAGATTTCCCTTAAAAATGTTTACTTATGACTTCTTAAGTAAATATAATTATCTAATTTATTAATTTTGTGAAGGAATTTACTTCTTAGAATTACTGTTTTCATTTTGTAAAAAATGCCACTTTCCAAATAAATGGTTTTAAACCAGTGAAGAAGTAGACTTCTGAAACAAGTTTTCTATACTGTAGGTGGGTATAGGTTTTTTTGACCCCAGACTTGGCCAAAGGAGAAAAATGGTAATTTCAAACACGGTAAGATCTGGTCGAACACAATACCAGGATAATTGGTATTCTCACCACCAAGTTTGGCCTCTGAGAAGATTAATGTAAATTAAGTCAACCAGATTTCAGAACTGTAAGAAAAAAACAAATTTGTGTTAAGAGTAGTAGAGTGGAACATCCAGGTTGTGTACCCACAGTATGGCAATTTAGCACTAATCTTTGAAAAACAAGCTGCTTGTTTCTCTGGGTATCAAAAACTAGGTAACATCGTCTTTAACAGTACAAAATTATTGTAAATGTACAAAACTCTACTTGCTACCTTTTTTAACATATCCTGGACATTTCGAGAACCCAGGCATTCACATTTTTTTCTTTTGAAGTTAAGAGCACTTCATAAACATTCTCTGCATGTTCCTATAATTTTACGAGTGACTTTTATTTTTGTAGAAATAAAATGAGGTGGCTTTCTGTTGAAAAATAGAAATTAAACCTTTTCTAAGGAACCTACTTGCTCTATGTTTCAACTTAGAGATTCTGAGTATTCTAGGTTTCCTTTTACATGCATAGCCACATTCTGCTGTTCACTCCCCTGCTTTCTTTAGGATAATTTTCTTTCTTTTTTTTAAATTGAAGTATAGTTGATTTACAATGTTGTGTTACTCTCAGGTGTTAAGCAAAGTGATTCAGTTATATATATATATATATATATATATATATATATATATATATATATATATATATATATATATATATATATTTTATTTCTATATTTCTATATTTCTATATTTCTATATTTCTATATTTATATATATATATATATATATATGTTCTTTTTCAGATTATTTTCCCATATAGGTTATTATAAAATATTGAGTATAGTTCCCTGTGCTATGCAGTAGGTCCTTGTTGTTTATTTTATATATAGTAGTGTGTATATGTTACCCCAAAATTCCTGATTTATTATTCCTCCCCACCTTTCTCCTTTGGTAAACATAAGTTTGTTTTCTGTCTGTGAGTCTGTTTCTGTTTTATAAATCTTCTGCTTTTTTAAAAGTATAAACAGCATCAAACTAAATAGTAGTCATGTTTTCCAAACTTGCTTTGCATCATGCAGTAAGGGCCAACTACTGGAAAGTAGGTGCCCAGCCATTGAATTTAAAAGTCTGACCAAAACAGTAAATCTCTCCAAAAGGCATGCACAGTCATTTGAGTATATGTCTCTGAGCAGAATTTAAGAAACAAAGCAGTTACATTTATCATTGAATATATACTTCCAATATAATCAAGGATATGTGATCAAAAACATTTTTTAATACTATGGCATTGCCCGTTTTAAAATAAGCACATTTGAAAAGATAGCATAATCATAGTAATTGTAATAGTTAATATTTATTGCCATTTAATATATGTCAGGCACGGTTTTAGGGTCTTTATTTAATGAATGTTGATCTTTAACATTGAACGATCTCAACCCCAAAGAATTAAAATTGTAAGTTTAATGTTTTGCCGTTATAAAACCTGTCAGCTAGTGTGTCACTGGAGTTCTTCCTTCCCAGAAATTTCTCTTATATAGAAACTATTATATGATTCAGTTGACAAACATAGGGAAGGGAGTGTGGATATGAAAGCTCTATGATCAGCCCCTAGACCATTAAAGATTGAGTCATTATTTTATAACATAAGCCAAAATTGTGTTTGTTTTTGCTGTCTTTCATTAGGGTTTTGTTTAGGCACAGAGGGTAGGGCAACAACTCGTCCTCCTCATCCTACAAAAGCTCAAGGCTTTACCATCTATCACATTATCTTTTTTTTAATTAGTTATCTATTTTATACATATTAGTGTATATATGTCAATCCCAATCTCCCAATTCATCCCACCACCACCACCCCCACCAAATTCCCCCCTTGGTGTCCATACGTTAGTTCTCTACATCTGTGTCTCTATTTCTGCCCTACAAACCAGTTCATCTGTACTGTTTTTCTAGGTTCCCCATACCTGCGTTAATATATGATATTTGTTTTTCTCTTTCTGACTGACTTCACTCTGTATGACAGTCTCTAGATCCATCCACATCTCTACAAATGACCCAGTTTCGTTCCTTTTTATGGCTGAGTAATATTCCATTGTATATATGTACCACATCTTCTTTACCCATTCGTCTGTCAATGGGCATTTAGGTTGCTTCCATCTCCTGGCTATTGTAAATAGAGTAGCAATGAACATTGTGGTACATGACTCTTTTTGAATTATGGCTTTCTCAGGGTATATGCCCAGGAGTGGGATTGCTGGGTCATATGGTAATTCTATTTTTAGTTTTTTAAGGAATCTCCATACTGTTCTCCATAGTGGCTGTATCAATTTACATTCCCACCAACAGTGCAAGAGGGTTCCCGTTTCTCCACACCCTCTCCAGCATTTCTTGTTTGTAGATTTTCTGATGATGGCCATTCTAACTGGTGTGAAGTGATACCTCATTGTAGTTTTGATTTGCAGTTCTCTAATAATTAGTGATGTTGAGCAACTTTTCATGTGCTTCTTGGCCAACTGTATGTCTTCTTTTGAGAAATGTCTATTTAGGTCTTCTGCCCATTTTTGGATTGGGTTGTTTGTTTTTTTAATATTGATCTGCATGAGCTGTTTATATATTTTGGAGATTAATCCTTTGTCCATTGATTCATTTGCAAATATTTTCTCCCATTCTGAGGGATGTCTTTCCGTCTTGTTTGTAGTTTCCCTTGTTGTGCAAAGACTTTTAAGTTTCATTAGGTCCCATTTGTTTATTTTTGTTTTTATTTCCATCATTTTACAAGGTGGATCAGAAAAGATCTTGCAGTGATTTATGTCAAAGAGTGTTCTTCCTATGTTTTCCACTAAGAGTTTTATAGTGTCCAGTCTTACATTTAGGTCTCTAATCCATTTTGAGTTTATTTTTGTGTATGGTGTTAGGGAGTGTTCTAATTTCATTCTTTTACATGTAGCTGTCCAGTTTTCCCAGCACCACTTATTGAACAGACTGTCTTTTCTCCATTGTATATCCTTGCCTCTGTTGTCATAGATTAGTTGACTATAGGTGTGTGGGTTTATCCCTAGGCTTTCTATCCTGTTCCATTGATCAACATTTCTGTTTTTGTGCCAGTACCATACTGTCTTAATTACTGTAGCTTTGTAGTATAGTGTGAAGTCAGGGAGTCTGATTCCTCCAGCTCCGTTTTTTTCCCTCAAGACTGCTTTGGCTATTGGAGGTTTTTTGTGTTTCCATACAAATTTTAAGGTTTTTTGTTCTAGTTCTGTAAAAAATGCCAGTGGTACTTTGATAGGGATTGCATTGAATGTGTAGATTGCTTTGGGTAGTATAGTCATTTTAACAATATTGATTCTTCCAATCCAAGAACATGGTATATCTCTCCATCTGTCTGTGTCATCTTTGATTTCTTTCATCAGTGTCTTATAGTTTTCTGAGTACAGGTTTTTACCTCCTTAGGTAGGTTTATTCCTAGGTATTTTGTTCTTTTTGTTGCAATGGTGAATGGGATTGTTTCCTTAATTTCTCTTTCCAGTCTTTCATTGTTAGTGTATAGGAAGAATGCAAGAGATTTCTGTGCATTAATTTTGTATCCTGCAACTTTACCAAGTTCATTGATTAGCTCTAGTAATTTTCTGGTGGCATCTTTAGGATTCTCTATATATAGTATCATGTCATCTGCAAACAGTGGCAGTTTTACTTCTTCTTTTCCAATTTGTATTCCTTTTATTTCTTTGGCTTCTCTGATTGCCGTGGCTAGGACTTCCAAAACTATGTTGAATAATAGTGGTGAGAGTAGACATCCTTGTCTTGTTCCTGATCTTAGAGGAAATGCTTTCAGTTTTTCACCATTGAGAATGATGTTTGCTGTGGGTTTGTTGCATATGGTCTTTATTATGTTGAGGTAGGTTCCCTCTATGCCCACTTTCTGGAAAGTTTTTATCATAAATGGGTGTTGAATTTCATCAAAAGCTTTTTCTGCATCTATTGAAATGATCATATGTTTTTTATTCTTCAATTTGTTAATATAGTGTATCACATTGATTGATTTGAGTATACTGAAGAATCCTTGCATCCCTGGGATAAATCCCATTTGGTCATGGTGTATGATCCTTCTAGTGTGCTGTTGGATTCTGTTTGCTGGTATTTTGTTGAGGATTTTTACATCTATGTTCATCAGTGATATTGGTTTGTAATTTTCTTTTTTTGTAGTATCTTTGTTTGGTTTTGGTATCAGGGTGATGGTAGAATGAGTTTAGGAGTGTTCCTTCCTCTGCAATTTTTTGGAAGAGTTTGAGAAGGATGGATGTTAGCTCTTCTCTAAAGGTTTGATAGAATTCACCTGTGAAGCCATCTGGTCCTGGACTTTTGTTTGTTGGAAGAGTTTTAGTCACAGTTTCAATTTCATTACTTGTGATTGGTCTGTTTATATTTTCTATTTCTTCCTGGTTCAGTCTTGGAAGGTTATACCTTTCTAAGAATTTGTCCCTTTCTTCCAGGTTGTCCATTTTATTGGCAAAGAGTTGCTTGTAGTAGTCTCCTATGATGCTTAGTATTTCTGCAGTGTCCATTGTAACTTCTCCTTTTTCTTTTTTAATTTTATTGATTTGAGTCCTCTCCCTCTTTTTCTTGATGAGTCTGGCTAAAGGTTTATCAATTTTGTTTATCTTCTCAAAGAACCAGCTTTAGTTTTATTTATCTTTGCTATTGTTTTCTTTGTTTCTATTTCATTTATTTCTGCTCTGATCTTTATGATTTCTTTCCTTCTACTAACTTTGGGTTTTGTTTGTTCTTCTTTCTCTAGTTCCTTTAGGTGTAAGCTTAGATTGTTTATTTGAGACTTTTCTTGTTTCTTGAGGTAGGGTTGTGCTGCTATTAACTTCCCTCTTAGAACTGCTTTTCCTGCATCCCATAGGTTTTGGATCATCATGTTTTCATTGTCATTTGTCTCTAGGTATTTTTTGATTTCCTCTTTGATTTCTTCAGTGATCTCCTGTTTATTTAGTAATGTATTGTTTACCCTCCATGTGTTTGTATTTTTTACGTTTTTTTCCCTGTAATTGATTTCCAGTCTCATAGCATTGTGGTCGGAAAAGATGCTTGATATGATTTCAATTTTCTTAAATTTACCGAGGCTTGATTTGTGACCCAAGATGTGATCTATCCCGGAGAATGTTCTGTGTGCACTGGAGAAGAAAGTGTAGTCTGCTCTTTTTGGATGGAATATCCTATAAATATCAATTAAATCTATCTGGTCTATTGTGTCATCTAAAGCTTGTTTTTTCTTATTAATTTTCTGTCTGGATGATCTGTCCATTGGTGAAAGTGGGGTGTTAAAGTTCCCTACTATTATTGTGTTACTGTCGATTTCCCCTTTTCTGGCTGTTAGCATTTGCCTTATGTATTGAGGTGCTCCTATCTTGGGTGCATAAATATTTAAAATTGTTACATCTTCTTCTTGGATTGATCCCTTGATCATTATGTAGCGTCCTTCCTTGTGTCTTATAATAGTCTTTATGTTAAAGTCTATTTTGTCTGATATGAGAATTGCTACTCCAGCTTTCTTTTGATTTCCATTTGCATGGAATATCTTTTTCCATCCCCTCACTTTCAGACTATATGTGTCCCTAGGTCTGAAGTGGGTCTCTTGTAGACAGCATATATATGGGTCTTGTTTTGGTATCCATTCAGCAAGCCTGTGTCTTTTGGTTGGAGCATTTAATCCATTCACGTTCAAGGTAATTATTGATATGTATGTTCCTATGACCATTTCCTTAATTGTTATGGGTTTGTTTTTGTAGGTCCTTTTCTTCTATTATGTTTCCCACTTAGAGAAGTTCCTTTAGCATTTATCGTAGAGCTGGTTTGGTGGTGCTGAATTCTCTTAGCTTTTGCTTGTCCATAAACCTTTGGATTTCTCCGTCGAATCTGAATGAGATCCTTGCCGGGGAGAGTAATCTTGGTTGTAGGTTCTTCCCTTTCATCACTTTAAATAGAAAATGCCACACCCTTCTGGCTTGTAGAGTTTCTGCTGAGAAATCAGCTGTTAACCTTATGGGAGTTCTCCTGTATGTTATTTGTCATTTTTCCCTTGTTGCTTTCAGTAATTTTTCTTTGTCTTTAATTTTTGTCAGTTTGATTACTATGTGTCTCGGCATGTTTCTCCTTGGGTTTATCCTGCCTGGGACTCTCTGCGCTTCCTGGACTTGGGTGGCTATTTCCTTTCCCATGTTAGGGACGTTTTCATCTATAATCTCTTCAAATATTTTATCACGTCCTTTCTCTCTCTCTTCTCCTTCTATAATGCAAATGTTGTTGAGTTTAATGTTGTCCCAGAGGTCTCTTGGGCTGTCTTCATTTCTTTTCATTCTTTTTTCTTTATTCTGTTCCATGGCAGTGAATTCCACCATTCTGTCTTCCAGGTCACTTATCCGTTCTTCTGCCTCAGTTATTCTGCTATTGATTCCTTCTAGTGTATTTTTCATTTCAGTTATTGTATTGTTCATCTCTGTTTGTTTGCTCTTTCATGCTTCTAGGTCTTTGTTAAACATTTCTTGCATATTCTCGATCTTTACCTCCATTTTTTTCTGAGGTCCTGGATCATCTTCACTATCATTATTCTGAATTCTTTTTCTGGAAGGTTGCCTATCTCCACTTCATTTAGTTGTTTTTCTGGGGTTTTATCTTGTTCCTTCATCTGGTACAAAGTCCTCTGCCTTTTCATTTTGTCTCTCTTTCTGTGAATGTGGTTTTCCTTCCACAGGCTGCAGAACTGTAGTTCTTCTTGCTTCTGCTGTGTGCCCTCTGGTGGATGAGGCATCTAAGAGGCTTGTGCAAGTTTCCTGATGGGAGAGACTGGTGGTAGGTAGAGCTGACTGTTGCTTTGGTGAGCAGAGTTCAGCAAAACTTTAATCCTCTTGTCTTCTGATGGGTGGGGCTGGGTTCCCTCCCTGTTGGTTATTTGGCCTGAGGCAACCCAGCACTGGAGCCTACCTGGTTCTTTGGTGGGGCTAATGGTGGACTCTGGGAGGGCTCATGCCAAGGAGTACTCCCCAGAACTTCTGCTGCCAGTGTCCTTGTCCCCAGGGTGAGCCACAGCCACCCCCATCCTCTGCAGGAGACCCTCCCACACTTGTAGTATGTTTGGTTCAGACTCCTATGGGGTCACTGCTCCTTCCCCTGGGTCCCGATGTGCACACTACTTTGTGTGTGCCCTCCAAGAGTGGAGTCTCTGTTTCCCTCAGTCCTGTCAAAAAGTCTTGCAATCAAATCCTGCTATGCTTCAAAGTCTGATTCTCTAGGAATTCCTCCTCCCATTGCCAGACCCCCAGGTTGGGAAGCCTGACATGGGGCTCAGGACCTTCACTCCAGTGAGTGGACTTCTGTGGTATAATTGTTCTCCAGTTTGTGAGTCACCCACCCAGCAGTTATGGGACTTAATTTTATTGTGATTGTGCCCCTCCTACCTTCTCACTGTGGCTTCTCCTTTGTCTTTGGCTGTGGGGTATCTTTTTTGGTGAGTTCCAGTGTCTTCCTTTTGTTGATTGTTCAGCAGTTAGTTGTGATTCCGGTGCTCTCGCAAGAGGGAGTGAGCACATGTCCTTCTACTCTGCCATCTTGAACCAATCTTTGAGTGTTCTATCACCTTATCTTTTATCACCCCTAAAAACCACCTTTTCAGAAAACCACACTCTAGCCCCCCTCAGGGATGTGGACCCCCTTCACTTCCTTGGTTGCCGCTATCTCTTCATTCCTTCCATCCCATTTTCCATGCTAGGCCTTCCTAGCCTTTCCACAATGCTGTGCCTCTTTATGTCTTACTGATGTCAATGCCCTCCAAGCAAAGGCTCCTAGGAACAGACCTGTAGTTGAAAAAGTTTGGTTTATTACTTACTGCAGCAAAGGTAGAATGCACACCATGGGAAACGATGGGGTATCTCAATAAGAGGGCTTAAGAAAGGATTTATAGGATTTGGGCTTGCTTCAGATGATTTGGGGGAGGGTTTAAGGAAGCAGGCCATTGACCAGCCAGCCCAGTTTGCCTGAGACAGGGATTTCCTGGAACTTGGGACTTTCAGTGCTAAAACCAGGAAATTCCTGGGAAAACCAAGCTGAGTAGGTCACTCTAGCTGGCTTTGTTCTGGATTTGGATACTGTCAGAAAGTAGGGGGTAATTCTGTGATTGGATTTCTAAATAAACCTTATTTGTAAGTGGGGAAGACTAACCTGAAGCTACAGCTGTAATTAGTAAAGAAGCAACAGTCACTCATGTTAGCCAGGATGGGAGATGTCTGGTCATTTTTGTGACTTGGATGATGTTCATATTTTGACTGGGCTCAGACATGATTATGGAATGGTCTTGTTTTTGTCTTGATCTATCATGGCACAGAATGACCTTCTCTACTGTTGATGCTCTGTGAAATTATTTATATTCAACAAGAAAACACCAAAGCCTGATTGGTAGTGCCAGGCCAGGTCCCAGATGTCAAGGGCTGCTTGCCTCTTTCTCAACAACAGTATACTACGCCTATGTCTTTACTGCTGTGCAAATACATTATCTCCTTCCATTTTATGTATCAGTGCTTCCCCATCCCCTATAGCCTGCCTTCAAGGTCCCCAGCAAGCCTAAGGGATGCTTCTGCACTCCTTGCTTCTCATGGTTTCATGATGTGGATACAGAATGTCTTTACTCCTGGGCCCAATCCATTCATAGCCCCGCTACTAGCAGTATCTCTTTTCTGAAGGGGACAACTTCAGTCTGAGAAGTGCTCCCACCAAGGAGGAATGGTGTCTAACCTAGTACTTGGAGGTAAACCTTTAATTCTAAGTTTCCCAGTTTGCAGTGTGTTTTGGTTTGCATTTTGATGCAGTTGGAAGTAGAAAGATACGCTTATGGTATCCTTAAGTAATTATGTAACTTCCTAACAATTTCCAAATGCTCCAGAGACGTCCATCCATCCAGTTGTCCCAGATGTGCAAGAAAAGGCAGGACTCCTCTGTTATTAAAGCAGAAACTTCAGACTATGTTAAGTACTTGCTTGCTGACAGAACAGGTTTTGAAAGTTATATATGCTATTAATAGGTTAATTGCCCTAAGAAAAGATTAGAGTTTAATGTAGTTTATTACAGCAAAATCAGTAATCTAAGAGGAATAAAATGTTTCTTAACGTTTTTATCATTACGACTGTGTTCAGCGAAGTGTATTACAGGGTGAGGTCTGCAGCATTTCAGAATCCCCCAAACTCACCAATTCCCCAGCAATTAAGTACATGGAAAGGAAGGGTTTAATCAGAGTAGCAAACTCACATGTTTTAGAAAAAAATTTTTCTAGAACTGAGAGGGGAAATAAAAACATAATATATAAATGAAGTGAGAAGATAATAAAAACTTTAATAAGGCTTAGACTCCAATATATACTTGAGTTTAATTCAAGAAAACGAATCAGTTCCACTTCAAATGAATCTCAGATCTGCCCAGCACCATCTCCAAGACTTCATCCTCAGACCTCTGCAATAACTTCCTAACTCATCTCCCTGCTTCTCTTGTCCCCCTCTAAGCTCACTACCCACACTGAAGCCAAAGTGCCTTTTTAGAATAAAACCAAACCACACCTTGTTTAAAACCCTTCAGTAGCTTCCCACTGCTCTTAGAGTACATTCAGACTCATTTCCATGTCCTCATCCAGCCATGAATCACCTGGCTCATGCCCACCACTCTGACCTCATCTCCTCTCACCTCCCTACATGCCTCCTGTCCCCTACACTGAGATCCAGCCACACTGGGCTCCTTTCAGTCCCTCAATCCCACTAAATCCTTCCCTGCCTTGAGCTTGAAAATACTTGAAACCGCCCTCTTCTTCACACCCCCACATCTCATTAAAGATCAAGTCCTATTGATTCAATCTCCAAGCATTTCTGAAATCCATCCCCTTTCCCACCTTTGCTGCATCCATCCAAGCCCAGGCCAATATCCTGTCTCACCTGGACTATTGCAGTAACCTCCCAGCGGGTCTCCCTCTTATTCTCGCCCCCCTACAGAGTCTTGTCTTCCACCCAGCAGCCAGAGTGATCCCGTGGAAAATGGAATTCAGTCCCAGTTAGAAAAAAATCCAGGCTTCATGCCATGTCCTACAAAGCCCTGTGTGATGAGACCTGATTCCACACCCCTCTCTCCCACATGACTATGCCTCAGCCACTCTGGTCTTCTTTCTGTTTCTAAACCAAAAGAGCTAGCTTTTGCACTTGCTGTTCCCTCTACCGAAGTCATTTCTCTTTCATGTTTTCACATAATGCTTCCTCCAAAAATATAACCATGTCACTACTTTCTCGACATGGCAGCTGGAGCGATCCTCTAAAAATCGAGGTCGGAGCACATTGCTCTTCTTCTCAAAACCCCCCAGTGACTTTTCATTGTTCTTCAAATAAAATCTAAACTTTGCCATGCCGAAAGGACTTGCATCATCTGGCCTCTGCCTACCTTTCCAACCCAACAGTGCCACCCCTGCCCTACCAATGCCTAACCACTCTGACCTTCAGATATTTTCTCCAACCCACGAAGCTTCTTCTGTGAGGCCCTTTGTCCTTGTTTTTCTCCCTATCACCATCATCACTACCACACGTAACAGGTTCTCCGAATCCCAGTTTAAATCTCTTCTTTGAAGAACTCTCCCCCTACCGCATTAATTCCAATCAAAACCTGGTGCTCATTTCTGTTGAAATCTCTTATAATGTGTAATGATTTTCTTATTTGCATATTATCTTATAATAATAAGATGATTATTGTAATGATTTTCTTATAATGTGTAATGATTTTCTCATTTGCTTATCTGTCTTTCTGTCTTTCCCAATTGATTGTAGGTTCCAGGAGGGCAGAGACCATGTCATCCACTGTATAGTGCATAGTCTTCACTAGTTGTTAAATGAATGAAAGTTTAAGAAACTTGAAAGCAATTCCCTTTTATATATGAAAAGATAAACAAGTTTAAGTGAAGTTGATTAGGTGAATTCGGCAAACTATTGTACTTTAAAATTGTTTTTATTTTTACCTATACAAGTAATACTTTCTCCTTTAAAAAACAACACAAGATATAAAGTCCCCCTTGACTATTGCCCACAATCTCGGGCCTCTCCCAAGAGATAACTATTGTTATTCATTCAGTAGGTAACCTTTCAGGATTTTTCTATTAATTTTTACATATGTATACCTATAGAAACTACAAAGTCAACCTGTGTTTTATTTTTCACATTAATGAAGTTATTCTGTAGCCTGCTTTTGTCACTCAATAGTAGGAATTGGAGTTATTTCCATACTAATAAATTTATATTTAGATCTAATCCATTTTTAACTACTGCAAAATATTTCATAGTGTGAACAAACTCATAACTTATTCAACCACTCCCCTACTAATGGACATTTGGGTTGTTTTCAACTCTGCTCTTTTATATACAATACTTCAATGAACATAATTATCACTGATACCGAAGGAAGTTAATGATATTGACATTGCATCACTATTGATATTGCTCTTGCATGTGACTGCCTTGTTGAACTCTTATTTCATTTTAATAGTTGGCTCTTGAATTTTCAGGAAAAATGACCATTTTCTCTACAAAGCTTTACCTCATCTTTTATATTAATTGTACCTCTTCATTCTTTCCAGTGGTCTTATTCTTTTGTCTAGGGTTCTAATAGCGATAATATATACACTTTTGACGTGTTCCTGACTTTACTACCAAAATGCTCCCACTGTTCCACCATTAAGTGTGTTGTTTGATAGAAGTTTCTGGGAGATACTCCTTATCAAGTTTCAGGACTTCAGTAAGGCTTTTGAATCTTGTTATTCTTACTGACAAGCTATAATATAAATACATACGTATATACATATACTTATGTATGTATATGTGTAGATAGATATAAGATACAGCTATAGGGCTTCCCTGGTGGTGCAGTGGTTGAGAGTCCGCCTGCCAATGCAGGGGACACGGGTTCGTGCCCCGGTCTGGGAAGATCCCACATGCCGTGGAGAGGCTGGGCCCGTGAGCCATGGCCGCTGAGCCTGCGCATCCGGAGCCTGTGCTGTGCAACGGGAGAGGCCACAACAGTGAGAGGCCCATGTACTGCAAAAAAAAAAAAAAAAAAAAAAAAAAAAGATACAGCTATAGTCACTATTGTAGGATATGATCCAAAGGGGAAATCCGATAGTTTACTGTCAGCTAAGGGGAAATAATAAAGTGATATACAGAAACAAGCTGAAACTAACACACCATTGTAAAGCAATTATACTCCAATACAGATGTTTTAAAAAAAAAAGAAACAATAGGTAAAAGGGAATGTTTTGTTTTTCTTTTTTTTAGATATCATTTTATTGGTGCCCTTGATAAAAGGATTGAAAACATTTTTGTTGCTTATACATATGATTCCAAGTTGAGTGTCAAATTGTAAGACACAAACAAAATTTAAAAGTATCTTGACAAACTAGAAAAACTGTTTATTAAAACAAGATGAAGTGCCACAGTGAATAGTAAAGAATAATAAATGTAGAGACAGATATAAAATAGAAAAAAACCTGTCAGGTTTATAAGCAAAATATTTGATAGTCACATTGCACAACAAGTTAAAGAGTGATACAGTTATTTTAAAACGAGTATGATCGTGAGATATGCCAACAAGTGTATAATATGTTAGGTCTGGAAAATACCTCGGCTATGCTTGGAATTCACAAAACCCTGAAAACATCATAACCCTTACTGTAACCTGGCTTACAAAAACAGGATTTTAGTACCTCTCTCTCATACTCTCAAATAAATTCCCAAGTATCTGTCTGTCTGTCTCTCCCCACCCCCACCTCCTGCCATATAGGCATAGACATACATAACTGCATAAGAATTTATATTTTTATAAGGGAGTCAAAGATACAGTACGTCCGGATGCTGGTTTCCAGAAAAAAACAAAATGAGTAAATTCACTATGAGCTCTTTAAAGTACATTATCTCCCTTTTCTCCATTTTAAAATCTAGGAATACTTTTTTAAAATCAAGGAATATTTTGTAAGTCTAAACGTGCTTTTTGGTCATTGATATATATTTTCTACTTACCTCCTGTCCTCTTCCTTCTAAACTTTTTTTTTTTGCTTTATAACAAATTTAATCAGTTATACATATGTTTCCATATCCCCTCCCTTTTGCGTCTCCCTCCCACCCTCCCTATCCCACCCCTCCAGGCGGTCACAAAGCACTGAGCTGATCTCCCTGTGCTATGCGGCTGCTTCCCACTAGCTATCTACCTTACGTTTGGTAGTGTATATATGTCCATGCCGCTCTTTCACTTTATCACAGCTTACCCTTCCCCCTCCCCATATCCTCAAGTCCATTCTCTAGTAGGTCTGTGTCTTTATTCCTGTCTTACCCCTATGTTCTTCATGACATTTTTTAAAAATTCCATATATATGTGTTAGCATACAGTATTTGTCTTTCTCTTTCTGACTTACTTCACTCTGTATGACAGACTCTAGGTCTATCCACCTCATTACAAATAGCTCAATTTCATTTCTTTTTATGGCTGAGTAATATTCCATTGTATATATGTGCCACATCTTCCTTATCCATTCATGCGATGATGGACACTTAGGTTGTTTCCATCTCCGGGCTATTGTAAATAGGGCTGCTATGAACATTTTGGTACATGTCTCTTTTTGAATTATGGTTTTCTCAGGGTATATGCCCAGTAGTGGGATTGCTGGGTCATATGGTGGTTCTATTTGTAGATTTTTAAGGAACCTCCATACTGTTCTCCATAGTGGCTGTACCAGTTCACATTCCCACCAGCAGTGCAAGAGTGTTCCCTTTTCTCCACACCCTCTCCAGCATTTATTGTTTCTAGATTTTTTGATGATGGCCATTCTGACTGGTGTGAGATGATATCTCATTGTAGTTTTGATTTGCATTTCTCTAATGAGTAAAGATGTTGAGCATCCTTTCATGTGTTTGTTGGCTGTCTGTATATCTTCTGTGCAGAAATGTCTATTTAGGTCTTCTGCCCATTTTTGGATTGGGTTGTTTGTTTTTTTGTTATTGAGCTGCATGAGCTGCTTACAAATTTTGGAGATTAATCCTTTGTCAGTTGCTTCATTTGCAAATATTTTCTCCCATTCTGAGGGTTGTCTTTTGGTCTCGTTTATGGTTTCCTTCGCTGTGCAAAAGCTTTTAAGTTTCATTAGGTCCCATCTGTTTATTTTTGTCTTTATTTCCATTTCTCTAGGAGGTGGGTCAAAAAGGATCTTGCTGTGATTTATGTCATAGAGTGTTCTGCCTATGTTTTCCTCTAAGACTTTGATAGTTTTTGGCCTTACATTTAGGTCTTTAATCCATTTTGAGCTTATTTTTGTGTATGGTGTTAGGGAATGATCTAATCTCATACTTTTACATGTCCCTATCCAGTTTTCCCAGCACCACTTATTGAAGAGACTGTCCGTTCTCCACTGTACATTCCTGCCTCCTTTATCAAAGATAAGGTGACCATATGTCCGTGGGTTTAACTCTGGGCTTTCTATCCTGTTCCATTGATCTGTCTTTCTGTTTTTGTGCCAGTACCATACTGTCTTCATTACTGTAGCTTTGTAGTATAGTCTGAAGTCAGGGAGCCTGATTCCTCCAGCTCCATTTTTCGTTCTCAAGATTGCTTTGGCTATTCGGGGTCTTTTGTGTTTCCATACAAATTGTGAAATTTTTTGTTCTAGTTCTGTGAAAAATGCCAGTGGTAGTTTGATAGGGATTGCATTGAATCTGTAGATTGCTTTGGGTAGTAGAGTTATTTTCACAATGTTGATTCTTCCAATCCAAGAACATGGTACATCTCTCCATCTATTTGTATCATCTTTAATTTCTTTCATCAGTGTCTTATAATTTTCTGCATACAGGTCTTTTATCTCCTTAGGTAGGTTTATTCCTAGATATTTTATTCTTTTTGTTGCAATGGTAAATGGGAGTGTTTCCTTGATTTCACTTTCAGATTTTTCATCATTAGTATATAGGAATGCCAGAGATTTCTGTGCATTAATTTTGTATCCTGCAACTTTACCAAATTCATTTATTAACTCTAGTAGTTTTCTGGTAGCATCTTTAGGATTCTCTATGTATAGTATCATGTCATCTGCAAACAGTGACAGCTTTACTTCTTCTTTTCCAATTTGGATTCCTTTTATTTCCTTTTCTTCTCTGATTGCTGTGGCTAAAACTTCCAAAACTATGTTGAATAAGAGTGGTGATAGTGGGCAACCTTGTCTTGTTCCTGATCTTAGTGGAAATGGTTTCAGTTTTTCACCATTGAGGACGATGTTGGCTGTGGGTTTGTCATATATGGCCTTTATTATGTTGAGGAAAGTTCCCTCTATGCCTACTTTCTGCAGGGTTTTTATCATAAATGGGTGTTGAATTTTGTCGAAAGCTTTCTCTGCATCTATTGAGATGATCATATGGTTTTTCTCCTTCAATTTGTTAATATGGTGTACCACGTTGATTGATTTGCGTATATTGAAGAATCCTTGCATTCCTGGAATAAACCCCACTTGATCATGGTGTATGATCCTTTTAATGTGCTGTTGGATTCTTTTTGCTAGTATTTTGTTGAGGATTTTTGCATCTATGTTCATCAGTTATATTGGCCTGTAGTTTTCTTTCTTTGTGACATCCTTGTCTGGTTTTGGTATCAAGGTGATGGTGGCCTCGTAGAATGAGTTTGGGAGTGTTCCTCCCTCTGCTATATTTTGGAAGAGTTTCAGAAGGATAGGTGTTAGCTCTTCTCTAAATGCTTGATAGAATTCACCTGTGAAGCCATCTGGTCCTGGGCTTTTGTTTGTTGGAAGATTTTTTATCACAGTTTCAATTTCAGTGCTTGTGATTGGTCTGTTCATATTTTCTATTTCTTCCTGATTCAGTCTTGGCAGGTTGTGCATTTCTAAGAATTTGTCCATTTCTTCCAGGTTGTCCATTTTATTGGCATAGAGTTGCTTATAGTAATCTCTCATGATCTTTTGTATTTCTGCAGTGTCAGTTGTTACTTCTCCCTTTTCATTTCTAATTCTATTGATTTGAATCTTCTCCCTTTTTTTCTTGATGAGTCTGGCTAATGGTTTATCAATTTTGTTTATCTTCTCAAAGAACCAGCTTTTAGTTTTATTGATCTTTACTATCGTTTCCTTCATTTCTTTTTCATTTATTTCTGATCTGATTTTTATGATTTCTTTCCTTCTGCTAACTTTGGGATGTTTTTGTTCTTCTTTCTCTAATTGCTTTAGGTGCAAGGTTAGGTTGTTTATTCGAGATGTTTCCTGTTTCATAAGGTGGGATTGTATTGCTATAAACTTCCCTCTTAGAACTGCTTTTGCTGCATCCCATATGTTTTGGGTCGTCGTGTCTCCATTGTCATTTGTTTCTAGGTATTTTTTAATTTCCTCTTTAATTTCTTCAGTGATCACTTCGTTATTAAGTAGTGTATTGTTTAGCCTCCATGTGTTTGTATTTTTTACAGCTCTTTTCCTGTAATTGATATCTAGTCTCACAGCATTGTGTTCGGAAAAGATACTTGATACAATTTCAATTTTCTTAAATTTACCAAGGCTTGATTTGTGACCCAAGATATGATCTATCCTGGAGAATGTTCCATGAGCACTTGAGAAAAATGTGTATTCTGTTGTTTTTGGATGGAATGTCCTATAAGTATCAATTAAGTCCATCTTGTTTAATGTATCATTTAAAGCTTGTGTTTCCTTATTTATTTTCATTTTGGATGATCTGTCCATTGGTGAAAGTGGGGTGTTAAAGTCCCCTACTATGAGTGTGTTACTGTCGATTTCTCCTTTTATGGCTGTTAGTATTTGCCTTATGTATTGAGTTGCTCCTATGTTTGGTGCATAAATGTTTATAATTGTTATATCTTCTTCTTGGATCGATCCCTTGATCATTATGTAGTGTCCTTCTTTGTCTCTTCTAGTAGTCTTTATTTTAAAGTCTATTTTGTCTGATATGAGAATTGCTACTCCAGCTTTCTTTTGGTTTCCATTTGCATGGAATATCTTTTTCCATCCCCTTACTTTCAGTCTGTTTGTGTCTCTAGGTCTGAAGTGGGTCTCTTGTAGACAGCATATATATGGGTCTTGTTTTTGTATCCATTCAGCCAATCTGTATCTTTTGGTGGGAGCATTTAGTCCATTTACATTTAAGGTAATTATCGATATGTATGTTCCTATTCCCATTTTCTTAATTGTTTTGGGTTCGTTATTGTAGGTCTTTTCCTTCTGTTGTGTTTCTTGCCTAGAGAAGTTCCTTTAGCATTTGTTGTAAAGCTGGTTTGGTGGTGCTGAACTCTCTCAGCTTTTGCTTGTCTGTAAACGTTTTAATTTCTCCATCAAATCTGAATGAGATCCTTGCTGGGTAGAGTAATCTTGGTTGCAGGTTTTTCTCCTTCATCACTTTAATTATGTCCTGCCACTCCCTTCTGGCTTGTAGAGTTTCTGCTGAGAGGTCAGCTGTTATCCTGATGGGGATTCCCTTGTGTGTTATTTGTTGTTTTTGCCTCGCTGCTTTTAATATGATTTCTTTGTGTTTAATTTTTGACAGTTTGATTAATATGTGTCTTGGTGTATTTCTCCTTGGATATATTCTGTATGGGACTCTCTGTGCCTCCTCGACTTGATTAACTATTTCCTTTCCCATAGTAGGGAAGTTTTCAACTATAATCTCTTCAAATATTTTCTCAGTCCCTTTCTTTTTCTCTTCTTCTTCTGGAACCCCTATAATTCGAATGTTGGTGCGTTTAATGTTGTCCCAGAGGTCTCTGAGACTGTCCTCTGTTCTTTTCATTCTTTTTTCTTTATTTTGCTCTGCAGCAGTTATTTCCACTATTTTATCTTCCACCTCACTTATCCGTTCTTCTGCCTCAGTTATTCTGCTATTGATCCCATCTAGAGTATTTTTTATTTCATGTATTGTGTTTTTAATCGGTGCTTGATTCATCTTTAGTTCTTCTAGGTCCTTGTTAACTGTTTCTTGCATTTTGTCTATTCTATTTCCAAGATTTTGGATCTTGGAAATAGAATCTTGGATCATCTTTACCATCATTATTCTGAATTCTTTTTCAGGTAGACTGCCTATTACCTCTTCATTTGTTAGATCTGGTGGGTTTTTATCTTGCTCCTTCTCCTGCTGTGTGTTTTTCTGTCTTCTCATTTTGCTTATGTTACTGTGTTTGGGGTCTCCTTTTTGCAGGCTGCAGTAAACTTTTAATCTTTTATTTATTATATTATAATTTTCTGCCAGGACATTGATTGCCCCCCGAATTATTGATAATTACTTGGAAAGAATGTGTACACGAATGTGTACACGGATGTGTGTGTGTGTGTGTGTGTGTGTGTGTGTGTGTGTAAATACAGACAGAGAAATGCCTGGATAGGATTGCAGAAAATAGAATAGTTCCTCTTAAGTACCCTCTCCCTCTATTTTCAGCAATCCTTGGTTCCTAAGTTCTCTTACCCCAGCTACCCCTCTTCCATCACTCAGGCTTACCTCCCTAGACAGCAAGGACTTCATGTAAATAAATTATATCTGTTTCCATCTAAACTCTCAAGTCTTATGTCCTACTCATTTAGGTAATTGTTAGATATGCAGGAGCTACTTTTTTAAAGTATCCCAGGGGAAACTTTATTTGTTGTACTTGGAAACAACATGACTTAGACAAACAAACCCAATTTCTAACTGATGATAATTCCAGGACCTTTGAAAGAACTGTGGAACAGTAAATTGGGGGAAATCGTATTTCAAAGTATCCCTTATCACATCATATTAGCAATAATGAACTCCACCTAACGTTTTAGATTTTTAGTTGTATATCATATTTGTATCTAAATTTTTAATAATATATATTATCATGTGATCTTTTTAAAAAAATATTTTATGTATTTATTTATGGCTGTGTTGGGTCTTTGTTGCTACGCACGGGCTTTCTCTAGTTGCAATGAGTGGGGGCCACTCTTCATTGTGGTGTGCGAGCCTCTCACTGCAGTGGCTTCTCTTCTTACAGAGCACGGGCTCTAGGTGTGCAGGCTTCAGTAGTTGCAGCACGCGAGCTCAGTAGTTGTGGCTTGCAGGCTCTAGAGCGTAGGCTCAATAGTTGTGGTGCACGGGCTTAGTTGCTCTGTGGCATGTAGGATCTTCCTGGACCAGGGCTCAAACCAGGGTCCCCTGAATTGGCAGGCAGATTCTTTTTTTTTTAATAGATCTTTATAGGAGTATAATTGCTTTACAATACTGTGTTAGTTTCTGTTGTACACCAAAGTGACTCAGCCATATGCATACATATGTCCCCATATCCCTTCTCTCTTGAACCTCCCTCCCATCCTCCCTATCCCACCCCTCTAGCTCATCACAAAGCACCGAGCTGATCTCCCTGTGCTATGCAGCTGCTTCCCACTAGCTATTTATTTTACATTTGGTAGTGTATATATGTCCATGCCACTCTCTCAATTCGTCCCAGCTTACCCTTCCCCCACCCCGTGTCCTCAAGTCCATTCTCTATGTCTATGTCTTTATTCCTGCCCTGCAACTAGGTTCATCAGTACCATTTTTTTTTAGTTTCCATATATATGTGTTAACATACGGTATGCGTTTTCTCTTTCTGACTTACTTCACTCTGTATGACAGACTCTAGGTCTAGCCACCTCACTACAAATAACTCAGTTTCATTTCTTTTTATGGCTGAGTAATATTGCATTGTATATATGTGCCACATCTTTATCCATTCATCTGTCGATGGACATTTATGATGGTTCCATGTCCTGGCTATTGTAAATAGTGCTGCAAGGAACATTGTGGTACATAACTCTTTTTGAATTATGGTTTTCTCAGGTTATATGCCCAGTAGTGGGATTGCTGGGTCGTATGGTAGTTCTATTTTTAGTTTCTTAAGGAACCTCCATACTGTTTTCCATAGTGGCTGTATCAGTTTACATTCCCACCAGCAGTGCAGGAGGGTTCCCTTTTCACCACACCCTTTCCAGCATTTACTGTTTGTAGATTTTTTCATAATAGCCATGCCAACAGGCATGAGGTGATACCTCATTGTAGTTTTGATTTGCATTTCTCTAATAATTAGTGATGTTGGGCATCTTTCATGTGCCTCTTAGCCATCTGTATGTCTTCCTTGGTGAAATGTCTATTTAGGTCTTCCGCCCTTTTTTTTTCCCGCCTTTTTTTTTTTTTTTTTTTTTTTTGCAGTACATGGGCCTCGCACTGTTGTGGCCTCTCCCATTGCAGAATACAGGCTCCGGACGCGCAGGCTCCAGACGCGTAGGCTCCAGATGCGCAGGCTCAGCGGCCATGGCTCACGGGCCTAGCCGCTCCACGGCATGTGGGATCTTCCCGGACCAGGGCACGAACCTGTGTCCCCTGCATCGGCAGGTGGACTCTCAACCACTGCGCCACCAGGGAAGCCCCCGCCCATTTCTTAATTGAACTGTTTATCTTTTGATGTTGAGCTCCATGAGCTGCTTGTATATTTTGGAGATTAATCCTTTGTCCGTTGTTTCATTTGCAAATATTTCCTCCCATTCTGAGGGTTGTCTTTCATCTTGTTTATGGTTTCCTTTGTGGTGCAAAAGCTTTTAAGTTTAATTAAGTGCCATTTGTTTATTTTTGTTTTTATTTCCATTACTCTAGGAGGTGGGTCAAAAAAGATCTTGCTGTGGTCTATGTCAAAGGGTGTTTTTCCTTTGTTTTCCTCTAAGAGTTTTATAGTGTGTGGTCTTAAACCAGATTCTTAACCACTGCACCACCAGAGAAGTCCTATGTGATCTTCTTTATCATGCAATGATAGTGATACCACATGATTAACTAAATTAGTCTCTAGCAATAATCAATACATTGGCACCTCTTCGGTGGAAAGTACAAATAGAAGGAAATGAAAATTTGCTTAATAATTTACTTGCTTTCAATTTCTATTTTAAATGACTGTCTCCGTATCATTATTCCTATTACCTGGAGCTCTTTCTTTTCTTTCAGCATTGCACCTAATTCCTTTTAAAATATGTTTTTCTTTGCCTTTTATGAAGGCAATTTTAACAATAAATATTCTATTAGCTATGTGCTGCACATTCTTCTAAGTGTAATTAATCACTTCAATAATCCATGAGGTACAAAGTGTTAGTATCCCCATTTTATATATATATGGAAACTGAGACATAGAAACATTGGTTAACTTCCCCTCATGGTCATACAGCTAGTAGATTGCAAAACTAGGCTTTGAACTCTATAGCTCTATACCCTGACTCCAGAATCTGTGCTTTTAATCAGTACACAATACTAGAATACCTTTCTGGTGAACATATACTATGCAAGGCACCATACAAAAATGGTACCAAAACACGATCATTGCCCTCAAGGAGGAAAATGTAGTAGGGAGAACCAATATTTATACAGCTAGTAGAAGGCAGAATATAAAAAGCACTATTAATAGAAGTGTTAAGATTATTGGAGCTGAAGAGGTTAAGAAATTATGAGGTCATAGTGTTGGGAAGGTCATCAACGTGGATGTTAATGTTATAGATGATTATAACAGAGAACTGAAAGATAAGTAGTGGGAGTATAAAAGGGAGAGCTACAGAGCAGGCAATCAGAAAGTGGAGTATTTCTGTTATGACTTCAGAAGTTGAGCAGATCAGGATGATAATAATGTCCAGAGTCTGGTCATGGAAGTGGGGTGACTACACTGGAATAGAGACAAAAGTCCCTGAAGTTGAATCACAATGAGGTCAGAGTGTAGGATGATGGAAGAACTTAGGGTGGAGAGAATGCCTGTGATCCAAATGACAAAGTCTTCATATATGTGGTGGAATGACTGGGAGGCTGGTCCATGACCAAACAGGGAGGGAAGGAATAGAAGGTGGCAAAACCAAGTGCCATGAGTCTCTTGACTGCCATGAGTCTCCAAAAAATGGGTTTTACTCATGACGGTGGGGGAAAAGTAGTCTGGAGATTATCATGTGGGAGTGAGGAGACCCCTTATAGCCCTGAAGTATGTAGGATACAGAAGGATGAGCTGCCTCTACTAAAAGTAACTGAAGGAGAAGTGGTGTCTTCAGGGGTAATATGGGTCAGGGACCATAAGGAAATATCATAAGCTTTAGTGTAACCCTCAGTGAAGGGTAAATGACAGAAATTTACTGGTTAGGCATGTGTCATGTAACCAGAGATCTAGAAGAAACAGTGGAAATTCGGGGGAAAGAGCAGTGGAAGAAGAAAGTAATGAACAGTACAGAGAGGGGAGCACAGAAATGAAGATTAAATGTATTAGCTTCCATTTGGGGCAATAACTAAGGATGACATGAATGTGAGAGCAGGAAGCATTGGTGTGAAGGTAAAAGTGTCTCAGACAAATAGAGGACTTGGGTTATCAGTGTAGAAGGCTGGCAGTCTATATAAAACATAAGAGAATTATTCACAAGAGAGCAGGCACTCTTGAAGGAGTTAAGAAGGGCAGAGCTGAATAGGGTAGAGATGAATATATGAAAGAATTTAGATCAGTGGGGTCCTAGAGCTGTGGCTGTAGATTACAAGGGTGAAAGAGGGACATGTTAATGTTTGGGCAGGGAAGGGGAGTACACTGAAGGTAATAGGTGCTGAATGACCCAAAAGTAAAACTAACCAGCCTTAAGGTTCCAAATGGAACTTCTTTAAAGTCTTAAGTCAGGTGCAAGTTGGGGCTTGAGTTAAGTGTTACATAGGTATCTGGAGGATGTTTCATGAAAATATGAAATCCTTATAAAGAATGAGCTCATGACAAAATTCTTTGGGGCCATTTTAATAAATCAAATGTTCTGGGAAATGATCTGTTATGACTAATGCTTTTAGTAAAAACAGGTAGAAACCTAGTCAAGGCCTTAGGATTTCAAAATTGCAATGATTAAATGTCTGTATGCCCCCCATTCCAGAATTGAATCAAATCCAATCTACATTTACTTGTGTATATTTTTAGCTTTTAAATGGAAATGTAAATTGAGTTCTTCTCCTCAAGCAGTCAATTCAGTGACAGAGGCTGAGGAGGAGGAGTGTAGAATCAGTCACATAGGAGGTCTGACATTATTTTACCACTAAAAAATGCCTACACGGACCAAATAACCATTTGTCAAATTAATTTTTCCACTGATTATTTTTATTAACCTCATACAGGATATAACCAGCATCTATATGCTCAGTAACTTGTGTATGGTAAAATCAGCTGCAGTTGGAGGCCACAGTGGTTAATTCTGAGAAATTTAGTACCATTCCGACCATACAGGCAAATGTTCTTCGAAAATTAGTCTTGTCAAAAAGCCAGGATATGCAAAAAGGCCGTATTTACCAAAGGGCTTTGAGGAGAATTCTTGGAACAGAAGTCAGATGGAGAGAGGGGTTAAGTTGCATTTCGGCTGAAGGAAGATGTGTGGTTGCTCTGACCATTTCACAAAGAACACATCCTTTCTCCCCTGAAAACTGTAGCCCTTTGGCTGAACAAGGGAAGCTTAAAGAAGGCCTAAAGAGAAATACTAGGGCTCTAACCTGATGCATATTATCACATGACATCTCCCTCACCTGGGATACAAGGGTGAGGTTAAACACTGGGGCATAAAACCCTTGGGTGCTATTCGTTCTTGTTTACATACCCATAGCCTGGGCCTAGGGATAGCTCTGCAGTGACTAAGAGGTAAGCTCCTAGGGAGAGCAAGCTCTGGCTGACAATTGGGTTTTCTAACATGGGAATAGAAGAAGACATAAAAATGTGGGGTTTTTTTTCATCTAACTATTCCCAGTGCAGAACTAATATACACCATAAACTTCCTTTCATCATAGAATAAGTCCTAGCCCTTCTCCAAAATAATGAAACATTACTATATTCTATAATTCCAATTATAGAGCTTGCCAGCTTCAAGCAAGTTTGATTTAGTAAAGTTTTACTCTACTCGCAAAATAATTTGATAGTGAAAGTAGAGTTCTATTTTCTTTATTCTGTATGCTTGGACTGTACTTCTTGCAATGAAAAAAGTTAAATCTAAAAGAATATCCACATTGTTCATCTGTGAAAATTGTTTCAACTATTGGATGTCCTATTAATACGTCTCTGAAAAAAATTGATGTCCACAGCCCATTAATCCTCACTCTGTGAACACTTAAAATGTTAGTAAAGTGGTAAATACAAGATGTGTCTCCTTCAAGCAGTAATACCTTAAAAATCTGGTCCTTTAGGCTTCCATTTAATGGACCTGTGCTCTTAACCTGTAATTACATTTTAAAAACATGCAGTTGTGGTGTTTTGTGAGTTTTTTTTCTGACATTTATTTGGGACATTTTTGTGCTATAACTTCGTATGGGAATATTTCCATTTCCTTACAGTAAGATCTTGGAGACAGTATATATTTTAAACTATCTTCTCATATCACATACCCTATTTGCACTTTAGAGAAAGAAAATATTACTCAGAGTAGAAGGGTAATTCAAGGCTTCTTTGCCTTCAGCCGAGCAAAAGGGCAAAAACAAAAAAACAAACAAAACCCTTATTGTCCTAAATTTACCTTCAGATAAATTTAATTACTGCATAGATTGTAGTATTCTAATATCTGAAAGGCTAAACAGTAAAGTACCATGTTCTACTGAAATATGGAAAAATAGATAATCTAAATTCCTTTAATATGTTTGTTTTCTTGTCCTTGAGTCAGTTTCACCCTTGTCTTTGACATACCACTAACATTCATAACAAAAGGAAAGCAGGGAAGACTAATATATACCACGAGACAAATCTCTAGTGCTCCAATCATTACTTTTGCACCTGTTGTTATTTTATTTTGTTAATGGTGTAAGCAGTTGGATAAAACTCAGAGAACAATAATTTCATTGAGGGCATTGACTTAAATGAATCCAGAAGAATTTTCAGTTTGATAAAAATGAAAACCTTTTTGACTCTCAGGGGTATGAAAGCTGATCTTGACACCTTAGGGAGAAATTCATAAAGAAAATAGCCAGCTATATTCTGGCCAGTTCTATTTTTTGAGCGCCAGTTGGCACTGGGGAGAGTACAAACAATAGTCTCTAGATTTTGTCTAGTCTCATGATTTGCTTCTTCTGAAGCTATAAGCAGGAATATGTGGTCAAGTAAAATGTGGCTATGTGTACAGTTTATACAACCGAACTGTGTACATCCCCATTTGACTGTAAGGAAGTTGTGGGGAAGATACTTGCTGGATGGTCCATGGCTTGTTAGGAACCGGGCTGCACAGCAGGAGGCGAGAGGCAGGCAAGTGAGGGAAGCTTCATCTGCCGCTCCCCATCCCTCCCCATTGCTCGCATTACCGCCTGAAGCACCCACCCCTGTCCAGCCCGTGGAAAAATTGTCTTCCATGAAACCGGTCCATCGTGCCAAAAAGTTTGGGGACTGCTGCCATAGAGGATGTTAAGAAATATTTTGATCCAACAAAAATATAAAAATAATTTTTGCTGAAGAAAACACTGAATCTAAATCCCCATTCTTCTCCATAAGAAAAACACCCTCTAAATTTATAAGAACACCTGCTGATTCATAGGATTTGGTCTCAGACAAAACCTTTGGGATAGGGGCAGGGCAGGAGGTAGGTAGAAATGCATCTTTGCAAACCCTGCAAAAATCTTGAATTAAAATCCACCTCTTCGGGGGCTTCCCTGGTGGTGTAGTGGTTGAGAATCTGCCTGCCAATGCAGGGGACATGGATTCGAGCCCTGGTTTGGGAAGATCCCACATGCCATGGAGCAACTGGGCCCATGAGCCACATCTACTGATCCTGCGCGTCTGGAGCCTGTGCTCCTCAACAAGAGAGGCTGCAATAGTGAGAGGCCCGTGCACCGTGATGAAGAGTGGCCCCCACTCGCCGCAACTAGAGAAAGCCCTCACACAGAAACGAAGACCCAGCACAGCCAAAAATAAATAAATTAATTAAATTTTTAAAAAAAGAATCACTTATTAAAATCCACGTCTTCACAGATATCCTCTTGTGGCAGAATGATTTAGTTGGTTTGTATAATAATGTAATAATTACATAAAATATAATAATGGTAGAGTTATTTAGTTGGTTTACATATTTATGCAGCGATTACCTGACAATAAGATTATCTTGCTCATAAAACACAGGGGAATTCTCAAGTGCATAACAAAGTTTTCGTTTCTTTGGGTCTAGATAGCATTTTATTTTATTTTATTTTATTTATTTTTTGCTGCATTGGGTCTTCCTTGTGGTGTGCGGGCTTCTCATTGTGGTGGCTTCTCTTGTTGCAGAGCACGGCCTCTAGGCACGTGGGATTCTGTAGTTGTGGCACATGGGCTCAGTAGTTGTGGCTCGAATGCTCTAGAGAGCAGGCTCGGTAGTTGTGGCACACGGGCTTAGTTGCTTTGTGGCATGTGGGATCTTCCCAGACCAGGGCTCAAACCTGTGTCCCCTGCATTGGCAGGCAGATTCCCAACCACTGTGCAACCAGGGAAGCCCTAGATAACATTTTAAATCTTCCTTTTGAAACCAGCTAAGTGAGCCAGACTTATCCGTGCCAGAAAGACTCATGAATCTGTATTTAGGGTTTATTCATTGCATGTGATCATTACAGGGGAATTCCTTTTCTCAACCCACTGTACAACCTGATGACACAGCATTTTTCAATTCCAATCTTATAAAAGAAAGGCTCAGCAGAGGGCACGTTAAGCATTTTTATGACTAAACACCTTGGTACTTGTCTCAAGGATATTTAAACAGTAACATGCTATATTGACATCTGAAGTAAAATTTCCAATGTCTTCTGACATCATATGGCAACTCTTTCAATTAAGAGAACACCAAGATACTCAGTCAAGTTCAGCCAAATAGATTTAAATAAAACAAAAATCAATCTAAATGATTACTTTAAAACCAAGCACCTTGAAGATGTGAATAAATTCCCAGAATGAATAAAACCAGTGAGTTCATAGATCCTCTTTAGTGGTTACATGCTCATGGGAGTAAGGCGATATACAGAATATAAATATGCTAAGTTATGCCACTAATCTAATTACCTGCATGCAGCTAGTCCACTGGCAGTGTTTAAATCTCAGGCTAACTTTCTTTGATCACTCAAACTACTTCAGAGTCACCTCTTATGGGTCTGAAGGGAACACCTGCATAAAACATAAGATGAAAATGTGCTGAAAAATGCATTTCAAAGCCAACTCCAAGTGTCTTTGATAATCTGCTCTTTTGTATTATCTGCATCACTGCTTCCCATCTACTAGTATCTATGACTGAGATCTGACTCCTTTCTTAGGGAACTAATAAACAATGACCCTGAGAAAACTACACCTTCAGTATAATAATTCTGGTGTGTACCTAGCTTTAGGTGGAAAATGAAATTCAACTCAAAAAATTAAAAAGTTGATTTCAATATCTGAAGGAGAAAGCCAGGAAGGCAAGAATACTGTTTACATTTTAAGAATATAATTCTTCTAATAAGAGAAAGATCATCAGAGCTTTGGTAAATGACTACTACTTTAAGCATGAATGCCCTCTATTCCTAGATACTTGACAAACTGCAATGAACTAGAAAGTTGCTTATTGCAAGACACCATTTCCCTTACATTTTTCTCCACCTTTTTTTCTGTCTACACATCTAAAATGTTACTCAACTCAATTGTTTATTTTCCCATCACAGCATTTAAACTCTTGCTCTTCCCCCTGTTTCTATTTTAATAACCCTTTGCCACAGTTAGCATCATATATGTTTACATGATACCAAAATAAATAAAAGATACTAGTTGAACAAGGCAACTGAATGTTCCACTTTTAAACAACTGTTTTGGTATTATGTAGGTAAGCCTGACTCTTGAATATGTCCTAATACCTATTCATCTGTATCTATGTTCTATTCCAAAATTACTTTATGCGCTTGAAACAGTTCTTCCTATTTGCAAGTGCCAGCCCTGTCTTCTTCCGTGATTATATTTAATAATTGAAATGGTAAAAATTTAGTTTCTGTAGCCTACGTAATTCAAGGGGATTTCAATTAGTCGCTTGGTTAAATCCAATACAAAAAATAAGACATTTATGGATAAAATAGAATCCATCTGAAGAGGGGATTCTTAGGCTGGGGTCCTCGGAGATGAACAGATAGGTCATACAAGGTCTTTATGCAGCTGAAGTATTCTTTTTTATTTGCTTATTTATTTATTTTTTATTTTTGGCTCGTTGGGTCTTCGTTGCTGCGCGTGGGCTTCCTCTAGTTGCAGTGCGTGGGCTTTCTCTAGTTGCAGCAAGAGGGGGCTACTCTTGTTTGTGGTGCATGGGCTTCTCATTGCAGTGGCTTCTTTTGTTGTGGAGCACGGGCTCTAGGCGCATGAGCTTCAGTAGTTGTGGCTTGAGGGCTCTAGAGCTCAGGCTCAGTAGTTGTGGCGTATGGGCTTAGTTGCTCTGTGGCATGTGGGATATTCCTGGACTAGGGCTCGAACCTGTGTCCCCTGCATTGGCAGGTGGATGCTTAACCACTGCACCACCAGGGAAATCGTTATGCAATTTTATTACATGTTTAGGTTCATGTAATCATCACCACAGTCAAGATTCAGAACAGTTCCATCACCACATTGTTCCCTCATGTGGGCCTTTTATAGTGAAACACAACTCCACCTCATACCCTCTCCTTGGCTCTGGGCAACCACTAATCTGTTCTTCATTACTACAGTTTTTCATCTCAAAGATGTTATATAAATGGGATCATACTGTATGTAATTTTGGGGGATTGGCTTTTTTCACTCAGTAAAATTCTCTGGAGATTCATCCAGATCGTTGCATATATTCATAGCTCATTCCTTTTCATTGCTGAGTAATATTCCATGGTATGGATGTATCACAATTTATTAACCATTCACCTATTGAAGAGCATTTGGGTTGTTTCCAGTTTCTGGCAATTATGAATGAAGCTGCTATAAACATTCATATATATATGTTTTAGTGAATATAATTTTTCATTTATCTAAGATAGAGGTCCATGACCGATATTGCTGAGTCATATGGTAGTTACATGTTTAGTTTTACAAGAAACTGACAGACTGTTTTCCAAATTGGCTATACCATTTTACATTTCTCACCAACAGTGTATGTGTGTGTGATCCAGTTCCTCCACATTCTCACCATCATTTGGTGTGATCACTTTTTTTAAAGCTATTTTGATAGGTGTACAGTGACATCACATTGTGGTTTTAATGAACATTTCCCTAATGGCTAATAATGTTGAACATCTTTTCATGTGCTTATCTACCATGTGTATACTATTCTCTTTGGTGAAATGTCTGTTCTTGTCCCAGAAAAAAAAGCATCCCAAATAGGAATGGGTTCTTTTTACATAGGAATTTGAGTAATATCAGTGGATAACAAAGTTTTACAAAAGAAAGAAATACTGTGCAGCCAGGATTTTTTATTGGCTGTCTGCTAAGACAGAAGCCATAACATTAATTCTTACTTAGCCCAGTGAAGGTGTTTCTGTGGAGAATCTGGAAAATAGAATCCAGGAACAATGCTTGGCTTTTTGATAACTTGACTGTAGAGAGAATTGAGAGAATACAAATGAATGAAGAGATAAGAGAGCTTTGGGTAAGTATTAGATTCTGTCATTTCATGAACTCGTTTTCTAGTGAGTACCAGTAGTGCAGATATTTTATATCCTTGGTATGCTTTTGGTATATTTAAATATCATTTGTGGCCTTGTTTTACGAGTCATAGTTGTATACTCACCCAGATAGAGAGCTGTCTACTTCAGCTCAGGCAGGGTAACAGAATTACCTGCAGGTAGAACTATTACTCTCCTCCAAGAAGAGCTTGAATCAAAAACCTGCAATGACTATCCACTGCCTAATAAATCAAGACCAAATTCCTAAATACCTTTTCAAGGTCAATAAAACCCTAACCTACCTTTTCTGCCCTATCTCCTGCTACTCCTCCTCTTGTGCTCTCAACAAACTGAAATAATGTTGCCTAAATCCCCTCTGCTCTTTCCTGACTCTGAGCTTTTGTTTCTGCTATATCCTTTACTGAAATATCTTCTCTCACCATTGGTACCTATAAAAATCCCACCTATCCCTCAAGGCCCTGCTCAGACAGACGTTGCTTTCTCCATGAAATCTCCCCTAATTTCTTAAGTCAAAAGCAAACATTCCCACCTCTATACTCACACAGGACTTTGTACCCCTTCCCAGCACCCATCTCTCTGACCACTCTTTTGTTTAAATGCCCTGCCATTGCAATAACATGGATGAATCTCAAATGCATTTTACTAAGTGAAAGAAGTCAGACACAAACAAACTACATACTGAGTGATTCCATTTATATGACATCCTAGAAAGGCAAAACCATAGGGACAGAAAACAGATGAATGGTTGCCAAGGGTTAAGGAGATGGGGGGGCTTTGACTATAAAGGCATAGTATGTGGAATTTTGGGGGTGATGAAACTGTTCTATATCTTGATAGTGGTAGTGGCTACATGACTATATATTGAATATTTGTCGAAATTTATGGAACTGTACACTAAAAAAAGTTTATTGTATGTAAATTATACCTTAACAAACACAGTAGAAAATAACTCATACAGCTAGCCAGCAAACTAACCAGCATGCCCTCCAGTTCTTGCCGTCCACTTACTGTTTTTCAAATGTACTCTAATGTGCCAGGCTAAGAGCAGGGGCTACAAAGAAGAAAAATACATGGTCCCTCCTCTCAAGGAGCTCAGTCTCTGACGGAGGAGATATGTAAGTAAATAAATGCAGCATAGCATGGAAGATACTATATATAATACACATATATGTCAGACACAGTGGAAGTATAAAGGAGACAGTGGTCAGATGGACCTAGATTGTTGAGATCCTAGCCATCAAAGCTTAGAAATTTCTATTCTGTTCAATATACAGTGAGAAATGACATGATCATAGCTATGTTTTCAAAAGTATAAATGGCAGTAATATGAAGGATGACTTGGAGTGAGGGAGAGACAAAAAGCAGGGAAATCAATTAGAAGGCTATTTACAATAATCTGAGAGAAAATTAATATCACTTCTCTTCCCCATTAGTAGGCAATTGAGATTAGACTAGGCTTTCAACTAAAGCTTGTATTGCTTATAATCTAGATTCACATAGGCAAAAACAAAGAGAGGGCTCACAAAATTTTCCTTGGTACAATTTACCCCCAGTAGACTAAGATACTAAATGGAGGGACCTTGTTGCAACTATCATAAGACGGTAGATATTAGAAACTCTAAAAAATGTTTATTATTCTAATGAATAAATTAGAGAATGTGTGAATTTTCTTTTAAATCACCGAAACTCCAAAAGAGAAAATTATAAGTCCTGTATGCCCAGTGATGCTTATTGCTTATCATTTTGTATGTTGGATGGCCCAGAGGGTCGAGGTTAGTAAAATTTTTTTTTTCCTAAATTCAAATACTGACTGCAGTTATCAGGTGGGATTAGTCTAGCACACTTTTTTTCCCCAGTAAGTCTGTTTCTTCTTTGCTTGTTCACTGCTACATAACACAACTTGCAGTGACAGGGCTAAGATTCTGTTAAAAAAAAAAAAAAGGCTGGATAACAGCAGGCGTTATAAATCTACTTTGTTCCAGTGTACTACCTTTAAGCAAGTGACTGTTCCACCTGTCTCAGAACTTGAAAACCTCTGCTGAAAACGCCTTATGAGGGGCATAACTGAAGGCACTGATATAAGACAGCTTGGTTCTTGGAAAGTGTGTGCTGAAAAGTTTTCATCCTGCCTTTAATCCAAACAAACAGAAGGCCCTAAAACCATCAGGGTGTTGAGCCCTAAACACCTTGTAGGGCCCAAACATATGCTCTCATCGGGTCTCTAAACACCTGAACCATCACTGCCTCAGCAAAATGAAGACATTTAATGAACTGGTAGGATTATTGAAGGTAAAGTTGACAAACTCTTCTTCAAACAAACAGGAGCTTCAGGCTTTCAATGTCTGCTCCCTCTATCTTTATTTCCCCCCACAAAAAGCAAACATTGCTGAGCCACTTCATTGCCTCTGCTAAAAGGCTTTCTGTGGCTCCAGAGCTGACGGCATCTAGAATATTAAGCAGTTGTTGACTTCTGTGTCCAAACTAGTTTGTTCTGAAGGACCTGAAGTATACTGATCCTATCTGCACACAAAGTTACATAGAGACAACTTAGAAAAGAGTATACCCACCCTCTGCTAATCGGAAGATTGACAGCTAAGGGAGAAGTGATTTTATGGATTCCTGAGTGTGCTGTGGTTTGGTGGATCTGGACATTTTTTCCTTTTGATGATTCCATTAGTGTTTTTCCTCATTAAAGTTCCTATACTTTATACTGCATGATTTGTGGTGAAGTCAAATCAAAGTAATTTTTGTAACCATAAAATACCCTTTTGGGTTTTTTTTTGTTTTTTAAAATTTATTAATTTTATTTATTTTTATTTTTGGCTGCATTGGGTCTTCATTGCTGCGTGTGGGCTTCCTCTAGTTGCGGTGAGCGGGGGTTACTCTTCCTTGTGGTGCGCGGGCTTCTCATTGCAGTGGCTTCTGTTGTTGTGGAGTGTGGGCTTCTAGGTGCGCGGGCTTCAGTAGTTGTGGCTCGTGGGCTCTAGAGTGCAGGCTCAGTAGTTCTGGCGCACGGGCTTAGTTGCTCCGCGGCATGTGGGATCTTCCCGGACCAGGGCTCAAACCCATGTGCCCTTCATTGGCAGACAGATTCCTAACCACTGCGCCACCAGGGAAGCCCATAAAATACCCTATTGTTGAAGGCCTGCTTGTCTCTTGCCCGTTTCCTGAGACCAACATAACCATGACACATCTAATTCTGGTGTGACAGAACTTAATTACTATGTGAATCATGAGTGGGAGGCCAGCTAATTTCAGTTGTCTCAACTGTGTGCTAGTACCTGGTCACTTATTGCCAGATACTTGTTTACTCCAAGTTTTTGATCGATTTTGAGCCCTGGCCAGCAGCAACTAATCCTAATGCATATAGTTGGCAGCTGTGAATTTTTGACTTTGCCCCTTGGAATACAAAGGCTGCCTTTGCCCACACTCAGGCTGACTTTAGCTTCTAAAGAGTAAACCTTGGGACTTCTCGAGTGGCACAGTGGTTAGGAATCCGCCTGCCAATGTAGGGGACACAGGTTTGATCCCTGGTCCGGGAAGATCCCACATGCTGCAGAGCAACTAAACCTGTGCACCACAACTACTGAGCCTGCACTCTAGAGCCCATGAGCCACAACTACTGAGCCCACATGCTGCAACTACTGAAGCCCGCCCGCCTGGAGCCTATGCTCCGCAACAAGAGAAGCCACTGCAATGAGAAGCCCACACACTGCAATGAAGAGTAGCCCCCGCTTGCCATAACTAGAGGAAGCCCACGCACAGCAACAAAGACCCAACACAGCCAAAAAATAAATAAAATTTAAATAAAATAATAAATAAAATAAAGTTTCTACTCTAAAAAAAAAGAGTATACTTTGGCCTCAGTAGGTGATTGTGATTATGTGCTACAATATAACTATGTTTATTCTTTTTTAATGATATTTAATTTATTTATTTATTTTTGGCTGCGTTGGGTCTTCGTCGCTGTGCGTGGGCTTTCTCTAATTGTGGCGAGCGAGGGCTACTCTTTGTTGCAGTGCGTGGGCTTCTCATTTCTGTGGCTTCTCTTGTTGCGGAGCACGGGCTCTAGGCACGCGGACTTCAGTAGTTGTGGCACGTGGCCTCAGTAGTTGTGGCTCAAGGGCTCTAGAGCGCAGGCTCAGTAGTTGTGGCACAGGAGCTTAGTTGCTGTGCGGTATGTGGGATCTTCCTGGGCCAGGGCTTGAACCCGTGTCCCCTGCATTGGCAGGCGGATTCTTAACCACTGCATCACCAAGGAAGCCCACTATGTTTATTCTTAAACTGCTTTTCAGAAGCCCCAGCTTTACTAGGAATTATCACATTAGGCTCCTATTAGAAAGGAATCCCATTCTGTCTGTAGGCTAAAAAAAAGCTTACTGCCCATGTGCATTTTAAAGAACTTAACCCCTCCTTAATTTAGTAATCTGATCTTATCCATGCCTGCAAGGCCCACTCCCTTCTACAGCGATTCTGTCATTTGTCCTAGGCAGTGACAAAATCATAGATATTTATTTTAGCTACACTAGCTGATTTGGTAGGCTTTAATCTGAAGGAACACTAAGTGGTTCAAAATATACCTGCACAGTTTTTCATTATTATTATCCCTATTTTGTAGCTGAGAAAGAAGAAAGAGAAGCTTCCTTGGTGTCACATAACCAGTCAATGGAAAAGTTAAAAATAACAACAGAGACTGGAATGAGGGAGTTCTGTGGATCTAGTCTACTGAGTAGCACAAACAGGTTGGAAGTAAACCTCAAATATGTGGCCATATCTGTAGGGCTCAATTCATTAAAAACATTTTTTTTTCCCATTTTCCCCAAGCAATTGTTTTTCTTTCTTTTAATATACATAAATCTCTTGTGGACACAGATTTAATTCTTTGGAAGTCTTCATCTTACTAGAAACCTAAAAAAAAAAAAAAGGAGAGAGGAGACTGCATGAGAACAGATTAATTTCCCAAGTAGGTTGTCCTGATACTGCAGGCGAGGGTAAAAATCACTCATGTCCATCTTTCCCTCCAAGCACCTCCCCTGCCCAACTTTCCCCTGGAGCCATTGCTGCCCTCCCATGCCTTGGGCCCTTCCCCACTCTTATCCCTTTTTAGCAATCTGGGATCCCTTCAATCATCTCCCCAAACTCAAGATAGCTAATCTGATCCTTCAATAGCAATCAACTTGACACAGCTTAAATTTTCTGCATTATCCTTATCAGTACAATTCCTTTCTGTACCAGTTTTCATCAGTGGACAGAAAACACCCTTTCCACACATAACACATGTTCAGGCATTCCACTCCACACATGCATGGGAGCGAGTGTGTACAACTGAAGATGTAGACATTTATAAATGATGATGAAGCACTTGACAAAATGTACTTTCATAATCTCTGTTATCTAGGATTTCCAGGGCTGCTCAGCAAGAAATCAGGGCACCCTGATGAGAGGTTCTTAGTAGGTTAAATGTGTTACCATATCTGGTTGAAAAACACCGAATCTTTCCACCTTGTAATAATATCCTCACTACGTGTGTGGAGAGGTAGTACAGCAGAGTGAAAATGGTATAGAATTTGGAGTTCGATATACTCCCAGGTGAATTCCAACTCTGCCACTTACTAGCTGTGTGACCTTTGGCAAGATACTTCACCTTTCTGAGCCTCATTTTCCTCATCTGAAAATAATGGGCTTTTATTACTTGTTGTAAGAATCAAATGATATAATTAATACATGTACAGTGTCTGGCACATAGTAAGTTCTCAATAAATATGTTTCCTTCCTACCTCTACTTTGGAAGGTAGTGTTATAATGAGTGGAATGTTGCATAAGGAGAAGAGTGTAGTTTTGTACTAAGATGTTGGGTCAAATTCTAATCCAATCATTAGGTTATTCCCTAGTGGGTGCCCTCAGCAAGTTACTTAACCTGAGCGTGTGTTGCTTCTTCTGTAAGATGTAGCATATAATACTTATCTCATGGGTGTAAAGTATCTGGCCCCTAGCAGGTTCTCAATGGTAGCTATTTCTGTTACAGGTATAAGACTGTTCTTAGTTTCAGATATAGCACACCTACTGTTGTAAAGCCCCTCTCTGAAATTCTGTCTTTTCTTTGAGTGCATGAAATCTTTGTTTAAAAATATCCCCTGTTTTCTAATGGTTGTGTACCCACTTGAGCTGACTGAGGTTTACCTGCATTTGCAAGTAACAGTATAGTATTTGAAAGTATGCTGCAGCATCACATTTGGGGCTTTTTGTTCTGTTTTGTTTGGCTGCTCTCTCTCTCCACACCACCGTCATCTTCTTGCTATCCATGGGGCAATTGCCTTGAGTGGAGATTTGTTGCCATTCATTCTCTACACCTATATTGTCCAGCTGTGTGGCCACATCACTGCTTTGATGCCAGGACACTAGCCGTCTCAGATGGTGCTTTACCATTTATTTAATGGTAAGAAGCCAGATGTGGTGTCTCATTTCCTGCAGACATATTAAAGGCTGAACACTATGGCCCATCTCTGCACAGCTGCAGAAACTCAGTATGATCAGAAACTTAATCGGCCATGGTGGTACCCTGCTGTTGCTTCTGCAGGATGCTGCTCTGTTTACCAGTTCATCATTAGATAGTGCACTGCTTAGGGCAGCTTTCAGATCAGTGTTGCTGATATAAATATTTGGCAAGGCTAGCCTTTGTGGTAGGATTTGAGGAATTCAAAAAGCCTCCTGGCCCAAATATATCTCTGTCACTGGTCACAGTGCCTGAAATGCATGCAAGAAACATTTCACATGAACTTTCCTTCTTGGGTATAAGGCAATGTTAGAATGCAAATACCACTCTCTAGAGGGAAGATACTGAGTCATTATCGGCTATTAATACTCAGAGTCAGAAGTGCATTGGAATCCTGATTCTGTTACTAGCTATATGAGCTTAGGGGGTTGCTAATTCTCTCTGAGCCAGTTTCTTCTTCTGAAAATGGGGATAATAATGGATGGTTGTGAGAATTATGAGATAATGCATGTAAAGAACATAGTAAATGCTCAATGAACAATAGCTGTTATTAGCCTTAGGGACAGCAGGGCCCCGAAGGAATACATTTAGGACTGGTAAATTTGGTTTGAGGGTCAGGAATAAGGTGAAGTCTGGTACCAGGAAACTGCTCAAAGCAAAGGCCCTGGTGGAGTGGTGATATGACAGCTGGGGAATAGCATGGAAACTCTGGGGACCTGGGGTTGGAAGAGTTGGGTGGGAGAACGAGGAAAGACTGAAGCAAAATTACACTGCATTTCCATGAACCTTCCAATAAGAAAAGTGCAGTACTACTCAGGATGCGATGCTTTGTGAGGTAGTAAGCTCTGACACTGAGAGTGTTCAAGCAGAGGCTGAGTGCTGGCTACCCTCAGGATACTCAGGTCTTCTCAAACTTATATTTGCATACAAATCACCTGGGAATCTTGTTTAAATGCAGGTTCTGATTCAGCAAGTCTGGGTGGGACCTGAGATTCTTCATTTCTCATGAGCTTGCTGACAATGCTGATGCTCCCGATCAACAGATCTCATCCTTAGTAGCAAGCCTCTGTTGTAGTTTGAAGAGAAATCACAGTGAGACAGAGGGATATGGTTAGGGAAAGCCAGAGAGTTACCCAGACAAGGCTCCATAAAGTAGGAGCACTCTGATGCAGTCATGATCTACAGTCTGGTTCTTAGCTTTGTAAGATTTGAAATTTGATTGGTAGTATTAGCAGAGCCTGGGCTCCTGGGGACTGACTCACAATTAAACAAATTCACGAGACCAATATATAAGCCAGAATGCCAACTGATTAATTTATAATGAGAAGTATAACTTCCAGTGAAACAGATACTAGTGTTTGCTGATCAGAGAATTACCTCCCTGTAGGCACATTTACAGGAGGAGCTAAATGATGAAAAGAAGGTTGCTTGGTGAGGAGGAACTCATAGCAAGGGGAGTTCATAGGATGATTTTAATGGTTCATGTCATCAAGCTATGATAGTCTGATACCTTCATCTCCACTACTGGTCTAGACCTCCAGAATAGTGCTGAGGGTGTTAGCCTCCGTATCAGTCTCTCTGCCTCCTGTCTTGCCCTCATACAATCCAGATGATCTATGTAAGCCTAGGTCTGATACTATCATTTGTTTGATCCACTGATTTCAATATAAATTCACAACATAAACTCATCATTACAAAAAGTTTAAAATATAGGGAAAAGTTGAAAAATATTACAGCGAGCACCTATATACCCACCATCTAGATTCAACAATTGTTATCATTTTGCCATATTTACTTTAGTAAATATGTGTGTGCACATGTGCATTGAGCCCACACTCTTTAACATAGATTTCTAAACTCTTCATGTTCTGGCATAACCCACTTGACCTGCTTCACTCCCCTTGGCTCCCTCTTTGCTCCCCCAGACATGCCTAACTATTGAATGTTAGTTCTCTGAATGTTCGCTGGTGTTCTCATGTATTGCCTATTGCCTATGCCTGAATATCATTAGTTTCTTTTTTCTTGATTAGCTCTATTTGTTTGTAAAGAGAGCCACGCCCATGTTGCCATAGCACCCTATACTCTTCTCAGTGATAACATGTATTACACTATATTGTTATTGTGTGTTTGCCTCTTTGACTTTCCTACTAAACTATGAACTCCTTGAGGGCAGGGACTGTTTCATTTGTCTCTGTATACCTGCACCTCTCAAGTGTCTTACGCTTAGTAGGTGTTCAGTGATCAGAAAATCCAACTGCCTGCCGGACAGTTCTACCTAGTTACATCATGGGTACCTTGAATTCAACTTGTCTAAACTGAACTCATTTCTCCTCCTACCCACTCCACACATTTAAAACCCTCCTCCTAATTAAATGCCATTCAGTCTTCCAAGCCAAAAGCTTCAGAGCAATCCCTAACTCTTCCCTCTCATTTATCCTCCAAACAAGTCCTGTTGATTCTATATCCAAAATACATTACCAATCTGTCCATTTCTCTTTATCTCCACTACCTATTTAGTCCGAGCCACCTTCATTTCTCACATGGAGCACTGCCAACAATCCTGTATCTGGGCTCCCCGCTTCTACTCTTGTCTCCTCCAATTTTTATTCACAGAGAAGCATAATGATCACTAAAATTCAGATCTGATTTTATTACTTCCTGCTTAAACCCTGATTATATTACTCCTTGCGTTTGGTTTAAGTCCAAACTCCTTAGCTTTACCCAAAGGACTCTCAAGAACTGACCCCTTTGTCCCTTTATAACTTTATCTCTTGTACTCTGGGTTCCAAACACTTGGTGTTTATAGAGCCTGTAGTACTTGTTGTTTCTCAACATTTTCAGTTTCATGCCTCAGTGCCTTTTCTTGTATTGTTCTCTGTCTAGAAAGGCTAACACTCTCAAAGTCAGCACAGGTGTAACCTCCTCTGGGAAGCTTTTTCTTACTTACCAGTCGGGGTTAGTTCCTCTTCTAACACCCACTACTGCCCTATGCATACCTCTAGTGTAGCTCTTATACTATATACATCAGCACTCTCTCTATATATATATTACAATTATCAGCTTGTTTGTCTCATCAAAGGTAATTTATGAGCTTTTTGAGAGCAGAGTTAATGTCTTATTTTGTTTTAACCCAATGCTTAGCCCATGATTGGCATATAGTAGATTGCAATAAATATTTAAGAAAGAATGAATATTAACAAATGTCTCTCCAAACTTCATTTTTGTAAATACCTTATAAAAGATCTCTTTTCTTTTAAACACATTGTTTCTTCAAAGTACAACATAGTTGATTGTCATGCAGGTTTTATATGTATATATTTTCTGCTGCACTGCACGTCATGTGGGATCTTAGTTCCCTGACCAGGGATCAAACCCACATCCCCCACATTGGAAGTGCAGAGTCTTAACCACTGGACCGCCAGGGAAGTCCCAATCATGCAGGTAATATTGACTGAATATTGAGTGTTCTTCACCAGCAATTTCAGAAAATTTCTGGAACTGTACCATTTCTTTTTTTTATATAAATTTATTTATTTTTGGCTACATTGGGCCTTCGTTGCTGCGTGCCGTCTTTCTCTAGTTGCAGTGAGCAGGGGCTACTCTTCGTTGCAGTGCACGGGCTTCTCATTGTGGTGGCTTCTCTTGTTGCAGAGCACGGGCTCTAGGCACATGGGCTTCAGTGGTTGTGGCACGTGGGCTCAGTAGTTGTGGCTCACGGGCTCTAGAGTGCAGGCTCAGTAGTTGTGGTGCACGGGCTTAGTTGCTCTGCAGCATGTGGGATCTTCCCAGACCAGGGCTCGAACCCGTGTCCCCTGCATTGGCAGGCGGATTTTTAACCACTGCACCACCAGGGAAGTCCCGTACCATTTCTTTAGATGACAGATGCTACCCTTTTATTTTCCCCTAGGTAATTTTTATCTGAGATTAACATCATCAGTAGTTGGGGGTGCCATGCTGTTGGTCTCGTATACCTCCCTTGACCTCTAAAGTCCCTTTCAACACCTACGATTCATGTTTCACAAAATTGCCCATTTATTTGGATTCTAGTTGCTGTTTGGTTATGGTGTTAATTTTCCTCTAGGTTTCTCTCAAGCCATAAGAACATCACACGCAGGATTGTCCCATGCTTAATCTTTGCAAATGATATTGATTAAGTAAATGTTGGGGCAGGGGAGTGGAATGATTGATTAGGAATTTAACAAATGTTGGGCTGGATAAAGTAAATTATATTTATTTGAACTGAAAAAAATGGCTAAAAGCAAACATTCTGAAGATTAGTTTCTCTGATTATTACCTCAAAGTAACAACCTTAATATTATTTTAAAAGTATTGGGTCCCTGAATCTGTTTAATAATAATAGTATTTAACAGATATAATTTTTACACTCTGCTAAGTGCTTTATATGTATGAACTCATTTAATCATCTGGACTACTCTATGAGGTAGGTACTATTATTATCCCCATTTTACAGTTGATGAGGAAACTGTGGCACAGAAAAGTAATTTCCCCAAGGGCAAAAGTTATCCATAACGGTCAGACACCAGAAGTATTAATTCAGTTTAATCTATGCATATTTATTGAGCACCTACTAAATGTAATAACTGACAGGGTAGATAAAAATTGTACACTTAAAGTAAGGAGAAATCTTAACGCAATAGTGCTGTGAGTGAATTGTCAAGGTGAGTCAGGCTCTTTTTTAGTTAGTGGGAGATGGAGAAAGATTATGTAGTTAAGGTCATGAATGGCACAGACATATCTGTTTGGGTAAGTCTGGTTTGTGGAAAATGGAAGAAAAGAGGCTTAGTTTTGAGGAGTATGAAAATGGTCATTCTTTTTTGAGGGCTAAGATTACTTTTAGAAGGGGCATCTGATGCAGTATATTTAGTATGAGGTAAGGCTAAGAAGGAAATACATAGGTATGACGCTTGTTTAGAGAAGGAAAGGAAAAGGTTAAAAAAAAAAGGCAATGCTCTCTCCCGGCCGCCCCCCCCCACCCCCCGCTTAGATAATTAGTAAATAGCCTGCTTAAGCACCACCCACCTACCCAAATTCTCTGGACTGCAAGTCAGACCTTTCAGATCTGCGCTTTTTAGAAGTACTTTCGCATTCTGGCACCTTAAGCCAGAAATGCCCCGCAGGCAAACGTTACGAGGGAAAAATATATTCTTGCAATTCAAAACGGACTCGAATCCTACCAACGAGCATTTCTGTTCGCTGATTCCATAGTTCCTCGCCTGTCCATTTTTCATACAACGACTTGACACGCCTGACCACACAGCCTCTGATCCTATTCTAATGCCTGCCCATCCTGTTACCCTTTTTAAAAAAAAAATTTATTTAGTCTATTTATTTTGGCTGCTTTTGTTCTTTGTTGTGGTGCGCGGGCTTCTCATTGCAGTGGCTTCTCTTGTTGTGGAGCATGGGCTGTAGGCGCGGGCTTCAGTAGTTGTGGCTCGCGGGGTTGGTTGCCCCACACAGAATGTGGGATCTTCGCGGACCAGGGCTCGAACCCCTGTCCCCTCAATTGGCAGGCAGATTCTTAACCTGCTGCGCCACCAGGGAAGCCCCCTGTTACCCTTTTAAAAGGCGGATCCCGCAGTGTCCTTTCCTCCCTCCCAGCCGCCTCCACCCCCAGTCGGCTGGGCGGAGCTTCACGCTAAAGCCCTGGAGCCCGACGCGGCCAAGGCAGTAGCGGAGAGGACTGGAGCCCCGAAGAGCTGCATCTGCGGCAACATCTCCAGCGACGTTACGTGCCTGTCGGCTTCGACCCAGCCCGCCGCGCGTGCCAGTCTCTCCCCGCCCCCTCCCCCCCTGGCGCGCACCTGGCCAAGGCCGGGGTCCCGCCGAGAGCCGGGAAGGCGCGTGCCAGGGGCCCTAGGGAACCGCAGAGCGCGCGCGCCATGGGGCCGCCGCCCGGGGCCGGGGTCTCCTGCCGCGGTGGCTGTGGCTTTTCCCGATTGCTGGCCTGGTGCTTCCTGCTGTCTCTGAGTCCGCAAGCCCCCTGTTCCCGGGGAGCCGAAGCAGTGTGGACCGCGTACCTCAACGTGTCCTGGCGGGTTCCTCACACCGGAGTGAACCGCACCGTGTGGGAGCTGAGCGAGGAGGGCGTGTACGGCCAGGATTCGCCGCTCGAGCCAGTGGCTGGGGTCCTGGTACCGCCCGACGGACCAGGGGCGCTGAACGCCTGTAACCCGCACACGAATTTCACGGTGCCCACGGTCCCGGGGGACTGGGGCAGCAGCGTGCAAGTCTCTTGGTTGGCCCTCATCCAGCGCGGCGGGGGTTGCACCTTCGCAGACAAGATCCATCTGGCTTATGAGAGAGGGGCGTCTGGAGCCGTCATCTTTAACTTCCCGGGGACCCGCAATGAGGTCATCCCCATGTCTCACCCGGGTGAGTGCCGCTACCTAATTGCGCGCCATCAAACCCCTGCCAAGGCCATTTTCCCTTATTTTCCTCAGTGTACTCTTCCCCCTATCCCCTTGCTCCGAAGGAAAACGAGTGTCCTTTCTGTCCCCATCGAGTGAGGGCAGGGTCTTCTCTTCCCCGAGATTCACCCTGCGTCGGGGGGTTGGGCGGAAAAATCCTTTAGAATTTGCCTCTCTGGTAGAAAAGGGTGAAAACAGAGTGAGGAGGCTGGCAACTCGAGAAGGACTGTTTGGGCTCTTTGCGTCGTCTTTTCCTGCTGTTTCACGAGGGTGTTTTGCATTGGATTAATTGGTTGGTGGTGGGCCTTGGCTTTGAAATGACTGGGAAGAAGCCTACCCAAGAAGCCTGCCTGGAAATCCCTTCCCCAGTCTTGTCCTGATTAACGGCCTCAGGCCCACAGCAGATTTTTTCCCTCCTCTCTCACTGTTTTCTCTGCATGTTTCCTAGTATCAGGTACAAGATTGTGTTACTGTGCCCTGTTAACCTCATTCCAGTTTTGGTGGAAACTTTGCTCAGCTGTCGGCTTCTTCTCTGCCCAGGGGTCTCAGGTCCCAAGTGATTTTTGGTATCAGTGCTTTCCTGTGCATTTGAAAAAATCTGATTTAGGATATTGAGTGGCAAAACAGGTGATTAGTGTTATTAAAGAAGAAGAGGTTTCTGCATGAGGCTAGCAAAGGCCTAGGCTTTGGAAAATGTAATCCAGGTAGGTCTTAAATTTGTGCAGATGAGGTGGATTACTGTTTCTCCCTCTTCAGTCATCCTTCCAGAAACCTTCTCCCTATTTGTGATTAGGTATCCATACCATATGTACATAGTGATCCTAGGCCCCAAAAGACAAATAAAAAAATTGGGGGAGAAAAAGGCAGAGACATGTAATAGTAATAGCAGTATATCATAGTTGTTGAGAGCTGGGCCTCAAGTCAGACCTTGGTTAAATTCCGGCTCCATTGCTTACTAGCCCTGTGACCTTGAGCAACTTATTTGAAGTCTAGCCTGGATTCCCTCCTCAATCAAATGGGAAAGAACTAAGAATGAACCACTCCCACAGGTTTGCCTTGAGGATGAAATGAAATAATGACGGTAAAGAGTTTAACACATCATCCTTCTCTGTAAAGGTTAGGTGGTAGGATCAGCTTTTCAGAGTTGTTGGAGAGATGAATCTGCTTGTTTAGCTACTGGAGATTCTGTGTTTTTCCTAAAACGGTATGTCTGGCCCTGCCTAGAGAGCACTTGCACTGCGTGGCTGGGTGGTATAATGGAAAGAGCACTGAACTGGAACTTAGGAGATTTTAGCTCTTTTAGTCCCTTCTCTGCCTCTACCAGCTTCACAACCTTGTACAAGTTACTCACTGGTCAAATGATAGTATAGAGGCAGGAGGAGGAAGCCAGGTTGGCAGATCGTGACAAAAAAATGAACTAGATGAACTCCCTTCCAGCTCTAAAATGCTGTGATTCTTAGATTTCATATTGATTAAAGAAAGGAGCAACTGCATCTCTTTTGGTTGATAATTCGTTGATTAGAATGAAATTACTTTTTAAAGGCTGATAGAAACAAAGAATAAAGACTTGGTATATTTTAAAGTCCTTACCTTTCACCTGGCTACCTAAATGCAAGGGTTTGACTTTGCTTCCTCCCAATGAGATTCATTTGCACAGATGATTTGGAATTGAAGAGTACTCTTTAGTTAGAGAATTCCAATTTAGACTGCTTTCATCCTACTTCTGTTAAGTATATAAGCTTATATTTATCTGATAGTTTTAGGGGACAATAAAATTAATTTTGTTGAGCTCCCACTATGTACCAGGCACTCTACATACATCTTACTTATTCTTTATTGAGAGACAGTATGGTGTACTAGGAAAAGCAAACGCATTGTAGTCAAGAATGAGAATCAAATTCTGGATTTACCACACAATAGCTTTGTGTCCTTGGTCAGATTATTTAACATTAATGAGTCTCAGTTTTCAGATACATTTGATATTTTTTGATACTTTAAAAATGTATTATTATCTGAGATGCTGACTGTAGCAATGTTACACTTAGGCTAACTAGCTAAAAGAACTAGCTAGTTACTTGAGGAATGGAATCACGTTTCTTCCTTGAACTCCTGAAGAAACTACTTTTCAACACAGGGGAAAAATCACTTTGCATTTCATCCACATATGTTGTTAAATATTTGTTTGCAGAGTGCTGTGTTGTTTGCTTTGCTCATTCCTGAGAGTAATCCCAGGGTTTGTTGTAATCTCTGGTCAAAAACGATTTCTCTTGGATTTTAGTGGCAAAGAGGTAGGACTGAAGTTTATGTGTTGATTAACAATATATATTGCCATGAATTCTACAAGGGCCATCAAATGTGGAAAAGCCATTGCTGTGGTCTTTGTTTACAAAACCTTTCTTCACCCCCTCTCACAGGGGCCTATGCTTGAATTGTCTGTCCTTTGTCAGAGTTCGTGTTGATCATCCACACCCACCTATCACAGTCCTGCGACCATGAAGACCCATTTGTTTCAAGTAACGGAACTAACTGGTTTAGAACAGTAGCTTTAAAACTTTTGTGTATTGGAGAGAAACTCCACTATATAAGTGCAATCGATTAGGAAAATCAGGCTATTTTTTAAAAAAAATCAGGCTATTTTTATGGATACCAAATTTTCCCAAAGGGTAGCTGTAGGCTTGCAGCAACCCATGCAGTTTATTTCTGTATATTATCTTCCAGAAAATCCTGATTCACACAGATAAAAAACTTTAAATGACAGATCTTTATTAACAGATGATCCTGCAGTCTCTGGATATTTTTCATTCAAATTGATCCAGAAACTGGGAATAAAATGCAGAGAAAAATTTGGTTTCACAGTTTAATCACTATTCATGTCTTATTTAAATATGAAAATCAGATAAGAAGCAGCCAAAACAGAGTAAGCACTAAAGCTGTCTAAAATGTATGGTTGTCATGATGAGACACGTTATGCATGTTCTTGTTGTTGCACAACTAACTAGTCTTTCGCCAAGCAGATGAGCCTGAGCCTTGCATGCTTTCTAATTGAGCACAGCCCATGGGTTGAAGTGGTGTCAGTACTTCCTTACACAATTTTCCTTGAGTCAACATGTGCAGGCATGAATTTATTGAAAGACCTGTGCAAGGCTTCCACTTTCATAATCCATGGCGCATTTACAAGAACTTGAAACATATTCAGAGGGATGGCAGGAGAAGCACTATTCCTGGGGGCTGTAAAAAAGTGAATGAACCAAGCCATTTAAGTTAGTGATTTGGTGGTCTTCCCTGGGATAGAGTTTGCTATATAAAACAGTTGCTTGTGTATATTGTTGAAAGACCTCTTAGAGTGTATTAAGAAGATGGCCTCTACCAGGTTTTTTTTTTTTTTTAGGTTTTGTTTTTTGTATTGAAGTATACTTGATTTACAATGTTGTGTTAATTTCAGGTGTACAGCACAGTGATTCAGTTATATATATTCATATATAGATTCTTTTCCCTCATAGGTTATTGTAAAATATTGAGTATAGTTCCCTGTGCTATACAGTAGGTCCTTGTTGGTTATCTGTTTTATATATAGTAGTGTGTATATGTTAATCCCAAACTCCCTCCCTCTGCCACTTAATATTTTTAAAATCTTAGGCCCGTATTTTACTTCTCTAAGTCTCAGTTTTCTCCTGTGTAAGATGGGCATAATAAAAAACTTACCTGAGGACATATATACACTACCAAACGTAAAATAGATAGCTAGTGGGAAGCAGCCGCATAGCACAGGGAGATCAGCTTGGTGCTTTGTGACCACCTAGAGGGGTGGGATAGGGAGGGTGGGAGGTGGGGAGACGCAAGAGGGAAGAGATATGGGGACATATGTATATGTATAACTGATTCACTTTGTTATAAAACAGAAGCTAACACACCATTGTAAAGCAATTATACTCCAATAAAGATGTCAAAAAAAAAAAACACCTTACCTGATAAGGGATTAAATGAGATACTACAGATAAAATGTTTAAATGAGATACTACAGATAAAGTGTTTAGCATAGACCCTGACATTTAGGAAGCTACTATAATTTTTCTTTATTACAGTTAAGATGGTTAAATGTATTTTAGAAAATGAAAAGTGATTTGTATGTTTGTGGTATACAATTTGAAAATGAAGAGCCTAGAGTACTTCAAGGTCCATATTACCTGACATCTGACTGTAACGCTTTAGGAATAAGTTGAGTAGACTGACTGTTTTACCAGAAAATGATCTTTTGGCCCACCTATGTTTGTCATTCTTTTCTCAAGTAACTGCTTATCCCTCAAGTAACCAATCTTCTTCCCATTCACAAAGGACTTTGGAATAGGATTTTCCACTGATTTATTACCACCCAATCCCTTCTCAACCACTTGACATTTAGTTTTTATTCTTTGTTGGGTTTTTTTTGTTGTTGGCTGTTTTTTTTTTTTGCCCCCTAGTAAATTGACATCAAAAATAACCTATTTTTGGGCCTCCCTGGTGGTGCAAGTGGTTGAGAGTCCGCCTGCCGATGCAGGGGATACGGGTTCGTGCCCCGGTCTGGGAGGATCCCATATGCCGCGGAGCGGCTGGGCCCGTGAGCCATGGCCGCTGAGCCTGCGCATCCGGAGCCTGCGCGTCCGGAGCCTGTGCTCCGCGACGGGGGAGGCCACAACAGTGAGAGGCCTGCATACCGCAAAAAAAAAAAAAAAAAAAAAAAATAACCTATTTTAGTAGAATGATAGGCTCAAAAGAAGTTGAGAAGAGATTGGGTGGTGATGATTTACCAACGTAAAACACCATTCCAGAATCTGTTCACGTGCATCCTTTTTGATCTCTCTGCAGTACTGTATTTGATATTATTGACCACTCCTTTGAAACTCTTTCCTAAGCAGTCTCTTGCTTCTCTTGCCTCTCTTTTGTTTCATTTCTGTTATTTTATTAACATACTCATCTCATACCTTTTCTTCCTTGTATTCATACCCAGGCCCCCAACACTCTCTCTCCAGTAAATATCTGCCACGTCCAGTTGATTCCATCACTTTCAGTCTTCTCACATATGTTCCTTTCTCCCTCACAATTGTTTTAACACTGCTTTCAGTTCCTGTGTCTTCTCATGGGAACAAATACTTAGCCTTGGTCTCCCTTCCTCCAGTCACTTCTTCCCTTTGGTTCTTCCTCCACATGGCCACCAGAACACAGCTCTGGTCACACATACGTCATTGCTCAAAAGCCCATTACTTATAAATTTGAGACTATGTTTCTCAGCATGGCGTATAAGACTCTTAATGATCTAGTCCCAACCTACTTGTGAAGCTTTATGTATTTCTTGTCTCATATTGATCCCTAAACATGTTCTCTACCCTTTCCCATTATCATTCCTTTGCTCGTACTTCTGCTTTTGCCTACATACCCTTTTCTTACCAGCTCTGTTGGTCAAAACCTTACCCATCCTTCAAAACCCAGTACAGATGCCTCCTCATCTTTGAAGCCTTTCATAATTCCTTCTTTTCCTCTTCCCACCACAGCCCCTGCACCAAAAACAAAATAATCTCTTCTCTTATCTCCTGTAGAACACCATCTCTTATAGTACTTTCTGCATTTTGCTGGTAGTTTTTTGTTTATATATTTTACCTTCCTACTGTATCATAATCATTTTAATGTTTTATTATTGTCGTATTCCCCATAGGAACCTTTATACTTCATGTGCTCTGGAAATGCTTCTTGAGTGGCCTTAAATATACAACAATGCCAGAGGGTCATATGATTCCCTAGAAAAATATCTAACGGAAGGGGATTGAAATTCAATTCATTGAACATTTATCAAGGGTCTATTGTATGCTAAGTACTGTGCTTCTTGCCTGAATATACAAAATAAGGAGGACTAAGATTGTACAAATACTTCAAGATTGCAAAGGCCCTAATTTTTATGTTGGTCACCATCATGTGCCAGTTTACGGGTTTTTAATGGCAAAATGACCTAGGTAACAAAGAAATAGTGACAGTGAGTATTTACGTTGAACTTTCCCTGTTCTGTTTTTTTTTGATGTTTTAAAAATTTGATTTACGCCATTCAACTTATGTCTCCAATTAAAGTGCTTCCAGTGAACATGTTGATGAATGTGGAATTCCATAACATAAAAACCTTACAAAAATATAGCCTGATTGGTGAATTGTTTTTCTAAGCACATAAAGAACTATTTCCCCCAGTCCATGGAAGATGTGTGTTGTCTCATATAGAATGCCACATTTAGTCTCTGTTCTCAGGCTTAAATGGAGGAAATAGAGGAGAGTACCAAAGATATTTTCTAAGTTATTTTATGATTGTAAACTTAACCATGTGTCTTGCAGAAAACTTGGAAAATACAGAAGAGTATAAAACTAAAAATAAAAGCTACGTATAATTCCACAATGCAGAGATGGTACCGTTAATATTCCTTCTAGTCTCTTTTTCCATGTATCCTACTTTTATCATAATGATTATTTTTTATGAATATTAATGTAGTATTAAGAAAATACAGACAGTTTAAAGGAAAACACAAAAAGCCATAAATATAACCATTTTAGCATTTGGGGGTGTTTTTTTTGTCATTTGCTTCCTTTGCTCTACATACATATTATTTAAAGAATTATAATTATATACTGTATTTACAGTTTTGCATCCTGCTTACTATTGTAAGCATTTTCCCATGTAATTAAAAATAGAGAGAGGGTTCTCTTGGAGGCTGAAAATGGTGGTCATTGATTGGAGGGGTGGGAATTGAGCTTCTCTTCCATTAACCAGCAGAAAGGAAGTGCAGAAATGGCGACAGGGAGGGGTATGAATTGGAACATTTACAACAAAAATATGCCCCATGGAGCTTTACATAAAAATATACTTACTAGCCATAAATGTGATCTGGTCTAACCCATGTTCATTGCCTATTGTGGCCCTGGTGTTTTGAAAGGTTTGATCACCATTTGTACCTTATTTCCTCTTCTTCTATAATATTCCTATAGGTGATGTCTTTGTTACAAATGAGGTTTGCAACCAGTTTCTTTGTTGCTTGGTTAAGTAGCACCTCATTGACTAAAATGGCCTTTCTTATTCATGATGACCACTGAACTGTAAACTATTGTTAGGGTTTTCCCCAAAGTTTACTTGATAGGGTACCACAGATACTGCCAAGGGGTGAATAATTTTTGTATATGTAAATTTCATCAAAGAATAATGTACATACCAAATAGGTACAGTAATAATTAACATATAGCTCAGTGAATTTTCACAAAGCAAGCACACCTGTGTAACCAGCACCTGGCTCAAGAAGCAGAACACTACCAGAACCCCAGAAGACTACCTTGTGCCCCAAGACAAAGAATCAGCACAAAGCAGCACAATTGTCAACTTTGTCTCCTGAGGAAATGACTTCTCGCAGTATGTGGCAGGAGCCTAGTCACCTACAGAAACAAATCCTTCACTGTATTGGAGCTAGTTAACTGTGGTGATCCTCAGCTACACACTGTAGGGAGTTATTTCCAAGCACAGAATACACGCACTTTAAAAAAAATAATAATTAATTAATTAATTAATTTTGGCTGCATTGGGTCTTTGTTGCTGAGCGCGGGCTTTCTCTAGTTGCGGCGAGCAAGGGCTACTCTTCGTTGCAGTGTGCGGGCTTCTCACTGTGGTGGCTTCTCTTGTTGTAGAGCACGGGCTCTAGATGCATGGGCTTCAGTAGTTGTGGCGCATGGGCTCAGTAGTTGTGGTGCGTGGGCTCAGTAGTTGTGGCACATGGGCTCAGTAGTTGTGGCTTGCGGGCTCTAGAGCACAGGCTCAGTAGTTGTGGCACATGGGCTTAGTTGCTCTGTGCCTGTGGAGGCACAGAGGCATGTGGAATCTTCCCAGACCAGGGATCGAACCCATGTCCCCTGCATTGGCAGGTGGATTCTTTTTTTGTGATCTTTTTAGTTTTATTTATTTATTTATTTTTAACATCTTTATTGGAGTATAATTGCTTTACAGTGGTGTGTTAGTTTCTGCTTTATAACGAAGTGAATCAGCTATACATACACATATATCCCCATATCTCCTCCCTCTTGCATCTCCCTCCCACCCTCCCTATCCCACCCCTCTAGGTGGTCACAAAGCACCGAGCTGATCTTCCTGTGCTATGCAACTGCTTCCCACTAGCTATCAGTTTTATGTTTGGTAGTGTATATATGTCCATGCCACTCTCTCACTTTGTCCCAGTTTACCCTTCCCCCTCCCTGTGTCCTCAAGTCCATTCTCTAGTAGGTCTGTGTCTTTATTCCCATCCTGCCCCTAGGTTCTTCATGACCATTTTTTTTTAGATTCCATATATATGTGTTAGCATATGATATTTGTTTTTCTCTTTCTGACTTACTTCACTCTATATGACACACTCTAGGTCCATCCACCTCACTACAAATAACTCAATTTCGTTTCTTTTTATGGCTGAGTAATATTCCATTGTATATATGGGCCACATCTTCTTTATCCATTCATCTGTCGATGGACACTTAGGTTGCTTCCATGTCCTGGCTATTGTAAATAGAGCTGCAATGAACATTGTGGTACATGACTCTTTTTGAATTATGGTTTTCTCAGGGTCTATACCCAGTAGTGGGATTGCTGGGTTGTATGGTAGTTCTATTTTTAGTTTTTTAAGGAACCTCCATACTGTTCTCCATAGTGGCTGTATCAATTTACATTCCCACCAACAGTGCAGGAGGGTTCCCTTTTCTCCACAGGCAGGTGGATTCTTAACCACTGCACCACCAAGGAAGTCCCCATGGATTTTTTGACACAGTTATTAAGCCATTTTAGAGTTGCCACATTTTGCTGTTAACACCCCACTTTGGAGCCCCATGGGCAAAGCAGAGCACAAGGGCTGTTTGTTATTTTTCCATTTCTTGTTCTGTCTTTTTCAGCTGTATGTATGTATGTCTTTCTAGATATCATGACATATAATTATTGCTTGAATTTACCCATAGGCTTGTTAAAATATTGATTTCTTCTGAAAAGAAAGTTTGGTGATCCATGCCTGACTTGACGGAGGCTGTTGGGTTCAGAACCTAGTCGCGCTTTACTTGGTTTTAATGCTTGAATGCTCAAGTTAGATACAAATCAGTGATTTTGAGTTTAACCTTATTTATTTTGACCTTTTTTGAAAGAAAATGGTGCTTGAACTCACTTGTTGGGGTGTGTGTATATGTTTCCCTCAAGATATTAATCATTATCATTTCAGATAAAATGTTGAAGTAGCTTAGTTAAATGCTGCCTGCAACTAAAATGTCTTAGCTTTTGAAAGGAAAGTACACCAAAATGTTAACCTTGGTTATATCTGGTTGGTGGAATTATAGGTGATTATTGTTCTTGTCATTATCATTTGTCTGTATTTTCTGAATTTCCTATAATGAATATGTTTTATACTTGTAATCAGAAAAAATCAGGTATTTAAAAAAATCCAAAGTACTCCTATAGTGTTGATCAATCCTAAAGAAAGCATTAATAATGTGACCTTCGCAACAACAGGAACGAAGCATACCTTATAATAGAAATGATTTACTGACTATTATGAGAATTTAAAGAAGAATTACTTTGGTCTTTTGAATATATCTAACTTACATAATTGTTAGTGACTAACTGTTAACACTAACTGGTTTCTTCATATGTAAAATGAGCCTTGAACACTACAGAACTTTAAAGAATGACTTTTTCTGTTTTAATATGGAATATTTCTCTTCTCTTCCTTTTGTATCATGAGTGTTTTTTTTCTTTCCCCGCTTACATATATCTCACCTTTCTTGGTTTTTTTGTTTGTTTCCCATAAGAGGCCTGCTTCCCTTCACTAGCCCCCTTCAATATCTATTCTATTCAATACTTTTAAGATTGGTGCTAAATTTAACAGCTTAGGAAGAAGAATCCAATATATTGGCAGTTTTAACCCATGACACACTGAGTTCATCTGATGACAATAGCTTTTGTCATTCTAGAAAAGAGGAAGAGATTTTGTGAGAATAAGGGCAGTGGAGAATCATGGTATTCTTATTTTACATTTCATTAATGATATGCAGAACATACAAGCTCAATCAAAATTGCATTTAACACATCAGTAAAATTGAATTACAGATCTTCCTCAACTTGTGAGGGGGTTCATCCTGATAAACCAATCATAAGTTGAAAATATTGTAAGTTGAGAATGCATTTAATACACCTTAACCTAACATCATAGCTTAGCTTGGCCTACTTTAAACGTGCTCAGAACATTTATATTAGCCTACAGTTGGGCATATTTGATAATAAAGTGTTGAACATCTCATGTAATTTATTGAACACTGTACTGAAAGTGAAAAACAGAATGGTTGTCTGGGTGCAGAATGGTGGTAAGTGTATTGGTCACGTGGCTGACTGCTGCTGCCCAGCATCACGAAAGAGTATCATACCACACATATCGTAAGTCAAACCATCATAAGTTGGGGACGTTCTGTACTTGTTTTCAAAATTGGCATTTCCCTTGAAATACAACTGTGCTATGTGAAACTCCACAAGTTGGTGGTTTGCACAAGAAACTGTCAAATTCAAGGGTAGCTTCTGTACCACTTCTTTTTCTCTTAGGATACATTTTGTGTCCTACTTTTATACCCACTTCCTTTCCCTTTCATAGCTTAATTAATTGTACCTTAGATATTCCCCCCACCTCTCTCTCTCGCTGAACCCCATCCTCCTTTTCAAAAAAAATTTGAGCTTCTATGTGATGCCATTTCTTTTGAAGTGAAATTAAACATTATAAGCAGCCAGTGCTTTTAATATCTGACGACCTTGAATGTGTCCATAACTCAGTCCCACAGTCTCCACAGAAATTTCCCATTAACCATGTAATCCTCCTGATTAAATATGCATTTTCCTTATGCCCCACTATTTAAGATATTTAAAATGTTTTTGGTTTTTTTTGTTTGTTTCGTTTTGCTTTAAGTATTTCTGTGATTTTTTTCTGAGAAGTTTTATTACAAATATAGGTTAAATAATAACTTATATTTGCTTTGAAGTTTTTAGTCCTCCAAGCATTCCACATGGAAATAATCTGTGGGCTCATTTGGGAGCTCAGTCGCTGTTTACCAACATTACTATGGGAAAATGTATTGTCTCTAGTTCCAAACAACTCATTTACAAATGAATTTTTTTTAATTAAAAAAAAATTTTAACATCTTTATTGGACTATAATTGCTTTACAGTGTTGTGTTAGTTCCTGCTTTATAACAAAGTGAATCAGTTATACATATACATATGTCCCCATATCTCTTCCCTCTTGCATCTCCCTCCCTCCCACCATCCCTATCCCACCCCTCTAGGTGGTCACAAAGCACCGAGCTGATCTCCCTGTGCTATGTGGCTGCTTCCCACTAGCTATCTATTTTACGTTTGGTAGTGTATATATGTCCATGCCACTCTCTCACTACGTCCCAGCTTACCCTTCCCTCTCCCCATATCCTCAAGTCCATTCTCTAGTAGTTCTGCGTCTTTATTGCCGTCTTACCCCTAGGTTCTTCATGAACTTTTTTTTTTAGGTTGCATATATATGTGTTAGCATACAGTATTTGTTTTTCTCTTTCTGACTTACTTCACTCTGTATGACAGTCTCTAGGTCCATACATTCTTGTACTAGTTTCACCTGATCTGAAAATTTGAGGGTAAAGTGGCATGATGGAGGCCATGTCAGAATTTTATTTTATGCCTAGGCTATGACCTAGTTTTGTGCTCATTTTCCCCCCCTGGGTGCAGCAGCAATTTATTCAGTGGAATTCTCCTTCCCAAGGTCTCACATTACAGGAAAACAGAACCAATGACTACAAGGACAAAAGAGCACCATAATTTCCAACATTCATTTGTGTAAGTGTTCTTTCCCTGAAACCCCTAAATCTCCTGTTTATCTTTTTTACTGCCTAACAGAGATCTGATTATTTTTAACCTGTTGCGTATATATTGTTAATCAGTAATTGCTTTACCTTGAGCCATTAAATAGTCTTATCAGATTCTGAATAGCTCTGGATATCGTGCAATTTATTATCCCAAAGGGTTGAATACATTGATGCTGTGGAGTTTACTGACTAGCATTCCTCCAGGAAACATTAATAAATAGCAGCAACAGATGTTGAATTCGGTTTCTAGAAATCTTACTACTCCAAAACAAAAGCCATGACAATAGAAAACTTTAGTGTAAACATTTTAATACAATTACAGAATACCCTATTAATCAAATAATATACATACTACCATTTCTGCCTGGCCTGGCAATAGCATATCTTATTATTTTCTTTTCCTCAGTATCAGGACAAATTTAAGGTTGTATAAACCCTCAACCTGTTCCAACTGCTTCAAGACTTCTCTTTTATGTCCTCTGAACTTCCTCATAAGTGCCCAAACAGCCAGTCTCCTAGTGAACCAGGATAACTGGGTTCTAACTTGAAACTGGGGCTAAAATGACATCCATCCTAGCTCCTGAATGTATGTGTGAAGCTGAAGTGGACTCAAACCCCAGGTTGGAGAGGGATTATTGCCACCATTAGTGCTGCTCTGGCAGTATGGTGATTTCAGTGGGATCAGCACTGTAGCAGTAAGCATGACACTAAACCCAGGGTTTGCAGAGTAGGGTTAGTATTTAATTTGTTACCTGTGTATAGATACTATGTCCTTGCTTATAAGCAAACAGTCTTGAAGAAATGCCATCTTTGAATGCAGGGAGGAGGCGCATCTTAGACCCTGTTCACAATTATCTTTAAAGAATGAATTTGTTTTCAGATTCAATCAAGATTCAAATTACCACTAAATATAGCACACTTAAAATTGCATTCATCAAATATTTATTTGACATGTGTTACGTGCCAGGCACTCTGTTAGACATTGTAGTTACAGTGGTGAAAGACCCAGTCCCTAACGTGAAAGAATCCATAGTTTAGTGAAACTCAAGTAAACCAGGTAACCTCAAGGGAAGCCTGCACTTGACAGTGTAAAACCTATCTAACGCAGATGAGTAAGGATCTTATAAAAGGAGGTTGAACTTTATTCTGTAAGTGAATAAAGCTACAGAGCTTTATGGAGACCAGTTAAGGGCCTTTGGCAAAGAGCTCTTGAAAGGCCTCTGGCAAAGGAATTACATGAACATTTTTCCCATTTAGAAAAATTTATCCAGTAGCTGTAAGGGGAATGAATTGGAAGACTGAGACTGGTGGCGTGGAAACCAGTTAGGAGGTTGTTACAGTGATTTTGGTGAAAGACAATGGTGACAATGAAGCAGTATTATAACAGAAAAGAAATGGGCCTGTTTATTATGTGGCTAATTTTCAAAAAATAAGTCTATTGGCAGAGTTTTTCTATGCAGGGTAAAGGATTGGCATTGATCTGGCTAGAGTGACTAGACCGCTATCTTGAAACTCCTTGACCATAACATCAAACTATAATCAAACTCCAGCCCGATACTTCTGAAAGTATGGGCCATCGACCACATGCAGCGAAAGAACCCACAGAACTTGTTAAACTGCAGATTTCCAAGCCCCACCCCAGACATACTGAATTAGGGAATGGGGCCCAGGGAGTTCAATGTTTTAACAAGTTTCCCAGGTAATTCTCATGCATATTAAAGTTTGAGGATCATTGATCTAGCCCGACAGTTTTCAAAATATGATCTTAGAGCACTGGTCCCTGAGATTCTTTCAGGGACCCATGAGGTCAAAACTATTTTCACAGTAATACGTAGACATTATTTGCAGAATTCACTGTGTTGACATTTACACGGATGGTATAAAAACAACTGTGGGGAAAAGCTGCTGGCACCTTAGGACCAGTTAAGACAGAAACAGCAAACTATGTTGTATACTATACCTCCATGCATTTACAGTAAAAAGAAAATGCCAGTTTCACTTAGGAATGTCCTTGATGTAGCAGTAAGAATAAGTAATTTTATTAAATCTCTACTCTGTCATACACAACTTTTTTTTTTTTTTGCCTATTCTGTGTGGTGAAATGGGAAGTAGGCACAAAGCACTTATATGACTGAGTTGTGAGCTGAACTATTCTCCAAGCAACTCCTTGTTTTTTGTGGTACGCGGGCCTCTCACTGTTGTGGCCTCTCCCCTTGCGGAGGCACAGGCTCCGGACGTGCAGGTTCAGCGGCCATGGCTCACGGGCCCAGCCGCTCCGCAGCATGTAGGATCTTCCCAGACCTGGGCACGAACCTGCGTCCCCTGCATTGGCAGGCGGACTCTCAACCACTGCGCCACCAGGGAAGCCCTAAGCAACTCCTTTTTAACTTGAAAGAACTACCGACAAACAATGGTTATTCAGCCTTGGGTGTTTGGAAGACCTATTAAACACTCCTCAATCTTCTAATTACATATCTGTGTGAGTACAGATTTACCTTCATATACTTCAACCAGAAAAACAGTTCACAGTAGATCTAGTGCAGAAGCAGATATGAAGATCCAACTGTCTTCTATTAAATCTGACATTAAAGAGGTTTGCACAAATGACAATGCCACTCTTATTACGTTTTTTGGGAAAATAGTTATTTTTGATTAAAAAAAACGTTAATTACATTAACATATATTTACAGCCGTTATTTCATTATTTTTTATTTTTTGTGGTACGTGGGCCTCTCACTGTTGTGGCCTCTCCCGTTGTGGAGCACAGGCTCCGGACGCTCAGGCTCAGCGGCCATGGCCCACGGGCACAGCCACTCCGCGGCATGTGGGATCTTCCCGGACCGGGGCATGAACCCGTGTCCCCTGCATCGGCAGGAGGACTCTCAACCACTGCGCCACCAGAGAAGCCCCAGCCGTTATTTTAAATGAATGAATAAATAAATGTAAAATTTCTCTGTTAATTTCTAATATGATTAATATGAATAGAAATAATCTACATAAACAAAAGTTCTTCGGAGTCTTCAATAACTTTAAAGAGTATAAAGGAGTCCCAAGTCTAGAAACTTGGAGAAATGCTGATCTAGCCCTTGGGTTCTTAACAATGTGCTAAACATTACCACTTGTGGAAATCAGAAGAGGCCTGGCAGGACTAGGTTTTTTAATAATAATTCTAAGAATTGTTTATCTGTGAATATGACATGTCATCCACAAATTATTCATCTGTGACCTTTGGAACAGCATGGTTTCTAATCTCCTAGTGTCTTTAATATGCTGTTTCCTGAGGGTTCCAGCTCCTGAGATTTTTTTGGTGCCATATCAAATCTGTGACCCATTCCCTAGTGTAGTATTACCTTCAAAACCTGGGGGGTACAGGACAGAAAGAAAGGCAACTTGCTGAACTACCCATGGCTGTGTGCTTCTGTTTCATTTGTTGGCTTAAAAGGATGCTAATAATAGAAGGTGATTTTGGTCATCTTCACTGCCACCACCCCTCCCTCAAAAAGATGATTTGTAACAGTACAAAAAGTTAAGAACCATTGCTTTAACCAACAGGCAACCTGTACTAACGCCTATTTCATATTCTGCTATAGACTAGAATTTACCTAAAGACTAGTTAGGAGCATAACATATTAAAGGGATGTGCAGTGCTGCTTTGTCTGGTTCCCAGTAAACCACAGACATATATTTCCAGATACTTTTAAGAAATCATTTGTATATTTGTTTGTTGAGGTGCAATGATAAAACTATTTTTTTTCATCCAGAGAGCTGCCATGAAGTAGTCAATTTAAGAAATTAAATTTGGTTCATTGGTGACTGGCAATAACCAATAGGGGGCAAAAAAACAAGTTGTCACAAAACAGGAATTTGAATAAAGAGAGGCTAGTCTGGCTTAAAAGTTTATATATATATATATATATATATATATATATATATATATATATATATATATTTACTGGTTTAAAAAAAATCCCACTTAGGACTGCTTGGTCTGGGGAGCTTTGAGATCCCTCTTTGAAATACATTGACCTTTCCCAGTTGCTCAAAGAGTTTGGGCTATGAGGGAGGGGGTGGGGGGAACTGAACCTTTAAAAGCTGCTGTGGACAAAACGAATATTTAGAAGTTCACTTCAATTGGTTCCAGATTTTCTAATGGAGGAAATATTTGTTAGAGAATTATGTTGGAATTTGTCACACCTAGATCTTGTTCATTCCAGATACAAGTGAATTCAGAAGTGGTGACCCCATTGTATCATCAGAATGTTGGGCAGTATTGAATGTGAGCTTATTTTTAGAAGAGCTACTTTGGCTTTCAATTGCCCTTATTATTTGAAAGTCGCTCATTGTGAATACTTCTTTCTAATATTAAAAGTGGAAAACTGGTTGAAATAGATACTAGAACAGCTTTCCTCACCTCCTTGTATTTTGTGTTTGAATGCCAAGGTGCTGTAAATATGCCATCCATATGCTTAGGATATTTCATATATTATAAAATATTTTAGACTTTATTTTACATTTTGACATGTTAATATTAAAATGTGGGGGGGGGGAGATCCAGAAGCACAGAGCTCACTACATGGTTTGTACTTGATAAATAATTTATTCAATGAATTTGTCTGTGTTCACAAATAAATAAGATTAGACCAAAACCATAATATCATTAGTTTTTTTGAAAGAAATGAATGGGGTTGGTCACCAGCAGGATCCTAGGGTCAAATTTCTATATATTATGAATAATAACTATAAAGTACTTTTTGCCAGTAGTGCTGAGGATAGATAAGCTTTATTTATATTAATTATAATTGAATGATATTTTAATTGAATAATATTGAATAACAGTAGCAAGAGTTGCTATGGCCTATTTTATTACCTTTGCTCCCAAGATAGGCACATGCCAAAACCTTTATTCACTGTTGAACATTTGAAATTGGAGTCTGAATTTCCTCTTCTGCTTAATTATTATCTATTCCTAATCTGTCCCTTCTCCCAAAATACTCTAGATTGCAGAGTGAGAATGTGAAAAACTTGAGCCATAGAATATGAAAAACTTGAGCCATAGAATGTTGTTAATGTTAACGTTAAGTGGGAAGTTCAAGGATTCCCTGTAGAATTGAGTGACTGCTACAATGATCCTATCAAGATAAATGTCGTTAAAGTTCTGCTGGACCCAGGAACATGTGTTTAAGCAACAAGGGCCCAGATTAGCTATTCTTGACCATTAAATTGTTAATTATAAAGTGGTGTTAATACACTAGAATTTTAAAAATGACAGCTTGTTATTTATTTATTTTTTGCTTTTCAACTCTGAAAATTTATCAGATACAAAGCATTAAAATTTATGTATTTGCATAGCACAGGGAGATCAGCTCCATGCTTTGTGACAACCTAGAGGAGTGGGATAGGGAGGGTGGGAGGGAGATGAAAGAGGGAGATATGGGGATATATGTATACATATAGCTGATTCACTTTGTTGTACAGCAGAAACTAACACGGCATTGTAAAGCAATTATACTCCAATAAAGACATTTTAAAAGTTTATGAATAAATCCTTGAAACCAAGTACAGATTTGGAGAGATTCAAATCTTGAAATGACAGCTGTTCTGTGATCAGGGTTTAGGCCATAAAGGTTTGTTGTCCAATTAATGATCAGTTTTCCTCATCAGACATTTTTAACATGTTAAAGATCTTTCTTTTCTTTTTGGCGGGAATGGGTGCTATGATTTTTGCAAAAACAATGAAATTAATAGCTGTTTGAAAATTCCATAAGGATAGCAGGAGAGATGTAGTCATATTCCTTTGCCAGAATTGATTTTAGAAGCTTAGTACAGCCCTGCTTCCTTCAGGCAAAAGCTGCAACCCAATGGTCTGATTCCCACTTCAGGGTTATTTTTGCCACGTGATACTTCTTCCCTCCCTCAAACTCTAGTCTGTTTCTGGTTACCAATTTTTAAGTAAAGAGCACTACCAAGTTCAGAAATATCAAAACAAGTACAGTTTGTTATATTACAAATTACTGGACATTGAAGGAAATTAAGCTGTCTTTTTTATATAGGAACCTATTCTAACCCAGTATCAGTTCGGAATGTGATTTGGAAATCCTTTTTTTCTACTCCTGGCCATGAAAATGGATATGTACAATTCATTTCGCTGGCTTAGTTCATATTCCTAGTGGTGAATGGCTAATATATAGGAGACATTTGCAAGTGCCTAGAGGGCAGGGACTATATTTTATTCTTTTCTGTAGCCTCAAGGCCTAGCACAGTGTCTGGCATGTGTATAGATACTTACAAAATACTTAATGAGTTTAGAGGTACTCTCTTCTGTATAACTGATCCACAAGAAGATTAATTGAATAGCTTTGATCTTATTAGCACCATGTTTTAACCAGCTGAGCTGTACAACCCATATTTGGCTTCTTAAGCCTGGTACTTTCCAAATGAGATAGTTGTTGTAGCAATATTTTGGATAGAAAAATGAAAAGCTTGACACCTTGTATAAGAGCCTATGTATTAGTACATCAACATTGGTTTTAAAGGTCAACTGTAAGGGGCTTCCCTGGTGGCTCAGTGGTTAAGAATCTGCCTGCCAATGCAGGGGACACGGGTTCGAGCCCTGGTCCGGGAAGATCCCACATGCCACGGAGCAACTAAGCCTGTGCGCCATGACTACTGAGCCTGTGCTCTAGAGCCCACAAGCCACAACTACTGAGCCTGCGCTCTAGAGCCCACGAGGCACAACTACTGAAGCCCGCACACCTAGAGCCCGTGCTCCGCAACAAGAGAAGCCACCACAATGAGAAGCCCGCACACCACAATGAACAGTAGCCCCCACTCGCCGCAACTAGAGAAAGCCCGCACGCAGCAACGAAGACCCAACGCAGCCAAAAATAAATAGATAAATAAATTTATTAAAAAAAACAAGAAAGAAACTGCCAAACTGTTAAAAAAAAAAGATCAACTGTAATAATGGTTTAAGGAAATAGCAATAATTTTAAAGATTGTTAAAACTATTTCCTTTTAATACGTTATTGTACTACTGTGAGAGAGTAAACCGATATGCAAAATTCTGCAGCATAAAGAACATAGATTCAGTGATACAGGTTAGGTTTCTGTTAACTGAGCTTGCTTTCTTGAGTGTCTGAACCCCTGTCTTCACAGAAGATCAATTCTTATAATCACTGAAGAAGTGCTTTGAGTTTCTCCAGGAAGGGAGTAGCAATACTTCATCCTTCCAAATAGGCAAAAGATTGTATTTTAATCATCCCTTTGAAAAAATGTCATTCTTTGCATTTTCTAAATCTTATTTAAGATGAGAAAAACTTCTGGGCTTTGTGTGCAATTTCAAAGTTCCCTTCAAGTTTCTATTCCTCAACACACCAGAAATCAGAGAAATTAAACATTCAAAACAAGTTCTGAATACGACCACATCTGTGTTTCTTATAATAAATGGCTAACTTTTTATACAGAATATGTTTTGTGATGCTTTGAAAAGATCACTTTCAAAGTCATTAATTTTAATTTGAGAGGTTTGGAATTAGCTGAAGCATAACAGCCCCTTGAATCTCCAATATTTTAAGGACAGGAAGAAAGCTTAAGGGAGAAAAAGGCATGCCCGCTGTAGCAAAACACACACACACACACACACACACACACACACACACACACACACACACTCTCACACACTCTCACTCACATGCCCCAGTCAGAAAAAGATTTTTTTTCCGTTCCACAAAAAGAAGTCTGATTGTTCTTCTTTGAAGTTTTAGGGTACATATTTTGTGTTTTTAACAATAGCAAATAGAAAAACAAATTTTACTTGGGACTGTACATGAACTTTGGCTTTTTAAAGTAGGTATGAATAAGTGAAACGAATAAGCAAAGTAATTTCGTTATAAGTTTTGAATTGTATACTACTTGTATTTAAGTTTTGACTCTGTAATGTCCAGTGGTGCACTGGAGTCATCTGACTCAGCCAATTGTACCCATATTTTCCCAAACTCTACATTCATATGGCCATGGGAGTAGTATTTATACCATGGAAATTGGCACACACTACAAATCAAGGCTTCTTCCACCTACCCCAAGAGCCAGTTGTTAAACATTTACCACTTCCCATCCCGAATGTACCTATTTAATTTTCATTTTTTACAGTCAAATAATAGCTTTAGGTTTCATTGAAGATAGAGAACTGATGTACAATGGTGGTGAAGAGCAGAGGCACTGAAGCCAAACTGCCTGGGTTCAGATACCAGTTCTGCACGAATTAGCTTGTGTTATCCTAGGCAAGTTAGTCAGTCTTATCTCTAATGGGATAATGGCAATGCCTACCTTATAGGGTTGATATAAGGATTAAATATGTTAATACAGGTAAAGCACTTAGGATAGGGTCTAGTTTACAGATGAATCTTATCGGGCAATTTCAGTTATCCAGAACATAGCCAGGGTTCAGGAAGTAAACAAAAATGTCACTGAGCAACCAAACTAAATATCAGAGGGTGGTACTTGCACTGAAGCCCTCAAGCTGTTTCTGGGAGCCTGTTTTATTCTTTGTTTAGATCCAAGCTTGATTGACTTTTCAGAGCTGACAGTAGATTAGATGTATAAAATTAGAAAGAGGGGGGAGATGCTGCTAGAAGCAACAAGTGACAACCTCTCTGCCCCAAAGAAAATTACCCAAAGTGAGAACTCAGAAATGAGTCAGAGGGGCTTCTCTGGTGGTGTAGTGGTTGAGAATCTGCCTGCCAATGCAGGGAACATGGGTTTGAGCCCTGGTCCAGAAAGATCCCACATGTCGCAGAGCAACTAAGCCCCCGTGCCACAACTACTAAGCCTGAGCTCTAGAGCCTGCGTGCCACCAACTACTGAAGCCCACGTGCCTAGAGCCCGTGCTCTGCAACAAGAGAAGCCCACGCGATGCAACAAAGAGTAGCCTCTGCTCGCCGCAACTAGAGAAAGCCCACGCACAGCAACGAAGACCCAACACGGCCAAAAAATAAATAAATAAAGTAAATAAATTTAAAAAAAAGAGTCAGACTGGATGATATCTAAGGTCCATTCCAGCTTTCCAAGCCTGTGACTTTGGTGAAAAATCATAACAGTTTGGGGACAAATAACTACTGTATTAAATAATGGCTTACAAAGATGATCCACTATCAATAGTAAATCATAATCAGTATATCCTAGTTAGGAAAATAGGGCTGTATGGATGACTTTTTTAAATGTCCGTTCAAAATTGTTGAAATTAAGTATTTGTGTAAAACTTTTTGTTACTTGGGAATTTAACTTATATGGAATACCTAATTCTCTGACAATACCAGATAAAGGAAGGCGTTACTGTAGTTAATTAAAAGACAGTCTCTGCCCTTAAAATGTTCCTTAGAGAGGGGGTAACAGAGGAGCAAAGAGGGAACATTTACATTCACACTTGGAACTCGGGAAAATAACACAGGAGGCAGCATTTGAGCTGGGACTTGAGTAACACATAGACAGGCAGAGAAGGAAGGTGGAGTGTCAGAGCAGATGTAGAGCATTTTAGTCTGAGAGAACAGAATGAGCAAAAGGAAAGTTATGAAGAGTGACACTAGCCGATCCCATGTGGCTGGATCTAAGTGTTCATGAGATGGGGGTGTAGTGGAGGTACATCAAACTGGAAAAGTTGGCTTGGGACCAGATCATGTAAGGCTTTAAATGCTAGGCCAAGAAGTCAGAAATTTAATGAGTAATAAGGAGCCACTAAAGACTTTTGAGTAGGGAAGAGGCATGATCCAACCAAGTGATGACAAATTTCAACCAGGAAGGCTGATGAAACTTTAAGGGAAGGGGGAAAATTGGAGTTAGAGTGACCGGTTAGGAGGTTACTGAAGTAGCTCAGCCAAGGAAATTATGAGGGCCTACATTACAGGGCAGCAGGAATGGAACAGAGGATCTGATAATGGGAGATGCCAAGGAAGTATTATCTACATGACTGACTAGGTTAGCAGTGAGTATTCAACTGTGATTCTGAGGTTACTAAACCCGGTGACCAGAGGGTTGTGATGCCATTAAGTGTGATCGGGAACAGTGGAGGGGGAGCAGTTTTTAAATAGTTGCAAGGGTGTAAGGAGGAGGAGATATATAATAATGCTTAGAAATAGGTCTTTTATATGATTAGAAAGCTAATTCAATAGATAGTTGGACTACATATAGCATATATGAATATGAATTGGGGCGATTGAGGCACAGCATTGTTCCTTATGTGTAGACGATGTATATTTCTTGACTATCCTTGTTTTTTAATCTCCACTTGACCACAATGGTCAGTATGTTCCTGAGCATCCAGCCCTGCCACCCACCTCATATCTTCTAAAAGAATGAAAACTTACTTCTGTTAGTCAAAAACATTTAGAAGGATACATCTGTGATTTAAAAAGAAATCTTTAAAATTATCATATATTCCAAAACCTCATTTTTAGAATGATCTATGCTTTCAAAGATTATTCAGGTTACAATATCAGAAATGAATGCTAGGTTATATAATTAATCAAAACTTTATAACCAGAAATTTTCCCGATAGATGGCTTGTAGAGAAAAGCCAAATAGTGACAAAAGAGAATCGAAATAATTTCTGTGCTTTTAGTGCCAAAGCTAGAAATGTAAAGCCCCCAAATAAAGAGAAAAATGAGCCTCTCTCTTGCAAAATAGCCAGTTCTTTAGGACTATTTGCATTATATACTGATAGAGGAAAGAGATGCCAAGAAGACATTTCAGCCTCCTTCACTTCCCATTGCTTCTGAGATTTTCCTCATGTAAATGGGAAGAGAGTGAGTCGTCAGTGTTACCAAACTGAGTAATGGCAAATGAATCAGCAAAGTTATATAAAAGGGTTTAACTAAATGGCTGTCATATGTAAAAATAATGTCTTTTGGAACTTTAAGAATCTTTAATAATACCCTATGAATATATTTGTTGAATTAGTAACTTCAAGTGAGAAGAGGATCTTGATCTTTCGTAGACTTTGGCCACTGGGGGCCATAAATTTAAGGGATTACTTGCATAATAATTCTGCTATATACATTGCCATTTAAGGTTTGTACTCTTGATTTGATCCATTGAAAGTGTGAATGCTATTAACATTCAAAGAACTCTATTCTCTTCCTAAAGATTATTGGTCTCAGGTCATTTAAACTAGAAGGAATATAAACTGTAATAAGCATTGGAATGGTGAGAGTAATCTAATATTCACACACCACTAGGAAAGATAATATCTGTTCTTTATTTTTATCACAAGATTTATAAAGTCGGTAAAGTGGGAGATGTTATAGAGATTTGGCCTTTAGACTAAGACTTATAGATGATTAGACTAAGTAATAAGTTTAGTCTGATTTCAGACTTGACTTTAGTTGCGGTTGAATAGAAACACATTTCTATCAGTTTTACATGTTATATTCATTGCTAACCTGATTAGGTCCATGAAAAACCTTAGAGCATCTTGGACAAATTTTATTTTATTTTATTTATTTATTTATTTATTTTTTTTGCGGTACACGGGCCTCTCACTGTTGTGGCCTCTCCCGTTGCACAGCACAGGCTCCAGACGCACAGGCCCAGCGGCCATGACTCACGGGCCCAGCCACTCCACAGCAGGTGTGATCTTCCCGGACCGGGGCACAAACCCATATCTCCTGCATCGGCAGGCGGACTCTCAACCACTGCACCACCAGGGAAGCCCCAAATTTTATATTGCTCTTGAGGATATAGAAAAATGGCACATGGACATATATATAGGTTGTCCATTTGGGCTTGTAATCATTATTTGTCTCAAATTACTAATCCTGATACGTAGATCCTTATACATTTTAGTAGCGAGCTCATGAGATAGTCTATCACTTCATAAATTGGGAAACATATAGTTAAATTGTTTTGTCTTTCTCAAATCTCAGATTCTCTAGGAGAATTCCATACCATCCAGGTGACTACTTCTCTTTAAGAAAGCCTTCATGTAAGAGGCAAATTGGGTCCCAAACCCAATACTTTTGAATTATAGGTGGCAAACCTGAGGGGAGGAGAGGTATTTGTTATATATCATAGCTTCCTTACTAAACTATGAGTTCCTTAAGATCAGTAACCAAGTCTCAGCATGTTTATATTCCCTATAACTTACATATGCATATGTGCCCAATAAATGTTAATTGAATGAATGTCCTTCCTTTGTCTCATTGAGTGTCATTTAAAATCATTTTAGCTGGATTTTTATACTAAGAATGCTTTACCAAACTAAAACTGAATTCCTTTTCTTTTACAGGTGCAGGAGACATTGTTGCAATCATGATTGGCAATCTGAAAGGCACAAAAATTCTACAGTCTATTCAAAGAGGCATACAAGTAACAATGGTCATTGAAGTAGGGAAAAAACATGGCCCTTGGGTGAATCACTATTCAATTTTCTTCGTTTCTGTGTCCTTTTTTATTATTACGGCAGCAACTGTGGGCTATTTTATCTTTTATTCTGCTCGAAGATTACGGAATGCGAGAGCTCAAAGCAGGAAGCAGGTTTGTAATGGCCCTTTCTTCCAATTTAATAATATTTTACTGTTCTAATTGTAGATTCAGTGTCATGCATTTTAATATTCTTCACTTGCTGGACAATGATCCATGCATATGTTTTGTGAAAACTGGTAGTTTTTAAAAGTGTGTCACCTTCTATCTTCTGAAATCTCTTATTTTCTGAAATTTGTCTATGGCCTTAATCTTGCCTGGTTAAGTCTTCTAATACCTCATTAGGGAGCACAGCCAGCATTTAAGTATATATGGGTGTAAATACATATGTTCCTTTATACATTTTTTCTAAATTACAAAAGCATTTCATATGCAATATAGAAAATTTAGAAACTAGAAAGTACAAGAGAAAAAACCTTCACCCAAAACTCCATATAACAACAACAACAAAACTGTAGTCACCACCCAAAGGTAACCACTGTTATTTTACATGTAAGTGTGTGCCTGTATGTGTGTGCATTTGCATTTGAGGGCAGGGCTGGGAAGAGAGACTAGGCTGAATGTCATGAGTAGGCAAGTTTAAAGATCTAATTGTGCATCATATAGTACTAGGCTCCAAACAGAGTCACATATTCATAATCTCTCCCATATTTTAACAACTGATGTATAAACAGGTACAAAGTACAGAAATAATAGAACAAAAATACCAAAGCATCATTGAACAGGGAAGAAATTCTGGTTATATGGCATTGATCCTACCACCTTTAAAGTGCCCCTCATTCCTCTTATATCCTCACTTCTCTTCCATACCCAGCTTAACTTCCATGGCTACTCCCATCCATACGTCTTCAGTTTCCTTGGCCCTTCTCTCTCTTTGTTAACTTGCTGTCAAAACCCAACCCTGATTAAATCCTACTTCCCACCTACTCTATGCCAGTTCTTTGCTTAGCTGAAGTAGGAGAAAAACATTAGTATCTATACAGGCTAATCTCATTTTTAAATTTATGATCACAAACTCAGAGTGAGTTTGCTTACTGCTGCCCAACAATCATGCCATGTTTTCTTAGCCATTTCCTCTCCTTTCCTAGGTTACTAATCATACATATTCCTATTCCTTTCTGCTTAAACCTCCAACACGTCCTCCAGCTTTACTCTCAACTTGTATTTTGGATCTTATTCCACTGAGAAAATTGAAGTAATCAAGAGTACTTCCACAAGCTTCCACCACATGTACCCATCTATCTACATCTGTTTCTATACCCGATATCCTCTGCCTTGTCTTCTGTTGCTGTAGACACCCAAACATGCTATTAATTGCTTCCATTTTCAGAAGAACTTCTCTTGACCCCAGGCCAGAAACCTTGGAGTAAATTCTTTATTCTTCTCTTTCTCTCACTTCCCGTGTAACCTCCATCAGCAAGTCCTGTTGTTTTCTACCTTCATTATATATCCAGAATCCGATTACTTCTCACCACTCCCATTGCTTCCACCCTGGTCCATGCCACCGTCACTTCTTAACCTCCCCTCCCTCTCTAGAATTCTCAACACAACAGCAGAGTGGTGTGCCACTTCTCCAGAATGATTAGAAGGGATTTAAGGCTTTCAGCTGATCATATAGTGGAGGCCAGATTGTATTTTGTATGTACTGAGAAGTTCCTCCAAAGGCAGTGAAATTCTGGCCACTTCATGCACTCTATCTTGAATAAGCAAAGATGAACCCAATTTATTTCAGAGTAGGGAAGCAGTGAGAATTTCTATATGGCAAGAAGGTTAATTAAATTTGGGAACAGATGAAAAATTGAAATCTTATTATAAAACCTTTGTAAAGATTTAGACACCAGCATGTGGTAATGAGTGATGACTATCTCAATGTTTAAAGTTAATTGACTTCTGTACTTCTCCTTAGAGAAGCAGCTTATCACATTGGTGGCAGGTTCAGCCCGTTACTAGCTGTGGTCAAAAGGATGTTTAAGATTCCTGTGCCAGGCCATTCAATAGTTTCACACTGTGTTAATATTTGGCATTTGTATACTGTGCTGATTTTATCTCTGAAGTTGGAAAGAAATTGGTATCCAGTATGACGAACTATTCAAACGTTATAGTTACAATGACAAGAGTGTTTGGTTCAAAGTTTATAGTTACAGTGACAAGAGTGTTTGGTTTGTGCATGTTCATGGTGGGGTATGTATTTCTGTACTAAAAATGCTATATTAAATCTATTAATGTGGGATTAAACCCCATAAGCAAGTAATACAGTTTATAAAGAACTGTCTGGTGTTGCACAAGCTCCATTGGATATTTGACTCTGGTCTCATCACTCAAGTAATGTTCATAGTTTATCATATATCTTAAGAAAATCAACTTCTGTACACATGGTTAAGAATAGCATTAAAACTTCTCACCTCACCAGCACTGAACCAAGATGGCAGAGTAGAAGGACGTGCTCTCTCTCCCTCTTGTGAGAACACCAGAATCACAACTAGCTGCTGGACAATCATTGACAGGAAGACACTGGAACTCACCAAAAAGATACCCCACATCCAAAGACAAAGGAGAAGCCACAGTGAGACAGTAGGAGGGGCATAGTCACAGTAAGATCAAATCCCATAACTGCTGGGTGGGTGACTCACAAACTGGAGAACACTTATACCACAGAAGTCCACCCACTGGAGTGAAGGTTCTGAGCCCCATGTCCGGCTTCCCAACCTGGGGTCCGGCAACAGGAGGAGGAATTCCTAGAGAATCAGACTTTGAAGGCTAGTGGGATTTGACTGCAGGACTTAGACAGGACTGGGGGAAACAGAGACTCCACTCCTCCAGGGCACACACAAAGTAGTGTGTGTATTGGGAACCAGGGGAAGGAGCAGTGACCCCATAGGAGACTGAACCAGACCTACCTGCTAGTGTTGGAGGGTCTCCTGCAGAGGCGGGCAGTGGCTGTGGCTCACTGTGGGGACAAGGACACTGGCGGCAGAAGTTCTGGGAAGTACTCCTTGGTGTGAGCCCTCCCAGAGTCTGCCATTAGCCCCACCAAAGAGCCCAGGTTGGCTCCAGTGTTGGGTTGCCTCAGGCCAAACAACCAACAGGGAGGGAACCCAGCCCCACCCATCAGCAGTCAAGCGGATTAAAGTTTTACTGAGCTCTGCCCACCAGAGCAACACCCAGCTCTACCCACCACCAGTCCCTCCCATCAGGAAGCTTGCACAAGCCTCTTAGATAGCCTCATCCACCAGAGGGCACACAGCAGAAGGAAGAACTACAACCCTGCAGCCTGTGGAACAAAAACTACATTCACAGAAAGATAGACAAGATGAAAAGGCTGAGGGCTATCTACCAGATGAAGGAACAAGATAAAACCCCAGAAAAACAACTACATGAAGTGGAGATAGGCAACCTTCCAGAAAAAGAATTCAGAATAATGATAGTGAAGATGATCCAGGACCTTGGAAAAAGAATGGAGGCAAAGATCGAGAAGATGCAAGAAATGTTTAACAAAGACCTAGAAGAATTAAAGAACAAACAAACAGAGATGAACAATACAATAACTGAAATGAAAACTACACTAGAAGGAATCAATAGCAGAATAACTGAGGCAGAAGAACGGATAAGTGACCTGGAAGACAGAAGGGTGGAATTCACTGCTGCAGAACAGAATAAAGAAAAAAGAATGAAAATAAATGAAGACAGCCTAAGAGACCTCTGGAACAACATTAAACACAACAACATTCACATTATAGGGGTCCCAGAAGAAGAAGAGAGAAAGGACCAGAGAAAATATTTGAAGAGATTATAGTCGAAAACGTCCCTAACATGGGAAAGGAAATAGCCACCCCAAGTCCAGGAAGCACAGCGAGTCACATACAGGATAAACCCAAGGAGAAACACGCCAAGACACATAGTGATCAAATTGGCAAAAATTAAAGACAAAGAAAAATTATTGAAAGCAGCAAGGGAAAAATGACAAATAACATACAAGGGAACTCCCATAAGGTTAACAGCTGATTTCTCAGCAGAAACTGTACAAGCCAGAAGGGAGTGGCATGATATACTTAAAGTGATGAAAGGGAAGAACTTACAACCAAGATTACTCTACCCAGCAAGGATCTCATTCAGATTCGATGGAGAAATCGAAAGCTTTACAGACAAGCAAAAGCGAAGAGAATTCAGCACCACCAAACCAGCTCTACAACAAATGCTAAAGGAACTTCTCTAAGTGGGAAACACAAGAGAGGAAAAGGACCTACAAAAACAAACCCAAAACAATTAAGAAAATGGTCATAGGAACATACATTTCGATAATTACCTTAAACATGAATGGATTAAATGCTCCAACCAAAAAACACAGGCTTGCTGAATGGATACAAAAACAAGACCCATATATATATATATACTTCTAGAGTAATGGAAATAAAAGCAAAAATAAACAAATGGGACCTAATGAAACTTAAAAGCTTTTGCACAGCAAAGGAAACCATAAACAAGATGAAAAGACAGCCCTCAGAATGGGAGAAACTATTTGCAAACAAATCAATGGACAAAGGATTAATCTCCAAAATATATAAACAGTTCATGCAGCTCGATATTAAAAAAACAAAGAATCCAATCCAAAAATGGGCAGAAGACCTAAATAGACATTTCTCCAAAGAAGACATACAGATGGCCAAGAAGCACATGAAAAGCTGCTCAACATCACTAATTATTAGAGAAATGCAAATCAAAACTACAGTGAGGTATCACCTCACACCAGTTAGAATGGCCATCATAAGAAGATCTACAAACAACAAATGCTGGAGAGGGTGTGGAGAAAAAGGAGCCCTCTTGCACTGTTGGTGGGAATGTAAATTGATACAGTCACTATGGAGAACAGTATGGAGCTTCCTTAAAAAACTAAAAATAGAATTACCATATAATCCAGCAATCTCACTGCTGGGCATATACCCAGAGAAAGCCATAATTCAAAAAGACACATGCACCACAATGTTCATTGCAGCACTATTTACAATAGCCAGGTCATGGAAGCAACCTAAATGCCCATCGACAGATGAATGGATAAAGAAGATGTGGTACATATATACAATGGGATATTACTCAGCCATAAAAAGGAACGAAATTGGGTCATTTGTAGAGACATGGATGGATCTAGAGACTGTCATACAGGGTGAAGTACGTCAGAAAGAGAACAACAAATATCGTATATTAACGCGTATATGTGGAACCTAGAAAAAGGGTACAGATGAACCAGTTTGCAGGGCAGAAATTGAGACACAGATGTAGAGAACAAATGTATGGACACCAAGATGGGAAGGTGGTGGGGGAGTGGGGGTGTGTGTGATGAATTAGGCGATTGGGATTGACATGTATACATTGATATGTATAAAATTGATCACTAATAGGAACCTGCTGTATAAAAATATTAAATTTAAAAATTAAAAAACTTCTCACCTTTTAGAGAAGGCTTTTGAGAGGACATTTTTCACTCCTTAATGGGTTATATCTGTTTATCCTTTGGTGACTAAAGGATTAAATATATGACTGATAATCGCTTTTGCTTATATATACTTGAGAGTGCTGAAATGTCATTTACATGGTATTTAATTTTCCTGACTTCTTATTTTTAAAACAGAAAGCTTGATGCATATGATGGTTATAACTATCACTAAATATTTAACTGCATTATCCCCATTTTGCTGGTAAAAATAGTACTGAAACTGAGTAATGAAAATTTACCTTTGTTAAAATTCATTAGAATATTCAGGAATGTCTTCCCTCTGAACCATTATGACACACAGTAGATAATGTCAGGCAAACTGATAAATGTATAACCATAAATTTTGATGACCATAATGCCCAATTATAATGGACAGCATTTAGTGGTCGTATGCCTGACATTCCATAGTATGATGTGTCAGAACACACATCATCGCTGTTTTTGTGGATGGAAAGCTTTTAAGCAAGATGAAAACTATCAATGGGTTGTGAATGAAAATAACATATTAGGCATTATATGGTGGATTCATGTCTTCACTGGGAACAACCCTAACCTAAGACAATGAAGATTATGGAAAACCTTCTGGCATGCTCAAACTGAACTGAGTTTGGGAGTCACCATTATACACTTGACTCTGGCATGGGACACCCAGCATTTTTGGGATATAGTGCATGTACCTTAACCTTACTCAAGCAGTCAGTACTCAGTGGAAACAAGGTATGTGTTGGATTAAACATTGGCCAGTGAAACAAAACAGGGCTCTAGGTGAAAGAGAAGCTGGCCTTCGTATAATGGAACAAGCTGAATTTACTTTTAATGAAAACGGTCTTTCAGAAGAAAAGAAGTTACTCTCTGAAATAGATTGGTAGGAATCATCTTCCAAGAGCAGAGAAAAGAATGGGAATCCACTTGGAAAGATGATAAAGACTTAGTAATATGGTCACACAGACCCAATACATAATGCTAGAGAATGTTAGCACTCAACACTTGGAAAGAGCGTATACTCTGACACAACAGGGTCTGTTAACTATTTTACTCCAAATGGGGACCCAAGTAGTCATGGGGTAATGACCTTCCATTTTTACTTATGGAAGTTCAGGAAGAGCATCTTTTTTTAAAAAAAATAAATAAATTTATTTATTTATTTTTATTTTTGGCTGTGTTGGGTCTTCGTTTCTGTGCGAGGGCTTTCCCTTGCGGCAAGTTGTGGCAAGCGGGGACCACTCTTCATCGCGGTGTGTGGGCTTCTCACTGTCGCGGGCTCTCTTGCTGTGGGGCACAGGCTCCAGACGCGCAGGCTCAGTAGTTGTGGCTCACGGGCCCAGTCGCTCCACGGCATGTGGGATCCTCCCAGACCAGGGCTCAAACCCATGTCCCCTGCATTGGCAGGCAGACTGTCAACCACTGCACCACCAGGGAAGCCTCAGGAAGAGCATCTTTGAGACACATGCAGAGCCACAAACTTATGGAAATTTTCTGGGTGAAATTGTAACTTACATTGCTGATCTCTGACTCACATCTGCCAAAGGATGGACCAAAATAAGATGAGTTATAGGAATAAGAATAATACTGAATGATACCTGTGTATTCCCCATGGGAGGAGACAGCCTAGCTGCACAACAGTCAGTGGGAAAACTGTATAATAGTGTGAGTTGAGACAAATGATTGACTTTGTCCTCAGCTAACATGGAACCTAGAAATGACAGAATCATCACCACTGGTGGTAACACTTGTCCATAATAATATCTGGTATGTGGGCAAAGAACAATTTCTTCTAGGAAGATTTAATAAACACTTCTGTGATACATCCTGACTTCTTTTGTAACCAGATGAAACTGTATCATAACCACACTGTGATATGGTGTAATACTGATATTGTTGGTAAGGTTCAACTGCCTTATATAAATACATCTTATGATAATGAAATGTATTGGGAAGCTGAACTAAAACCTCCCCAGGATGTGTTACCAATGGAGAGTGACTGGCCTGAGGAAGAATTAGATATAGTTCATTACTTTAAATAGCTCTGTACAAGTTTATCCCAAAGTTCAAGTGGCCATAGATCAAGGGAGTAAAGAGATAATTAAGTTGGTACATCAATAGAAAGATGTTTTAAATGGTCTTATAGATTGGAATAATTATTTCTTTGAGCCTGTTTTCATCCTTCATTGCCTTCTGCAAGTATTAGATATGGTTATGTTGTTCTTGCTTACCTTATGTATAAATGCTGTACTAATTGTAAAAGCCCAAAATGACTGTTTTGTTGTTAAAAGAGACTATGATTGAGAGTGAGAGTAGATTGTAAGGAAAGAGACAACACAGTAGATCTAGCTGCTTACTCCTTGCAAGTCTCCCAGGAAACCATGCTTGGCCTTTGGCCAACCCTGGGTTATGGCCGTCAAGATGGTTTTATTTTGTTTGTTTTGTTTTGTTTGCTTTTCTGTTTTCTTCCAGTTTTATTGAGATATAATTGACATAGCACTGTATAAGTTTAAGGTGTACAACACAATGATTTGACTTACATACATCCTGAAATGATTAACGCAGTAGGTTTAGGGAACATCCATCATCTCGTGTAGATACACATTAAAGAAAGAGAAACAAATATTTTTTTTCCCTTGTGATGAGAACTCCTAGGATTTACTCTCTTAATAACTTTCATTTATAATATATAGCAGTGTTAATTATACTTGTCATGTTGTACATTATATCCCTAGTACTTACTTATCTTATAATTGCAAGTTTGTAGCTTTTGACTACCTTCATCTAATTCCCCCTTCCCCCACCATCCGCCTCTGGTAGTCACAAATCTGATCTCTTTTTCTGTAAGTTTGTTTGTTTGGTTGGTTGGTTGCTTTTTGCCTGTGCCATACGGCATGTGGGATTTTAGTTCCCCGACCAGTGATCGAACCTGTGCCCCCTGCAGTGGAAGCATGGAGTCTTAACCATTGGACAGCCAGGGAAGTCCCAAGTTTGTTTGTTTTTGAAATATAATTGACCTACAATGCTATGTTAGTTCCTGGTATGTAACACAGTGATTCAATATTTCTGTGCATTTGAAAATGATCGCCATGATTGTCTAGTTGTCATTTGTTACCATAAAAAGATATTACATAATTATTGACCGTATTCCACACACTGTGCATTTCATACTGGTGACTCATTTATTTTGTAACTGAAATTTGTGCCTCTTTATCTCCCTGTATACAGTGGAATATTACTCAGCCATAAAAAAGAATGAAATCTTAACCATTTGTGACAACATGAATGGATCTAGAAGATATTATGCTAAGTGAAATAAGTCAGGCAGAGAAAGACAAATACTGTATGATTTCACTTATATGTGGAATCTAAAGAACAAAGCAAATGAACAAACATAACCAAATAGAAACAGAGTCATAGATACAGAGAACAAACAGGTGGTTGCCAGAGGTGGGGGGCAGTGGGGAGAGGAGAGAAATAGGTGAGGGAGATTAAAAGGTACAGACTTCCAGTTACAAAATAAATGAGTCAAAGTGTTCTTTATGTTAGTGATTGATGATTTTGTTATACACATCTGGAGCAACAATCAGGATAAATAATATGCACCTGGTTTTGTTGTTGGGGTCTTGAGTTTGGAGCAGCATGGCCAACTGCTAGCAGAATTATCTAGTGACCAGTCCCCCATCTGAGCCTCAGATCCTGAGACTCAAATTGGCTTCCTGGGCAGAGATATGTCACACATGTCCTTATAGTTTGATGCCAAAGAGATAGCACTCCTGTGTGGGCTCAGATGAGGAAGAACTTAGCTACATTAATATCTTAAAATTTGTCCTTGAACCTAAAGCATGACTAAAAAATATCTGAAGCATTTCTGGTTACATTAAATTTTCTCTACTGTCCTAGTATATGAAATTAACTGGAAGACTTACCAGGTGTCTGCATACTGCACCACTATCAATATATACATATTTGTAGTTGGTGCATTTGTATGTATCTATTCCTGCCTGAATTTGAGATTTAGAGCCCTTTACAAAGCCACTGCTTTGGCTCTTGTATAAGAAGAGCAGAATAAACAAATTCTCGTCTGAGTAGGACCTGGTTTTATAGTCTTTCTCTGACTTTCTCACTGGACAAAAGGAAGCTCTTACAATGGGTCTGTCGGGATTTTTTTAAATATTCACTTACTCTAATAAAGGTTTTGATTGTGTTTCTTTGAAAAATGCTATAATCTGAGTCATAACCTATCTCCTAGGGTAAATTCCCCCTTTTCTGACTGCTCTTCCTTACAGTGCATTTCCTCACACTGTTCACAGGGATCACCTTCATGTAAATGGTCTGTACTCCTATTTCTGTAGTTCCATAGACTTATGGGAAGCTGTTCTATAATCTGCACCTCCTCTTTCCTTTAGGAATACTCTCATTCAAATATTATACAGAGGATTTTTTTGGCTTTATCTTTTTTAATTGAAGTATAATTGACATACAGTATTATATTAGTTTCAGGTGAACAATACAGTGATTCCATGCCTAGGTTTTGCTGGGGAAAAAAGTAGATTTCTCTCAGTTCTCATATATCTAAACAGTCACATCACTCAAACTTTGATTTTGTTCACAGGAATGTATCTGAAGAAAAGAATCCTCTTACTATAATCCTTGATTTTAAGTATCCTGTTTTATAAACTCCGAGCCAAATTTTTATGAAAATTTTTATTTTAAAAAAGTGGTGAGGGACTTTCCTGGTGGCACAGTGGTTAAGAATCCGCCTGCCTATGCAGGGGACCTGGGTTCAAGCCCTGGGCTGGGAAGATCCCACATGTTGCGGAGCAACTAAGCCCGTGCACCATAACTACTGAGCCTGCGTGCCATAACTACTGAAGCCCGCATGCCTAGAGCCCGTGCTCCGCAACAAGAGAAGCCACCACAGTGCGAAGCCCGCACACCACAACAAAGAGTAGCCCCCACTCAACGCAACTAGAGAAAGCCTGTGCACAGCAATGAAGACCCAACAGAGCCAAAAATAAATTTTAAAAAAAGTGGTGACTTAAGAGCAGGGAAATATAGTTTGCTTATATCTACCCTCTTTTCTTGCTTTTACATACCCCAATCAACCCCCTACCCCTACCATCAAGTAATTAGGTTTGACTACGTGCCTAGTGTTATTCATGTGGGTTTCAGTTAAACTAAAAGCTGAATGCTGTGGGACCAAAACCCAGGTGACAAATAACCAGACTAAAACATTTATTTTACTTAGTTTGATATAAATTCACAGATGAACTAGGTAAAATATCTTTGAGTTCACTGTAATTTAAAAATTGAACATTGTAATATAGGATAAGAATTGACCTGACTCTTCATTTTCAGTCCACTTAAAGTGTCACTCAGAACCAAAATAACTATACAGCTGAAATTCTTCAGTGACTAGAACCATCCCAGCTTTTGAATAGACTAATGGCATTAAGCTTCTGTTAAGAAAATTGGTGAAAAACCAAGATGCTTTGAATCAATCTTCTACTCTGCCAAATATTCTTAGACCAGGTATCTCTTAGGACTGGGAAGGAGGTGGGTAGAGTTTATTGATATAAAATACCTCTTTAAAAGAGCTTTCCAGGTCTTCCCTGGTGGCGCAGTAGTTAAGAATCCACCTGCCAATGCAGGAGACACGGGTTCGAGCCCTGGTCCGGGAAGATCCCACGTGATGCGGAGCAACTAAGCCCGTGCGCCACAACTACTGAGCCTGAGTTCTAGAACCTGCAAGCCACAGCTACTGAGCCCGTGCGCCACAACTACTGAGGCTGAGCTCTAGAGCCTGTGAGCCAAAGGTACTGAGCCTGCGCTACAACAAAGAGTAGCCCCCGCTCGCCGCAACTAGAGAAAGCCCGCGCACAGCAACGAAGACCCAACGCAGCCAAAAATAAATTTATTTAAAATAAATAAATAAAAGAGCTCCCCAAATCACAGTAAGTAGACAGTTGAGGCAGGATTTGAAGATTGGGTAATAGCTGACTTTGAGGGTTTTTTTTTCTTATTTCTTTCATTTATCTTCTTCACAAGGAATGTGAAGCCCTTTAAAGGCTTCTTTGCTGTTACACAGTGGAGGCAGTGTGCTATAGTGGAGAGATCAGGGGCTTTAAAGCCACATAGAACCTGGGCTTGAATTGAATAGCAGCTCTGCAACTAACCAGCTGCCTGGACTTTAGTCAAGCTTCAGAACCTTTTCTTGTCCATAAAATTTGGATATTAAAATACCTATTCCATAAGCTTGTTAATGTTTAAACAAGATGACACATGTAAAAAGCTTAGGGTTAAACCTGAAGCATGGCAGGGGCCCAATACATGTTCTCTAAACCTTTATTTTCCCAGGTTTGATAGAATAGAAGCTTTCAATGAGTAAAAGATGAGAAAATCATGAAAATCTGTTTTTCTAAACTCAGAAGTTATTCTTTGAGCAACTACTAGGCATTATGGGAAATTTTTTAAATGATTAAGGCCCAGTCTTTCACCTACTCACAATCTACTAGGAGAAAAAGACACATGAATAATACAACTACAGAATATAAGAGGTAGAAACAATGTGCTATTGGAATTTATAGGGTAGGGGGGAATTCTGATATGGTGGAGAGGTACCGAAAAGGTGTCCAAAGTAATTTGTGTAACAACGTAGATATACTCTTGAAGTTCTGTTTTTGGTTTGTTTTTTTTTTTTTTTTTGCGGTATGCGGGCCTCTCCCTGTTGTGGCCTTTCCCGTTGCGGAGCACAGTCTCCGGACGCACAGTCTCAGCGGCCATGGCTTACGGGCCCAGCCGCTCCGCGGCATGTGGGATCCTCCCGGACCGGGGCACGAACCCGTGTCCCCTGCATCGGCAGGCAGACTCTCAACCACTGCACCACCAGGGAAGCCCTGAAGTTCTGTTTTTTAAGGAATCTAATATAAATTAAAGTTTGCATTGGGGCATATTCTCTTTAACTATTAAAGCCAGAAGTTTGACTTAAACAAAATTATCCAAACATATATTTAAAATAAACTACTTGGTCTTAATTTTGTTCTCCTATGTCAGTTTTTAGAGGAATGGATGCATCTTGGGAACTCCTGCTATCAGTGTGACAGTGAAATAGTTTGAGTACTGATGGCAGTTTTAAAAGTGACCTTTATTCAGGTTCTAAAAATACAGTTTGTGCTTCTTAACAAAACCACATGTCGCTCCTCCATATTGAAATAAATGTCTTTTCTTTATAAAAGCTTGGTAAGAGTTATTGGAAATATTCAAATTGCCCTTTAAAGGATTTTTTAAAATTCTAGGGCTGCTTCATTAAGCATCGGTTTATGCTGTGCTGCAAATGTTTTAGAGATCCTTCATAATCAAGTCCCTTGCTTAGGATCTTCTGGTTTTTTGTTTTTTTTTTTTGATTTTCTGGTCTTAATGTAAGTTCCACTTTTCTCATTCACGCAGACTTGGACATTACATTTAAAGTTTGTGTTCAATCCCATCTCTCTAATTAATTTGCATTAGTCTTGGATATAATCAAAGTTGTATAGTTAGCATTCATCCCTGATGAATTGATGAACACTAGCACTGGAGACTCATGCATTTATATTTTGTTGAATATTTTGGAATGAGAAATCAGACTATATAGATTTAATCAGGTAAATACACTAGAGATCTATTACTTCCTTGTGAGTGCATTTCCCAAGTTGTGTCATAGAGCTTGTTACTTAAACCTAAATCAGAAGTGCTCTAAAGACAGGTTGCAAAATGATTGTCAAAGACTTCTTATCAACTACATTTTTTCCTTGCCCAGTTTTCTCTTGTTGGCTCTATTTTTGTATCATTTGCATTTTTTTTTCATCTTTGTGTTGAAATAGCTCATACTTTATAGGAAAAGAAAGTAGTGATGTTTGGAAGTCTAGGCCAGGACCAGAATCCTGTGGGCCTACTGGCTGTTCACTGTAAGGACTGGCCACAATTTGACAGACTGTAGAATCCAGGAGTTGGAAAAACTTCAGAAGGTTTTGGATGGTTGTATCGTAATGGAATCTTGGAATACGAAGAGCAGACTTCCAGTACCAGCCCTATCATTCAGAGGCTACATGCCCTTTTGGACAAGTTATTTTACTCTTCCGAGCTTCCACTTGCTCAATGTTAAAATGGAGATATCCTCTCCTTTAGGGGATTGTTGTGAGTATTAAATGAGGTAATAGATATCAAAAATAATTATAGGGCTTCCCTGGTGGCGCAGTGGTTGAGAGTCCGCCTGCCGATGCAGGGGACACGGGTTCGTGCCCCGATCCCGGAAGATCCCACATGCCGCGGAGCGGCTGGGCCCGCGAGCCATGGCCGCGGAGCCTGTGTGTCCAGAGCCTGTGCTCCGCAACGGGAGAGGCCACAGCAGTGAGAGGCCCGCGTACAGCAAAAAAAAAAAAAAAAAAAAAAAAAAATTAATTATAAAATAACTATATAAATTTAAGGAAGTAGTACTAGCTTCCTGCTCCAAGCCACAGTAAACAAAATGGCTACCTTGATGTCAGAGTTAAGTGTTCCCAAACTCTGGGCTTCAGTGGGACTGACACTAACCAACTCTGAGATTTTGAGCACAGCATTCTTTCTCTTTGGGCATCAGTTTTCTTATCTGTCAGAGTAGATCTCAGGCTAGGTGAACTCCTAAGAGTTTTCCAGCTCTAAAGATCCTAAGTGTATCTCCTTTCACTGTCACTCTGTTATTTACTTGTGATACAAGTGACAGAAGGGAAAATATTTAAGCTCAAAATGAAGTACCAGGGCTTCCCTGGTGGTGCAGTGGTTAAGGATCTGCCTGCCAATGCAGGGGACACGGGTTCAAGCCCTGGTCCGGGAAGATCCCACATGCCGTGGGGCAACTAAGCCCATGCACCACAACTACTGAGCCTGCACTCTAGAGCCCACGAGCCACAACTACTGAGCCCACATGCCACAACTACTGAAGCCCACGTGCCTAGAGCCCATGCTCCACAACAAGAGAAGCCACCTCAATGAGAAGCCCTTGCACCGCAATGAAGAGTAGCCCCCGCTCACCACAACTAGAGAAAGCCTGTGCGCAGCAACGAAGACCCAACATAGCCAAAAAATAAAATAAATTTATTTTAAAAAATTAAGTACCATCATAAAATTCCCCTTGTGGGTGAAACCCATGATTAAGTCTCAAAGAGAAAGTGAAAGGGCTTCAATTAGTGCCTCTTTCCTTCTGAGAGCTAGGCCTTCCTATTAACTGTTTCTATGAGCTATATTTGCCAGTCAGGTAACAATCTGAGAAGTTTCTGCTGCTACTATGCCAGCAAAGAAATATTTTGGCAGTAATGTCCTTGGCATCAAGCCAAATACGTTTCACAAAATGATATCTTATACGAGGCAGGTTTGGGCATTAAGGAATTTCCTCACATACCTACACCCATGGATTATTCCCTTCCAAAATATATTTGCTACAGATATGTATAAATCTGTAATGCTAATTGATGAATAAATAGTACTTTATATTTTCATCTAATAAACATTTTATTGAGTGTCTGCTATCAGCCGGACATGATGCTGGATACTTTACTTACGTTATCTCTAATTTTCATGTAACCTCAATCAGTGTCACCTAGGGGTCTCCCTGCTGGGGATGGAGGTACATACAGGGGGATGAGGAAGTTGTTGACATCCTCACAAGACCTCTGGTTCTGAGAACCTACTTTCTGCTGAATTTCTATAAGTTTGTTCATTTTACAGTACAAAATAGGAAGATTGCTTAGCATCTTCCCATGCTGCACATGCTATCTCTATTCCATACAGCATTCACCCAGGTGTGAAACCTAGCCTATTCTTCAATTTACACATATATTATCTTCACTTGAGGCATTCGTGTATGTGGTAGATTTTACTGAAATAGAAGGAAGGTTTATTTGTGGCATCACAAATAATTTCAAATTAACACCAAATATCTCATACCACCTGGGAGTTTTTTCCTCTGGCCAGTTCATCCCACACAGAGGGATAGTCTCTCATTGATTCCTCTCTTTCTCACTTTTCCCTCACCTTTTAAATTTCCCCCATACCTTAACCTCACTTCTGATTCAAATATATATATACATATATATATATATATATATATATATATATATATATATATATACACACACGCACATATATGTGTGTATATGGATAGATATAGATATGTATGTAATATTTTAGTCTTTATTCCCTAAATGAGCCATGGACTTGCCTTTGCATATTCAGACTCATCTAGGTATATGTTCAGTGAAACAAAAAAGGCTTACCACTCTCAGAATCCACCCTCCTTACAAGGCAGTAGTGGTTATAAACAGCATTTTCCCCCCTAATACCAAATAACACTGTAAGGATTGGTATTATCCTCATTTTATAGATGAGTAAACAAGCTCAAAGATTTAATGACTTGTCCAGGATTATTCATTTAGTAAGTGACAAAATCATATTTTGAAGCTAGGTCCGTTTGCATCCAATGCACTTTCTACCAAACAAGACATGATTCAAAAAAGAAATTGAAAAAGGTGTAATTTAAGGTCCTCTGGGCTTTTGAAAATAGGAAAATTGCTTTGAAAATTCATAGCATCCGAATCCATTTGGAATAGGGACGCATAGCTTTACCGTTGTGGCCCCAAAGTTGCTGTTTAAGAAGGTAGGGAAACATAAGGTTTCAGTAATTTAAAAAAATCCTGCTTGGTATCAGATAAATGGGTATTTATTATGGCTAATTAAATTTTATCTTTTAAAATTTACTTAGACACTGACTTTTACCTGATAAATATTTATTAATCCTCTCTACCTTTTTTATCATATTTCTTTTAAAAATACTTTTTCTAATACCTGCTATTTTTTTTATTACAGAGACAATTAAAGGCAGATGCTAAAAAAGCTATTGGAAGGCTTCAACTCCGCACACTGAAACAAGGAGACAAGGTGCATTTATGACTTGTAAATGCTATTTGTTTTAAAGCAGTGCTACCAAGCCATTGTTAAAAGCTAAGTGTTCTTCCAAAGTATGATTTTCATTAGAATTTATAAATCTTATTGATTTTTTAATCTATTTGATACTGGAGATAGGCTGAATAATGGCCCCCAAAGACATCTAGGTCCTAATCCCTAGAACCTGTAAATGTTACCTTATATGGCAAAAAGTACTTTGCAGATGTGAGTAAGTTAAGGATCTTGAGATGGGGAGATTATTCTGGATTATCCAGGTGGATCCTAAGTATAATCACAGTGTCTTTATAAGAGGGAGGAAAGGGGAGATTTGACTACAGTGCAGTAGGAGATGTGACAATGGAAGCAAGAGGTTGCAGTGATGCAAGAAAGGGGCCATAAGCAATAACAGTAAGAGTATAAGTTTGTGTCATTTTAAGCCACTAAGTTACTGTAATTTGTTACAGCAACAGGAAATTACTACAGTGCTTCAGTACAACTCTACTTGAACATCCATTTTCAGATTTAGCACAGTTGAAAACTACCATTGATGTATAAAACATGTATCAAAAAATAGCTATGGAAGTTTGTACTACAATAAAAATATAGCTACAGAACTTATTGAAATAAAAAAATACCATTTATAATAGCACCAAAACCATTATATACTTAGGTATAAATCTTACAAAATATGTACAAGATCTATATGCTGAAAAGGGCAAAACATAATGAAAGAAAGAAATCAAAGAAGACCTAAAGAAATGGAGGGATATATCATGTTCATTAATTAGAAGACTGTCGTCAAGATGTCACTTCCTCCCCAAACTGATCTATAGATTCAATGCAGTTTCAATCAAAATCCTAGTTGCATCTTTTGTAGGAATTGACAAGTTGACTCTAAGTTTATTTGCAAAAGCAAAAGAACTAGAATAACCAAAACAATTTTGATAAAAAACAAATTTGGGTGACTCACATTTCCTGATTTGCAGGATTATTTTAGAACTACAGTAGTCAAGAAAGCATGGTAGGGCTTTCCTGGTGGCGCAGTGATTGAGAGTCCGCCTGGCGATGCAGGGGACACAGGTTCGTGCCCCGGTCTGGGAAAATCCCACATGCTGTGGAGTGGCTGGGCCCGTGAGCCATGGCCGCTGAGCCTGCGCATCCGGAGCCTGTGCTCTGCAACGGGAGAGGCCACAACAGTGAGAGGCCCACGTACCACAAAAAAAAAAAAAAAAAAAAAAAGCACGGTATTAGGGAAAGGATGGACCTTTCGATCTTTGAAACAGAAGAGACGGTCCAGAAATAGACCCACACATAAATGGTCGATTGATTTTTGACAAAGGTGCAAAAGCAATTCAAAAAAGAAAGGGCAGCCAATTGTTGGCTCTCCATACGCAATGACTGAATATCCATAGACAAAAAAAAATGAACCTCAATCCATACTTTATACCCTCTGCAAAAATTAACTTGAAATGGATCACAGACTTAAATATACAACCTAGAACTATGAAATTTTAGAAGAAAACTTGGGAGAAAAATATCTTTGTAGCTTGGGTTATGCAAAGATTACTTAGATATGATACCAAAAACAAGTCCATTAAAGAAAAAAGAGAAATTTGTTAAAATTAAGAGCTTTTGCTCTTTGAAAGACACTGTTAAGAGACTGAAAAGACGAGCCACAGACTGGGAGAAAATATTTGCTAATCACATATCTGATAAAGGACTGTATTCAGAATATATAAAGAACTCTCAAAACTCAAGAAGAGAACAGACAGAAGGCAGATACTAAAAAAGCTATTAGTGGAAAAATGGTCAAAACAGACATTTTACCAAAGAAGTATATGGCTGGCAAAAAAGCACATAAAATGATGCTAAACATCATTAGTCATTAGGGAAATACACATTAAAACCACAATGCGATACCCACAGCACATTTATTAGAATGCCTAAAACCAAGAGCTGACCAGCTGTGGGACAACTGGAACTCTCATGCATTTTCTGGTGAGAATGCAATGTACAGCCAGTTTAGAAAACAGTTTGGCAGTTCTGTGTGTGTGTGTGTGTGTGTATAAATTAATTAATTATTGGAGTATAGTTGCTTTACAACGTTGTATTAGTTTCTGTTGTACAGCAGAGTGAATGGCAGTTCTTTATGAAGTCAAATATACACTCTCGAAAGAACCCAGCAATCTCACCGCTAGATGTTTACTCATTCACATAAAAACTTGTTCACAATTGTTCATGGCAGCTTTACTCATAATTACCAGAAACTGGAAAGAACCCAAATGTCCTTCAATGGATTGAATGGATTAAAAAAACTGTGGTACATCCATATCATGGGATACTATTTAGCAATAAAAAGGGGGGGGATCCTACTGATACATACAACAACATGGATGAATCACAAATGCATTATGTTAAGTGAAAGAAGGCAGACTCAAAGGCTATATAAGGCACAATCCCACTTATAAGATATTCTGGAAAAGCCAAAACTACAGGCACTGAAAAACAGATAAGTGGGTGGCAGAAGATAGTGATAAAAGGAGGGGTTAATTACAGAGGGGTTAATTATGAAGTGGTATAGAGGAATTTGTTGGGGTACCAGGACTATCCTGTATCTTGACTATGGTGGTGATTAAGTGACTGCATGTTTCTCCAAACTTGAAAAACTGTATACTTAACATTTAGAGTGAATTTTATTGCATGTGACTTATACCTTAATTTTTTTTAATGGAAAAACATAGCCATAGAACTTGTGGCATTGTGCAAATTCTAAAACCAGGAAGAGGTTTAAATCAGTGCTACATGTTTCTCTTGGTACTGTTCCTCTTTGGTTGACTTTATTCTTTCACTTTATTTATTTATTTGTTTGTTTGTTTGTTTTGGCTGCACTGAGTGGCTTTGCAGGACTTTATTCTTTTACTTTATTTATTTATTTATTCATTCATTCATTGATTCATTCATTTATTTATTCATTCGTTCATTCATTCATTCATTATTCATTCGTTAATTGATTGATTGATTGATTCATTCATTCATTCTTTTTTTTTTTTTGGCTGCACCGAGTGGCTTTGCAGGATTTCAGTTCCCCGACCAGTGATTGAATCCAGGCCACAGCAGTGAAAGCCTGGAATCCTAACCACTAGGCCACCAAGGAACTTCCTTCTTTTACTTTTTTTAAAAATAATTTATTTATTATTTTTGGCTGCATTGGGTCTTTGTTGCTGTGCATGGGCTTTCTCTAGTTGTCTAGGTGTGCAGGCTTCAGTAGTTGTGGCTCACGGGCTCTAGAGCTCAAGCTCAGTAATTGTGGTACACGGGCTTAGACACTCTGCAGCATGGGGGATCTTCCTGGACCAGGGCACGAACCCGTGTCCCCTGCATTGGCAGGTGGATCCTTAACCACTGCGCCACCAGGGAAGCCCCTTTCTTTTACTTTTTAAAGTCTAAATATTTTATTTTATTTTCCAACTTCAATTACATAATACACAATGTTATTGACTGTAGTCACCATGTTTTACATTAGATCTTCAGACCTTATTCATCTTATAGTTGAAAGTTTGTACCCTTTTATTAACTTCTCCCTATTTCCCCCATTCCTCAGACCGTGGAAACTAATTTTCTACTCACTGTTTCTATGAGTTTGACTCTTTTTTTAGATTCCAATTAAGTCTAGATAATTTTAAACTGCTTATTGAAACAGTCGTTTTAGTGATGTGATGCTCCTTCTTCTGTAGGAATTTATGTAATTTATTAAATGCATGTGTATTCTGATTTTGCTCTGTAGTTTAATGTATTTTTCTTATCCATCTGAATAACAATAACTATTTGCTCTTAGGAAATTGGCCCTGATGGAGATAGTTGTGCTGTGTGTATTGAACTATATAAACCTAATGATTTGGTGCGCATCTTAACCTGCAAGTAAGTTTGATTTTCTTTTATGTCGTCAATAAGAATAGCTGACTTACAAAAATGATTGTAGTGGGGGAAACTATTTTGAATGTTTCCAATTTGATGTAAAGAAAGTATTTATTTTTAACTTCTTTTCATTTAAATATAGGTGATTGCTTTATTTTTTATTTTTATTTTTTTGCTTTTCTTTTTTTTTTATTTTACAAATTTAATCAGTTATACATATACATATGTTCCCATATCCCCTCCCTTTTGCGTCTCCCTCCCACCCTCCCTATCCCACCCCTCCAGGCAGTCACAAAGAACCGAGCTGATCTCCCTGTGCTATGCGGCTGCTTCCCACTAGCTATCTACCTTATGTTTGGTAGTGTATATATGTCCATGCCGCTCTTTCACTTTGTCACAGCTTACCCTTCCCCCTCCCCATATCCTCAAGTCCATGCTCTAGTAGGTCTGTGTCTTTATTCCTGTCTTACTCCTAGGTTCTTGATGACATTTTTTTTCTTAAATTCCATATATATGTGTCAGCATACAGTATTTGTCTTTCTCTTTCTGACTTACTTCACTCTGTATGACAGACTCTAGGTCCATCCACCTCATTACAAATAGCTCAATTTCATTTCTTTTTATGGCTGAGTAATATTCCATTGTATATATGTGCCACATCTTCTTTACCCATTCATCCGATGATGGACACTTAGGTAGTGGAAGTGGTATAAGGCTAATTATATAATATTTCCATAATCTAGTACAATTTGGAAACTAGTTCCGTAACAAACTTAAGAACCTAGCCAGCATCACTGTTTATTTAATATTGTGTGTGTGTGTGTGTGTGTGTGTGTGTGTGTGTGTGTGGTACTGGATTATTTAATTCAAAATAATTCTACCAATCCTACTGAGAAAAAAATAAAATCAACTTATGAGCACCTATTTGGAAGTCTTCATTCTTTAGCTTCTTATTATCCCTCTCCCAGAAGTTGTTCTTAACACTCTTCCTTTTAGCTATTAAATAGTGGCATTCTTGGAACTTATCACATTGCCTAAAGTATCGGAATTATGTTACACTCAATACTTTATTGCACTATATTATTGAGAATGACTAACTGTACTATTTTATAGTTAGGGAATAACAAAATAATTAAGATCCGAATTACTGAACAAAACCTTAGGTCAGGTAACATCTTAGCTATTTTTCAAGTAAGTGGTATTGAAAATAGTTTTTATGAAGCTAGAGTAATGAGGCTATATTTAAAAGTACTGTATTATGAAATTTCCAAATTTTGTTTCTGTAATAGTGTGTTTAAAAGGAAAAAAAAACAGGCATCCGTTAAAAGACTAAGTAAACTTATAGGGTAACCCGTTAGTATATTAGGCAAAGTGTTGCTAGTTCACAACTGATAACCAAAATATGTGTTTTTTTCCTTCATTAGCCATATTTTCCATAAGACATGTGTTGACCCATGGCTATTAGAACACAGGACTTGCCCCATGTGCAAATGTGACATACTCAAAGCTTTGGGAATTGAGGTAAATGTTGCTAAACTATTTATATGAAGGAACTTAAGCAGTGTGTTATTTATATATCTGGGCCTTCAGGAAAAAAATCCTTATTTTTTAGCTACATAATGTGCTAGACTTACGGTTTATACCAAAAATTGGACCTAGTTACATCATAGTGACAGCGAGGTACCATGTTGGACCACCTCCATTTTCCTCCTTCTTCCCTCTCCTCAAATGTACTTATTATTTGGTCAGAATTGGAAGTGATGACCCCAACTGACTTCTGATACCCCTTGCTGTTTTTTACTCTCTTACTATTGCATAGCAATCAAACTTGTTGTTAACTGAGCATGTAAAGTTTGAGAGAGTATAATAAATATTAAGTTATACTTCGTAAATGAAAAAAAATCCTACCTATTTCGCAGTACACACAACAGAAAGTCAAGCTCAACAAACTCTTCCTGACTTGAGGAGATATACAGATGACAGTGATTCTCAAAACCCCTAAGGTACAGCATAGGAGTGTTTTTTGAGTGCCTTCCTTGTATCAGGCATTATATTATGAAGTGTTCACCCAGATAAACATGTCAGATGTTGATGGCAATCTGCCTGTAACATCTTTCACCCCATTGGACCCAATTACTCCAACTGCTCTGGCTGTGACCTGCAAGAAATTTTTGTGATCATCAAAAATGGATTGTAGGTTTAAAAGGTTAAGAAGCATTGCTCTAATAAGTCACCTATGAAGAAACTTTGTAATGATATGTCAAGGAAGAACGTATACTCTGAGAGCCTCTTAATGTGTTTAAATGCTTTCTGCAGGTGGATGTTGAAGATGGATCAGTGTCTTTACAAGTTCCGGCATCCAATGAAGCATCCAATAGTGCCTCTCCTCATGAAGAGGATAATCGCAGTGAAACTGCATCCTCTGGATATGCTTCAGTTCAGGGCGCAGATGAACCGCCTTTGGAGGAACATGTGCAGTCAGCAAGTAAGCACCATGCTGAGGGGCAATGAGTGCCCTACAAATGATCCATTGGGGATTAGACACCAGGCAGAGTACTCCTGCTTTTTAGCATTTATTCTATTCATCCATTAACACATTCCAGGTTTTTTCTAGTAACAATGATGCAATGCAGGATGCACCCCTACCTTAACTTAATATACACATTCAAATGTACCTGAAACAGATGAAATGCATTAAGAGTGGGGATTATTCACAGAAGAAAAAGATTTTTTTATTGGAAAGCTTCTCTCCGATGCATTTAAGTGTTGGCTTATTAACTTAGGCTAAGGAGAAACTTTTCAACTTTAGAAGCCATTGTTTATTGCATATCAATCAGAAATTAAGATAAAGAAATTAAGATAAAGAATTCCTGGAATGATAAAACAGAATTTAATTTCCAAAAGCTTGATTTATACACAACTTCTCCAGAACCCATTTTTTGCACAGATCAGAAACTGTGTTTAAGAATGATGTGCTGCCACCTGTTGATTACCTGCCATGAAGTGAACAAACTGTAGAAAGTAACATTGAATGTATTAATTTCAAAATTCATGTGAATCAGTATTAGCAACTTAGTAATGTCATACCAGTAGAGAGATTTTAGGGAATTCTGTTACTTTTTTCCTTAGAGAAAACCCGTATACAAATTACTTTCCCTTTCTTTAACTACCACCTTTTTCATGGTTTTTGTTGGTTTGATAGTTTTTCCTCTGTCCTCATTTTGAGATAACCTAATTCTGGCATAAAAGTAGAAGGAAAATGAAATGTCAGGGTGACCTGTAAAAGTTTCAGCTTCCTATGACATGAACCTTTGTCCTTGGTAGGCTTATCAGTGCCATAGATACCATTTCTACAGAGGTCACAAGGAATACCATCATGCAAACGCAAACCTCATGTTGTAATCTAATCTTTGGACATTTCGTAGAGTACAAAGTAGTCATAAGAATCTTAATAATCTGTGTTTTGTTCTACCTATAATAGATAATCATTGGCTATTTGCCCCAGATGAATTCTTAGTTCCTGTAACTGTGTGGTAATAGAATTCAGTGAAGATAAAGGACAGTGTATGGGATAGTTCAGTTTAGCAGCATTGGTGGTTCAGTGGTAGAATTCTTGCCTGCCATACGGGAGGCCTGAGTGTATGGGATAATTCAGTTTATTGTCAGACCAGTTTAAAAAAAGAAAAAAGTCCCAATCTACGTTTATTGTGTTCTGTTCTTGTGGGGGAGGGTAGAAGGCAGAACAGTTTTTGCAGAGAATTTGAGAAGCAAATAAAATGTTGATCCATGTTCCTTCTCCTGTATTCTTTATCTCCATGAATGGTAGTAACACCTACCCGGGTGCGTCAAACCAAAAACTTAGGTAGATCCTAGATCCTTCCCTCTCCCCTTCCTATTGATTCAATATCATTTTTCCTCTAAACCATCCCCTAATTTCCAACCTCAATTCAACAGTCATAGTTTGAGCCACTATCTTCTCTCTACCCATTCCTTCTACTCTTCCTCCCCCAAGAAATTGGGGAAGCCCAGTCCAACTCCTGTTCCTCCTTTAAAACTTGCTCCCCTTTGAGAAGCTTCCTTTGACTCACCTGTGTGGTCCTACTGTCTACTTCGGTAGAACTTCTATCATTGCATTTATTGCACTGAATTGTATTAAAACCTTAAAAAGGCCCTTTGGGTAGGGACAGTGTTTTATTATTCACTATCGTATACCCAAGCACCTAGCACAGACTGCCACATAGTAAATACTCAAATAAGTGTTGAATGAGTGACCACATAGAATAGATTTAATTTTATCTATGATTATATATTAATAGTTTGGGCATTATGCCTATTAACCATTGATTATTATGGTGACAGTTGTGATTTAAATAACTTTGTAAACATACAATTGATTCGTTCATGCCTGTGTGTTCCGTCATTGTTCTGAATTTTATCAGAGCATTGATTTTCAAACATAAGCATACATTGAGTCACCTGGAGGGCTTGTTAAAACAGAGGGGCAACCATCAGTTTCTGACTCAGTTGGTCTGGGGTGGGCCCTGAGAATTTTCATTTCTAAGAAGTTTCCACGTGATACTGATACTGCTTGTTCAGGGACCACACTCTGGGAACCACCGAATAAGGGCCCTAGTTCTTAACCCTGGCTGCACATTAGAATCACCCATAGAAACTTTAAACATTACTAATGCCTGGGCTTTACCCCAGAATTGTTAAATCAGAATCCATGAGATGTGGGGCCCAAGCACAGGTTATTTTTTATTTTGAAATAATTTCAGGCTGACTTAAAAAAAGTTTCAAAAACAGTAAAAATAATGCCCATATACCCGTCACCAAACTTCTCCAAATGTTAACATCTTATATAACCATATACAATTATCAAAAGCAGGAAATTAAATGATAAAATGTTATTAACTAAACTGATCTTACTCAAATTTCACCAGTTGGCCCATTAATGTCCTTTTGCTGTCCTAGGATCCCACATTGCATTTCCTCTTTTCTCATTTTTCCCCAGTTTTATTGAAATATACTTGACATATAATCAGAGTAAGATTAGTTAAATCCATAATCTCACATAATTACGAATTTTGTGTGTGTGTGGTGAGAACATTTAAGATCTACTCTCTTAGCAACTTTCAAGTATTTAATACAGTATTGTTAACTGTAGTCACCATCTATATGTTAGATTCCCCAGAACTTATTCATCTTATAACTGGAAACTTGTACCCTTTGACGAGCATTTCCCCATTTCCCCCACCTTCCAGCCTCTTGCAACCACCATTCTACTCTGTTTCTATGAACTTGGCTTTTTTCTTTTTAAGATTCTACATATACGTGATATCATACAGTATTGGTCTTCTCTGTCTGACTTATTTCACTTAGCACAGTGCCCTCAAGGTCCATCCATGTCGTTGCAAATGGCAGGATTTCCTTCTTTCTCATGACTGTATATATATATATATATATATATATATATATATATATATATATATATATATATATATATACACATACATACACACACACACACACCACATTTTCTTTATCTGTTCATCAGTCAGTGGACACCTAGGTTATTTCTGTGTCTTGGCTATTGTTAATGATGCTGCAGTGAACATGGAGGTGCAGCTCTCTCTTCAAGATAGTGATTTCATTTCCTCTGGATATATACCCAGAAGTGGGATTGCTGGATGATATGGTAGTTCTATTTTTAACTTTTTGAGAACCTCCATACATGTTTCCCATACTGCTGTACCAATTTACATTCCCACCAACAGTGTACTAGAGTTCTCTTTTCTTCACATCCTTGCCAACACTTACCTGTTTTCTTTTTGATAATAGCTGTTCTAACAACTGTGAGGCAATATCTCATTGTGGTTGTGATTTGCATTTCCCTGATTAGTGATGTTGAGCATCTTTTCACGTACCTGTTGGCCATTTGTATGTCTTCCTTGGGAAAATATCTCAGTTCTTCTGCCCATTTTTTAATCAGATTATTTGCTTTTTTGCTATTGAACTGTATGAATTCTTTATATATTTTGGATATTAACCCCTTATCTGATATGTGGTTTGCACATATTTTCTCCCATTTTGTAACTTGGCTCTTCATTCTTTTGATTATTTCTCTTGCTGAGCATTCTTTTGATTATTTCTCTTGCTGAGTAGAAGCTTTTTGATTTGATGTAGTCCCATTTGTTGATTTTGGCTTTTTAAGTCCTTAATCCATTTAGAGTTCATTTTTTAAGTGGTGTAAGATAGGGGTCCAGTTTCATTCTGTTGCATATTTATCCAGTTTACCCAAAACCATTTACTGAAGACTGTCTTTTCCCCATTGAGTGTTCTTGGCTCCCTTGTCAAATATTAGTTCATCTCATACACATGGTCTCATACACATGGGTTTATTTCTGGGCTCTCAGTTCTGTTCCACTGATCTATTTGTCTGTTTTTATGCCAGTACCATACTGTGTTGATTATTATAGTTTGAAATCAGGAAGTGTGATGCCTCCCCACTTTGTTCCTCTTTCTCAGGATTGCTTTGGCTATCCAGTGTCTTTGGTAGTTACATATGAATTTTAGGATTTTTTTATACTTCTGTGAAAAATGCATTTGGAATTTTTATGTGGATTACATTGAATCTACAGATGGCTTTGGGTAGTATGGACATTTAAACAATATGAATTCTTTTTTTAAAATAAATTTATTTATTTATTTACTTATTTTTGGCTACGTTGGGTCTTTGTTGCTGCAAGCGGGCTTTCTTTAGTTGCAGCCAGTGGGGGCTACTCTTCGTTGCTGTGCATGGGCTTCTCATTGTGGTGGCTTCTCTTGTTGTGGAGCACGGGCTCTAGGCACATGGGCTTCAGTAGTTGTGGCACGTGGGCTCAGTAATTGTGGCTCACGGGCTCTAGAGCGCAGGCTCAGTAGTTGTGGCACACGGGCTTTGTTGCTCAGTGGCATGTGGGATCTTCCCGGACCAGGGATCGAACCCGTGTGCCCTGCATTGGCAGGTGGATTCTTAACCACTGAGCCACCAGGGAAGTCCAATATGAATTCTTCTGATCCATGAACGTGGGATATATTTCCATTTATTTGTGCCCTCTTCAATATCTTTTATAAATGTCTTATAGTTTTCAGTACAAATCTTTTACTTCCTTGGTTAAATCTATTCATAAGTATTATATTGCTTTTTGATGCTATTGTGAATGGGATTGTTTTCTTTATTTCTCTTTCAGATATTTCATTGCTGGTGTATAGAAATGCAACTGATTTTTGTCTGTTGATTTTGTAACCTGCAACTTTAGTGAATTCGTTTATTAGTTCTAACAGTTTTTGTTGGTATCTTTAGCATTTTCTCTAGGTCATGTCATCTGGAAACAGACAATTTTACTTCTTCCTTTCTCATCTTGATGCCTTTTTTCTGTTTGTTTCTTTGTTTAAATTTTTTTAAATTATTTTTTGGCCATGCTGCATGGCATGTGGGATCTTAGTTTCCCCGACCAGGGATTGAACCCGCATCCCCTGCATTGGAAGCATGGGGTCTTAACCACTGGACCGCCAGGGAAGTCCCTTGATGCCTTTTATTTCTTTTCCTTTGTAATTTCTCTGGCTAGGACTTCCAGTACTATGTTGAATAGGAGTGGTGAGAGTGGGTAACCTTGTCTTGTTCCTCTTGAGCATGTTGTTAACTGTGGGTTTGTCAAGTGTGTCCTTTATTTATTTATTTATTTATTATTTTAAAAAATTTTTGGCTGTACTACGCAGCATGTGGGATCTTAGTTCCCCGGCCAGGGATCAAACCCACGCCCCCTACAGTGGAAGCATGGAGTCTTAACCACTGGACTGCCAGGGAAGTCCCCATGTATGTCCTTTATTATGTTTGGGAATGTTCCTTCTATACCCAATTTGCTGAGCAGTACACATTGCATTTAACTGTTACATCTTCTTTATCTCCAATCTGTGACTGTTCCTTAGTCTTTTTCTTTCATGACTTTGACACTTCTGAAGGCCACCAGTTATTTTGTAGAATGTCCCTCAATTTGCAATTGTCTCCTGATACCCAATGATTAAATTTATTGTCCGTTGTCTATTTCTGGCAAGAATACCACAGAAATTATATTGTGCCCTTCTCTGGCTCATATCATATAATGAGGCACATGATGCCCATGTCTTATTACCAATGGTTTTAATTTTGTTCGCTTGGTTAAGGTGGCATCTGCCAAGCTTCTCCTTTTAAAGTTACTCTTTTTCTCTTTATAATTATTAATTATTTTATAGAGAGACACTTGGAGACTATGCAAATATCCTGTTTCTCATCATACTTTTTACCTACTAATTTTATCAATCACTGATGTTTCTTGCTTACAATAATTATTACTGAAATGTGTGCCAAATGGTGATTTTCTATTTCCATCCTTCTTTCTACATTAATTAAGCTTCTATTTTAAGGAAGAGCTATCCTTTCTCCACTTATTTATTCAATTATTTATTTATAATATTATGGACTCATAGATATTTCTTTTATTCCATAATATTATTATCATGATTTATTCATGGTTAGATTGTCCTAGATTTGGTCATTGGGAACTCCCTCAAGTTGGTTTGTTTTCTTTCAACATGCCCCATCATTTTTTTTTTAGGCTTTGAAGGCCATAGGTCTTTGTTGCTTTTGGTTGTTTTCTCTTCCAACCTCTTAAGAATGAAAAAACCACTCTTAGCTATGGAGTTGGCTTGCAAGCTGTAGTTTGCTGATCCCTAGGCTAGAATCTAGATTAATCTTGTACTTTCCTTGTCCTAGCCCTGGAATCAGTTATTTCTACAGGGAGTGGGGGCTTTTATTGGAGAACAGTACCTCGAAATCAAGATCTGGGCACTAGGTATGCTATTGCTATTGGGGTGTCATTGCTATTAGCCCTTTCAAGGAACAACGCTAGGAAATATGTGTATGTACTCACACAAATACACACACACATCTACATTCACCTATCTATCTGAAGAACAGCTAGTTCATACTGATATTTCTGATTCCAGTCCAACACCACAGAGTTTATTCTAGCCTTCCCCTTTCCTTATTTGTAACTCCTTTCTCTGACATTGAGAAACCTGGCTCTTATTATCCACAATATATTTACTTATTTGTTCAATCCTAAAGTACACCTAAGTTTCAACATTGCTAACACACCCCTGTGAAAAACAGTTTCACTAACCAGTGTAGTTCTTTGGTTTTAGCCTTATAGGATATAGTCAAAGTATCATTTTCCAAAGTTACTTAGGTTAGTTCTTTTCTTTCCCACTCTCTTCAGGATGATTATATATTTCATCTGTAATATAATTATATTCACTTGTTACTATTTGTATTCCATTTTGAGAACTCCCACCCCCCCACAACTTCCTGGTTGATTTTTTTTAGTCTTTCTGTATGTCTGTCTCTCTATTTATCTATCTATCTATTTATCTATATATTTATCTATCTATCATCTATCTATTTATCTACCTATCTATTTATTTATCTATTTATCTATCTATCTATTTATTTATCTATTTACCTATCTATCTATCTATCTATCTATCTATCTATGCATAGCATAGGTAATTTTTTAAAGTGCCCAGGTGATTGAAATGTGATTTGAGAGCTATTACATTTAGAATAGAGAAGCGGAAGACATACCTTTTGCTCTTAAGGATGCTATAATCTAGGTACAAGTAAGCACACGTGTGAATCAATAAAATCGTAATTGTAAATTAAAATAATGCCATATGTGCTTTATGTAAGGCAGCACAAATCATATTAAAGGAACAGGGAATGAGTGTAATAATCAGAGTATGATGGAATTAGATAAGTAAGGCTTCTTAGACATGTGTTGAATTTTGTCTTAAAGAATAGAGGGGTGAAATCATCCTAAAGTTACCATTTCTTTTTAAAGATGAAAATCTACAGCTGGTAAACCATGAAGCAAGTTCCATGGCAGTGGATGTTGTTCCTCACGTTGACAACCCAACCTTTGAAGAAGATGAAACTCCTGATCGAGAGACTGCTGTTCGAGAAATTAAATCATAAAATCTGTGTCAATAGAAAACTTGAACCTTTAGTAATAACAGAACTGCCAATCAGGGCCTAGTTTGCTATTAATGAACTGGAATAACTTAATAAGAATGATACTGAAAGTGATGAGATGACTAATATTATGCTATAGTTAAATGACTTAAAATATTTAACCTATTAACTTTTTCCACAAACTCATTATATAATGTTTTTCATAGGCAAGTTTCCTCTCAATAGTGGTAGCAACATTTTTAAACATTCAAAACTCTTGTCAAGTAGTCATGTTTTCCATTTATAACAATTTTCTTATAAAAACATGTTGCTTTTAAAATGTGAAGTAGCTGTAATCACTTTATTTTATTATAGTATCTTAATTAAAAATAATACTACTTTAGCTTGGGCTATATGTGTCAGGGTTTTTCTCCAGGTGCTTATATTGATCTGGAATTGTAATGTAAAAAACAATGCAAACTTTGGCTAGTACTTCATGAAATGTCTATTTAAGCTACATTAAGTTGATAGAACAAGATTAAAGCAAAATATTCATTTTAACTATTTTTTGTTTTTAAAATTAGGCTAAATGTACTTCATATGAGTGTCAAGCATAGTTTATCAGAGAATATGGACTGGACTGGATTGATTGGTTTATTAGTGACACCAATTTGACAAAAGATTATAGACAAAAACTACTTACAGAAACACTGTATAACTATTTCTCAAATTTTACTTATGGGACTTTCAAAAGCAGAGTATATAAATCATCATACTATTTGAAAATGATTATGAATAAGTCACACAAAAATTGGTAAGTGATCTTTGTGTATGAATTTGTCTACAGAAATTAGTCTGTAGAAAATATTTTCCAAACAATGTTGACTTTGAAAATTGAGTTTACATTTTACCTAAATGGGCTAAAATGACATTAGGTAAACTAAAATTCTGTCCATGTAGCTATAAATTTCGTGAATGCATTTTCTTGGTGTTTGAAAAAGAATTGGGGGAGGGGGAGAATTCCAGGTGCCTTAATATAAAGTTTGAAGCTTCATCCACCAAAGTTAAATAGAGCTATTATAAAAATGCACTTTACTTCTATTCTCTGTGGCTTATCTTTGGTTTTAGAGTTTTGTTTCCAGTACAAATTCCAGCAGAATTTAGGCAAAAGCAGAATAGACATTTATTTTTGTTGGCTAAATGTAGAATGGATGAAACCATTGCATTCTTGTACACTGATTTGAAATGCTGTAAATATGTCCCGATTTGTATTGATTCTCTTTAAATATAAAATGTAAATAAAATATTCCAATAAAAGTTTGTGTTTGGTGTTTAGTTATCATATACTAACTTTTAATATATGCTTGGATTTAGGAGGGAAAAAGGTTTAATGTAAATGGTCATTGATATATTTGATCAATAAAAACTAAAACTTTACATTTACATATTTCATTACATAGAGAGGAACTGCTGCCATTATAATATAACTGAACCTACCATGAATTATTTTTAAATGTCAGCAAGGTAAATAATGAGGTTGACCACTGATAATATAAGGTTAGAAAAAGACCATGATGTCAGTCCATCTTTATACTACCCAAGACATAAGGCCGTTTTATTGCTTTAAAGTTACCTTTTCCTTCAGCCGTCTCTTTGGCAGTATCATTCTTGGGATGCTGTTAATGAGTTAAATGCATCTCTTTATTTTTTCCAAACATGTTAAGAATAAACAGTTGCTTGTAACACTTCAGAACCATGATTATCAAACCAGGGTACACGTATGTCTTCTGTGGCAATATGCCAAATGTACGTGTGTGTGATGCCACACAATAAAGTTGGCCTATATTCTTAGAAAATTAATCATTTCAAGCTTTGTGGGGTTTCTTCTGGGGAGGCATTTATAACTTTTTAAATTTTTAATAGCTGTATTGACATAATTTATATACCAAAAATTCACCCATTATAAATGTATGGTTCCAAGATGCCTCACAAATGTATATAGAGTTGTGTGATTATTTTCACCACAATCAAGTTGAGAACATTTCATCACCCCAGAAAGTCCCCTCATGTCCATTTGCACTCAGTTTCTGGTCCCATTCCTAACCCTAGGCAACCACCAATCAGCTTTCTGTCTCTATGGATTTGCCTATTCTGGACATTACATTTAAATGGAATCATACAAGATACGGTCTTTTGTGACTGGCTTCTTCCACTTAGCATAATATTTTCAAGGTTCATCCATGTTGAAGCATGCAACAGTACTTCATTCGTTTTCATTGCTGAATAATAGTCCATTGTATGGGTATTCCATATTTGGTTATCCATTCATCAGTTAATGAACACTCAGATCGTTACCACTTTTTGGCCATTATGGATAATGCTGCTATGAACATTCATGTACAAGTCTTTGTGTAGATGTGTGCTTTCGATTCTCTTGGGTATATGCGAAGGAGAGGAATTACGTCACTTGTGAATTTTCTTCCTGGTATTATCTTTTGATAAGAAAAAAGAGTTTGAGCAACAGACTTTATTACTTTCACATGATCAAAATATAAGCTGATTCCTTTAACAGTGGCAATAGATGTATGTATAGGTAGTCTCCAACTTAAGAAGGAGGGGTTTTCTGAGAGTTCATTTGTAGGTTTAGTAGAAGTCAGGTTGTATTATCTTATAAGTAAGAGTGCACATGGTTCCCAGGTAAATCAGTAAAAATACACTTAAAAATACAACTGGAATGCTAGGAACAATTCTTTCCCCCCCCCCTCTGGTTTTGGTTCATTTACTAAATATTTTAGTTATGTTCTATAATATCTGGATCAACTTTATCACCTTAGGTTATAAAAATTTTCCTTACTCATTGTATCTTCTGTTTGGAGTGGACCTTTAAAATATCTTTAAACATTAAACAATATAAAATTTACATACTACTTAATGTAATGAACTTAAAAGAAGTTCATTATTATGGGGGGCACTTTGACCACCAGAGAAAAATGTTCATTATCTTCTACCTTAGAGGCAATTCAGTGAAAAGTTTGAAAACCACTACTCACTAGTTCTTAACTTTTTTTCCTCTGGAAACTTACAATCTCATGAATGTGAGACACTTGTGGACATACCATTTTTGATGGTTAGGGTATTAGTATATATAAATAGAGTTTAGCATGGATAGTTAGTGGCAATTTCTCTTCCAACTAACATCCCAGTTCTGAGCCACTGCCTTAGAAAATTTTAATAGGCATGTCCTGATAGAAACTTAAAAAAAAGCAATTCAGTCATCCAAAATTCATTAATAGAGCTTATTTTTTAAAAGATGCCTATTAGCTCTTAATGGAAACATGATTACCCCCAATTTGTTGTGAAGTTTGATTTTCAAATATCTAATTTGCTTTCAATTAGTGCATCTAAAACTTTAATGTGCCTACAAATTACCTGGGGATCTTGTTAAAATGGCACACTCTGATTCTAAGGTCTGGAATGGGTTCTGAGATTCTGAATTTCTATCAAGCTCCTCCTGGGTGATGCAGATGTTGCCGGTCCTGAGTCTGTATTTTGAGTACTATAGCTTTATATGGTTCTCGTCTAGAATCTTACTGCTCCTAAGCCTGCTGCAGACTGTAAAATATCAACTAAGCTTGTGAAATTCATTTCAAATAAGAATCCAGTGGAATCTTGAGTGACAGCCTCAGCCTTTCCATGGCACAGGTTTGGAGTTGTGATTTGGGGTTTCCTAGTACCTTTTCACGTAGGTGTTTGAGGCTATGATTTAGAAGGCTGAGTCAGCTGGAAGACTGACCTCTGGATAAATGAGGTGTTATTCATCTCTGCGTGATATATCATTGTGTCCATAAATACGTGGCTTGGATAAATCAGAAAACAAGCATGTGAGTAGACAGATGAATTGGGAAGCTATTATTATAGTGCAGCAGGAAAGTGATGTGAGGCTTATCTGAAGTGAGAATAGGAGGATGGGATGGACTTTTGAAAAAAAAGTAGAGGGGTGTGTGTGTGTGTGTGTGTGTGTGTGTGTGTGTGTGTGTGTGTGTGACAGTGGAGGTGGTGAGAGTAAGTTTAAGACTATTCCATAACACAGCATTGTAAAGCAACCATACCCCCAATAAAAGTTAATTTAAAAAAAGCCTATTCCAAGGTTCCTTACATGCACCCCAATGTTCATAGCAGCACTATTTACAATAGCCAGGACATGGAAGCAACCTAAGTGTCCGTCAACAGATGAATGGATAAAGAAGATGTAGTATATATATATACAATGGAATATTACCCAGCCATAAAAAAGAATGAAAACATGCCATTTGCAGCAACATGGATGGACCTAGAGAATATCATACTAAGTGAAGTCAGACAAAGACAAATATTATATGATATTACTTATATGTGGAATCTAAAAAATACAGATGAATCTATTTACAAAACAGAAACAGATTCACAGACACAGAAAACGAACTTCCCAAAGGGGAAAGGGGGGCAGATAAATTAGGTGTGTGGGAATAACAGATACACACTACTATATATTAAATAGATAAGCAACAAGTATTTACTGTATAACACAGGGAACAATGTTCAATATCTTGTAATAACCTATAATGGAAAATTATCTATATATGTATAACTGAATCTGCTGTACATCTGAAACTAACACAATATTGTAAATTAACTATACTTCATTTTTTTTTTTTTTTTTTTTTTTGCGGTATGCGGGCCTCTCACTGTTGTGGCCTCCCCCGTTGCGGAGCACAGGCTCCGGACGCGCAGGCTCCGGACGCGCAGGCTCAGCGGCCATGGCTCACGGGCCCAGCCGCTCCGCGGCATATGGGATCCTCCCAGACCGGGGCACGAACCCGTATCCCCTGCATCGGCAGGCGGACTCTCAACCACTTGCGCCACCAGGGAGGCCCTATACTTCATTTTTTAATGTAGGAAATAAAAGACTATTCCAAGGTTCTTAGCTTGAGCATGTTGGTAAACAGTGGTGCTCTGAACTATGAGAAGCTGGTAGAAGAAACAACTTTGGGCAGGGAGGACATTAGAAAAATAAATTTGGCTTTGGACATGTTGCCTTGACGTAGCTATAAACGATATGTCATGGTTTGTAGTCAGACAAATCCAGGTTCAAATCCCAGCTCTGCTGTTTATTTAGTTATGTGATCTTAGGCAAGTTACTTAACTTCTCTGAGCCTCCTGTTCATCTGTAAATTAAGTTTAAGGTTGTAAAAAATGTACAAGCTTATTAATGAGGGTTAAATGACTATCTGTATATATAGTCATAGATATATATAGATATTACCAGCACAGTACCAGCAGTGATATCCATGGCAGTTTGTAATTCCTGTCCTTCGTCCCTAAAAACAATGTACATTAACATAAACAATCGAATAGAGTGACATGCTCTGCTTTTTTAAGGCACTTTCAGAAAAATACTTTTATTTGTAAAAGCTTGAAATATAGTGCATGACCAAGCCAAAACTATATTGCAGGAGTAAGTTAGAAGTGTTTTGGGCTTCCCTGGTGGCGCACTGGTTGAGAGTCTGCCTGCCAATGCAGAGGACACGGGTTCGTGCACCGGTCCGGGAAGATCCCACATGCCACGGAGCGGCGGGGCCCGTGAGCCATGGCCGCTGAGCCTGCGCGTCCGGAGCCTGTGCTCCACAACGGGAGAGGCCACAACAGTGAGAGGCCCACGTACCGCAGAAAAAAAAAAAAAAAAAAAAAGTTTTATTTACATAATCAATGAAATGTTTTACTACAGCAGGAGCTCGCTAAATCACCCCGCTCTAAGCCAAAAGGGGGTCCGATTCTATAACAGGTAGCATGTGGGTGTATCTGAATGGAGTTGCGCAGTAACGAGGCATAGGAACCATCCAGTTCTGCACAGCCCTTGCTACAACTCTTAAAGTTTAAGGATATTGGAAAAGAATGTGGTTTGATGAGGAAGGAAATAAAAAGGGGGAAGGAAAGGTATCAGTAAAAATAAAGAAGGAAGATACATTTGCCACATTTACTGATCTTTCACCAGGAAGATAAGAAATTATCTTCCTTAATACACATCCAAATTAGGATGGCTTTTCCCAAGGATACATTGCAGTTTGGGCTGTGGGAAGACTGCCTCTTCCCACCCTGTCCAGAAATCTGCCTTCGGAAAAACGACTGCGTTTCAGAAGAGAATCCCAAATTGACCTTTTTCTCACCTCCAAGAAAAATCCCTGCTCGTAGCGCACGCCTGCCTTCTTTGGGCTGGCCCACATTTTGCGAGGGTTAAGCCACAGACGCAACTCCAAGGCAGAATTCTTTGGCTCCACGACTTGGCATCCGGGTGTGCCCCACCCCATTAAAAAAAAAAAAAGCCAGATCCTTGAGGCTTCATTTGCAAAATAGCTTGCCAAGAGCCCCTTGTTTTTTTGTAGACTGCCTCCCAACTCCTTCCTTCCTATAAACGTGTTTTCGCTTTTAGTGCACTCTTTAATTCTGGTGGGCTTAGTTATCGCAGTAAATAAATACGTCCCTCAAGTAATTTCTCACAATGATGTCTCACAAACCACTGACCTCATTCACCTTAGTGTTTAAGCAGCTGCGTATCGTTGTCAAGGTACAAAGATGTGCAGCTTGCCCTGAAAGGGATTTTTTTTTTCTTAAAGAGTTTAAGAAAGAAAAAAAATCGCTCATAAATTGTTTATATCCAGTAAAGCAAAGTTGGACGACATTTTCTGTGGCTGATTACAACATTTAAATAGAACAAATCTGGGAAAGGAGGAGCACTGCGTAAAAAACACTGTGTGGCTTCTGGAGGTTTTATATTCTTATTGTACGCGCGGAAAGAGCTTAATCTAAGGAAGATTCTCAATCAGACAAGGAATCGTATCAAACTCCACTTACTGTGTGACCTTGGATAAGTCACCGAACCTGACTGCGCATTTGTTTATTTATGTGCAAGTTGGGGAATGAGATATGCTTCGTGAGACTTCTACAAGGATTATGTGAGACACTGTGTGAAATCTCTTTTGTACGTGAGAGCTCATTAAACGTTAGTTGCAGCTACTGCTCCTTCCCAGAATGGCCGATCGTTACTCCCAAATTCCGGAAACTGTTTTCGACAGTTTAACACCCTCGGCTGTAAAAGGATGAGAAGAAACAACACTTCTATACCCGGACTCACTTATTTGCCAGAAAACGCTTTAAACTTTTGATAGGCAAAATCCACTTAACTGGTGGCGGGACCCGCTTTGAAAGCACCCCCACCCAGTTCTCGCCCCAGTGGATTGTGGGAAGTGTAGTCCCGCGCTCCAGATGCTTGAGTACAGAAAAGCGGGGAGTAAACTACAACTCCCAGAAGGGAAAGGAACGGGGCTATTTCCCAGTCGGGCGGTAGCGCTGTGGGAGGGAATTGGCAATCTCTCTGCCTACGTGGGAGAGAAGGGAGGGTTGGGGGAAGTGTGGAAAAGCAGAACCTGAGCGGCTGCCGCCTGAGGCAGATTTGGTGGGAGAAGTAGACGGGAGGAAACGGGTGGAGGGGTGAGGTGAGGAGGGCATCTGGGTCGCTGCTCCCGGGCGGCATAAAGTTCTTCACGATGTGGCTGAAGCCCGAGGAAGTGCTCCTGAAAAATGCGCTGAAGCTGTGGCTGATGGAAAGGTCGAACGACTACTTCGTGCTGCAGCGGCGTCGGGGCTACCGGGAGGAAGGCGGCGGGGGGCTCACAGGTAAGCTTTGGCCATCCCCCTCACCCCCTCGCCTCTGGGCCGTGTTCGCTGGTACTTAAAAGGTGGTGAGGGACACAGTCGTCGCCGCCCGCCGCCCGATCCTAAACCCTGGGCGGGGGGGACTGGGGTTCTCCCGCCACCACCTTTCCTTCGCCCTCACTGAGTCCTGAGAACGCCTCCCTGGACCAGCAGTCGGTCTTTGGGTGGGACGGGGAAAGGGAGGAGGGGTTCCTTCTGAAGCCAAGGAAGAATCTGAGGTAAAGGAAGTGTTCTTTCTGAGGCAGAGTACCTGCCCTGTCGCTTTCCATGGGGGAGGGGGCTGGTGACGAGGGTTAGACGTGGGCAGGTCGCATTTAGGCTGGTGACCCGGGCCAGTTCGCAGTTGTGCACTTAACTTTTTTCCACAAGCCTCCCAGTCCCTCCCCTACCCCCCATCGGTAACCGCCACCCTGGGGGTGGGAGGTGTAATTGTGTGGGAGGAGGGATGATGAGGAAAAAAGGAGGAGCTCCAATCCTGTCTCAAGGAATCGGCATCAAATGAGAGGTTAGGGAGTCGGGGAGGGTCCGAGTGCGGGGGAGGGTGAGGGGTAGGTCTCAGAATTGCTGAACCCTCCCGATTTATCATCTTTCACTTTGTCTCCAAGTTTTCAATCTTTGGGATCCCCTCTCAAAGTAACCTTCGTAATTCATTTCTCTCTTGAGAAAAGAGAGAAATGCCCTTTCTTTCAAAACCAAGGTTGTAAGCAAACCAGTTAAACAAACGGAAGTTTCTCTTCCCGCCTAATCTATCCTGCCTTCACTTCTTTGATTTACAAATCAAGAACTCTGGGTCTAGTGTTTAAAGCCTCCAAGGAGTTTTGGTCTGAGACCTGTCGTCTTGGGCAGGGGCATGCAAACTTTTGGTCATTGGGAGGCCAGAGCTCTTCATCATGACAACTTCTAGTTTGGTATTGTGGCCTTGAAGTGATGAACCAGGCTTAATTCAGCAGCGAGATGGAACGGGAAGAGGGAAGAGTCCCAAAACCTGCATGTTAGTCCCATCCTAATCTCCTGTTGAATTATATTCGACAAATTCTTTCATTTATTCAACCCGAAGCGCCTACTATGTGCCACATGGAATGCTAGGGTACAAAGATAATTAACATTCAGTTCCCTGCCTTCGAAGTGCTCTTAATCTGGCAGAGGGTCGGGTTTGGGGGAAGTAACCAGCAAACCAGGCAAATTATAATTATAACCCGTTAACTACTAAACCAGGCAAATTGTAATTAGAACCAAATAACTGAAGGGTTGGGTAAAGATTCATGGAGGAGGTGACATTGCTTTTTCTCTTCTGGTAAATGGTGTCTACCTCAGAGCTGAGAGGATAAAATGAAAGATAACAGGAGCCAAATCAATGTGTCTTGTTAAGATGGTGATGAACATGTGCTCTTTTTTCCTTTTTTTCCCCCAAGACCCCAGCAGTGTGGAGAGAATTTTGAGGTTCTATGGGACATTTAAAAAAAATCTTGCATGACCTATTCATCCTATCCAGCGTCTGAAAAGGCTCTCTTGAAAATATGGCAACAAAAATTGCCTGATTAAACTTCACATTTTGTCGTTTTCTCATTCTCAAAAATTACCAGTGTTATTTTGCAGAGGAGTCTTTCCATTTATTAGATGTATATGTTTACCAGATTAAAACTTGAGAATCAATGGTCATAATTACCCAGTGACAATTCACCCACTTGAGTCCGTTGAGAACAGATTGGAATATATTTAAAATAGATTTTCCAGCCCAGTGTTACAGCACAATATTTTGGTTCCCCATAATCTTACTTTATCAGAATTTTTCCGGTACTCCTGGCCTCATCTACCAAAGAAGTGTATTTCACTTTGTTACAACTACTGTGTTCCTGAAAATTAATAAGTAAATCAGCTTTTTGAGAATCAAACCACTGTTATGTAGTAGTAATTTTTTTTTACTTGTTGCAAATTTTCTTTATATAATCACTCCTTGTTTTCTGTGTTTGGTTTTTCATTTGACGTAGTTTTTTTTTTTTTTTTTTTTTGCCATGCGGCTTGTGGGATCTTATTTCCCCGACCAGGGATTGAACCTGGGCCCTCGGCAGTGAGAGCTCGGGAGTTGTAACCAATGGACCTTCAGGGAATTCCCTTGACGTGCTTTCTTAGAGCATGGATCAGTTGCACCAGTTTCTTATCTCTATCCTACCCACTCCCATTTACTCTAGCCCCACCTCTTTAGAATAAGAGAGTGTTTATCTGAAGAAATAAACCAAGATTTCTTTTTTTAAAAAATAAATTTATTTATTTACTTTTGGCTGCGTTGGGTCTTCGTTGCTGCGCGTGGGCTTTCTCTAGTTGTGGCGAGCGGGGGCTACTCTTCCTTGTGGTGCGTGGACTTCTCATTGCAGTGGCTTCTCTTGTTGCAGAGCACCGGCTCTAGGCGCGCGGGCTTCGGTAGTTGTAGCACGTGGGCTCAGTAGTCGTCACTCACAGGTTTCAGAGCGCAGGCTCAGTAGTTGTGGCGCATGGGCTTTGTTGCTCTGCAGCATGTGGGATCTTCCCGGACCAGGGCTCGAAACCGTGTCCCCCGCATTGGCAGGCGGACTCTTAACCACTGTGCCACCAGGGAAGCCCTAAACCAAGATTTCTGCCACACATGTATGTTGAGAACAGCCACAGCCCCATTTTTGTAGTCAGTTCGTATCTCTGCATGTTTGCTTTACCTGTTGTATTGTCAAGATGCTTGAAATTACCACATGAGAGCTACCACTATATTTCATGTAAATTAAACAAAATGGATCAGAATGGAGCAAAGAGGTGTTTTTAAGGTTCATTTAGTTCTTTTTGGTCCAGAGCAAGAGTATGCTGATTTTCATGGCTGCTCAATTACTGTATTCTTACTTAAAATCGTGAAGCCAAAAGCTTTGATGTGCTTTACCACAAATCTACATTTGGATTAGCTCTCACAGGAGTTAGACTGTGTGCCAGCATAAGCTTGCCTTTGTCCATTTTGTTTGCTAAAATCCAATGTTACGTGCTCCCCCTTTAAGATATTCGTTTATATATTTTTTAATGAAGAAAAGATAATGACCATCTAGAAATGTTAATAGTTGTACTTTCTTTAAGATTTCATTTCTTGGCCATGTGAAAATTGGCAATAAGCACCAGCAATGTAATGACTTTAGCTGTGGATTTGGTGAAGTTAGTTGACTCTTTTTTTTTTCTTTAATTCTAATAATGGAATTGGAGCAACAGAGAACCCTAGGATGGTTTTAGCAAGAGACTAATTTGGAAGTTAGAGTTCTTAAATCCTTTTCTAAATTTCTGAAACACTTCTAGTGGATATCTGGTAGATTACTTACTATTTGCCTAACTGTATCTTACTTAATTGTCCTGGTTCACAGCAGGGTGGAATATCTTGTGAAAATTTTTGTTATACATAAGATTATTTTTCAGATAAAGTGATCTGTACTTTATTACTTCTCATTTAGAGAAGTAATTCACCCTTCTGGGTTTTTGCAGTTACCTTGCATTATTCCTTGTTCCTCCTCTCTGATAAGGGTGATGACTTTTCTCTGGCACCTAAATTTAGCACCTGGCTTTATGTAATTAAAAATAATTTATGCATATTTGGCTTATTAAGCACAAATCAACAATTTGCTCTGCTTGGCAGATGGGAGCTACTACATGAGTGAAATTATGGGGCTACATTCTATTAAGTATTCTAGTGTATGGGACTTAGGAAGGTCTGCCAATTAGGAAGCTTTAATTTTGATAGTTTGTTGAGAGTATTTTGCTCTTGAATCTTCCATATCTGAACAGTGTAAGCAGGTTCTTGTGTGTTGGATTGACAGCCTCCCTCAGTAGACCTCCTTTTTTGTGATGTAGAACAAGACTAAGAAATAAAACATGAAAATGGAGTATGTTTCCTTATCTCTTCTTTCATCTTGGCATCATTACTTTGAAATTAAACCATCTGTAAAAACTAGAACATGGTAATGTTTGAAATGAACTTTCCATTTCAAAATGTTTTATGATATTTATATAAACGTAATAAATCACTATGTGAGTTATCATATTTAAACACATACATAAAAAACAATAAGGTAGCCTTTTTAAAAAGTTCTTAATGACCATCCATCAAAAACACAACGCTTTTCTCTTCTTTTTCTCTACCCCAAGCTTAAGGACCAAACCCTGAAAATGTTCTCAGTTTTCCTTGGCAAAATATCCCTGCATTCCATGCTCACAAAGGAACCATCTGGTAAAATTTTGGCCTCCCAGGTACCTCATTACTGGGACCAGGGTACACAAATGGTGGCCTTAACATTTCATTTTACATAAGGAAAGATCAACCCTCCCCCCCCACACATACACTGTAAATTAATAAATATCATTTTGGCTTATTAAAGAGAAAATCCCATAGGGCAACCCCTAGGGAGGCAAATCACACTGTGTGCTCCGCTCCTTTCTTCCCTCCCTGGAACCTGGATCCCTATGAAATCAAGCAAACAATTGCCTTTAAAGATCTGCTAGAATGATAAAGGACAGCTTTGTAGGAGGTTTTGAGATATGAAGGATGGTCAGTGTCACCAATTGCTCTAGGTAGTAAGGGAAGGATTATTATTTTTTTTGGTAGGGATACATCTATATTATTATCTGTCTAAAACATTAATTATGCTTACAACTGAATTTTTTAACACCTTTATTGGAGTATAATTGCTTTACAATGTTGTATTAGTTTCCGCTGTATAACAAAGTGAATCAGTTATACGTATACATATATCCCCATATCCCCTCCCTCTTACATCTCCCTCCCACCCTCCCTATCCCACCCCTCTAGGTGGTCACAAAGCATGGAGCTGATCTCCCTGTGCTATGCGGCTGCTTCCCACTAGCTATCTATTTTACATTTGGTAGTGTATATATGTCCATGCCACTCTCTCACTTCGTCCCAGCTTACCCTTACCCTTCCCGTGTCCTCAAGTCCATTCTCTAGTACGTCTGCGTCTTTATTCCTGTCCTGCCCCTAGGTTCTTCATGACCATTTTTTTTTAGATTCCATATATATGTGTTAGCATATGGTATTTGTTTTTCTCTTTCTGACTTACTTCACTCTGTACGACAGACTCTAGGTCCATCCACCTCACTACAAACAACTCAATTTCGTTTCTTTTTATGGCTGAGTAATATTCCATTGTATATATGGGCCACATCTTCTTTATCTATTCATCTGTCCATGGACACTTAGGTTGCTTCCATGTCCTGGCTATTGTAAATAGAGCTGCAGTGAACAGTGTGGTACGTGACTCTTTTTGAATTATGGTTTTCTCAGGGTGTATGCCCAATAGGGGATTGCTGGGTCATATGGTAGTTCTGTTTTAGTCTTTTAAGGAACCTCCATACTGTTCTCCATAGTGGCTGTACCAATTTACATTCCCACAAACAGTGTAAGAGGGTTCCCTTTTCTCCACACCCTCTCCAGCATTTATTGTTTGTAGATTTTTTATGATGGCCATTCTGACCGGTGTGAGGTGATATCTCATTGTAGTTTTGATTTGCATTTCTCTAATGATTAGTAATGTTGAGCATCCTTTCATGTGTTTGTTGGCAATCTGTATATCTTCTTCGGAGAAATGTCTGTTTAGGTCTTCTGCCCATTTTTGGATTGAGTTGTTTGTTTTTTTTGATATTGACCTACATGAGCTGCTTGTATATTTTGGAGATTAATTCTTGTCAGTTTCTTCCTTTGCAAATATTTTCTCCCATTCTGAGGGTTGTCTTTGCCTCTTGTTTATGGCTTCCTTTGCTGTGCAAAAGCTTTTAAGTTTCATTAGGTCCCATTTGTTTATTTTTGTTTTTATTTCCATTTCTCTAGGAGGTGGGTCAAAAAGGATCTTTCTGTGATTTATGTCATAGAGTGTTCTGCCTATGTTTTCCTCTAAGAGTTTGATAGTGTCTGGCCTTACATTTAGGTCTTTAATCCATTTTGAGTTTATTTTTGTGTATGGTGTTAGGGAGTGTTCTAATTTCATTCTTTTACATGTAGCTGTCCAGTTTTCCCAGCACCACTTATTGAAGAGGCTGTCTTTTCTCCATTCTATATTTTTGCCTCCTTTATCAAAGGTAAGGTGACCGTATGTGTGTGGGTTTATCTCTGGGCTTTCTATCCTGTTCCATTGGAAGGATTGTTGACTGCATACCTATAAGCTTTGGGCCTTAATTCAGATACCTTGGTAATACACTGCTCTCTCTCCCTTTCCCTTCCCCTGCTTGCTGCTGGAGTCTTTCCTCCCTTAAGCATAGGCTGGAAACCACCACTCCAGTTTACCTTAGGGTCCTGAATCCTCAATCCTCAAGAGTTACGTTAAAGTAATAATGATGTAGATTGTATGCAATTAGGTTGGTTTCTTTTCTTTCTTTTATTTTTTTTGGTTAAGATATTGGAGATTTATAATGTAAGTAGGAAATTAATATTTGCTGTCAAGTGGATGTCGTTCTAATGAAAAGAAAATCAAGACTTAAAAGTGATGATATTGACCATCCTTCATTTTTCAAAACCTACAGAGTTGTTCTTTATTATATCATTCAAAGAGATCTTTAAAGGTAATTTCTTACTTGATTTCACCTGTATCAAAATATCCCAGGGAGGGAACTGAGCACAGTGTGATTTGCCCTCCCCAGGGGTTACCCTATGAGATTTTTCTTTAATAAGTCAACTACAAGCTAAAATCCACAAATGCTTGAATACACCACCTAGTCCAGTGATTCCACTTACCCCATTCACCCTGCTTCCTTTATCTTCTCTGTTTCTTCAATATTTTTATGTGTCTATTCAGTTGTAATTGTTTGATAAAGGCTTTGTTTTGTCATTTGTAAAATGGGAACAAAACTTATCTTCCCTATCTCATGGCATTGTTATGTGAGTCAAATGAGTTTTGAAACCTGTGAGCAAGTATATAAACATTTGACATTCATTTATCTATTAATGAAGGTAAGAGATGTTAAGTGCCATTTTCTTTATCCGAAGACCAAATGAGGATCTATATTTGTACCATTTTCCCTAGTAATTACTTTTCCCATGTTGTATATAGAAATTGATTTGGAGTAGTAACATTGAGTGTATACAATATGCAGTGATATCACTGTAAAATCAAAACACTGATAGTTAATCACTCAAGAATTTTGGTATGATAATGGCTATGCATCTATGGTTTTTTTGGTTGTTTTTTGGCCGCATGGCTTCTGGGATCTTAGTTCCCCAACCAGGGGTTGAACCCGGGCCCTCGGCAGTGAGAGCGCAGAGTAATAACCACTGGACCACTAGGGAATTCCTGCATCTATGGTTTTTAATCAAAATAATAAACAGCAATTAGAATAAAATAGCAGGACAGAATTTCTTTTTGATCTACAATTTCCCAAAACCCAGAAGTTCTCAAACAGTGCTTCTATAGATATAAGTATAAGCATCACTTGTCTTAGTGGTATTGAAGAGTATGTATAACTTTAGTTATCTTAGTTACAGTTTTCAAAACATAATACTTGAAGAAGAAATAATGATTCAGCTGGTGAAAGCCCGTGTTTCTGGTGGACAGTTGTGGAAGGAGTATAGATGTAAAGTAAGCTAAAAATTAATAAAATAAAGGGCAGTATAATGTTTACCATGTTGCTGTACAGCTATGACCTGGATTTTATATTACCTTGATGTTAGAAAATCTGCCCAGTTTTTCACCTTTTGCTGCTGCTATATGAGCACAACAGGTAAGAGTAAATCCTAAATGTGATGTTACAAGATACATTCGTTCAACAGATAATTTACCTAGTGTCTTCTAAAAATCAAACACTGTTTTAGGTGCTAGAGATAACAGCAGTGAGCAGAGCAAAATCCCCATTCTCATGGGGCTAACATTTTAGTTGAGGGAGGCAAATAAACAAATAATATATGGCTGGTGGCAGTAAACGATATGAAGAAAAATAAAGTAAGGTATAGTAATAGAGAGGGGAGGGGATTGGTATTTTAGATAAATTTGGTGTAGGAACACTTCTTTAAGGTAACCTATGCACAGAGACCAGAGGGACTAGAGTATATGAGCCAAGCAGGTTTTGGCGAGCAGAGTGAATATACATAATTCTGTCTGGGAATTTCACTGTGAAGGGAAGCAGAGAAATGGGTAGTAGCTGGCTACTGTCCTGGGTGTTGGGTATACAGTGGTGATTAAAATAGAAATAGTTTCTACCCCCACAGACTTTATAATCTGGTGGGACAGACAGATAATAAACAAGTAAGCAAGCAAAATATGTAATTATTGGGGTAGTCAGTAATAATATCAGCCTGGTTTGAGTGGCTTATAAATAGTCATGTATGAGGAGTATTTGAAACTCCCAAAGCAATTTTCCAGGACCAGATCTGGTGTAAAGTATGCTTATCTAATGTCTTGTTAAACGATACAAAGAGTTCCTAAAAGCAGTGATTAATAACAATAGGTGGTATTCTGGTGGCAGAATCCCAGTGTGACATCTGTGGAGCAACATGCCAAAAGCCCGTTTGGATTGTTTTTAAAAATTAAATCAGCCATCTCTCAGCACCAACAATATCTGGGCTGTGGTTTGGTAGAGAGAACTGGGGAGGACATTCTAAGTGGGAGGAATAATATGGTAGTGAAAAAGCAAAAGATGGCAGTTGCTGGGGACACAGCAAGTACTCCAGATTCATTTATTTGTGGTTGAAAATATGAGACTCAAGATATAGTGCCCTTAGCAACCAGAAACGTTGTTGAAGAGCAATGTCCTCTTCTATAGAAGAGGAAAACCTGGAAAACCGGAGATAGAATATCAAAGGGACCTGAGAATTAAACCTTTGTTGTTTTTTGTCTCCAGTGCCATTTCAATTCCCGCCTAGATGGTCTTGTTTTTTTCTCTCTCACTCCAGTATAAAAAAGTGAAGTTTTAATCATTAGTTCTCCTCTTGTTTTAAACTAACCAAAATCATGGCCAGCTTTAGTTCTTCTAAATAATGATTTTAAAGCACTGTACTATGTATGAGGTTTCATTTGCTGCCACACTTGCTTTTTGCTTTGCACCTGGGAATTCAGATGTTGTATTTTTTAAAATTTTCTGAGGGCTACTCATTTTGTACAGTGATGCATAAGTCTTGAAGTGTATTAAGGTGCTGTAAATAAAGATGGTAACAATTCTCATATTTCTCTATGTTTTAATCTTTAGAAGTATAGCTGGATTTGATTAATAATTCATGTATGCTTTTTTACCCCCATGACACTGTAATCTGCCATTTATGTCATCAGTTACTTACCTTTAAAAAATTCTAAATCCTTTAATGAAACAAAAATTTCAGTTAGGAAAGGAAAGGAGAGCTTATGTATATCCAGCTTTCAAGTAAATGTCCTTAAAAAATGAAGGGAGAGGGAAAACAGGACAAAAGAGTTATTTTTATTAACAGTTTTCCAAAGCTCTTAGTGTAAAGTTGGCAGCTTTCAAAATGTCAGCTCTGGCTATTGGATAGTTGTAAAATAAGCATTCACAGTCTTGTTTTAAGGACTTAGAACTGGCAGAAAAAGCAGTAGAAACAGGAAAACCTACAACCTCTACTGAGAACAGTACTTTCTCCTATTTGAATGTATTTCCTACTAAGTGTGTTGTCATTTTACTAATTAGTTTGTTCATCAACTTTTAATGAACTTGAGATTATAAAAAATTCAGTAAAGGAGTACTTGTTTGACTTTGTAAATACGGCAACTTAAGGCAAGATACAGAGTCCACTATAAAGTTCCAGTAATCATTTCTATGGCCCCAAGTTGTAATCTAACATTTTACTTAGAATGGAAATTAAATCTTGTGTGTATTAGGAAGTTCATCTTAATGACTTCTGTAGCTAGAGCAGTGTTGCCTTACACAGTGTCCTCAATCTACTTTACAAGCAGAAAGAGCCACTTGTCAAATGAAAGTGTACTAAACTAGCACATTGATAATGAGTACCATCTTCAAGCTTTGGCTCTTTTATAGTGGCCCTTCCTCCAACACTCAGCTCTTGGTCCTACTTGTTCATCGTTATCATTAACCTAATATAAAAAAGAAATGTTTATCAAATTTGCAGGTGTCTGAAAATGGAAAGGGACAGTTAATACCATAGATCAGTTTTCTCAGCATTGGCCGGATGTTAGATTCAACTGAGAACCTTTTAAAACAAACTAAATGACACTGGAGTATTTATGGGTAAAATGATGTGATATCTGGGATTTACTTTAAAATACTCTAGGAGGGATTAATGATAGAAGATTGGCAAAATGTTGATAATTATTGAAGTTATGTGATGGGAACATAGAAGTTTTAGTTTATTATTCTATTTTTGAAAATTTTTATAATACAAAGTTAAGGAAAAAAACAGAATACCTGGACCCTGACCCAGATGAATTAAATTAGAATCTCCAGGCTTCAGTAGTTTTAAAAGTCGAGCTTGAGGAGTTTTTAAAAGTCCTCCAAATGATTCAAATTTGCAGTTAGGGTTGAGAATCACTATCATAGAAGAAAAAATCAAGATTCAGATAGAACTGGACAAGTTAGAATGCTCAGTTAAAATCAGTGAGCTAAAATTTATCATGGGTAAATGTAAACTGCATTTAGGTTTTTTAAAAAAATCAGCTGTACAGGACAGAGAATTCCTAGGTTGGTGCTTATGTTTGTGAAGAAGATCACAGTGGATTAGTTGATCACAAGCTTAGTGTGATAATAATATGACATAGGGACTGAAAAAGCTGGTATGATCTTTGACTGCATTAATAGAACCATGTAGCCCACAGTATAAGAAGCCTGCATTTGTTCAGATCTTACCTGGTATTCAGGTTTGAGTGACACATTTCATAAGAGACTTTGACAAATAGGTATGTTAAGAGAATGATAGAAGAAATAATAAGAGTCCCAGACAATCTCATGCAACAAACTGGTGAAAGAACTAGGTATATTTTAAGGTAGGCGAGGAGAAGAATAAGCAACGGGAGACAAGGTAACTATAATAATAATACTTGAAGACCCATCATATTGAATAGAGCATATGTTTTGTATTGCCCCAAAGTTGCAAGGAAGTATTGAATAGCATTTTATTTATCCTAAGAAAGACCCTCCTTTTTCTTTTTTTTAAGTGTATAAGAAATACCTTCATTTTTCTATCTTAAGGGTTAAAAAATGTTCATTGTAAAAATTTCAGAAAATATGTGTAGGTGTAAAAAAGAAAATAATGATCACCCATCATCCTGCTGCCCGGAGATAACCACTGTAACCAGGATTGGCTACCTAATGTGTGTGGCCCAGTGCAAAATGAAAATGCAGGGCTCTTTGTTCAAAAATTTAGAATTTTAAGATGGGTGACAGTAGCATATTAAAGCAAGCACAGGGCCCTTCTGAGCATGAGGCCTTAATGGACAGGCCACAAGCTCATAAAGCCAGCCCTGATTATAACATCTGGATATATACAGTTCACCCTTGAGCAACATGGGGTTTGAACTGTGCAGGTCCACTTATATGTGGGGTATTTTTTTCCAATAAATACAACAGTACTACATGATCTGCGGTTGGTTGAACCCAAGGATGTAGAACCGCAGATAAGGAGGGCCGACTATGAAGTTATATGCAGATTTTTGACTGTGTGGCGGTTACCTCCCCTAACCCCTGTGTTGTTCAAGGGTCAACCATAAAATATTTTAGAAATAACTTTCTAATTAGTAGAAATTCCCACCAATGTAATAGGCTGCCTTGGGAGAACTCTGGAGTTTACAGGAAAAAGCCAGGCTTTCTATCAGGGATACCATAGAACAGACGAATGTATGGGTGGTTGGACTACATGACATGCTAGGGTGTTTTTCATCTCTGACATCAGTGATGCTCTATCTCTATCCATCCAAATAACTGGTTCATGAACAATAATCATTACCTGTAAATTGCCTATTTTTTAAAATCACAGAACCTTGCTTTTTTGTTATCTTGCTGTGTCATTTAATAAAGCATTTCACATCACTTATGGTGATGAGTTTCCTTAAGAAGTTTGTTGCTACGTATATGTCAGGATGCTACCAAAACCACATAGACCTTTAATAGGGTCTAGAATATTGATACCTTACTCAGTTTTAGACATTCAAAGAATGATTTGAATTTCTTGATATTTTTAAATCTCTTGTTCTGTCATGCAGCTGAGAGACCATATCTATTCTGTTCCCAATTTAATATTGCTATAGAACTTCCCATATGTAGGCTGATTCATGACCTTGAATATTCAGGCTGTCAGATGATAAACCTCTGTGTGTATGGAAAAGCAACCCAAAGTTGTCTGCTTGTTTTCTTGTACTTTTAGAACCCAGACACTGGCACATATTAATTCCTAAATGACTTGCAGGGACTTGATGGTGATTATAGCTTAATGCGCTGGAAGACTTCCCCAAGTAACTAGAAATGTATTCTAGCACTAGCTTCCAAATTATTTGTTGCATGGTTTTACACTAACTGCCTGATTTAAAGCACTTACAAAACCCGAACAATTTCCTTTCTACGTAGTATAGAGCACTTATAACCTTGCAAACATTTCTGTTGCAAAAAAAATGACCTTTCCTGCCAGTGGTTTTGACCACTTTGTCCCCGGTCTCAAACTTTCTATCAAAGAGCTAATTGTTATTGTTACTTAGGAATGATTATCTGTGGCCTCTCCTTTCCTTTCTGCCTCCTCACACATCCACACTCCCACTGTTAACTTTCAGCTGAGCCAAACTTTTCTTTACCTCTTTGTTCTTTTTCTCATTCTTCTAATACTGCTTTTTCTAGGGTATATAAAGAAGGAAATAGAATTTGAGCTACTTTTATTTAAAGTGTGGTAAACATGAAATAAATGATTTTCCTCGCAAATTTGAAAAAACATTTTTGAAAGCTTTTTTAGAACTTAAATTCTTGGAAGCCAAATCCAGCAGCTTTAACAGTGCTGTGTTTAATGAATGCTTTTATTTGAACTCCTTTATTTTGACAGTTTTGTCAAGTTATTGCATGTTTATTTATATAAACAAACATTCATACACTTGATTCCAATTTTTCAACCTGAAGATGGTTACCTCTTTTGGTTGTTTTTTACTACTACTCTTTTAACTATTTTAGTATTTTCACTTTCCCATCTTCAAACTGAGAACATCCTCCTTTTTTCCATTTCCCGAATAATTTCAATTACATTGCTCTGAAGAAGCTATCTGCATATGTTTAGCTCCCACGTTTATTTCTTTTTTTTTAAGGACTTTAAAAAATTATTTATTTATTTATTTTTGGCTGTGTTGGGTCCTCGTTTCTGTGTGAGGGCTTTCTCTAGTTGCGGCGAGCGGGGGCCACTCTTCATCGCGGTGCGCGGGCCTCTCACTGTCGCGGCCGCTCTTGTTGCGGAGCACAGGCTCCTGACGCGCAGGCTCAGTAGTTGTGGCTCACGGGCCTAGTTGCCCCGCGGCATGTGGGATCTTCCCAGACCAGGGCTCAAACCCGTGTCCCCTGCATTGGCAGGCAGATTCTCAACCACTGCGCCATCAGGGAAGGGAAGCCCCCATGTTTATTTCTTTATCTTTCATCAACTTCCACTTTTCTTACCTTATCCTTGATCTCTTAGCCAGATCTCCAATTTCTTACACTTTTTCACTCTGAAAGTGATAGATTTTGCCTTTTATCTCCAAGCCCTTCAGTAATTCCCTCTTTATTAGTTGATATATAATCACTTCCTCTGTCTCTCCTCTTCATTCCCATTCTCTCTTCCCCGGTACTGTCTCTTTCATAATATTTTTTTGGATGTTCATATTTCTTTTTCTTAGTCTTCAATTCATATTATGGCTTTTTCATATCAGATAATTTCTTTTTTTATACAAACTTTACTTATTTATTATGTTTGGCTGCATCGTCTTAGTTGCGGCATGCGGGCTCTTCCTTGCGGTGTGCGGGCGTCTCTCTAGTTGTAGTGTGCAGGCTCCAGAACGCATGGGCTCTAGTTTGCAGCAGACGGGCTCTCAGTAGTTGTGGCACGCGGGCTTAGTTGCTCCACGGTATGTTGGAGCTTAGTTCCCCGACCAGGGATCGAACCAGCGTCCTCTGAATTGCAAGACGGATTCTTAACCACTGGACCACCAGGGAAGTCCAGATAATTTCTTCTTTCTATAAGCTGCACGTGTTGTGATTGCCAGAATCTTTCTTGATACTTGGCCCCCACTATCAAAACCCTCTGTAAGATTGCTAATTGATGTTATGCCGCATTTGTGACCCCTATTTTTACTTTTTACCAATTCCTACATCTACTTTCCCACCCTTTTCTTTCAGCTGAGCCAAATTTCTCTTTAGTTCTTTGTTCTATCTCCTACTCTTCTAATTTACCTCCTACTATGCTTATAATAACTTCCTACCTCACATCTGCCAGCCTACCTATCTTCTTATTCAAAGCTTGCTTGAAATCTTAACTCCTTTTAAGTGTGTAAAGGTAGGAAAATAGCCAAAGGCCTGTTTTATAATTGATTTATTTTTTCTAAGTCTGTATGCTACATAAAAGAGGAATGCCTCATAAAGTAAAACAAACACTCAACCAATCAAAGCTTCCAGAAAAGGAAGGTAGATTTATGTATTTCAGCCATCTCACTGATACAGTTAAGTCAACAAATTTTGCTTCTGTTGTGTCCAGCAATATGTTGAAAGTTAGGGATACAAACCCAGAGGTAGAAGACATGGCTATTGTCTCCAGAGAACTAATAATCTAGATAAGGAGGTAAGATAAATACACATGAAGCACTTAGAAAGTAGTTGTAATAACTAGCCTAATAATCAGAATTCTAGGTGGTGTCATATAGACTTTAAGTACCATAAGTAATCAGACAAAAGGGAAGGCATAATTGCTTGGGGTTGCCAGTGAGGATTTCATAGGGGAATTGGGTCTTGAAGAAAATGTAGAATTTGGATTAGCCAGACTGGGCTACAAGACTTGCCTTAGCATTTCTAGGTAAAAAGAGACTTGCTTAGCAAAGACTTTAAGGGAGAAATTAGTTGTTTAAGAAAACAGCAGGGCCTCCCTGGTGGCGCAAGTGGTTGAGAGTCCGCCTGCCGATGCAGGGGATACGGGTTCGTGCCCCGGTCTGGGAGGATCCCATATGCCGCGGAGCGGCTGGGCCCGTGAGCCATGGCCGCTGAGCCTGCGCGTCCGGAGCCTGTGCTCCGCAACGGGGGAGGCCACAACAGTGAGAGGCCCGCATACAGCAAAAAAAAAAAAAAAAAAAAAAAAAAAAAAGAAAACAGCAAACTTTATTCTAGGGAGGAGTGGGAAATATCAGATAATTAAATTGAAGAAGCTAAATGATCAAAGCCTTGAATTCCAAATTGAGAAATTAAATGTTAAAAAGAAATTCCCCTTACCTAAGCATTTTAATTAATCAAGGTTTTTTTTAATCTTGTTTAAATATCCATTGTTTTCTTATAATAGTATTAGCTAATACTGAGTCTTTTGCTATGTGCTAAGCATTGTGCTAAGTGTTTTATGTGTAATAATAACTCATTTCATCTTTACAACAACCTTTTGTGGTGGGCTCCATTTTTACCCCCTTATTTTACAAATGAGGATGAAGAAAATGTAATTACACCTGGCTCAAGTTGACACAAGTAAGTACCAGAGCCAGGATTCAAACCTAGGTAATCTCTGGTACCAGAATCTACATTCTTACCTGCTCTATACACAGCCTTGTAAAGGAGGTAAATAAGTGCTGCAAATATATCATGAGGTTTAGACAACTGAACCTGACTTATTCTTTTATTGAAAGATAATATTTTCAGGAACTACTGACATTGGAGCAGCGTGATCTCTTCATCCTGAGTATATTTTTTCTTTAAGAAAAATCTCTATAAGGAAGCTTTGGGCTAGAAATTAAAAAAAAAAACATTGGTTGTTAGTCATATGAAGCGATATTGATTTTATCTCTTGTAAAATCCTTGTTTCACCAGTCTCTTTATTACAATAGGGCTTCTGGTTGGGACTCTTGATTCAGTCTTAGACTCCACTGCTAAAGTAGCTCCATTTCGCATCCTACACCAGACACCAGATTCTCAAGTTTACCTGTCAATTGCTTGTGGTGAGTATGATTTTTAAAACATGGAATTCAAACAAATAAGGATCTTAAGAAATTGAATATTTAAATTTACTTATACTTCCCAGTTTTTTTTAATTGATTTTTATTGGAGTATAGTTGATTTACAAACAGAGTCACAGATGTAGAAAACAAATGTATGCTTACGAAGGGGGAAACGGGGTGGGGTGAGGGATAAATTGGGAGATTGGGATTGACATATATACACTACTATATATAAAATAGATAACTAATAAGAACCTGCTGTACAGCACAGCGAACTCTACTCAATACTCTGTAATGACTTATATGGGAATAGAATCTCCCCAGTTGTTTTGATTTAGAAACGAGTTAAATGTGCAGCTCTATTTGAGAGACTAGAAAGATATCTATTTATTTAAGAAGGATTATAAATTATTTTTTAAAAGTCCATTAATGTGAGGAACCTAAAGCATGTGTTCCAGCAGTGCTGATTCAGAGTAAATTTTGCTTAGTGCTACTGCTGTATGACTCCTTTCTTTAACTTATTGTGTTGGCCTAAACGTTCGTTTGGGTTTTCCATACCATCTTATGGAAAAACCCAAACGAACGTATGGGCCAACCCAATACCTCTCCTGCTTAACCCAACTGCTAGGAAGATGAGAACCTCCCCCATGAAGTACTTTGTTTCATCTCTAATAACTCAGATGAGGAGAATCAAGTTCCAAACTTAAAGGTTGATCCCTAAGAAAATTTAAGCCTAAAAATCTGAACCTTTTTTAGTTACACACCGACTTTCTCGCAAAAGGCACCATATCCTTGAAATATGAAGGGATATCTTACACATAATGCTACATATTCATCTATGTTGGGGTGGTTCAGATGCTTCCACATATATCTTTTGTGGTAGAAAAGGAATTAGGATGGTTCTTCCTAACAAAGAAACTCAAAATTAAAAAAATATATACAGTGACAGTTTACTTCTTTTATGATGCCACTACAATGTTGGTCTAAATTAGAATCTGAGATTTGTGGGTTTTTTAATGTTGAAAGGCTGCCTTTTTCTCATTCTTTCTCCCTTCTCCCCCCATTTCTTTTAAGTATACATACTTTTTTAAAAAAATAAAAGCCTGTCAATTTCTGGACAGTTCATGTGTGTGAACATACAGCATACAATTAATTTTTTTAAATGTGTGGCTTGTTTTGTGCATCTCCCTCTAAACTTCCTTTAGTGTTTCTGGTGAGTGTTTTCTCCTGGCTCTTTTAAATTGAATGCTGTTTAAACTAAATGCAGAAGATATTACACCTGCTGACATCATGAGATGTCTATAACCTCAACTCTAAATCTGGTTGGTAGAAATTATTTAGAAAAAAATATCCTTTTTTACTTAAAAAAATGGATGATAATACAACTTATTCCCCCAAATTAACCTCATACAGAAATACAGTAGTTACCTACTAATGAAGCTTCTTTATACCTAAAGGACCAAAATAAAGGCCTTAAAATTTCCCCATGGCTTTTATTTGTTGTTCATTAAAGAAAGATATTACACATGGTATGATGACTTGAGAAACATGGATACAATTCTAACTGAACTGTAGGAAATAGGCGATTTTGCAGTGTCAATAATTTTTTAATGTATCACTTCCATATATCATAAAACATACTTAGAAGTCAGGATATTTCTTTTGAATGAGATTTGTATAATCTGCAGTGCTAGAGAGATCTTAAAGGTATATGGATTATAGGGGGAAATTGATAGATATTGAAATGTTCTTCAAGCCAAAGCAACCCAGAGCTAAGTGTAGTATTTAGTCTGACCCTCAATAAACCACCTAACACTGATGCAGGAGGTCACAAGGATTTAACCTTGCTACAGGATTTCTAACCTCTTTCATAAAATTTCTTTAAGTTGACCAGACGTTTTAATGAAGGAGTTGACTCTGAGCAAAGGCTTCATACTTTCTGAGATAGAGTTGCCACAGTTGAAATCCACATTTACACAGTGTGCATAGGATTGTCATGTGCATGCTGTTTTCAGTCACACAGATAGGCACAGTACTGACTGTATTATTTGAAGGCCAAAGATTAAATTATGTATGTTTATATTCTGGTACTCTATATATTCTCTTAAAAGCACTGGTTACCGTAGGCACCAGTTACTGGCACCTTGTTTTCAGAATTTTATATCTTTTCTCATGAGTTGTATTTACTTTTCTCCACTTTCCTTAAATATTTTATCCTTTCTACTTATAGTGTTCCTACCCACATATAGTGATGAAATAGAGAATAAATGTAGTACCCCTATTCTTTTATGATGATCATTTTTGAAAATGAGCAAATATAATTTTATTTCTTTTAAAACTGAGCTTATAAATATCAAGAGCAGTTTTTTGTGTGTGGAGTTTTCTTTGAGTCTTTCATTCTCTTTTATTATGAATCAGGAGCCAACAGAGAAGAAATAACCAAACATTGGGAATGGTTAGAACAAAATATCATGAAGACCTTGTCTGTGTTTGATTCTAATGAAGATATTACTAATTTTGTACAAGGAAAGATAAGAGTAAGTGGCATGGATATATTTTGTAGATGGAATACTAAAGTCTTTGACCCTCTTATTTGAGGATCAAAGCTGCATGGCAGGTCATTGTTTTACTGCTACCTTTCAGGATTGGCAGAAGCACATATATGAATATCAGAATCAGAACTAAAGACATTGTTAAAGTTAGCGGTTAGTCTTTGGTGCCCTTGTGAGTGCTATTAGGGATATTTTCATTTCAGAATCTCTTGAGTTTGCAGTTTGAATGAACCCTTCACTCAATCAAAATAATATTTAGCACCTCTATTTGTGGTAGCTCCTTGTGAGGTATTAGAAAAAGCCTAATTACAAAATTAAACAAAATCTGCTCACCTCTGTCCTAAGAGATATGTGTGCACATGCGTGTGTGTGTGTGTGTGTGTGTGTACACAGTTTTATTCAATGAATTGTTTAAATATGTGAGAGATATTTTTGTTGGTAGGTAATTACTAACTTTCAGAAAATATTTTGTCTCCTTTAGGGATTAATTGCTGAAGAGGGAAAACATTCTTTTGCAAAAGAAGATGACCCTGAGAAATTTCGAGAAGCCCTTTTGAAATTTGAAAAATGTTTTGGTTTACCAGAGCAGGAAAAGTTAGTGACCTATTACTCGTGCAGTTATTGGAAAGGACGGGTTCCTTGTCAGGGTTGGCTGTATCTTAGCACCAACTTTCTGAGCTTCTATTCTTTTTTGTTGGGATCAGAAAGTAAGTGGTTTCTGTTGCTTACTATGACTTTGAACTTGCAGACTGACCTACCAACTCTGTGGTGGTGTTAGGTTGCATATAAAGTAATAGGATAGATATTAAGGGTAATTATACTGTATATTAAAAAGTTCACTTCATCTAGGGAAAGAATACTTTTAAGACTGGTTGTTTAACATAAGAACCATTAGAATTGTGTATAGAATGCCTTGCATATTGTGGGAGACAAATGAATATTAAATGATGATGATGATCTAGCATGTGACTCCTTTCTTTCACTTGTTCTAAACTACCTACTTTCTTTAATCTATGTTTTAATACTTGTTTTAAACATACAATATACATGTAGTAGTCATAGTACCTAATGGCTCACAGTTACAAAGAAGAATCAAACAGTACTGTTCATAGCACATGTATAGCTTTTACACCAATGGTTATATAATTGTGTAAATTGAAATATCAAATTTAATATCAGGTTTAAATATCAAATCAGAAAAAATTAAAAATTATTTAAAATTATATCTGTTCCTAGGATCACCAATTATTGTATGTTCATTGTTATGCTTCAAAATTTTAACTAATATCTTGAACTCTAAAATATTTTAGTTGTTCATAGCATTTTTCAAGTGGTTAACTATTGTTTGGAAAGACCTGATTGATAAATATGAATCAACATTGAGAAATTTAATCATATCTGCTTATAATTCTTATTTGCAGTAAAACTCATTATCTCCTGGGATGCGGTCTCAAAACTTGAAAAGACTTCAAATGTCATACTGACAGAGAGTATTCATGTGTGTTCCCAAGGAGAGAATCACTACTTTTCAATGTTTTTGCATATTAACAAAACATACCTTCTTATGGAACAGCTGGCAAACTATGCTATAAAAAGAATTTTTGATAAGGAAACATTTGATAATGACCCAATCCTTGACGATCCTCTACAAATTACTAAAAGGTATTCAAAGCTTAATTAATATTTACTTTTTAAGTATTGTTTGACCAAAGAATGGTAGCATTGAATAGCATTAAAAGTTAACTGTTCTTAAAAAAAATTAATTGTTCTATGTTATATGATAGTTTTTCTTTGGAGTAATCATAGATGTGTGGGTTTTTTTTAGTTTATTTATGTGCATTTCACAAATACTATCCTCTCCATTCCATTATGGTTTATCACAGGATATTGAATATAGTTTCCTGTGCTATACAGTAGGACCTTGTTGTTTATCCATCCTATATATAATAGTTTGCATCTGCTAATCCCAAACTGCCAATATTTCCCTCTCCCACCATCCCCCCCCACCGCCAACAGTTTCACTTTTTATTAAAAGGGTAAGTTAGTAGAAGAGTCAATGGAACATGCACTTCAGAATGAGAGTAGAGCAACCCTGGGACAAGTCATAATCTCTCAGGACCTCAGTTTTCTCAGCAGTCATTTGTACCTCAGAGAGCACTTGTGAGGAATGAGCACTATAACGTTTGAAAGCACTTTGTAAAATATAAAGCACTAGATAAATGTTAATCATTATTAATGCCTGCATCAGAAGTATCTGTCTGGTAGCTGTTTGCCACTGTATTTGGTTTGCTGAAACTGACCAGAGCCATTTCATCCTGCTCAACACTCAGAACAGTTGACTGAAGTGAGCTGAGCATGCCAAAGGGGAGGGAGGGCGGAGAGGATCCAGAAATAGCTAGTGAGAACCACTTCTGGCGAGAAGGATGAGAGTATAGACTGTATGGGAAAGTGTAAATGAGGCAAACCTAAGCTGCAGTCCTATGGATAGACCAGAACAAGTGACCTGGATGGTTGTGTGATGGCTACATAGCCCTAACTTGGGTACAGTTGTTCCTCTTGCCTATTCTTAAACCATTCCTAAAAGCTATATACATAAGGGTTCCTTTGTGAGCCTTCCTGCTTTTCTGGAAATAGATCAGCGAGGTGAATTTTTTTACACCTTATTACCAAAATTAGGTCCCAGTGTGCATGATTTATAAATAGAACTCTATAAGGATTAAAAATACAGTTTATGGGGCTTCCCTGGTGGCGCAGTGGTTGAGAGTCCGCCTGCCGATGCAGGGGAAACGGGTTCGTGCCCCGGTCTGGGAGGATCCCACATGCCGTGGGGCGGCTGGGCCCGTGAGCCATGGCCGCTGAGCCTGCGTGTCCGGAGCCTGTGCTCTGCAACGGGAGAGGCCACAGCAGTGAGAGGCCCGCGTACCGCAAAAAAAAAAAAAAAAAAAAAAAAAATACAGTTTATGTTATGTTATAGTGAGGCATTTGTTTTTGTAGGTTGTTTTTGATTGGCCACCATAAACAAACATTTTTAGCCATTTTATTTCCCTTAAAATATTCTAAAAGGCCATCTATCAATGAGTTATTCATTACCAGGTCTGTATTTAAATGAGGTGTAGGAAATTCATTTTTGTCTATGTGCAGTTTTAAAAGAGCCTATTGAAAATTGTATATATCTAAATCCTTTTTTCTAGTAAGTTAAAAAGAACAATAGCTTATTTAGACTTAGTCTCCAAATGACTTTTTTATAAACTGGAGTATCTTTATTGATTTGGCTTATTGTTTTTACTAATATGTATTACAATAGCTAAATTCAGTGTATATCCTTCCAGGCCTTTTAATGCATGAATTAAAACTTTTTGCCAAAAGCATGGAGGGGACCTAAACATCACATATTATTCTACAATCTGCTTTTTCTCCCCCTTAAAATAATGTATCATGGACATCTTTTCATTCATGTAAAAAGTCCTTATCCTTTTAAATAATAGTGAAATAGCCCACCAAATTACAATTTAAGTGAGGTAAAAATTAATGTGGTTCTCTGTTCATATTTATCAGAATTATTTTTGAAAGACATGGTGAACTGCCACATATTCAAATAGTATATGCTGGAAGGATAAATTTAGTTTTAACTTTGTTGGCTTTGAGTTCGAACTTGCATAATTTACTCACTACCCCAGATGGCATTGCTGCTTAGCACAAGTGTTTAGTGCCTCTAGAAAAATTGTGCTATTTTAAGCAATTGTTTTTTATTTATATACTTATGTATCAGTTAACAAGTCATCTGTATTTATTGACACCCATTCTGTGCCCAATACTGTGCAAGCAGTGTTGTTTTATCTTGCCTCTACTTTTGAATTTTTTAAACATTCATTTACATTTTTGCTTCACTTAATTTTAATATTATTTTTATGGACTAGTCTTCCCATCTAAATTTTGATGCCATAAGTTTTCATTATTTTATTTTGTTTGAACTGGGTAACTCTTTTGATTTTCTGATAACCAGATGTAAAAATTATTGTCTGCCAAGATTGATTTTAGCCATACTCACATGTTGTGAATATATAATAATATAGTAATCTTCCAGAAAATCACCCTTTAATAGATGGTTTGAAGACCTACATCACCTCTAACTGTTGTGCATTGTAATCTACTACTAATAATACAAAATTGGAAAAGAGAACAAACAAAATAAATTGGTTAGGAATCAGTGTTTCTTCCATTTCATAATTTGTTGAAGAACATAGCATGTAGTGCTTAATCATTCTGCTTTACAGTGCATTTAGATTAATCAATATGGACATGTGTATACTTTAGAAGTCATCATTTGAGCCCCCCCTTTTTTTCTTTCCTATAGAGGTCTGGAAAATCGAGCCCACAGTGAGCAGTTTAATGCTTTTTTTAGGCTGCCCAAAGAAGAGACTTTGAAAGAAGTACATGAATGTTTCTTATGGGTACCATTCAGCCACTTCAACACTCATGGAAAAATGTGCATCTCAGAAAACTATATCTGCTTTGCTAGCCAGGATGGCAATCTATGTAGTGTAATCATTCCATTACGAGAGGTAAAATAAATTTAGTTACATATCAGTTTTTAGTTCAAAAATGTTACCATTCACAGAGTAAAATATCCTTTAATTCTGTAAATTATTAAAAACTCAATATGCAACATCCTTTTAGTAATTTTAAATAATCATTTTTAAGTGCAGTTATATTCCTCAGGATAAGATACCATTCTTGAGGATAAGAGTACTAGGATAAGAGCCTTATAGCTCTTATTGAAAATGAAAAAAGAAAAAAAATAAAAATTAATAAACAAGATAAGGGTTTGGGATGACTCAACATGGAGCATGATCACTCAGATGTTTATGACATGGATACCAAAATTTATACTACCATATTTGATACACATGGTCAGAAAGAATAGAATTGATAGCTTTTGTGTAATTCAGAAATCAATTGCCCGTATTGTGGCACTGAATTTTTACATTTGTTTTGTCATTTTTAAAGGTTACATGTTAGTCAAACCTTTTCCTTTAGAAGTGAAATACCTTGCACCAAGGTTGCTTGTATTAGTGGTACAACTAGTACCCAAAGTCTGTTTCTTACTAAGTCCTACCACAGACCAAAACTTGTAGCCACAAAAAAATAAGCTAAACACATTTTGCCTGACCTTGTCAGTAACAAGGGAAAATGTGATTCATTTATGTTTTCATCCCCCAGGTCTTAGCTATAGATAAGACAAATGATTCCAGCAAATCTGTCATCATTAGCGTCAAAGGAAAAACAGCTTTTCGCTTCAGTGAAGTTAAAGAATTTGAGCAATTGGTGGCAAAACTCAGGCTCAAGTGCGGGGCAGCTTCAACTCAGTATCACGATATTAGCACAGAGGTAAGTATCTAGCAATCAAGTCATTTTGATAAAAAGGTTTGTGTTTTGTGTGGTCCATACTTTCAGAAGGAACTCATAGTACCTTTCCTATTTATACTTAGGTTGAGTTTTTTTAAAAGATGAATACCAAAGAAATTATATTCTCTAAGGCACATCATAAAGCAGAAGTGAGAATTAAGGACTTTATCTTTTTTTAGGAACTCAGACTTTAAAAAAAATTATTATCATTTGATCTTTCTTGACTATATTTGTGATTTATCATATATACACTCCTTGTACTTTCACATAACATGGCTTTTAACAACTCAAACTATATTTGAGAATTCAATAATGCATTGAAAAAGGACTTTCCTCTTATTGCTGTAGAGAGACAATCTATCTTTTTATTTAACATCAAGTAGGTCAGCCTTATTTGCATAATCTAGGCCAAAGCAAAATAGTGACATATCTATTTACTAGTAAAATACTAGAGAAGGCATATATTCTTGGCAGAGGGTGATTAAAAGCCTGATTTTGATGTTTGTCTTTTATGGAAATATAGATAGTTTCAGTTCAAATTAATTTTCTTTTTTTTTTTTTTTTTTTTTTTTTTTTGCTGTATGCGGGCCTCTCACTGTTGTGGCCTCTCCCGTTGCGGAGCACAGGCTCCGGATGCACAGGCCCAGCGGCCATGGCTCACAGGCCCAGCCGCTCCGCGGCATATGGGATCCTCCCAGACCGGGGCACGAACCCGTATCCCCTGCATCGGCAGGCGGACTCTCAACCACTGCGCCACCAGGGAGGCCCAAATTAATTTTCTTTTTCAATGCCAAGGAATCTCATGTTTTAATAGATTGATAAAACATCACATTATAACTACTTATATTTTAATTAAAAATTCAAAGAAAAAATCAACATTGGCTTTACTGGCTATATTATTTTACTTGGATTGGAATATAGAGGCTTTTACTTTCTCCAGAGCGGAGACTGAAAATATTATGCTAAGTCAATTAGAATGCAGGATTGACAAGACTAACTCTTCCTTTGATAATAGAAAAGCACAAAGAAAACATAATTTAAAAAATATGTGTATCTCAGTTACAGACACAGAACTTTCATGTTGGCCATTAAGAGTTTTCTTGCCCCAATTTACTAATCTTTCATTCTCTTCAAATATATACCCAGGATATACCATAGTTTGATGTGAGGACATAAGTAAAATCTGATCAGTCTTGCTGCCATATTCTTGCTTATCTCACTTTTGTTTTTCTGTCCTAGTCCATTTCAGATTCAGTCTGTATGTTGGATGTAATGCTCTGCTTATCTTTCCTTCTTTAATTTATCTGTGTCTCTTAAACCTGAATAACTGGAATTTTTTCCCCTGAAAACTCTCAGGCCCCTCTAATAGTTGGATATACTCAGCAGTTAAGAAAGGATTTTGTTTCAACATGTTTACCATCTTTTCAGATGTATGTCAAAGTTCTAAGCTTTCTAGTTTCTCTTACCCATTTTTAAAGGTTTTAATAAAGATATGTACAAAATACCAGTTGGTATACTGGGTGCTTGGAAATGTATTTTTTAAAAATTGTCATAACATTCTATTTTCCCTGAAGATTTTTATCTTAGCAATGAGGAAGAATATTAACTTGTTTTAGTGTTATCTGTATATGTCTAGCTTTATTTATAGTACATTTTTTAAAAGAGTAAAGAGAGAGCTTGTTAAATAGGAGCTGGTTCCATTTGATTTCTAAATGAACCCGTATCCCCTGCATTGACAGGCGGACTCTCAACCATTGCGCCACCAGGGAAGCCCTGTCGTTACACTATTTTATAGCTATACCTAGCATACTAAAACAAAAAGAAAAAATATATTCTGTAATTTTACCAAATCTGGTAAAATTTACACAAACAACAAGACTTTTTATTCTAAATCTCAAAGAAATTTAAATCAACAAATCTAAATATGAATACAAGAAGGACTAGGAAATTTTTCCTGTGAGTACATCAAAATGTGATACAAAGAACAAATGCTCCCTGGGGCTTCCCTGGTGGCGCAGTGGTTGAGAGTCCGCCTGCCGATGCGGGGGACACGGGTTCGTGCCCCGGTCCGGGAAGATCCCACATGCCGCGGAGCGGCTGGGCCCGTGAGCCATGGCCGCTGAGCCTGTGCGTCCGGAGCCTGTGCTCCGCAACGGGAGAGGCCACAACAGTGAGAGGCCTGCGTACCGCAAAAAAAAAAAAAAAAAAAAAAAGAACAAATGCTCCCAGAAACAATTGGGATTGTACGTACGTACCAGTTCTGTCTAAATTTTTAAATATGTCAATTAAAATTCTCCACATTTTGTTAAGTTATATTAAAATCTGGGTGCATACACAGGTTTTGAAAAATTCTAATCAAATGCTTAGAAAACACATTATTTTTTTTATTTTTTATTAACACATATACTCAAGAAATATTACCAGATATGGTAATTTTTCAAAACTATACTAAATGAAAGAAAAGTGGGCCCTTTTAGCTTAATTTTAAGCAAAGTGGCCTAAGAGGGAAAATACTGCTAAAGTTCCTTTACTTGATGCTTTGAGACTACATTATAAGTGGATCATGGGAACTATAGAATGTCAAGAAGAGGTAGAAATTGAGCTATGTATGCATTGAAGTGTTTAGAAGGGCAAATATCTTCTACAGATTATCAAAGCATATATAAACATACTTGTTTCATTAGTTTTCATAACCAGCCCTATCTTTCTAAGTTTTTTAAATTAGAAGTAATGGCTTCCTTATCCTACACAGTAATGCAGATAAGAATAATAGTTTAACCCACACAACTGGTGTTTGTTTGCCTTAATAAGAATAAAGTAATATGTTTTCTGTAACTATAATATAAATTAGGCTGTGTGGAGTAGATTTATTTCAACGTTAGGAAATCAGAAGTTTTATTAAAAATAAAATTAGCGCCAATTTAAAATTACGTGCTATGAACAGGAGCCTATTTTAAGATAAGCTTCTGATATCTAAGAGAAGTATTTCCTTGTATTTTTGCTGTCATTTTTTATCTTACAGGTCAACTCTGGCCCCCAACCATCATTATTATGCTGAGTTTGTGAGATATTCTAATTTAAATCTAATAGTTTGTAGAAAAGTTACACATAAAGAAATATTAATCTTTAACCTGCCTTTTCTTCACCTTTAGAAGGCATTTGCTATTTCTAAAGTCAATAGCAGATACCAAAAAGCAAACCAAGTCTAAGAATACCTGTTATAAAGTCAACAACCTGTGTTGCTTCCTCATGTGATTGGATTTTGCTCAGACACTAAATGTCTGATGAGTGCCAAATTTATAACTGTCACAAGTGTGAGCACCCGAATAAATGGATATATAAAATTGGTATGGCCATGGGGTAAAATCCTCCCATTCAAAAGAGCCAGAGCCAAAAAAAAAAGTTAAGTTATTTAAGCTTAGTTTCCTGAATACTTTATTATGCTCTTCAAACAATTCAAATATTAAATTGATTTAAACCAACATCTTTGAAGGTGAATATGTTAATGTGATTTTTGTGAATACTTAAAAGGTAATCATGGATAGAAGCAGCACACTTGTCATCCCTTTTATATATTGATGTTTGGGGTTTCATAACATAAGGGTTAATTTTTCTTTTCCTTCTTGGCTACTTTTCCTGTAGTTTAGATATACTACTAATAGATAAACTGGTTCCTCAGTCATATGGCCTAAATTAAGGGAATGTACTTTGCTTGAGACCCAGACTCCAAACATGAATTTTTAAGTCGGTTTTGCAAAAACATAATCCCTCATTAGAACAGCAAAATGTAACATTAATAGTAAAGTAGACTTGTCAAAACAAGCTTTTTAAAAAAGAAAAGTGTTGTAATATTGGACGTATACTCACTAGTAGTTTTTTCCTTTGTAAGATTCTTCTGTCCTACCCTTATATTCAGACATTGATTTGAATACTCCTTTTAAACTTTCCCTGAATCCTCTTAACTTCCAACCCTCTAGGTCTTGTTGGCTTCGTGGGTTTCAAGGTGAAATACTACTGGACTGCTTTACCCTAAACTTCTACTTTTCCTCCACCTTAGTCATGAACATTCTTTTCATCTTTCTTAAGCTACTAAAGTTAAAGGGATGATGTTAAGTGAGCCTTTTTTTAGTACCTCTAGTGGTAACTTCAGACTTCTGGTATAGTTACAATCCACAGAAGCTGGGTAACTGATATGTATTCAGAGTAAAGCTTTGGAGATCATAAAAATAATGTGGAAATGCAAGGGACCCAGAATAGCTAACACAGTATTCAAGAGGAAGAACAAAGTTGGAGGACTCACAATTCTCAATTTCAAAACTTACTACACAGCTGTAGTAAACAAGACAGCATGATCCTGGTGTAAGGTTAGACATATAGATCAGTGTAGTAGAATTGAGAGTCTTGAAATAAAATCTTACATTTATGGTCAATTGATTTTTTAAAATTAATTTTATTTTTGGCTGCGTTGGGTTTTCGTTGTTGCGTGCGGGCTTTCTCTAGTGGTGGTGAGTGGGGGCTACTCTTCGTTGTGGTGTGTGGGCTTCTCATTGCAGTGGCTTCTCTTGTTGCCGAGCATGGGCTCTAGGTGCGTGGGCTTCAGTAGTTGTGGCACATGGGCTCAGTAGTTGTGGCTCGCAGGCTCCAGAGCACAGGCTCAGTAGTTGTGGAGCATAGGCTTAGTTGCTCTGCGGCATGTGGGATCTTCCGAGACTAGGGATTGAACCTGTGTCCCCTGCATTGGCAGGCAGATTCTTAACCACTGTGCCACTGGGGAAGTCCCTGGTCAATTGATTTTTCAACAGAGTGCCAAATAAATGCAAAGAGGGAAATATAGTCTATTCAACAAATGGTGTGGGCACAATGGATTTCCACATACATATACTTTGGGTTTTGTTTGTTCTTCTTTCTCTAGTTCCTTTAGGTGTAAGGTTAGATTGTTTATTTGAGGTTTTTCTTGTTTCTTGAGGTAGGCTTGTATAGCTATATACTTCCCTCTTAGAACTGCTTTTGCTGCATCCCATAGGATTTGGATCATCATTTTTTTCTCTGTCATTTGTCTCTAGGTGTTTTTTCATTTCCTCTTTGATTTCTTCAGTGATCTCTTGGTTATTTAGTAACGTATTGTTTAGCCTCCATGTGTTTGTGTTTTTTACGTTTTTTTCCCTGTAATTCATTTCTAATCTCATAGTGTTATGGTCAGAAAAGATGCTTGATATGATTTCAGTTTTCTTAAATTTACTGTGGCTTGATGTTTGACCCAAGATGTGATCTATCCTGGAGAATGTTCCATGCACACTTGAGAAGAAAGTGTAATCTGCTGTTTCTGGATGGAATGTCCTATAAATATCAATTAAATCTATCTGGTCTATTGTGTCATTTAAAGCTTCTGTTTCCTTATTTATTTTCATTTTGGATAATCTGTCCATTGGTGTAAGTGAGGTGTTAAAGTCCCCCACTATTATTCTGTTACTGTCGATTTCCTCTTTTATAGCTGTTAGCAGGTGCCTTATGTATTGAGGTGCTCCTATGTTGGGTGCATATATATTTATAATTGTTATATCTTCTTCTTGGATTGATCCGTTGGTCATTATGTAGTGTCCTTCTTTGTCTCTTGTAACATTCTTTATTTTAAAGTCTATTTTATTTGATATGAGTATTGCTATTCCAGCTTTCTTCTGATTTCCATTTGCATGGAATATCTTTTTCCATCCCCTCACTTTCAGTCTGTATGTGTCCCTAGGTCTGAAGTGGGTCTCTTATAGACAGCATATATATGGGTCTTGTTTTTGTATCCATTCAGCAAGCCTGTGTCTTTTGGTTGGAGCATTTAATCCATTCACGTTTAAGGTAATTATCTATATGTATGTTCCTATGACCATTTTCTTAATTGTTCTGTGTTTGTTTTTGTAGGTCATTTTCTTCTCTTGTGTTTCCCACTTAGAGAAGTTCCTTTAGCATTTGTTGTAGAGCTGGCTTGGTGGTGCTGAATTCTCTTAGCTTTTGCTTGTTTGTAAACCTTTGGATTTCTCCGTCGAATCTGAATGAGATCCTTGCCGGGGAGAGTAATCTTCATTGTAGGTTCTTCCCTTTCATCACTTTAAGTATATCATGCCAATCCCTTCTGGCTTGTAGAGTTTCTGCAGAGAAATCAGCTGTTAACCTTATGGGAGTTCTCCTGTATGTTATTTGTCATTTTTCCCTTGTTGCTTTCAGTAACTTTTCTTTGTGTTTTATTTTTGTCAGTTTGATTACTGTGTGTCTCAGCATATTTCTCCTTGGGTTTATCCTGCCTGGGACTCTCTGCACTTCCTGGACTTGGGTGGCTATTTCCTTTCCCATGTTAGGGAAGTTTTTGTCTATAACCTCTTCAAAGATTTTCTCTGGTCCTTTCTCTCTCTCTTCTACTTCTGCAACCCCTATAATGCAAATGTTTTTGTGTTTAATGTTGTCCCAGAGGTCTCTTGGGCTGTCTTCATTTCTTTTCATTCTTTTTTCTTTATTCTGTTCCGCAGCAGTAAATTCCACCATTCTGTCTTCCAGGTCACTTATCCGTTTTTCTGCCTCAGTCATTCTGCTATTGATTCCTTCTAGTGTAGTTTTTTTTAAATTTTATTTATTTATTTATTTATTTATTTTTGGCTGTGTTGGGTCTTCGTTTCTGTGTATGGGCTTTCTCCAGTTGCAGCGAGCGGGGGCCACTCTTCATTGTGGTGCACAGGCCTCTCACTGTCGCGGCCTCTCTTGTTGCGGAGCACAAGCTCCAGACGCACAGGCTCAGTAGTTGTGGCTCATGGGCCTAGTTGCTCCGCGGCATGTGGGATCTTCCCAGACCAGGGCTGGAACCTGTGTCCGCTGCACTGGCAGGCAGATTCTCAACCACTGCACCACCAGGGAAGCCCCTTTCTAGTGTAGTTTTCATTTCAGTTATTTTATTGTTCGTCTCTGTTTGTTCTTTAATTCTTCTAGGTCTTTGTTAAACATTTCTTGCATCTTCTTGATCTTGCCTCCATTATTTTTCTGAGGTCCTGGATCATCTTCACTATCATTATTCTGAATTCTTTTTCTGGAAGGTTGCCTATCTCCACTTCATGTACTTGTTTTTCTGGGGTTTTATCATGTTCCTTCATCTGGTACATAGCCCTCTGCATTTTCATCTTGTCTATCTTTCTGTGAATGTGGTTTTGTTCCACAGGCTGCAGGATTGTAGTTCTCCTTGCTTCTGCTGTCTGCCCTCTGGTGGATGAGGCTATCTAAGAGGCTTGTGCAAGTTTCCTGATGGGAGGGACCGGTAGTGGGTAGAGCTGAGTGTTACTCTGGTGGGCAGAGCTCAGCAAAACTTTAATCCTCTTGTCTGCTGATGGGTGGGGCTGGGTTCCCTCCCTGTTGGTTCTTTGACCTAATGCAACCCAACACTGGAGCCTACCTGGGCTGTTTGGTGGGGCTAGTGGTGGACTCTGGGAGGGCTCACACCAAGGAGTACTTCACAGAACTTCTGCCTCCAGTGTCCTTGTCCCCACCGTGAGCCACAGCCACCGCCTGCCTCTGCAGCAGACCCTCCCAACACTAGCAGGTAGGTCTGGTTCAGTCTCCCCTGGGATTACTGCTCCTTCCCCTGGGTCCTGATGCCCACACTACTTTGTGTGTGCCCAGGAAGAGTGGAGTATCTGTTTCCCCCAGTCCTGTCAAAGTCCTTCAGTCAAATCCCACTAGCCTTCAAAGTCTGATTCTCTAGGAATTCCTCCTCCCTTTGCCAGACCCCCAGTTTGGGAACCTGATGTAGGGCTCAGGACCTTCACTCCAGTGGGTGGACTTCTGTGGTATAAGTGTTCTCCAGTGTGTGAGTCACCCACCCAGCAATTATGGGATTTGATTTTACTGAGATTGCACCCCTCCTACCATCTCACTTTGGCTTCTCCTTTGTCTTTGGATGTGGGGTATCTTTTTTGGTGTGTTCCAGTGTCTTCCTGTCAGTGATTGTCCAGCAGCTAGTTGTGATTCTGGTGTTCTCACAAGAGGGAGTGAGAGCACGTCCTTCTACTCTGCCATCTTGGTTCCTGTCCCTTTCATCACTTTAAATATGTCCTGCCACTCTTTTCTGGCTTGCAGAGTTTCTGCTGAAAAATGAGCTCTTAACCTTATGGGGATTCCCTTGTATGTTATTTGTTGCTTTTCCCTTGCTGTTTTCAATATTTTTGTTTGTATTTAATTTTTGATAGTTTGATTAATATGTGTTTTGGCATGTTTCTCTTTGGGTTTATCCTGTATGGTACTCTCTGTGCTTCCTGGACTTGATTAACTATTTCCTTTCCCATGTTAGGGAAGTTTTCAACTATAATCTCTTCAAATATTTTCTCAGATCCTTTCTTTTTCTCTTCTTCTGGGACCCCTATAATTCGAATATTGGTGCGTTTAATGTTGTCCCAGAGGTCTCTGAGACTGTCCTCAATTCTTTTCATTCTTTTTTCTTTTTTCTGCTTCCTGGCAGTTATTTCCACCATTTTATCTTCCAGCTTACTTATCTGTTCTTCTGCCTCAGTTATTCTGTTATTTGTCCCTTGTAGAATATTTTCAGTTTCAGTAATTGTATTGTTTATCACTGTTTGTCTGCTCTTTATTTCTTCTAGATCCTTGTTAAATGTTTCTTGTATTTTCTCCATTGTTTCTGAGATTTTGGGTCATCTCCACTGTCATTACTGTGAATTCTTTTTCAGGTAGGTTGCCTATTTCATGTTCATTTATTTGGTCTTATAGGTTTTTACCTTGCTCCTTCATCTGTAACAAATTTTTTTGTCATTTCTTTTTTTTTTTTTTGATGGGTGATGCTCTATTCCTGTCTTACTGGTTGTTTGGCCTGACACATCCAGCACTGGAGTTTTCAGGCAGTTAGATGGAGCTGGGTCTTGGTGCTGTGATGAGGCCCTCCAGGAGGCCTCACTCCGATTGATATTCCCTGGGGTGTGAGATTCTCTGTTAGTCCAGCGGTTTGGACTCAGAGCTCCCACCACAGGAACTCGGACCTGACCTCTGGACTGGGAACCAAGATTCCACAGCCTGGTCACTGGGGGCTCCTCCTGTCCCCTTAGGTGTCTGTAGTCCCTCACCAGTGCCTGGTAGGTGCCCTAGTTGTGAGGAGCTGTAAATTCCGCGTACTCCTAGTATGCCATCTTGACTCCACCCTTCAGCATGGACATTTTAACAATATTAATTTTTTAAAAAAATATATTTATTTATTTACCTATGTTTTGACTGTGTTGGGTCTTAATTGCTGCACGTGGGCTTTCTCCAGTTGCAGCGAGCAGGGGCTACTCTTCATTGTGGTGCATGGGCTTCTCATTGTGGTGGCCTCTCTTGTTTCAGAGCACAGGCTCTAGGCAGGCGGGCTTCAGTAGTTGTGGCTCACGGGCACTAGAGTGCAGGCTCAGTAGTTGTGGCACACGGGCTTAGTTGCTCCATGGCAGTTGGATCTTCCTGGACCAGGGCTCGAACTTGTGTCCCCTGCATTGGCAGGCATATTCTTAACCACTGCGCCACCAGGGAAGTCCCACAATATTAATTCTTTTGATCCATGAACACAAGTTGTCTGTCCATTTATTTGTGTCTTCATCAGTTTCTTTCATCAGTGTTTTATCAGTTTTGGTGTATAGATTTTCACTTTCTTGGTTAATTTATTCCTAGGTATTTTATTGTTTTTGATGTTAATGTAAATGAGATTGTTTTCTTTATTTTTTTTCAGATAGTTCATTGTTAGTGTATAGAAACACAACTGATTTTGTATCCTGAAAGTTTACTGAGTTTGTTGATTAGTTCTAATAGTTTTTTGGTAGAGTCTTAAGGATTTTCTCTATACAAGATCATGTCATCAGCAAACAGTTTTACTTTATCTCTGATTTAGATGACTTTTATTTGTTTTCTTGTTTAGTTTCTCTGGCTAGGACTTATGGTACTTTGTTGAAAAGGAGTGGTGAGAGTGGGCACCCTTATCTTGTTTCTGATCTTAGAGAGAAAGCTTTCAACTTTTCACCATGGAGTATGATGTTAGCTTTGGGCTTGTCATATATGGCCTTTATTATATTGAGGTATGTTTCTTCTATACCCACTTTATTGAGCGTTTTTATTATGAAAGGATGTTGAATATTTGTCAAATAATTTTTCTGCATCTATTGAGATGATCATATGATTTTTACCTTTCATTCTATTAATGTGGTGTATCACATTTTGTTGATTTGTGTATTTTGAACCATCCTTTCCTCCCAGGGATAAATCCCAGTTGATCATGGTGTATGATCCTTTTAATGTGCTGTTGAATCCAGTTTGCTAGTATTTTGTTGAGAATATTTGCATCTGTATGAATCAGGGATTTTGGCCTCTAGTTTTCTTTTCTTGTAGTGTTCCCATCTGGATTTGGTTTCAGGGGACTGCTGGCCTTGTAAAATGAGTTTGGGTGTGTTCCCTCCTATTTAATTTTTTGCAAGAGTTTGAGGATTAACGTTAATTCTTCTTTACATGTTTGGTAGATTTTACCCATGATGACATCTGGTCCAGGGCTTTTTGTTGTTGTTATTGAGAGGTTTTGTATTAGATTCAGTTTCCTTACATATTACTGGTTATGTTCAGATTTTCTATTTTTTATTATTAAGTCTTGGTAGATTGTATATCTCTAGGAATTTGTCCATTTCTTCTGTGTCATCCCATTTGTTGGCATATAATTGGTCAAAGTAATGTCTTATGATCCTTTTAATTTCTGTGTCATCAGGCATAAAGTCTCTTTCATTTCTAATTTTATGTTTGAATCCTCTCTTTTTTCATGGTAAATCTAGCTAAAGGTTTGTCAATTTTGTTTATCTTTTTTAAAAAAAACAGCTCTTAGTTTTGTTGATAGTTTATTTCTTTTTATTGCTGAAAAATATTCCATTCTCTGGATATACCAGTGTTTATCCATTCACCTATTGAAGGACACCTTAGTTGCTTCCAGTTTTTGGTAATTATGAATAAAGCTGCTATAAACATTCATGTGCAGGTTTTTGTGTGGACATAGGTTTTCAACTCATTATGGTACATACCTAGGAGCACAATTGCTGAATCATATGGTAAGACTATGTTTAGCTTTATAAGAAACTGTCATACCATCTCTTAAAGTACTGTATTGCTTTGTATTCCTGCCAGCAATGAATAAGAGTTCTTCTTATTCCACATCCCCAGTAGCACTTGGTGTTATCAGTGTTCTGGATTTTAGCCATTTTAATAGATGTGAAATGGTATCTCATTGTTTAAATTTACAATTACCTAATGACATATGATGTTGAGCATCTTTTCATATGATTGTCATCTTTATATCTTCTTTGGTGAGGTCACTGCTTAGGTATTTTGCCCACTTTTAAACTTGGTCCTTTATTTTTTTAAACAGTTTCCTTTAGTTCTTTGAATATATATATAAAATAGCTGCTTTCCATTCCTAGTTTAAAAAAATCTAAGAAGTAAGCCCCTTCTGGGACATTTTTTTTTTGTTGGTTGCCTTTTTTTTTTTTAGTTCTTGTTTGCATTTTTAAGCATGGCTTCCTCAAATCACCCCCTGAGTCAGTTTAAATCAGTGGTCAGCCAATGATGGGCCAGAAGATTTCCTTAAATGCCTTGAACCAGTAAGTTCTCCACCTTTTGCCAAGAGGATCTTTGTGTGAAGGTATACTTCATACTTTAGGAAGTTTATAAATCAGCCTTAGTTTTCATTTCTTATTTCCAGAGTTGAATGACTGGGGCCTTCTCCTGTCCCATTTCTTTCCTGGGTAGGTTCACAGTCTTGTATACTTATACATACTTTCAGATCCCCAAGAATATGTTGGAACCTTTCAAAGTTCCCCTATGGCCATCTGATTTTCAAGGTCTTCCTTTTAAATTTTTGTGTGTGTGTGTGGTATGCGGGCCTCTCACCGCTGTGGCCTCTCCTGTTGCAGAGCACAGGCTCCGGACGTGCAGGCTCAGTGGCCATGGCTCACGGGCCCAGCCACTCCGCGGCATGTGGGATCTTCCTGGACCGGGGCACGAACCCGTGTCCCCTGCATCGGCAGGCAGACTCTCAACCACTGTGCCACCAGGCCACAGGGAAGCCTTCCTTTTAAATTTTTAGCCAGGCTCTTGTTTGCCCCTAATTGAAATCAGAGCCTTAGGCAGCTGTGATATTATCAGAAGATTGCTATGGTTTTCTTGGAATGCCCGGGCGAAAGGACTTTTTACATAGAGCTGGGCTCTGAGTCAAATCAAATGATAACAACACCCTAGGAATGGAAATTTTCCAGGTAGCTGCTAGTTTGGTGAAAATATTGACTGTGTTCTGGGGATGGGGCTTTTAATGAAGTTCCAAAAGATCCACTGGTGTGATAATGATGGCTTTCATGGCTACCATACCTCTGAGCTTGGAAGGGAGGGAGGATGGGAATAACCTCAAGTTAAAACTTCACAGACTGGTGTTCTTACTGAGGTTCATTAGTTATTTTTGAATCGATACTTTTCAGTTCGTTCTGTGCCTTTGGTTAATTTCCAATGTTCTGACCTTTTTTTGTTTGTTTGTTTGTTTTTTTAATGCTTTGCCTGTATTTTATTGCCCAAGTAGGGGAATTCATTCACTAAGGTCCTGAGCTTGATGTTCTGGACATTAGTTTGTTGACATCTCTAATTTTGGTGGAAAAACAATGTTCTTCTAAGACATTGCTTTAATATTTATTATGTATATAAATTGTGGTTTGTAAATGACAGATAAAACATTAGCACTTTTTCTTTTTGCAGAAACTTTTAGGCACACATTTGGGACAATTATATTCTTTCTTTTTCAGGTTCCTATTAGTTCTGAGTCTGTAGACCCATCTGATGATATTGAGGTACAATCTTTGATATGTCAGAGAGAATGCAACAAAACTGTGAACACTGAAGCCTTAATGACAGTATTTCACCCTCAGAATTTGGAGACTCTTAATTCCAAAACGGTAGGAAAACAAAATATTTAAATCTATAGATTGAAACAGTTGATCAAAAATAAAAATCTTAGATCAGACTGAAAACTCTTCTTTTTGGGCTTGAAAAGGTTTTCTAGCAGGTACTACTGTGTGACATGTTTGATTCCATTACAAAATAGGACTGTTATCAAGAATTAAGATGAAAGTTGAACCTTGGGCTTTATTTGCATAGATTTCTAACAGTCAATCCTAATTGGGGTGATTGATGAGAATGATGGTTCAAAGCTTTACCTCCTAGGTGTCATGGTTTTCCCATTTTAATATGAGAAGAACTAAAATAGTAAATTAAACCTGTTACGCTCACATGGATTTTAAAGATTTTTGTGATGACAGTGGTCCAGTGTTTAGCCCATCTGTGAATACTGATTTTGACTTTCTATGTTCTTGTTTTCCATAGCTATTGTTTCATGGTGAAGAGAGTTATCAACTTATTTGAAACAATTTCAAATTAAGTTAATTTCTCACCGTGTTTAGTTGCTTTGATTTTTTTGTTATAGTTGAAAGAAAAGATGAAGGAACAGTCCTGGAACATCCTGTTTACAGAATGTGGGCGTGGTGTTAGCATGTTTCGGACCAAAAAGACTCAAGATCTGGTTGTAAGAGGGATTCCAGAGACCTTAAGAGGAGAGCTCTGGATGCTTTTTTCAGGTATTATATTTATTCACTTTATTCATTTAACAGACATTAACTATGCCCCTTCTAGGAGTTATGTACTAAGCTAAATAAAAATAATTACAAAGGTGGCTAGGACTAAGTCTTATCATGAGTTCAGACTAGTCACAGAGAGTATGGTAGTTATGTGTACTTACCTATATATCCATACATCCATTGTCTGAGCAGATTAGTTTATTAGGCAATAGCTAACTGCAGGAGACGGGGTGGGAATCTCTAGTGTCAGAAGGAAGTTAAGGGGAAAAGACAGTTCATGAAAATGTTATTCTTTTGGATAAGATTCCTGTCCTGATGTTATAGATTCTAGTGTGAAGCTTTTCCTTTTATTTGTTTGTACTCAGATAACACTTGAGCATAAAGATTAATTTAAAAGTAATCCAGTTCTTCATGTATATAGGCAAGTAGTAGCTTTGTTATGTTCCTCTTCTTTTGTATGTTAATGTGATCATCTGTACAGGTGCTGTTAATGACATGGCTGCTAATCCTGGCTATTATGCTGAAGTGGTTGAGCAGTCTTTAGGGACCTGCAACTTGGCTACTGAAGAAATTGAACGTGATTTACGTCGCTCCCTGCCTGAGCATCCAGCCTTTCAGAGTGACACTGGCATATCTGCTCTGAGGCGGGTACTCACTGCTTATGCATTCAGGAATCCCAAAATTGGATACTGCCAGGTATGATTTCATTATGAGCTCAACTGTTATCGTGTTCCAAATGATAAAATCACATCAAATCCAACTCTACTTATAAGGACAGAGATTGGGCTGAGATTGATAGTGGATATTATTAATGTAAGAATGATAGTGGGAATACTTAGAATTGATATTCCATTAATTCATTTTTCTTTTATATTTAACAAATATTTACTGAATTCCTGCTCTGTAAAAGATACTGTGCTAGGTGCTCAAGACTATATAAAGCTGAATCAGATAAGAGTCCTGCCCTTTAAAGTATATGGACTGGTAGGTATTAAAACATATTCAAGGACTTCCCTGGTGGTGCAGTAGTTGGGAATCCACCTGCTAGTGCAGGGGACACTGGTTCAATCCCTGGTCTGGGAAGATCCCACATGCCATGGAGCAACTAAGCCTGTGTGCCACAACTACTGAGCCTGCACTCTAGAGCGCACAAGCCACAACTACTGAGGCTGCGAGCCACAACTACTGAAGCCTGTGCACCCTAGAGCCCACACACCACAACTGCTGAGCCCACACACCACAACTACTGAAGCCCATGCACCTAGAGCCCGTACTCCGCAACAAGAAAAGCCACTGCAATGAGAAGCCCGCGCACCTCAACGAAGAGTAGCCCCTGCTTGCTGCAACTAGAGAAAGCCTGTGTGCAGCAACAAAGACCCAACGCAGCCAAAAATAAATAAAAAAATAAAAACAAAACAAACAAACAAAAAAGCATATTCATTGGCAAAAGAAAAACAAATGAGACAATTTATTAGAGAAATATTAAGTCTCACCAGGATTTATAATAGGGATAAGTTGGAGGAACAGAGAAGGCTGCATGGAAAAAGTGTCATTTTTAGGTCTTGAAATTGGTGAATTTTATTTATTTATTAATTTTTTTTTTTTGCGGTATGCGGGCCTCTCACTGCCGCGGCCTCCCCCGTCGCGGAGCACAGGCTCCGGACGCGCAGGCTCAGCGGCCATGGCTCACGGGCCCAGCCGCTCCGCGGCATATGGAATCCTCCCAGACCGGGGCACGAACCCGCATCCCCTGCATCAGCAGGCGGACTCTCAACCACTTGCGCCACCAGGGAGGCCCAAAATTGGTGAATTTTAGATGTATGGAGATGGAATGAAATACCATTGTAGGTGAAGGGATCAGTGTAACCAAACACAGAGGTAAATGTGGAATATATGTAGGACCATGTTCTGTTTAGTAGAATTGTAGAGTGAATGAAGTGAAGTAATTGAGGGAAAAAATCAATAAGGTAGATTGGGATAGGTCAGGAGTTTGAATGTTACTTTGTAGGCAGTGGGGGAATCACTGAAAAAAATCCTTTAGGAGGACACTAAAGGGTATGCCAGACTGCTAGCACAAGTAATCTCAAACAATAGAAGTTTACTTAAAGGAATAAACAGAGGAGAGCAAATATTCAAGTCAGTAGGTAGCTCTCCTCCATGTGATTATTCAGGGATTTAGGCCGACAACAGGCTCTGTCGTCTTCAAAACATGGCTTCCAAGGTGCTCTTTCATTGCCATTACTACTCACAGGAAGAGGGGAGAGAGCATGGAGAAACAATTATGGGAAATTTTATTGGCCAGGCCTGGAAGTTGCATACATCACTTCACCCACATTTTATTGGAGGATCTTGGTCTCATGGCCACACCTATTCATAAAGAAGTCTGCAAAATGTAGCGTGGTTGAGCACATGTACATCCAGATACTATGGAAGAAGGGGAGATTAGGTTATGGTGGATAGCTAGCACTCTCAGCCACACATTCATTTATGATGGGGTTCAGTACCCATAATGATTACATATCAGTCCTACCTATCCATTGAAACATCAATAGAGAGGTATTTTTGAAAAGCAATTTAAGTGAGTGGATCATCTGAATGACAAGTATTTAGCATGTTTTAGGATCTCTGAAAGGTAATAAAGAAGCATAATGCTTCTTTTCTCAAAGAGCTTACACTCAGCCTGTAATGTTATCTATATGTGGTAGTTTAAAGGCAGCTTCAAAGTAGGCAATACTTCATTTTTGACTTCTAAAAAATGAAAGCAAAATTAGAAACATAGAGGGCCAGAGGAAAGTTATTCAGAGTTAGGTAACACTATAAGCAATACCATTTAGGTGAAAAGTTTCATTAGGTCCCTTTTTTTTTTTTTATTTCTCTAGGGGGTGCGTCAAAAAAGATCTTGATGTGATTTATGTCATAGAATGTTCTGCCTATGTTTTCCTCTAAGTTTTATAGTGTCTGGCCTTACATTTAGGTCTTTAATCTATTTTGAGTTTATTTTTTTGTGTGTGTATGGTGTTAGGGAGTGTTCTAATTTCATTCTTTTACATGTAGCTGTCCAGTTTTCCCAGCACCACTTATTGAAGAGACTGTATTTCCTCCATTGTACATTCTTGTCTCCTTTATCAAAGATAAGGTGACCATATGTGTGGGGGCTTATTTCTGCGCTTTCTATCCTGTTCCATTGATATATATTTCTGTTTTTGTGCCAGTACCGTACTTTCTTGATTACTGTAGCTCTGTAGTATAGTCTGAAGTCAAGAAGCCTGATTCCTCCAGCTCCGTTTTTCATTCTCAAGATTGCTTTGGCTATTTGGGGTCTTTGTGTTTCCATACAAATTATGAAATGGTTTTTCTACTTCTGTGAAAAGTGCCATTGGTGGGTGGATAGAGATTGCATTGAATCTGTAGATTGCTTTGGGTGGTATAGTCATTTTCACCATATTGATTATTCCTATCCAAGAACATGGTATATCTCTCCATCTGTTTGTGTCATCTTTAATTTCTTTCATCAGTGTCTTATAGTTTTCTGCATAAAGGAATTTTGTCTCCTTAGGTAGGTTTATTCCTAGGTATTTTATTCTTTTTGTTGCAATGGTGAATGGGAGTGTTTCCTTAATTTCTCTTTCTGGCCTTTCGTTGTTAGTATATAGGAATGCAAGAGATTTCTGTGCATTAATTTTGTATCCCGCAACTTTATCAAATTCATTGATTAGCTCTAGTAGTTTTCTGGTGGCATCTTTAGGATTCTCTATGTATAGTATCATGTCATCTGCAAACAGTGACAGTTTTACTTCTTCTTTTCCAATTTGGATTCCTTTTATTTATTTTTCTTCTCTGATTGCCGTGGCTAAAACTTCCAAAACTATGTTGAATAATAGTGGTGAGAGTGGGCAGCCTTGTCTTTTTCCTGATCTTAGTGGAAATGGTTTCACTTTTTCACCATTGAGCATGATGTTGGCTGTGGGTTTGTCATATATGGCCTTTATTATGTTGAGGTAAGTTCCCTCTATGCCTACTTTCTGGAGGGTTTTTATCATAAATCGGTGTTGAATTTTGTCAAAAGCTTTTTCTGCATCTATTGAGATGATCATATGGTTTTTGTCCTTCAATTTGTTAATATGATGTATCACAGTGATTGGTTTGCATATATTGAAGAATCCTTGTGTTCCTGGGATAAACCCCACTTGATCATGGTGTATGATCCTTTTAATGTGCTGTTGGATTCTGTTTACTAGTATTTTGTTGAGGATTTTTGCATCTATATTCATCAGTGATATTGGCCTGTAGTTTTCCTTTTTTGTGACATCTTTGTCTGGTTTTGGTATCAGGGTGATGGTGGCCTCATAGAATGAGTTTGGGAGTGTTCCTCCCTCTGCTATATTTTGGAAGAGTTTGAGAAGGATAGGTGTTAGCTCTTCTCTAAATGTTTGATAGAATTCGCCTGTGAAGCCATCTGGTCCTGGGCTTTTGTTTGTTGGAAGATTTTTAATCACAGTTTCAATTCCAGTGCTTGTGATTGGTCTGTTTATATTTTCTACTTCTTCCTGGTTCAGTCTCGGAAGGTTGTGCTTTTCTAAGAATTTGTCCATTTCTTCCAGGTAGTCCATTTTATTGGCATATAGTTGCTTGTAGTAATCTCTCATGATCCTTTGTATTTCTGCAGGGTCAGTTGTTACTTATCCCTTTTCATTTCTATTTCTGTTGATTTGAGTGTTTTCCCTTTTTTCTTGATGAGTCTGGCTAATGGTTTATCAATTTTGTTTATCTTCTCAAAGAACCAGCTTTAAGTTTTATTGATCTTTGCTATTGTGTCCTTCATTTCTTTTTCATTTATTTCTGATCTGATTTTGATTATTTCTTTCCTTCTGCTAACTTTGGGGTTTTTTTGTTCTTCTTACTCTAATTGAGATTTTTCTTGTTTCTTGAGGTAGGTCTGTATTGCTATAAACTTCCGTGTTACAACTGCTTTTGTTGCATCCCATAGGTTTTCAGTCATCGTGTTTTCATCGTCATTTGTTTTTAGGTATTTTTTGATTTCCTCTTTGAGTTTTTCAGTGATCTCTTGGTTATTTAGTAGTGTATTGTTTAGCTTCCATGTGTTTGTATTTTTTAAAGTTTTTTCCATGTAATTGCTATCTAGTCTCATAGCGTTGTGGTCAGAAAATATACTTGATACGATTTCAATTTTCTTAAATTTACCAAGGCTTGATTTGTGACCCAAGATATGACCTATCTTGGAGAATGTTCCATGAGCACTTGAGAAGAAAGTGTATTCTGTTGTTTTTGGATGGAATGTCCTATAAAAATCAATTAAGTCCATGTTGTTTAATATATCATTTAAAGCTTGTGTTTATTTATTTTCATTTTGGATGATCTGTCTATTGGTGAAAGTGGGGCGTTGATGTCCCCTGCTATTACTATGTTACTGTCAATTTCCCCTTTTATGGGTGTTAGCATTTGCCTTATGTATTGAGGTGCTCCTATGTTGGGTGCATAAATATTTACAATTGTTCTATCTTCTTGGATTGATCCCTTGATCATTATGTAGTGTCCTTCTTTGTCTCTTATAATAGTCTTTATTTTAAAGTCTATTTTGTCAGATATGAGAATTGCTACTCCAGCTTTCTTTTGATTTCTATTTGCATGGAATATCTTTTTCCATCCCCTCACTTTCAGTCTGTATGTGTCCTTAGGTCTCAAGTGGGTCTCTTGTAGACAGCATATGTACGGGTCTTGTTTTTGTATCCATTCAGCCAGTCTATGTTTTTTGGTTGGAGCATTTAATCCATTTACATTTAAGGTAATTATCGATATGTATATTCTTGTTACCATTTTCTTAATTGTTTTGGGTTTGTTATTGTAGGTCTTTTCCTTCTCTTGTGTTTCCTGCCTAGAGAAGTTCCTTTTGCATTTGTTGTAAAGCTGGTTTGGTGGTGCTGAATTCTCTTAGCTTTTGCTTGTCTGTGCACTTAGTATGATTTAGGGAGCCTCCCTCCTAATGGGTGGGGTTGTGTTCCTGTCTTGCTGGTTGTTTGGCATGGGGCGTCCAGCACTAGAGGTTGCTGCCCGTTGGGTGGAGCTGGGTCTAAGCACTGAGACAGCGATCTCTGGGAGAGCTCTTGCCAATTGATGTTAGGTGTGTCCAGGAGGTCTCTGGTGGTCTGATGTCCTGAACTCGGCTCTCCCACCTCAGGGGCTCAGGCCTGTCAGCCGGCCAGAGCACCAAGACCCTGTCAGCCACATGGCTCTGAAGAGAAGGGAGGAAAAAAAGAAAGAGGAATAAAATAAAATAAAGTTATTAAAATAAAAAATCTTTAAAAATATTATTAAAATTAAAAAATTTTAAAGTAATAAAAAAGAGAAGAGAGCAACCAAACCAATAAACAAATCCATCAGTGATAACAAGCACTAAAATCTATACTAAGAGAAACATAAAAATCAAACTAGTCAGTCACATACAGCAAACCCCAAGTCTACAGTTGCTCCCAAAGTCCACTGCCTCAATTTTGTGATGATTCCTTGTCTATTTAGGTATTCCACAGATGCAGGGTACATCTAGTTGATTGTGGAGATTTAATCCGCTGCTCCTGAGGCTGCTGGGAGAGATTTCCCTTTCTCTTCTTTGTTCGCACAGCTCCTGGGGTTCAGCTTTGGATTTGGCCCCGCCTCTGCATGTAGGTCACCTGAGGGCATCTGTTCTTCGCCCAGACAGGACGGGGTTAAAGGAGCAGCTGATGCAGGGGCTCTGGCTCACGCAGGCCAGGGGGAGGGAGGGAGGGGTACGGAATGCGGGGCGAGCCTGCGGTGTCAGGGGCCAGTGTGTATTCTCCCGGGGAAGTTGTCCCTGGATCACGGGACCCTGGCAGTGGCGGGCTGCACAGGTTCTCGGGAGGGCAGGTGTGGAGAGTGGCCTGTGCTTGCACACAGGATTTTTGGTGGCTGCAGCAGCAGCCTTAGCATTTCATGCCCGTCTCTGGTGTCCGCGCTGATAGCTGTGGCTCGTGCCCATCTCTGAAGCTCATTTAGGTGGTGCTCTGAATCTCCTCTCCTTGCGCACCCTGAAACAATGGTCTCTTGCCTGTTCGGCAGCTCCGGACTTTTTCCCGGACTCCCTCCCGGCTAGCCGTGGTGCACTAGCTCCCTTCAGGCTGTGTTCATGCAGCCAACGCCAGTCCTCTCCCTGGGATCTGACCTCTGAAGCCCGAGCCTCAGCTCCCAACCCCCACCTGCCACAGCGGGTGAGCAGACAAGCCTCTCAGGCTGGTGAGTGCTGGTCGGCACTGGTCCTCTGTGCAGGAATCTCTCCACTTTGCCCTCTGCTCCCCTGTTGCTGCACTCTCCTCTGTGGCTCTGAAGCTTCCCCCACCCCAACCCCGTTTCCACCAGTGAAAGGGCTTCCTAGTGTGTGGAAACTTTTCCTCCTTCACAGCTCCCTCCCAGAGGTGCAGGTTCCATCCCTATTCTTTTTTTTTTTTTTTTTTTTTTTTTTTTTTTTGCGGTACGTGGGCCTCTCACTGATGCGGCCTCTCACAGGCTCCGGACCCGCAGGCCTAGCGGCCATGGCTCACGGACCTATCTGCTTCACAGCATGTGGGATCTTCCCGGACTGGGGCACGAACCCGTGTCCCCTGCATCGGCAGGCGGACTCTCAACCACTGCACCACCAGGGAAGCCCCATCCCTATTCTTTTGTCTCTGTTTTTTCTTTTTTCTTTTGCCCTACCCAGGTTCGTGGGGAGTTTCTTGCCTTTTGGGAGGTCTGAGGTCTTCTGCCAGTGTTCAGTAGATGTTCTGTAGGAGTTGTTCCACATGTAGATGTATTTTTGATGTATTTGTAGGGAGGAAGGTGATCTCCACGTCTTACTCCTCCACCATCTTGAAGGTCCTCTCCTTGTTGACTTTCATGTTTTACCACTCTTGTATCCCTGGGATAAATCTTACAGGGTCATGATGTGTAATCCTTTTTATATGTTATTGGGTTCAGTTTTCTAGTATTTTGTTTGGGATTTTTGCATTTATATTCATAAGATGTATTGATAATAGTTTTCTTTTGATGCCTTTGTCTGGTTTTAGTGTCAGGGTGTCAAAGAATGAGCTAGGTAGTATTTCTTCCACACGTATTTTTTGAAGAGTTAATGAAGGATTGGTGTTAATTCTTCTTTTAATTGTGGTAGAATTGGCCAGTGAAGCCATCTGTTTCTAGAGTTTTCTTTGAAGAAAGTTTTTTCATTATTAATTCAGTCTCTTTACTTATAATAAGTATGTTCAGATTTTTCTGTTTCTTTTTGAGTTGGTCTTGGTGGTTTTTCTAAGAAATTGTCCATTTTATCTAGGTTGTCTAATTTGTTAGCATACAGTTGTTCATTGTATTCCCTTATAATCCTTTTTATTTTTGTTAAGGTTGGTAGTAATGTTCTCTATTTCCTGATTTTAATTTGAGTCTCTCTCTCTTTCTCTCTCTCTCTGTCTCTCTGTATCTTTCTGTTTTTTGTCTTTTTGGTTAGACTACCTACAGGTGTTTCAGGTTTTTTAATCTTTTCAAAGAACCAACTTTTGATTTTGTTGAGTTTTCCTTATTTTTTTTTCTATTCTCTATCACTTCCTGTTTGTGCAGAGCCTCAAGATTAGCCAGAGGTAAGAGCTTAGGGCTTTTTCTGTTCTATCATGAGCATGCATACAGCTCTGGGCAGGCATGAAGCCATATCATGCACTTTGCCTTCTAGATTCCGAGGAATAAGTTAGAGCATTCCAAAGCTCCTTTTAGATATCCTATTCCCCAGCTTTTTATTTTAACCCTTTATTAGCCTATTGTTTGGCCCAGTTGTTATCCACTGCCTCAGGCAGCTGCATGTTCAAGAACTGCTTCTGATTTTTTCAAGGAACATTTTTTCAAGGAAAGGCTGTTTACCTTGGGTGAGCTCTGTGTCAGGTCAAATAAAGACAGCCTTATGAGTGCGGTTTTCCAGGGAATGACCAGACGGGTCAAACAATGACAGTTCTCTGGGAATGAGACTTTGAAGGCGCTCCAGCCCCATTCTGTTCCCTCCCATGGCTGCTAGGTGCTGCTTTTCACCATGATTGCTGAGTGTTGGTTTTTCAGGCTTCTGTAAAGCTGAGGAGGAATGGGACTTGGACGATTTAAAATGCCACAGAGCTCACTGTTTTTACTGAGATTCAACCATTTCATTAAGTAAAGGCTTCCTGAATTGCTGTAAGCTTTTGGTGCATTTTCAGAGTTCTGAAAAATTGATTTTGATGATATTTGCTAGTGTTCTTGTTGCTTTTATAGAGGAAAACATTTTCAGAGAGCCTTACTCTGCCATTTTCACTGATGCTCCTCCCATTATGGCTTCTTGAACAGGAAAATGATGGCGTAAAAACTGAACTTGAAGTCAAATATTGTACCAGATCTGACAAAGGATTGACATACTTAATATACAAACCTATAAGAAAAGTGTTGAATTATAAAAATGAGCAATGGACATGAAAAGATGAATCACAGAAAAAAATACAGATTGATAATAAAGTTTAGAAAAGGAAGTTCAATATCAAAGAAACTCAAATTCAAACCATGAGATACCATTTTCACTATCAAATCAGCAAAGACAATTTTAATTATTACAATTCTTAGTATTGGCAAAGGAGCAGTGAAGTAAACATTCAAATGCTATAGGTCAGAAATACAAATTGGTACAGTCTTTCTGGAATACAATTTGGCGGTAATATCAAGTCATTTAAAAATAATATTCAGGGGAACCTTTTAGTTGTGCACAGAGAAAGAACGATTTAAAAATGGGTGATGTTGAGAAGGGCAAGAAGATTTTTGCTCAGAAGTGTGCCCAGTGCCATACTGTGGAAAAGGGAGGCAAGCACAAGACTGGGCCAAATCTCCATGGTCTCTTTGGGTGAAATACAGGTCAGACTTTCAGATTCTCTTACACGGATGCCAACAAGAACAAAGGCATCACCTGGGGAGAGGAGATGCTGATGGAGTATTTGGGGAATCCCAAGAAGTACATACCTGGAATAAAAATGATCTTCACTGGGTTTAAGAAGAAGGGAGAAAGGGCAGACTTGATAGCTTATCTCAGAAAAGCTACTAATGAGTAATAGTTGGCCACTGCCATATTGATTACGAAACAAATGTCTCATGATTTTTTTTTGTGTACCATATTTAAATTGATCTCATACACTGCAATTCAGATCATGAATGTCTGAGGTAATATTTCTGTCCTGATTTAAATAAGATTGGCTTGTGGCTAAAAGAATATGATCAGCTTGGACTTCCCTGGAGGCACAGTGGTTAAGAATCCACCTGCCCAGACAGGGGACACGGGTTCGAGCCCTGATCCGGGAAGATCCCACATGCCACGGAGCAGCTAAGCCCATGCGCCACAACTACTAAGCCTGCGCTCTAGAGCCCGCAAGCCACAACTACTGAGCCCGTGCGCCTAGAGCCTGTGCTCCACAGCAAGAGAAGCCACTGCAGTGAGAAACCTGTGCACCATAATGAAGAGTAGCCCCCACTCGCTGCAACCAGAGGAAGCCTGCACACAGCAATGAAGACGGAACACAGCCAAAAATAAATAAATAAATAAAATTTTTAAAAAATAAAATAAATAGCTGTTTAAAAAAATGTGTGTATATATATATATATATATATATATATATATATATATGTATATATATATATTTATATATACACACACCTTAATGGCATGTTGATTTTTTAAAAAAAAGAATATGGTCAGCTTTTTGAATTTTGATAGTAATTCCAGTTCAGCAAGTACTATCACTCTTTTCCCCTTCTAAAGAGATGATTAAACTTGAATAAGAAATGTTAAACTTTTCAGGCATATGGTGAATGCCTTCTCAAACCCTATAGGAGATTGGTTTTATATTTAGATTTCTCTAACTGGTTATATTAATATATTTAAATATTGAGACGATCTCTTCACTGTCTCATAGAACAGCAAGATTCACCTGTGTTTCAAGTTGTGTTCATTCGCCTGTTAAGGCAAGGGCTGAAGATACACTGGCAATGTCCACTTTCTCTTTTTGGTCTTAACTATGCCAATTTAATTAAAATTCTCTGTCTATCTAAAATATTGCCTTTTACTTAATGAAAGGCATTTTAGTGTGGTTTATGTATAGCATCAAATAAAGAATATTAAGTACTTCTTACACACACACCACAAAAATAATAATATTCATTGACCAAATAATTTAATTTCTATGTATCTTTACTGAGAAAATAGTAAACCACTTGGATGAAGATTTATATACAGAGATATTCATTGCAGTGTTATATATAATAATGAAGAGTTGAAATCAACCTAAATGTTCAATAATAATAGAATAGCTAAATAATTTGTAGTATATTCAACTTAATAGATTTTTTACAGTCATTAAAAATACTGTTTTAGAAGACTTATTTAATGGCATTGAAAATGTATAATATAATGTTAAGTGAAAAATCAAACTTTAATATACAGTTTGGTCTAAATTTTAGAAGGGGAAAAAGGAAATACAAACACCAAAAAAGTACATCAACTTGTTAATGGTGGTGATCTCTGGGTAGGTAGGATACAGGAGATTTAATTTTCTTCACACCTTTCCATTCCTCCCAGATTCTATACATTAAGGGTTTATTACCTTTATAATAAGGGCTATGGCCAAATGTTATATAAAAGTTGTGATCTGACATTTGTATGGAAGATAGATTAGAAGAAGGAGAAAGTTAGGGTGGTAGTGGGAACGGAGAGGATAAAGAAAATCTAAAAGACATTTTAGGAATTCCCTGGTAGTCCAGTGGTTAGGGCTCTGCGCTCCCACTGCAGGGGGCACAGGTTCAATCCCTGGTCAGGGAACTAAGATCCTGCATGCTGTGTGGTGCAGCCAAATAAATAAATAAATAAATAAATAAAAATAAAAAACATTTTATAAGAAGAAACTCTAGGATGTGAAGACAAATTGGATGTGGCAGATAAAGGGTTTCTAGCGTGATCAAAATTAAGGTAGCAAAGAAGAGAATCCTATTTAATAGAGGAAAGATTTAGTTTTAGGCACAATTGAGGATGATTGACATCTAAGGGATGTTCTCCTGTAGGTAGTTGAAAATACAGATGAAGTTTGTTTCTCCAATATTAGTATGTCCTTGAAAGTATGTAGTGTTTCTTTTAAGACTTGGCGATAATTAATATTTTTTACTCATTGAAATTAGTCTAAATTTAGAGAGGTTTTACTTATTGTGTGCTATGTTCATGATATTACTGCTTCATTTTCCTTGAACATACCATGTAAAATAACTGATTAGCAAATGTTAGTCTGACTTCACCTTGTTTTGCTTTGGACTGGCTCAGAGTTCTCATGTTTCCATTATGATTACTCTCATAGTTGTTGTTATTGCTGAAAATTACTATGTTTGAATAAGAAATGTAATTGTTACCCCAACAATATTTATTTTTTTTATATTTCTATGAATTTTAGGCAATGAACATTTTGACTTCAGTGTTGCTTCTGTATGCAAAAGAGGAAGAAGCTTTTTGGCTTCTGGTTGCTGTATGTGAACGAATGTTACCTGATTATTTTAATCGTCGAATCATTGGTAATAAACAAAACACATATACATATACAAACACATATTTCTTTTCTAAACAATCTATAGGCCTCTTGTCTATCCAGTTACCTATCAAATGAAAGAACTGATCAATTAAGTTGCAAAATATACAAAATGCAAGCAATATCAAAATGTCACATTCACTGACATGCTCAAGAGAAGAGCTTTTTGCACTGAACATATGAATGGAAAAACGTATTATTTAATACATTCCTTTTTAAAAATAAAGTGCCTGGGGCTTCCCTGGTGGCGCAGTGGTTGAGAGTCCGCCTGCCGATGCAGGGGACACGGGTTCGTGCCCCGGTCCGGGAGGACCCCACGTGCCGCGGAGCGGCTGGGCCCGTGAGCCACGGCCGCTGAGCCTGAGCGTCCGGAGCCTGTGCTCCGCAACGGGAGAGGCCACAACAGTGAGAGGCCCACATACTGCAAAAAAAATAAAATAAAATAAAATAAAAGTAAAGTGCCTGGTCTGTTTCCTTATAAAATAGAAGTTTTAAGTTTACTATCTCTGTATTGCTAAAACAGTGGTAATCTGAAGCATCTGGAGCTACTGGAAAAATTTTAATAGTCTCTTGATGAGAGAGAGATTTTAATCAGCTTAAAATCTCCACACTTTTATGAATTGTATAGATATATGCAAGCTTTGAAAGGAGGATCAAGTTCTTAGTTTGTTACTTATATAATATTTTCTTCAGTCATCAAATATTTGTAGATCCATGACCCCCTACCTTAAAACCATAGGTGGTCTCCTTTGTACCTTCATAAGCCTTTGGTGTCATGGCAAGGTCGTTGATTGTATTGTCTTGTGTTATAGTTATTTGTCTATTTATCGCAAGTTCCATTATAGATTAAACACTTTGAAGATGAGACCATTTAATTAATTGGTGTATCTCTTATAGTACCTATTACAGGTTTCTGCACATAATAAAGATTCCATAAATAACTGTTCAAATGAATATGAATTGAGTTTCTCAAGTGCTTCTTGATGCATGATACTGCTAACAGATAAAGAGATGCGTGAAATATAGAAAAGGCACTGAAGAAGTTCATAATTTAAGGAAGAGAAATGAGATATATCAGCCTACTAATAGAAGTGGGAAGGTATTGGAAACAACTCCTTTAGAAAGGTGTTCATTTTAAAATTTCTTTTTATGTTCTCCAGGTGCCTTGGTGGATCAGGCAGTCTTTGAAGAACTTATCAGAGATCACCTTCCCCAGCTGACTGAACATATGACTGATATGACATTCTTTTCCTCAGTTTCTCTCTCATGGTTCCTCACACTTTTTATTAGTGTGTTACCTATTGAAAGTGCAGTGAATGTGGTGGACTGTTTCTTCTATGATGGAATAAAGGCCATTTTACAACTGGGACTGGCAATACTTGACTATAATTTAGACAAACTTCTGGCATGTAAAGATGATGCTGAAGCCGTGACAGCTTTAAACAGGTACTGTGAGAATCATAACATTTAAATCTGGAGATCCCCTTAGAGCTTATGTTGTTCAAACCCCTTATTTTATAGATGAGGAAACTGAGCCCTAGAAACTTTAAATAATTTGCCCAAAGTCACAAAGCTGGCTGAATGAAAACGCTAGGCCTAAAGTCCACTCCTCTGTTTCTAAATAGAATATAACAAAAGTAAGTCAGTCACTTTGAAGTAAACCACTAGGTTATATATACATTTACATTAACATCTAATATGGTTGATTCAGTATGCTGGGACTTTCATAGTCCCAGTTCAAACTATAAAGTGTGTAAGAGTAATTTGAGGGGTGGGAAGGTGGTTGATAATATTAAATGTCCAATGGGGGGAAATTGTTCTGGTTTTCAAGTGGTTTCAATCAGGTAAGCTGAGCTTTATTTTCCTGGTGCCTTTTCTGTGAATTCTATTTTGTATTGAAACACGTGTGGGGTGTGTGTGTGTGTGTGTGTGTGTGTGTACACTGTATATGTTAAATGAATGAATATATTAATATTTGGGTAACTTATAATGGTGCATCAAATCCCATTTATATACAGAGTAAAGTATAAACATCTCACTCGGGTATTTAGAACTCTCAATGTTAAGGCCTCAATGTATCTCTCTTAAATTATTTCTCCTCACGTGCCTCTACATACCCTATATTCCACCCTTACTGGGCCATGTAGTATTTTCTGAGAACTCTCTGAGCCTATCTGCTTCCCCATGCTCTCCTCCCCACCTCTGAAGTCATTTCATCACCACCCCATTTCCTACTCCTATGTCCTCCTAATTCCCAACCATCTTCAAATTCTACTCCCTCATAAGACTGTCTCTTGTCCTCTCGGTAGAAATTAATCTCGAACTAGGGAGAAATTAGCTGTCATTTTCTCTGTATTTTACTTCTACTGATTCTTGTATTACTGTCACTTTTGGATAGGTTCTTTGACAATGTCACTAATAAGGATAGCCCGTTGCCTTCAAGTGTGCAGCAGGGTTCAAATGTAAGTGATGAAAAAAGCAGTCATATTAGAGTGGATATTACAGATTTGATTAGAGAGTCAAATGAGGTAAGTTTTTCTTATACCATAAATATAATTACATAGCATATTTAAAATGATAGATACTATAGTTATATCTCTAGTGATATATTAAGAGTAAGATAATAATACAAGTAAAGATGTAGTAATGTAAAATCTGACTTCACTTTAAAAATTAGTTCTATGAACTGTTCCTACGTTATATAGCCTCCTCTGCTTCAGTTTGCTTTTCATTGAATGAAACTATTCACATAGTTTTACAAATAATGACCACTTTTAAATATCTGTCACTGCTTAAAAAGGTGAAAAATATTCTCTTCTTAGAGACTAAGAATTTTACCAGCGTTCTTGTACTTAGTCTAGACCCATATAGTAGATGGAATCCTCTCCTGTGAATATACAGAAAAACTGAAACATGGGAGGTGAAAATTTGCATAATCACTGAACAAGTTGGGAAAATAGCTAGGAATAGAACCAAGGCCTCTGAGAATTGAATCTGATGAAATTCAATTGTAAGAGAAGTGGATATTTATTATGAATGAGTATCCACTGAAATCATATTTCTTGCAGAAATATGGGAATATTTGCTATGAAGATATATACAGCATGCGCTGTCGAAATAGGTTGTATGTGATACAGACCCTAGAGGAAACAACAAAGCAGAATGTGGTGAGTATCCACCCAATGGGAGAAAACCAATTGGAGCAACATTTTTTTCCTGAACTTCATTTAAAAAATTATCATTTCATGTGAAGAAAATAAAATAACTATACATTTGAGCTAGATTCTTGCCACAGCTTAGCTTACTGTAAATTTTTTGAGAGGAAATAAGTGATTTTCTTCTGGTTGAAACATATTGGTTTCTCCAACATGTTTTGTGTTATGTGACCTTTAATATTGAATGCTATGATGTAGGCATTTAAGCATAACATATTTGTGATGTGCTTCATCAATAAGAACAGCTGACCTACATAGTAGTCTGGGCTACTAATATGTATTATTATCCTTGGATACCCAAGATAAAGTGGAAAAGGAATAAACAGTGTGTTTTAAGTACTCCTTTTTAGTATCTGGATGACTACATTAGAAGCTGTTAATATTGGTTGCTTCTGGTGAGTGGGATTAATAGATTTCTGGTTGGAAGAGAGAGTGTTTTACTTTGCTGTATGAATCCTTCTGTGCTGTTTGAGCTTTTATCATGAGCATGTATTGTTTCTGTAAACCTACTTGCTTAAAGGTTAAGTCCTCAGAGGTACAAATCTGCGAAAATTAACATTTCTGAATACGTGCTCATTGTGAATAATTCAAACATTATAGAAATGTAAAAAAGTAGAAGTTTCCTACCCCAGGAGTAACCAACATTAAAATGATTTGGCATGTATCCTTCCAGATCTTTTTTCTAAATATCTATAGACATAAATGTGTATGTGGTGGGGGGAGGGGGACAATATAGCTTTTCAAATGAGATCATACCAGTTACTTTGTTCTGCAACTTTTTTCACTCAGAGCTATATCATGGTCATTGCATATCATTGCATACCTCACTTTTCTTAATGCACTGAATAGTATACCACAGTATGGGTATGCTATACTTTACATAACTATTCCTTGTTGATATGCATTTAGTAGGTCTCCCTCTCTCTCTCTCTTTCATTTTAATGTTTTTTCGCTTTTACAAATAATACCTTATCTAAACAACATGGGTTTGAACTGCACAGGTTCACCTACCTGTAGATTGTTTTCAATAAACATGTACTACAGTACTACAAGATCCGTGGTTGGTTGAATCTGCAGATGTGGAACCATGGATCTGAAGGGCCAACTGTAAAGTATATGCAGATTTTTGACTGTGTGGAAGGTCAGCACCCTTAACCCCTGCGTTGTTCAAGGGTCAACTGTATATCATCTAATCTTACACATTTGTAAGAGTATTTCTATAAGGTGGATTCCTGGAAGTGGCAACTGGGTCAAGGGGTGTGCCCATTTAAAAATTGACAGGTCCTGCTAAATTATCCTCTAAAACATTTGTATCAAATTATAATCCCACCAACAGTGTGTAAGAATGCCTTTTTCCCCACACTCCCACTAGCGTCACATTTTAAAAATATTAGTGGTATTAATTCTTTGTCAATTATATTTGTGGCTACCATTTCCCCCAATCTTGTTGTTTCTTTAATTTTTATGATGTATTTCAGAGTATATAACTTTCAAAATTTTATGTAGTCAAATCTCTTTTTTTTCTTACATATTGTGCGGGTTTCATGTCAAACTTAGCAAGGCCTTCCCCATATAAAATTATATAATTTATAAACATACTTTCTCATATTGGCTTATAGTACTGGTATTGCTTTGGTTTTGGTTTTTGTTTTTTAAATTAATTTATTTGCTTATTTTTGGCTGTGTTGGGTGTTTGTTGCTGCGTGCGGGCTTTCTCTAGTTGCTTCGAGCAGGGGCTACTCTTCGTTGCAGTACGTGGGCTTCTCACTGCGGTGGCTTGTTGTGGAGCACGGGCTCTAGGCGCACGGGCTTCAGTAGTTGTGGCTTGCGGGCTTTAGGGCGCAGGCTCAGTAGTTGTGGCGCACGGGCTTAGTTGCTCTGTGGCATGTGGGATCTTCCCAGACTGGGGCTTGAACCTGTGTCCCCCGCATGCAGGCAGATTCCTAACCACTGTGCCACCAGGGAAGCCCTGTTTTTTTTTTAACATTTAGATCTTGAATACACGTAAAGTATATATTTTGTTTATAGTGTGATATAGGACTCTAATGGTATTTTTTTCCAACTGAAATAGCCCATTATTTGAATACCATTTATTGAATACTCCATCGTTACTGTACTCTACTCTGCCTTTTTTTTTTTTTTTTTTGCGGTATGCGGGCCTCCCACTGTTGTGGCCACTCCCGTTGCAGAGCACAGGCTCCGGACGCACAGGCTCAGCGGCCATGGCTCACGGGCCCAGCCACTCCGCGGCATGTGGGATCTTCCCGGACTGGGGCACGAACCCGTGTCCCCTGCATCGGCAGGCGGACTCTCAACCACTGCGCCACCAGGGAAGCCCTACTCTGCCTTTCATATGATAATATGGGTTTATTTCTGTAGTTTCTTTTTTTTTCTGTAACACCACACTGTTTCTTTTTCTTTTTTTTTAAATTTATTTATTTTTGGCTGCATTGGCTCTTTGTTGTTGCACGCGGGCTTTCTCTAGTTGTGGTGAGCGGGGGCTACTCTTCCTTGTGGTGGGCGGGCTTCTCATTGCGGTGGCTTCTCTTGTTGTGGAGCACAGGCTCTAGGCACGTGGGCTTCAGTAGTTGTGTCACACAGGCTCAGTAGTTGTGGTGCACGGGCTTAGTTGCTCCGTGGTGTGTGGAATCTTCCCAGACCAGGGCTCAAACCTGTGTCCCCTGCCTTAGCAGGCGGATTCTTAACCACTGCCACCAGGGAAGCCCCGCAATGTTTTAATTATTGTGGCTTTATAGTCCATTTTGAAATCTGGTAAGGCTTTTAATATTCCTTTTTAATATCCATTTTAATGATGCCTTTTTAAATGTCCTTTAGTAAGCATTTATTTTTTTCATTATATAGATCTTACACATTTCTTGTTGGGTTTGTCTACTCCTATATATTTTATGGTTTTGTTACTAATATGAATTAGATCTTTTTTCTTTACATTTTATAATTTGTTTATTATAGTATATGTAAAAGCCATTGATTTGCACATGTTGCTTTTTTTAAGTAGCTGTGTTACTGACTCTCATTAATTCTAATTTTTTTCAGTTGAATTTCTGAATAGACCAGCATATCATTTCTAGTCTTAGAGTTTTGACCCTTCCTAATATATATACCTCTTTTCAGTTTTTTTGTGTTACTGTAGTGGGTAGGACCTTCAGAGAAGTGTTAAATGATAGCAGTGGAAGCAGCCTTCCTTGTCTCATTCTGGAATTTAATAGAAGTGCCTCTAGTATTTTATTGTTAAGTATGATACTTGCTGTTGATTTTTGAAGGATGCCTTTTAGCAAGTTAAGGAGTTTCATTCAGTTTCTAGGTTAAGGGATTTGGGACATTTTTAAAAAATCTATATTGAATGTTAACTTTGATCAAATAACCTTTCCATATCTTGAGGTTATATTTATTAATGTAGTGAAGTACATTAAAGAATTCCTAATATTAGACTTCCCTTGGATTCTTGAAATGAGTCCTATTTGTTCATGTTGTATTATTCTTTTAATATTCTGCTTTGATAATTTTCTTAAATAGTTTAGCTTGGTTCTTTATATCTGTGTTAAAGTGACATTGGCTTACAGTGTGTATGTGCTAACTTTAGTTTTCATATTAGAATTGTGCTCACGTCATAGAATGAATTTTGGAACAAATCATATTTTTCTATGCTCTGGGATAGATTATGTTTTTTGGCACAGAGAGGGAATGTACATCTCCCAGTGCCTTTGAAGTGTTTAGTGACAACCCCATGTGGTGACTTGACAGATTGCTTATATAGCAAGACAGGAATATATGGAAAAAACTATAGAATATTGTTGCTTATATTTATAGACATTCAGTGGCTGTCCTTTGGCAGTTATCTCTGGATATGAAGAGATGAAGGTCAAATTACATATCAGAGTAGAATTGAGCTATAGTCTATGTACAACTTTTTAAAAGGGCAAAATAGGTACATTTACCTTTGTTATTCCTTTAAAAAGTTAAAAAATATATATTTTATTCTGGCAGAGGGAGATTTTTAAATAGATTCAAAGAGAATTTCTGTGCTGAAGTGTTAAATTCTAAATTGCTTTTAATCCTTTTAAAGTTGCGTGTTGTATCACAAGATGTGAAATTGAGCCTTCATGAATTGGATGAACTTTATGTCATCTTTAAGGTACCGTTTTCCTTCTTTAAATGAAAAATAATATTCTTAGCAGAATTTTACCACAACCGTTCAACTATTTTATCTTTAATTACTTTAGTAGACATGTTTAAAAAAAAAATCTTATAAAGTTACTTTTTCTGATATAATGACTTTGTTTTTTTTTCCATTTCTTAAATAGAGAGAGTTGTTTTTTTCTTACTATTGGTGTTTGAGTTCTCCAGTATTGAAGCACCATGATCCCAGTCTGTCATATTTGGAACAGTATCAGATTGACTGCCAGCAGTTCAGAGTGTTGTATCACTTGTTGAGTCCCTGGGCTCATTCTGCAAACAGAGACTCACTAGCTTTATGGACATTCAGATTGTTGGATGAAAACTCCGACTGCCTTATAAACTTCAAAGAATTCTCCTCTGCAATTGGTAGGATGATGTCCAATAATCTTTTTTAAAGCAAAAAAAATAAAGGTAGCCCTAGAAATACTTAGTACTGCCTATCATTGCCAATTTAGTCAGATTTTATCAGCCTGATATCAGATTTTTTTATCAGATTTACATTGTCTCCAACTTTAGCAATAACTGGACCATTTTCTTTGTTTGTTGCTAAGTCTAAATATATTCATCTCATTTTGCCCCAACCCTCTCAGAAAAGCAAGCTGTTAGATGTGGATGTTTTAATAGTTAACATGAAGGAAGAGAATGTCCTGATTTTCCCACCTTCAGGCACATGGATCCTTCAGGAGGACGTTCTCCCTCAGTAAAAATCCAACCACATAGCCTAGAAAAGTGGTAGAAAAATATTCAATGAATATTTTGTGCCTGTAGACAGTCCACTGGTTATATCATTCCTTTGCTTTTCCAGACAACCTAGCATGCTTTCTTATCAGGGATTTCCCCTTGAAGAGGAGTTCTCTCCTCAGATGAAGCATAAGGCCTCATTCAAAAGAAAAAGAATATTTTAGATTGGGATTGGGGGAAAGAGTTCAGCAGAAGAGCATTTTATTTATCCCTCTGATAAAGGGTATTTTGCTTATATACTTCAAGGAGTGAATCTGGCCTACTGGGTAGTTGTTTAACAGTTAGTTTAAGTAACAGAAGGTTTCTGAATCCTAATTCCTGGCTAGTATCTGTGTCTTAATTAATCTGTGTTGCTGGAATTGATTGAATGTTCTTTGGCTGTGATTATTTGCAATTTAATTTTATTGAACAGACATAATGTACAATGGAAGTTTTACTGAGAAGCTTAAGGTGCTTTTTAAGCTGCATATTCCTCCAGGTAAGAAATTAACAGTTGTTAGTAATGTATAAGAGTTGACACCATTTTAACAAGTATAATTACAGATATCATTCCATTTTAACAATGTAATTTTCCATATGATATAAGGTCATTACTTCATTGTGGCCCATGGATCATATTAGCAATATTTTTGCTGATATATAGTTACACTGACATCTGTGGAAGAGTTTCTGTGCAACAGATGGGTTCACAAGTTTCCTTCCTGTTAGTGTTCAATCAATTTAATGATAAGTAGTTTGTGTGTAGGAACTATCATTTGAATATTGTCATAATGTTGAATTTTTATTGTTGTTGTTATTAGAGACTTGAATTTAACTTTAGACAAACTGCCAAACTTGTGAAATACTACAAATTATTCAGAAAAATGAGACCAGGCAACAGGGATATTAAACATTTGGAAAAGGAAGCAAAATAGGGCTTCCCTGGTGGCACAGTGGTTAAGAATCCTCCTGCCAATGCAGGGGACACGGGTTTGAGCCCTGGTCCTGGAAGATCCCACCTGCCACAGAGCAACTAAGCCCATGTGCCACAACTACTGAGCCTGCATTCTGGAGCCCATGAGCCACAACTACTGAGCCCGCGTGCCACAGCTGCTGACCCTGTGCTCTAGAGCCCGTGCTCCACAATAAGAGAAGCCACCACAATGAGAAGACCACACACCGCAACGAAGAGTAGCCCCTGCTCACCACAACTAGAGAAAGCCTGTGTACGGCAATGAAGACCCAATGCAGCTAAAAATAAATAAATAAAATAAATAATTTTTTTAAAAAAAGGAAGCAAAATAAAAGCTACCATTTATTGAGCACTTGCTCTGTCGAGGTGTTTGCTTTACGTGCTTTCTTTTATTTAGTTCTCATGTTATCCTTGAAAGGTGGTATTATCCTTCCAATTTTGATGATACGGAAACTAAGGGAAAGATTAAATTTGCTGAAGATCACATAGCTAATAAATTGGTTAGCTGAGATTCAAACTGAGGTCTGACTCCAAAGCACAGGTTTCTTTCTATTCTACCATACTGCCTTAATGTTACCACATCATTCCACTTTACTTAAGTATTTCCCTCTGACCTTAAGAGGCAGCCTTTTCCAGGCCTGATCCATAATTGGGAAACCAGTCTTAGACTTTAAAGGAACATTGCAAAAGTACCTTTTAGCTTAGATAGGGTGATTCACACATACACAAAAAGTACCTCATAATTTGTCTAAAACTACACCTAAGATCTTTTAGAGCCTTCCCGGGATAACTGGGAACCATTCTTTACCAGACCAGAAATCTAAAAGCCATCTTTAACCCTTCACAAACTCAAATCACAATCACAGCATTTAAAACAAAAGACAAACCAAATAATAACTATGAAAGACTTTACATTGTCAAGTCAAATTAGAATGTCTAATATTGCCATGGAATGAATATGCTTTCAATAGAAGGATCAAAAATAGAAAAAAACACTGTGTATCTGTTAGAGCACTCAACTTCGTGTTTTCCTTCTTATTAAAGACATTTTTAAATGACTGAGGTCACGTTTTCAGAGATTCCCAAGTGCCAGATTGTTTAAAAAAATTTTAAAACTTTTAATTTTATATTGGAGTATATCCGATTAATGCATATTTTTAAATTTCAACTTGTAGTGGCTCTTGGAAAACTATTAAAAAGCAAGAAATTTGGAGAAATAATAGAACTCAGAGTGATCAAGTACTTCTTGTTATTTGCTATACGGTAGAGTAATACTACTTCCACATTTCTTCACATATGTCTTTCTTTGACAGGGACCCTTTGTTTGATTCTCTGACCCCAGATTTAATTGATCTATTATAGGACTCGTTTCTATCCCTCATTGTTATAAATGTGATTTGGGTTATCTGTTTTCAGCTTATACTGAAGTGAAGTATAAGGACCCTTCAAAGGGAGATGAACTTTCCAAGGAAGAATTACTTTATTTCAGTCAGCTCCATGGTAAATATCTGTTTTAAATTTATCTGTTTTGGGACTTCCCTGGTGGTCCAGTGGGTGAGACTCCCTGCTTCCAATGCAGGGGACCCAGGTTCAATCCCTGCTCAGGGAACTAGATCCCGCGTGCATGCTGCAACTAAGAGTCTGCATGCCACAACTAGGAGGTCCGCATGCTGCCACTAAGAAGTCTGCATGCCGCAACTAAGAGCCCACATGCTGCAACTAAGAGCCGGTGCAGCCTAAATAAATAAATAAATTTATACGTTTTGATGATTAGTCACTCAGAGGTCTTTCTGGCTTAAACATTCTTTACCCAGCTACCACTAGTAAAATTTGGGTTAATTATACCTTATACTTCTTTTGTGCTACCATAACACTTAGCACAGTCCTAAATGCGTGGTAAGTACTCTATAAATATTTGACTGATTAACTAAACTACATTTTGGGTTTTGATTTATGGACTTTCTTGTTTACTGGAGAATTAGAAAGAAAATGCATTTTGTTTCTACTTCTGTAGCAGAAATTTCTAAAATGTATCTGACCATTTTTTATGCCTTGTTAAAATGCGATGAAGACAATAGAATCTTTGATGATTGAAGGTCATAGCTGTTATTCAAACAGTGAATGCTTATCATAAATCACTGTAGGTGTAGGAGACCGGGATGAGTCTGTCTCCAAGACATAATTTGGAAGTGTTACGAGCTAATTTTTGTGTCTTTTGCTTCTTTTTCATAAATATAAATGTCTTAAAGAGGGATAAGTTCTTATTAACGTATGTTTATGTTACTGTATGTTAGTGTTTGAAGTGACCTTACAAATCATCTAGTCAAGTCCCTTAATTATATAGAAGGCACTGAGGCCCAGAAAGGAGAAGTGACTTGTGTAAGAGTTTTCAATGAGGTTTTACCACAATCAGGACTAGTAGCTCAGTCTTTTGACTTCCGATGTATGTGTTTTTTTTTTCCCTAATAAAAGAAGTAATACAATTTAATTCGAAGAAAATCACAAGGAAGAAAATACCACATACCACCCAGAAATAAATACTTAATATTTGGTATATTTCCTTCTAAGATTTTTTGTTTGTTTGTTTTTTGTGGTACGCGGGCCTCTCACTGTTGTGGCCTCTCCTGTTGCAGAGCACAGGCCCCGGACGCGCAGGCCCAGCGGCCATGGCTTACGGGCCCAGCTGCTCCGTGGCATGTGGGATCTTCCCGGACCGGGGCACGAACCCGTGTCCTCTGCATCGGCAGGTGGACTCCCAACCACTGCGCCACCAGGGAAGCCCTGAGATTTTTTATATGGATTTTTCCCCAGTGTTCTTTTTAAAGTTCTTGAATACTTTGCCGTCTAATGATAGGAGGTCAGGTTAGCTATAATTGGTTTGATGAATTGAAGAACATAAAGTGTGCTTATAAGTCTTTATATAAAATGTTATTTTACTTTCAAAAGGTATTCATTAAATATTTTACAAAATGCAATTGTTCTCTTTTCCTCTAGTTTCCAAGCCTGCAAAGGAGAAGGAAGCAGAGTCAGCAAAAAACAGCCCTGAAAAAGGTATATGATCTAGGAGTATCATTTAGTTTAAATTATTGTTTTTGTAAATAGGGTTAACTACGCAAAGGGGAAACGTGGATTCCTTTTAAAGTCTGTTGATTGATTTGTCCTGAGAGCTTTTTCAGTTCCTTTGTTTTAGTTTAACAATTTCTTCTTCTTCTCTTGATACTTAAGTCTCAGAAGTTATAGAAAATACAATTGTAGATGACCCATATTTATTTAATTTTATTATTTGAAAATATTAATTTTAATTACATAAGTAATAGATAATCCTTATAAAAGGAATTTAAATGGTACAGAAATCCTCATACCCTCTCCCAACCCCACCCTGAAGTAAATGTGAAAACATTTTGGTCTGTATTCTTTCCAGACCTGTTTCGATGTATAAACAAGTATAGACATCTCTCTTCTTTTAAAAAAGAAACATTTCATAAATATTGTTCTACAATTTGCTTTTTTGATTTTGTAGTATATCATGGACATCTTTTCATGTCAGTACATTTGGATCTATCTTATTCCTTTTAATGGGTGCAGAGTATTCCACTGTTTGGTTGTACCATCATTTATTTCAGTAACTAGCTCAATATTGATGAACATTTAGGTTGTTTCCAATTAATTATATTGCAAACTATTCTTCAACAAACATTTTTATACTTACATTTTATAATACTTTTGCACATATTTCTTTAGGATAGGATAAGTTCATAGAGGTATGAGAATGCTGGATAACAAAGAATATGCACATTTAATATTTTGATAGAGGTTGTCAAATTGTTCTCCAAAGGTGCATCATTCTTTTTATGTTTTTGAGTAACATTTAGTTAAAAAATAATTGCTGAAGATCTGCTTAAATCTGATAACTTTGCCAGGTTGTTCAGTATATCCTAGTTTTCTAAGAGATCTAAATAATTATTAATAAAGTCCCATTAATATCATTGTGATTAAACTCTTCAAAGGAATGAATGAATAAGTACTGTTTTGAATTTTTGAAAAAGAGTCACCATAGTATGCTATGGTAACTGCATACTAAGAACATCATATAGAAGCTATTTTAAACTTAGTGGTATGCATGAGAACATCTACATGAAATTTACATCATGTACTGTTTAATCTAAAAGGCATCCTTCTTCCTCTAGTCCCCAACCTTACCAAAGTAAAAGTTTTAGTTTAACGGAAGTGGAGGATGTATTTTGAGAGCCAGTGAGTGAAATAAAAAGTATAGTCAGATCAATTTCTGGAGTAAAAAATGTGGAATCTTATATCTCAATGAAATATCTTTCGATCATAATTGTTCTTTTGGGGATTTGGGAAAATATATTGGGCTGTTCATTATGAAATGGTTTTATTCCCCTCATTGAGGAAAAGAAAAAGTTGATATTCAAGCATATCTAAGTCAATGGCAAGATGAACTTTTGAAAAAAGAAGAAAACATTAAGGATTTACCAAGAATGAATCAGGTATAGTATTTTCAAAGAAAAATTCTGGTTTACTTGTGTGTTTTTGTATAAATGAATGTGGGTGTATCCAAATCTAAAATAGCTAACATGCTGTTACAAAAATAAATAATCTGTGCATCATCTCTGTAAGTTTCAAATGAGTATAGAAGAGTGGGAGTAAATTTTTAAATGATTTTCTACTGTAAACATTTAAATGCATCTAGAGTTTCATTACAGTCCTCTGCTGTGACTTCGTACCTATAGAAAAGATGTGTGTGTACCATATATTTCAGTGTTTTTTTATTTCCCACTTTATTAGAAGTGTTCACTTATTCAGTAAACATTTCTTAGTGCCTACTAGATGACATGCCCAATGCTAGGTAGTGGGAATAATAATTAAAATAGTTCACACCCTAGTTCCTAATCATCTTGAACCTGCTCAGACAGTATTAATGACTACTATTGACACAATTACTTTTTTTTTTTTTTTTTTTTTTCAGTACGCGGGCCTCTCACTGTTGTGGCCTCTCCCGTTGCGGAGTGCAGGCTCCGGACGCGCAGGCTCAGCGGCCATGGCTCACGGGCCCAGCCGCTCCGCGGCATGTGGGATCTTCCCGGACTGGGGCACGAACCCGTGTCCCCTGCATCGGCAGGTGGACTCTCAACCACTGCGCCACCAGGGAAGCCCTATTGACACAATTCTAAATCCATCTCTTTCTTACACACTATTCAGTCATTATATGTTCTTTTATTTTTTTAAATTAAAATCTGTTGGTATAGGGACTTCCCTGGCAGTCCAGTGGTTAAGACTCTGCGTTCCCAGTGCAGGGGGCACGGGTTCGATCCCTGATCAGGGAACTAAGATCCCGCATGCCACACGGCGTGGCCAAAAAATAAAATAAAAAATTTTTTTTAATCTTTTGGTATAGATTCTGAGGATTCCCAGAACATTACCAAAATGAGAAATATGAAATAGCGTAGTTTTTCTCAGTGGACTAGGTAATTTGATAGTTAAATAAGTACTTTTTAAAATTAATCATGATATATTTATTCTAAATTTTTAATAAACAGTATTACAGACTAAGAAAGAGAAATAAAACTTAAAGTATGGTACAATATATTTTTATGAAGTTTATCTATTTGCTTTTTATTTACATATAAACTTTTCTGGTAGCATGATTGACTTATAGGACTTTTGTGTTGGAATAGTTTCTTTTTTAATTGACAAACATCTTCTACGAATGTCTATGGATTATCTAGAGGCAATTAGCAGGCAATGCAGTTTATTTCTTTACTTGAGCCCCACCTTAGCCTTTAAAGAGAAACATGTCCAAACGGGCTCCTTAGAGCTACCTTGTACTACTAGATAGGTCCCAAAACATTCTTCCTTATATTTAAGTCATCCTAGTTGAGCTGCCCACTCTAGCCCTTTGGGGAGATCAAGGGGAACTCATTCTTAATCTGTTCATTAAGATTGGTTAATGAATGAATGATTTACATGTAAGGAAATATGGGACTTTGCCTAATTAAAAGTACCACCTAACACTGATGGAATGCTGGCAGATACTGTCCAAGAATTATTGTATATATAATATATGTGTATAATTTACTGTTATTAGGCAACAGTTGAGAAGACTTAAGTGGAATTTTCTTTCATGGTTCATACCCATCTTTCTAGAATCAAGATTTATTTGTGGATTAATCATCAGTTCTTATAACTTTTGTGGTGAAGGTTATATGGTACAAATTCTAAATAGAAGACTATTCACTTCTAAGTTCTCCTGATATTTGCTAAGTCTAATATCAAATGTGATATTTCTAACTTGTGTCTTCTAGTTACAATTTATTCAGTTTTCAAAGACACTATATAACTTATTTCACGGGGACCCTGAAGAAGAGTCATTATATCAAGCCATTGCTGTTGTAACCAGCCTTTTGCTCAGGATGGAAGAAGTTGGAAGGAAACTCCATAACCCTGCGTCATCAACCAAAGGATTGTCTGGTGCAGTCTGTGCTTCTGGAGGACCCAGTGAGGGGCAAACAGAGAGCCACTTAGAGAAAGGTCCCTCCTCTCTCAGGGAAGAACCTCAGTGGTCATTTGCATTTGAACAGATTCTCGCCTCTTTGTTGAATGAACCAGCATTGGTGAAGTTTTTTGAGAAACCCATAGATCTAAAAGCCAAACTAGAAAATGCAAAAACCACTCAGTTAAGTTCTAGAACCAGGAAGTAAATATTTTAACAGGAATTGCTTATTATAGACATTTACCAAGATTCTCATAGGCGTCAGCTTGATTCCTAGGAGTAGGGATCAGGGATTTATCTTGTTACCAATGTATTTGAAGGTTAAAAAGAAGATATTTGGAAGCACAATGATTCATTCCTTTGTGGTGTTATCTAATTTTGATATTCTCTAATACAAATATACTTTTTATATTTCACAAGGTATGCAGTATCAGGGGGAGTATGCTAAATGCTAAATGTTACCACCAGAGGGCACCACCATATCACTTTTAGCAAGGAAATTACTAGTTTGTGCTGCTATTTACACATGAATTACTGATGATTTTTGAAAATGTGGTGTTATGTTTGAGTGTTACTGATGCTGACACATCATATTGATAAATCCTACTTTCCAAATTGCCTCAGTCCTATTAGAATGCTTTAGAAAAGCAGGCTCTTAGATCTGTAGCCTTAATTATCTAGAAGATTACCATATGGGAACCTCATTTTCACGTTATCTAACTGAAATAATATTAACTTTTTAAAGTTAATCTCATTCAGTCTTCTAATAATAAATGACTTTTTAATGAATTCTATCTTCTTCCTACCTGAGCAGTTCAGAAGCTGCTGACACACTTGTAGCTCTGTTACTGATAAAAATAAAGAACTCAAAACTCTGGGCTGATACAAGGAAAAATGATTTTGGATTTGGATTTGAGGTGGTTAAAGCCAGCCAATTCAGAAGGGTTAATAAACAGTACAATTAACTGTGTACAGGTCTCTCATTAGACTGAGAAATTACTTGAAATTCCAAGCACTGCTCTTTGTGGCATTTGTCTCAGAGTAGCTTGAGACTGCTTTGGTTCTAGTTTTAGATTTTGGATTTTCACCAGTCATATTTTAAGTTACATTAGATAGACTGAATTATTGTATTAGTCTGGCAAGTTCATAAAGTATATAGGCATAACTCATTTTACTGTGCTTCACTTTACTGCGCTTCATAGATACTACATTTTTTTGTTTTTTGGTTTTTGGGTTTTTTGACTGCTGCAGCTTGCAAGATTTTAGTTGCCTGCAGGGATTGAACCCAGGCCCTCTGCAGTGAAAGTGCGGAGTCCTAACCACTGGGCTGCCGGGGAATTCCCACAGATACTACAGTTTTACTGAAAATGAAGGCTTGTGGCAACCCTGCATTGAGCAAGTCTATCAGTGCCGTTTTTCCAACAACATTTGCTCACTTTGCATCTCTGTGTCACATTTTGGTAATTCTTGCAATATTTGGAACTTTTTCATTATTATTATGTTTGTCATGGTGATCTGTGATCTTTTTTTTTCCTTGTGGGATTTTTTTTATTCAAACAGAAAGTCACAAAAATTATAATCATCATCAGTTCACTCAGTCCCATGTAATTAATTTTTTTTTCATCTTGATCTTTTGTTAGCACTTTTATGAATTCATCAGTTTTCCATTAGAGTTCTGAAAATGCTTATTTATTCAGTTCAGCAGTATAGTCAGTTACCAGAAACCTGTACTTGTCAGAGTCTTTTCCATGAATTCCTTGAAGATGAAACCCTTTTATAGGAACATTTTTGCAAAAGCATCAGAGTGCACGCATTTACTGTCTGTAAATGACAAAAAACTTAAATGATCAGTGATCTTTGATGTTTCTAATATGACTCACTGAAGGCCTAGGTGATGGTTAGCATTTTTTAGCAATAAAATGTTTAAAGTATGTACATCGTTATTTTAGACATAATGCTATTGCACACTTAATAGACTACACTATAGTGTAAACGTAAGTTTTGTACGTCATGGGAAAACAAGAAATTCGTGTGACTCACTTTATTGCAATATTTGCTTTCATCGCAGTGATCTGGAACCAAACCTGCAACATCCAAGGTATGCCTGTACTTGTGCGTGATGATTGTTAAGATAATGTATAGAATTTTGGCATCTATCTAAAAAGTTGTAATCTATTTCATTTAGATGTGTAATTTCTATATACTTTATGCTGCTTATATTTCAGTCATTACAATGAAAGTTCATTTAGAGATAATGGGCTTTGTTAGCACTTTAAAGAAAAAAAAAACACACCTATCCAGTCTTCTGTGCTGTTTCTGATAAGAACAATTTATTAATCAGTTGATTTAGGAAATTGTGGAGAGAAGTCATCCACTGGAGCTTCTTTCTTCACAAAAGACTTTGGTTTTAAGCCTTTTGACTTTTCAGAGTTGAAACAATGAAAGGGTAGATATCCTTTAGGATGATCCAAGAAGTCTCCCTTTCTGGAAAAGAATTGGTATAGTCAGCCTTTGGCAAGAATCCACTGTGAACAAAGCCTAACACAGAGGGCTTCATCACCACAGGATATGTTATTTTCAGAGATATTCAAGAATTTTCAAGTTGACCCTTTGAAAATTTTGTAAATTGGGCTTGGCCAAACACTTACTAGTAGTGTCTTGAAAATTATTTTGTCAACTTTGTCTTCTCAAGGAAATTACCACTTAAAGAGATAGTTGGTAAATAAACATCTGTGCCTTTTCTCAGAAATTATTTGCCTGAAACATGTCCAAATTTTAGAGTTTAGTTAATAGTTTATATGTGAACTATCACACATCTGCTATTAAGCAATGATTGTTAAATTACACTACAATAGCTCTATAAAGACACAAGGCTCTATGCTTATATACAAAGACACTATTGCACATACTTTGTTGAACATTTTGTCAATTGTATTTACAAAAAAGATACTTTCTTAAGAACATACGTTATTAATATTTGGTGATTTTTAAATCAGAATATTGAAGATTACTTAGTATTGTATTTTAGCCTAGATTAATTAAAATTGAATACCTAAAGGTTTCTGAATTGCAGAAAGATTATAAATGCAAGTTAAAAAGACAAACATTTATTTTCTGAGCCTGCAGGAGACATAAGCTGAACACATAGTTTTGTAGTTGCTACCTTGTTAAGCAAACGGGTTGTTCTTAATGTTTAAAATCTTATGTAGTTGTGTCACACTGAACCAGTGCATTATACCCTATGCATTAAATTGTTATAAGGTGGCTTTACTGGTCTTTATAAAAATACATGTTATAAATCTGTTAAATAAATATGAAGAATGGCTTACTTAAAGATCTATTATTTATTATTTATTATGATGTACTTTTATGGATACTTACTATTATTTATTATGATGTACTTTTATGGATACTTAACTCAGTTATCACTTGAGGACTTCCCTCCTATATTAGTTAAGGTTCAGTTGCAGAGAAAAGAATTCATTCTCATTAGTTTAGGCAGGAGAAGATTTATTACCAGATATTAAGTGGCTTACAGAATTATCAAGAGGACTGACTCTAAATTGAGCTTTCAAGAACAATTTCCAAAGCTATACCACAGAACCAGGCCACCAAGGGAGTTGCTAATTCTTCTGCTGTTAGGAAACTGCTACTTCCTACTCCATGATGAAAAGCCAGCACTACAGCTGCTACTTCCAGAACCATGCTCCACCTGCTGTGATTTATACCAGCAAAATGGATGCCAAGCATCCTGCCTCTCAGCACCCACAAGCTAGTGACTAAATTGCAATAGAACAACCAAACATCTGAACAACCATGTTTAGCAGCAGAAATGGCAGAAACTTAGCCTCCACCTTCCTTTTGCCATTTAAGTCTCACGAATGTGCATCTCATTGGCCTGTAATCGCTCCAGAATTTTAGTTGCAAGGGAATCTGGGAAATGTACTCTTAGCTTTTTAGCCCCTGCAGTACAGGAAGGCACACTAAGAGGCTGGAATGGACATCGAGCACTATATTTGCTTTCTCTTGCTGTGTAACAAATTATCACAACACACATTATCTCATCATTTCAATGCGTCAGGCCTCTGGGCTCAGCTTAGCTGGGTCCTCTGCTTAGGATCTCATAAGGCTGCAAAATCAAGGTGTCAGCCAAGCTGGTTCTCATGTAAAAGCTTACCTGGGGAAGAATCCACTTCCAAGCTCACTCAGGCTATTGACAGAAATCATTTCCATATGGTTATAGGTCTAGAGGCCCCAGCTTCTTGTAGGTGGTCTCCTGGAGGCCACCCTCAGCTCCTAGAGGCTTTACTCAGCTCCCAGCAACTGCCCTCAACTTCTTCAGGCTGCCCAACCTTGCTATGTGGGCTTCCCTCAAATGGCCACTTACGTCATCAGTCTAGCAAGGAGAGTTTCTAAAGCAAGTCTGCTAGAAAGGTAGTGTCTTATATAATAAGAACCTAGGGGCAGGACAGGAATAATGACGCCGATGTAGAGAATGGACTTGAGGACACGGGGAGGGGGAAGGGTAAGCTGGGATGAAGTGAGAGTGGCATGGACACATATACACTACCAAATGTAAAATAGCTAGTGGGAAGCAGCCGCATAGCACAGGGAGATCAGCTCGGTGCTTTGTGTCCACCTACAGGGGGTGGGATAGGGAGGGTGGGAGGGAGACGCAAGAGGGAGGAGATATGGGGATATATGTATATGTATAGCTGATTCACTTTGTTATAAAGCAGAAACTAACACACCATTGTAAAGCAATTATACTCCAGTAAAGATGTTTAAAGAATAATAATATAGTCTCACAGTAGTGACATATCCCCTTTGCCATATTCTGTTGGTTAAAGGCAAGTCACAGGTCCTGTGCACTTTCAAGGGGGGAGGATTACACAGGGCATGAGCATCAGGAGGCAGGGGTTATAGGGGGTGCATTGTAGAGTTTGTCCACCACCAGAATCTATGTTATTCACCTCTTTTCCCACACAGCACACCCTTCTTCCCATACTTCTACATAAGAGCTAATAGCATCAGTGGTATGCTGCTGCCTGTCATAACATAAATCTCCCTCATACCAACAAAAATGCACTAATCTTCTCTCCAAGGGAAAATCCAAGTTTCTGTTGGTCACTTGGATCCATCGATGGGTAATGTCCACTCCTCCTAATTCAGTCTCAGTCCCACCTTGATATCCTGTAACATGTGGACTACAAAAAGTTAACTACTATCAACTCACCTTACATAAAATAGTAGAGGAGAAGTAGGGAAATAAATTGATTATATAATTATGTACCTAAAAGAGAAAGGCAGAAACTATGGGTAGCTACTGCATTCCTCATTTCTGCAACTGGTCATCAGACCATAGTTGTGTTTTGTTTATTTATGTATTTAAATTATACAATAAATTAACTACTTTTTGGTGAACAATTCTATGACTTTTTAAGGCAGGTATGTATTCCTGTCACCATCACCACAATTAGAATACAGAGCACAATTAGAATTCCCTCACCCCATAAAACTCCCTCATATGGTCCATCTCTTCATAGTCACCACTCTCTCCCCACCCCTAACAACCACTCATCAGTTTTCTGCCCAACATATAAAAGACCGGCTGTTTGCTTTCCCAGAATCCCTGCCCCTTGTAGCCATGTGACCAAGGACTGGTTAATCAGATGCTTCTGCCTGAATTTCTCAATCTATAGCAAAGCAGGAGGGAACGTGGGGACTACATTCTGGTGGCAGTGGTGGCATCTCCACATCAACACTGGTTCTGAAGTAGGACTTGAAGTGCTTGTGGATGCCCAGACTTTATCCCCCTTCTTTTGGGGGGGGGGGAGCTTCTTAGTGCATCTGTGAGCCCCAGCAGTTCAATAAAGTCTTTTTCTGCTTTTGCCAGCCAGAATCTATTTCATTGGCTATCTAAAGTAAGATTGATACATGTGACACCAGGAGCCCTGTAGCACTGAATCACTCGAGGTCAGGTAAGCAAGTTGTCCTGGTAGCTACACTCCTGGGCTTTCAATCACCAGCAGAAGGGCATTTTATCATTAATCTCACATTATGCTGCAGCTTCCATTTCTGTCATCAGAGCTATACATTTTCCGCCATCCCAAAAGCACCAAGCAGTAGATTTCCTAGCCTCTAATTCTGTTTGTCTTCCTTTGAGGGTAATGTCTTTTCTTTATGGCTGCTTTTAAGATCTTGGTGTTGCTAATGTCCTGCAGTTTCTTATGATTTATCTAGCTTTTAAAAAAGTCATGTTTGCCATTAATTATTAAATTTTGATTATCAACTATCATTCTCCAAGACCTGCATACCTTTTGCACAGGCTAAACAAGTAAGTTAAATGAGGATGTACTAGAAATCACCTCCCATCTCACATACACACACACATCCTTCAGATCTTTGGTGGGCACTCATCTGTGTGATTTCCCCAGGGATACAGTATTGACAGATACAGTGAATTCTACCTGGCCCTTCCTACCATAAATAGCCCTGATTACACTGGTCAGGGAGCAAAAGTGGTAGGTCTGCCAGTGGCTGAGTATTGCTATTTCAAATATTCATTCATAAACTAAGAACCATATGATGTACTTGCAGATCCACTGGACCCATTGTAGATGGATTTAGTATAAAATTATATTTCTTAACTCCATGAGCCCTGACTCCGACCAATGGACGACCGTTGTGTTCTAAACTCTCCCGCTGCCCCCAACACTGGTCCCGGATGAATGTGAGCTCATAGTCAGTGTCCAAAAGACTGAGAAGTGAGTGTCTCCAGTTGCCCAGTGCATGGCTACCCTGGTAAATGACCACAGGCCCCTCTGGCTAGAAAGAAAAAGGAAAGCTAGGAAGAAAATCTACAACACATGCTTATGGTATTGGTGAGTCCTTCCTCAAGGGTCCCTGGCTTTCCCTTCCAGGGCCTCTGGGTGTGTGAACTGACTCAGATCTGCAAATAGGTGAGACTCATATCGAGCAGGACCCTGCAGAGCTCCTGGGCACACAAAAGCCTCCCTGTGTCCCCCATTTCTTGATTACAGGAAATAGGCTTCATTCAGCCTCCATGACCTTCCCTGGGTTCCAGGGAGCAGGTTCAAACAGTTGCTAATCAGGGAAGGAAGGGGATGCGAGACAAGGAAGGAACAGTCAAGAGAAACAATAGTGCAGCCTTGGGGCAGGGTCCTGGTTCCCCCTCGAGGGACATATATTACAATATCTTTGACCTGTTTTGCAGTTACTGAAACTGCCACTAGCTGGGAGAAGTTAACTGTATGCTGCCCACATGCACGTAGACCCCAGACCTGCTGGAACCAGAAGGTTGATGATGCTGACGACCACTTACTTCACCACCAACCAATCAGAAACATGTCCACGAGCTGATCACGCCCTCTTTGAACCATTACTATAAAACTTCTCAGTACCCCCTCCAGGTTGGGGACACACAGTTTGAGGGCATTAGCCCCTGTGGCCCCCTTTGCCTGGCAAAGCAATAAAGCTATCCTTTTCTGCTTCACCAAACTCTGTCCGAGATTTAATTCAGTGTCAGGGTACAGAGGCAGGATTCGGCTTCAAGAGGCCATGAATCTCCATCATAATAACTCAAATTAGATCTTTATTCACCAGAGAGAACTGTTTCGGCTATTCAGATCAAGTAGGAATTAGTAGGTTGCTCATCTATTTCCATCTAAAGGATCTGAAGAACAATTAGCCATTACCAAATTTCTCTGCAGGTCAAAAACATTCAGCTGACTTCTCTGACCATGCTTCTGTCATGTTTACCATGGTCACCCCGTCTCTGGTCATTAAGTGCTGCCGCTTGTTCTTTGCTATTCTAAGATCCCATTATTCTCATTGAAATTAGCAAATTACTTTCAGTGGCAGCATCTCTCATCTCTATCTCTGGCCTACTCAAGACTACCACTGTAGCATGTTCCAAGAGTGATAAGGCTCCTTTCATCAGTGTAGTTTTCAATGTCTTGGGGAAGAGAACATCCCCTAGGTCCCGCTGGGGGACATGGCTAGGATGTAGGTGAGTGGATCATATATCATAAATGTATTCCAATGTTTCTATTTCCTTAAGCCTTTGGAGAACTTCCTCTACATTATACCAAGGATATCTGGCATATCAACTTCATTTACTATGGGCTAATTTCCAGCCTTGGCTTCAATCAACCAAGCAAATAGAACCACTGCCAATTGGGCAAGCTAGTAATTGAATCCAGAACCTCTGGTAAGTATTCAGGTGTTGATATATTTGGCCCAATCTAAAATTACATTCCTTCCTCCAAAGTATAGTATCCTTAAAATACATTCCCACACATATTCTCCAAATTTCTGCCATTATAAGTTAGCAAAACTTTGCAATTTCCTCCTTCCAGTTCAGACTTATATTTGTATCCTTGGAGCATACTGTGTTCTAACTCTAGTTATAGGTATGGAAGCCATGAGAGGTGGTAGGCATGGTAGGTGAGGAAATTTGGCATTCCCTTGCAAGTAACCTGAGGGTGTTCAGGCAAGGCAGGACTAGCCTCATCAAACTAGGGATGCTTCTAGGGCAAAGAAGGCTCATTGGTGAAGTACTTAGAGTCATCTGAATTCACCCAAACATCCTCATTTCTATTCTAGGAGGTCTCATCTAGCCAAACAAATGCCCCTACTTTCCCAAAAGTGTCACCTGGAAAGGCTGTGAGTTCAATGTATATTGCAATTCAAAAACCTATAGGATAAGACTAATTTTCAGCTATGTGAAGCCGAATCTGGCCTCTGTACCCTGACCTGACACTGAATTAATTCTTGGAGACAGAGTTTTGGGTAAAGCAGAAAAGAATAGCTTTATTGCTTTGCCAGGCAAAGGGGGCCACAAGGGGCTAATGCCCTCAAAACTGTCTGTCCTGACCTGGAGGGGTAATGAGAAGTTTTATAGTACTGGTTCAAAGATGGCATGAGCAGCTCGTGGACATTCCTCTGATTAGTTGGTGGTCAGGTAAGTGGGAGTGAGCATCATGAACCTTCTGGTTCCAACCGGTCTGGGGTTTTTGTCAACAAGGGATAAGAGAATACAAACTTACTGTCCTCTGTTTCTTGAGCTGAGAATTTAAATCCTAAGATTGCCATTTTCTTTTCTTAAACCTCTACAGCACAGTTAGAAGTTATCCCACTCCACAGTTCTTGAGTTCATCATTAGTGCCCAAATAATCTGTAGTAGCAGCTACATGGACCATCAAGCCTTGCGTTCCATAGGCACTTCATTGTAGATGCCCACCAGTGATGATTAGATTGGTTTGCCATTATGTGTCATGACCTACCAGCATCTCATCTTCTAATACTAACAGAATTATCGCTGCTTTCAAATCCAATCAAGCTATCTAATCAATTCCAGTTCTGCATTTTCTTTTCTTTTTTTTTATAATACATTTTTATTTATTTTTTGGCTGTGTTGGGTCTTTGTTTCTGCACACAGGCTTTCTCTAGTTGCGGCGAGCGGGGGATACTCTTCATTACGGTGCGAGGGCTTCTCATTGCGGTGGCTTCTCTTGTTGCCGAGCACGGGCTCTAGGTGTGCAGGCTTCAGTAGTTGTGGCTCGTGGGCTCTAGAGCGCAGGCTCAGTAGTTGTGGCACACGGGCCTAGTTGCTCCGTGGCATGTGGGATCTTCTGGGACCAGGGCTCGAACCCTTGTCCCCTGCAGTGGCAGGCAAATTCTTAACCACTGCACCACCAGGGAAGTCCCCCATTTTCTTGAAACACTATCGTCTCTGAGCACTCCTGGTACTACATCCTTCATTGGTCAGGGTTCAGTTTCAGAGAGCAGAAGCCACTCTAGCTAGTTTAAAGAGGAAGCGATTTATTACAGGGTATCAATGGCTATAGAATTATATTTAGGAGGGCTGAAGAAACAGATGCTATGTTCAGCCTCCAAGAATGATTCTTGGGACTTCCCTGGTGGCACAGTGGTTAAGAATCTGCCTGCCAATGCAGGGAACACGGGTTCGAGCCCTGGTCCGGGAAGATCCCACATGCCGCGGAGCAACTAGGCCCGTGCACCACAACTACTGAGCCCGTGTGCCAGAACTACTGAGTCTGTGTGCCACAACTACTGAAGCCCATGCGCCTGGAGCCCGTGCTCCACAACAAGAGAAGCCATGGCAATGAGAAGCCTGTGCACCACAACGAAGAGTAGCCCCCGCTCGCCGCAGCTAGAGAAAGCCCGAGCGCAGCAACAAAGACCCAAGGCAGCCAAAAATAAATAAATAAATTAATTAATTTAAAAAAAATTATTCTCAAGGCCACATCACAAAACCAAGCCATCAAAGAGTGCTGCTATCTCTCCACACAGTCAAGAAATTTCTGGCTCCAGAGCCATGTCACTATTGCCACAATCTGGAAGCCATGACTACTGCCACCAGCTCCAGAAACATGCCACATATAGTACAACCTGCACCAGCAAAATGGGTGCCACATGCACTGCCTCTTGACTCCCATGTAGTTAATGACTGGACCCTGGGACTTCTGCTAACCCTCCTGCAGAATAACTAAACATCTCAACCGCTATGCTTGGCAGCAGAAATGAAGCAAAAGCCGTGTTACACCTTTCAAATCTCATGCCTATGCATCTGATTAGCTGCACCTAAATCATATTCAGAAGCTCAGCTGCAAGGAAATCTGGAAAGTGTGTGTGTGTGAGTGTATGTGTCTTTATATACTTTCTATCAACAGCATGACCCACTAGGACGAGGGTAGAATGGGGTTGAATACCAAGCTACCATATCTACCTCATCAAAGATTTGGTATATTTGCCTTGAACCCCAATTCCAGGATCACAGGAAATCCAGAGTTCTTTCTGTGATTTTGTCTCTATTTTCTTGTGTTTCTCTGAATCATTCTCTGCTTCTAAATGCACACAGGCTTTCTGGTGCCTCTAATCAGAACCTAGCCAAAAACTCCACCCTTCTCACCATCTTCTAAAAGAAATCAAAATACAATAAGTAGTACATGACGATTTTTGTATTTTCCCTCAAGATTTGTGAGGTTATAGGAGAGAAAGTCCATATCAAGGAGCACGTGGCCACCTGCCATCTCACTGCTCCTGTCGTTTTCCTCACTTACTCTTGAAGCTGATCCCTCAAGTTCCTGTCCTCCCATGAGTCCACACTCTTTGTATATGACTCTCCCTGTGGTACTTTTAATAATTTTATTTTTATTCCCATTACTCTCCTTTAATCTTACTTTTTATGTTTCATTCAGCAAATGTTTTGGTCAGTTGGGATGTCTTCCAACATTTTTACTGTTGTTCTTGTGCCTGCGGTAATTCTTTTATAGATTATTTGTAAGTTTTTCCACTATTTTAGAGAATTTTTTAAAATTTCCAGTATCTTTTTGGACTATGAATAGCCTGAGTCCTTAAGGTAGTTTCTAGAAAAAGAATTCATTTTGCTAACATGCTGAGTACGTTTGGAATGGCATAATATGTTCATTATACTCATATGTGAGGGCAGCCTAGCTTTGGAGAAATAGCATGAATTGAGGATTTTGTAAGCCATTGCCAATGGCGGGTACCAAACGTCACCACCCCCAGAAATTCAAGCAAAGTTACTGCTCCAATATGCACAGTGTTGTACACAGAGCCTATTGGACAGCTTCCCCAAGTTGATTAGGAAATGGAGTATCCAGGAAAGTTGGGCAGACAGAAAAATGGAAATATTTCAGCTACCTCTAGGAGTGAAGCCACGAGCTTCAGTTCCTCCAGTAATTTACCTGAACTGCTTTTATGCCAGATCTCCAAAGGTTTCTCTCAGAAATGTCTGGGGCTTATGCCTGCCTTTTTTTTTTTTTTTTTTTTTTTGCAGTACGCGGGCCTCTCACCATTGTGCCCTCTCCCGTTGAGGAGCACAGGCTCCGGACGCGCAGGCTCAGCGGCCATGACTCACGGGCCCAGCTGCTCCGCGGCATGTGGGATCTTCCCGGACCGGGGCACGAACCTGCGTCCCCTGCATCGGCAGGCGGACTCTCAACCACTGCACCACCAGGGAAGCCCCTATGCCTTCATTTTGAAAGGCAGATTATTATACTGAAGCTTCTTTCACAGTGCTTATTAAAATGCAACTCTATATAACATTTTACAATTTTCAGAGTGACTTCATCATCTAACTATTCACTCAAACATCATTTCCAGCAAACCTAAAGAGGTTGATAGGCTAAGGACTGTCCCCATTTTAGAGATGAGGACACCTAGTCAATAGTCCAACATATTACAGAACCTGAACAAGTACCTGAGTCAAGTCTCCTGATTCTGCTGCTGTTTCCTTCCCATAACACCACCCCTACCTCAGAAACTACTAGCCATTAATAAAATCTGATAAGTTTGCAAAACAAGGGATTTTTATTGTAAACTTTTCTTACCTATGGAAATTGTCATCAGTTTTCCAAAAGTGCTTGATAATTAAACAAGTTTCCATGGATCAGTTTAAGCAGGGGACATTCTCACTGTTAGCCCAAGGCAAAGCCCCTACTCCCAGGCTCATAATTTCATGAAGTAGTCCCGTCACTCCTGGGTGTCCATGAAAGAACCACACACAACTAGAAGCTCAATATGAAATTTGAATTTAAATTGAAGTTGCTCCCCAGGTCCTCAGAGGACCTCAGGGGAAGGTGAGGAAATGGAACAAGTACACCCTCTCTGTCCAGCGTAGACATGGGCTGGAGCAAGACTCTGGCCCTGGGCAAACCTTCCTAGGTGTTGTGGGTTGAAGGAGATTTCATGGCTGAATCCCACCACTCACCCTTCTTCTCTTCAAGGCTTTCCACTGAGAAAGCTATATACACACAGAACGATTAAAACAGCAAGCAAAGTGTCATTTATTAATAAAAGCTTGATTCGAGAATTCAGCATACACTTGGTAACCGCTCTTCCCCTCTTTCTCTCTTTCTGTTGTAGGTTTCTCTGGTTTACCAAATGGATTGGAAAACACAACTTACGGTACTCCTTCTCCTCTGAATCTGAGAAGCTAAGGTCTTTAGAACAAATGTGGCGTGTGCCAATCATCCAGAGCAGGTGGACCCAACAATACAGTCACAGATGTATATCACTTTTCACTGTGATGACCATGCTCCCTGGTACCCTAATGATTGATCTCAATCACATTAGCAGCTCTTATGCAGGAAGATCTAAGAAAGAGATATGTCAAACACCGGAATTGTAGGTGAAAAACTTTGCTCTGTGCCATGGACCAAGACTGAAGTGTGGAGAGAGGGTTAAAAATGTTCCCTTTCCTGGGCTTCCCTGGTGGCGCAGTGGTTGAGAGTCCGCCTGCCGATGCAGGGGGACACGGGTTCGTGCCCCGGTCCGGGAAGATCCCACATGCCACGGAGAGGCTGGGCCCGTGAGCCATGGCCGCTGAGCCTGCGCGTCCGGAGCCTGTGCTCCGCAACGGGAGAGGCCACAACGGTGAGAGGCCCGCGTATCACAAAAAACAAAACGTTCCCTTTCCCTAATCTGAGAGAGTACACTTGCTGGTCCACACATGTCTGTTGGGGAGGAGTTGAGTTTGATGCTGCCTCCCTCTCAGGTTGCCATGGTAATGACAGAGTGAGGCGCAAGTGACAGCAGAAACAGAAATTCAGTGCCACTCAGAGATCCACTGCTCCAGGGGGAAGTAACAAGATTCCCCTCATAGCAGAAACAAGCTTGCCAGGGTTTCCAAGTAACATAGGGCCCAAGGAGAAGGTCTTTGGGCTCAATGATTTGTTATCCCAGTAGGGCTTGTGCTGCTGCCAGTGTCTCAGAATGAGAGGAGCCCTGCCTCTGGTACTGACACTCGGGCATGCATTCTCTACCCCCCAGAGTCATGTCAAATGACACCGAGAGCTATTATCATACTGCTTCCCTTAGTGCCTGCACACAGGTGCTGCCATCGGGACCCACGCTGATGACACACATCAACACCTCCCAATCTTTGTACTGACTCAGGGCAGAGTTGCCCTTCTGAGCCCCTGATGGTTCTGTCCAACATGACATGAGTGGCTAAATCAAGTTGGCTGTGAGTACAAGACAGCAGTTAATTTCTCAGCAGTGCCCGCAGCTTGGCTGGGGAGATAATGTTCATCTCTCCTCAAACCTGTCATCTGACATTTAATTGTATTGTTGGTATGTGTTGGAGATGTGGCTGTCTTGGGTCACCAGTCCTAGTAACTTGCTGTCATTTCTTTTAGGAAAATAACATAGTCTGACAGTTTATTGGAGATACAGCCCTGGCCTCAGTAGAAGCAGGAAACCTGTTGTCAGAGTGCGGTGATGTGGCTACCAAACAATAAAGCTGTACCCTGGCTTATAGGCATGTCCCGTTTAGCCGGAGCTCAGGGCCCTGGACAATTGCAAGGGTTGGTGGAAAAACCCTGGACTCAGCATAAGATTCGGGGGTCCAGTCTTGGCTCCTGTACTGACTTGCCATGCAACCCTGAGCCAATCACTTCTCTTCCCATCATATTCAATTTCCTCGTTGAAAAATGGGAATAGCTCATGGGGAGTAGTAAGAGATTCAAATGAGATAATGGAAGCCAAGCTGCTCTGAAGTGCAGAAAGAGCCCAGCATGTGTGTAAAACAAGCTTACTAACATTCACAGGATAGTGAAGGACAAAGATGTACAGTCCAAGGTACTTGAAAGTATCCCTGGAGAAAAGCAAGTGTCTTAGCCCATGTCTTGCCCACAAGCCTTAGGTAAGTGTTGACAGCGCTTCCCTCGGGGCAAGACAGCAGGCTTGGAGGCACCAGGGACCTAATAGAGCTAGATAGGGAAGTCAAGAGGAGTCAAAGATGTAATTACTGAAATGACAGCATGTGTCAAAAAAGGAAAACGATTATATATATGCACACATTAGATATATATATACACACACACACACCACACACAGATGTATTATCTCATATCTGTAATGTGCCAAGTACTCTGCTAAGTCTTTTACATGTATTGTCTCATTTAGTCCTTACAATTACCCTGTTAAATTAGTATTATTATCATCCCTATCTTATAGATGAAGGAACTGAGGCTTACAGACGAACTTGCTATTTTGGCCATCATCATTTAGCTAGCAAAGAACCAGTATTTGAAGCCCAGGTGTAATGTGACTCCAGAGCCTGTTCCTATAACCACCGGGCACTAAATTGCCAGCCATAGAAGGTGCGTGGGCCTCCTGATCCCTTGCTGTCGGTCCAGGCTCAGTTTAGAGCTCAACCACTAGGGGGCGCTGCCTCCCCTGCTGTTAATGGACAGCGGTTGAATTTCTTAGGGACTTGTGGGAGCAGGCCTTTCTCTCCCAGGGATGGAACTCTTCTGGAAGAACCCAGAGCCCGACTCCAGGTTGTTCATGGGTTCTCCCTCAACCCCTTTTAATTCACACTTGGCCCCAAGCTCCAGATGTCCCCAGTGATGGGGCTAGAAATGCCTTTGCATGACAGTTCATGTGCTTCTCTTCCATGTAGGCCACAGGAGACCAGGCGAGCTGCCTGCCCTTATGAGATTCTCAAGGGGGATGAGTAGAAAGGTAGCAGGAGCCAAGTGGTTAAGAGCCAGCACCCTGTAGCTACCCAGTCCCGGGTCTCCCCCAGCTGCCCCACTTCCTGACCTCTCTGAGCCCCCATTTCCTATCTGTAGGCATGAGGATAGCACACCCACCCTGCTGGGATTTGATGAGCCTTGCTCGGGATAAAGCATGTGCAGTGCCGACTCAGTTCCTGGCGCATCTCCGGAGAGCTGGGCCGCTGGTAGTTTCTCCTTCTGGGCCCAGACCCTTCAGCCAGAAGGAAGCTCACCCAGCCAGGGCCCGGTCCACACAGAGGCTGCACCATGCTGAGAGGTGGGAACAGAAGTCCCTCATCCACCCCTGGCCTCTGGTAGCCCTGTGCCCCAAAGAGCCCAGGCTGCGTGAGAGGCTGCCACTGCCCAGCAGGAGGCCCCCAGATATCCCTCCCTCGGTGACACCTTTCAGTGGCCCTCAGCTCTTTGTGGCCCAGAATTGTTCCTAATGTCTGAGTCACTTCCCTCCAGCTGGAATTGAAACCTTTTCTCTCCTGCCTTCCCACAAATTTAATCCTTCACCAAGCCCTGTAGATTCCAAATCCTGAAAGCACTGGGGCTCTGGAGTGAGACAGACCTGAATACTGGTCCTGCTGCTTATCACTGGTGTAACCTGGGCAAATGCTGTAAATCTCTCAAATCTTGGCTCAGCCACTGATTCATGGTGCAACCTCGAGCAGATTCTTTTACCTCTTCGGACCTCAGTTTGCTCATCTATAAAATGGGGATAATAATAGTACTTATGTCTCAGGGTTGTTGTAAGGATTAAATGAGGTAATAATGTAAAGTGCCTGGCACTTAGAAGGGGCCATGCTCCTAGCAACCTCCACGCAAACACACAAACCCAGGGACAAAAACCTAACTCTTAGTTTTCTCATTCATAAAGGGGCATAATAACGGTGTGGCTCTCCGAGAATTGTTGCGATTATAGTACTGTAGGAGATCATGGGGGTAATGTGAGCAGCAAGTGCCTGGCAGAGGGTGTGGCTACCACTTCCTGAGGACTCGCTCTTTGCCAGGTTTTCTACCTGGGTTTGTGTGCTTGCCTGGAGGTTGCTACAGGACTTGTCAGCTGGGGAGTAAACCCAAAACATAGTAACCAACACCAGGCCCCCGATAGGTCCAATCAGTGAACTCAGGCCACCTAACAACTTTGTTCGGGAGGATTCACCACATTTTACAGCAGGGGCCTGGGGCGGAGAGGAGACAAACTGCCCACTAGATAACCACACAGGTACAGTCTGCGGGGAGGGGAGAGAGGAGGGGGTTGGTAACAACCACTGGGGTCGGGGAGGGGGCTTTCCTTGCCCAGAGAAAAAGGAGAAAATAGGCAACTCTTTTAATGAGCATGTGTAGCAGGTGTGTGTGTGTGTGTGTGTGTGTTTTATAATCAGGGACAACAGAGATGGAGGTGAGCGCGTTGAGAGCACAGAGCTGACCTTGACACCTGAGGGGAGTGGGCCTATGGAGAGAACCAACAGTGGCAGATATGGTATTTGAACCCAGGTACATCTGCCTCCAAAGCCCATGCTATTAATCATTACAATATTAATGCCTGGCACACAGTAGGTGCTCAATAAATATTTGTTTAGTGAAGGAATCTATACTGCTGCCTCTTTCTGGAAAGCTTTCTCTCTCCATCTCTGCCTGGGCCCATCCTTCAAGGCCCAGCTCAAATGAAGTCTCACACTCAACCGATTTGCCCTCTTTCCATTGCTATGGGGTAGGGGAAACGGGAGGCAGCAGTGCTGGGATGCGGAAGTATGGGGCACTAGGATGGGCCAGCTAGGGTGGAGCCAGAGGAAGGACTCAGTTTTGCAAAGATTTTTTTTCCCCCTGAGTTTGTGCACTGGATCTGAAGTTGCTACAAGGACTGGATACACCCATAACAAGGTAACTCACACTGGGCTCTGATTAGTCAGAACGGTGAATTCCAATCACTTAGCAACCATATCTGGGGAAGAGGATTGGACGCCATTTCAGGGCAGGGGACTGGGAGGAAAATGAGACAAAATGGCTGCCACTGACCAAAGGCACATGCCCAGTACAGGGGAGGAGGGGGGAACTCAGAGGAGCTCATTCTGAGTTAAGAATTACTGCTCCAAGGGTTTTAGGGTGTTTAAGCCACTGGGGATTTGGGGATTTGTAATTCTCTGCTATATAATACCCTAAAACCAAGGATATTGGGATTCCAAGGATTTTAAACCTCTACTACCTATGGTACAAGGGCTCGAGCAATTTCGGAGATATGAAATGCTCAAATGAAATGAAATGCTGGGAGCTTAGGACCCAAAACAAGGATTTTAAATGGAACACTGGACATGTGGACATGTTAAAATACTAATCCCCCTTTGACTTCAAATCAATCTTGGTTTAACCCTTAGGATAGTGGTTTCCAAATAGTCTTCCTCACAATCTAGGGATCTCTGAAGGTGCCCCACAGAAAGGAGGTGGAGAGAGTTCGTTTACAGAGAGAGGACACCAAGGTAGGAATTCTGTTTTATTTTTTAAATTTATTTTTTATACAGCAGGTTCTTATTAGTTATCTATTTTATACATATTAGTGCATATATGTCAATCCCAATCTCCCAATTCATCCCACCCCCCAAGGTAGGAATTCTGTGTCTCCCACTGTGGCTCGGCCAGGGCAGCTCCATCTTTATTTGGTTGGTACATTGGCTTTCTGCATTCAATTCAAAAGAAGGGTGTTCCTGCTGAAGCACAAAAAATAAGTTGAAGCCACATTTGGCCTCTGTTTCTTTTTTTGTTTGTTTAATGGGGGACAAACACTACAAAGATGCTGTGACTGGTAAACCTTCAAATGGTGCCAAGGAGCTCAGGTGGAGATGACCGATAAATCAGTCGTTAGTTGAACAAAACAGTCATTAGCTGACTCTAGCCTACTAATTCATTTCTGTTATAAAATTAATAATAACCACTACTACAACTATGATTACTATGAATACTACCACTTATTATTTGCTTTTACTATGTGCCAGGAGTTATGCTAATTACTTTGCATATATTATCTCACTGAATCCTTACAACAACCCTGAGAGGAAGTATCATGACTTTCTCCATTTTACAGATGAGGAGACAGGTTCAGAGTGGATAAGTAACTTGCCCAAGGTCATACAGCTAGCACATGGTAAATTCCACTTTACCTACAAGCAGAAACAGAATGGCCTAAAGGAATTAAAGTGATCAAAGGTCAACTGCCTGGCAGCCTTAATTAAGGAACAAGGTTAAATTCTGACCAATAGGTGGCACCAGTGTGTGAGTTTGGTGGCCTGTTTAAGGCTGTGTCCAGTTCAGGGAGGTCCCAGTGAGGGCTCAGAACTGAAGCAGCCTGTCTTAAGCTGAGAGAGGAGAGAAGGAGAGATGGCCAGCGTTTCGCTCCTGAATCAGATAATGCTACCCTGTTCTGTCCGTAGCTCAGCAAGTGGGGGGACAGAGCTCGTTCTACCAAGAACTGCTTTAGGAAGGCCTGAGAATCTTTTTTCTTCAACATTTCCTGGGCACCTCCCTTGTGCCAGGCAGTGTGCTGTGCAAAGAAGTCATGTGGGGATATCAAACACAGCCCCATCTGACTGCACAGAAAGAGAGGTAGATGCTATGGTAGATGAGGTACTGAATGATGGGGGCACCCAGCCTGGGCTTGGGGGTCTGGGGAGGCTTCTCACAGGAGACGTGTCTGAGCTAGTCCTGTTGGATGCATGGGAGCTTATTAGATACAAAAGTGGAAAAGCATTCTAGACAGAGGATTAAAGCCACAGAGGGATTAGAAAGCATGACACATTCAGAGACAGGCAGCATGAGCTTCGAGTGTTGAGATACGAGTCTGAAGAGATAGGGAAGAACCAGGCAATTGAACGGCCTAGAATATCAAGTTGAGGACTTGATTTGTGAACGTCTGAGTAGAGAAGCTATGGATTCTCAAGAGGACCTGTGATTTAAAAAAAAAAAAAAAAAAGTCCAACTGTTGGTGAGGCAATGAAAAGCCATGATAGGGCTTTAAGCAGGGGGCACAACATGGTCTGATCTGGTGGCCAGTGTAGAGGATGAACTGCAGAGGGAAAATGAAGACTGATTGGGGCAGGGGTGGGCCTGAGGTCCTGAGCTGTGGCAGATACAAAGGGACTTGAGAAGGTAAAATTGATAGGACTTAGTAGCCTCCCAAGGCCCCTCCCCACATGCACAGGCTCATAACCAAGGCTGCACCTCTCACCTCTTCTCCCAGCCCCAGCCCTGCTTCCGACTTTTAAGCTGCCCTCTGGGGGCCTTTTTGTTCCCTTTCCAAGCTGTCTTTGAGGTTTAATCAAGCCTGATTGCACAAGTTGACGAAGAGGGCCTGGCCCCATGTTGGGCCTCCCGCTGTACATTCCCATGAAGAAGGATCTGTCAACTGACCTCAGGTAGAGCAATGAAGTGGCCTTGAGCTGGTGTCTGACCCTCTCCCCATGGGTTCACAACGCGGGCAGAGTTCAGTTAAGAAATCAGTCCAGTTCCAGGAAAAAAGGTAAACATCATCTAGTTTATTTTTCTCCTGATTCATCTCATGCCAACACATAGACCCCAGTAGATAAGGGCCAAAAGCAGGGAGGTCCCCAAAACAAGTTGAGTTTTTAGATGTCCCCTTCCTTTCCTGAAAGTTCCATCAGAAAGGCACCCCAGCTGTGCTTGCAACTGGTGTTGGTATCGTATCGGTGGAGGTGAAGCCAGAAGTCAGGCTTTCCATGGGGAGACAGGAGTATGTGGCCACGTAGAAGGCTGGGGAGTCAAAAAGCCCTGAAGAGTGACAGTTCCCCTCTGCGTGGCCATGCTCGGTCCTCATCTGCTCCCTGGGGGCTTCAGAAAGCAAGTCTTCCTTCCCCTAGACTTCCTAGGACCCTCTCACTGGCAACACAACAGCAGCCCAGTGAGATGCCAGAGGCCTGGGCTCGCAGGCTTGTTGGGTATAGCCAGGGTGAGCCGGTGACTTGAGGACCCAACTTTCAATCCAGAGAGCTGTGCCTGGAGATTCCTGGCTAATCGATGCCCTGAAGCCTTGCCAGGCATACCGGACCCCAATTAGACTCTGACTGGCTCAGATGGGACAGGTCAGGAGCAGGGAGGGAGAGGAAGCTGAGGCCCTGTGCGGCACTGGCCCTGGCGCCTTCACACACCCTTCTGGCCCTTTTTCCTCTGCTTCCTCCTCCTCTTCTTTGTCCTCCTCCTCCTCGCTGGCTGAGTCCTCATAGAGGTTGATGGTTGCCTGGGCAGGGAAGTTCTGCAGTAAAATCTCCCCAACACTGTACAGGTAGTCAAAGGAACGGGATTTAGGCCAGAAGAGCCTGTGGACAGAGAAGAAACACGGCCCCCACTTAGGACGCATATGTGCAGAGGGGTCAGTAGGGCCAAGAAGGAAGCCAGCCCGTAAACCCCTTCTACCTGCAGTAATGGGATGAGAGGGAAAAGAAGAAAGGGTGCTTTGTAACAGAACCTTCTGGATTGTTACAAAATGGCTCCAGACAGGAAGGTCCATAGCTCATAGCTGTGGGGAGCCCCAGCCCCGGCATGTATCAGTCCTGACACTGATCCCACCGCCCACCTCCGAAGGCCTCCAGCCAAGCATTCTCTAGCCCTGTGTCCTCCATCTCCTACTAAGGCTTTCTTCACTGACCCCTCCCTAGGGGCTTAGGGGTCATTGACAATGACCCCAGGGAAGGCAACCTTGGCCAAGTCCCTTAACCTCTCTGGGCTTCAGTTTCCTGATCTATGAAATAGGGATCGTAGCAGTGCCTCCCTCCTCCTGCCTCACAGGGCTGTTGTGAGGATTTAAAGGGCGAATGGATCTATGTCAAGTTCCAAGCCTGGTGCCAGAAGCTTACCTGACAGGGTGATGGAACTCAGAGTCAATCTTGGTGACCTCGGCACCTGTTGCCCCACCGGCAGCCTGTCCAAAGCAAAAGCTAGCATGTGGCTCAAAGTGCATGGCCAGATAACTGCCTCTTCCATATCAGGGATCAGCAACCTGTAAGTAAGGTGGTCTAGAAGAGACCTCAGACATCTCTGGGGTCCAGTCCCCCCCCCCCAGTAAGGGGGTCTGTCCTGGTTCTAGTTGAACAAGTAGACAGAGTCCGGGGGGTTGTTTGCTTTCCTGCCCCTGTTCTAACACCCGTTTGGAGACCGTCCAAGGGACAGAGTTCTACTGGAGCAGCCAAGACGCAGGGGCAGAGTGGAGGTGGGCGAGAGCACCGGGCTTGGGTGCCAGGAGACCGGGACGCTAGTGTCAGCTGCACCGCGGACGTGCTGTGGAGCCTGCCTTCATCCCTCCAGCACTCTGGACTTCAGGCTCTTCATCTTCTAAATTACCCCAGAAACCTCAGCTCCGCCTTCCTCCCAGAGCTGTTGTGGGAATCCAAAGTGGGCAAGGCTGGGAAGGTGCTTTCCGGGGTCTGCAGCCCTGGACAGAGGTCGGGGGCTCTCTGGGAAGGGACCGGGTCAGCGTGCCTGCACGTGGTCATGTGTGTGTGCACGAACACGCGGGACAGGGGCTCAAACTCACCAAATCCACAGGTTTCCTCACCTGCCTTTGGAGGTCATTTGTAGAGGACAGCCAGGGTCTCCAAAGACAAGCTCCTCTAGGACAAAGGGGAGAGATCAGCTGGTGGAGGGAGAAGAGACGAGGCTCCCTGAGATAATAAAGGAGGCCCGCCAGAAACGTGGCTCGGACTCCATCTCCTTCAGGAAGCATTTCTTAAGGACCCTGAGTCCAGGTCAGGACAGATGCCCCTCCTCTCTGCTTCCACAATGTTATCACACTGTTCAGTGATTATCTGTTTACTCACCTTAGAGCTTCTTAAGGGCAGATTTATGTTCAATCATATCTGAATCCCCAACACCTAGCGTAATGCCTGGTACACGGTAGGTGTTTCCGTAAATGTTTGGTGAACGGTAAATGTTTGGAGGAACGAATGAGGGGTGGGTGAAAACTATCTTGCCCCTGCTCCTGGACTGGGGAAAGGGGCCAAAAATACTTCTGGGTCCACTGCTTCCCCACTACCTTTTCCTGCCAAAGGTAGGAAAAGAGCAAATGGGAATCTTATGGGGTGGTCAGGAAAGAGACGGTTCTTCAGTCACAGGCCTCTGGGGACTTTGGACCTCTTTCCCCTCTCTGCAGCCTAAGTCATGTTCAACCCACGTTTCATGGCAATCTCCCCCTTTGCCCCTCGGTGGACTGGGCAACTTGGCCCATGAGGGCCTGGCTGCTTGGCTTTCAGCTTTGGCAATGCTCACTGTCCCCAAGTCCCCTCCTGCCAGCCGGAAGGATTAGTGACGTGAAGAGCCAGTTGAGATGTTGGCACCTGAGATGGGGAGGGGGCACAGAGAACAGGGGTGCCCTGGACATCTCATTTCCTTTCCTCTCCCAGGAACCCCACTAAGACTGAGTTCAAATCGCCAAGGGCCAAGTTCCACTTACCGTTCACTTCTGTCTACTTGTCCAGAGGAGAGAAGGGGCAATGAGTTTCCCAGGCCAGGGAGCGCCAGGGGGCCTTGTGCTGAGGCCGGGGCTGGAGCTGAGGCTGGGACCAGGGCTGGGGCTGGGGCGCGAGCAGCAGGGTCCATCCTTAGGGTGTCACGGCCAGGCAGGCTGTGGGGTCCTCCTATTTCTCAGAATCTCCCGCACTCTTTTGGCTTTTCCTGGGAGACCCTTTTATAAGGCCTGCCTGGACTCATAAATTATTCAGGGCCGTGCAAGGATGGGCTCCCTGACGGGTACCGGAGGGGAGGGGAATGAAGATTTCGGAAAAGGGGCTCAGGGAGGGAGAACTGTGTCGCTGGGTGTGAAATCTCTCCCAGTTGAATAAACAGAGAGTCAGTGGGGGGCGAGGGGTTCTCTTTACCTCCAAGTCAGAAAGGAAAACACAAAAGGGGCAGATCGCACACCGTTTGTGCAAATTCCCCGGGCAGTAGCAAGGCCTGAGGGGCGGGGAGGAAAGCTCGTTAGAAACCACAGAAAGTTCTCAGGCGCAGAGGGCAGGGTAGACGGGCCTTTAGCAAAGCTGGTTCCCAGTGAGAAGGCACAGCTGATCCGGCTAAGGCGAGCGAGGGACTCATGTTATTTCAGCTCAGACCCCAAATGGAGTTGCCAGGTGGACCTGATACGGGGTGACTGCCATTAAGCATATCACCGGGGTTAAGGAAAAAAAGGAGGTTGTGGGTAGGACGGGTCCAGATGCCTGCGGGGGGTGAATGTCAAGTCTTCTTTCCACGCCCTCCCGTTTACTGGTCAGTTCATTTGCAAAAGTGCCTGAATCCCCTCTCCAGCCTCAGCAGTCAGTGGTCCAGGAAAGGAGCGCGGGCGGCATTTCCAGGGTTTCCAGATCAGAATCCGGATCTCAGAGCTCAGCTTCCAGTCGGGGCGCCAGGGTGCAAAGCTGCTGACCATCCCTGGCCCCGGGGCCTTGGCTCCCTCACGTGTGAGAGAAGGATGCGAGCCCAGTGGTCCCAAAGGGCACCGTCAGCCTGAACACTCTGCGACAGGGGCTGGATAAATAGGTACTGACCCTGGGCAAGCCCAGCTGCTGAGCCATGGTCTTGGCCTCAGCCAGTCTTCTGGGTCTTTGCCAAAAAGTTTGCAGTTACAACTACTGGCAGGTTCTTTATGCTTTAGAGGTCCGAAAATAATGCCTCCTGACCTCAGTGTCAAGCACCGGCGCAGATTTATTTAGCTTCTTGGATATTCGTCACAGCCGGGTGTGTAATCGTCAAAAATTAGAGACCGCCTCAATGTCCAATAATAGGAAACCAGTTACGTTAATTAGAGGAAGTCCTTGTAACCGAGTACTAAGCAGGCACTCACAATCATGTTCTGGGAGGTATAATTATCGACACAGAATGTAAAAAAAAAAAAAAAATCAGATGCTAGAATAGTATGAATAATTTGATTCAAGGGCTCTTCTTTTCTCTGTTCACCTACCCCTTACCTTCATCCCACTTCCAATTCCAGCCCCACTGTGTTCTTTGCAGCAAAGGAAAATCGGAAACAAGCCAAATGTCTCACTTTAGAAAGCTGGTTAAATAAATCATTGAATGGTTATACAATTTTATATTAAAATTGGCTTGATAGAGGATTGAGAAAAAGTTAATAAACTGAAGAGTGAAAAAAAAGAAACCTGTACAATATAACTTAGAGGATGATCCTGTTTTGGTAAGAAAAAAAAAAAAAAAAAGGTGTAGCATATACAGGAAAAAAAAAAAAAAGAGAGAGACTGGTTAGAAGGAAGGAGAAAGTTACAGTGGTCATTCCGGGGAGTGAGATTATGGTAGATTTTTACTTCCTTCTTTAGGCTTTTCTGAGTGTTTCTAAAAGTTCTGCAAGCCCTGATACTCCTTGGGTAATAAAAAGTAAAGACACATAAAAATAAAAAGAAAGAAAGAAAGAGATGCTTATCCACAGAAGAGAGAAAACTCCTGGGAAAATGACAGCCATTTTCAAATATCTGAGGATTAGACTGCAATGAGATTACACTTGTTCTTTGTGACTTCAAAGGTAAGGCTGAGGCCCATGGGTAGAAGCTACAGGGAGACACATTTTGGCTCAATCAAAGGAAAACTTTGCAACGGTCCAGCCAACACCTAAACCAGAGACCTGGCACTGTACCGGCCCTCAATAAACAGAGCTTTATTATATGTGGCGAAATGAGTGGAGCCTTGGGCTGGGCTAAGCTCTCTGTCCCTGAATTGTGCAAGTGCAGGCTGGATCGTGGATCCTGGATCCTGGAGTGGAAAATCTAGAGGGTGGGGCAGGAGATGGTGAGCAGGGCTGCTGGGGAGCCCGAGTTTCTGTTAGTCTCTGAGGGTTCTTGCTAAATTTACCTCCAGAAGATGAAAATGTGCTTGTATTGTGTCAATACAATGGCTCAGATGAGCGCCTGAGAGGGAGCCAGGTGGAAGAGACTGGGCTGGAAGAAGATGGTATGTGAAGGAGAAAGATGCAGACCTATTGTCACACCCGGGGATCTTTTTTATCTCTAGGTGGCCATGGACTCTGAAAACGGGCAGGAGCGGGGAGAGAATGGGAGAAGAGGTAGCTATTCCTCCAGAGCTCAGGGCTCATTCCCAGCCAACCGTGAACTTGTGTTTATTCAGCCACAATCTTTCATGATCGAGGCTGTCCAGCCCCTTCATTCCCCTGAGCAGCAATCCTCGGAGGTCCCCCCTCACGCCAGCTCTCACATCCTTTCCCGGAGCCCAGGTAGCCTTCAGGCCTGTGTTCATGGATCTTTCTTCTCCCTACACAGCTGCTCTGTCTTAATTACCTCCTAAGAACTACCTCAGTCTCATTTAGCTTGTGGGAGGTGAAACCACTGGCCCCTCTTGGGGGCCTCTCCCCAGCCTGAAGGATTTAAGGCCTACAAGGGTTGCTGGGCAAAAATGGGAGCCTGGCTGTTCTCCATTGCCCTCAGCACGCAACAGGAGTGAGGTGGGCAGCAAGGGGGCAGGAAAGGTCTGGGAGCACCAAAATGAAGCACTTCCTGTTAGGGCAATTACGATCCTACCTCTGTTTCCCCTAACAGCCCTACAGTGCCTCTGGGTTTTGTCGGTGATGGCTTTGCCAGAGCATCGAGAGGGCTGGGTACCTCCTCTGGGCCAGATGCTGCTGGGCATTGCCAAGCAAGAGAATGGACTAGAAAGAGGAGCAGACACTGCCTCAAGGTTCTGACAGCCTAGGGAGGGAGACAAGACCTGCATGCGGGAAGACTTGGTCAACCTCAGCCGGGCCTGGTACCCCTCCACCACCCTGAAGCATGTTCCCTTGTCGACTCCCCAGCTCCAGTCTCCACGTTCCCTGGGCCACGTTCCAAACTTCCTTCAGCTCCTACCACATTCCCGCCCCACCCTCTCCCCACAGAACAACCTCTGCTCCCACTTCCCTGAGAAAACAGAGGCTTTCAAGCGTGAATTACCTCAATGCCCTGCCCCCCACCCAAACCTGGCCTGCCTCCCCAACTTCCTTCCCCTCCAGCCCGCCCTTCTCAGGGGACGATGTGCCCCTCTCGTTAAAGGCTAATCTGTTCACCCGGGGCCGTGGCCTTATCCACCCTCCTTCTCTGGGGCCTTCCTCCAGGCCCTTCTCTTCAGGAAACTTCAGCTTCTTTATTCCAGCTCTTTCCCTCCTGATTATAAAGTGCCTGTCTCTGTCATCCCCCAGAACAAGGTCCCTCCTTCCCTAGATGTGTTCTCTTGCTCCCTTAACTTGCTCTCTCTCTCTCTCTCTCTCTCCATCTCTTTCTCTCTCTTCCCCTCCCTCCTTCCCTCTCTCTTTTCTTTCATTCACCTTCAGATTTGTTGAAAGTAGAGTCTATACTTTTCCCAACTTCCCATTTATATCTCAACCTACTCCAGTTTGGCCTCAACCCCATCCTCCTAGGGAAAGTGCACTACCAAAGGTCCTCACTGACCTCCTAATTGCCAAGTTCAATGATCTCTTTGAACTCTGGGTGACCAAAGGCCCTGTTGGCCAAATCCTCATTTCTGAGGCTCTCCTTTCTCTTTTGGTCACTCTCTCCTGGTTTCCCTACTACTTCTGGAACCATCACCCTGGGTATCTTTTGCTGACCTCTCTTCCTCTGCTCAGTCCTCACATCTGTGGTTCTCAATTAGAGACCACAAATGAGGCTGATACACAGTAATGTTTTCAGTAGGCCACAGCAAAATGGGAAAAACATCAAAAGTAGAGCTTTTCAAAAATCTCAATGTATTCAATTATAAAAGATTGTCCTTTATTCTGACATTATGCCTTTCCTAATTTTTTGGTGGCAAAATATTCTCTCTTTCTTGAAATGATGGCAACGATGGATATTAATTTCTTTCTTTAATGTCCCTACTTGGCAAAATAAAAGTGTTAGTTTCTCTATGTCAGTCCCATTAATGTTTATTCAACAAATGAAAAATTGACTCATATTTCCAGCCTGAAGTTTTCCTGATAGGTGTCTCAAACTCATTCCAAAACCAACTGGTTTTGTTTCCCACAAACTTCCTCTGTACCTGCCTCGATAAACAGCATCATATTGGCCCAGTCACCCAAGCTAAAAGCCTCAGCTTCCAAGCCCCATTGGTTGTAGTCTTCACCATTTCTCACGCTTGTCCTCTCTGTGCTCCCCACTCTCCTGGTTGTTTCTTCAGTTATGGCCTCATCCGTCCTCTCTCACCTGGATGCTCGAAGCAGCTTCCAGATAGGCTCCCCCATCCTTGACTTGGCCTTTCTGATCCATCCTCCTCACTCCAGTGATCTTTCTATAACACAGGACTGAGTATGCTCTTCCTGGGCTCAAACACTTCCAGTGATTCCCAATTGCCTATGGGAAATGTCCAATCTCTTTTGTGTGGCAGTCGAAGCCCTTTGCTGCCCAAGCGCAGCCTGCCTCTCCAGCCTTATACATCCAGTGCCCATCCTCCACTGCAGCTCCCCTTTAGAGACCTCCACTCTATAAACAGGCCATGCCTTGCACCTGTAATCTTTTCACGGTTTAGAGACGCTGAAGGTCTCAATCCCACCCTGTATGCGACTTGTCATGAGGCACACTGTGGGTCACAACCAGTGGCAGAGCTTAAAATCGATTTAGTGGGTTGCAGACAGCATTTGACAAAATGAATGACTAGCAGATAGAAGAGTGAATCACATGGGGCAAGGGTACATGCTGTTCTGTGAAGCTTTTGCTTTAGCCAAATATCTAGATCTAGATCGAAAGGTGCACAAATGCATGTCCTGGATTACGCTGTAAAATACGTTTCTTACTGTGGGTCCCAGTCATAAAATTTGACTGCACTCAAGGGACTACATGTTATTCTGGGACTCATTTAACTAGTGCTGCTCATGTCAGAGTCCTTGCTCTCAAAATGGGTCTAGTCTCACTGGGGAGTGTAACAGAGGTCAGGAGAACAGGTGATGCCAGGGAGAACTCATGGAAGAGGGGCGATCGAGTGGGGCTGGGCTTATGTGGGCAGAGAGAAGGGGAAATGTAATCCTGGCACAGGAGTGGATAGTAAGAGGACAGAACATTTGTTAAACATTTATGTACGAGGCACTGTTCTAAGCATTTTGCATGGATTCATTCAAGTCTCACAAACAACCCTGTGAAGAAGATACTATTTCTAGCCTCATTTATAGGTGAGATTAAGGTACTTGCCCAAGGTCACAGAACTACAAGTGACAAAGCTGGGATTTGAACTCGGGTAGTCTCTGTGCTCCTAAGCACTGAGCTGTAGCCCCTGCCACTGGGGGCCGAGCAGAGGAGAGAGAGAGCCTAGGCCAGCAGGAAACCGGAGGAGGACCTAAAATGCCAGGTTGCAAGGCCCAGAACAGGTTCTGCTCTCACCTCAGGAAAGGAGATCTTACTCGTTCTCTCCAGCATCTGCTTCTTGAGCCAGGGTCCCTGGGGTTAAGGGCAGGAGGCCTAGAAACCAGAATGGGGGCCAAGTGGACACAAGAAGCTAGGCAAGGCCTGCTCTAAGAGAGGAGGAAAGGGGACAATTCTCTTCCTACCAAAGCCTGTCCCCAGAGCAAAACTAGCAAATGGTGCCTGGGCCTTCTGCCCTCAAGTCCAAATGTCCCAAATGTGCCAAGTCTTGGGCCCAGCCCCTTGGGTGCCTGGGACAGGGCATCCCCTCTGGAGAACAGTTTGTTGCCGGGTCAGCTCTCCCCCTGCGCTTTTTGCCTCTTGGCCGCCATTTGAGCCAGGGCTGTGGCCCAGGTGGTGCTGGGCCCTCTGGACAGAGCCCCTCGCAGCTCCCCATTTGCTCCTCATTTGGACGGCAGGGGCCTAGAAAAACACAGCGCTGAGGAGGCAGGAGGCGTGGGAGGGAGGGAGGGCACCTGGGAAGGTCACTCCCTCCTCCATCAGGGCCATCCAGCCCCATCCCGGGCTCCTCTGGCCAGACTCTCCAGCCTCTTCTCTGAGCCAGCTTCCTTTCCCAGCCTGGCCTGAGGCGTGGGGAAGATGCAGCGATGCTGAGTTCTCAGTAGTGCATTCTCTTCTCTTTTCTTTTTAGTCTTGGCATCCTGCAGGTCCTGCCTAAATAAACAACAGATACCGGTAACTAGCGCCAGATGTCTTCTTGGGAGGTGGATCCTGACAAACTAGTAAGAATAACCAGCACCGCAACAAAAATAGTTAACATGTATTGACCCCTTACGATGTGCCAGGCGCTGTGCTAAGCGCTTTATTGCTTTATTATTCCATTTACTCCTTGTGGAAACCCTATGAGGTAGGTACTATGATTCCTCCCATACAAAGGCACGCAGGAAACTGAAGCACTGGAAGATTAAGTGACTTACCAAATAGCTGGTGAGGAACAGATCTGAGACTGGGCTTCAAGTCTGTTTTGTTTCAGCACTCTCTGAGATTTTAGAATCCAGCTGTGTGGAGAGTGTAGTCCATTTAGCAATTGCCCTGGGTGCCCCACTTCAAGGCCCGTGTGCTGCTATAGAGTTAGGCAGGTGGCAGAGGGGGCCAATGAAAGTGGGTGACTGGTGCCACAAGCTGAGCACATCTCCACCATAGCCATCACAAGTGCCCTGGGACTGGGCCTGATCTGTCCATGGCACCACCTCTCGACTACAAAATAGGGACAAACAGCTCTGGACTCAGCCTGCACTAGTCATTGCTACAGAATGGTTTGGCTACCACTCTAGCTCAGGTGCTTGTCATCTTGTCATCTAACATCTATATATATATATATATATATATATATATATATATATATATATATATATATATATATATATATATATATATTTTTTTTTTTTTTTTTGTGGTACGTGGGCCTCTCACCGCTGTGGACTCTCCCGTTACGGAGCACAGGCTCTGGACATGCAGACTCAGCGGCCATGGCTCACGGGCCCAGCTGCTCCGTGGCATGTGGGATCTTCCCGGACCGGGGCACGAACCCGCGTCCCCTGCATCGGCAGGCGGACTCTCAACCACTGCGCCACCAGGGAAGCCCTAACGTCTATATTTTTGCAGTAGACCTTAAAGTGGAAAAGATGGGCTTTAGAGTTAGATGGACTTGGGAGTGTGTTCCAGCTCTAGCACTTAGCTGTGTGACCTGGGGCAAATAACTTAGCCTCTCATTTCTCAATTTCCCCATCTGTGAAATGAGATAGTAATGGCACCTACCTCACAGGGCTGTAGTGAAGATTGAAGGAAAGAGTACATAGGTTGTTCAGCCTGACACATATTTAGGACTTAATATATGTTGGCTGTTATCATTATTGTAATTATTCTGTTTTTCCCCTCTACCACTGTGGTTATTCAGAGCATAGACTTTGGAAGCAGGCCTGGGTTGGAATCCCTCCTGTATAGTTTACCATCCAGGTGGCATTGGGTAAGTTAACCAACCTCTCTGAGCCTCAATTTCCTGGAGATGAAAACAATAGTACCCATCTCACAGGGCCTGAGTGAGGATGGAATGAAATACTGTAGGTAAATTGGTATTAATTCTTTTTGTCCCACACACTTTCAGGTGTTTTCTGCATACTTGGCCAGATTCAGCTTCCTAAAGCACAGCTTCCATCCCGCTCACACATCTGCATTGGCAACCCATGACTGACAGAATAAGCCAGGCATTCACAGTGTTCCCTATAACTTCAGCCTCACTTCTGACTCCACCCAGCTTCCCCTCTCACTTCCAGCAGGGTTCTTACTACATTGGCCATGCACATGATCATCTCTACCCCTGCCTAGGTCTGGAATGCCTTCTGTCTCCCCCATGTCTCAAATTCTACCTCTCCCTTCCAGGTCCTCCTTGAACCCACACTGACTCCAGGAAGCCTCCAAGAAATCTTAATATCTGCCTACTTCCGTGGCCTTATCATCTGAGTTCCCTTCTCAGATGTGAAGCAAGGCATCCTATTGAGGTGATCAGGGGAGGGCCCGTGGCTTTGTCATCTCTCCTCCCTCCCATCAGCACCCGGCACAGGACTGGGTACACAGCAGGCACTCATTCCATGCGAATGGAATGCCACTTGACACAGGATAATTGGTCTGAGAAGACTAATAGATTCAGTCTAGCAGAGCCTTGGGGCTCTAGGGTAGGGTGACAAATAGCCGTGACAGGTGCATGGGCCAGGGTGGGTTTCTCTGTCAGTATTGTAAGACAGAGTATCCAAGATCGCAGGATGGGGGAGTTTTAGAGGGTAACTGTTGACTTGGCTGGGACAGCTCGGGAGCAAGGCAGGTTATTAGTAAGGAGCAGCATAGCAGAGGTCCTCGGACAGGGGGAAGCTAGAAATTATCTTGAATCCAGAAATTCTCTCCTCATTATTCCCAGCTGTCTGCTCTATTTGACAGAACATTTCTAAGCATGTTTAAAGTTTCATCTCCACCCTCCTTTCCCTCTCCTTCCAGCCTTGGCCTAGACCAGCAGCCCTAAAAGTATGATCCAAAGACCCATCGGGGTCCCTCAGATTCCATCAGGGTGTTCAGTCAAAGCTACCTGATAATACTGAGACATAATACTGAGACATTATTTGCAGTTTTCACTGTGTTGACATCTGCACTGATGGAGCAAAAGCAACAGTGAGTCAAAGCACCTAAGCATGGATCAAGTGGTGGCACCAAACTATATTCACGTTATTCTTCATCATCGATGTATTCATGGTAGAAGAAATATCAGTTTCACTTCAGAATGTCTTGATTGAACAGTAAAGATGATTCATTTTTAATAAATCTCAACCCTTTGAGTACATGCTGTTTTTAATGGTCTGTGTGACAAATAGGAAGGATATATAAAGCACTTCTACTGCATACTGAAGTATGATGTTGGCATGAGGAAAAGCACTTGTTTGATTGAATTGCAAGCTAAACTAGCCAGTTTTTCATGGAACTTTTTTTTTTTAACTTGAAAGAACAACTGACAGAAAAACTATGGTTATTCAGACTTGGGTATTGGCCAGCATTTTGTTGAAAATGAATCAAGTGAGCCTGTCATCGCAAGGCAAACAATTGATAGTATCTGTAGTCAGTGATAAACCCTAAGCTTTCAAGTAAGAAGTAGAATTTTGGAAAACCTGTATCTATTACTGTAAGCTTGAGAACTTCTCAATACCCTAAGGACATTTCTGATAAGATTAGTAGTGATATTAATGAATGTGGGTTTTATATTGTATAATCATGAAATGAGTCAACAATTGGAAGATCTGCATAACTGGGTGGACCAATATTTTCCAAATGACTAATGCATGATGTTACAAAAGCATGGATAATAGATCCATTCAAAGTGCAAGTTAAGCCAATGGATTTTAATGTAACCGAGTACAAAAGGTTCACTGATGTGGTTTGAGATTCAACATTGCCAATAAACATTAAGAAATTACCACTTGTGAAGTTTAGGTGTAGTATCAAAGAAGAATATCCACAGTGTACAAGTTTTCTATTGCTGCCATAACAAATTACCACAAACTTAACAACTTAATATGACACCTATTTATTATTTCACAGTCCAGGGGGTTTCACCTGAGTTCTCTGCTTAGTCAAGTTGTTGGCTGGGCTGGGCTGTTATCTGGAGGCCCTGGGGGGGGAAAAGATCTGCTTCCAAGCTCATTCAGAATGTTAGAAAAATTTAGTTCCTTCAGGTTGTAGGTCTGAGGTCCCTGTTGCCTTGCTGGCTGTCATCCAAAGGCCAGTCTCTGCTCCTAGAGGCTGCCCATCTTTTTTCTCATGTGGTCCCTTCCATGTTCAAACCATCAATGGCATGTCAAGTACTTCTCATGCTTCCAGTCTCTCTGACCTCCTTTTCTGTCACTAGCCAGAGAAAGCAATCTGCTTTGAAATGACTCATATGATTAGATTAGCCCACCTGGAGAATCTCCCCTTGCCAAATAACTAACATAATCATGGGAGTGATAAACATCGTAAACAACCCACTCTCAAAGGAGAGGAAATTTATACACAGGTGAGGGTCATTTGGGGGATCATCCTTAGAATTCTGCCTAAAAAGCTATTAAGTAACCCCCTTTTCTAACTACATATCTTTGTTAAGCTAGATTTTCTTCATATATCAATGCTTTTAACCAAAACAACGTATTGCAGCAGACTGAATGCAAGAGCAGGTATGAGAATCCAGTTGCTTTTTATTCCGCCAGATATTAAAGAGATTTGCAAAAATGTAATACAATGCCGGTTTTCTTGCTAATTTTTTTGTTCTGGAAAATAGTAATTTTTCATAAATATATGTTATTTAAAAAAATATTCATTTATTTTTGGCTGTGTTGGGTCTTCATTGCTGCGTGCAGGCTTTCTCTAGTTGCAGTGAGCGGGGGCTACTCTTCATTGCAGTGAGCAGCCTGCTCATTGCGGTGGCTTTTGTTGCAGAGCACAGGCTCTAGGCGCGTGGGCTTCAGTAGTTGTGGTACATGGGCTCAGTAGTTGTGCTTAGTTGCTCCGTGGCATGTGGGATCTTCCCGGACCAGGGCTCAAACCCGTGTCCCCTGCATTGGCAGGCGAATTCTTAACTGCTGAGCCACCAGGGATGCCCATATATGTTATTTTAACATGCAGTGGGTTTATCATTCTGATTTTAAATTAAAAAATAGTTTAAAGACTTTATCCATTTTAATTTCTAATATGTTAAATAATGATAGAGAGAACCCATAAAAAGGAGTCTTTTTGGAGTCTTTAATAATTTTTTAACTAGTACTTTTTATTTTTTTATTTTTAAATTGACATACATGTCGTTTTATATTCTGTGTGACAAAATGTGAAAAGATACATAAAATTCACTCTTTTGGGTATATGAGTGCAGAGTTATACAACAATGTTTACAGTTCCAACACCCAAAATAATTCCCTATGCCACATCATTTTAGTCAACCCCTTCCCCCCATCCCCAATCTCAGGCAACCTCTAATCTATTCTCCATCCCTATAGCTTCGTGATTTCAAGAATGTCATATAAGTGGAATCACACAGTAAGAAGTCTTTTGACTCTGGTTTCTTTCACTCAGCATAATACATTTGAGCCTCATCCATGTGGTTTCCTGTATCAATAGTACATTCCTTTTCATTGCTGAATAGTATTCCATTGTACAGATGTGCCATAGTTTACTTATCCATTCAGTAGCTGAAGGACATTGGGTTGTTTCCTAAATAGTTTTTAAAAGTATAAAGTGGTCCCGAGACCACAAATTTTGAGAGAGAGGTGATGGTAATGGATGGTAATGGACATATCATTTTTATACGGGAAACCAGAAGACGGATGAAAGAGCCATACATTGGAGATAGGACTGGAAGGATTTACAGATCAGATGTGATGGGGTGTAGAGGGTCAGAGAAAGAGAAAGGAGTGAAATTAAGTCTAACTCTGGGGTTTCTGGCTTAAACAGCTGGCTTTCTCAAATGGAGAAGATGGAGGGAGGATTGGTTTTCTTTTTTTTTTTCTTTTTTAATCTTTTTATTTTATATTGGAGTGTAGCTGATTAACAATGTTGTGATAGTTTCAGGTGCACAGCAAAGCAACTCAGTCATACATATATATGTATCCATTCTGCCCCAGACTCCCCTCCCAGCCAGGCTGCCACATAACATTGAGCAGAGCTCCCTGTGCCATACAGTAGGTCCTTGTTGGTTAGAGGATTGGTTTTAGTTCAAAGGGAATCAAGGATACAATTTTGGACATGTTGAGTTTGAGTTGCTTTTGAGATATTCAAATGGAGATGTCAGTATGTAGGGGTCTGGATTTCAGAGAAGTCTTGGCTGAAAGTGATGATTTGGAGCTCATCAGACTATAGAGGGTAATTGCAACCATAAGAGATAAATGAGACTTCCAAGAATGGAAATGCAGAGTGAGTCTTGCATAGGGAAGGAGTCCTAGGTCAGGCTCCTGAGAAACACTCATATTTAAAGATCTAGCAGAAGAGTAGAAGTCAATGAAGTAGTAGCCAGAGAGACAGGAGGAATATCAGGGGAGAGCTGTATCACAGAGGCCAAGATAAGAAAACATTTCAAGAAGGGCAAATTCATTGCGGATGTTGAATTCTGCATAGAAGTCGAGGAAGTTAAACACTGAGATGTGGCCATTGGATCTGATGAGTCAGGGTCATTCGTGACCTTGATGAGAACTTCTTGGTTTGGTGGAATAGTGGGGTTGGACTGGGTCTAATCCTCTCTGCCCTGAGCCCTGACTCCTCCCACACTCCTCTCATCGCTGCCCCTTTGCCCCTAGAATCTTTCTTATTCCTCCTTCTAGACACCTCTTTTCATAGCACCATCGCCTCCCTCTCCCTCAAGACCTTGCTTTATACAGATCTCTCTTAGACTTTCCTCCTCGAAGACCCCACTCCTACCTGTTCTGCTATCTTCCCTAAGCCATCTCTTCCCAGATCTCATTTTCCTCCCTTCATTCTCTCAACCACTGACTCTTCTCCTTCACCACATACTGCTTTTCTCAGACTCTCTTCTTTCTTATCTTCTTTCACACTCTTCTCCATTCCCCCACCTATCGAGGCTCGCTGGATCTCAGCAGGAGTCCTAGCAGATTACTAAATAGCCTCCTAGGCTTAACGCTGAGGAGTCACAGTCTTTGGCATGATTCCACCAGGAACGGACAGTGCTGACCTGGGGCAACGTGGCGTTAGAACCTAGTCCTTCAGTGATTGCCAATCTGGTAACCACATCCTGCCCTCATCCGCCCTGGCACCTTCCCCTAAGATTCTGCCTTTTCCTCTCCTCAATTACACAGAATCACTGTGAGCTGATAAGGCGCCCCCTCCACTACAAATTCTATCTCGCTTCAACCAGCATTTTCTACTTATCAAAATATGTTCCTCTACGTTAGCCCAGGCTTGGGAAGTCAGCTGGGTGAAGCCTGGAGAAAGAAGATAGGAAGACTTGCCCCAGGTCACACAGCAGGGTAGAGGATTAGCCCGCTGTTCTTTCCACCCCTTCGGTGTTGCTTGCTTTCAGGCCCACAGACTCCCCAGGCCCGAGCTCAGGCACGGCTGCCCTTTTAGCTTGTCCCAGCCAGCCACGGGGTAGCCCCCTGGAGAGACCCTGGCTCAGGAGCACTGCCCGGGGATCAGTACCCCACTCACACCTGCAAGACTGTTATAGGCCACCTTGGGAAGGAGGATGATTTCTGATTTGCTTCATTGATTCTGCTCTGCAGTAGCTCAGTCACACGATGTACATGAAACACTCAAGCACAGTGCCTGACACCTAGAAAGTGTTCAATGAATAGTGGCCACTGGCCTTATCATTTGTAATGAGGAATTCTTGGGAGGGAGTCAGTGTGGTACACTGGCGAGCTTACTGAACCAGACATCTAGAGGCCTAGATTCCAGGTCTAACTATTCCTGCTCAACTTGAAACGCTGGGTGAGTCATTCATTTCATCTCAGGGGGCCCAGGCTTTCTCATCTGGAAATAGTAATGGCTGCCCTACTTCTGTAATATGTTGTATTAGCCTTTAAAGCATTCACAATCCTTGACGTAGCAATTCTAATCCTAGGAATTTGTCAGTGTTATGTGCAAAGATGCTAGGTTATAATAGTGAAAACAATGGAAATCACAAAAATGTCTAATAGTTAATGGTTAAATTATATTTCCCTATGATAGAATCCAGCACATCCATAAGAGAATGATGCAGATCTGTTTTTTTATTGACATGAAAACAGGACCCTGTCAATGTCCTATCATTATATTATTTAGAAATGATAGAAGGTTAGAAAATGGTAGGGAATAATGTGATTCCATTTTATAAAAAAAAAGTTCTATTCATGTCTTCTACAGTACATCAAAATGTTAACAGTGATTAAAACTATACTTCTTGCTTGTGGCATTACGGGGACCTCCATTTTCCTCTTTATACTTTATAATTTTCTGAATTCTTTGCAATCACATCTAGTATGTTTCTAATCAGAAAAAAAAAAAACCCAGGAAAGCTTTTTTTTTTTTTCTTTTTTTTTCCATTTGGAGAGGAAACCCAGTTGCCGCAATCCACTCCACAGAACTTTGGAGAGACTCAAATGACATAGACTGTGGTCTATGTGGTACTGCTGTGTGTGGTACAAAGGGAAGGCCCACCATTATCATGGCTGCCTCAGTCCCACCTTGTAGGGACCAGGTCCTGCGCTTTGAAGCCACCAGAGTCTGACCCTACAGTACACATGTCTGCCCTTGGACTCAATCTTAGGGGTGGGGTAGGGCTGGGGGTTCGCTGGAGAAGAAGCTGGCTGGACGAGTCTGCAGGGCTGTAGGCAGTGCAAGGCTGCTGAGGTACTAGCTCACCAGGGCCGTGTTTGTGAGGCTTACTTCCTGCTGGGCCTCAGGGCCGCTAGCCAGGAACACTTAATGGGGGTTAACAGAGCCCCCTCCTCTCCCCACCCCGAAGCTGGAATGTTCCGAATTCCTCCTTGGGCCAAACCCCTCTCCCCCCAAGATCTCTCCTGGGCTCACAGAGGTCACTTCACAAAAGCTCAGCTGGAGTTTTTGACAGGAAAAACACAAAACTCACCAAAGTTTTTTTTTTTTTTTTTTTTTTAAAGTACCTCAATCTTCCACAGCCTCCAGGGGTTTAATTCTGACCTGTAATAAGTCTCTGACCCAAGGCTGAGATTTGCACATGGATTTTGCAAAGCTGCAGCTAACAATTAGAAATCCTTTATCACCTCAGCCTGGGGCCCCTTGCACCTTACTTCCCTCCCTCAGGATTCATTCCTTCCTCTCCAGGGCCATACATCTCCTCCAAGGCTCTACAAAAGAACTGCTTCGTAAGTGTCTCAATTCTGATTTGTTTTTAAATTCACCTAGGTGGGCTCTTGCTTCCTAGTTGTTATCGATTTGGCCCATGGTGAAGCCAGGCTGGGCCACCTTGGGTTTCTGAGGGGAGGGTACTGGAGGGAAAATTCTGGAGGCACTTGGGTTGGTAGTATTTGTTTCCTCAAGGCTACCATGAAGTTTCCAGTCTTTGAAACTGCAGGGCCAGAGAAAGTACTCTCCAAGTCAGATGATAATTTCTGGATGGAGCTCCTGAGGGCAAAAAGACTGAGACAAAGGGATGGGAGGAAAGGAGCTACAGTTTACCCCTCTGCTTAACTGTGGTGGTGGGAGAGCTGAGGAGAACAGGAAGGGTGCTCCCTCACAGCCAGTTCCAGTTCCTTCCTTGGCATGAAGTCTCAGGGAATCAGCAGAAGATGGATTTCTGAGTGAAGTCATAAAGTCTCCCCCTTAAGCCCTTAAATAACTCTCTCCCACTGGTCTCCAAGTCTGTCAGTAGAAATTCCTTCTTTGAAGAAAATCCTGCTATTTGTGACAACGTGGATGGACCTTGAGGGCATTATGCTAAGTGAAATAAGTCTGACAGAGAAAGACAAATGCTGTAGGATCTCACTTATATGTGGAATCTAAAAAAAAAAAAATGAGCTCATATATACAGAGAACAGATTGATGGTTATCAGAAGTGGGGATGGGGATTGGTGGGTAAGATGGGTGAAGGGGGTCAAAAGGTGCAAACTTGCAGTTATAAGATAAATAAATCTCGGGGATATAAGGTCCAGCATGGTGACTATAGTTAACAGTGCTGTACTGTATATTTGAAAGTTGCTAAGAGAGTAGATGATGGAAGTTCTCATCAGAAGAAAAAAGAAAAAAAAAAATTTGTAGCTCTGTGTGGTGATGGATGTTAACTAAACTTATTGTGGTGATCAGTTTGCAGTATATACATATATCAAATCATTATGTTGTACACCTAAAATGAATACAATTTTATATGTCCATTGCATCTCAATAAAGAAAAAAGAAATTGCTTTTTTTGGACTGAGACATTATTCTCTTCAAGTGGCCTTTTTGAAAATGGAGTTGGAACCATAAACATTACCAGCACTAATAGCTGGAGAGGTTGTAGGTGATGTCTGCTTTCTAAGTTCTGCCTTTCTGTGTTTTCCAGCATTCTAATGTGAGAGTGCTTTACTTTGATGATCAGGACAAAAAGAAACTTCTTTTTAAAGCAATTAGAATATCTCTCAATCCAGTTGTAGTTCCCTGAGCTGTCATCAACCAACTGATGCAGAAGGAGAGGTGAACTTCTCCAAGGACAAGCTTTCCAGAAAGTAGGGCTTCAAAGGAATGGCTTTGCCACCTACTAGAGCCCTTGGGAGCTGGGGGTGAGGTGTGGAGAGGAAAGCAAGTGTCTCAGATGTCTGTGAGACCAAGGGATGGAGCAATGAGACTGGCTGACAGAAGAGGGCTGTGGAGGCCTCTGTCACCCACAGAGCAGCACATCAGATCCTTCCTTGCGCCTGAGAACCCCACTTATCTGATCCCACAGAGTCATATGAAAAGTACCCTCAAAGAAAGTGTACCATGCACAAGACTCTTGGAGCAAGAAGTGCGGAATGGCAGGGCAAGGAAGGGTTAATTCAGGAGCTGCTGTCAGTCTTGACCCTCCTAATCCTCTCCTGCAGTTCCAATCCCTCCCCTAAGGAAGATTAAGTAAGAATCCTAAATGAAGCCTTCTTGCCCAAACCCTGGGCCATGGAGTGTGTTGGCCTCATGCCCAGAAGACAAGTTCAGCTGGCCAGGCCTAGAGTTCTCTGTCCCTCCAGAGACACCAGGGCTTGACTTCTAGGAGGACCCCTCAGAGAGAGGAGTTTCTTTCAAAGCTGCCTGCTTCTAATAACAACTGTTCAGTCTTCTATATTTATCAAAGTGGCTTATTGTCCCCATTACCTTAGTTGAGACTCAAAACTTTGGAGACATTTTTCTCATCAAAACTAGGGCCTGGAGAAGTGAGGGGACTTCCACAACAGGTTCCCAGCAGAACCGAAATGAGAAGTTAGTCTTGGTTCTCAGGCCAGGACTGGTTCTCTAAACCCTCTACTGCTCATCACACAAATCAAAGCAGAATCTAGACTGGCTCATCACTCAACCACTAGCTATTTCGTCCACCCCTGCCTTCCTGACCCTGGCTGAAAGCTGACCCCATTGGGCCATTTCTCCCAGTTGAATAATCTCCAAAGACTTGTTCTTCCTCCTGCTCAGCTCTGCTACATCAGACTCTTTAGAGATTCCAAGGCTCAGTGATGGCATTTAAAAAATTCTGCCTTCCCCCTGCCCCAAACCACTTTCCTACTTCCTCCTACCGAGTCAGGACTGGCTCTGGGGAGAGGCTCTCCTCTTGGGCCACTGTCGACTCCCATGGGAAACCTAAGCTGGGCTCATTCCGTCACCATCCCAAGTCCTCAAGGCAGCTCACCAACCCTCACTGAAAGCTCAGATATGGATAGGGAGTACAAAGGGAAAGTATTTAAGCCAGCTTGGGTGGGAAGAGTGGTTAATGGAAGGTTTCAAGGAGAGGACGAGTCCTGAAGGATGACTAGCAATTAACCACGCAAATGTTGGATGGTTGAAGAGCTTAAGGGTTTGGAGACACAGAGAATGGCAACTTCAGATAAGGACACATGTTCAGGTATGGTTAGCTTGTGTGTGTGTGTGTGTGTGTGTGTGTGTGCGTGCGTGCATGCACACGCACACGCGTGCATGCACATTGGAGCATAAAACATGAGGGTGGAGGTTATTGGTGCGAGATGAGCCTGGAACAAAAAGCAGGAGTCAGACATTGGAGGGCTTTCCTGGTTTCCAGGGCTAGAGAGTTTGAACTTCAACATGAAAGCAATGAAGAGGTCCTGAAATTTTTTAAGCATGGCAGAGAGATGGGGTGATACTAATGATTCGATTTCCATTTTAGAAAGATCCTTGTCTGCTGGATGGATAATTGATTGCAGGGGCGGGGCAGAAGTAGAATTAGAGAGACCAATTTGAGGTGCCTATGAGATTTCCAACTGGACAGAGATAATACAGGGTTTGAACCAAAGTCTAGGCAGTGCAGATGGAAAGAAGTGGATGCATTCAGGATGTATTTTGAAGGTAGATCTGATAGGACTTCTTAACTGGTTATAGGTCAAGTAGAGGTTAGGAAACAAGGATGGCTGGCTTGGGTTGCTGGATGAGTGATATTCCCATTGAGATAGGGAACACTGTGTGAGAGATAGTTTGGGAGTGGAGAGAGAAGAGCGAATATGATTTCAACTTTGCAAACTGTTGAGTCTGAGGTGCCATTAAACCATTCAGATGGGCTCATTCCAAAGGCAGTTGCATACACACATCTTGAGTTCAGAAGAGAGATCTGTTCCAGTTATATAGATTCAGGAGTCATTGGCATAGAGATGGAGTGGATGAGGTCACCCATGGAGGATGTAAAGAATAAGAAGAGAACTCTAGCTGAAACCCTGGGGTGGGGGAATAGTCAGATTTATAGAGTGGGTAGAAAAGGAGGAAGTTATAGAGGAGACCCTAGAGGAATCATTTTCAGGAGCAGGGAAAACTGGGAGGGATGTTACAGAAAACGAGAAGACAGTTTTATGAAGGAGAGGGACAAGGTGAGATGACAGACATAGGACCACTGGATTTGGGGCAAGGAAATTGTTGGTAACCTTAGTGAGAACATTTTCAGTGGAGGGCTAACGGCAGCAGCCTGCCTTCAGAGGGTTGAGCAGTGATGGGAGGGGGAAGAAGTAGAGACATCAGTATTAAATGGCTTGTTTAAGAACCTTGGCTGCAAAGAGAATGATGAGGAGAGGGTGATAGCCGCATAGGTAGAGTAGGAAGCTCAAAGAGAGTGGTAGGCATTTGAAGTGGTCACCAGCAGATGCTCACCAGGGACAAGGAGAAGGACTTCCAAGCAGCTCTGAAGGCCCCACAGAGATGCACAATCATGATCAGGTAGAATTGTGCCCGTTTTAGCAGTAAGAAAACCAATGGCTGGAAAAGACTTGCAGTGTCCCCACTGATGAGTGACAGAGATGAGATTCAAGTAGATTTCCCTCCATACCTCCCGTCAAATGTTTTCTTGCCCCTGCTCTGCACCACTTGGCATCCACATTGGCATTGGCATTTTCATATCCATCACTGATGAGTAGTATTGACTATCAACCATGTGCCTAATGCTGTGGAGGCACAACAGAGGTTTCATATATGACTTCTTCCCTCAGATTGTTTAGAATTTGGTTGAAGAGACAAGATAGTCAACATATGCACAAACCTATAAAGTGACGAAACTCTTGTCTCTCTCTCTCCCTCTCTCTCTCTCTTTCCCAATCTCTCTTTCTCTCCTGTGTTCCCCACTCCCTCTTCATTTCCCTTCTTTTCCTCTGATCCTCTCTCTCAATCTTCTTTCCCAATACTGCACAGTCCTGGTCCCTTACACTGAAGTGTCATTGACTCATTCAGAAAGTCTATATTTTATAGTCCCTGAAACCTCTTTATCACTTTTATTTACTCATTAATAGGACATTTTTGAACACTGGCTTTGGGTGTGTAATGGGTGGGTAATGCACTGTGCAAGGCACTGGAGATACAGAGGTGAATAAGATACAGTCCTTGCCCTCAAGCAGCTCACAGACTAGTGGGGAAGAATAAGGATATAAAGAGGAGAGTGCAACATAGTGAAATAAGTACTATCTGTATCTCAGTTTCCTTATTTATACAATAGGGATTACTACCTACCACAAGACGTTGTTGTGATGATTGAATTAACATGTATAAAGTGCTTATAATGGTCACATAGGCTACACTATGTCAGTGTTGCTATTTTATTAGTAGTATTAGTAGTAGTAGCATTACTATGATGGAGGTAAGTAAAGACAAGATACCATAAGAACACAGAGGATGGGAACTTGACCCAGGCTAGAGTAAAAGACATTTGAGCCCTAAAGGATGAGAAGGTGCTAAACAGAGAGAAAAGAATGCCAGGCATTCTGCATAGTAGGAGCAACCTGTGGTCAGGTTTGGAAGCAAAAGGCAACAGGACATGATTGAGGAACTCAAAGTAACTTAGTTCAGCAAGAGCATAGAACATGCGGAGGGCAATGGCAAGAGATGAAGTTTGACAGGTCATAGAGTCCAGACATGTTTGGACTTTATCCTTTAGCCGATGGGGAGCCAACTGGAATGTTGTATGTAGAGCAGAGAGTTGATTAGATTAGTGCTGAAAGATCACCTTAACAACAGCATGGAGCACGAATTGGAGGGGGCAAGACTGGAAATAAGACCAGTTAAGAAACTGTTGCAATAGTCCAGAGGAGAGAGGATGATGAAGCCCTGGACTGTGGAAGTAGCAGTGGGGATGGAGAGAAGGATGCCATCGATTTGAGGTATCTTCAAGAATTGGAGAGACTGTGACAGTAGAAGGTGAGCGGTAAGTGTGAGAGAGGTGTCAAGAATCACTTCCAGGATTTGGGTCTGGTGCAAGGAGATAAATAGAGGTATCACTCAGTGACCACAGGGAACCCACGGAAGAACTGTTTGGGGAGGGGTACAATGGGAGAGGTGATGAGTCTTCTTTTGAACATGTCCAATTTGAGATGTCTGTGAAATTTCCAGGTGCACATTTTATGTTATTTTTTAAAATGCATTTTATTTATCTATTTATTTTTGGCTGTGTTGGGTCTTTGTTGCTGTGTGTGGGCTTTCTCTAGTTGTGGCGAGCGGGTCTGCTCTTCGTTGTGGTGCACGGGCTTCTCATTGCTGTGGCTTCTCTTGTTGCGGATCACGGGCTCTAGGCGTGTGGGCTTCAGTAGTTGCAGCATGCGGGCTCAGTAGTTGTGGCTTGCGGGCTCTAGAGCACAGGCTCAGTAGTCGTGGTGCACGGGCTTAGTTGCTCCGCGGCATGTGGGATCTTCCCGGACCAGGGTTCGAACCCGTGTCTCTTGCATCGGCAGGTGGATTCTCAACCACTGCGCCGCCAGGGAAGCCCCCAGGTGGACATTTTAAATAGGTGACTGCTCTGGAAGTCTCGAAGCTCAGGAGGAAGGTCTATGCAGATTTGGGAGTGCCAGTGGGTGGGTAGGAGGTTATGTCAAGGGGGTGGATAGTTTGCTCAGTGACAGAGTGTACATTGAGCAAAGGATGGATTTCTGAGGAATACTCACATTTAAGAGATGATTACAGAAAGAGAAATCTTGAAGAAGGCTAAAATGGAATAGCCAGCTTGTGGTGGGTTGAAAAACTAGTGGGTTGGAGGGTCTTGTAGTGGATGGAGAGAAGGATGTGCCCTTGACTCTTAGTGTCTTGCACCTTGGTAAGAGTCGGGGGCGGTGAGAGGGGGGTGCTCATTGCAAAATCCTGAACAGCTCTGACATTCTAAAGGATTGACTCACATGCCTGCCTCTTACCATGTCCCCTTATTCTAGAGCAGCTACCTTTTCCTTTGTCTCAGTGCCCCTAACAAATAGCCTAGGGAATGTCAGGGCTCCCTCCGGGCCCTGGAACAACCTTTCCTGAATCCTGAATCCTCCCACATCACCCGAGAGGCCTAGGGATGGTGGCGCAACTATTAGGGGAGCAGACAGGAAATGTCTGGGTGTGTTATACACATGGGAGGCCTCAGGCTAGCCTGTGGAGGGGGATTTGGGCAGGGCTGGGAGGACTTGAATTCTGAGAGTGTAGACAGATGCTTTGTTGCCTGCCTCAACCTGCCCTGGAGTCAACTTTCACCATGGGCAGGATGACCCAGGGCTAGACCATTGCTCTCTAGGCTGCTGGAGATTCAAGAGGCCTCTAAGAACCTAGAGTCCAAGGCTATACCTTAGGGCCTGTTTTTCCTATTCCAGTCTCCTGGAGTTTGGCACCGGTGTGCAATTGAGGGGCCCTGTGGCACTGTTGCCAGGTAATGCGTTAAACAGCAGGCCTTGGAGACGGAGCCAGCCTACAGCCTGACCTGGAGTTAACACGGTCACCACAACCGACAATGGCATCACCACCTTCTCGGAAAGCAGCCACCTGTCTGGCCCCTGGCTTTGTCTGGCTGCCAATCTAAAGCATGTACCTACGCAGGAGCCGATGACATTTTGGCTCCACTTTCAAAGTTTTTTTTTTTTTTTTTTCTTTCTCATGTGTTATTTCTAAAGATAACAAAGGTCAAAAGGCATCCAGCATTTTCTGGTTTCTCATAAGCTTCTGGTCAATATTTAATCTGGTTTATGGATTTTTTTAGGTCTTCTAGATGCCTTCTTGAGCCTGCTCGTGGCCACCCACAGACACTTGTAAGGAGGAGAGAAGTCGGCCTGGCACAGACACTCTGAAATGAGGGATTAGAGGCCGGGATCTAAGGAGGAAGAGCTACAGCCAGAAGACGAGGGAGCAGGCCCTGAAGACGCATCTACTGAGAGGTCTGCCATGGCCTCTCTTGGCCTCCAACTTGTGGGCTACATCCTGGGCCTGCTGGGGCTGTTGGGCACCCTGGTTGCCATGCTACTCCCCAGCTGGCGAACAAGCTCTTACGTTGGTGCCAGCATCGTGACCGCAGTCGGCTTCTCCAAGGGCCTCTGGATGGAGTGTGCCACACACAGCACAGGCATCACCCAGTGTGACATCTACAGCACCATGCTGGGCCTGCCTGCTGACATCCAGGCTGCCCAGGCCATGATGGTGACATCCAGTGCAATCTCCTCCTTGGCCTGCATTGTCTCTGTGGTGGGCATGAGATGCACAGTCTTCTGCCAAGAGTCCCGAGCCAAAGACAGAGTGGCGGTGGTGGGCGGAGTCTTCTTCATCCTTGGAGGCCTCCTGGGCTTCATCCCTGTTGCCTGGAATCTTCACGGGATCTTGCGGGACTTCTACTCCCCACTGGTGCCTGACAGCATGAAATATGAGATCGGAGAGGCTCTTTACTTGGGCATTATTTCCTCCCTGTTCTCCCTGGTAGCTGGAGTCATCCTCTGCTTTTCCTGCTCGCCCCAGGGAAATCGGTCCAACTACTACGATGCCTACCAGGCCCAGCCCCTGGCCACTAGGAGCTCTCCAAGGCCTGGTCAACCACCCAAAGGCAAGAGTGAGTTTAACTCCTACAGCCTGACAGGGTATGTGTGAAGGACCAGGGGCCAGAGCTCGGGGGTGGCTGGGTCTGTGAAAACCAGTAGACAGCCTCCCTCAGGGCCACAGGTGAGGGGCGTTGCCACTGCATCATGTCAGAAGGTGCTGCTGAGGATAGACCGACTTTGGCCACTGGATCGAGCAAAGGCAGGAACAGGAGCTGGTGTGACAGCGTGCAGGCTGAACTGTCAAGATGCTTGTCAAGCCAGACTTTCTGTTTCCTTCATCCTGGCTCCCCATCTCCCACCCTGAGTCCCCAACCCTCAACTCCACTCCCCTCCCCACCGAGGCCAGGCCCCAGAGTCTCCCCTTTACCTTCTGCTTTACCTGGGAATCCGTCCCCAAACCCACTAATCACATGCCACTGACTGACCCTCTCTGTGATCAAAGACCCTTCCTCTTGCTGAGGTTGGCTCTTAGCTCATTGCTGGGGGATGGGGGTGGGTGGGAAGAAGTGGCGGCTTCCATGGGCATGGCGCTAACCTCCTTCTCAAGCCTCCCTGCAAAGAAACCGATTGGCCAGTAATGGGCCCTGGAGCCTCGTCCATCCCACTCTTGTTATGACTCCACAGTGTCTAGAATGGTTTGTGTATGAACTGAAATAAAGCCATCCCACAGTATGGAGGGAACAGAGAGCAGCTGGGTGTAGAATGAGAGGGGGAGGGTGTAGCAACTGGGTGTAGAATGAGAGGGGGAGGGCAGCCTCAGAGAAGAAGCCGAGGACCAAAAAAAAACAAAAAACAAAAAACAGCAGAATCATGGCCCAGGGCTCTAGCCCCCAGCTAGAGGAAAGCACAAGGAAAGAAACTGTGGTGGAATGCTCAAGGCGGCAGCAGACTCTGACTCTACTGAGGAACTCCCTCAGAAGCTCTAGCTCCAACGTTCACTGAAGCCCCTGCCTCCCTTTGACCTGGCTAACAACGAGGTTAAAGGGCCTACACAATGGTTTCTTTAGGAGCAAGAAACTGGTTTTTGTAGAGATGGCCCTTGGCTGGGGGATGACAGCATGGGAGAAGCTGGGGACTCAGGAAGGCACCACTCTTTGATGCTGCCCAAGAGAGAATAAGAACTTGGGTATCTAAGAAGCCGGGTGGAAATGTGTGGGAACCTCAGTGGGTATTTCTATTGGGCCAGAGAGGCAGCCCCCAGAGAGTCTTCAGGCCTAACGGAGAATCAGCCCAAAGGCTGAGATCAGGCCCCCGGGGTCTGCCCACAGAGCACTGCAGAGCCTCTGAAAGACCACAGCCCCAGATAGGCCCCCTGTCAGCCACCTTCATATTCTCTCCACCATCCTTTACCAGATATGGTAGAGCTGCTAGAAGGCATCCAAGGGCTCCAGCATGGGATAATCAGGCCCAAGGTGCCGTGGCCCTCATCTGAGTGATAGCTGAGCTGCTGCCTGGGATTTCAGTTGAGATGGAAGAGTCGAGAATGATTCCCAGGCAGCCGGTTCCAGCTCCAAGGTCTAAAAATGCCCCATTTCCCCTGGGGTGCGGGTCGGGGTGGGAGTCACGAACAAACCGAAAGCTTGACCATGACCAGATTCTGACAAACTCCAGTACACCTCCCCAAACCTCAGTGCCAGCAGGAGGGGCCCAGTGACTGTCTGGGACATGCCTTTCACAGTTCTACCTTCTTGCCCATATTTAAGCTCCTCCCCTAAGCGGGAAGGCCCTCTCCCCTTAGCCAAGTCTTCCTCATGTTGGAGAAGTTGCTCGGCACCCCTCCTTCACTGAGCCTCCACTGACCACTCCGTCCCTGTCCTACCCCTCCGTCCTCCAATCCTCAGTGTAAAATTCACTCTTTGATGCTTATCATTCACATTTTTTGATGGATACTTATCTTTCCATGTGCATGTAACTGATTTCACAAGTACATTGTAAACTCTTGGAGGGTAGGGGCCATATCTTAGACTTGTCTATATTTCCCAGACTATCTGTAAGAGTGCTGGGTACACAGTAGGTGATCAATAAACACTTGTTGATTGAGTAACTGTTTTCTTAATACAAATTAATTCAGACAGGGCAGGTGTGACTGAGGGAATTGGGCAAAGGGGAGGGTAGAATGGAAATTGGCCTTTCTCCCCCCTGGGTGGATAGAAAATTCTAGACTTTACTGGAGATGTTAAGAAAGCAGGACACGGGGCTTCCCAGGTGGTGCAGTGGGTAAGAATCCACCTGCCAACGCAGGGGACACGGGTTCAATCCCTGGTCCGGGAAGATCCCACATGCTGCAGAGTGACTAAGCCCGGGAGCCACAACTACTGAGCCTGAGCTCTAGAGCCCGCGAACCACAATTACTGAGCCCGCGCACCTAGATCCCATGCTCCACAACAGGAGAAGCCACCGCAATGAGAAGCCTGCGCACCACAACGAAGAGTAGCCCCCGCTCGCCACAACTAGAGAAAGCCCACGTGCAGCAACAAAGACCCAGTGAAGCCAAACATAAGTAAATAAAAAAAATTAAAATTAAAATTTAAAAAAATAAAAAGAAAGAAAGCAGGACACCCTCCCTCTCCCCAGGGAAACATTAACCTTTTCATAACGTCCAGGGACCCTCCCGTCTCACAACAGTTGTTTCATTTATTTGTTAAACGGCTATGTGTTTATTCTGTTCACCTCTGAGCCACCATTATGAGGAAGGTGAAATAGATCAGAAAAATCTCCATTTGGCGGATGGGGAAACTAAGGCCCACATCAGTAAAGAGATTTTCCCAGGGCCACACTGCTGGTGTTAGTGCCCCAGTCTGCTGACTCCCAAAACAGGACATTGCCGATCCAACAATATTCACAGCCAAAACGAAGAGTCTGCCAGAGGTCCCAAGTTGTCTGAGGAAAACAACGTGTGTGGCCAGCAAGGTAACACTGGGACACATACACTCTCCGGGTCTCCCGTGAGGGGAATCTGGGAGAACAGACCCAATTCACCGAGTGAACCACTTGGAACTGCCCCTCCTGCTGTGCTGGCCACTGGGCCAGCCTGGGCCCAGCTAGCTGTCCCATCCCAGGGATGCCAGGCTTACATTTGAATAAGACATGACACCTTAGCTCCAATTCCTCTACCTCTGGAGGTGTAGGAGTTTGGGAGGCCAGTGATTTGGCCCTGTTCTAACCTCACTGGGAATTAACCAAGCTTGATTCTTAAACATGTTAACTGTGGCTACACTGACAAGATTGGAGCCCTACAAGTCTCAGCTTCCTCAGTCCCCAGACCTAGCGGGCCTCAACGCACAGGAGCCTGTTATAAGAGGCACTACACTTGCATTCCTGAGGTGGGCCTTTTTTTGTTGCAGACGCTAGGACCGCAGCATCCAAGCCCATTTAGAGGGAATAGTGGCAGGTAGGAGTGAGGGTGGAGAGAAAGGGCTCTTTGGACAGAAGTTTAATAAGAGGTCATGCCTCTGCTCTGGTACCAGGAAACCTGGAGTCCTTGACTGGGGGCCGCGGAGGCTGGAAAATGGATTTGCCTTCCTGACTCTGCTGTGCTGAGTGGGCAGCAGTCTGATACGGGCTCTGATGACCCACCACCTGGCAGCCAAAGCACGTTCAGATCCACGATTTCACTGCATCCTCCAAATACCCCCAGTGAAGCAGGTCTTTTACAGGAGACAAAACGGAGGCCCGGAGAGGTGAGTAAATTCCCTGAAGCCACAGAGTGTCAGAGTCTGAACGTAAGCTTGGAAACTCTTCGCACAGCAACACGGGTCTGGGATTTTGTCTCAGAAGGTGTAAGAGGGCCCCTTGCTCTTCAGATTGCTGCTGCCCCCCTGCCCCCGTCTGTCACCGCAGTGCAGGGGCTTTTGAGGAAAATAGGGCACAGAGCTTCCCTTCCTCTTAGGTTGAGCCTGGCTGAGAGGTCCTCCTTCCTTTTAATCTGGGAGGATTCTAGGGAAGGAGTTAGAAGTTCATCCTCAAGTAGAAAAACTAAGGGAGACTTGATAAGATCAACTGTTCTCTTTGGCTGGTTGAGCAAAAAAAGCCTTGCTCTGGATAGTTTCCCAGAGTCTGGGTCCAAGTTGAACAGCTTTCGGCTCACCCCATTACCTTCCATCATAAAGTAATTTAGATTAGCCACAGATCCAGGGGATAGTGAAGGCCATTGTGTTTATTCCCTGGCCTCATGGTTCTGACCCTTGCACAAGGAGAGATGTTTCTGCCCTCCCTCATTCCTCTGATAATGGCGTGACTCATATTTTCTCCCCCTGGGGGCCCTAGTGACCCACTGCTATGTGATCATTAATAGGGGAGGAGGAGGCCGAAACTGGCTTCTTGGTGGAAAGATAAACTCCAGCTTTCTGAGAGACCTGCATTCAGCCAGTCAAACAGCCATTCAGCTAGCACTCTAGCCGGCGAGCTACCAGCCGGCCCACACTAACTGCGCTCTCACCTGGTGGCAGGCAATGTGCTGAAGGCTTTGAGGGTGACAAGGGTGAACAAGGTAAAATGTGTGCCTCGTAGGAGGTGGCAGTCGATCTAAGGGAGACATAAGACATGCACACCTACCTGTGGTACCAGGCGCGATATGGTCTGTCCTGTGAGGTATAAGGAAAAAGTGCCGTAAGATGGGGTGCGTCAGGGGCTAGTTAAAAACGGTTTGCGAATCCCCTCAAATTCCAGCCCATAGAAAATGAGGGTCTGGCACTGCTTGAGCTTCTGGGGGAAGGATGATCAAAAGAAACTGCTTCCTCCAGCTGAAGGACCATGGGAAATAGAGAAATAGGGGAGAGGGCAGTGCTAAGGAGGAAGCAGGGCTACACTGCACAGCGAACCTAGGAGCTCCTGGGACACCCTAAGTGGCTCTAACGGCAAGAGTGACACTGGGGCTCAGCCCCTCCCCCCTCATCTCCTTCTCCTGGGCAGGGCTCCCGGAAACTGCTGGGGGCAGCAGAGGCAGAACCCATCCAGGTAACCTGAGGCCTTTTGGCTCTGGAACAGAGGACAAACACAGACGTGGGAGAAGGGAGAGAGGAGAGAGGAGGGGCCCAGGGCTAAAGGAAGCCAACTGAGGCCTCGCAGGGTCAACTGTTCTCTCCCACTCAGCCCTAGGCTCACGGACGGGGTATTCTTTCGTGCCTGCAGCTGCCCACTCTGGGACATGGAGGCCCCGGGCTGGGAAGCCCATGGGCTCCTCCTCAACTGGCTGAAGCCTGGCCTTCGCCTAGCCTGGTCTCGCTGCCCGGGCGAGCGGCTCCCAGCTTTGATGAGAAGTTCTCTTATCTCAACGGGAAGGAGCGGGGGAGACCTCAAACAGGAAGTCCAGCAGGTTATCTCTCTCTTTGGTCCTAAGTGGTGGCTCCCCACATGCTGTGATGTGATCACTGATAAAATATTAACAGGCTGTTATCAGGCACAGCACTACAGAAGCTGTCATCTGACTACCCCTCCACCTCATACAACCCACCACCTTCCTGAGAATTGTAGCTCAGGGTTTCCTAGTTAAAACTTGCCTACAGTTCCCTGCTCTAGGCCTCACTTCTCCACAAGAGAAGCAGGAGTCTCTTAGGGTTTGACGAAGCAGGAAGTCACCATACAAGGGCAAATCCTCAGGTGCTGCTGTTCTGTGTCATCCTGGAAGTCCCATTCCTCCAGAACAGCACCCTTTCACCGCTTCACAAGTCACTTCCCAGGAGGGCTTTGAAGAAGTTTCTCTTCGCAGACATAGCCTTGTGGAGAAAACACTGAGAAAACTCACGTGCTTTCAAACACATATTAGGGAGTGTAACGGGATGTGAAACTAGATGCCAAATGAGTGTGAGTAGCGTGGCAGGCAACCCAGCGTTTCAGTGGTTAATCCCTTTTCTCCAATAGCACTTTCAGAGTCTGTGATATTGGACAAAGTTCTGTTTGCATTGCTCAGGAGAAAGGCCAGTCACACCAAAAGTACAAAGGGAAGATGCTCTTGACTTGAATTTGTTTCTGGAATTACCCAACTGGATGCAAGAAGATGGACCAGCAGCCGCACAAAGGATATCTGATGACATTGTGAAGACTCTGCTCCCTTGGTTTTAAAGGCACTGAACGCCCTGATTAAAAAGCAAGTATATTTTCTGGGAAGAAACATACATTCAGCCACAGATTGACCATTAACGCCAGAATTTGCACTAGTTTCTCAGTTTAGCCCTTGAAGGAGCCAGAATGAGAAGATGAGTCTAATGAGTTAAAAAAAAAAAAAGAACAATAATTCAGAGACTACGGACACTGGAATTTGGGGGACCAGGGGACTTCTCTGAGTAACACACACACCCTTCAACTAAATGGTTCAACAGCTTTAAGAATGGAGATGAGGTAGGACTCAAGAGAAAGGCAGACAAGATGAGAAAGGTGGTGCCATCTTCCCCCTGGCAATTCCAGAGGCACCTCGTGTGGTTAATTTTACCCTTCCATGTGTAATAATAAACCAATATGTTCTCAAGTGTCACTTTCTCACTCCCAAAGAGATTTGCCCAACTCAGCACTGTCTGGAGGGGGTGGTGCAAAGGAGCCAGTGAGAACACTCAAAGGCAGAGGCCAACAAGTCCAAGACCTCCTGGAGTGTAAGAATAGGATCTCGGTGGCTGTTTTGATATCAGGAAAGCTGCCAAGCGACAGCCCTGAGTGAAAAACCCAGTCAAGAGGAAATGAATTTCCACGTTGTTTAGAGGGATATTCGTTACAGAGTGAACGATTTCCTGATCATGAGGGCAGTTAAACATTGTGTGGGATTGTGGAACTTTCTTTCTTGGAAATTCCTATTAGTGTGGGCTGGCTGTAGCATTTTCTTATCAAGAGGTAGAAGAGGAGACTGATCGTTTTCAAGATAGTATGGTATAGTGGGAAAAGAGCCTGGAGGCTCGTTAGCCACACTCTCTAGCTGTGTAGTCTTTGGAGAATCACTTCAATTCTTTACGCTTTAGTTTCCTCATCTGTAAAATGGGGATTATACCTGCCTCTCAGTGTGGTCATGGCATATAGTATGTCCTCAACAAATGGTTAAGTGTATTCTAAGCATAGTTGACCTAAAAAGTCGTGCCAAAGTCACACTAAAATGTGTGTGTCTTTGGGGAAAGGAGGCAGACAAAGTATATTTTCTACCACAGATCAGAATCTGCATTAGCAAGGGGATATTCCTTCCCAGGACAAAACTTCTTAAGATTCTTCCCCAAAGTCTGAATGAATACCTTGAAGATTTTGAATAGGCTTCTACTCATCAGATTCCATTAACAAAAGCCAGGGGCAAAACAGACTTGAGAAGTTGGAGAGGAAAGAGGTGGTGATGGCTCTTTGACCTTCATCCAGATTTGTAAAAATCTGAGGTGGAACAGAATCATAACCCATCACGTCCCACTGCTAGAGAAAAGCTTAGTCCAGGGGAACTGCAAACTAGGCTTAATTTCCCAAACTCAACAAGTGGGGAGATTTCATTAGCCACTTTCCTAATTCATATCCTACGAAGGCTCCATTGTTAAACAGATTTAGAGCAGCCCCCCGCTCTTGCTGGCATTCCAAGCCCTTGGTCCATTCTGTTCCTTATGCTCCAAATCGACTAATTCACTATTTCTCAAACCTTCTTGGGCGTTCCCTTATTCACCCCACACCCAGTCTCGTGACTCTGCTTATACTATTCCCTACACCTGGAAAACCCTCCCCACACATCTCCACCTTTCCAATCCTTACAGGTTTCCATAGCCCATCTGGAAGATCAGTCCTTTGTGAACACTTTCCTGAGCCTCTGCCTAAAGTCATCTTGCCTGTCCCTGAGGACTCAATGGGCAAATGTATGGAATGTGACACCCAAACATTTGAACTACTATCTAAAAGTGGGTTGGGGATTTCTGGAGATTCACAGCAAAACTTTGGGTTTAGGTACAGAAGCAAGTAACAAAACGCATTTCTCTTGCAGACTTTTTTTTCCATTAGAAAATGAATGCTCTTTATGTTTCACTTAATGACTAAAGCTTTAACATACCCAAGAGTATCTAAGTCAATTCTTTCCAGTTGTGTAGTTTATTATCCAACCATGTGTCCTGACTTTGGAATCAGAAAGTATGGTTCCTGAATATCCTCTCTGCCTAAGATAGTTTGTGAGTTAGGGATGTCCTTGTCACCAAGCACAAGTTATTCTTTTGGGGAAATTACACTTGACTTAGCTTGAGCTCACCCCTAGCTTTCCTGAGCATACCCCAGTACTTTACTCCTAACACAGTACTACAGAAAGAGGTTTTAATGCATAGTACAGAACTCTGAAACATGTTATATCTGGAGATTACTCTGGGAACTGAGAGCCTGCCAATTAAGCCCCTCTCTCTAAATTGTTACCCCAGATTATTTGCAGTCACTGGACTTGGGCAAGCAAATCTTCCTGTCCCCTGGGGCCTCAAAGTCTCTGGTAGGTGCCCATGTGTTCATCCAACAAGCATGTACATACAGTTGTCCCTTTGTATCTGTGGTGGATGGGTTCCAGGATCCCCATCGGACACCAAGATCCAAGGATGCTCAAGTCCCTTAGATAAAATGGTGTTCAATTTGCATAAAATCTATACACATTCTCCCGTATACTTTAAATCATCTCCAGTTTATAATACCTAATTCAATGTAAATGCTATGTAAATAGTTGTAAATACAATGTAAATGCTATGCAAACAGTTGCCTGAATGAGGCGAATTGAAGTTTTGCTTGTTGGAAATTTCTGGATTTTTAAAAAAATCTATTTTTAACCTATGGCTGGTTGAATTCGTGGATGCAGAACTCACAGATTTGGTGGGTTGACTGTAGTTGTACTGATTTGCTAACTTGTGCGGGGGACTTACAGGTATACCTCATAGATATTTCAGGTTCAATTCCAGATCACCGCAATAAAGTAAATATCTCAATAAAGAGAGTCACAGGAATTTTTTGGTTTCCCAGGGCATATAAACTTATGTTTCCACTATACTGTAGTCTAATAAGTGTGCAATAGCATTATGTCTAACAAAACAATGTACATACCTTAATTAAAAATACTTAATTAAAAATACTTTATTAATAAGAAATGCTAACCATCATCTTAGCCTTCAGTGAGGAACAGCAAAGATTGTTGATCACACATCACCGTAACAAATACAATAATAGTGAAAAAGTTTGAAATGTCATGAGAACTACCACAGTGTGACACAGAGACATGATGTGAGCAAATGCTGTTGGAAAAATGACACTGATAGACTTGCTCCACACAGGGTTGCCACAAACCTTCAATTTGCAAGAAAAAAAAATCGCAACGTCTGCAAAGTGCAATAAAACAAGGTAACGAGGTATGACTGTATTTCCTTGAGGTATGTTCTGTCTGTCCTTTGAAAGAGGATGGCTCCTCTTTCTTCCCTTGAAATAAACTACCACTGCTCTTTGGAAAATGAGCAGAAGATTCCTCAGAATTTTTTTTCCTTTGAGTTCTCATTCCCACGATCTGGTCTCTATAAACTTCTACTGATTACATTCTGTAATTTTCAGTATTTTAAAATTGAAATCTAGGGAGCCTCCTTGTGATAATACTCAAATATTTGTCACCCATATTCCCTTTCTCCTTGATAGCCTTTCTAATTATCCAAATCAAAGATCAGCTAGAGAGAAACATTAGGCCTCCCATAACCTGTAGCACTTATTGTCTCAGGCTTTCATTTTCAGAATTTAATGTCCAGGATTGTTATCTACCTCACTCATACTGTATTTATCCAACCCCTTCTACAAACGAGGCACTGTTTCAGGCTCTTGAGGGAGGTGCAGATATGAACAAAACACAGTTTCCATCATTAACTTGTTCAGTAACCACCACTGATCATCTACTATATACCAGGTACCATGATAAGCTCTGGGGTACAGTGATTGGAAAAAACAGGCGTGGCCCTTCCCCTCATGGAAGTGAGGAAGACAGAAACTGCGTGTTGTGTTCTCCACCGTATATCACATAGCACACAGTAGGTACCCAATAAATATCTGTTGAATACATGAAATTAAACGGCCAAATATGTGACTGCAAATTGCGAGAAGTGCTATGGATTCAACAAAACAGGAAAAAGTGATAGAATTGGGTAGATAGAGAAAAATGGCTGCTGGGGAAGGCCTGTCTGAAAAAGTTGACACGCTAAGGCCTGAAGGATGAGGAAGAGTCCACCATGCCAAGACTGGACACACAGTATTCCAAGAGAGGAAACAGTATGGGGAAAGGCTCTATTTAAGTAAGAGCCTGAACTATTTCTGTGGGAAAAGCACAGTGAGCAAGGGGAAAAGTGAGATATGAAGAAGAGTTGCAGGAGACTAAGTAGAAGAAGCAGGCAGGGCTCTTGTAGGACATAGTAAGGATTGTGGACTTTATTCTAAGTGCAATGAGAAGTAATGGAAGGGCATTAAGCAGGGAGTCACATGCTCTGATTTATACTTCTTAAAAAAAAATCACGTGGGAACAAGAGTGGAAGCAAGGAACCAGTTAGGAGTTGCAATTATCTATGGGAGATGATGGTAGTTTGGACTAAGGTAGATGTGGTAAAAATGAGTGGAGTCAAGATACACTTTGAAGACAGAATTGACCGACTTTCTGACAGACTGGATGTGTGGGACTAGAGGAGGAAATTAAGGATGACTTCCAGCTTTCTAGCATAAGCAACTGGGTGGGTGCAGGTGCCATTTTCTAAAATGAGTAAAATTGGGGGAAGGAACAGTTCCAGGTTGTGTGTGTCACTGTTTATTTTTAACATTTTATTTGAAATGTGAGACACAGAAGTGCAAATGTCAAGTAGGCAGTTGAATTTATTTGAACATGGAGCTTTCTAATGGGGAGCACAGGATAAGGACACTTGTGATAAGAGCCTAAGTGACACAAAACTTGCAAGTTCAAAGAAAATGTCGTACCTGGCTAGGTTAATCGGAGGAATCTTCAGGAAAAAAGGTGATTTTAGAGCCAAAGGAAGGATAATGAAGGAAAATATTCCAGGCAAAGGGGATGGAACACGGCAAAGATGGAAAAGGAGAAAATCTCAAGGCAGGTTCAGAAACTGAAAACTAGTTCAGTTCGGATAGAACATGGTTCGTGTTTGGAATGTTGGAAGAGTCTAGAGAGCAGGGTTGAAGCCAGATGGGAATTCGTACTGCACTTGGTGGGCAACTGAAAGTGCTTGCAAGTCGTTGAGCAGAGGCCTAACTTGATGAGGTCATTAAAAGCAATTTAGTGACAGCGAGTAGACTGAATGAACGAGAATTGGAGACAAGGGAGGCCAGCTAGGAATATTTCAATTAGGAAGGCATGAGGTAGTAAGGACCTAAGTGTTGACTGTGGAAATGAAAAACTGAAGGAGAATTATGATTATGTTAACCTAACAGGATAGCCAGGACAAGGCACCCACTTTTTCTTTCTTTTGTCTCCACGCTACGTCATAACCTCTGCTAAGGCTGGGTGACACTTTTCAATCGCTCCACTGCTGCATTTAACTTTGCTTAAAGGGACCTCACGCTGGTAAGGTTTCACTGTAAACAGGTAACAGAGAGGTAGCTCTGGTACTGCAGGGAATGAACTCGCACAGCTAATAACTCTCTCTGGAAGGAGCACTTTGGGCTTGAGGCCACAGACTAGGAAATGGGCTGAGAGTAAGCACAAGTAGAGGTGAGTTAAACTGTTTCCCCTTTGTTCATTTTGAAGCCCAACTGCCTGACCTCCTTCCTACTCTGCTCCACCGCTGACCCAGCACCCGCCCCGCCCACATCATCTCTCTCAGGCTGAATCTCCAATGCTCTGAATTTCCCCCTGCACCACCCTCCCCTCCACGTTGTCCCTATTGGTGCAAAGTCCCACCGTTTCATAGCCCTCATCTGGAGAACAAGTATCCCAGAGAGAATGGCTGAATGTGCTACCCGCCTTCTCTCAGTAAACTCACATTTAGACAACCAGGGCCTTCCATATCATGGCCTGTCTGACGTGAGAGTTCATCACATGGCACGCAAGAGCCAGCAGAGAGGTGAGGGAAGGGGGCGGGGCTATCTCTCAGCACTCATTCTACTGGTGAAGTGTGGCTCTAGCCTCCCCCTTACTCCCTTGCAGTCCCACTGGAATATCTATGATGGGCCTCCTTTTTAAAAAGTTCAAGTAAGTTTGGGAGAGTCTACTGAAGTAACTCTGCAGAGGAGACATAAAACGACCACCCAAAACATCCCTCCGGACTAGCTAATCCTTTTGCGACTGCTTGATCCCACCTCCTCCCTTTTCTCCATTACTTCCTACTTCTCACTGCTGGTATATTTTTATGTGTTGATTGGTCAAAGTCTTTTTTTTTTTTTTTTTTTTTTTTTTGCCATACGCGGGCCTCTCACTGCTGTGGCCTCTCCCGCTGTGGAGCACAGGCTCCGGACGCGCAGGCTCAGCGGCCATGGCTCATGGGCCCAGCCGCTCCACGGCACGTGGGATCCTCCCGGACCAGGGCACAAACCCGCGTCCCCTGCATCGGCAGGTGGACTCCCAATCACTGTGCCACCAGGGAAGCCCCGGTCAAAGTCTTTTGAAGAGTACTTTGAACTCTCCGGAGAGTATGCACTATATAAATACAATAAAGAAGTGAATAAATAAAATGTCTACTTTTAAAAGAGTGTAAGTTTTACTATTTCTGATAATGTGAGATCTACCCCTCATCAGCACTAGCCTGAAGAGTAGGTAGGAGGTGTATTCTGAGGGATATCAAATAGATCTCGCTGCTCTAAAATACCTCCCCTCACCACTACCTTAAATCCGACAGCTGTGCTGATACACATTTTAAAAATTTGAGCCTTGAAGATTTCTTTTTCAAGAATTCCTTATTAAAATGCAAATACCACAGAGGGGGGTGGGTAGGTGGGTCATAATTTAACCTTAGTTCCCTTTACATTAACCCATCACTCCTACCAGACACATTTTTTACATTCCAGCTTTTTCCATGCTTTCTTTCATGTTATTCTTCCAGAGGTAATGCTAAATACAACATAAATTATAAATATAAAAATTACCTTATATCTTCACACAGTCTTTCATTTGATATCTAAATCCAAGCCTACTCATTTTTTAAAAAAACGATTTATTTTTCCAATGTAAGAAGAATAACAGGTTTATTATAGAAAATTTGGAAAGGCAGGAAGATAGGAAGAAGAAAAAAATATCAACCATAGTCCTACCATGTAAAGAACAACTGTTGTTAACTGTGTTGTTATGCCCATTCTTTAAACAAACTTTAGTTTAGCTCCCATTTCTGATGTGATGCCTTCCTTGACCTTCCTCCCCCAGAACTTCTCTATCATGTTTGTACCACTCACTGTACAAGTCAGTTAACCTGGTGTGTGTCTTGTGTTTCCAGCTAGATCGTTAGATCCTTGAAGGCTGAAGCCATGAGTTATACTTCTTCACTTGAACCCAAACACCTGGTACACTGGACCCAATATTTGCTGACTGATTTAACCTAAATGAATGCACATCATTTCAGAAAGGATATGAAATAGGCCAAGTATCTGAGTCATGAAAGTTCAAGCTTTCCGGTCACCTGGTTTGGTGACTACTGCTTTTCCATTCCTGGAACTCTTGAAAGCCTATTTAACTAGCCTCTTTCTCCACACCAAGACTGAATAAGAAGCAGACTGATTAAGAGCCAGGATTTACTCAAAGATTCTCCATGTAAGGCATAAGGGTGTGAGAGAGAGAGTGAGAGTGAGAGTGAGAGAGAGAGAGACAGAGAGGGAGAGAGAGAGAGAGAGAGGTGTTGAGAGGGAGGGAGGAAAGAAGAGGGTAGAGAAGGGGATATAGAGTATCTGGTGCTCAATCCAGTATGTGATTTGCCTCCAGCACCGTATACAGGATCCCATCCACTTGTTCTGAGTCAAACCCGATCTCACGAAGCTCCAAGTGAGGGAGGACAGAGGTAAGGAGATAGCTGACGTGGATACGCAGCCGCGTAAGCTTTGCCAAAGCCCTGTATGATGGAGTGAGGGACAGGAGGAGAGATGACATGAAGTCGTTAGCCAACAGAACAAAATGAAGCTCCTTCAAAACGGGCCTACATTTCTCAACAATTACATTTCCATTAGCTAGAAAGAAAGAAGAAAGCACAATGCCACCAAGCACCGGGAGGTTGGCTGCAGCTCTCTAAGAAGCGATTGCTCAATCCTTGGTGGCCTAGGAATTAATTAAGGCTTCTTCCCTCATCTATGACCAATAATGGGGGCGGGGGGGCGGAGGGGCCCTAAGGGAGGCTTCCCATTAGCACTCACAAGCTGATTACTAAACCCTAGTAATTAACCTTTCTAGGTCATCTCCCTCTGGGGTCCGGTAGGAGACCTGAGCCTTCTGCAGCACTTCCAGGTGTGTCTCTGTCTCCTTCAGTTTCTCTTTTAGTTCCTGCTTTTCCTCTTTGGTTCTTTCCAGCTCAGCTTTCAGAATCTGGAACTCAGCTTGGCGATAGCCCATGTGTTTCTTGCTCCAGTACAAGCCTTCCGTCTCCTGGGTACTATAGGTCACCAATTCATGTTGGACTTTCTTGAATTCAGAATGCCAGTGATTCCTCTCCTGTTCCAGCTCCTCCACCTGCAGTCCAAGAAACAGAAATTCAATGACCCCACATACTAGTGAAAGCTAAAGAGAGTGCCCCAAATTTTCCTGAATGTATTCACCCTGTGATTTCTCTAAACATATTCTACTTATGGACCTTTTCAAACCCCAAATATAGGAGGGAAGCCCATTAGGGTTCACTCAATCTGAGATTTACCACAGGATCATTCAGTGGCTTATTCTGTTTAAAGGCCACAGAACATGAGATCATTGGAGTTCCATCTCTCTGCTTCCTTGGTTACAATGGCCTCTCATTCCTAGTGGTAACGTGTTACTCTAACCTTTTGCTGGAACATATTCCTTTCTGCCAAAACACGTTCCAACTTTTCCGTGGTTCTCTTCAGTTCCTCTAGCTCTCTTTGGTTCTTCATCTTTGGTGTATGACGACCTCCGCTCTCCTCAGAGCCTCTTCCTTTCTCCACAACAGCTGCAGCAGGAGTTGCAGCAGAGGCCACAGAAGAGTAAGGCACTGGGTTCCAGGATTCAACCACTTTCCTCCTCTCAGCAAGCTCCTCTCTGTTAAAAGGAATCAGCTGAATGGGAGCTCCTGAATCTCTAACACCTTTTGCAACACCGACGACAGCTACAAAAGGTCCCTTGCTTACTTCCTCCTTGTTTAGGTGTGTGCTGCCTCTGTTAGATTCTTCTGCCACCAATCTTGGCATCTGATCTTCTAATTCTTCAGGGAGCAGGGAGCCCTGGTGTTGGTCTTGGGCCCCTGCATACAGAACTGAGACTTCCCTACTCTGACTGGTATTCTTGACTGCTTCTGGGTATTCTGGGGAAAGGTATGGTGGTGTGCTTCTCTCAGAACTCGATTTATCATGGCTGTTCTCCCCTTCTGGGTAGGCAACTGCTGCCTCTACCCTCCTGTAAGGGCCAGGCATGGAATAATCTAGAGGAGGTGTTGTCATCTCATTCTGGAGCCTTCTTCGTTTCTCCACAGGTTCCTCACCTAGGATCCATTTGTACTTACTGCAAGAAGAGGAAATTAAATTTTAAGCTGTCACAATACAAGCTAAGTATATTCTTATCCTATGGAGCCCCTCTTCAAATTTCCCATATTAAAACTGACTCTAGCTGTTATTCACAGATCATTTCAGATTAGGAATACATCTTTACCTGCAAACCCCAAACCCTTCACTTATGCAATTTGCTGAGACAGCAGTGTGTCTTACGAGAGAGAGTAAATAGAAAGGTACGAAGAGTCAGCATCTGGACGTAACAGGACCAGGCTGACCTTGGTAAGATTTCTGAAAATAGGATTGAAGCTAGCCTGACTTAGAAGCTTCCGAAAGGCAAGTAAAGGAAGAAAAACAAAAAAATACACATTCAAAATCCCCTAACACAAGAATGGAAAAAAAGGTCATAAAAAGCCTAGTGGAATAAGCAGAGGAGACTGAGCCAGCTCGTTAAAGTGTCACAAAGACCTTCCAGTATCAATGACTTATGCACATTTTTTATACTGCTATGGAACAACACACAATGCCTTTGCCAGCCAACTGGATTGTGGCTATTGCCCATTATCCATTTGTAAAAGTTAATTAAAACACAGGGCCCTAGTCAGAAACAAAGAAACTGAATTGGCCAATCCAAGTCATTCCCCACTTAGGGCAAAATAATTCCCCTTTGTCGGGGCAAACAGGCACTCCCTCAGTTCTTCAGGAAAGCCCAGGACAGTGACCTCAAATCACCTTCCATTTGTGGCTGCTATATTATACTAACGGTTGAAGGAATTAACAAGAAAACTGATGCCAACGAAATCAATACGCAAGTTTATATCATGCAGCACCACGGGACCCCCATTTTTATCCTTATAACTCTTGTGCTCTCTCTCCAGAAAACCAAGAAATTTCAAGGTGAAAATTAACTTTCAAGTTCTCAGTGAGAGGGCTTCCCAAGTGGCGCAGTGGTTGAGAATCCACCCGCCAATGCAGGGGACACGGGTTCAAGCCCTGGTCCAGGAAGATCCCATGTGCCGCAGAGCAACTAAGCCCGTGCACCACAGCTACTGAGCCTGCGCTGTAGAGCCCGCGAGCCACAACTACTGAGCCCACGAGCCACAACTACTGAAGCCCACTCACCTAGAGCCCGCGCTCCGCAACAAGAGAAGCCACCGCAATGAGAAGCCAGCGCACCACAGTGAAGAGTAGCCCCCGCTCGCCACGACTAGAGAAAGCCCGTGCACAGCAACGAAGACCCAACGCAGCCAAAAATAAATAAATAAATTAATTAAATTTTTTTTTTCCAATGAGAAAGAGCCAGGCACATTACTGGCCACCATATCTCAAGGCTGCTTGTATTTCTCTGCAATTTCTGAGAACATCTGTTAAGACATCTCAAACCTTAGCTTCTTAGAATGCCCTGAATGTTCTTCAAAACTAGTGTTCACCCAGAAATAAAACTAGTCTGTCATCTTAATAGATCTTGTTGTGTCGGCCTTAGGGGGAAAGCAAAAGGACTTAGGGGCTATGTAAGAACGAATGTATCCATCTTTAAACATGCGTAGGGCCGCTCTAGGCGGTCCATTTAGCGGTGGTGATGAGGATGATAGTAAAACAAGCAGTTTGCAGGTATAAAAGAAGGGTACATGATACTAGATAGCAAAAATGACGTTTTATGAAAGGCAATTAAAGTCAAATTATCTGCCTTCTCTTCATTTTCCCACCCCTAAGGATTCTGTCTTTAATTACCCTCTCTTCTCTCCCTGCATTTTTCTTTTTATTTATTTAATTATTTAACTATTTAATTATTTAATCATTCATTCATTTGGCTGTGCCGGGTCTTCGTTGTGGCATGCGAACTCTTAGTTGAGGCATGCATGTGGGACCTAGTTCCCCGACCAGGGATCGAACCTGGGCCCCCTGCATTGGGAGCGTGGAGTCTTAACTGCTGGACCACCAGGGAAGTGCCCCTACATTTCTCTTCTTTGGTAATCTCATACAGTCTTTTGGCTCTAACTTCTGGAAGATATCTTCCAAGTCATTTTCCCAGCCTTGATCTCCAGTACTGAATTTCAAACTGCCTGTTACACATTTCTTTCTGGAGGTCTCACTGGTATCTCACTCGGTATGTATAAAACTAACCTTTCACCTTCACCTTCAAACCTGCTCCCTCTCCCACGTTTCCTATTTTTGTTATGACACCATCAAACTCTCAGTAATTTCATATAGTTCTACCACTATCAATACCCAAGTTCAAGTTCTCATTACCTCTCTTGGACGCTTGCAATGGCCTCCTCCAGTCTCCCCTTGTCACACCTCCAGATCACCCACTGCCAAGTTAATCTTCCTAAGGCATTGCTCTGATTATGTTACCTCCCTATTTGCAATCTTTAGTTATTGTTCCCCACAACATAAAAGCTCAGATGTCTTAGCTTGGTATTCAAGCTTTTCCCTTCCAAAACACAGGAACCATTTACTGAGCACTTCACTCTGTGCCAGACAGCTCTTAATGTGTATGGTCTCACCCAATTCTCCCAATAACCCTGAGGGAGGCGGTATTTTTATCTTCATTTTAAAAAGAGGATGCTCAGGCCTAGAGAGATTAACTTTCCGAAGGTCATGCAGCTAGTGAGTGGCAGAGCTGGGATATAATTTGGCCCTAGCTTTATTTCTCACTACTTCCCTTCAAAGATACCAGCCAAACAGAATGCCCCACAAATTCTCAGGCTGCTTCTTTTGAAAGGAATACACTTCTCCTCCTCACCACTGCAGGTCTTAAGTCCAGTTCAAATGCCACTTCTGAATTCCTATGGCACTTTAACACTCTCTCTATAATATATATTACTTTCTACTGTGTGTGTGTGTGTGTGTGTGTGTGTGTGTGTGTTGCAGGTTTCCCACTAAAGTATAAACTCCTTAACAGAAGGTAGTTTAACTAACTTGCTACATGGAGATGAGGGAAAAAATTTTGCAAATAAGAGGCAATCAAAAAAGGAACTATTATGTTAATGAGAGACAATGAGCGGATTTTACTTACTGGTTCTGTAAATACTCCAGGTTCTTCTCTCTAGGAATCAAACCTTATTCCAGACCTGTATTCACTGATTCAGTAGAGATTAACTTAGGGTTTACATAGCAGGAATTATTTTCCAACTACATACTTTCTTCTCATTTTCTTTTTTCTTTCAGTCATATTCCTCCATTGGCTGTCTGCAGAGAAGTCAGCTGATATTTTGATAGGGATTGCACTGAGTACTCAATTTGGGGAGTACTGCCATCTTAACAACATTAAATCTGCTGATACACAAACATGAAATGTCTTTCCATTTGTTTAGGTCTTCTTTAATCTCATTTAACAATATTTTGTAGTTTTCAGTGTACAAGTCTAGCTTTAATTTGTTAAATTTGTTCCCAAAGATTCTATTTTTGAACCTACTATAAATAGAATTATTTTATTAATTGTTTTAATTTTTGTTGTTCCTTTCAAAGAGCCAACTTTTGGTTTCACTGATTTTCCCTATTGATTTTTTCTATTCTCTATTTCATTTCCATTCTGATCTTTATTTCCTTCTTTCTCCTTGATTTGGGTTTAGCTTGCTCTCATTTTTGTAGTTTCTTAAGGCGGAAGTTTGTTACCAATTTGAGGTATTTCTTCAATTTTAATATAAGCATTTACAAATATAATTTTCCCTCTGAATACTTCATTAGCTTCAATCCATAAGTTTTTGTATATTTTATTTTCATCTTAAGATATTTTCTAATTTCCCTTGTGACTTCTTCTTTTACTCATTTGTTATTTTGGAGTGTTATTTAATTTCTACATATTTGTGAATTTCCCAAATTTCCTTCTGTTCTTGATTTCTAATTTAATTCCACTGTGGTTGGAGAACATCCTTTGTATGGTGTCAATTCTTTTCAATTTGCTGAGGCTTGTTTTATGGTCTAACATATGGTCTATCCTGGAGAATATTCCATATGCACTTGAGAAGAATATGTATTATGCTGTTTGGGGGTGAAGTGTTCTGCACATATCTGTCAGGTCCAGTTGGTTTATAGCATTCTTCAACTGTTTTACTTCCTTGTTGATCTTCTACCCATTACTGAAAGTGAGATATATTTTTTTACATCTTTATTGGAGTATAATTGCTTTACAATGGTGTGTTAATTTCTGCTGTATAACAAAGTGAATCAGCTATACGTATACATATATCCCCATATCTCCTCCCTCTTGCGTCTCCTTCCCACCCTCCCTATCCCACCCCTCTAAGGTGGTCACAAAGCACCGAGCTGATCTCCCTGTGCTATGTGGTTGCTTCCCACTAGCTATCTATTTTACATCTGGTAGTGTATATATGTCAATGCTGCTCTCACTTGGTCCCAGCTTCCCCTTCCCCTTTCCCCATGTCCTCAAGTCCATTTTCTACATCTGCGTCTTTATTCCTGTCCTACCCCTCAGTTCATCAGAACCTTTTTTTTTTAGATTCCATACATATGTGTTAGCATATGGTATTTGTTTTTCTCTTTCTGACTTACTTCACTCTGTATGACAGACTCTAGGCCCATCCACCTCACTACAAATAACTCAATTTTGTTTCTTTTATGGCTGAGTAATATTCCATTGTATATATGGGCCGCATCTTCTTTATCCATTCATCTGTCGATGGACACTTAGGTTGCTTCCATGTCCTGGCTATTGTAAATAGTGCTGCAATGAACATTGTGGTACATGTCTCTTTTCGAATTATGGTGAAAGTGGGATATTAAAGTTTCCAACTATTATTGTTAAATTATCTGTTTCTCCCTTCAGTTCTGTCTGCTTTTGCTTCATGCATTTTGGGGGTTCTGTTGTTAGGTCCATATATGGGTATAATTTTTATATCTTCCTAATGGACTTTATCAATATGAAATGTCCCTCTATATATCTAGTAACATATTCTGTTTAAAGTCTATTATTCTTTCTGATATTAGTATAGCCACTCTAGCTCTCTTATGGTTCTATTTATATGGTATGTCTTTTTTCATCTTTTTATTTTCAACCTATTTGTATCTCTGAATTAAAGTGTATAGATATTAAGTTTGTGTATGTTAAAAAAATCCAATTGGATAATCTCCGTCTTTTGATTGGACTGTTTAATCTGGTCACATTTAATGTTTTTACTGTTATGTCAGAATTGACGTCCACTATTTAGCTCTCTGTTTTCTGTATGTGTCATGCCTTCTTTGCTTCTTTCTTCCTCTACTTTTCCTCTTTTCATGTTATGTGGATATTTTCTAGTTTAACATTTATGAATCTAACAATACATTACTACAATTATTACTTTATGTAATGTTATGCCTTTTGAGGAAGCTAAGAGAAGAAAGTGGAGCAAGGACATATTTATAATATTTATAAATCAACCTTCTTTTTCCATTTTTAATTTTCTTCACTTCTTACTGTGGATCTAAGTGACCATCTGGTGTTATTTCCTTACTCTAATACAGCTTTGCTCCCACCCACCTCTTTTATGCTGTTATTGGCAAATATTTTACATCTATAGACAAGCCCAACAATAAAATTATATTCATATATAAAATTATATACAAATATATACACATTGTTTATGCAATTATTCTTTAAATCAGTTAAGAATAGAAGGAGGAAGAAATATGTCACTGTATTGTCTTTTACAATTAATTACAGTTACCACTGCCAGTACTCTGTTTTTTCATGCAAATTTGAATTACTATTTGGTGTCACTTGCTTTCAAGGTGAAGAACTCTTTTTAGTATTTCTTGTATGCAGCTTTGCTAGAAACACATTCCATCAGCTTTTGTTTACATAAGAATGTACTTATTTCACCTTCATTTTCTAAAAAAGAGTTTTACTGGATTTATGATTCCCGGTTAAAAGTCTTTCTTTAAGTACTATGAATATGTCATCCCACTGCCTCCTGGTTTCCACTGTTTCTGATGAGAAGCCAGATGTTAATCTTACTGGGGTTCTGTTTTACATGATGAATATTTTCTCTTCCTGCTTTCAAGATATTCTCTTTGCCTTTGGCTTTCAATATTTTCACTGCATAGCTGTAAATCCCTTTGCATTTATCCTATTTTGAGTTACTTGAGCTTCCTGGATGTGTAAGTTAACATTTTTCATCAAATTTGGAAAATTTTCAGCCATTATTTCTTTGAATATTTTTATACCTCTTTTCCTCCCTCTCCTCTTCTTCTTGTACTCCTAATTTGCATATGTTGGTGCACTTAATGGTGTCCTACATTTTTCTGAGGCTGTTTTCATTTTTCTTCATTCTTTTTTCTCTCTATTCTTCAGACAGCATAATCTATAATTGCTGTATCTTCAAGTTTGCCGATTCTCCTGCCAACCCTAATGTGCTGCTGAGTCCCTTTAATGAAATGTTCACATTAGTTATTGCACGTTTCACCTCAAGAATTTCCATTTGGTTCTTTCAAAAAATAAATTCTGTCCCTTTATTAATTTTCTGCACTTGATGAAACATGGTCTCCTTTAGTTCTCTGAACATATTTATAATGGCTGCTTTGAAATCTTTGTTTGCTAAATCCAACATCTGGGTCTCTTTAGGAGCAGTTTCTATTACCTGCTTTCCCCCTACCCCTATGTATAGGTCACACTTTCCTGTTTCTTTGCATGTCTCATAATTTTTTTGTTGACAATTGATATTTTAGATAATAACAGTATAGCAACTCCCACTTCCCTGAGTGGTTGTTGCCACTGTTTGCTGGGTTGTTTTTTCAGTGACTTGGCTGAAGTGACTCTATGAAATTTGTTTCCCCTGTAGTATGCTGAGTATTCTGCTCAGATTTATTCTTGATTTTTATCTTTTACCTGACAATCCAGGAGTTACCCTGAGTCAGCATAGACCAAAGGTTATAATTAAGCCCTCTTAGCCAGTTAGATTTTTACCCTTTACCACTGGATATATGTGTGGCTTGGAGGCTGCTATCACAGTTCAAGGAATTCATGTTTCTACCCCACATTCAGCCAGGTAGTAGTAGCTTGGATTTTCCCTCTCCAATCACCTCTGACCCCTGGGTCAGAGTAGCTTACTGTTCATCCAGTGGTTGATTAGAAGTTGTGCTTAAGTCCCTAGTATCAGTGAGGCTCCTGCTCTCTGTTGTTTGATCTGTGTGAGGCTTGGGGACTGCATTCAAGTCCACCTTGTGTCCTGAATGAGTGTGGTCTTGTGCTTATGCACAGCCTTCCTAACCGCCAGGGTTGACTATGATCCCAGGAGTGCTCTTCTTGGCTATCTTTTTTGCTTGGTTCTCTCTGTTACCGAACTTATGATTATGCAGCCATTTTGCTTGTTGTAACTTGCATCAAGGAGCTATGAGTGCCCTCGTAATTGTTTGCCACTAAGATTTCCATTGTTTGTGACAATGCCCTTAGGAATGGAATTCTTCATGATCTGTTCCACACAAAGTCAGTTCTCCCTAAGCAGAACCTCTGTGCCACTGTGCAAGAGCTGATGGCAGGGACAGTGAGTGGTCAACTCTCTAAGAGGAAAACCTTTTCTTTACAAATGGGTGCTGGGATGGTTTTTGGCTTGCTCCTTCCGGCACGAAGCTCTGCCCTATAAGTAAGCTAGGGCTGGAGCAATAGGAGTCCAGGATTGTCAGCATGCTGTCCCTAGGTGAGTGCTTCCACCCTTTGAGTGGGGGTTGGGTGGGGGAAGAGAGACCCAGTCCTCTTGATTCTGCTTGGAATAGAGCTCCTGCAAGACAGACCTGGGGGATATGAGAAATGTCAGAGGCCTAACCCCCCAGGTGAAACCATAGCTCTAGACTAGGAGCTAGGAAGAGAGGGAGCCCCCAACTTCTTGACCACACCTACCTGGATTAGAGCTTCTTGAGTAGTTACATAGCTTGTAGGGGAATGAGAGCAGGCAAATGCCAAAGATTCTTGCTGTTCTTTCTGAGATTTAATAAATTTTCTTGAATGAATGTTTCTGTACTTGCTGTATGCCCCTAGGACAATTTCTAGGAACTAGGAATGATTGCTTTGTTTTGTTTAATAATTTTTTCCAGTTAAATGGGTACTTGTTGGTGAAAGAGTTCATCACACTACTCATTTTGCCATTCTGGAAGTCTTTCTCAAAGATCATATTTTAAAACATTAATACTGGCTCTTGAATCAATCTTATTCATTTGCAAAACTGTTTTTCTATTTCTACCTCATGTTTGTTGTGTCAAATATTCCTTTAACTATATTAGAATGTCTTCCTCCTCTCCTTCCACCATTACGATGTAATTTGGATTTTTTTTTTTGGTTATCCTTGTAAAACATGAAATAATTAGCCTTTGACATGTAGCTTACTCAAAGGTTCTCTAAATATCTAAATAAATTACAGCCACTAATTCTCACCTTTCTCTGTATGCTTATGGTTACTTTAGACCTTAGTTTATACCACTCATATGAAACCTAGCATGTACCAGGGAGGCTTACATATATAACTCTGAGTACCATAAGCTCCTTCATCTTTGATTCCATCACTGCCTTAGAACACTGCTTTCATATAGTAAGCACTCAAAGGTATGTATAATGAATGAACAGAAAGGGGACTATTTCCTTTAACAGATATAAGCTGTCTTCCCCTCAAAGGTTATGCTTGCTTACATACTAGCTAAACTTACTCTTTATTGTAGGTCTTCCCCTCCCCTTGCTAGATTCGTGAGACTCACAGAGCTGTTTCCAATGACACCTCTGGAACACCTTCTAGGTCTTATAACCTACTCCACTAGAAATTTTTAAAACATGCTTGGATAATGTAGGCTTTATTTTATCTAGAGTTAAAGAGCTGTACTACATGACCCAAGGACCCTTATCAGCTTCAGGTTTGGATAACGAAGGAGACTTTTGCAACCCCTGACTAAACTTATTATTCCCTTAACATGGTTTTAACAGAAAACCTTGTATATTTTATTAAACTCTTGGGCACCTTAATTTTCCTCTATAAAATTTGAATCCCCCTATATGTGTAGCTTGAAATGACATATCATTTACTGACCTTACATAAAACATATGACATTAGCAGCATCGATTATCACATATCTCTTGAAAGAACACTATTCTCGAATTAAAATTACACGTAAATAGTCAAAGTACTCTGCCTGTCCTCCAGAGCCAAAACCCAACTCTGGATACAGCAGTTCTATAAAGACTCATATAGAAATCCTAATTAAGACTGATGAAGTATGCCACCCAATGGATGTACTGCCATACTGCACTCATAAAATACACACATACATAGGTTAGCATTTGTTATCTCCTCCAGGTTACCAAAATTCACTAGACAGTACCAAAAGAAACACTGAAGAGAAAGGAAAAGTGGTCACAGCAGGGAAAGGACAGCCTTCAAGAGCAATGACACCCTGATACTCCAGTGGCAATTCTGATACATGACCATCTCAAGGAGATCGAGGTAGAGAGGTAACAATGTACTTCGAAAAAACACAGCACTTTACTGTACACCCCTCCCAAACGAAAAGGGGAGTTGGAAAACTGTGGATGGAAACAGTAGAATTAGACTCAAATCCCTGAGACTGACTAGGCTATATTTCTTACTCTCTTGCTGTATAGATTATTTCTTACTCTCTTGCTGCATAGTTCTATCTCAGAAATAGCTCCTTCAATATGACTCGATTCAACCACTAGTTACTGAGTACCTACTCTCTTCCAAGGCACTATTCTTGATGCTTTCATACAGATTCTCACTTAATTCCTTTAGAGTTCTCCTAGTTTTTCTCCTAACAGTTTACTTCTTCTTGAGGCTTTTTGTTCATGCTCGGGGTGACACGGGGTTCCTTCAGTATCTACAGGGCTTAATTGTGGAAGAATCACTGAACAGGGGACTTGCACACATAAAGAGATGTTTGTCTAGGTATAAGAAGCTGAAAAGACCCACCTAAGAAGCAAGAAAGAAGGAAAGGAATCAGTAACATTGGCAGGGGCGGGGGCAGGAATCATTTTTACCCTATTATATATTCCACTGCTTTTTTCCTACAGTATGTTAGGAAAATATCCAAACTGAAAAGGGTTAATGAAAACTTCACAACCAACTATTTAACAGTCATATTATTGAGGACTATAGAAGGTTCTACTGTTAGAGAACAACTCTGTACCTTCCCTATGGCTTGGCCCTGCCCAAAGTGAGAAGCACAGTGGCGAGGACAAAGCAAGTCATAAATAGCAGTCCTGAGTTCCAGTCTCATGGCAGCATAGGGGCAGTCATACCTTTTAGTGCTTCAAATATTCCTGATGTTTAAGAAAATTTCTGTTGTAAAGACTAACAAAATAATATTGATAAGGTGCTAGAAGATGAACAAGTAAATCCCAAGACTAAACTTATACTAAAAATTTACCCTAGGAAACAATGAACTAGAAGGCTTACCTAATGGCACAAACTTCTAATACTTATTTTTATATGTGGCTAACATGTGCTAGGCCTACAGGGCTGCACAGGATTTCAATAGTCCTAAACTTAAGGAAAGAAACAATGCTTATCTATGTAATGTTACCTTACATTTGTATAGTACATTACGCTTTTCAAAGGGTTTTCATGTCCATTATTTCACTTACACAATTCCCAACATAATGTGAATACATAATCCATAAAAGAGCATTTGTCAGATGATGATCACATCAAAAAAGTAAAAAAAGAAAAAGATCGACAGACTTGACATGACAGTTATAATGCTGAAAAATGGGGGATACATGCAACATACAATTCTATCAACCCAAAATGGTGTTTCTCCTTCTGAACTCCATGCCAGGCCTTAGGAAAAACATAAACATTATAACCATACCAATTTATTTTACCGGAAAACAAACCCTGAGGCTTATTACTGAAGAGAATCTATGTTTTTTTACCCACCTGGAAAACTGAAAAACACTGGAATCCAGAGGCTTAAGTTGAAGAGAAGGTGCTCTGCTTTCTTCTCCAACAGATGAAAGCCGGCTAGGGCTATCAATTCCCTCATATTCAATCGTCTTATTGTTCAAGTCATCCATATCTTGAATAGAAGGGATCTTGAGTGGATTAGTGAATACCTAGCAAAGAAAGAAACAACTCATAAAAAATCCCAATTTCAAACTAAATACCAAAGGATGAGTCAATCCTTCTGATGCTAGGAAAGAACACTTGGCCAAATAAAAACGAACTGTTTCCTACACAAAACAAACAGCGCGCAGTAATGTACACTAGAACACTGACCCCAGGCACGTTCAGTTATAACCTTATCAACTGGACACGAACAGACCTCCCCAACTCACTTATTGGCTCCTAGAGTCATCCCACCCGCAACACAAACCCAGGCCCCCTAGTCACTGTCTAATTCTCTCTTGTGACCCAGTTTAAGGCTGGGTTTTCACTCCTCTGAGCTCTGTGATGAGGGAAGGGATGGAGGGAGTAAGCACTGCAGCAAGGGCCTGTGCTGGTCTTGGAGAAATGCATGCGAGAGACTAATATATATTCGTATTGCACACACACAGAGACATGCATCTGGGATCTTGTGGGAGAGCCAGCTTATGAAGATAGTATGAATGATGAAGGTGAAGGAGTATAAAGGGGAGGTAAACTGAATGAGGACAGGGCGGTCCAGGAAATCTCGCAATCTCTAGATCAGACTATTAAGCCAAGACATGAGGGTATGCAACCTGTTTATTAATACACCTGGGTCTTGGAAGGATATCAGAGGAAGAATTAGTATTTAATTGCCTCTATCCTCACCAGTCTGACCTACCCTGACTGAGTGGGTGGAAGGTGAATCTAACATGCTACTAGCAGATATCTCTGGGAAAAAGGGTCAAGAGGAAAATCATGCAGAAAGGCAAGGTTGGGTGGGGAAGATATATGGGTGCTATGGTGGCTGTCAGGAAAGGAGTGTCCCTGAAAGGACGGCCAACCTTATTGCACCCTTCAGCGTCCGGAGCTGGGCAACCATGTCCGAGAGACAGTGCTCCTGAAAATTCAAAACAGCAGAGTCTTTATAAAGCCAGCCAGCCTGAAAGCAGGGATAGGGAGGGGCACAAAGAACCACCCCTTCTTCCCAAGAGGAAGGAGAAAGGAGTCACCCCTGAATCCTGGAAGAAAGGAGACTGAGGAAAACCAGACACTCAACAGGAGCAGCCTGTATGAGGATGGAACATAGCCCTGAATATTCTGTGACACCGAATGTGACATTCACACTGTCCAGAATCAGTACTGAATCCAAATCTGGGCAATAAATGATTTGGCTTTTCTATTTTTGGTGATCTGAACATCAGTAACAGTAGATCAAAGCAAAATCAAAAGATCCAGTGAAAAAAAAGACCACCAGAACAACTGGTTTGTTATTTCTATGCAGCTTTCAAGAGTGCTGCTTCCTTCAACCTATATCCTCTGTTGGGGAAAATTTTGTGTAAGAAAAGCAAGAGGGTGGACTGTCTCTCACCTGGTGGCTCTCACTTTTCACTGGTACCTTCTTCTTCTCAACAGTTTGATCTCTAGGAGAAGATAAAAGGGCTATTTAGTCCACTCATGAAATTTCTCAGTCTGAAATGGATTACCAATTATAGACTTAGGTTATAATGTTCCTTCTAAACTAGAAATAGTGTGAGCCTTGTTGAGTAACTAAGTGTTCCTTCCTGAACTCTGCTACTGAAGAGAGATTTCAAATGCCCTATCAAAAGGTGGGGGGAAGAGGGAGAGAGGTTAAAGTCAATCACTAGTTGAGACATTCAGGAGATGATTAGAAAGAATAAAGAACTGGAAGACCAGAGAGGTGAATAGGGAAATCATTAAAAAAAATCATCTCTCTTCTCAAAATCCCCCTGTCCTATTAGGAAGGGTCAGGCTCCTCTACCGTATGATATAGAGTACCACCTCGGGTATACTCAACTGTTTCTTAGCTTTGCTCAAGTACAAGTCTTCATCAATGAGTTCTTGTTCCTCTGGAACAGAGCACCTCCTGCAGTACAGAGAAGAAATCATCTTTCAGAAACAAAATGTGCCCTTCACTGTTACCCTTTACTTTCCTCACGACTATGACAAGGCAGGTTAACCACCCTCTAACATTACAGAGTTCATATTCCACCCACATTACAAAACCTGTGTGCAGGATAACATGTAGCAATTCTCTTTTCAAGGCATATCATATCATTATTTTTGGTGTATACATCACCATTCTCCCAAGACACTCAAAGTACTAAAGCATAATCTCTAGTTCTACACAGTGAAGTTCAAGCACAAGAGAGACTTGCTTGAGGTTCCATACAAAGAGAATATTGCTGAGACTAGAACCGAGGTCTTTTGCTTCATGTACTAAGAAAGTAATTCCCAAGGTGCCATCTAGAAGCAGGAGCATCCCTAGACTATGTGATGATGCCTGAAGAGGAAAATCAGAGGCTATGATAGAGAGCAGCAAGAAGCGACTAGGAGCTGACATTGTAAAAGGAACAGAACAGACACTAGCAAAGAGGAGAAAAAGAGAATTCTATAAATGAAAAGACTAGATGTAAAGCACGAGGAAGAGAATTTTAGGAGTAAAAGCTGAAAGGAGTACTAGAAAATGTAGTCAATGGACAAATGCAATCCTAGAAATAAACAAAAATTAATAATAATTGGAAACCCTATGTTATACCCATTTTATTAGGGCACAGAGTGTCCTGGAAGGCTATATCTCTTGGACTAAGTATAGACTGATAGCATATATATAGGATTCAAAAATGAGACTTCTAAGCGCTCAGTCCTACTTTTTTTTTTTTTTTTTTTTCACGGTACGCGGGCCTCTCACTGTTGTGGCCTCTCCCGTTACAGAGCACAGGCTCCGGACGCGCAGGCTCAGCGGCCCTGGCTCACGGGCCTAGTTGCTCCACGGCATGTGGGATCTTCCCGGACTGGGGCACAAACCCGTGTCCCCTGCATCAGCAGGCGGACTCTCAACCACTACGCCACCAGGGAAGCCCTCAGTCCTTCATTTTAATCACACAACCCTAAGAGATACTTAGGCACATCTGGAGACTACGGGGAAATGCTTGCTCATTACAGACCTGGACTTCGTTTATTTCATTTCCTCCATTTTAAACATTTTTTTCTAAAAAGCATACTCTGGTTTAGTACCTTTTTTCTATCAGCATTTATTCTGCAGAAAAAAGTTAAGAAAGTCACAGCTGAATTGAAGCAAACTGAGTTATTATTATCAACCTATGTTGATATAAAAATATTTGTTAAATTGAAATGAATACCCATGGATATGACAGGCACTATCTAGATGTTAGCTGCTTCAAGAAACACATGGTATATTAGAAAGACAAACATGTAAACAACCTGCATTGAATGTACGATAGGTACTACAACAGATGCAAGTATAGGAAGCATATGAAGAAATCTGTCAACTCAACCTGAAACATAAATCCCTTGTTCTCAAATAATTTATAATCTCTTGAAGAGCCCAAGTATATATATATGAAAAACATCCAAAAAATTCAAACAGTACGTGAACAAATGTGAAGAATTAAATACCACAGGAAGCCAGAGTAAAATAACTGCAAACTACTGTCAACTGGAGAAGTATCACACAAAATACTTAAGCTTACCAGATGGATATGATTTAGATAGGCAGATGGAATACAGAAATTCACTGTAAGCAAGTGGAATGACAGTATCAAGTCATGGAGATGGGAATACGTATGGCATGTGTGGGGAAGAGTGAAGCCACAGGCCTGCTAAAGCAGAAGGTTTGTGTTGAGATACAATGAATAGGTAGAGTGGGACCTGTTAGCATAGGGGCTTGAATGCCAGGGTGAAGAGTGTGGACTTGAGATGAAAAGTGTTTTAGGATACAGAGACAAATCAGGAGTTCTCTGACATAATACTGAGTCTTAACCTTACCTGTACTTTGGATGTGAATTATAGTAACAAAACCATCTTGCAGGTAATGTAGATGGATCAACCTTGCCAGGAAGCTTCCTCCATTTAAGACACTCATCACACTGTACCCATGTCTGGTCAGGAATCTTCCTGAATGAAGGAAAACAGAAGTATGACTGGGTATATCCTAGCTCTATACTCTGTCTTACATTAGAAAAGCATACCGTAAAAGTGAAAGAGCATGATTTTATATATGAAATGTGTTAGAAATGTTATTGTCCAGGTGTCCAAAATGTATATATATTAAACTTCACAGATAAAATAAAGATAGGACTAGACCAGATATGGATATGAAAAATAGTAGCAAGTTTTAACATGGTGAGCTACCATATTACAGAGGTCAATAGTACTCACCTTGGAATCTTATCCTTAAGCAAACAAAAGGATAACTTTAAAATTTATTAATCAGCAAAAAGTTTTATATATATTACAATATTACTAAAAAATAAGACTGATACAATCATTTTATTTGCTTCTATCCAATCCCGTGATAGATTTGAAATGCATTTGTGAGAGTCATTGAAGCACCGTCATTAAAATGACTCCCCCATTTCCCTGCAGGCTCCCTAGTCCTCCTTTTTTTTCCTTTCAAGAAGTCTTTGTTCATACTTAAATCAAAATCAATATTAGGTTGATATTCCCAAAGTTAACCTTAAAAAGTAACATAAATCTGATTAAATTTCATAACTAGAAATGGTGGCTCCAGTTCAACAACTGGGTTAAGTTATGAAGAGAAAATTCTTCCAGAGTTCTACTCTTAAAACACATGCCCATTCCCATCTCTTCTAGGAAGTGTAACCCAGTCACCTACACCTTAGAATAAATTTGTTTCTCTGTAAGAGGAGATGATCATTATATAATAGAAGTAGTCAGCATCTAATATGTGAAAGGCAGACCAGAGTGGGAAGGAGGAAGGCTGGAGAAAAGACAGAAAGAGGGTAGAGGGACACCTAGGGCCAATTTGAAAAACATGTAATTTAGACTATAAGATTTTGTGTATGTTACATTTACACTGCTCTTATACTAGACATTTCAGTAGAGTGGTATGATTCTTTTATGTCTTAGTTCAATATTTTTCTTATCTTTTTAAATGGTGCTTTTTTCCTAGTTATAAAAGCAATATAAGCTCATATAGAAAATACAGAAAGATATAAAAAAAAGTAAAAGGTGCCCATAAGTCTACCACTCAAATACAATGCCCTCTTCTTGTTCAAAACTGTTTTAACAAAGAGAATTCATACACATTCTTGGATATATAGCTTCCTATCTCCTAGCTACAGGCTGCTCCAGCCTTGCAACCTCTAAACTCTAAGCTCAAGCCTGACCTCTGGTGTCTAAATATTTCTGTACAGTCACTGTTTTATTTAGAGCCAGAGAAAGGAGTTTCAGCCGTAGTGGAAGGGGAGAGGAAAGGTCATATTAGCTTTGGTTTTACATGCACACACACAGAAGAATCTCATGCAGGAGCGTGCCAATATTACTCTCTTGGGGACAAGCATTAGAGATGGTAACTCTCTGCCTCAGGTTACGTGCAGACCATGGTAGATCCTCCCATCCAGGCAGATAGGAGAGACTTTTAGCTTGTGCTTGCAATAAATAGGTAGTTGAAGGGGCTATGCCATATTCTCATTGCATCCTTCCAGAAGAGTGTCGTGGTTGAGGACCTGGGTTTGGGGGCCTGACTGCCTATATTTGAACATAAGTGGATCTACCACTTTCTACTTTTCCAATCTTGAACAACTTACTTAAGCTCTCAGCGTATCAGTGCCTACATTTGTAAAGAAGTAATAATATCATCTGTCTATCTCATAGGGTTGTTGTGATGATTAAACAAATACATGTAAAGAACTTAGACCAGTGTCCAGCATGTAAGTACTCAATAGATAACCATCATTCTGCCTACAGAAAAGGTTGTATAACATACATAAACACACTCCAGCAATATATGAACATCTGTTTCATTGCATTAATCACTGCTTATTTAAAAGGCAAAAAAAGGCATCTCAATTTGCATTTCTTTGAAAACCATGGATGTTGGACAGGAGTAGAGATCTTTAGAATAAGATATAGTGATATTCATACAGCAATCATGTTGCATTTAAAACAAAATTTTATATCAAACATTTGATTATTTCCATTTTTAAAAAAACATGGGTGCCTACCCCAAAATGAACCTCTAATCTTTGTCTTGATGGTATAATTGACTGTATACATGTTGTTACACATCCTATCCTGTATATTATGCTCCTTTCCTGGCCTACTAAGGCATTTCATCCTGATCCACCATTCTGTGTGTAATTTCCTGTCTTAGATTCAATAAATTCTACATCTGTTTCTGACATGCTGGGTTCTCTACTTCTAGTCTCAAATTTTTTGGTACCGTTCCAACAATGTTCGCTAGTAATAAAGAGAAGGGAAATTGGCTAATATTTCTGAATGCCTAAATGCCTACTATATGCCAGGTACTGTGCAAAAAAGGTTATGTCATCTAACTTAATATACTCAGAGAGGTCAAGTGACTTACTTAACCTAAGCTCAACCAACTATTAAGAAGCAGATCTAATAGACTTGTGGTTGCCAAGGGGGAGTGGGTAGGGGAGGGAAAGAATGGGAGTTTGGGATTACCAGAGGCAAACTACTATATATAGGATGGATAAACAACAAGGTCCTACTGTATAGCACAGGGAACTATATTCAATGTCTTGTGACAAACCATAATGGAAAAGAATATGAAAAAGAATATACATATGTATAACTCAGTCACTTTGCTGTACAGAAGAGATTAACACAACATTTTAAATCAACTATACTTCAATAAAATCTAAAAACAAACAAAAACTAAGAGACATTTATCCATGATTTAATTTCATGATTTTTGCCTAATTATTTGAAAGTAGAGAATACACTAGTGATTTATTTAGGGTTTTAAGTAATCATAATTTTTTTTTTAGATGTTGGGGTAGGAGTTTATTAATTAATTTATTTATTTTGGCTGTGTTGGGTCTTCGTTTCTGTGTGAGGGCTTTCTCTAGTTGTGGCAAGCAGGGGCCACTCCTCATCACGGTGCACGGGCCTCTCACTATGGCGGCCTCTCTTGTTGCGGAGCACAGGCTCCAGACGTGCAGGCTCAGCAGTTGTGGCTCACGGGCCCAGCTGCTCCGCGGCATGTGGTATCCCCCCAGACCAGGGCTCGAACCTGTGTCCCCTGCACTAGCAGGCAGATTCTCAACCACTGCACCACCAGGGAAGCCCAGTAATCATAATTTTTATAGAATTTATGACCTGAAAGCAATTGTAATACATTAGATATTATATTGATACAATAAAAGTTTCAAGTTGTTTATTAAAAAAAAAAGAAGAAAAAGATCTAGATTTTCAATCCAGGAGTGGCTGATTTAAATGGTCATCATCTTCTACTATATCATGATGCCTGCAGGATAAACTGACAGTACTAAACTCTTCATATTTATGATCCAAATCACAGAAGTGTCAAACCAGAATGAAGAGGTCTAGAGAATGATGAAATTAGTACCTGTGATTTCCTATTTTCAGTTAATTAAACTTCCTTATGTGAAAAGCACCATCTTATCCCATTCCTTCCATTTGCTCCATAGACATTACCCCTAATATTTTTATATTCTAAATTGACTACTCACGGTATTGGCCTGACTATGGCTGAGGTCTCAAAATTCTCTTGGGAGGTCTTTTCCTTCCAATAAGCATTGAGCTTCTGGGCAAGGGCATTTATTGTCAACCTGAAAGAAAAAGAAAGAAATATGTCAATGTTGAGAATTTGTTGAATAATTTTGCAATCTTTAAGATGCTTCCATTTAAGAGAAACCAGCAATTTAGAATATTCAGCATAGGTCTGAACATCTACACTTTCAGAAACTAGGATGGGAATGTACTGCCTTTGTAAATTACATGTCAAAATGACAAAGTCAGTTGAAAAGGTAAGATGGTCACAAGTCCTAAAAAGTACTGTGTTCTCCAAATTTTAGAATCATGGCAAGGGGAGCTGATATTAGAGACAATGATAGGAGACTAAATTGCAGATAAGTTGTTGGGGAGTTATTCAATTGTCAGATGACTACAGGTAAACAATTGAGGACCAAGTTGAAAGGCAGAGGATCAAATACTGCACCCTATCTATTACAAATCAAACACTAACTTAAAAATGTCTATATAGTTCTTCTTTATCTAAATGCTGATCACAGCAGTTATAGCAACAGGCAACAAAGTCCCCTTCAACCTTCTACTCTATAGCTGTTAGTGGAGGCTATGCCCCAGTTATGGCTCTTGCCCTTTCTCCTTTATCTCTCTTCCCAAATGAACAACAGCAGACCCAGGGTTAAACAATATAATGTGTAGAAAACCTGAATTTTACTTTTAAAAACTGCCAATTTCTAGTGACTAATTCCTATTTAATTCTACAACCCAGGATTACAACTTAATGTAGAGCTGTACACACCTGAAACACTACAAATTTAGTTTTTAGATCTCTTGACTCCCCAGATAATTCCCCAAAGGTTTTGTAGACCTCTTCTCTCCTTAAGAGGAATTCTTCCTTAATCCCACCTTACTCATAATAAATTAGATTCTGACTACACAGAGAAGATTAAATCATATATGAGTTCCCCTATAAACTCTTATTCCCCTCCAACCTACCAATGTTCCTACCTCTATGTTTATATCCTTCCCTAAAGTCACAGATGAAAAACTATTTCTTGTTTTCTCTTAAAATTTTACTTTAAATCTACTTTTTAAAAAAGATTACATGGGATTCTGGAAAGGTGGTGGAGTAGGAAGCACCAGGAATCTGCCTTCCCATCTAGACAACGATTACACTGGCAGAATCTGTCTAATGTAACGATTTGGAACTCTGGAGTCTACTGAAGACTTGTAATTTCCAGGGGAATGCTTGGATGATAGATTGGCAAATTTCAGCTCTTAGCTACCCATCTCCTACCCCAGCCCTGTGACAGGCAGCTGTGCACACATTTCAAGACCAGCTTGCAGGAGCCAGGGTAGGCAAAAAAGACCTTGTCCTCCAAATATTGGGGATCTGTGCTCTGATCTCTGTTTGCCGCTCCTGATCACAGGATAATGTAATCCCATGGTAACCACAAGGGAAATAGCTATAAAATATACACAAAAGGAAATGAGAAGAATTTAAATGTTTCACTACAAAAAAATCAGATAAACATAAAAGAAGATAGTAATAAAGGAAATGAAGGACAAAATATCTATAAGGCATATAGAAAACAAATAGCAAAATGACAGTAGTCCTTTCTTATCAGTAATTGCTTTAAATGTAAATGGATTAAACTCTCCAAAAGACACAGAGAGATGGGTAAAATTAAAAAAATGACCTAAATATATGCTGTCTACAGGAGACTAACTTTAGATACAAAGACACAAATAGGGTGAAAGTGAAAGGATGGAAAAGGATATTCCATGTAAATAGTAACCAAAAGAGAGCAAGGGTAGCTATATAAATATCAGACAAAATATAGACTATAAATCACAAGAGCTAAAATGGTGAAGCAATCCAAGTGTTCACTGATAAATGAATGGATAAGCAAACTGTAGTATATACATACAATAGAATATTATTCAGCCTTAAAAAAGGAAGGATATTCTGACATATGTACATCATAGATGAAACTTGAGGACATTACATTAAGTGAAATAAGCCAGTCACAAAAAGACAAATACTGTATAATTTCACTTATATGAGGTACTTAGAGTAGTCAAATTCATAGAGACAGAAAGTAGAATGGTGGTTGCCAGGGGCTAGGAGGAGGTGGGAATGAGGAGTTATTGTTTAATAGGTATAGAATTTCAGTTTTGCTAGATAAAAAGAGTTCTGGAGTTGGATGGTGGTGATGGTTACATAACAATATGAATGTACTTAATACCACCGAACTGTACACTTAAAAATGGTTAAGATGGTAAATTTTATGTTATGTGTATTTTACCGCAAAAAAAAATGAAAAATAAAGGAAGTAGATTATGTGGTTACCAGGGGTTGGAGAGGAGGGGGAATGGGGAGTGACTTCTAATGGACAAGGTGTTTCTTTTTGAGGTGAAGAAAATGTTTTGGAATTAGATAGTGGTGATGGTTGTACAACTTTGTGAATATACTAAAATCACTGAAGTATACATTTTTAAATGGTGACATTTATGGCATGTGAATTATATCTCAATTTAAAAAATAAAAATAAACCTCTGTTCTCATGTACTTGGGCAAAAAATATTGAGGTGACATTTACATAGAGTAAAATTTATCTTTTTAACATGTAGTTCTATCGGTTTTAACAAATGCATACAGTCATGTAACCACCACCTCAATCAAGACACCATTCTCATGTATTTTGAAACCCTATTCCTTCTTGCAAAAACCTGGCTTGACTTCACTGTTCCAGTAATCTCTTTCCTTTTACTTCCCCAATCCTGGTATGTGGTCTATACCCACTATCTCCTCTTCATTCTCCTGTCTTAATCCCGTACAATCTAGTTTCCACTATTGCCACTACACAAAACTGTTCCTTTCCCCAATCTCATTATTCTATCAACGATCCTGTCAATATGCCAGTCTGCTAAATTTGAGGCTTTGAAGTGATCTTTCTTTCCTCTCTTTTATTTCCCTTATCCCATTATTAATTTATCACCAAATTTTTTTATCTTTTTTTCAGTATCTGTCACATACTTCCTTTCTCACAGCTACTCTTATTTCACACCTTCACCCCACACCTAGATTACTCAAATAGCATATAATCCTTCTTTCAATCTATCCTGCACCGTTTCCAGATTTATCAACTGATATAATTCATGTAGAGCACTTTATAAGCCATAAAGCAGTATATAAGTGTAATGTACTATATTCTTAAGATAGAATTGTTTCAAGTCACCCCTCTACTCAAGAATACACAACGAATTCTCATTGCCTAAAGCATCAACTACTCTATCCAATGTCCCTCTAAGACAGAAGTTCTCAAACTATCTCAGTTCATGGTACCTTTAGTGTCCCAAGTTTTTCATGGCACACTTAGGTCTAAAGAAATATGTACTGGTTCCAATTACTATTAAACGGTTATGTCCAAACAACTTAATAAGTATTTATGTACTAAAATTTAGTGTCCATTTGAAAAAATATATGTATATATTTTAAAAATATTTCTGTTTCAATCTTAAATAGCCACAATTACTTATAATGGAATGGGTATGCCTGTTGGGTATTGTACAACTACTCAAACCTTGGAGTCAAACTGGACACAACTTCCCTCATTTCTTATTCAACACTGATTTTTGGTATTACTTTCTTTTTATCACAGCAATCACAAAAAACCCAGATTCACAAAGATATGATATAATCAAGAGGAATGTAAACATTTTTGTACCTGAAAGTGGGGTGCTACCATAACAAATACCTAAAAATGTGGAAGTGGCTTTAGAATTGGGCAGTGGGCAGAGGGTGGAAGAATTGGAGGAGCATTACAGAAATTGCCTGGATTGCCTTGAATAGACTGTTAGTACAAATATGGATGTTAAACACCCCACTGGTGAGGGTTCAGAAGGGCAGAGCATGGTCGAGAAAACACAAATTTCCTCAGAGTATATCTAAATCATTGTGAACAGACTGTTAGTAGAATTATGGATGTTAAAATTGTTGCTGGTGAAGGCTCAGAAGGAAATGAGGAACATGTTATTGGAAAACTTGAGGGAAGGTGATCCCCGTTACATACTGGCAGAAAGCTTAGCAGAATTGTGTCCCACAGTTATGTGGAAAGCAGAACTTGTAAATGATAAAATTGGACATTTAGCTGAGGAGACTTCCAAGCAGGCTGTTGAGAGTGTGGCCTGGTGGCTGCTTGCTGCTTATATAAAATGTGAGAGGAAAGAAATAAATTGAGGGAAGAACTGTTGAACAAAAAGGAACCAGGACTTAATGATTTTGGAAATTCTCAGTTTATCCAGACTGCAAAAGATGCTAAAATTTAGAAAGATGCTCTAGAGAAAAAGCCAAGGCAGTGGCTGGACAACCTTTTGCTAATATCTCAGGAAGATCAAAAGGTCAAAGTATTCAGTCACACAAAAAGCTCTCTGAAAAGATTAAACACGTGAATCAGATCTCCACCACCATCTCAGCAGAAGCCAAGAACAGAAATAGGATTATCTAGGAAAGACATGTCAAGAGTCTCTTGTCTGATGGAGTGAATATCCATGATATATACTTGAGACCCATAAGGTTCTTGAGAATGGTATACAAGGACAAAACTGCTAGATTGGACTGAAAGGGACATAGAGAGTATAAATGAAAGAAGGCAGTTAGACCCCCAAAACTCTAGAGTTAAGAAACAGGCTGATGAAACTACTCAGCTACTAATACATGCTACCCTTCAAGAAAAAGGAAAAATGAGTCTGTGGGTGGAGCCATGAGGACAGAGAACAAAGCCTTAAATCCAGAGGGTGGAGCTGAAAGCCCCAGAAGAGTATTCCCAGGCCTTGAAGTTTTTTTTTTTTTTTTTTTTTTTGCGGTACGAGGGCCTCTCACTGTTGTGGCCTCTCCTGTTGCAGAGCACAGGCTCCGGATGCGCAGGCTCAGCGGCCATGGCTCACGGGCCCAGCCGCTCCGCCCCATGTGGGATCTTCCCGGTCCGGGGCACGAACCCGTGTCCCCTGCATCGGCAGGCGGACTCTCAACCACTGTGCCACCAGGGAAGCCCCAGGCCTTGAAATTTAATGGAGTTAGCCTGGAAATTGTTTGGAATCTGTGATTCCTTTTTCCTTCATTTTTTCTCCCTGTTTGAACTGGAACATCTATAACTGTTATCCTATGCCTGTCCCACCATTATATTTTGGGAGTAAATACGAGAAAACAAAAAGACACACATCTGCAGATGGAGAGGAATTTTACCCCAAAATGCATCAGACTCAGAGTATCATCCATACCTGATTTAGATGAGGAGATTTGGGAATTTTGAGCTGATTACATTAAGAGTTTAGACTGAGCTGATGTAAGAGTCGAGACTTTTGGGGATGTTGGGATGGGGTAAATGTATTCAGCATGTGTGATGTAAGTGGATCTTAAGGGGCCAGAGGGCAGACTGTAGTAGCAGAAAAATGGTCCTCCAAATATGTCTATGTCCTAATCCCTGAAACCTGTGAATATATTAGATTACATGTCAAGGGGGAAATCAGGTTGCAGATGGAATTAAGGTTACTCATCAGCTGACCTTAAGATAGGGAGATTACCTTGAATTACCAACATAATCATTAAGGGTCCTTAAAAGTGGAAGAGTGAGGCAGAAGAGTCAGAATCAGAGAAGGAGAGCGATGACAGAAGCAAGGTCATCAGAGTGTTATGATGTGATGACGCAGCCCACCACTGATGGCTTTGAATATGGATGGAGGAAGAGGGCCATGGGCCAAGGAATACTGGCAGCCTCTAAAAGTTGGAAAAGTCAAGGAAATGGATTCTCCCTTAGAGCCTCCAGAAATAAATGCAGCCTTGCCAACACCTTGATCTTAGCCCAGTGAGATCTATGATGGACTTCTAACCTACAGAACTCTAAGACAATATTCCAGTGTTGTCTTAAGGCACTAAGTTTGTGGTAATTTGTTACGACAGCAACAGAAAACAATTTCTATTGCTTAGGCAAGAGTCAATATCACTGTATTCCCCTCGAAAATTTTAAACATCCTGTGGCTCCTCTGTGAGTTCATTATGTGCACCTTGGCACACAGTTTGGGAACTGTGGCTCCAGGACAGGGGTCAGCAAACTACAGCCTGTGGGGCAAATCCGGGCCACTGCCTGTTTTGGTAAACAAAATTGTATTGGACACAGACACCGTTCATTCCTTTATTGTCTATGGCTGCTTTCCTACTACAGCAGAATTGAGTAGTAGTGACAGAGACCATACGGCCTACAAAGCTTAAAATATTTATTTCCTGCCCCTTCACAGAAAAATTTGCCAACCCCTGCCCTAGGACAGGGCCATACTCTATCCATCTGACTTCATTCCCCTTCACTCTACTTACATCCCCTTATCCCCACTCCCCATATTCTTCCCACTCTGAGTTGCTGTCACTTAGCTCACGCTATAATTCCATCCTGGAATTCCCTTCCCTCCCTTTTCTAAACCTGTATCCTTTAGGCAAATCTCAAGTCATACCTTCTACCTAAAACCTTCCCTATCTGTTCTATCAGGGAATGTTTCCTATACCATACCACTTAGTTTTGATTGATCAAACAGCAAGTTTATTGCTCTCTAAACTGTTTCGTGTCTGTGACAATCCGTCATTACAATTACACTGTGAGCTCCTCAAAGACAGCAACCATGTCTCAAATTTCTCTGGAAAACTCCACAAAATCTAGCCACTGTGTCATGTACCAGTGAGGTGTTCACTTAGTATGCGTTGACTGCATTTCTTTAGCTGAAATTCACTCTAAAAATGTTATAAGTTTGAGCCCTGATAGTTGTAGCTGAAATCTGATATCTACAACTATTAAAAGTGATATTACAAATGATTTATTTGTAGACATTCCAGCAGTATGATGGCTGGTATCTCTTATAGCGGTTTTGAAATGTATAATACTCTTAGGATGAGTTTGTGATAGCAGACAACCTTCTCTAATCGCCCTCTCAAATTCCCTTATATTTTAACTAAAGACCTTTTTCATTTAACATAAAATAAATTGAGTAAAAAGGGAAATGCTGCCAGAATTGGGATGAGTTATGCAAATTTATTACCCTCAGAAGACTCTGTATGCAGGATAGTATACTAGTTTTCTGTTTTTAATAAAATGTGTAGCAGATATTAAGCTACTTAAGCCAGAAGTCCCATATGTTTAGCTGAATAAACATACTCTCTATAGAATATCTCCATTTGGTCTCCCCTGCCATTACCTCAAACCCATCATACTGAAACAAAACATCACAAACCAAGCGTCTAATACCTCTAAACTTTAAAAGCTAGATTGGGGGGTGGCGGAGACGGCTTAAGAGGATGTTACATAATTTTTAATATCTAACATTTGGATTTCACAAATCTTAACTATTTGGTTAATTACCAGAAATTCTCTATTCCTTTCACTCAAGAGAAACAGAATGACTTGGCTCTGAGACTTTTGTCAAACTGATGTCATTTCTACACTTTCACTCTTGTGAGTCAAGTCCTAGTCAAAGATCTCCATTATGTGCCAGACTCATATTTAAAAGAGCATTTTACTTAAACTAAGGGCAGGTAGTTATTATAATCATTGAGTAGCCCGAGTGACCAAGAACCAATTACCTTGAAATTAATCTGGGGTTGTCATCCAAATAGTTCTCTGTCAAATACTAAACCTAAAATTCTTATGGTTTCATATAAACTAAGGCACAACATTTAACTAATTTTATTACAGTTTTGGACACAAAACAAAAGAGATTTGGGGAAATACTTTTCCCCCACTCTAAGAAAAGATTTGCTACTTAGATTTCTAGAAAAATGACACCAAATGTCCTCATGCCTTCTTTCTCCATCCTCCCAGAACACCCTTTGCCCTTTCAAATACTTCCCTGTGCTTAGAATTTCCTCCCCCTCTTCATCCACCTAGCAAACTCCAATTTTTCCTTGAAGTTTAAGCTCAAACATATTCTGCTCTGTGAATCCCTTTAGGCATATTTAAAGCTTCTTCCCATTTGGCATACATCCCCTATTAAAGCAACTATTCTATAGGTATTTAAGTTTCTTATTTACATATATCTCGTCCTATTTGTTCATAGGCATCAAGGATTCTTAACTTTCATTCTTATGTCCCTAATACCTGGCACATAGGAGATATCTCACAATACTTGATGAAAGAAGGAATGTATGATCCACCCCTCCCCACAAGTTTTAAAACAAACTATTATATCCTGGCTTTAGCAACTCCCTTCTTTGTCTCCTAAAAATATCCTTGCTGGTTCAGCCTCAATGTCAAGTTCCTTTCTGATTCTTTATTGGTCTTACCTATTAAATCTAGATGCTTCCGGGAAAACACATGTTTTTCCTGCTGCTCCAATACTTTCCTCTCAATCTGTTCACTGGCTTCAAGGAAATCTTTCGGAACAAACTTCAAACTGCTGCTTTCCCCACAACATATTCAATAACTTCAGATCCACTCATCTCTTTTCATTAAGATCAATTCCAAAGCTCTTTGTTTCACCAAAGTATTTTACTAAATAACCCCTATGCTCTTTCCCTAATTTTTAAAGTTAAGGTTTATTTCAATTGGGCTCCATACATCAGGTATCAGTAAGCTTTTAATTTAAAAATCAAATCCTTTTATCTCGAATCTTGGAAAATAGATTTAAAAGGATTCTCAGTTAACTTATGTGGCTGGTTTTTAGAGATGATTTTAGAGGTTTCAGAGAATAGAATCATATCTGAACAAACCATCAGAAACACCTCAAGTTGGGAGTGACTCACCGGTACTCCTTGGTGTACTCAAAGTCTTGTTTGTTGTAGGCAGGTTTTAAGAAATTGCACTCAATGACTCCAATTACTCCCACACCTTCTCCATGAGTTGGCTTACAAGAAAAATATTAATTTCAACACTTACATTACTGTTGACTGCCTGGAGGCACTTCCTTTTGATTCTAAACAATAATAGAAAGGTTACATAACGTTCACGGGCAAGGAGAGGCCAGGAATATCTAGAGAAACACTGAGAATGTACTCCAATAGACTGCAAGTATTACAATGAACTGGAACCTCTGGCAAATTACAGGGCAGAGATTTTTCAAACTGTGATCCATAGATTTCCTAGGATTTTCCAGAGATTAATAGCCATCTCTACTTCACCCACACTACCTACACTTTCATCTGTTTTATATTATGGGACTGCCAGAAGATTTCACTTGAACAAAGAATGACAATGCTAAAAAAAAAAGTCCAGGTTATATACTTCTGTTCTAAGGAACTAAAACCAAACTCCAAAAATTTAAGGATGCTATATAAATCACACTCCATTAAAATAAACCATTTTTATATATGTATGCCACCAAACAACTGCTAAAGAGAGTCAGACTTGCAGTATTATTAATTACAAGTTGATACAAGAGATTTTTGGATTTAAAATCATTTTTGTATACTTTAATGGAAGGAACTGAGTCGAAGTGTAATTAGACTGGCAAACAAACAAGTTGTATAAAGATGATATAACAATGAAAAGCAATATGGGCTGAAAACTAGCTCTCCTGGGTCATATGTAACTTTGTCCTACTGTGTAATATAAAGCAGTTTATCATTCTTTGTGCTTTAGCAATCTTATCTGTAAAATAGGAATGAATGGGATACTTGTGGATATTACTACTTTAAGTTGTCATCAAAATTTTAAGATGATGGTAATATTTGTATAGTTCAGTTATAGAGTACTTTTGCATAATTTATCCCATTTAAATCTCTCAACCCTGCAAATTGTAAGGTAGGCAGAGCAAGTAAAATTACTATTGTTGTTTCCATTTTACAGGTAAGGAAATTGAGCCTCAGAGAAATTAAACAATGTAGCCAAGATTACATGGCTTTTAGGTGGAAAAGCCAGGCCTCAAATCCTGGTCATAAACCACTACATTTTATACATCTTCCACGATGCCTTACTGTCTCCCCAAGAAAATGGAAAGAGCTACCTCAAACATTAATCAAGTTATATGCATGGCAGAGTTGCTGGTGCTCTAATTCTACCTCTTATTAACAGCTACCTAGAAAATGCATTCAGTAAAACTCCTGGGTTGATTGACATCTATGAAGAATGAGAAGTAGAAAGAGCTTTTGAACACAAGACAGCTCACTGGTAACACAGAATTCCAGGATCAGATTTAACAACTATCTCAAGATGAGTAAAAAGCCATTCATTAGTCTATCCCTTTTGCAAAATTTAAATCCTCTTCCTACTCTTTTCAGCCTTCTATGACAGAGAAGCATTAACTACTCACCTTCACCTGGCATCCCACCTTCTCAAAAGACTTTATGAGGCGGTTGTTATGATACATCATTACTCCAAACTGGTTATTATTCTTGCAAGAGAACCCAAAAGTTATTTTCACCTGCTTATTCTGAGAAAAAAATCATTAAGGAGACAAACACCAGGAACTTTAGCACACAAAATTTTGCACTATATTACAGCAAAAAACATCAAACACCATTGTATGTAAACTGGTATAACCTTTCTAGAAGGCATTTAAAAAATCAGTAGCAAGAGCTTTAAAAATATTCTTAACCTTTGAACAAGTAATTCTCTTTCAAGAATTTATCCTACAGAAACAGTCAGAGAAGACCATAAAGGTTTATGAGTTACAGAAATTTATCAGTGATTTATAATGGCTAAAAAAAACATAAATAATTTAGATGTTTGACAATAAGGGAATGACTAAATAAATGTTGGTGTATCCACATGGTCTGTTATGCAGCTCTTAAAATTATGTCTTTGAAAAGTATTTGGGAACATTAGGAAATGTTCAGAAAAACAAGTATCATCTAAAAATATATACTATAAATGTATACATTGAAAAGACTATAAGAAAATATATCAAAATACCATCAGTGATCTAAAAATTCATAAATCACAGAATGTTTCTTAACCCTTGCTAATTGCTTAATTTGCTGCTAGGTAAGATACATGGTACAACACAAATTCACACAGTTACATGCAATAAGGTAAGTCCGGCTAATCATACAAAACACAATGAAAGCAAAACCATGAAGAACCAAACCACTTTTAAAGGTAAAGGGCAATAAATAGCCCTGTTGTAATATATTTCATGGGAAGAAGTTAACAAGCTTGGATAAATGAAATAAAGAGAACTAAGGATTATACATAAAACATGAATAATTTATGAGTTTTTAGCAGCTCCTATTTGATTTAAAAACCAAGGTAATAGAGTGAGAAAGATAAAGGAGATAGAGAAACTGAGATTTTCATTAAAACAAATACTAAGAAATCTTCATGTCCAAATGAGTTAAATGAAAACTTATTTTTGTTACTTTTTCAAAAACTGATCTCCATTACCCCCTCTAAGTAACAAGCTACTTGCATCAAATCCATGTGACAAGTGGGTCAGGTATGATATGAAGACATGATATGAGTGGGTACATTAACAGTAATGTTTGGTTCAGAACATATACTGTTCTGGACTCCAGAAGCTCAAATCAAATCTCAAATAAGACCCTATTCCAATGAAAAAACAAAACAGGGCAAAACTGCCCCAAACAAAAAACCAAAATTCTACACCATAAAATTAACATTTTAAAGATAAAGACAGTAAAATTCTTTCTGTTGTGTACTTTTAAATTCTAAATTATGGGGTGGAAGTACACTGGGGTAGGAGATTCCCCAAATTAGAATAAGGAGAAAGGACAAGAGGAGAGAAGGAGCCTTTGCTAACTGAACTGAGGAATAAATAAGTCAGCATCAGTAGTCTTTTCCCTCAGTGACTTTAGGGGAAATTTTATTAGAAGTTTCATTTTACTCATGCCTATACTGAATTCGTTTAGCCCAAATTCTAATAGGGAAAGGTAACCAGTTTAATGGGAAGGGAGGTTGAGAAGAGCTCAGGTACATACAGAATGCATGCATAGGAGGTACCCTGATAGAAACCCACAGAAGAAAGAAGCTGGAGGTAGAAATGTGGTATATCCTGAGACAGTAGTTGAAAGTCACTTCTTTAGACTGGCTCTGTTAAACCTATGGCACAAAGATCCTAGCTACATAGTGATATTATAACTAATTTACCTACAGATGCTAACAACGTTAGCTCTGGCTTTGTTAAGCTGGGTTTGTTTAGGGCTTTAAAAAAACCTTTCACAGTAGACAAGGGTTGTGTTCTTCAAAAGGAGAAAATCAATCTGCTTATGAGTAACAACCATATGGCTATTTAAAAAAGGGAACGGCATTTTCTAATTTTTGGTCAGGGGAATAAAGACAAAGTAAGCTAGATACTGACTTTGATAAAGCAAACAGAGTGTGAACATGTTTCTTGGGCAAAGAGCTGAGCTTATTACTAGAAAATAAATTACAAGAGCAATTCTTCATAACTGCTTATGAACTCTCACCCTTTCAAAGACTTTTTTAACCCCAAAATCCATCAACAAAGATGGACCTAATTTCCAAAGCTCATCTTAAGATTTCCTCAAGTGTCTGAAATCCATTCCCAGGGCAATGGGGTGGGGTGGAGGGTAGAAGTGAAAATGAGTAAGTACTTCTCTGAGTGGCTGCCAATATGAGAAGTACCAAGAAATCCATGTCAAATCTGTTGAAGATTTATCTCACCCTAGAAAATCAACTTTTGATGTCCAATCTCCTAACTTTTATCAACGTAAGTCTGGACTTGTTACAGCAAAAATCATAGTATGTCCAAAAGATGAACAAGTTGTAGTCAACATTTTGCTTATTTCAATCAATGTAATATATATATATATATATATATATATATATATATATATATATATATATATATATATATATATATATATAACAAAATTCCAGTACAAACCAAACGGTGTGGATCAGTCCTTATAGCAGAGATTCTAAAACCTGGCTATTCATTTAAATAAATAAATATTTCTTATTAAAAAAAGAGATTTCAGAATCTACTGAACCAGAATCTCTAAAGTCTCAGGATGCTGTATTATTTTAATAATTTCCAGTTGATTTCTGATAAAATTGGCACACAGATTGGCATTCAACAAATACCTCCTTAGACACCTAAAATAGGGTTTGTACTATAACACACATTTTTGAATTGGAAAAGGAAAGGTTTCTGTTTTTCTGTGCCCACTTGGAAATCTAATCCTGAAACAAAGAGGTCAGCTTCATGTAGTTGTAAGGATACTGTGAAGGTAGGTTTATATATATCATATCCTACATTGGCCAGGCTCTTGGCAATCATCTGGGTAGTCACCTTCTTTTGACGCAGAAAAATTTTCATTCGTGGCTTCATATATAGAATGCCACAAAATGCCTATGGAACAGTGAAGGGAAAATTATTACACAATATTGCCAATTCTACTGACATCCCTGTTGCTACCATCTACTGACTCTGCTAGCAACTGAGATCTAATCTGGGCAAATATTTGACTCAGTTTCTATACCTCGTTATTCTAAATCAACTACCACACTAAGTGCTACTGACTATATTAGCTACATTGTTTCAGTGGAGACAGTGAAAAGGAATCCTAGCATAGGGTCAAAAGGTTGTCATCTTTATATAACTAAAGTGAGATCTTGTTTTATAATATTTTCATGTTACAGGGTATCTTACCTCTCATTGTTGAAGAAAAACCACTCTTACTCACCCGTAAAGAATACTCTGTTTCTGGCAGCTCAGAGGTAGTGCCACCAGTCTCTTTTTCTTCTGTGCCAAAGTCTGATACCAGGATATCATACTGATCTGTATCAAAGTCCAACTCAGACTTTCCATCTTTATTTCTGGGTAAAAGAGACAAGTACCAATCTAACAAAAACTGGCTCCAAGGACAAAAATGCACTAGGAACCCAAGAGAAAAGAAACAACATGAGCCAAAACTCAGATACCTATTTCTTTCCCTGAGTACCAATTCAAAGGAACTACACATTACTTGCTTTGAAGATCACACAATATTTAAGGGCCTTTCCAGCCTAAACAAATCTACTAAGTTTCATAGAGATGTGATACAAAGCACAGAAGGAAAGAAAAAAAAAAAGGAAGGTGGGAATGTCTGTGATCTGATAAATCAAATGGATGCCAGCTATCCTCGAGGCAGGATCTGGAAACAGATCCCAACTTTCTGGGTATTGTTGGGTAGGTCATTCAACATCATTTCCCCCAAATGAATAGATAGATGAATCAAAACCTACTCTTTCTAACTTTAGCAGTAGTATAAGGACTACTAAGATTTCCCCAGATCTAATTCTATTTCTTAGAAGGAAAAAAAAAAAAGGTTGTGACAGAAACAGCATACACTTGTTAGTCTTCTAGAATTACCATTTAAATATAATAGTACTCATACTGTTTTCCTTAGGACCATTTCTTCTCAAAGTCCCTTTGGGTCACCTAAATATGGTCCATTCCAAGACCCTGGGCTACATCACTAACAACGGCCAGGGAAAAAAGGCAAGACCTATCTTTGTTACTGGAAAAAATGCAAAACAAATGATGGGTTACAGAGAAAAAATACGTATCCGAACAATGGTCCCCCAAATTTGTTCTGTGGGACAGCAGTCCCCCAAGATACTCTTAAATAAGAAATAAAGAGATAAATAAAGCCTGTATAATCAAATAAAATTGAGAAACAATTCCTCGCTCCCAGAGCCACCTCAAGCTCTAGGGACACCTCCCTCATACTGGAGGTTTCAGAAGCTCAGAGCTGCTGTGTTGAAAATGTAGCTCCTTCTTCAGGGCTGAACCAGAGCCACTATGATACGTATCCTGTATAAAGCTCATGTCACTATAATAGTATATCCTGTATTTTGCAGGATAATCCTGACTCTTGCTACCCCACCCCACTCTAACGCAAGTACTCTGAGGAGATTCCCTGTCCTCTCTGGTGCTCACCATTCACCATCCAAGGAAAGGAGGTCTGGAGAAACATTTTTTTTGAAATTGGGAAACACTGCATTCTACATTGCTCTCTTAAACGTTTTCAATGTATTTTGAAATAACATTAGCATATTAAAGCCTCCGAGAAGTCCTACAATAAAGCAACATGGTAATCTTTGTTTAAGCCAGCTTTTTCCAAAGTTATTGGACCACAGAATCCTTTATTTATATAACACCTAGTACCATATAACTGAGAAACAATATACAAAGAAAAAGTCTGCTTATTGTGTTTAAATCACTGGAAATGGCTCATGAAAATGATCCTTTATAATATAAATTATATTACTTGAGGTTTTCGCAGTAGGACACAGGAAGATGTAAATTACCTTACTTTTTTTCTTTTTAATGCAAAGTACTTTCTATATAAAGCAGCATGGTTTTTATCTAAGTTTTACCCAACTAAGAAATGAGGCAAAATACTTGACCTATGGAGAAAAAAGAAGAATGAATATATCTGATACTCTGTTCTATTAAACATAAGAGTAACACCTCTATTTTATATTAAAGGTTTTTAGGTTTCAGTGGACACTGTGCTCCATTTAACATGAAAAAGTTAAACAAATGACATATCCCAAAGTATTTCTAGGTTATTTTATTAGCTCTAAATACATGACCTGAAGCCAGCTTCATTATAGTTCAAATATATCTGCTTTGAAGATTTTTCCACTTCTAATCCAGCTACTCTGAAAACAGTAATACAGAGGTCCTTATTATTTAAAGATTGTATTGTGCTTTGTTACCCTAATTTCTCTTTCTCTTACTTCATTTTCACTGCAAATAGGTAAAATAACTATCATTGACCTATCTCAAAACAGTGTCCGTGAATATAAAATAGATATTTATAATGGATTCTGAAGATTTTAGAATAATGTTGAACTGTCTTGACAGTAATAGCTTCAGGATATGTATGTAGGTCTCCATCTTATCAAGCTCCACGTTTTACCAATAAGAAGCACTGTCTCAAACAGAGCTGTGCTTCTAAGAAGGTTAAGGATAGGTGTGCAATGATATACAAACATGTATCAAAATTTATCTACTCTGCTTCTAGAGCGATTTATTAAAATATGCTTCATCATAGTGCTTTTGCTTATTAGAATCTATCACTCTTGGAATACTATACCTGCGGATGTTCCAAATGAGAACACGAGTGCCTTTTTTGCCTGGGATGGCATCAAACTGGGACAGCAGGTCATTTTCACTGTTGAAAATTGAATAGTTCAAGATGGCTTCTAGGCTGGGCAAGGAATCCTCCGTTATAATCATTTTTTGTAAAACCAAGTATAGTCAAAGAAAAATTAATATCTTAAGAGGATGCTATCAGTCAGGAAGATCGGCCTTTTGGGTTGCCCGTTTAGACAAAATATAGACATATAGATATAAAGCATGGGCATTACTGCTACAGAAGAAAGGAAAGGGGGGAAACGCAGAAAGGTTGTAGAGACAAAAGCCAAAATCAGTTATGCCTGAAGAATATAGCTTCAAAGATATAATGTAAATTAAGACAGTCCTATACTTAAGAAATAGTTCAAAGGCTGAATTTTTCAACTCTTTGGAAGCAGTGAGTTCAAACTTTATTGCTATACTGCCTGCGTAAAGACACCTGGTGTCTAACAGAAATAATAGCTTGTCCAGGTATAGAAAAGTGAGCTATTCAGCTGTCAGATAAGCTGATAAATGGTATGTTTCTAGGAGAGTGACGCAAATGTAACTACCCTTAGGGGGAAAAAAAAAAGAGAAGGCCCTAGGGAACTTTACCACAGGAGTGGTGGGAGTGGGGAGATAGTATATAGATCAAATCGCCTAACAGTGAAAACCGCAATATAATTCTAAGATTCTGTCAATGATCCATTTATTTAAAAAATATTTAATAGGGTGAAATTCCAGTTAAATTTAAGACACCTGAATACCTCTTTAAATATGAAAACTTTTGATAGCTGGATTCGACCTGTAGAAAGAGGTTTCTATCAGAATAGTCAGATTAGACTAATTTTTAACTAACATTTTCCATTTCCAGAAAGGATATTGTTTTGCTGGTTGAATGGAACAATTGGTACAATAACTGCTTGGGCCTGGACACATTCCAGATAGGTCTGTGATAGGAGTCCAACAGTGAGAGTACCCCCATTCTTGGTGAAGACAAGAGCATCCTTTCCTAGTCGCATGGAGCCTGACTTGAAACCATTACCAAAGACCCCGATGGGACACTGGCTCTTCTTTATTACTTTGTCTGTAAAGCCAAAGCTGTAATTACACAAGAAAAAAGAAATCAGAAAGGTAAAAAGCATCCTAAGACAGGTAGGCAGAATGTCTGGCTTTCAAATGAAGACACTTATAAAAAGTCCTTCCGGGCTTCCCTGGTGGCGCAGTGGTTGAGAGTCCGCCTGCCGATGCAGGGGACATGGGTTCGTGCCCCGGTCTGGGAAGATCCCACATGCCGCGGAGCGGCTGGGCCCGTGAGCCATGGCCGCTGAGCCTGCGCAGCCGGAGCCTGTGCTCCGCAATGGGAGAGGCCACAACAGTGAGAAAGTCCTTCCTTTTTTCTTCCTTTTGGTATTTCTGGGCAAAATTATTAAGTTAAAAACATAGGAAATAACTACAGGGTAATGGGACTGATTTTCCTGTGTGGTCTGTGTGTACATAAACGCTTCTGCTACATTAGAGTCACACTTTATAAATGTAAAGGCGGCCTCTTTTCACTCACAGAGAGAGCTGGAGAAGGCCATGGGGCAGCTGCCTTTCTTGTCTAGATAAAATAGCTGTGATTGCTAATAGTAAAGTTAGGGGAAGATGAAAAGGGTGGTTATCTCAGAGTACACCCTAGAGAGGGTAACAGGAGTACCAGATAACTGGCACTAGCACTAGTCAGAGGTACTAGGCTAGGCATCCCTAACCTGGTCATATCACTCTCTAGAGATCTGTAAGTCAGAGGTTATATATCTTGACAATTTCAACTATTCACTCAAAGGATAACACTTCCAGTTCTTACCCTCTGCTCCATCTGCTGGGACAGTTCATTGGAATGTAGCCAAGGGATAAAAATAGGTAGTTCTGCCTGTGAATATCAGCAAACAGCTGCAGTATAAAGTCTCCCTTGTTTTATTAAGGGCCTTTCACCGAGCTACCTCAACAATCTCTGTAGCCCCTTATGATCAGCTTAATCTGGGAGCCAGATCCTTTCTCTTTCTTATATTTTCCGTTCAAACACATAACAAAATGACCGAACCAAAAAAAATTAAAGATATGAAATCTAGAAAATGATTATTATCTTCATGTATCTTCTCTCATTACAAATGCAACTAATTTTTTAAGGATTAGTTCTCTCTAGATGGACTAAGTTTACAATGTTGTACACTACCATTCATTCAATAAATATTTACTGAGTACCTACTATGTGCTGTGCATCATGCTAAGCACTGGAGACACAACTGTTAGTAAAAGAGACATGGTTCTTGCCCTCATGGTTTACAGTCTAAGGAAGGATTTCGTATATTACAGATTAGATGCTTCTCCAACATCAATAAAATAGATGTTCTACCTGCCATGGCTGAGCAGCTTGGCCTTGGCTCTTATTCTTTTAATTGGGTTGAGGTGCCTGATTTCTACTTCCTGGAGGCCGGGGTTTGTGTTCACTTCCTGAGGAAGGGGTACCACCTTTTAATTTTCTATTTCAAAGTGTTAAACGATAACATCATTGTGTCCCTCTAGAGTAGACACTTTATAGGAGCTTTGTGTATCCAACAGATAAATCCAACCACATAAAAAGGTAATTTCTAGGACACTAGGTCCTTTGAAGATACCAAAAGAGCATTGAGCTTCTGCAGTCTATGGGTCTTAGCATTCCAGGAAGTAAACTTAAAGAAGTTGGTAAGATTCAGGCATTCCTTTTCCTCCTGTGGAAGAATTACCTAAAAATGATAGGGTCGTTAGGAGGGTTAAATGATACACTGTATGTACAATATATTATAACTTATAAAGTAGTATTCAAATTTTAATTTTAAACTAACTCTAGAAGTCATTCTGAGAATTGTCATGTGCTATCCTCTACCTCTACTTGAGATCTAATATCATATCTAAAACTCAGGGCTCTTCATAAACAGTAATGTTACCTACCATGTGAAATGGATCTATAAGGTTATTTGGACTTAAACCTACTCTAATGCCACCAAAGCTTCAATTAGGTGCTCAAGGGGAAGTGGTGAAAATAGGGAGACTATATTACTCCCTTAATTTCCTCACCTTTCCTGCCTGTTCTGCCATCTAGCATGTCTTTCTTCCTTTGTAAGTATAAACTTTCATTGTGTTATGGTTTGGGGAGACTAAATGACTATATAAGGTTGAGAAGATAAGTAGTGGGGCAGGGCCAGAACCAGAAATGGAAAAGGATGAGAATAATGAGATGAGAGGAGCTGGAAGCTCAGTATGTTGGTGTTGTTATGTTACCCTTAACTCTTCCCGTGTGTTCTTTTATTCCACTTGCATTCCCATATTAGGTATTCTATTTAACTGAAAATCGCAGAATAGATGCCAGATACCAATCAAATAACTACCTAATATAAAACCCTTAACAATAAATAACAGAATTGTAGGAATGTATCTTATATAGTTTGGTTAGACAGGTGGTTTCTCTTCATTAAGTCCTATTCTATCCTCTCGTGTAATAGACAACGGTGTTTACACACCAAGGGGGCTCTTTGAGTGGAATCCAGGAAAATAGCAGCTTGCTCCCAAGTTCCTTAAAATGTCAAGATTCTAGAATCTAGAGGGGTAAATTTAAATTGGGACTCTGATCAATGAAAAAAAAACCTTAGCAAATTCATGGACATACAAGGGCAGGTACTGCTGTTCCCTAAATACACTGGTGATGTAGTATGTTGTATAAAATAATGAAAGAATGCTAAGCACACTGTTATTCTCTGGCTGTTGTTTTAGAAGAACAGATCTACTAGGAAATGCAGTTCTGATCAGAGGTAGCAAATACCTTCAATCCATGGATCTGTGGCTGCTTTTAATCCTTGACCTTTAAGAGAGGTTTTCCAACTTGCTGAAAAAGGCAGCTGAATATATAGACTAGTTGGTTCACACACTATCCCCATAAGCTAAAGAGAATTAATTGTGGACCTTAAAGGAATTTAATGATAGGCTTTTTCTTTTTAACTTGATTTTCATGGGATTCTGCATTTATGGGAGAAACTGTTGTTTCAGTTACATAACTATCTTATTAGCCTGAAAATATAAGAGTAGCATAAAAAGTTGGAAAATGTGAATAAGATTATAACAAATGTTACAGGTCAAATAGAATTTCTGTAGGCTTAATAATTGTGCATAGTTACCTCTTATTTTTTTCCAAATACAAAAATAATATGCCTCCAAACCACAAACAGAAAAATTAATATACTTAATAATAATTTTCAAAGTTTCCTCTAAAGTTCAACTATTTTAAAACAAATTGTGGTAAGTGGAATCCCTGGGGAAGTTAGAATTGGACTAAATAATCTTTTTTAAATAAATGGGACCTTCTAACAGATTCAAGTTTATTTTAAGATATGATCAGAAATAAAATCCAACACATATAAATATACATAATCCAGGACTCACTTAAAAAATTCTCTAAAATTGAACAGACTTGTGGCTGCCAAGGGGGAGAGGGGTAGGGAAGTATTGGGAGTTTGGGATTAGCAGATGCCAACTATTATATATAGAATGGATGGACAACAAGGTCCTACTGTATAGCACAGGGAACTATATCAATACCCTGTGATAAACCATCATGGAAAAGAATATGAAAAAGAATATATATATATATATATATATATATATATATATGTATAACTGAGTCACTTTGCTGTACAGCAGAAATTAACACATTATAAATCAACTATACTTCAACAAAAATTTAAAAAACTCTCTGAAATTAATTTTCAAATATGAGGAACAACTGCCAGCTTAAATTAATGGGAAACATATTTGGCATGATAATGCCAAAAAATCCTATGGCTACTGTAGTTCCTGCCTGATTTTTGGGAACAAAACATCCTTCATATCTGAACTCAAATGTCATTTGTTCATGATAGCCTTTTTTTTTTTAAACATCTTTATTGGAGTATAATTGCTTTACAGTGGTGTGTTAGTTTCTGCTTTATAATGAAGTGGATCAGCTATACATATATCTATATCCCCATATCTCCTCCCTCTTGTGTCTCCCTCCCACCCTCCCTATCCCACCCCGCTAGGTGGTCACAAAGCACCGAGCTGCATGGTAGCCTTTTTTGATTCCACAGACTAGATTAGATCCCTCCACTATATACCCTCATAGAAACTATACTCTTCCTTCATAGCACTTACCACTAGTGGAATAACCTATGTAGTTGTATTACTAGTCAATTATTTTATATCTTTCTCATTAAACTGCCAGCCCCTTGGCAATAAGGATCATGTCTGTCTGGTTCACCACTTTATCTCCAGTGACTCTCACAAAAGTGCTCAGTAAAAATTTGTTGAAAGAATCTGGAACAAAAGTTGCTGCAATTATTTCGAAACCATCCTCCTCCTTCCTCTTGCCTTGTAATTGTAAGCACCAAGTCTCACAGATGTAGTTCCACAGACAAAATAGAAGGTAGTAAGATTTGTCAGGCCCACTATTTGACACCCATGTCACCGGGATAAGGTGTGGGGGGAAGGAACCAATAAGAGAATAAGTGATTTTAGAAAAAAAACTAGTACATACAGAATTAGACACATAAATATTTTGGTCCCCAAATCCTCTTTTTCTTTATATAAAATATTAATTTTAGGAGATAAAAGTGAGGCTATAAGTTTAAAAATAGGGCCAACTCCATACCTTCATCAACATATTGACCGCATTCTTATCTCACTTCTAGAAGTTTTCCTCAGATATTCTTCAAATTATAAGGATCTGAGACATAAGGTCCACAGATTGCTGAGTGGTAAAACATAACCAAATTTATAATTGGTTATGTCCAAATTTCACTTCTTTTCTTTGATGGATCAAAGGGATTTCCCTACAAACAGGGTTATACAATTAGAATACCTTCAAAGAGAACTACAACCAAATGAATTTTTTCCATTTTTATAGTTCAGAGCCCATTCCCTCCTCCACAGAACCCCTCCACTGGTACTCATGCTTCACATGCTAGTTCAGGAAGCCTCATGGAGAGTAATCAACCTCATCTGCTAAAAAAAGGAAGAGAGAAGGAAGGAGTTGAGGAAACACTCATCTTTTACTGAGTGATATGTGACGATGATAAAGTACAAACTTACATTCTTAACTACAAACCTTTTAAAGTAATTAAATGAACTGACAGTGGCAAGAGAAATCTGTTATCACCAGCTTCAGCAGTTAGAAAAGAGAATTTCCTAACCCTGTAATTCTACTGCAAAACTTTCAAAGATTATGTGTATGATGTCCTCTATTTATCTTTCGTGGGCCTTGATTATACCCAGGCATGTTCATGGTTCAATCCATAAATTGTTCCAACGCCAATACTCCTGACCTAAGAGTGAATTTAAGTTAATATAAGTTTGCAAAGGTCTTAGACCAGTGAAGACCTCCAGGTTTTTACCCATGCTGTTCTTTTTGCCTGGACTCTCATCCCTTGCCCCCCTGCTTCTTTACCTCATTGAATTCTACTACTCACCCCTTAGATCTCAGCTTAAATATCACTTCATCTAAGAGGCTTTGCCTGACCTCCTGGATCAGATTGGGCTCCCCTGATGAGTCATCTCATTGTATCCTATACTTTTCTATCATTATACCTATCATTTTTTGTTATGATTATTGCTTGACTGTCTGAATTGCCAGCTAGACTCTAAGTTCTGTGAGGGCAAGAAGAGTGACTATTTCATAACCTGTGTCCTAGCACATAACAGCTGCTCAATAAATATTTGTTGAATGAATAAAGGGAAAGGAAAATTGTTAAGCCTTAAATAGAGTTCATGAACTCAAGACAAGAGAAAAAGAATGAAGACATCTTTACCTGAGCATTCGGTGTAGTTTATGAGGTGTCATCCCACATCCATCATCAGTAAAGGTCAAACAAGATTTATTCTTGACCTCCTCAACATCTATAAAGACCGTCCTGGCGGATACATCTGGATCTACAGCATTATCTGCAAAAGGTAGAAATCTGTGATATTAGATCTCTTTTTCTAATATTCTATTAAAATCTCTAGTTCAGTGCCCCTAAGGCATAGAAACTGTCCTTTATTCCCTTCATGTGAATGTCCCAGAAGGGAGCAGGGAGCATTAATGGTATAGGGAAAGATAGGTATGATGGCAGATGGGTTTATGAAGCTGATTTCTAGATTTCATATGATGACTGATGTGCAATCTGCTTTCTCTCTTCAAACTTCAGAGACTGTGGGAAAAATAACTCCTCCATATACTTCAAGCATTTTGCTCCATTTTCATCTTATCACTTCTTGTCTTTTTAGCCACTTTACTGCTCACAAAGGTATACAGTAAAGGGTGATTATGGAGAAGAGTTGAATCTGCAACTTTGGTACAAATAGGTACATACCACACGCGTTAGAGTTTATTGTGAAGATTTTATTTTTTACTTCTTTTTTACATCACCTCCTCCACTGAAGAACACAGATATTATCATCATCCTTGTTTATAGCCTAAGAGGCACTGAAAGAGTTACAGGTTCAAAACCAAAACACTAACTGTCTGCCTAAATCCCAATGATCGTAGTAAGCATGCTTAGAGGAGTGATTCTGCTTAGGCACTCTGTAATAGTCTTGAAGGTGAGGCTGTTTAACCCTCATTAAATGGAGAACATAGAATTAAAGTAGGAAATATAAATACAGAAAGTTTCACGATTCTTTCTGAGTTAGGTCTTCACAATGGGTTAATTATTTAAGACTCCAAAGACATCCAATATAGCCATATTCTAACATATGTGCCATGTCTACAACCCCAGGGGGTGCCATTGTCTAATAGCCACATCTTTTTGCCACAGGTGCCAGTTTACGTAATTGTCAGTCACTAACACATGTGGTACAAAAGTCTCATTAGGGCTCACTGGCCCAAGTGGGAGGGCAGTTTGTGCAATCTGTTGGATAGGTTCCTTAAGCACTCCTGTCTTTACTAGCTGTTTAATCAAGACAAAGACCTTCCCTTCCACCTGTTTCCCTTTCCCTGGGATCCTACACTGATTTACTGATACTGATACTGATGTGGCTGGGCTGAGAGATCCAGGTAGGGTTCTGGTTGTATACTCGTCCCACTACCAATGTTCAGATCATGGCATTTCTCTACTGGGAACCTCCCTTACAAGCAAGAGAAGTATCACACATATTCAAAATATCAGTTTTTATAACACGATTAACAGTATCAGTTACAACCACTTAAATGTGTGGAATGTCCATCAAATAAAACAAGACAGATTAATTTCAAGGGCCACAATGGTGTTGCCAGAGTCACTGATAAAGCTGTCACTGATTGTAACCCAAAAAGTCTTAACAGCAGAAAGGCATCACCGATAGCCCCAGAAGGGGGTTAAAAGGTCTGATATAGTCAATCTTTAAGGACTAGGTGGTGCCAAGCCTTGTGGCACGTGGTAAATCGAGTGGGTCAACTTTTGGCAGGAATTTTAAGTCTGACATGCGATAGTGGCTTTATCAGAAATACAGTGCTTTACTTTGTAATAAGAGGCAGCAGGTTTTTTTCTTTAACTGACAGAAGGATTCAGCATTGTGAAGCTGCCTACATTGTTCCAAGAAACTACTTGGCAAGCAGGCCCTGAATTGTTTTAGAACCTATCAATCACTCCTACTGGAAGAAAGCCAAGGCCATTGAGACTGATACCTTTAACTTGTCAACCAACAGGACATCATTTCTACTTTGAAAACTTGGGACATAGAGGAATTTTTTTCTAACACTTTATGAACATTCACAATTCAAACATATAATACATATCAATTCCAATCCTGCATTTATAAAACTACATTCAATGAACCAGCCTGCAGGCCTCTCACCAAAAAATCACTTTTATTTTTTCCCTTTTTACTGTAAATTTCACCAGGTACTTTTTTACAGAAACATACCAAAGAGTTTTAATACAGGCATTTCAGGAGTTACAAGGTAATGGCCAGGAGAAACTAGACCTTTTATCTCCTTGGCTGGAAATGGGTGGAGTACGGGGGTGGCATGCCAGAGGCCAGGGTCAGCTGAAGCAGCAGGGAAGGAGAGATCAGCAGACAGGCCAGCAACACAGTAAGCACAGCTTTGCACTTACTTTCAGTTTTAAGTGGCCTTTCACTTGGCCTCAACAAATGAAATTATAATAATAACAGATTGGCCTCAATAAATGAACTTATAATAATAAGGCACCAATCTGGTGGCTGGCTTTAATCTTACCTCTTGCTGCTTAACCTTCCAAAAATTTATCAACACGTAGCCCATGCTATCAAATCCTAGGGAATCGGTCTTCTCCCATGGCCCAGCCCATCTAGCCCGTGAACAGGTAGGGCAGTGAGAGAACCCCTATTCCTCTCACTTGGCCCACCACTTAGGTGAGAGGGTAACAGGGAAGACCCAAATCTGACTACATGTTGGATCTGTTTCTTTTACTTTAACCTTTGCTTTCCTCTGCTTTTGTTCACTAAAAGGATACTGTCTATACACAATGGCCTGCCTGGGGAATCCTGCCTCTCTGCCTGAATGTTAAACCAAAGTGCCTTTGTTCAGGGAAGCATCCTGACCCAGTCCACCTGTGGATGGCTGCAAGAAAGAAGAAATGAACACATCCCTTGCCTGAGACTGGCCATTCCAGAGGATATTTGCAAAACCTATGGTCTTTTTACTTTACCTCCTCATCTCCTCCCCCTTCTGTTCTATAAAAGATATTGGCATCCAAACCCCAATAAGATGGTTCTTTTGACACCCTAGTCCACCATCTTCTCCATCTGCCGGCTTTCCGAATAAAGTCATATTCCTTGTCTCAACACCTCGTCTCCTGATTCACTGGCCTGTTGTGCGGCGAGCAGTCTGAGCTTGGACTTGGTAACAAGAGCTACACTACCAGATCCTGGGATGTCTTTATTCCCTAAGCTGGCCCACACAACCTCATGTGCTACCAGATCCCAGTAGTCTTATCTCTCGTAACCTGGCCCATGCTACCCTCAGTGGGAGGACTCTACCTCTAACTTCCCTCACCCACCACTTAGGCAAGAACATGAGAAACCAGACCCCAGGGACTCTATCTTATCCCCTAACCATCTGACCCCTGATCTTCTAAAAGAGCATTGTAACTGAAGCTTCATAGCTCATCATAACCCGGGAAGCAATGAGAAAGTGTCCCATGACAGAATCCTTGGAGAGACAGGATGGCGAGTGGGAGATGGCTTTGACGCAGCGCTTCCTCCCATGTCCTCCTGTTGCAGGGGAATGGCCTTTGAGGATCCTGTAAGGTTGTCAGGGCCAAGCTGCAGCCCTACCGACATCCTGCAAGTATCAAAAACTGTTCTTGTCTATAATTAAGGTCATCAACTTCTGATACAAGGCTATTCTTCTTCCTCTGTTTTCTCTGTCTCTCTCTGTCTCTGTCTCTGTCTCTGTCTCTCTCTCTCTCTCTCTCTCACACACACACACACACACACAGTGTCAGCATTCAAATGACCACAAGTTTGAAATTTCAGTCATTTTTTGTCCTCCCTCTCTCTTACCCTATACATCCTTAGGCTCTCTTACACCTTGCTATTGAATATTACTATTGCCATCGACACTTTCTTAGTTTACAGAGTTTATTCCCTCTCATCTGGATTATTTTGATAACCTCCTACCTCGTCTTTCAAAGCCACGTCTCTCTTTTCTCCAATTCATCTTATACAACGCTGCAAGATTAACTTTCCTGAAGCACAGCTTTGATCATGACATTCCCTTGCTCAGAAAACTTCAGATTAAAAGCTCAAATACCCAAGCCTCCCAGTCACATTTCGGTCCCAGCCCACCTTCCTAACTTTATTCCCCGCTTGGTACTTGGAGTAAAAATGTCTGTGTTTGAGTCCTGGATCTGCCACTTACTAAACACATAATCTTGGAAAAGTCAATTAAATTCTCTGAGCCTCTGTATTTTTATCTGCAGGCTGATAATAATAATGATGATGATGATGCCGTCTACCCCAAAAGGTATAGTTAAAAATGTATTTATGAAAGCTCTATGTAAACTCTCTAAGGACCTATAGCTTTGACTATTCATGAACTCCATGCTCCAATTAAACTCAACTACTCAGTATTCTTCATGCCTTTGTTCATGCAGTTGTTCCTTTTGCCTGGAATGCCCTCCCCTCCCCACACCCATATCCACATGTCCCAATCCTTCAAATCTCAGCTCAAATGTCACCTCTTCTCCAAAACCTTTCCTAAACCTCCTCTTCCTGGTAAGCTGGAAGTCATCCCTCCTTCCTCTGAACTCCCACAGCACCCAATGTGTCTATCTTTGCTGATATATCACTTTCTATCTTGCAGTTATACAAATAATAAACCTTCTGTACATGTTTTGTCTCCCCTACTAGAAGATGAACCTATGTTGTATTCATTTTTGTACCCACCACAGTGGCCTTGCCCACAGTGAGTGCTCAATAAATATTTATCGAATGAATGGTTCACCAGAAAATTAATGCATAAGTGGAGGAGAAAACCATGAAGGAAAACCTAAAATGAAAGCTTTGGATTACCTGCTAACACTTTGCTCTCCCTTTTCCCTATATGACCACAAATAGCTGTGATTTGGTTTTAAAATCTGTGTGTTTGTATGTATGTGTGCAGGGATGTGTGCGTATGTATTGATATATAATACACATGTATACTTGCACTTATACGGGTCAGCTTAGGCTAGAATTAGGTTAAGTTAATACTTAAGGCAAAAATCATACATATTCAAAATTACAAATGGAACTTTTTAAATCACCCATAAAGTTCAGTACACAGTACAGCATAAGTGCATGTGGTTTTGCACAGTGCCACTGTGAGGGAACAACACATTTCTGTCTCTCATTTCCCACTAAGCAAATTGTTACTTTTTCCTCTCTTTTTTTCTTTTTTGTAAGTTACATGCACTTAGATCTCATTCCACTATGAGTTTCCCTCAAGGCATGGTGCAAAACCTTAAAAATATAGTCCCTGTTCTCTAGGATTCAAAACGTGCCAATGTCACTTTCCCCCCTTCACCTTCTAATGAACATACATATTGTGAGCATTCTGTGTTATGGTCAAACTAATCATCAAAGCTCCCCATCACCCTTCCAAATAACTCTCCTGACCATCTCCTCCTGCTGCCCACTGACTTCTCGCCCAAGGCAATCCACACTGCATGGCCACAGCGATTGCTTAAGTTGTAACTGGGGCTCATCTGGGGAGCTTTGAAACCATTTTCAAGATTTTGTTCTGTGCTACCTTGCCCCATAAACATCTCTCCCTAATTCCAGCTTTTGTAACATTTGCAATGTGCTGCATTTTGTCCAGGAATGTTTTTCTTCTTTGCTTTCCACACAGTATTTAGCACACTGCTGCAAAAGCTGGTGTACTTGGCTTCAAGGGATCAACTGAAAACGCTTTAAAAGCAAACATCGGTGGAGCGAGAGGTTAAGTGCTCAGTATTCATTCCAGCGGTGTGAGGGCGCTCGTGGACCGCGGACCCAGCCCTCCGCAGTCGCAGGGAGCCAAATGCACTCGTGTCATCTCTTAAGAGATGTCCCATCATTCCCAGACTCTCTGGTCCCAAAAGTTAAATAACTCCGTCTTCCAGACCTTTCTTCATGCCCCTTTGCTAGCTTGGCGTCCTCCGTCTGTCGCCGGCCCCCGTGGAGCCCAGCTGCCTCAGGGCCCGATATTTTTATGCATCTCCTTTTGATTATTAACTAAGTTATCCTAAAGTGCCCGGAACATCACGAGCCAGAGAGAAAAACCACACGGGAGTCCTAACTCTTAGGACACACCTTGTTTCTTCAGCTTAATCCGCGGAACCTCGTCCCTGGCGACAGAGCCGACCCCCTCCTCCGCCTGCGGAGCCGGGGCCGGTCCCGACGCCCCCACCCCAGCCCCGGCCCGCCCCGCGCGGCTCCGCACATTCCTCTCGCGTCCGCGGCACCACGTTGGCACCGCTGCCTCGGGCGGTCGCGGCCAGGCCCGCCCTCACCACTCACCTAGCAGCTCCGCGATGGCACTGAAGGGTCGCGTGTGGCTGCTGGAGTTGCTCTGCAGGTAGCGGGGGCTCATCTGGGGGCGAGAGAAGGTCCCGTCCCGCGTGAGGCCTCGGCCCGCCGGGCCCTCCCCGCGCGCCCCCCGCAGCCCCGGGACCCGCGCGCGCGTCCGCCCCCTCGGGCCCCCGACCTACCGTGCTCAGGCGGATCCCAAAGGCCTGCGGGCCGCCGCCCGGCCGGGCCAGCGCGCTGCCCGGCGCGCCAGGGCCCGCGGGGGCCCCTCGGTACAGAAGCATTTTTTTGGCCGCCACGATACTCGTTTGCCGCCGCCGGACTCCTTGCCCGGCCGTCCCGGACTGGCCCTCGCTAGCTCCCGCTCGCAGCTGGCGGCGGCCGTCCGGGACTGGCCCTCGCTTGCTCCCACCCGCAGCTGGCGGAGGCGGGGCGCGCTCCAGCCACCTGTCCGGGACGGGAGGGGTGAGGCCGGCAGCGCCGCGCGGTGGCCCCGCCCTGTCAGCACCTCTCCCGACCCGCCGACTGCTGGGCCGGCCGCGGGGCCGTACAGAAATATGGCGACCTCCTGACAGCCGCTCCTTGATCCCCGCCCCTAATTAATTCTTGGCGTTTGCCATAGGCCAGGCCGCCGAGCGGGAAAGCGCGGGGGGAGGGGGCGGACGCGTGGGGAGGGGCGGGAATGAGGCGAGGGGAGGGAGAGGGTGCAGGGATTTCTGGAACAGAGTCCCAGTTAGGCGGTATGACTAACGGGCAGGATAAGACAAGTCTTACAAGTTCTAAAGACTATAGTTTTGCTATCTGGGGAGATAGCAGGCTCGCGTGATGGGAAAGCATTCGGACTATTTTGCCTCAAATGCCTCCAGAAACAGCCAGAACTTTCCAGAAGGCAATTGGCAAATCAACTTCAAAGCTTTGCAAGCGCGCAGGGAGGCTGTTTATAAAAGGAGAAATTGGAATGCACTTAAATACCCCAAAGTAGGGAATGGGTTAGGTTATGCAGTATCCATAAAATGGAATACTATGCAGTTCTTAAAGGCCGTATTTGTAGATGAAAATTTATTCATGTGGAAAATATTCATGAGGGAGTTAAGGAAACAGGAGGTCACCACATATTGTGTAACGTGATACCTTCTTTTATTGGAAAAACAAGTACATTTATACATACATATGCATACACACACACACACACACACACACACACACACACACACACCCTACAATGAGAAACACCTGAAATGATATATTTCAAGATGATATCTCCAGGTCTGGAATTATGAATTTTTTCCCTTTTTTTTCTTGTTTGTATTTTCTAGTTTTTGTACTATTAAACATACACTTTGATTACAGAGAAGAGATTTTTATTTTTTTAAAAAAAATAATGTTCCCTGGTACAGGTGAACCATTATTTGACCATTCCTCTGTGATAGTTCATGTTGTTTTCCATTTATTTATTTTTGGCCAAAGAAAAAAGTGCTGCCTCAGACATCCTCATGTACAGATCATGAATTTCTGGTGCAATTATTTCTACAGAATATTGTTGTGTCTAATAGCATGTGTGTGATTTACTCTTAACGAATACTGTAAGATGGAGGCAACTTGCCCTCCCAGAAGCAGTTAGCGATTTTGCCACTTTCATAGCACTACATGGCCTTTTTTTTTTTTTTGCGGTACGCGGGCCTCTCACTGCTGTGGCCTCTCCCCTTGCGGGGCACAGGCTCCGGACGCGCAGGCTCAGCGGCCATGGCTCACGGGCCTAGCTGCTCCACGGCATGTGGGATCTTCCCGGACCGGGGCACGAACCCGTGTCCCCTGCATGGGCAGGCGGACTCTCAACCACTGCGCCACCAGGGGAGCCCGAAATAGTATTTTTTATTCAAAAGATTGACAGAAAGTTGAAAGATCAAAGCCATGTAGTGGCACTTCCCTAGTGGCACAGTGGTTGAGAGTCCGCCTGCCCATGCAGGGGACACGGGTTCGTGCCCCGGTCCGGGAAGATCCCACATGCCGTGGAGCAGCTAGGCCCGTGAGCCATGGCCGCTGAGCCTGCGCGTCCGGAGCCTGTGCCCCGCAAGGGGAGAGGCCACAGCAGTGAGAGGCCCGCGTACCGCAAAAAAAAAAAAAAAAAAAAAAAAAAAAAAAAAATTTATCTCCTTATTGTTCTAATTTGCTTTTCTCTTTCAGTGTAGTTGAATATCTTCTCAAATGTTTATTGTATATTTATATCCTTTGAGCATTATTTCCCCCATTGGGTCCTTTGAATTTGTCTTTTTTTTTGGCATCTTAAAAATTTTTTAAATACCCAAAAGTACAAAGAATGATAAAATGAATTCCCAGGTACTTATTACTCAAATTCAAAAACTGAATCACTTTGCTGTACACCTGAAACTAACACAACATTGTAAATCAACTATATTTCAATTAAAAAAATTAAAAAAAAAACTATCAGGGCTTTTCTGTATCTGCTTTATATATTCTTGTATTTTTTTATTTCTGTATTTTAGAGCAAATTTCAAACAGCATGTCATTTTATCCTATATACTTCATTGTCCTCTAAAGATATGGACATTTCTAAGATATACAGCCACAATGCCACTTTTGCACTAAACAAAATTCATAACAGTTCTTTGATGTTCTCTAATACCCAGCCATAGTCTGATTTCCTCAATTATCTAAAAAAATGTCTTTTTACATTTGGTTTGTTTAAATCTAGATCCAAACAAGAGACACACATTGTACTTGGTTATGTGTCTTAAATCTACTTTAATCTAAAACAGTCTCCCCTCTTTTTTTTCCTTCATTCTATTGAGTTGTTGAAGAAACCAAGTCCCTTGTACTGTTGAATGTCCTACATAATCATTTGTCTGTTTACTTATTTTTGTTGTTACTTAGGTTGCTCCTCTCATTAGAGGAATAAAGTTGACATAACTATAAACCAGAAGTTGGCTCTAAAGCCTTCAGTAGATTCCAGTACAAAGTTTTTTAAAACAGGAATGCTCAGAGATGGTGCTGTGTACTTCCTATTGCAACACATCAGAAAGTACAGACTGTCTAACAGTCAGTGGTGTTCAGATTGATCAGTGGGTTCAAGCAGAGGCAGCTTGAACGTTCCATTGTAAAGTTTCCCATTGATCTTTTACTTTGTAGTTTCATCAATTGATGCTCATTGCCTGAAAAAAAAATATTTTATTAGGGCTGCAAAACAATGATAAACTAATCTCATCATTTCGTGTAATTTATTAACTGAATCCCTTTGTACAGAATTTCTCCTCATCAACCATGGCTATTTGGTTACTCTGAAATACAATTCACATAGGAAGGGCAGGATAAATGCTTAATTCTTTACTTTTAATTGACAATTCTTAAAGAGTTGGTGCCTGTGTTGGATGCCATGATGTGCCAGCCCATCTCCCATTTCAATAAAGGGCTTTTTGCCTGAGGTGCAGAGAGCACTGTTGGAAAGCTGCCTCTGTTAGCCCCTTCAGGGATTGCCACAGGTACAGAGAGTTGCCTCACTCAAGGTCACAAAGTTTTCTGGGGCAGCACACAGTGACTGACCAAAGAAAGGCTATAGAGGCTTGACCATCTCAGCTCAACTTGGGATAATTTGGAAGGGTCATTGTAACTCCAGATCTCTCTGTGGGGTTGGCAGAGGCTGCTGTTAGGCTTACAGTGCATCTCAACTTTCCCCTCTGCCCAGGACTGCTCCTTCCACAGGTGTTATTCCAAAAGACATCACTTAATAGGCATCTTGCATGCTACATTCTGTCATAGAGTTGGCTTCCTGGGGAACTCAAATTACGACACACGAAACTGAGTGTTATCCAGGAAAGTCAACACGTAGATGGGATTTGGGAGCTAGATCACTCACTGCCCAGTTGACAAGGAGGACCACATCACAGAGGGGTAGGTGGATCACAGATAGCCCCCTGCCACAATGTGGCAGTCCTATTATTGTTAAGACTTTCACCAGGTGGTGAATTGGGATGGTATACTGGTAGAAGGGGAGCATATGATCTGGTGTGATATATCAAGTATTTGAGAAACAGGGTGAAAGAGTAGCTATAAGACCAATAGAATTTGGTGGTTATTGAGCGCCAAAGAAGATTAAATTCTCAACGGAGACAGGTTTGCTGTGTCAAAGTCAGGATGCTTCCTGGGAAAGAATAGGACCCTGACATACAGTTTGGGGATATCTAGATGGATGCCACCAAAATCTTGAATCCCCAGATTTCGCTGAACCCTCTGAGCCTGTAGAATTGGCCTGACTTCCCTACTAATAGTCTCCCTGCCCCTTACTTGGAGATGATGCAGAGCTTCTCCACCACAAGACAAAATGTACCTTCACTTCCCCTCTTGGCCACTAGGCCTATAACAAGGTTTAAGGCACAGCATGAACATGCTAGGCTTGAGAAGGGAGGAAAGTAACTATGCCCCCAGGAGCTGCATGGCCTAGCCTGCATAGATCGGCAGGACCTAGAAAAGTACGCATAAAATTGGATTCTGAGATCGCTTCATCAAGGGAGCTAGACTATAAAGTTGGAAGAGGAGAGTTTATCAATGTAGGAACACTCCATGGAAAATAGGATTTAATACCCTGGCAAGGACCACAAGAGTTGGTGCAAACGCACTACTAGGACAGCTCCTAGAGGTATAGAAAACATGATGATCCACGCTAAGTGAGGTCGAAATGCCAGCATTGCTATGGAAATAGTGGAATAAGGGATGAAAAGATTCAGAAGTGAGCATATTAGAGTGGACATACTGAAAAGACTGCAAAACACAAACAGAAAGGCACAGGATACACCATTTACCACGGCTCTGAGAAGCATGCTGCTGAGAGGGCTACCAGCACCACTAAGAAATTCAGTGGTGGTTCTCCTCTGTAGGTTCGGCCTGTCCAGAGGAGAGGCCATGACAGTAGGCTCACTATGTCAGTGGACACTGTAGAGCTCTGAAAAGACAGAGACCCTATGGATGAGTGTAACCATCAAAGTCACGTGGGTGCAATTATCACAATGAGTGCAAGGTCGGTGGAGAGACTGGTGGAGAAGTTGGTGGAGAAGCCCAAGGAGCCTGAAGTGCAGTTATGGAAACCATAAATAGGACATGGCATCCTAGGGGAAGGATAAATGACCAGGGACAATAAATGTCCATTCTGTGGCCTTCATCAAAAAATCTACAAACAGTAAATGCTGGAGAGGGTGTGGAGAAAAGGGAACCCTCTTGCACTGCTGGTGGGAATGTGAATTGGTACAGCCACTATGGAGAACAGTATGGACGTTCCTTAAGAAACTAAAAATAGAGCGACCATATGACCCAGCAATCCCACTACTGGGCATATACCCTGAGAAAACCATAATTCAAAAAGAGTCACATATCACAATGTTCACTGAAGCCCTATTTACAATAGCCAGGACATGGAAGCAACCTAAGTGTCCATCATCGGATGAATGGATAAAGAAGATGTGGCACCTATATACAATGGAATATTACTCAGCCATAAAAAGAAACAAAATTGAGTTATTTGTAGGGAGGTGGATGGACCTAGAGTCTGTCATAGAGTGAAGTAAGTCAGAAAGAGAAAGACAAATACCATATGCTAACACATATATATGGAATCTAAGGGGAAAAAAAAGGTCGTGAAGGACCTAGGGATAAGATGGGAATAAAGACACAGACCTACTAGAGAATGGACTTGAGGACACAGGGAGGGGGAAGGGTAAGCTGGGACAAAGTGAGAGAGTGGCATGGACATATATACACTACCAAACGTAAAATAGCTAGCTAGTGGGAAGCAGCCGCATAGCACAGGGAGATCAGCTCAGTGCTTTGTGACCACCTAGAGGGCTGGGATAGGGAGGGTGGGAGGGAGACACCAGAGGGAAGAGATATGGGGATATATGTATATGTATAGCTGATTCACTTTGTTATACAGCAGAAACTAACACACAATTGTAAAGCAATTATACTCCAATAATGATGTTAAAAATAAATAAATAAATGTCCATTCTGGTGAGGTTTTAACCAGCACCCTTCTGGTTGGATTATGGATGGACCAAGCATCCATAATCTTCCTCGCACGGTGACCCACTGCCATTTCTCCCTCTCAGCCCAGCACGACACTTGTGAAAGCCTTGTTTGGCCCTCACTCTTATTTGGCTCAAGTCTTGGAACTTCTAAAAATGCCCGTTTCCTGGCCTTCTTCTAAGGTCTGTGGTCCATCTGTCTCATTTGCTGTGGGGCATTGTGAACACTGAACTAAGTATTGGCCTGTTTACTACTTGGGGGATTTGATGTTTAAACAAAAGTTTTGTGTCTTCCCAAGTACTTGGCCTCCTGATTGTTAACTGGGGTCAGAGGCCTCCTCTCAGCCCCTCTCCAGCTCCCCAAGACAGAGGGGTGATCCGGAGGGGCCCAGGGAACTGTTGAAAGTCGAGGGTTTGGTCTCCTTTGGGCCTCGCTGCCACTGTACAGCGATAAACAGAAGCAGCAAAGGAATCCATACAAATTCCATCACTGTGGCTCCACCGGGCTGTAAACAGGCCATAATGCGAGGTTCCACATACTCCACCACCAAACAGGCTGCAGTGGCAGCCGACACATGGTGGGGGAGGACTCCAGTGAGCAGATCCTGACGGTGGGCACAGCATAGGTGCCAGTTGTGAACCCCTGGGTCTTGCTGCAAAATGAAGAGCAGGAAATGCGTTAGCAGGGTGTGGTGGGCCCTCTGAAAACCCCTAGCACGCCTCTCTGTGTCTTGGGGCAGAGCTTTAGTCCTCAAGGCCAGCCTCACCTGGTCCAGGTCCTTGGGTTCCAAGCCCTGAGCCACTGACGTGATCTCTTTTATTTCAGCCTGGTCCAGGCTGACTTCCCCTAGCCACTGTCCCAGGCAAGTGGAGGAGCCTGGAGGGGCCAGGAAGGTGCCTCGCATTTCCTCCTGGCGGATGAACCTGTAACAGCTCTAACTGTTCCACGCACACATGTACTCATTACCGTGCAGGGCACTCCTGGCGCATGAGGGGCATTTCTCCTAGCACCCTTTGACCCAGTCTCTAAGGTCACTTGTCCCAAATCCCTGGATGGATGTTATACAGAGAGAGCCTAAGAGGAATCAGTGTGGGAGGTCAGCCAGGTGTGGTAGAAATGTCGAAAGTCAGAAGACATGGGCTCCTGTCCCGAATCCACTGAATTGGCCTGTGACCTTGGGGAAGCATCACGGGCTGTGTTCCCAGGGAAACAGAGTGTGACACAGAGCTTCGCAGGCAGGAGGATTCTTGGGGAGCAACGTCAGGCTCAGTACCTGTGGGGAGTGAAGAAAGCAGGAGCAGGCAGAGGAGGAAGTTGAACTGTGATGCAGACACAACATGGGGAGCTCTGGAGCCAACATGACCCCTCAGAGAGGTCCTAAGTTGTGGTAAAGGAGCCAGGGCTTTATGTCCCTGCGTTGACCAGTCAATAGATGCAGGCTGCCACCTGGGATGGATGCACAGCCTTGGGCACGGTGGCTCTCTTCAGCTGAGGGTCATTCCCGGTGAGGGGCTGGGCTGTGTGCTGTCAATCACCAACAGGCCCTTCAGCTGGGGAATGAGGGCTCCAGCACGAAAGGGTAGGGGTGGAGCTGGGCGGTGCCCCACAGCATCCTTCCAGCAAGCTACTTCCCTGCTTTGGGCCCCAGTTTGCTCATCTGTCACATTCCAGCTCCAGGGCTCTGTGATTCCACGCCCTCTGCTCTTACCCCCAGGACTCCCCCTCACTGGGGCTCTTAGGCTACACCCAATTTAGCATCCCACCCCTGCTACAATGTTTGCAACAGCTCCTCATTGACTATGATAAAGTACAAATTCCTTGGGTGACTTTCAAGGCCCTTCACAATCTAGTCCTGATCTATCCCTTCAGCCTCCATCCTCGTTACTTACTCTCCATGGCAGATATTTTGTTTCTATCATGATTTCCCTGAAAACACTCTCCCTCCTTCCTCTGCTCTTTCAATAAGGATGCATTCGTGAGCAGGGTATAGCGGAAAGGGCTTTGGAGCCAAACCTCAACTCAGGTCCCGCTCTTATCAGCTGTGTGACCTTAGGCAGGTCACTCAAGCTCTTTGAGGCTCAGTTTCTTCATCTGGAAAAATGAAGACTTTTTTTTTTTTGATGTCTTTTTCCATTTGTTTGTTGTGAGAAGGAAATGAGGTAACATACATAAAGGACCTACTGCAAAGCCTCTTCCCTTTGTTGAAACAACTGAACGTAAATAACATTACCCAATGATTAGTTTCAAATATATTTAGAATGAGTAAATGCTGTATATAATTCGGTGCTTTTCTCACTAATCCTTAACAAAAATCTAGTCACTCAGAATTTTTAGTCTGGTGCCAAGTAAATAGCCAGTCTCTGCTCAGGCTGCTCCTGGTCTGCATCTTTCTCAGCAGCCTCTCTGCCTCAGTCATAAGAACACAGAAGCCTTTTTATTCTCTTGGCCAAGAGGCACCAGTCAGCATCACCTGGGAACTTGCTGGAAACTCACATTCTCAGCCACCACCACCCTAGACCTAACATTCAGAAGCTCTGCGGGTGGGCCCCGCAATCTGGCTTTTCCCAAGCACCCCTGCCCCAGGAGACTCTGATGCATGCTCAGTTTGAGAACCACGCCTGCTCTGCAGCCTGGGGCTCACCTTAGGCCACGTTCCCTCGGGCTTATCAGTGCTACAGATCCATCTGCCACCCAGAAAGAGGGAGGCATGACTTGGCAGGAGTTAGACGACTCCAGAAGAGACCAGGCCTTTGACAGGAGGTCCCGGGCGTAACCTGTGCTCTTTGGCCACTGTAGGCTCCCCAGGAGCGGGTTGCTGAGCTCTGCCCGCTGAGCTAGAACCTCCTCCAGGGCACACGGGGCAGTCCCTGCCACTGGGCAAGTCTTCCCAGGACCAGAGACTCCTGACCTTCAAGCCTACTCAGCACAGCCCCTAAAACAGTGGTTCTCAAAGTGTGGTTCCCAGACCAACAGCATTAGTACCACCTGGGGACATGTTAGCATGAAAATTCTCAGGCCCTGCCCCAGACCCATAGGTGATTTTGATTCAGGTTCAAGTTTGAGAACCACTGACCTACACTATGCAAATGCAAACTACTTTAACTTCATTTGCTTTTTCAGCTGCCCCATTCTCTCTACTTCTTTCTTCCTTACTACACAGAAGATAAAAATGGGAGACAAAAACATATTGATAGAGAGGGTATACAAAACCCTGTTTCCTAATTAGAAGGAATTCCCTTTCCACTTCACTCTGAATTTATCTGTTCTGACCAGTCATTTCAAATAGGACCCATGGCTGGTCTAACTCGATTTACATTTAGTACTTATTTCTCCAATGGCTTGTTGTTAGTGGTAAAAGCTTTGGCACGTGAAATAGAACATTTGGAATACAATATGAATAAGCATTTTTGAACAGAGATTTAGTTTCATTGCAGCCACTGGCATGATGTGCTTTACAGCTCTAATTTCAGTTCCAGTTGTGAAGACTTGAGAAAGGCAAACAGATTTCAGAAAATAAAGGGCAGAGGTGGGGGAGATATACGCTCCAAATGTCATATCAATCAGAGATCTAAATAGATCTAGAGAGCTAAATTAGGCAGTTTTATAGCCAGGGGAACAGGGAAACACAGTGCTGGAGCATAATTAAACTGTGGAGTCCTCACCGTGGAAGGAGGGGGCTGGAGGACAGCAGGGTTGACTGAGGGCCTGGATAGGAGAGACCAGGGATGGGAAGGGGCTCTGAGGGAGGAGCCCAGAGGGCAAATCAGGGCCAAGGGCTCAGCCCTGCGGGCAAGTAGCACAGAGGACTAAAGGACTTCCCTTCCCACAGTGATGGCTCCACAGAGTTCTTGCTGGGAGAGGAATGGGCACTCCCCCACTGTACCTGCCAGCCCGAGGGAGGCGGCAGGAGCAAAGTGCTAAATGGGCCTCCTGCTCTCCCTCCCAGCGCCCCCAGGACTCCCCCTCACCAGGCCTGTGCAGCTCCATCCCTTTTCCCAGTTATGGGGAGCATGGCCGCTTTCCTCCAGCTCAGTGCCAGGCATAAGCCCTTCCTACAGAAAGGCACTGTCCTTTCTGGGCTTCGTTGGCTTTTAAGTGAAATCTTTCTCCTCCTTTCTCTTCCCAGGGTCTTATCAGAGGCCTGAGCCGACCTGCCCCAGGACTGGTACCTCGGTCAGCACAGAGCGCACGTGTGCTCTGTGATTGTGAATTCCATGATTTCCATTTTCCCATCGTGACAAACCTGGGCCGCACGCCTCCTGGCTCCGACCTGACAAGAATCCCAGAGCATCCCAGGGGAAAGGAGAGGGAAGCTGCAGCTACCTGGAGGGGCAGGAAGGGGGCACCTATGGCGGGGGGCCGGCTCTCCAGACCAGGCAGGAGTGTGCCGTTAGCACCCGAAGCTGGCTCTCCCTGGAGAGCTCACGGTGCCAGCTGGCCACCGTGCCAGTGGTCAGCTGTGAGTCAAGGAGATGTGGTCCCTGGGTACGTGGGGTTCAGAGGGCAGAAGGCAGTTGTCTAACCTATGGGCAAAGGACTAGATGAGTAGCTTGTTAGCTCACCCAGGTGGGGCTAGTCCCAGGTGTGTGTGTATGTGTTGCGGATGGGAGGTACTTAAATGGTATGATACACAGGGTTATATGCATTTGTCAAAGTCATCAAATGGCACACTTAAGATTTGTACATTTCGCTGTATGAAAATGTTACCTAAAACAGAAACTGTAAACAGTGATTTCTAATGCTATGCATGCTGAATTTTTTCAGCAGATGTGTCCTGATGTTTGCAGCTTACTTTGAAATGCATCCAAAAATTAAATGGCTTGATACATGGATAGAAGAACAGATAAATATGCAACAAAGCAAATATAATAAAATGTAAAATTTAGAATCTAGTTGGTGTCTACGTGAGTGTTAACTGTATCATACTTTAAACTTTTGGTAAGTTTGAAATATTTTCCATAATGGAACAGTGGGAAAAATAATGTTGTGTTTGGCATGGAAGTGTGGAAGTTAGTGTCATTCTTTTTTTTTTTTTTTTTTTTCTTTTTGCGGTATGCGGGCCTCTCACTGTTGTGGCCTCTCCCGTTGCGGAGCACAGGCTCCGGACGCGCAGGCCCAGCGGCCATGGCTCACGGGCCCAGCCGCTCCGCGGCATATGGGATCCTCCCAGACCGGGGCACGAACCCGTATCCCCTGCATCGGCAGGCGGACTCTCAACCACTGCACCACCAGGGAGGCCCTAGTGTCATTCTTAAAGATCTAAGCATGCGGAGGTGTTAGACTCTGTCACATCTATATTTAATTCCCTGATCTGACCCTTAGGGAAAAAGGGATAGGTCTTGGAAAATGACAGGCTATTGTAAATTCAACCAAGTTGTGGTCCTAACCTCTGCCACTGTGCTAGATGTAGGATATTTGCTAGAGCAGATTAGCACAGCCTCAGTCACATGGTATGCTGCCATTAATTTTCTGAATGTGTTCTTTTCTACACTATTCAGAAAAGAGGATCAAAAATGCTCAGATTCACATGGGACAGACCACAATGTACATTTGTGATTTTGTTACAGGGCTACGTTGACTCTCTTGCCCTCCGTCGTAATATAGCCTGAAGGGATCTGGATACCCCACAGAACATCACACTGTTCCATAAAGAAATCATGTTAATCAGTCTGGATGAGCAAAAAGTGGCTTGCACATTGGTGGCCTTGGTGATAGTCACAACACGGGAGATAAATGCTATGAGGATTCAGGGGCTTGTCACATCAATACACTTCTTAGGTGTCCACTAAGGTTAGGGGCACACTGAGTAATCCCATCCAAGGTAAAGGACAAATTATGACACTTTGCACCTCTCACCACAAAGAAGAAAAGTACACTATCTGCTTGGCCTCTTCAGGTTCTGCAGGCAGTATATTTCTCACTTGGGAATACTGCTCTGTCACATATGCTGGATGATGTGAAGACAGGCAACTTTGAGTGGAGGTCAAAGCAGGAAGTACTCTGCAGCAGTCTACACTACAGTGCAAGCAGTCCTTTTACTTGGCCCTGTGACCAGAGTACCCTACGGTATTAAAGGTCAGAATGGTGGGAAAAGCTGCTATGTGGGATTGTTGGCAAATCTCATGGGATAATCACAGTGCAGACTCCTGGAGTTTTGGAGAAAGGCCATGCCATCTTCAGAGAAGTATATGCCTTTGAAAAACAACTCCCAATGTGCTGCTGGGTCCTGGTAGAAACAGAGCAAGCTGATCATGGGACACCAGGAGAGTATGTAGCCACAGCTGCTCATCATGAGCTGGGTTCTGTCTGACCCACCAAATCCTGAGGGCAAATGGGTCTAACAGGAAGCTCTTATAAGGAAGTGATAAATCCAGCACAAGTAGGACAAGAGGAGTCAAGTAGCTATATGAGCAGGTGGCCCAGACTCCCATGTCATCCACCACTATTTCACTAGCATCTCTTCCTACGTTCACACTTATGGCATATGGGAATATCCCTTGTGACCAGCTGACAAAAAAGGAAAAAGCCTGAACTTGGTTCATGGATGGATTGCTATGGCACGTGGGTGTAAGCTGAAAATGAATGACGGCCACACTGCAGCCCCACTCATGATGGCTTTGAAAGCAGGTGTCGAGGAATACTTCTGAAGGGCCATTCTAGTTGAGACTATCTTTGGGCCTGCAACACAGCTCTACTCACTCTGCTCACTCCTGCTTCCTTCTCCTCCCTTCCACAGGTGTTGATCCAAAGGTTACTTAATTAACATCCTGCTTACTAACACCATCTCAGAGTCCACTTCCTACCACAACAGTGCCCTTCTTTTCAAACTTCTTTACTTCTCAGTTTGTAAGACCTCTTCATATATTAGGAATATTAACCCTCTGTTACATGTGTTGCAGATATTTTCTCCTAGTCTGTCTTTTGCCTTTTAACTTTGCTTACAGTGTCTTTTGCAAAACAAATAATTTAGTTTCATTTTGTAATTGAATCTGTTAATCTGTCCCTACACCTACCAAAAGATAATGACTTTGATGTATAGCCATTAACCTGAAAGGGTAACCATAGTGTATTGTTAAGAGATAAAAGCAAGTTGCAGAATAATATATAGAGCAGCATTTATCAAACTCTTCTGATTATAGAACTCATTAAACTTCTTTGAAAGCTCACATTCAATAAGCTTAGGGTGGGGCCCAGTAATCTGTATTTTAAAGACAAACAAAGCGAGTCTATGATCAGATTCATTTTTTTAAAAAAAATTTTGAGACTTTATTTTTTAGAGCGGTTTTAACTTCACAGCAAATTCAGAAGAAGGTAAAAACTTTTTTCATATACTGCCTTCTTCCCACATATGCACAATCTCCCCCATTATCAACATCCCCACCGGGGTGGTGCATTCGTTGTAGTTGATTAACCTATGTTGATACGTCATCATCACCCAAAATCCATGGTTTACATTAGGGTTCACTCTTGGTTCTGTACTCTCACACGTAACCAACTTTGCAGTATATCATACAGAGTACTTTCCCTGCCTTAAAGATTCATTTGGATGTAAAATATCACTCCATGTTTGTAAAGAAATTAAGGGGAGAAGTAAGTCTCTGTTTGTGTGTGTGTACATACTATATGAGCATAGAGAAAAGTGCATAAGGATACACCTCAGATTAATGTCGTTTTTCCAAGTGGAAGGAACTAGAAAAAATAAGGAAATTATGTCTTTATATACTTTTTTATTCTTATTGCAATGGGTATTAACTAATTATAATGTTTTAAGAAATCCAGTAAATATTAAAGCCATTTCAAATGGCCTTGTTATCTTTTGAGAGAATACTGTGAAGAAGAAAAAGAAGCATTCAGAAGAGTTGTCTTAATTCTTAGCTGAGCGTTCTCTGCACGCTCCACCACAATATCAGGAATTTCCCGTCTATTAGGGCAGGTAAACCTGGCCAATGGTGGATGAGGTTTACACCTAGGTGACCATGAAATGGTTAACAGAGTTTCTATGTTGTTAAAATTTTGGTTCACACCAAAAATAGTTTATACAGGTTGTGTAACAGCTGCTGTTGCAATTATGTCTAATGGAAGGTTTTGATTCACACCAAAAACACTTACATGTGTTTTGAGTGGCTAAAACTTCTGGTTTCCAAGGAACTAACTACACAAGTCTCCCCCCTGGGGACTCTGAAATCATCCTTCTTACTTTTGCCTGGTTCACTGCCTTGGAAACATTCAAAACAGATTGCTGATCTGCTTCTAGGCACTGAGATTTTGAGACTTGCTTGTCCCTTTTATTCAGAAAAAAATGTTTTTCTGATTATACAAGTAATTACATGCTCACTGTAGAAAATTTGAAAAAGACAGAAAAGTATAAAAAGAAACAAGAATCACTCATAACGCTACCACCCAGAGGCAACCACTGTTAATCTTTTGGCATATTACCTTCCAATTTTGTTTCCGTGAATTTTTCATGTATTTGAGCCCATCCTGGGCATATAATTTCATATACTGCTTTTATCATGTAATGTGATAATATAAGCAATTTCCAACAAACCATACTTTTACAAGATTCCATTTATATAGATGTGCTCTTATCTACTTTACTATTCCCCTTTTATTCAACATTTAAGTTGTTTTTATTATTTTGCTATCTTAAGTAACATTGAAGCTTTTACCTTTAGGTATGTCTGAATTTGAAACCGTTGCCCATTTCTAATGCTGATGAAGATGTTGCCTAACTGCTATACTCCAGTAAGGTACTTAGAACTTTTCACCTTGTAATCATCACAGAGACTTCCAGGATATCTTAAGTCCATCAGCTGAGAGGCAGCTCTCCTGAAAATAGGGGACAAGGAAATAAATGAAATCATAGTTCCAATGACAGAAAGGACAAATGTGTTATCTTAAAACCCAAATATCCTGAAATTCCCTAACAGTGATAACAGTGGTATCCTTTGTATTCAGCCACAACTCCTATGTATCTATTTCTGCATTGCGCTTTGTTCTTATCTGAAGTGTTCAGTCAAAAACAACAACAACAACAAACTTTTCCATTCTGTTTGTTCTGGCAGAACCCTTTCAAAGGGAGGAGGGCCAAAAGACCCCTTGTCCAGTTGAGCCGTGTGTTGCTAGCTGAGCTAATGCCATAAAATAGATTTCGCTAAAACAGTTTTTAAAAAATCATGCTGGCAATTTAATTAGGACTAAAGACCCATGAGGTTTGGAAGGACATAGATTTTCTCATTCTAATTTCACACCTCTTCAAGCTCTTCTCAAAAATAAGACCATAGTTGCTTTAAAATACTCCAGAAAAAGAAGTTTGGCTGTGTGAAAAAATAGATGAAACAGGATTAGTGAAATGTTGAGAATTCTTGAAACTAGATGACAGGTATGGGTTATATCATTCTCTCCAATCTTGGGTATGTTTGAAATTTTCCGTAATAAAGGAGAGAAGACAGAGAGAGAGAGACAGACAGATACAGCGAGAGAGAAATGGAGAGATAGAGAATATTAAAGGACATCTAATAATTAAAAGTAAAAACCAAAAAGAAAAACCATAAGAACCCTATGCAAAAGGTAACATTTAATCTTGTTTAATTTGGAATTTTCTCATCTGTAACTCACTTTCTTCGATAGCTAGGAAACGACATAAGCAGTTTGAAGGGGGCACATTTTGATTATGTAGTTTCTCACCTATAATAATTTAGCTATTTTCGATAAACAGGAATCCTTTTGGTCCCTATATAATTGATGAATTTATATTGCATTGGCTTAGAAAGTGTACTTTGATTAATTACTACTCCCTTTCACACCTTGCAGAAGGGAAAGGTAGGTGAATGTGACTGACTTCATTTTTCAAAGGCCAACTAGCCTCACTATCATCTGCTGAACACACAAAGCAGATGTTCCAGAAGCATGGACAAAGCATGGCCTTTGAGTTGTCTGTGACACGTGGCCTCCTTTCGATGCTGGCTCCCTTAGTTGAACCAGTTATTCTACCCAGTTTGCCCAAGTATCTATCCCAGCATCCGGCATCTGACATCATGATATATCCCTCTACTGGTTTTTCTTCCCCTCTAGAATGCCAGCTATTTCGAAGTCAAGACTGTGTCTTATTCAGTTTTTGTTTTCATAGTACCTGGTACAGTCTCTGGAAGTGGGTAGGGATCATAAATGTATGCTAAATAAGCAAAGGAATAAATATACAAAACGACCGGAACAGATGGAGAATTAGGATCTAGCTTATATATATTAGTTTTTACAATCTTCAGAAAGTTCCTTAACCTATCTATATGAGTCTCAGCTGCAAAATGGGAATGACAATGTCAAGCTTTTGTACTGCACAGTGTTATTGCTAGACTCAAAGTCAACTTAAAGTAGTGCATATGAAAGTGTTTTAGAAACCAAAAGGAGGGAAGGCCGCCTGTGTTGTGTTAAGGAGAGAGGCTGTATAGCATGGTGTTTATGGCTGCTATCATTGGGTTACTGTGAGAATAAAACGAGGTGATATAGGTAAAATACTTGGCAAGGTACCTGGGACAAAGTAACCTTTCCAGAAATGGAAACAGGGAAGATGAAAAAGTCCATGCAGTGAGGGTGGTAGAACTATATGGGAGCTGGCAAAATGAACCAGATGTCCTTTAAAATGACCACTTGACCTCTCTGATGCTAAGGAGAGCAATTTAGAATCCTCTAATGTCTCAATAACATCAAACCCTCACACAACCTCTGTGGCTAGCTGGTGCCCTCACTGGGCCTGACAGTGGCCCCTCCAGGTGTGCATATATATGTATGTGTGTATATGTTTGTGTGTGTTTATCTGTATATATATGTGTATTTTTAGGAATGTATGTGTGCTGGGCCTGAGGACAGTGCCAAATGAAGCGCACGTCTCTGTGTTTGCCTGTGTGTGTATTTTTGTGTGTGTGTGCCCCTGTATGTGCATGCCTGTATGTGTCTATGTATACATGTGCTATGCATGTGTGCTAGTATTTGTGTATATGTTTGTATGGTGTGTATTTGTGTATGTCAATGTGTAAATTTGTGTATGGATGTGTATCTTGATCAGAGCTGGTCACCTCGGCTGATCTGAGTGGAAGGGTGACGAGGGGTTGCAGGGCCTGCGGATCCCGGGCTGGATTAGGCTGCAGCCCTGTCAGCGGGGCTGCGGAGTGGGTGGTGAAGTACTGGCGTGGAGGCTGGGGGAGGATTCTCAGCGTGGCAGGCAGGCCTAGCTGAGGCAGTGCTGAACGGGAGGCAGAAGCCAAGGAGCAGAACATTTGGAGGTCAGGAGCTGCGGATAGAAAAAGGGGAAGTCACAGGCTGGTGAGAGTCTTTTGTGCAGGAACAGGTCTTGTCCTGGGACCTTCCACTGATGGGCATGGGGGGGAAGGGGAGAAACAGCAGAGTACCCGGGGCCCAGAGGGGTCAAGAGTCACATCTGCAGCACTTTCCAATGTCTACAGAGCTCTCACAGAATAGCACCCTGAGAATTGGAACCTAATGCTAATGAAACTGGATATGACACTGAGGGCTCAAACCACATTTCACTTCAGTGGGATGCTGAGCAGAGGTGCAAAGTCACCCTCTCTGCAAAAGAACTTCACCCTGAGGATAACTGTAGCTCCAAGAGCTATACATTCGAAGAGCCCAATTAGCCCTTTCCCTCAATTCATCTGTGGATGATTTCACTGTGTTCACTTTATTTCAGAGACCTGAAAACCTTATTTAAAAGCTGAAAACATTATTGAACTTCCAAGTCAGAGATTTCTGCCTGCCTCATTTTAGATTATATATGACACCCAAGAGAAAAAGTAGCAAAGAACTCAAGGAACATTAAGTTCTAACTTTAGTTGGAAGGTGAGGAAAGTTGTTGGTGATAAGGGGACTTTATAAAAAGATTTTTTTAATGTCCATAATGTCACCTCCCAGATAATTCGTATCGGAAAAAAAAAGTAACTCATATACACAGTTAGAAAGTTCAAACACAGCCAGGTAGGTTATGAAAACTGGAAGCCTTCCCTTCCCTTCCACAAGCACCTCTTCCTGAGGATGACTACTTTTTATCAGTTTCTTATAGTTCTTCCCAGAAAAACAATACTCATTTTACTCAACCCCTTAGCACCGTTTGTCTTAGAGTTGATCGCCCCCTCCTCCCGAAAATGTTTATTCACTTAGCTTCCAGGCCTCCTTTGTTCTCTTCTTTCCTCCTGGGAGGCACCTTCTCAGTCTCTTTTGTTGGTTCTTTCTTCTTTCCCACACACCCTTGCCCAAAGCAAACGATGATATTCTGCTTCTTTGTAACTTGGGGCTAGTAAATGCAGACATAGCCATATCCGGCTCTAATGAAGACCATTGCATTCTGAGTCCAAAGGCTCAGAAGCTATCTATGGTACATTGTTTTCAAAGATGACCATGATAGGGCTCCCCTGGTGGCGAAGTGGTTGAGAGTCCACCTACAGATGCAGGGCCTCCGGTCTGGGAGGATCCCACATGCCGTGGAGAGGCTGGGCCTGTGAGCCATGGCCATTGAACCTGTACGTCTGGAGCCTGTGCTCCACAACGGGAGAGGCCACAACAGTGAGAGGCCCATGTACCGCAAAAACATAAAAATAAATAAATAAAAGATGACCATGATAATCCCTCCTGTCCTGCAGGCGCATTTCTGAATTTGCTGCTCCTCCCACCCAACAAGAGTCTATTTTCTTTGTCCTTGAATCTAGGCTGGCTCTGTGACTGGATTTGACAAATAGAATGCGGCAGAAGTCACGTACAATTTCTGAGACTAGACCTAAAAAGGCAGTAGTAATTTCCATTGTTGCCCTTTGGGGAGCTATCCTACTGGAAAGAGAAGCTACATGAAAGAAAACCAAGACATGCCACCCAAGAATCAGAACCAAGATCCCAGGCATGTGAGTGGGGCCATCTTGTGTCCTCCAGCCTCAGTTGAGCTGCCCCAGCTGACACCATGTGGAGTAGAAGCAGCCTCTGAGCCCTGCCTAAATTTCTGAGCCTCAACATGGTGAGCAAATAAATGGTCATTCTGTCACTACCCTTTGGGGTTGTTTGTTATGTAGCAATTGATAACTGAAACAATAGTGCAAAGAATCCATATTCAACCAACTGAACATTACTCTGACTCCTACAAGCTATGGCCCATAGGTGCACGTCCACCCATGTTATCACACCTAGCCAGACGAGCCTTGAAAAAAGGAGGAATCATTTTCAATTAGTGCAGACAGCAAACAATGACTTTTCAGTCAATCTGCACTCTTCAAAGTAATCAAAGACAAGTTCTTTTTTTTTTTTTTCTTTTTGCGGTATGCGGGCCTCTCACTGTCGTGGCCTCTCCCGTTGCGGAGCACAGGCTCCGGACGCGCAGGCCCAGCGGCCATGGCTCACGGGCCCAGCCGCTCCGCGGCATATGGGATCCTCCCAGATCGGGGCACGAACCCGTATCCCCTGCATCGGCAGGCGGACTCTCAACCACTGCGCCACCAGGGAGGCCCCAAAGACAAGTTCTTAAAAGTCAAAGATCTCAAAAATACTTTTTGATGAGTTCATTATATTCTGTTTAGTCCAAGTTAGAGGTAAAAATAGCACATTAACCAGGGGCTGTGCTGGGCATATTACTGGTCCCAATACATCAAATCCCACAACAACTCACTTTAAATAATTAATGTTATTCCCATTTTACAGATGAGAAAACTGAGACCTAAGTTAACTAAGTTGTGCTCGAGGTCACACACACAGCTGGAAAAAGTTGGAGAGAATTGTATTCAAGTTTTCTAACTTCAGCTATTCCACACTCTTAACCAGTATGCATTTTACTTCTCATTCATTAAGAAGGTCCTTAGGGTGTCAAGACTGTGCTATGGTGAAAGGTAGGTCAGGGTGGAGGGAAAGGAAGAATCATAGCAGCCTCACCTTGCCCCTCCCCACCGTTGTCCTCACTGCCCACTCCCATCCCTAATGTCAGATGGTAAATTCACTATCTCACCTTCTGTATACAAACTAAAACCCACAGTTACACTGGCCCCAGGAAACCACTGATCTACCAATCCTGTAATCAATCAGACAGAATTCAAGTGCTTATGTATACTAGGAGACATGTATAAGAATATTCATGGTAGCACTGTTTTGTGACAGCCAAAAACTAGAAAGAGCCAGAATGTCCATCAAGTTAGAATGGACAAGTTGTGATATATTCATATGATGATATACTATACAACAATAAAAGTGTACCAACTGCAGCTATCTGCAACAACATGGATGAATCTCACAAACAATGTGAAGTAAAAAAGATAGTCGCAAAATAATACAGACAATTGCAAGTATATAAAGTTCAAACATCTGTAAAACAAAACTGTCTTGTTTAGAAATGCTTATATGTAAGATAAACATATATAAAAAGCAAAGAAATGATGATCACAGTGGTCAGAATAGGAGTTACCTCTAGGATGGGTGGAAGAATGGCATCAGTGGGGTGGGGGGCAGGGAGGCAGGAGAAGCGAGGGAGTTGGGGTTACCAAGGGGTTCTATTTCTTGCCCAGGGTGGTCATTATATGGGTGATAGCTTCATAAATGTTCTTTTAAATAGCAGTTCTCTTCTTAATGTTTCTGTTTTATTAATGAAGTAGAAAGCAAGGTCACCAGCTGGGATTGAGGATGAGAGAGGAGGTATTGAAGATTTGAGAAGAAAACGGTATGAAAGAAACAAAGACATTGAAGAGTGAACAGAATTGGGAAATATAGTAGTATTTTTCTTATTCTTTTAAGAAATCTTTTCAATTTCTCCTGATTTATTATGCCTTTTCTCTCATATGTAATGTTATTTTATTAACTTCAATATACTATACTATCAATATATGTAGTTAATCCAACACTTAAATTGTAATGTTATTTAAAGTATAAAAATTAATTTGAAAAGCATTACTGTCATTAAAATACATCAAGATAATAGTCAAAATACATTAGCTATTAATTATTTCACTTTGAGCTTTAGAATAGCTGAAGTAGTTTATATTTAGACAAAAATACATAGAATACACACAGGGCTTGTATGGTGGCTTTTTATTCTTTTTCTTTCAACTTTTTACACCAAGCATCTTTAGTATTACATCCTACAATTCATAATTATTTAAACAGATATAGGTGTTATTACCTCTCTATTTTATTAAGTCTTAAAATCATTTTTTAAATTCAGAAATATATTCACATTGAGGATCATAACACAAAATATTAATGTTGATTTTTTAAAGTATTAGATAATAATTACATTCTAAACATGACTCAGAAAATTTAAATGGAAATAGTAGCTCTATATAATTCTACAATACTGCATGAGTTTTTATATGAAGCAATTTATAAAAACAATTATTTAAATTATAATACATTTTAGTTGTAAACCAATCTTTATATTATAATACATAGTTTCAACTACCAACTTACATAATGTAAATGTAGTAAATTTAAACAATTACCAATTGCTGCAGCTCAGCTTGCACTATCTGCCATACCAGTTGTGGGCTTGCTGCTAAGTCGTAATTATAAAAGTAACCGAATGGTGACCTGAGCAGAAATGGCAGAGTTAGGACCTCTGAAAATTCTCTCCTCCATAAAACCAATGAGAATGCTATAAAAAATGGTCAAGGTAAATTTTCTTATAACTCTGGAAATTAGTCAAATGCTTGAAATAATCCAGGGAGCATTTATTCATGAAAAATGGCTGAATTTCATTAAGAACAATGAGTTTGTGGCATTTTATCCTGCCCCATTGCCAACCCTCTTTCCTCATTACCATGGTAGCCTTCAAAACCAACAGTCTCACCATCTCAATGAAAATCAGCAGCCTATCCGGTGCTTTGTGACCACCTGGAGGGGTGGGATAGGGAGGGTGGGAGGGAGGGAGACATAAGAGGGAAGGGATATGGGAACAGATGTATATGTATAACTGATTCACTTTGTTATAAAGCAGAAACTAAAAAAAAAAAAAAAAAATCAACAGCCTAGTGGCCAGCTGGAGCAGGTAGATGGGGTCGAAGCTCCTGTAAAGCTGCATGCCCAGATAACTGTCATTATTTGCCCTGTCTGAGAGTTCCCTGTGCTATATAAGCCCTCAAAAGGCTTCTCTCTACTTGACCTGACTCTGATCTCATCCAGTATGAAAAGCCTTTTCCCTGGGAGCATTTGTCAAAAGCCATCAGTGGTGATTGTTCAACATAACAGTTGCCTGAGGCAGCAACAAGAGTTGGGGCAAACTGTTCAAAAACTTAAAAAAGAAAAGTTGGAGGGCTTCCCTGGTGGCGCAGTGGTTAAGAATCCGTCTGCCAGTGCAGGGGACATGCGTTCAAGCCCTGGTCCGGGAAGATCCCACATGCTGCAGAGCAACTAAGCCCATGCGTCACAGCTACTGAGCCTGCGCTCTAGACCCCGCGAGCCACAGCTACTGAGCCTGCTTGGTTAGATACTGTGCTCTGCAACAAGAGAAGCCACTGCAATGAGAAGCCCGCTCACCATAATGAAGAGTAGCCCCCGCTCGCCGCAACTAGAGAAAGCCTGCGTGCAGCAACAAAGACCCAATGCAGCCAAAAAATAAATTAAAATAATAAATAAATAAATTAAAAAAGAAAAGTTGGAGAAATAGATGTACAAGGGAGCTTTGAAGAATATCTATATTCCTGGGAATCTAAAAATTCATGCACGTGTGTAGGGCCGTGTACATGTCCAGGGCTGTGCAATCCCAAGGAAAGACCTGAGAAGGCTATAAGTTCTCACCTCTGGCTGACCTTGAGGCTCTGTATAAGCAGGAAGTGAAGCCCTGGCTGGGTATCAAAAGTATGCCCCAACATGCACATAGAGCTTCATGGCAAAGGCTGGGAAACGTATTGCTTCCAGGCATTTTGGGATGACTACCTGACTACCAATGACTACCTGACCACTGAGCTAACTGAGCAGAGACTCCAGTGGCCACACATAACAAAGAATATAGACTTTACAGAATTAGCTCAGAAAAGTCGTAAACAAATAACAAATCCTGTGGAGGGAGGGATCTAATTTCCGGAGTTGCCACATTATATTATTTAAAATGTCTAGTTTTCAACACACAAAAAAATGAGGCATACAAAAAAAGGATGGCTCATACATAGAGTAAAAAGCAGTTAATAGAAGCAGTCCTTGAGGAAGCCCAGGCAATGGATTTCCTAGACAGACTTTAGACTATTTTAAATGTATTGAAGTAACTAAAGCAAACTATGTTTAAAGAACTAAAAGAAAGTATGAAAAGGATGTTACACCAAGTACACCATAGGATCCAGCAATTCCAATCCTAGGTATATATACCCAAGAGAAATAAAACATTTTGTCCATACAAAAACTTGTGTATGAATGTTCATAGCAGCATTATTCATAAGAGCCCAAAGTGGAAACAACCCAAATGTCCATCCACTAATGAGTGAATAAACAAAATATATTATAGCCATACAATGGAATATTTTTCAGTTATTAAAAAGAAATGAAGTTCTGATATATGTGATAACAAAGACAAACCTTGAAAATAATATGCTAAGTGAAAGAAGCCAAAAACAAAAGACTACATATTTTATGATTCCACTTATATAAAGTGTCCATAACAGGGAAATCTATAGAGAAAGAAAGAGGGTTAGTGGTGGTTAGAGTTGGGGTATGGAAAAGGGAATGGGGAGAGGAATGCTAATTGGTATGGGGTTTCTTTGAGGGGCAAAGAAAATGTTCTAAAATTGTGATGATGGTATGTGAATTATATCTCAATCAACAAAATAATAGTAATAATTACATGGGCAGAACCCTCAACAAGGTCAGGGTTTCTTGGAATGCCATAAGTAAAAACGGGGCTTTAGATACCAGGGCCTTCTTGCAACTGACTTTGCCAGTGTAATGCCAATTTCCACCAATACCACCGCCACCATCCCAAGATTGGAAAGAGATTCTGGCTCAGGGCAGAACTGTTAGCTTTCAAAAAGTATTTCTGCTAATCATTACCTCTTATGAAAGGGTTAGGTATAGAGTCTCACTAAGGAAAGGGGAAGTACACCCTATCAGAATTGTAGATTCTAGTCAGTTCTTTGTTAATCCTAGAGCTGTAGAATCTTGTGGCTTCACTGGATCAGCCCAGCCACTTGGCAGGTAAAGTATAGTCATCTTTACCAGTGGGGCTGATTCCCAGGAGACAGTAACTTGCCAGAGTTAGCTGTGTGCAGTGGAGTGGAGAGTGCCAGGGTTCAGCTGAGTCCAGAGTGAGCTAGGATTTGGATCTTGGTTCTCTGCTAACTGCTTGGGAAAAATAGATGTTTTCAGACAGTTCAGTAGAAACTGGCCCCTAGGCAATGAGCCCTATGGGAAATGAGAGGAAGCTTTTAGACCAAAATGGATAAGAACAAAGGGAAGAAAAGCATATTTTTTTGTTGTAGCAGGAAGAACCCTAAATAGTTGGGAGACATGAGTTACAGTCTAGCCATATGAACTTGGGAATGCCATAGTACTTTTCTGGGCCTACTTCCTCATAGGTAAGGAAAGCAGGCTGAATGGATTAGATTAGTTTTTTCTCCAACATGTTTCAGGGAACTCTAGGATGTCATTATGGACTAAATCGTGTACCCCAGCCCTCCAGATCTATTTGTTGAGGCCTTAATCTTCCATGTGACTGTATGTGGAGATAGAGCCTACAAAGAGGCAATAAAGGTTGAGTGAAGTAATAAGGATGGGGCCTTAATTCAATAGAACTGGTATCCATATAAGAAGAAGAGATACCAGGTCTCTCTTTCTTTGTCTCTCTCTCTCTCTCCCTCCCTCCTTCCCTCCCTCCAAGAGTGCACACAGATGAAAGGCCATGTGAGGACACGGTGAGAATGGGGCCATCTACAAACTAGGTAGAGAGTTCTCACCAGAAACCAACCCTGACAGCACCTTGATCTTGGAGTCTTAAGCCTCCAGAACTGTGAGAAAATAAATTGCTGTTGTTTAAGCCACCCAGTCTGTGGTATTTTGTTATGGCAATCCAAGCTAATACAGGTATAGTTATAGGTGTATCAGTTCATAACATTTTATTTGAATTAATTTTTTTTTTTTGGCGGTACGCGGGCCTCTCACTTTTGTGGCCTCTCCCATTGCGGAGCACAGGCTCCAGATGCACAGGCCCAGCGGCCGTGGCTCACGGGCCCAGCCACTCTGCAGCATGTGGGATCTTCCCGGACCGGGGCACGAACCCGTGTCCCCTGCATTAGCAGGAGGACTCTCAACCACTGCTCCACCAGGGAAGCCCCTATTTGACTTAATTTTTTAAAAGTTTCTTTTAAAAGCTTAATAAAAGTCACGGATACAGTTATGTGTCTTATGCCAACAGTGTTAGAGACCTCTGATTTTTATTAAATTCTGCTGCCAGGTTAGCTCATTTTTGGAAAGACCTTTGAATAAAGTTTCTTTTCCTATCAGCTTAAATGAAGAGTATAAGGCTATTTCAGAGTAAGCTGTTTTAAATGAGTGAATCACTAAGCACAGATTTAAGGAGAGGGGATATAGACCCTGCCTCTCAAATGGTAAAAATGTAAAATAATTTGCACACATCTTTTTAAACCACCACAATTTTATAAATATTTTTCTGTGTGAATCAGCATTTTCTCAAAACTGTGCAAACAAATACAATAATAAATTCAATCCTGCACCTGAAAAAAAGAACCTTGCAATAGAGCAATTTTACCAATGATAATAGATATATCATAAATAGAAGATTAATGAAATGAATCCAGGAATGTATTCAAAACCATTATATCATGACCCAGAAGGATTTACACAAGAAATTTGAGATAATCAACACAAAAGAATTCTCTTACATTAACTGCGGTAATTGCTAGATGGTGAGAATATGTAATTTAATTTTCTTATTTTTGCTTTTTTATATTTTCTAATTTTAGTGCAGTGCATATGTACTACTTCTATAATAACAAAAGGTTATACACTTTTGGTTTGTTTGTTTGTTTTGTTTTGTTTTTATGGCCACACCACATGGCATGCAGGATCTTAGTTCCCTGACCGGGGATCAAATTTGTGCCCCCGACAATAGAAGTGCAAAATCTTAACCACTGGACCACCAGGGAAGTCCCTATAAAATTTTTAAAAAGACAATCTGGGAGAAAATGGATACAAAATTTATATCAGATAAAAGGCTAATATTCCAAATACATGAAGAATTTTTAAATAGAAAAATAGAAGACCAGAAATTCTATAAAAATTTTAAGACATTTATAAAAGAGGTTAAAATGCCACATAAACATATTAAAATGTGTTCAACTGAACTCATAAGAGAAATTCCTTTTATTTACTTATTTAGAAAATAATTTTAGAGCAGTTTTAGTTTCACAGCAAAATTGAGGGAAAAGTACAGAGATTTCCCAAATACCCCTACACCTGTACAACCTTCCACATTATCAACATCCCATATCAGAGTAGTACATTTATTATGATTGATGAACCCACTTTGACAAATCATAATCACCCGAAGTCCATAGATTACATTACAATTCACTCTTGGTGTTGTATATTCCACATCCTCATCAGCATTTGGTGTTATCAGTGTTCTAGATTTTGGCCATTCTGATAGGTGTGGAGTGTGTAGCGGTATCTCATTGTTATTTTAATTTGCATTTCCCTGATGACATATGATAGAGCACCTTTTCAGATGCTTATGTGAAATAAACATGCTTTCATCACACCTCTTCTTTGGTGAGGTGTCTGTTAAGGTCTTTGGCCCATTTTTTGATTGGGTTGTTGGTTTTTTTTTTTTTTTTTTGCCGTACACGGGCCTCTCACTGTTGTGGCCTCTCCCGCTGTGGAGTGCAGGCTCAGTGGTCACGGCTCACGGGCCCAGCCGCTCCGCAGCATGTGGGATCCTCCCGGACCGGGGCACGAACCCATGTCCCCTGCATCGGCAGGCAGACTCCCAACCACTGCGCCACCAGGGAAGCCCTGGGTTGTTGGTTTTCTTATTGTTGACTTTTAAGAGTTCTTTGTGATTTTGGATAACAGTCCTTTATTAGATGTATCATTTGTAAATATTTTCTCCGTCTGTGGTCTATCTTTTCATTCTCTTGATATTGTCTTTTGCAGAAGAGAAGGCTTTAATTTAATTCAGTTTAGCTTATTTCTTTCATGGATCATGCCTTTGGTGTTCTATCTAAAATTTTACTTCCATACCCAAGGTCATCTAGCTATTCTCCTATGTTATCCTCCAGGTGTTTTATCATTTTGCTTTCCATGTAAGTCTATGGTCCATTTTGTGTTAATTTTTGTGAAGGATGTAAGATCTCCATTTTCTTTGCATGTCCAGTTGTTCCAGCACCCTTTTTTAAAAGACTGTCTTTGTTCCATTGTATTGCCTTTGTTCCTTTGTCAAAGATCAGTTGACTATATTTATGTGGGTCTACTTCTGGGCTCTCTATTCTGTTCCAGTGATCTATTTTACTGTTCTCTCACAAACACCACACTGTGTAAATTACTGTACCTTTAATACTAAGACTAGAAGCCAGGTAGTGTCAGTCCTCCGATTTTGTTCTTCTCCTTCAATATTATTTTGGGTAGTCTGGGTCTTTTGTCTATCAATATGAACTTTATTTTTTTTAATTAATTAATTTTTTTGTGTGTGTTACGAGGGCTTCTCACTGTTGCAGCCCCTCCCTTTGCGGAGTACAGGCTCCGGACGTGCAGGCCCAGCGGCCATGGCTCACGCGCCCAGTCGCTCCGCGGCATGCGGGATCCTCCCGGACCAGGGCATGAACCCACGTCCCCCCAATCGGCAGGCGGACTCCCAACCACTGCGCCACCAGGGAAGCCCTCAATATGAACTTTAGAATCAGTTTGTCAATGTCCATAATGTAACATGTTGCAATTTTGATTGATACTGCATTGAATCTATAATCAAGTTGGAAAGAACGGGCATCTTGACAATATTGCGTCTTGCAGTCCGTGATCGTGGAATATCTCTCCATTTACTTTGTGCTTCTTTGATTTTGTTCATCAGAGTTTTGTAGTTTTCCTCATACAGATCTTGTGCATATTTTGTTAGACTTATAAGACTAAGTATTTCTTTTTAAGGGGTGCTAATGTAAATGGTATTGTTTTTTAATTTCATATTCACCTTGTTCATTGCTGTTATATAGGAAAGCATTTGACTTTTGTATATTAATCTCGTATTCTGCAACTTTGCTATGATTGCTCCTTAGTTCCAGGAGGTCTGTGGGGCTTTTTTCTGTTTTGTTTTTTATCAATTATTTGTTATTGTGGTCGTGGCCGATTCTTTGGAATTTTCTACATACATGACCATGTCATCTGTGAAAAAAGACAGTTTTATTTCTCCCCCCCCAATCTGTTTACCTTTTATTTCCTTTTCTTGTCTTGTTGCATTAGCTAGAACCCCCAGTACAATGTTGAAAAGGAGTGGTAAGATGGGACATCTTTGTCTTTTACTTGATCTTAGTGGGAAAACTTCAAGTTTCTCACCATTAAGTATGATAATAGCTGTGATCTTTTGTAGACATTCTTTATCAGGTTGAGAAAGTTCCCCCTTATTCTTAGTTTACTAAGAGTTTTTATCAAGAATGAGTAATGGATGTTGTCAGATGCTTTTCCTGCATCTATTGGTATGATCATATGATTTTTTTAGCCTGTTAATGTGATGGATTTACATTCATTGATTTTGAACCAGCCTTGAATACCTGGTATAAACCCCACTTGGTTGTGGGTGTATAATTCTTTTTATATATTGTTGGATTTGATTTACTAATATTTTGTTGAGGATTTTTTCATCTATGTACGTGAGAGATATTGGCCTGTAATTTTCTTTTCTTATAATATCTTTGCCTGGTTTTGGTATTAGGGAAATGCTGGCCTCATACAATGAGTTACAAAGTATTTCCTTTTCTTCTATGCCCTGAAAGAGATTGTTCAAAATTGGTATAATTTCTTCCTTAAATATTTGGTAGAATTCACCAGTGAACCATCTGGGCCTGGTGCTGTTTTGGAAAGTTATTAATTACTGATTCAATTTCTTCATAAGATATAGGCCTATTCAGATCATCTATTCCTTCTTATGTGAATTTTGGCAAATTGTGTCTTTCAAGGAATTGGTTCACTTTATGTAGATTATCTAATTTTGGGGATAGGGTTATTCATAGTATTCCTTTATTATCCTTTTAATGTCCATGAGGGACTGTTGCAATGTCCCCTCTTTCATTACTGATATTAGTAATTTGTTCTTCTCCTTCAAGAGTGTCCTCTCTTTTTTTTTTCTTATTTAGCCTCACTTGAGGCTTATTGATTTTACTGATCTTTTCGAAGGACCAACTTTTAGTTTCATTGACTTTCTCTGTTGATTTCCTGTTTTCAGAGTCACTGATTTCTGCTCTAATTCTTATAATGTTGTTGATGTGATATGGAGCCAGGGCTCTCACTAAGGAAGAAGGGAAGTTACAAATATGGAATAAGATAGGCAAGAAAAAAGAACCTTGTGGGGATGTATTGGAATTAAAGGAGTCAGCATGATTTTAAAATATATCTATGCATATGTGCATATATGTATATGTGTGTTTGTGCCTGTGTATATGCATATTAATACTTCCTACCACTAACCACTGAAAGAATTTAGAAGCAAAGACACCCCAGTTGCAAAGGGTAGACCTAACATCCTGGTCTTTGTCTCTAATACAATTTCCCATTACAGGGAACAAGAGCTCTTTGGAAAAATGGCTGATTTCAGGGTTTGGGCAGGAAATATACAAGATGAGTGTGGAATATCTTGTTATGTGCCAGAAAGTAAGGCATATATGATTTTTTTCCCCTCACTTATCTGAGAGTTGCATACATCATGGCTCTTTACCTCTAAATACTTCCGTGTTTATTTCCCAAGAACAGGACTATTATCTGACATAATTACAGTACAGTTATCAACTTTGATAAATTTAACATTGATACAATATCTAATCTACTATCTGAATTTCAATTTTGTAAATTAACACAATAATGTTCTTTATCTTTATAACCATACTTTCCCTCCCGTACAAGATCTGGTCTAGGATCAGGTGTTGTATTTCTTTGTCATGTCTCTAGCCTCCTTCAACCTGGAACATTCGCATAGCTTTTTTTTTTTGACATTCATTTTTTTGGAGAATAATCTCTCCCTCCTCACTTTTTAAAATAAAACATTTCTTATTTAGGGTTTGTTAGATATTTCCTCATGATTAGGTTCAGGTTATGCATACTCTGCCGGAATACTACATAAGTGAATACTACATGTGTTCAGAGTACTGCATCTAGAGGAACACAGTGTTCATCTGACACTCACAGGTGATGTTAATTGTGATCACCTGGTTTAAGTGTTGCCTGATTTCCACAATACCTAGTTACTATTTCTCCCCTTGCAACTGATAAGCACTCTGTAGAGAAACCCTTTAAGACCACGCATATGTCCTGTTTCTCTTGAAAAGTTCCCCCTAGATTTAGCATCCACTGATGAGTCTTACATAGTCAGGCTTTATAATGGTACACACGATATCTATAAGTACTTTTATATGTAACCATCTGTAGCTATATTAAGTTAAACATAAGTTATTATTGATGTTGCTGGCTCTAATTCCATTACCACATGACATAGGTCATTCTAGAATAGTCCCCTTGATGATCTGTAAATTTTCACTCCAACAGTCAGAAATCTGGTTCCCACCATTTGTCATCTATTTACTTAATTGTTCATTTTCAGGTACATGTATAGCACTTTCAGAATTGTTAACCCATTCCTGATGGGAAACAACTTATTTTCTAGAATACAACACTTAGGTGTAGTTTATTTTGCCTTTAGTCTTACAGACTCCATTAAGTTCCAAAGTTATTTAGGTTAGCACCTCCCACCCTGTCAGAGAGGTTGTTTCATACATCTGTAATACAGTTAGATTTTCTTGTCACAGTCTGCAGTATTCTGGGGATTTCCTGAACTCATAAGTGATTTTTTAAGTTTGCATACATTCATGTTGACCCTTTGCATTGTAAAGTTCTATAGGTTTTGACAAAAGTATAATGTCATTATTCATAATTACAGTATCACACAGAGTAGACATACAGTCCTAAAAGTCCCTGTACTCCACCTATTCATTCCTCCCCCACTCCCTATGAACTGCAGACAACCACTGTTCTTTTTACTGTCTGTATAGTTTTTTCTATTTCCAGAATGTCATATAGTTGGAATCATACAGTATGTAAGCTTTACAAACTGACCTTTTTAATTGCATTTAAGGTTCTTCCGTATTTTTCACAGCTTGATAGCTCATTTTTTTAATCACGGAATAATTTTCCATGTATGGATGTACCACAATTTGTTTATCCATTTATTTATTGAAGGGCCTCCTGGTTACTTCTAAGTTTTGACAATTATGAATAAAGCTGCTATAAATATCCATGTGCAAATTCTTTTGTGCACATAAGTTTTCAACTCATTTAGGTAAATACCAAAAAGCATGATTACTGGATCATTTGGTATGAGTGTGTCTAGTTTTGTAAGAAACCACCAAACTGCCTTCCAAACTGGCTGCACCATTTTGCATTCCCAACAGCAATGAATGGGAGTTACTTTTGTTCTACATACTTGCCAGTATTTGGTGTTGTCTTTCTATTTTTTTAAATAAGCATCTGCTAGCTATATTTTGAAGGTCAAGGAAATTCCTCAGGATAATTGCATTTTTGAAGTTATTCTCCGTCTCCCAACACTCAAGGAGGAAAAGATAAGAACTCTCCTAGTGCTACTTTCGAAAAAAATAATTAATTAATTAATTAATTAATTTTTGGCTGCGTTGGGTCTTCGTTGCTGTGCATGGGCTTTCTCTAGTTGCAGCGAGCAGGGCTACTTTTCGTTGCATTGAGCGGGGTTCTCACTGCGGTGGTTTATCTTGTTGCGGAGCACGGGCTCTAAGGCACGCAGGCTTCAGTAGTTGTGGCTCATGGGCTTAGTTGCTCCGTGGCATGAGGGATTTTCCCAGACTAGGGCTCAAACCCGTGTCCCCTGCATTGGCAGGCAGATTCTTAACCACTATGACACCAGGGAATCCCACGCTACTAACTTTTAATTAATTCCTTGTAACCTACATTTAAACCTATTATGATTTATTTATTTCAAATACCTGTGAATCAATGTTCAAATAAACAGAATACTGATTTAATAATTGCCAAGTGATGTAAATGATTCAAAAGACATTATAAAAAGTTAAAAGGCAAGACACACACACAGACTAACGGTTTCTAAAACCGTAGAATAAGGTTACACACAGAGTATATAAAGAGTGGCAGCAAATCGACATGACAAACAGTCCAATAGGAAAATGATCCAAGGATGTAATTTGGTACTTCACAGAAGAGAACACTCAACTGGACAAGAAGCATATAAAATATACTCAACCTTGCTAGTAATCAGGTAAATGCACATTAAAATGATTGCTTATTTTACAGTCATCATTGAAAAAAATCAATGTCTGATAACATCAAGTGTGGTGACAATGTTGGGAAGTAGGAACTCACACACTTCTTGTGGGAGTGTAAATTTGTTCAACCGCTTTAGAGAGTCATTCAGAAACTCCTGATAAGCATTCCCTAAGGCTCAGCAATTACACCTCCAGGGGTTAGCACTCCCTAAGGGTCAGTAATTACACTTGTAGGAGTGTGTATATAATCTCTAGATTACAGACAGGGAATGCCACTGTGAAAAAGTGAGTAATGCAGACAAGTCACTAGGTAATTACAACATAGTGTGATCAGTTCAAAAATGAAAGCAGTCCAAGATGCCATCGGAGTATCCAAGAGGAAAAATCTAATGCATTTTCCAGATGAGAAAATTGAGACTTAGGTTAACTTATGCTCAAGTTCACATAGCTGGGAAGAGTTGGAGGAAGGAATTCCACTCAGGTCTTCTAACTCCAGATATCCTACATGCTTAACTAGCATGCCTATTATCTCTCATTCATTAAAAGCCTTCCCTATTTAAAATAAGCCTGTTATAGCCTTAAATTGTTCTCTAAACTTACCCAAGTGTGAATGTGCAGATTTCTTCTTGACTGAAATCTATTAGTATAAGGTATTTTCATCCTACCTTATTATGACTAGATTCACTGTTCTTCTCTCAATGTGCTCAAAGTGTTTCCATACTGAGGAGTACAGGATCTAATGATACCATAATCTCAGCTTTGTATAGCAGAGATTCCTTCCATTGGAGAATTTTTATATATTAAGGGAGTATCACAAATATGGCAGGTATTATAGCAAATATATTTGGGTCTCAATTCTGGGAGTCTATATGGGATTCCCTAGGGAAGAATGGCTCTTTTTATTTTTTATTTATTTTTATTTATTTATTTATTTTTTATAACAAATTTAATCAGTTATACATATACATATGTTTCCATATCCCCTCCCTTTTGCATCTCCCTCCCACCCTCCCTATCCCACCCCTCCAGGCGGTCACAAAGCACCGAGCTGATCTCCCTGTGCTATGCGGCTGCTTCCCACTAGCTATCTACCTTACGTTTGGTAGGGTATATATGTCCATGCCGCTCTTTCACTTTGTCACAGCTTACCCTTCCCCCTCCCCATATCCTCAAGTCCATTCTCTAGTAGGTCTGTGTCTTTATTCCTGTCTTACCCCTATGTTCTTCATGACATTTTTTTTCTTAAATTCCATATATATGTGTTAGCATACAGTATTTGCCTTTCTCTTTCTGACTTACTTCACTCTGTATGACAGACTCTAGGTCTATCCACCTCATTACAAATAGCTCAATTTCATTTCTTTTTATGGCTGAGTAATATTCCATTGTATATATGTGTCATATCTTCTTTATCCATTCATCCGATGATGGACACTTAGGTTGTTTCCATCTCCGGGCTATTGTAAATAGGGCTGCTATGAACATTTTGGTACATGTCTCTTTTTGAATTATGGTTTTCTCAGGGTATATGCCCAGTAGTGGGATTGCTGGGTCATACGGTAGTTCTATTTGTAGTTTTTTAAGGAACCTCCATACTGTTCTCCATAGTGGCTGTACCAATTCACATTCCCACCAGCAGTGCAAGAGTGTTCCCTTTTCTCCACACCCTCTCCAGCATTTATTGTTTCTAGATTTTTTGATGATCGCCGTTCTGACTGGTGTGAGATGATATCTCATTGTAGTTTTGATTTGCATTTCTCTAATGAGTAAAGATGTTGAGCATCCTTTCATGTGTTTGTTGGCAGTCTGTATATCTTCTGTGGAGAAATGTCTATTTAGGTCTTCTGCCCATTTTTGGATTGGGTTGTTTGTTTTTTTGTTATTGAGCTGCATGAGCTGCTTATAAATTTTGGAGATTAATCCTTTGTCAGTTGCTTCATTTGCAAATATTTTCTCCCATTCTGAGGGTTGTCTTTTGGTCTTGTTTATGGTTTCCTTTGCTGTGCAAAAGCTTTTAAGTTTCATTAGGTCCCATGTGTTTATTTTTGTCTTTATTTCCATTTCTCTAGGAGGTGGGTCAAAAAGGATCTTGCTGTGAGTTATGTCATAGAGTGTTCTGCCTATGTTTTCCTCTAAGAGTTTGATAGTTTCTGGCCTTACATTTAGGTCTTTAATCCATTTTGAGCTTATTTTTGTGTATGGTGTTAGGGAGTGATCTAATCTCATACTTTTACATGTCCCTATCCAGTTTTCCCAGCACCACTTATTGAAGAGACTGTCCTTTCTCCACTGTACATTCCTGCCTCCTTTATCAAAGATAAGGTGACCATATGTCCGTGGGTTTAACTCTGGGCTTTCTATCCTGTTCCATTGATCTATATTTCTGTTTTTGTGCCAGTACCATACTGTCTTGATTACTGTAGCTTTGTAGTGTAGTCTGAAGTCAGGGAGCCTGATTCCTCCAGCTCCATTTTTCGTTCTCAAGATTGCTTTGGCTATTCGGGGTCTTTTGTGTTTCCATACAAATTGTGAAATTTTTTGTTCTAGTTCTGTGAAAAATGCCAGTGGTAGTTTGATAGGAATTGCATTGAATCTATAGATTGCTTTGGGTAGTAGAGTCATTTTCACAATGTTGATTCTTCCAATCCAAGAACATGGTACATCTCTCCATCTATTTGTATCATCTTTAATTTCTTTCATCAGTGTCTTATAATTTTCTGTATACAGGTCTTTTGTCTCCTTAGGTAGGTTTATTCCTAGATATTTTATTCTTTTTGTTGCAATGGTAAATGGGAGTGTTTCCTTGATTTCACTTTCAGATTTTTCATCATTAGTATATAGGAATGCCAGAGATTTCTGTGCATTAATTTTGTATCCTGCAACTTTACCAAATTCATTTATTAACTCTAGTAGTTTTCTGGTAGCATCTTTAGGATTCTCTATGTATAGTATCATGTCATCTGCAAACAGTGACAGCTTTACTTCTTCTTTTCCAATTTGGATTCCTTTTATTTCCTTTTCTTCTCTGATTGCTGTGGCTAAAACTTCCAAAACTATGTTGAATAAGAGTGGTGATAGTGGGCAACCTTGTCTTGTTCCTGATCTTAGTGGAAATGGTTTCAGTTTTTCACCATTGAGGACGATGTTGGCTGTGGGTTTGTCATATATGGCCTTTATTATGTTGAGGTAAGTTCCCTCTATGCCTACTTTCTGCAGTGTTTTTATCATAAATGGGTGTTGAATTTTGTCGAAAGCTTTCTCTGCATCTATTGAGATGATCATATGGTTTTTCTCCTTCAATTTGTTAATAGGGTGTATCACGTTGATTGATTTGCGTATATTGAAGAATCCTTGCATTCCTGGAATAAACCCCACTTGATCATGGTGTATGATCCTTTTAATGTGCTGTTGGATTCTGTTTGCTAGTATTTTGTTGAGGATTTTTGCATCTATGTTCATCAGTGATATTGGCCTGTAGTTTTCTTTCTTTGTGACATCCTTGTCTGGTTTTGGTATCAAGGTGATGGTGGTCTCGTAGAATGAGTTTGGGAGTGTTCCTCCCTCTGCTATATTTTGGAAGAGTTTGAGAAGGATAGGTGTTAGCTCTTCTCTAAATGCTTGATAGAATTCACCTGTGAAGCCATCTGGTCCTGGGCTTTTGTTTGTTGGAAGATTTTTTATCACAGTTTCAATTTCAGTGTTTGTGATTGGTCTGTTCATATTTTCTATTTCTTCCTGATTCAGTCTTGGCAGGTTGTGCATTTCTAAGAATTTGTCCATTTCTTCCAGGTTGTCCATTTTATTGGCATAGAGTTGTTTATAGTAATCTCTCATGGTCTTTTGTATTTCTGCAGTGTCAGTTGTTACTTCTCCTTTTTCATTTCTAATTCTATTGATTTGAGTCTTCTCCCTTTTTTTTCTTGATGAGTCTGGCTAATGGTTTATCAATTTTGTTTATCTTCTCAAAGAACCAGCTTTTAGTTTTATTGATCTTTGCTATCGTTTCCTTCATTTCTTTTTCATTTATTTCTGAGCTGATTTTTATGATTTCTTTCCTTCTGCTAACTTTGGGATGTTTTTGTTCTTCTTTCTCTAATTGCTTTAGGTGCAAGGTTAGGTTGTTTATTCGAGATGTTTCCTGTTTCTTAAGGTGGGATTGTATTGCTATAAACTTCCCTCTTAGAACTGCTTTTGCTGCGTCCCATAGGTTTTGGGTCGTCATGTCTCCATTGTCATTTGTTTCTAGGTATTTTTTAATTTCCTCTTTGATTTCTTCAGTGATCACTTCGTTATTAAGTAGTGTATTGTTTAGTCTCCATGTGTTTGTATTTTTTACAGCTCTTTTCCTGTAATTGATATCTAGTCTCATAGCATTGTGGTCAGAAAAGATACTTGATACAATTTCAATTTTCTTAAATTTAGCAAGGCTTGATTTGTGACCCAAGATATGATCTATCCTGGAGAATGTTCCATGAGCACTTGAGAAAAATGTGTATTCTGTTGTTTTTGGATGGAATGTCCTATAAATATCAATTAAGTCCATCTTGTTTAATGTATCATTTAAAGCTTGTGTTTCCTTATTTATTTTCATTTTGGATGATCTGTCCATTGGTGAAAGCGGGGTGTTAAAGTCCCCTACTATGAGTGTGTTACTGTCGATTTCTCCTTTTATGGCTGTTAGTATTTGCCTTATGTATTGAGGTGCTCCTATGTTGGGTGCATAAATATTTACAATTGTTATATCTTCTTCTTGGATCGATCCCTTGATCATTATGTAGTGTCCTTCTTTGTCTCTTCTAATAGTCTTTATTTTAAAGTCTATTTTGTCTGATATGAGAATTGCTACTCCAGCTTTCTTTTGGTTTCCATTTGCATGGAATAACTTTCTCCATCCCCTTACTTCCAGTCTGTATGTGTCTCTAGGTCTGAAGTGGGTCTCTTGTAGACAGCATATATATGGGTCTTGTTTTTGTATCCATTCAGCCAATGTATCTTTTGGTGGGAGCATTTAGTCCATTTACATTTAAGGTAATTATCGATATGTATGTTCCTATTCCCATTTTCTTAATTGTTTTGGGTTCGTTATTGTAGGTCTTTTCCTTCTGTTGTGTTTCTTGCCTAGAGAAGTTCCTTTAGCATTTGTTGTAAAGCTGGTTTGGTGGTGCTGAACTCTCTCAGCTTTTGCTTGTCTGTAAAGGTTTTAATTTCTCCATCAAATCTGAATGAGATCCTTGCTGGGTAGAGTAATCTTGGTTGCAGCTTTTTCTCCTTCATCACTTTAATTATGTCCTGCCACTCCCTTCTGGCTTGTAGAGTTTCTGCTGAAAGATCAGCTGTTAACCTGTTGGAGATTCCCTTGTGTGTTATTTGTTGTTTTTGCCTTGCTGCTTTTAATATGATTTCTTTGTGTTTAATTTTTGACAGTTTGATTAATATGTGTCTTGGTGTATTTCTCCTTGGATTTATTCTGTATGGGACTCTCTGTGCCTCCTGGACTTGATTAACTATTTCCTTTCCCATAGTAGGGAAGTTTTCAACTATAATCTCTTCAAATATTTTCTCAGTCCCTTTCTTTTTCTCTTCTTCTTCTGGAACCCCTATAATTCGAATGTTGGTGCGTTTAATGTTGTCCCAGAGGTCTCTGAGACTGTCCTCTGTTCTTTTCATTCTTTTTTCTTTATTTTGCTCTGCAGCAGTTATTTCCACTATTTTATCTTCCACCTCACTTATCCATTCTTCTGCCTCAGTTATTCTGCTATTGATCCCATCTAGAGTATTTTTTATTTCATGTATTGTGTTTTTAATCGATGCTTGATTCATCTTTAGTTCTTCTAGGTCCTTGTTAACTGTTTCTTGCATTTTGTCTATTCTATTTCCAAGATTTTGGATTTGGGAAATAGAATCTTGGATCATCTTTACCATCATTATTCTGAATTCTTTTTCAGGTAGACTGCCTATTACCTCTTCATTTGTTAGATCTGGTGGGTTTTTATCTTGCTCCTTCTCCTGCTGTGTGTTTTTCTGTCTTCTCATTTTGCTAATGTTACTGTGTTTGGGGTCTCCTTTTTGCAGGCTGCAGGTTCGTAGTTCCCGTTGTTTTTGGTGTCTGTCCCCAGTGGCTAAGGTTGGTTTAGTGGGTTGTGTAGGCTTCCTGGTGGAGGGGACTAGTGCCTGTGTTCTGTTGCATGAGGCTGGATCTTGTCTTTCTGGTGGGCAGGTGCACGTCTGGTGGTGTGTTTTGGGGTGTCTGCGGACTTTTTATGATTTTAGGCCACCTCTCTGCTAATGGGTGGCGTTGTATTCCTGTCTTGCTAGTTGTTTGGCTTAGGGTGTCCAGCACTGTAGCTTGCTGGTCGTTGAGTGAAGGTGGGTGCTGGTGTTGAGATGGAGATCTCTGGAAGATTTTTGCCGTTTGATATTATGTGGAGCTGGGAGGTCTCTTGTGGACCAGTGTCCTGAAGTTGGCTCTCCCACCTCAGAGGCACAGCACTGACTCCGGGCTCCTCAATTTGGGATGATGTGTTGTCTATTCCTGTATTCCACAGATGCAGGGTACATCAAGTTGATTGTGGAGCTTTAATCCGCTTCTTCTGAGGCTGCTGGGAGAGATTTCCCTTTCTCTTCTTTGTTCTCACAGCTCCTGGGTCTCAGCTTTGGATTTGGCCCCGCCTCTGCGTGTAGGTCGCCGGAGGGCGTCTGTTCTTCGCTCAGACAGGACAGGGTTAAAGGAGCAGCCTCTTCGGGGACTCTGGCTCACTCAGGCCGGGCGGGAGGGAGGGGCACGGAGTGCGGGGCGAGCCTGCAGCGGCAGAGGTCGGCGTGACGTTGCACCAGCCCGAGGCGCGCCGTGCGTTCTCCCAGGGAAGCCGCCCCTGGATCCCGGGACCCCGGCAGTGGCGGGCTGCACAGGCTCCCGGAAGGGCGGTGTGGGCAGTGACCTGCGCTCGCACACAGGCTTCTTGGTGGCGGCAGCAGCAGCCCCAGCGTCCCACGCCCGTCACTGGGCTCCGCGCTTTCAGTCGCGACTCCGCTCTTTTTATTTTGACAAGACATATTTCCAGCAAAATATGTAGCTCTGGGGGGCATGCATAGTGCTCCTGATAGCAAAGGGGACTCCTCACCGGCCATCTACTGCAAGCCATACTAACTCTGTTGATCAGTAGGGAGATACAGGTCTTCAGCAAATCACCTCCAAACCTAATGGTCTAGTAGCATTTATTCCTAATTGACATGACATAAATGTCATGTCCAGATGCCAGTTAAGATGACACATTTCTAGCACTTGTCTCATCCCTAACATACCAACCTGGAGCACTTGATTATTTTGTGAATCTTTCATCCTGGTTTCCCTTTCAGCTTCCCATTTAAAAACACATGAATCAATAGACAGGATGTGTTCATTAATTTCAGTTGTGTTTTCTTTTCTATCTGTCACTGATATCCAAACTCACTGAGTTGAGTGCCTGGAGTAACTACATTATTGAAATCTGTGCTCAAACTTTTATTTGGTCAAAAAACATAGTCATGCAGGATTCCATCTCATCTGACACAGAAATTACAGAGACAATTCCTGAGTGGTTGACTCTGTGACAGGCCTACGTGGGAGGCCAAGGAAGATGTGTGAGAAATAATGAGTGGCTGTGGATTCAGGAAAAAGAGAAATAAGGTTTGAAAATTCCATTTCTGAAACTGGTAATTCAGGTGGGTGGCATTTTAAATCCTGTTTAGGATTCGCTTGTTATTTGCCAGAAGTACAAGTGCCTTTGGAAAAAGGGTTTCTAAGGGGTAAATGGATTCCTTGAGGTGTATGATTGGAAGAACACTCAACACTTGCAATGCGGAGCATGTTTTCTCTGTCTTATTGGATTAGAACCAAGGAAACAAGGCTCAATCAAGTCGGTTGTGGAAGGAAAGTGGCTGGCTATAAGGATACATGCGGAGTCAGGATTCAAATCCCATTCTTTTTGGGTGAGGCCTGGAGTATAGAGCCTAGACATTCTGCTCTTGAGTTCCCTATAACTTTCACAGACCCAAATCTGCTCTTCCTTTCCAGCATCCGCTGTGTCTGAACCTACGTCTCTTCCTTAAGAGTCTGTCTTTCATTTGACCCCATCACTCCTTTGTGAGCCTCTGTGTAGGTTTACCTTCTGTTCACAAAAGGAACTGACCTTGATGTGGGAACTGGCTCTGCTCCAAAGGCCAGCACAGCTGTGCAACACCTCTGAAGAGAATGCAGCCGGGTTCCCAGAGGAACTGTCTCTATTCGGTGTCTGAATGCCAACAAAAACTAGCAATTCAGTCTAAGATGTTCATGAGAGGCTGATTGAGTTGGTTAGCAGACAGGGACCCATGGGGATGGTTTGGGGAAGAGGTTGGGAACATGGGCTTTGTGTTCCAATCCTGGATCTTCTTGACCATTTTTAGACTCATTCTACAAGTATAATAAGAATTATAGTAATACTTTCTATATCTACTAACAGGTAAAGCACATCTCCCAGGGTCTGGCACATGAAAAGTATCCAGAACTGTGGGGTATCACTTATACTCATGCACAACTATGGCCACGAAACAAGAAGGACATCTTTCGTATCAAGACTGCAAACTTCCTCTTCTTCCTTTCCACTTCATATTCATATTAAGAATCTACTTAGAATTCAATCACTTACATGCAACAAATTATGGGTCGTTTTCCATCATTATTGTTTGTCTCGGTCTTGTGGCTTCATGGAATTTAAGATGTTAGCTGTTCCTCAACAAAGTGTGACACCAACTGGCTTTTCCCATTCCTCTTGGAAGACTGTGTTCAAGGTCTTTACAACTCCTAAAACTGACCTCGAGCCCAGTGAAAGCAGCCCGTGATGATGGTTTGTATGTGACCCAAGCCAGCTCTCCTAGGTAGTGGGGTAGCCACCCTTCCACATGCCAACATCACTTTTACAGACAATACCCCTAATTACTCCAACTTTAATAGGAATTCTGAAGCTGATCAAATCATAAAGCTATAGTTAGTAGGGGCATAGGGAAGTTATGGATCTCTTCAAGCTTTCTGTGTGCGAGAGAGAGCACTTATTTTTTTATTTTTATTTTTTGAGAAAGAGCAATTTTTTTTTTTTTCGGTACACGGGCCTCTCACTGTTGTGGCCTCTCCCGTTGCAGAGCACAGCCTCCGGACGTGCAGGCTCAGCAGCCATGGATCACAGGCCCAGCTGCTCCGCGGCATGTGGGATCTTCCCAGACTGAGGCACGAACCCATATCCCCTGCATCGGCAGGTGGACTCTCAACCACTGCGCCACCAGGGAAGCCCAAGAGAAATTTTTAAATTGAGATTCAAATAACATAAAATTCATCATTTTAAGGTGTACAAACTTTTTAGCGTATTCACAATGCTGTGCAATCATCACTACTATCTAATTCTTTTTTTTTTTTTTTTTTTTTGGCTGCATCGTGAGGCTTGCAGGATCTTAGTTCCCTGAACCTGGGGCCACAGCAGTGAAAGAGCCAAATCCTAACCACTGGACTGCCAGGGAATTCCCACTACTATCCAATTCTAAAACATTTCCATCACTCCAAAAAGAAACATCTTACCTCACTCCAATTCCCTCTCCCCTCATTCTCTAGAAACCATTAACCTCCCGTCTATCCTTATGGATTTGCCTAGTCCAGACATTTTATATAAAGAGAGTAATACAATATATGACCTTTTGTATCTGGGTTCTTTCATTTAGCATAATATATTTAAGTTTAAGCCATGTTGTAGCATGCATCATTACCTCATTCCTTTTTGTGGCTGAATAATATTCCATTGTACAAATGTGCCACATTTTGCTTATCCATTCATCAGTTGATGGACATTTGGTTTGTTTTCACTTTTTAGCTGTGAAGAATAACATTTAATTCTTTGCGAATGTAGTCCATTCTGCTCCCTCTGGTATTGGGAATGTGGGTTGATATTTTCAAGGCTATCCTCAGTGGGAGGGAGGCAATAGGACTACAGCAAGTTAAAACACCACAAAATATGTTATTCTTACTTAGAATCAGTGGTTTTTCTTGAATAAATACTCCCCATGTTGCTGAAAGCCTTTGGTCAGTTTCAAGATTTCCTAAGAAGTTTATTCTGTTGGTTTTTGCATTTTACCATTGTTTTTCATGGAGTGGCAAAATTCTGGGGTTCCATTTTTTGCTGACATCCCACATCGTGTTAAATAAAAACAGTCCACATCTGCCTGAAGAAGATTTGATGACTGGACAAGTCAAAGAAACCAAGTTCTTTTGTTCTCATGATGCAGATGCCCTGGGTATCATAGCCCTTTTTAGTGTAGGGTTGGTAATAAGTTCAGCTTCGTCTCATGCTGTAAACCCTACTGGTACAAGCCCACAGATAACAGCCTTTATTCAGCTGGCATGAAGCACTAGGAAAAGGATGACAAATATGACCAGCCTGAGAAGCCCCAGAGCTCAATTTTGAACAGGGAGAAGGCAGGCCAGCAACCTTCTCCAGGACACAGGCTACTGCTGAGACCTGGCTGACTCTGAGCCTCTTAGGAAACTGCTGAGTCATAAAGCTGGCTCCATTAATAAGTGAATTTCAAGCAAAGAACTGAGGACATGTCATCAAGTCAGACATGCAAAGGCACACAGCAACTCTGTGGGAATGATAAGGCATATATTTTGGACCCACACTCACATCAACAGTCTCTACAGAATTTATCTGGAATCAGCACTTGGCTGAGAATTTATAAAACTAAAAATATAGAGGGGATTTCTGTGGAATATACTGAGCTGAATTTAAGGACCAGGGCCCTAAAATTCTTCTTGGATTTTCTTCAGGTTCTTTGCAAGTGAGTAAAGCAACTAGAAACTATAGGAAAAACCAGAAATGTGTCCAAGTGTATTGCATGATTTTAGGCAATGGAGGCACTGGGCATGGGACTGACATTGGACATGCAGAGATAAGACTATAACCCAGCAACCCACTTAACCTAGAAGTGGTGAGTATTTAAGTAGTCATCATAATGTAATGTTGGGTTTTGGTTTTTAAAATTTAGAATCAACACATAGACAAAGCATGGAAGACTTAATCTGGTTACAAAACAGAATACAATGTTAATTTTGCCAAGATGATAAGCTGGTATGTAGCAGGAAGGTGGGGGTGAGATAAGAGCCTGGGTACCAATATCTTCATTTCACAGAGTGGGAGATAGTAGATACTGTTAAGAAAAAATGAGACAGGAAAATTCAAGTATATTATTTACTTTACAAAGACCAAAAATAATAAAACATTAAAATTAAGAATGGGGTTAGTGACTGAAATCATCATGGTTCATAGACTCACAATGATATCATAATTATAATATCATAATAGCATACTGATATGTAAAATTGATAAATTTTTAAAATGGAAGAATAGATATATAGTTGATCCTTGAACAACATGGGTTTGAACTGAACAGGTCTACTTATACATTGATTTTTTTCAATAGTAAATACTACAGTACTACACGATTCGCAGTTGGTTGAATCTGTAGATGTGGAACCACAGATATGGAGGAACCATGTATAGGGAGGGACAACTATAAGTTATACGTTGATTTTCAACTGTGTGGAGGGTCAGTACCCCTAACCCCTGCATTACTCAAGGGTCAACTGTAGAATTAAGAGTTATAAAATAGACACCAGAAGAACTAAAAAGGGAAATAAAAACTCTAGGTTGTGGAGCTCGGATTGTAGAGTGGTGTAGAGTGGTGGCTACTTCCTCAACTATGAATAAACATTTAGAAGTAATGTGTGCATATTTTTTTAATTAATAAAACAGAGAGGCTTAAAATGAAAACCAGATACACACTTTTAGCCATTTCTTCTCCCAGTGATATTTTGATAATTTATAAATTTTAAAATAAAATTAAAATAAATAGTAGGGCAAATATAAAGATTGTTGTATATTTACACAATAAGATACCTTATAGTAATGGGAATGGAAAACATACAACTACATCCAAAACATGGATGACTCTTAGAAACAACATTGAGTTGAAAGAAGCCAGACACGAAAAAGCACAACCTGTATTATTTCACTTAGATAAAGTACAAAAACAAGAAAAACCCATCTGAATTGTTAGAAGCCAGGATAGGGTTACCTTGGGGGCAGGTAGTGACAGAAGAGAGTACAAGGAGGGTTCTATGTATGGGTTGTTCTGTTTCCTCATCTGGTTGTCTGTTACCAGACAGGTAGTCGATTGGGCATACAATAGTTATGCTTGTTTTCATACGCATGTTATACTTCAGTAAAAGCTTAATCCTCCTCCTCCTCATCATCATCATAGTAACAGATAATACTTAACTGGTGTTTACTATGTACAAGTCACTGTTCTAAGTGATTCCACATTCATTAGGATTATACCTTAAAAGCAATGAGGGTATACTTGTAAGAAATGCTTTTACCCTGATCTTCATGTTGCTGGCTCCTTCCTGTCACTCAGCTCTAAGCCTAGTCTCAACCACACTGCTTTATTTTCACTTATTATTTATCACTTATCACAACTTGAATTTTTTTCCTTTTCATTTATTTGTTGATAGTTTGCTACCTACCTACTCTAGAATGTAAGAAGCTTCATGAATACAAAGATGTTCTCTCTCTTCCACACTTCTGTATCTTCAGAGTCTAGAACAATGTCTGGCACCTAGCAGGTGCTCAGTACACATTTACTGAATGACTATATGAACCATCAGATCTCCTATGTAGTTCCTCTTAATCGTTAAACCATATTTGAGCCAGAGTGGTCTATCTAAAGCATAATTAAGATCAATCATTTCCTGCTGGGAAAACTGGACAGCTACATGTAAAAGAGTGAAATTAGAACACTACCTAACACCATATACAAAAATAAACTCCAAATGGATTAAAGACCTAAATGTAAGACTGGACACTATAAAACTCTTAGAGGAAAACATAGGAAAAACACCCTTTGACATAAACCACAGCAAGATCTTTTTTGACCCACCTCCTAGAGTAATGAAAATAAAAACAAAAATAAACAAATGGGACCTAATGAAACTTAAAAGCTTTTGCACAACAAAGGAAACCATAAACAAGACAAAAAGACAACCCTCAGAATGGGAGAAAATATTTGCAAATGAAGCAATGCACAAAGGATTAATCTCCAAAATATACAAACAGCTTATGGAGCTCAATATCAAAAAACCAAACAACCCAATTAAAAAATGGGCAGAAGACCTAAATAGACATTGCACCAAGGAAGACATACAGATGGCCAAGAAGCACATGAAAAGCTGCTCAACATTACTAATTATTAGAGAAATGCAAATCAAAACTACAATGAGGTATCACCTCACACTGCTCAGAATGGCCGTCATCAAAAAATCTATAAACAATAAATGCTGGAGAGGGTGTGGAGAAAAGGGAACCCTCTTGCACTGTTGGTGGGAATGTAAATTGATACAACCACTATGGAGAACACTATGGAGGTTCCTTAAAAAACTACAAATAGAACTACCATACGACCCAGCAATCCCACTACTGGGCATATACCCTGAGAAAACCATAATTCAAAAAGAGTCATATACCACAATGTTCATTGCAGCACTATTTACAAAGCCAGGACATGGAAGCAAACTAAGTGTCCATCAACAGATGAGTGGCTAAAGAAGATGTGGCACATATATACAATGGAATATTACGCAGCCATAAAAAGAAATGAAATTGAGTTATTTGTAGTGAGGTGGATGGACCTAGAGTCTGTCGTACAGAGTGAAGTAAGTCAGAAAGAGAAAGACAAATACCGTATGTTAACGCATATATGTGGAATCTAGGAAAATGCTACAGATGAGCCTATTTGTAGGGCAGGAATAGAGACATAGACATAGAGAACCGACATGTGGACACAGGGAGGGAAGGGGAGGGTGGGAAGAATTGGAAGATTAGGTTTGACATAAATACACTACCATGTGTAAAATAGATAGCTAGTGGGAACCTGCTGTATAGCACAGGGAGCTCAGCTCGGTGCTCTGTGATGACCTAGATGGGTGGGATGGGGGTGGGTGGGAGGGAGGTCCAAGAGGGAGGGGATACAGGTATACATATAGCTGATTCACTTCATTGTACAGCAGAAACTAACACAACATTGTAAAGCAATCTTACTCCAATAAAAAAACCTTACAAGCATACCCTCATTGCTTTTAAGGTATAATCCTAAGTCTTCACTATGACTTCATTCATATTTATAATTTGCTAACCTCTGAGGCCTCATCTTTCTTTATTTTTCTCCTCCCAAGATAGTCCTGCCATGCTGAACTAGTGTCACTTTCCCTAACACACTAACTTGCTCATCTTCAAGTTTGCGAGCCTGAGGTTCCTTCTGCCTGGGGTGTTCCCACCTTGCTTTTACTCCTCCTCACCTAATTAACTTTGTAGCTTGATGGCTTTAATTTAGACATCACTGCCTCTGAGAAGCATCCATGATCCAGACCCGGTGGGAACTTCTCCTAACTGCTTCCACTGAATCCTCAAATGTCATACACAGCACTCAGGTGGACACAAGGAGCAGATGCACAGCTCTCTGTTCTACTGAAATCCTGGGGAGAGCTGTGCAAGGGCCAGATGCATCTGGGCACACGGGGTTTGTGCTCTAGCAGAGGGAATCAGGCCCCTGTTGTTCTCCCTTTTTCAAGCAAGTGAGAGAGCAGCCTTGTCAGAAGAGTAAAGAGAGCTCAAGATTTGACACCAAATGACCTGCACTTAGGTGTCAGTTTTCCTAGGAGTTGCTGGTAGTGCCAGCTTCTCAATACCCGAAGGCCTTGGGGGAAGTTGAGGTCATGTGCAGTCCCTCTCACTGAGGGGAGAGGGATCCCAAATAACTCATCTTCAAGCAATCCTAAGAGGATTCCTAGTATCATTCCTCTCACCACTATTTTAGTAATTATCATACTGCATTAAAATTGAGTGTTTACTTTGTCTCGCCAACTAGTCTGAGTGACTTTTGGGGCCTAGGTCCATATTATTGACCATTATTGTCCGCAGCACCTCATTGGGTTTTACATAACTCTGTTCCTTTGAATGAATTAATGAATGAATGAAATCCCTCTGAAATTACACTTGGAAGGAGCTGTCCAACTACCTTACTTAATAGGCCCCACCTATTTACATGTATGTTACTGTCTGAGCCTTTTGAAGTATACCCCGGTGGTTGGAAAATCTCCCTAAGAGCCAAATGAGAAAATCTCAAAGCGGGCAGAACTCCTTGGTATTATCAAAGTGGAGAATCACGTTCCCTTGACTCACTTGTGTGAGTGTGTGTGTGTGTGTGTGTGTGTGTGTGTGTGTGTGTGTGTGTACATCCATCATTCTTCACTGGCTTCAGTCATGATCACAGAAAAGGGGAAAACACTTGTATTGGAACTTGAATTAAAACTATATAAGAAGGCTTGCTAACTCTAAGCAGAGTCTCTGAAGGCATTGAGATAATATAAAACATTGGCATATGTAATGCAACAAAATCTCCCTTATGAATAAATATAAAACTTTAAAAAAACTTCTCTAAGCTTTTTTGGAACATGCTGATATCTTTCTAGATGTTTATTGGATAAATAAATTATAAAGCCATAGCAACAGAGGAATTATTTATTTTAATACAGCAGCAGATTTCTGAATGGTCCCTCCCTTATTACTGTGAAAACTCCAACCAGACCTATTTTCCCCTTCCCTCTGGGTGGAACAGCACAACATATCCCCTTGTAGGGAGGGAGTCCTTTCATCTGTGTATTGTTTTGACTCCCATATGGTTTTCTCCCAACCCTGCTGTAAATCTAAGAGTCCCCCAAGGACCTAATAGATAATTCAAGCACTGCTTATGCTGAAGGAGGAAGCATAGATAAACAATAATACTTGGAGTCTAATCAATTGCAGTGAGGAGGATCATGGAATTACTCAATAGGAGAAGTAGTATGTGAATATTAAGGCCCACCTTAAAGAAATGTCCCATTTGCAAATTGGCTAATGGGACCTACCCTACTTCATATAAATTCAGGGATTAAAAAGGACAAAATTGATTTTGTTCTCTCTTGAGAAAAATTTACACATATTTTCAATTGTGTTTGGTGTGGAGAAACACTAAGTTAAAAGTAATGAAAAAACTTCAGTTGAATATTTTAAAAAACAACAACATGTTATTGCTCCATGAACTCAATTACTTTTAACTTAAAACTCAATTAAATGAACTTAATTGTTTTTAAGTGTCTGATGACACTGTTCTCTTCACTTGGAGAGATTTTGCCTTCATTAGTCAGAAATGGGCTGATTTCTACAACATCTATCTTAGTACAAACCTACCAAAAATAACTTATACTTGGTGAGCATTTTCTTTGGAACACATATGTGTTTATCACTGCAAATATGTAGATTCGATCAAATTGCCAAATAATGAAGAGCCTATAAATAAATTACTCTAATCAGGTGGTGATATCTCAAAGTACTGCTCCTTAGAATATGATTCATAAAATATCTAAATATGTCATCTAGAGACACCTGCAGAAAATATCAAAATACATCATGACTAGTACATGAGGAGGTAGCTGCCTCGACACATATATGTACACCTGCCATTGAATTGGACTTACACAATGTGGTAAGAAGCAGGGATCTCTTACTCTCAGATATTTGTAAGGGGAGGTCACCAGGAATAACTCACTCTCACCAAAATGTTAGAGATTAGTCATACTTGATCCAGGTCTTTTTGAAGAATATTCTGCAGGAAGAAACAGAGTACTTAAGCACCACAGGGACTATTCTCTTTCAGCACAAAAGTTAGCTTAATGCATCTCTTTCAAACTAAACCCTGGTTGGAAAGGCTGAATTTTTCAGGGAGAGACCACCAGTTTCTAAGTTTCACCACTGAGAATGAACCATTCTTTTTCTTAACGTGGCTGTGCACAACGTTTGGGGGGCTTTCCTTCTATGATTTACCTATAAGTAGTCAGTAGAAACTGACTAAGATATCTGGTCTGGAATAGGTACATGTATGCTTATATTTTTAAACTATTGGAATTTCAGTTAAGTCATTTTTTCTAACCACCAGAGAATCTTAAATATCAAAATGAAATAAATATTCTCTTTTCTGGTTTATAAGACAGGCAACTTATTGTATAGATTCAATGTTTACCCTGTTCATCCATGTACAATGATTATTTAGAAATGGAAATCACAGCCAAACAGATAGTTAAGTGACAGAGATCATATTTGGGTCTTGAAAAGTTGTTTCCCCTAACGAGCCTGGTGTTCCTTGGGAATAAGTTGTCACTTAAAACACTTCTATACCACACTTTATAGTGTGTATAATTTCAAGTACAATCAGTCATAGTTATTTGGGTGTACCTTACCAGCAAATTTTCAGATCTGTTTTTGCTTTTTCCTACAGCAGGAGAATGGAGCCCAATAATACATGTTATTTATAAGGTACGTTTTTCTTTCCCCAATAGACATTGTTCTTTTCTGACTTCGCACTCTCCCTTTCTCCACTTTCTTACTCTGTAACCTTCCTCTAATCTTTCCACAATTGCACTATGTAATAGTAACACCTTACAACAACCTTGGACCCAGAATTGTCTCCCTTAAGCTCCTCTTGGCTACTTTCCAAGCACACAGTGAACTGCTGTCGTCAAATGGTCTTGGTTTCTTCTTTCTACTTCCTTTGCCATGTGCTTAATGCCAGTTGGTTTTATCATCAATCTTGTAATTAAAACCCTCCTTCATTGAATTTATAGCCTCTGCACCTCCCTGAGCAGTACATCCTTTCTGATCCTTTTAAAGTGATTCTCCTGATCTTGTATCACTCCTGAATTTCTTGGATCTTCAAAATCTGCATTCATGTCCACCAGCTGAAGGCTGGAAGGACAGATACTATGACATCTTCCAAGGCAACTTCAAGGCTGAAGCCTCTAAGAAGAAAGGGCCACTTCCAAGCTGTAGGTTCATTTCTTTCGATAACGACAGGGTTATATTACTTTCTAAATATGGTTGGAATAACAACAATAGCCACCAATATGTGACAGGATCCCCCAGTAGCCCTTCCTCTTATTTCAGTTCCACCAGCACATCCCCTAAATAAATGCAAGCCCACACATCTTTAATAAATTTGCATTTCTGGTAGGGAAGAGTCTTCTTCCCCTACCTTCTCTTTCTCTCCTCTTCTTATGGGCTTGAGACAGGTAGCACATTAACATATCAGCAAACTGTCGGCAATATCAGCGAAGGGTCTGTTTATTTCACAGACCTCTAAGAATCCAAAACATCTATATAAAATCTTCTCAGGTGGGGAATTCAAGAGTGGAAATGTACGGGGTAGGAGCAAGACTTAAGAAAATCACCTGGAAGTGGAGGAGATGGGAGAGAAAGGTGGGACTCCCTAATGCCCATTGAAGGAGAATTTTGGACTCATTGATGATTTGATGGGGAAAAATAAAGCCAGGTTCGTCACATCCCCTTGACTCTGTGCTAAAGTGACTGGCTAGCAGTAAAATCTGATTCCTGGTAATGACCTCCCTTATACCTTCCCAAATGCTGTTTCATAAAATGAGGCTATAGATTTTTTACCGAATATATTGGGGGAACCAGGGAAAGAGTTTATATCATGCATCTTTATGAAATTTCAGATAGTTGTCAAACACTCTGTTTTTCAATGAAGAATTCTTCTCATGTTATCAATCCTTTCTTCTCCTTCACAGAAATTATTTTTCAATACTACCGCAATTATCCATAGATACCCAACTCATCCTCATCTTGGTGCCCCACTTAGCTAAATAAAAGACTAGTGGTTAAGTCAAAAAGCAACAATCTACTCTTGTTAAAAATCCATGCCCCCATAGAATCTTTCCCTCACCCTACTGGCTTTTCAAAGTACTTTATCCAAGAAAGATTATTCCTATATATCTTACACATCATTTTATTGAAATGTTACGGCAGTGCTAAGCCTTTTATATACATGTATAATATTACATGTTCAGATTTAGTAGAGAATGACAGATGACTTTCCAAAGTGGTTGTAACAATTTACATTTTAATCAGCAATATATGAGGGTTTCTGTTGCTCCACATCACATCATTTGCTATCATCACCCTTTAATTCTGACATTCTAGTGGATGTGTAGTGGTACATCATTGTGGTTTTTATTTAAACTTCCCTGATGGCTAATGATGCTGCATACCTTTAAATATGTTTGTTCTTCATTAATGTTTTCTTTTCTTAAGTGCTTATTCAAGTCTTTTGCCTATTTTATCTATAGGGTTTTCTCTCTTTCTTACTGATTTTTAGTGGTTCTTTATGTATTTTGTATATGAGTCCTTTGTCAGTTAAAAATTTTGCAAACATATTCTACTCTTTGGCTTACCTTTTCACTCTCTTAATGATATAATTTGATGGTCAGAGTTCTAAATTTGAATGTATTCCAATCTATCAATCTTTTCATTTAATGGTTAGTGCTATTTGTCCTATTTGAGAAATCTTTGTTATTCCAATTTCATGAATATATTCTACTATGTTATATTCTAGAAGCTTTACTGTTTTACCTTTCACATTTAGATCTACAATCCACCTTGAAATTATTTTTGTATAAATGTGAGGTTGAGGTCAAGATTCATTTCATCCTTTATGGATATTCCATTGACCCAGAAGGATTAATTAAAAAAAATTACTTCTCATTACTCTGCAGTGTCACCTTTGTCATAAATCAAATGTCCATATATGTGTGGGCTTATTTCTGGACTCTGTTCTATTGCTCTATTTGTCTACCCTTTTGAAAAGACCAAACTATCTATTAATGTACTTTTATAAGTCTCGTTATCTGATGGCATCAATCCTCTTTGTTCTTCTTTAGGACTGTCTTGGCTGTTCTTGGCTCTTTGCACCACTTTATAGAGTCAGCTTGTCAATTTGCACAAGAAAAGAAGAAGAAGAAGAAGAAGAAGAAGAAGAAGAAGAAGAAGAAGAAGAAGAAGGAGGAGGAGGAGGAGGAGGAGGAGGAGGAGGAGGAGAATGTACAGAGATTTTGATTAGTTGGATTGCAATCTATAAATCAATTTGGAGAGAACTGACATCTTTAAAATATTGAATCTTCCAGTCCATGAACTTAGCAAATTCCTCCATTTGCTTTCTTCTGTTTCAACTTTTTTCAATAATACTTTGTAGTTTCCTGTGTAGAAGTCTTGTTTTATTAATTCCTAGGTAGTTTATGTGATTGTAAATGGTAGCTTTTTCAATTTTTCATTTACAATTGCTTTTTGATAGTATATTGAAATAAAACTGATTTTTGCACACTGAATTTTTAAAATAAATTTATGTATTTTATTTATTTATTTTTGGCTGCGTTGGGTCTTCTTTGCTTTGCGTGGGCTTTCTCTAGTTGCGACGAGTGGGGGCTACTCTTTGTTGCCGTGTGTGGGCTTCTCATTGCGGTGGCTTCTCTTGTTGCGGAGCTCGGGCTCTAGTCACGCAGGTTCAGTAGTTGTGGCACACCGGCTTAGTTGCTCTGTGGCATGTGGGATCTTCCCACACCAGGGATTGAACCCATGTCCCCTGCATCGGCAGGCAGATTCTTAACCACTGCGCCACCAGGGAAGTCCTGCACATTGACTTTTTACCCACTGAATTTGCAAAATTCACTATGAATTATATTTATCTATAGATTCTTTTGTGTTTCTACATACACATTAATGCAGTTAATACATTTTCATAAATATGTGTGTATATGTATATGCATATAATTCAAATATCTGCTGTGAGATTGCAGCAAGGGTGTGCCTCACATGTGACTACAAACTAATCTATCAGCTTTGGTTTCCACTCAGCAGGCACTCTGTTCTTTCCTCCTTTTCTGGATCCCCTTTGTCTACATTTGCTGCCTGTAAAGCTACTCAGAAAAGCATCACCACAGACACCACCTATAGTGTCAAGTAGGCTGTCTCTAGATGCTTCTAAAATGCCCAATCTTTGGTGTATCAGACCTGTACATGGTCCCATGAAGAGGTAAAGACCCTCCCTACTCTGTGTTACACTGTGTTGTCTGGGTTGTAAAGCCAACTTGCTTGTACCCAGAGTTTCAGAGCCTTTCTTTCTGGCCATGCCCACCCCACGCAGCTTGTGGGATCTTAGTTCTCCATCAGGGATGGAACCTGGGCCCGGCAGTGAAAGCGCCAAGTCCTAATCACTGGACCACCAGGGAATTCCCCAGAGCCTTTCTTGAATGTTCCCTGCAACTTCTAGCTTTCTCATCCTCTCTAACCACAAGAGGTCACTCAGTCCACAGGGCTGGGGACACATTCTATATCAACACCTGTATCCTCTTTCTTCATCTCTTTTTGTTCTCTCCCCATAATTAAAACAAAACAAAACCCTCTCCTAGTTTATGAATGGAGGCAAATGGACACTGGATTGTGCAAAATGGAGGGTGGACAGGGAGCTCATTATACTATACTAACTGGAGCCAACATAAATTTTCCATTATAATTTCACAACAGTAAAATCTACAGTCTTTTGATTTACTTGTCCCTTCTTAGAATGGTGTGTGTGTTGGGCATAGAGAAATGTGTGTACAAATACACAGGAAGTAGGATAATAGAAGAGGGCTATTTTATTTTATTTATTTATTTTTATTTTTGGCTGCGTTGGGTCTTCATTGCTGTGCGTGGGCATTCTCTAGTTGTGGCAAGCGGGGGCTACTCTTTGTTGTGGTGCATGGGCTTCTCATCGTGGTGGTTTCTCTTGTTGCAGAGCACGGGCTCTAGGAGAGTGGGCTTCCGTAGTTGTGGCTTGCGGGCTCTGGAGCACAGGCTCAGTAGTTGTGGCACACGGGCTTAGTTGCTCCGCAGCATGTGGGATCTTCCCGGACCAGGGATCGAACCCGTGTCCCCTGCGTTGGCAAGCAGATTCTTAACCACTGTGCCACCAGGGAAGTCCCAAGAAGAAGGCTATTTTAAATGCAACTGTAAATAGACTAAAGAGACTGGGATTCTTTTAACACGATAACTCACAGAAGTTATGTTCAAATGCCAGATTGATGGGGGTGACTTCCTTCACCCTATCTTCCTTCTACACAGATTTAAAGATCTTTCCATCTTCCATGAAAAAACTAGATGGAACAAATGACAAACAACCTGGGTCAAAGTCTACAGCAAACAAAATGTAGGATCTCAGAAGAGGAAAGCACAGAGGTTTAAGAGCAGGAGGGGCCTGTGGAGGAATGAAGGTAGAGATAATACTCCAAAAAAGGAAGAGGTTCCCTAGGAGAAAGGTGACTATATGAGTGGCTCTAAGAATCAAGACAGGATTCAACACACTTGTAGTGGAGCAGACAAGACGAGCTGCAGAGTGTGGAAAAGCTACTTCTAGTTATCCTGCAAGGGGAACACTCTCCTGCACATTCTTCTGGATTCTGAGCATGTGGCTGATTGGTTAAGAGTAAGATTTGTCTCTTTGGGAATGCATTTTATTCTGTTCTGTTTTGGAATTCAGGGCACAGTAAGCAACACTTACCAACTCTAAGAGTATTTGGCTTTGAATGGCTTCCAGGGAAGCTGCTGTGTTGGCAACATTAAAAATTTTTTTTTTACCTGTTTATTAACTCACAATTTCCATGGGTCTTTAGTCAGGCACAGTTCGACTGAGTCCTCAGTTCAGGGTCCCACAAGGCTGCAATCAACATGTCAGTCTGGGCTGCTATCTCATCTGAGGCTCATAATTCTCTTCTAAGCTCACCGCTGGCAGAATTCAGTTCCCTGCAGCTATAGGACTGAGATCCTTGTCCTGTCTATGGTTTGACTTTAGTGCAGTGAAACTAATTTCAGATTTCTGACCTCCCAAAAGTTCTGGAGGCTGGGAGTCCCAATCAAGGTGCAGCATGGTAGAGTGAGGGGGCCCTCTTCTGGGTTGCAGGCTTCCTCTTATATCCTCCTATGTAAGAAGAGGTGGCAACATTTTTCATTGAATGCAGGGAGAATTTTCACATTTGACCCTGGAGCCCCTAGTCATTTTCAGCCTCAAGCTAGATCCTATGTCTACAGTTCTTTCCTTCCCCAAATGGCTAATGCCATCATGAGAAACTCTCACAACCATGGGATTAGCATTCTTGAGGTATAACCAATTTTTTCCATTGCCCTTGCACAGGGTATCATGTAATATACCATTAACCAGTACTCATTTATGCTATCCTTCAAGTAAAGTATTTATTCGTCTGGAGATAGCTTATATAGGTTTTTTCTAGGAAACCTTTGGTTTTTCCTTTAACTCGCCATTTTAGCTTGCATTTTGTCCATTGTCCTTACCTCCTAGTTGGAACATTGACAAGCTGCCATGACCACAGAGTTGATCACCACCATAGACCCGGTCTCTGGAGGCAGCCCCAAGCTTTTGGTGATTTTTCACTCAAGTGTCCTGCACTTTGAGAGCTATAGATTGCCCTGAATACTTCATTGGAGATAGTTTAAATAATCTGTTGGTATGTGTTACAAGAGACAGCATCAACATCTTAATCTTGGGCCCAGATTTATAGAAAATACTGTATTGAATAATAAAATTAAGTTTTATTAGTGCTACTGCTGATAGCACTTAGCTTAGCATTGGTAAGTACCTAGATCAGCAGTACATCTGAAAAGGCACAACATAAACATACTCTCTGTAAAAGCCCATTTTAAAGTCCAGTATTCTATTTTGTGAATAAGAAATTGAGTTTCACCTTCAGGCAGACTTATAATGGCAATAGCTATAATCCTCAGTTCTTCATCCCTCATGATCCACAAAAGGCTAAATTGTTTTCCCCACCAACTGTCCGAAGAACAGGCCTAAATTTTCATGTGAAATGACTAGGCTTTGGGCTGTAGAAGTGTCTTCATACCCAAGGAATCTGGGCATATCAAGTAACATCTGCCCCCCCCCTCTGAATCCTTAGTCAAAGATTCACTCTTTTAAAAATTACTTGCCATGTACTCAACTCTTTCCCTTTCCTGTTCTGATACCTCTCATGACTTGCAGAATAATACCTTCAGGAAGTGCTAAAAAGCCATATTCACATACTCTTTCCTTTTGAATAATTACCAGTCACTGTGCATTTGCTGACTGAATGTATGAATTAATGGAAATATAGTCATTATATATTAAGTGAAAAATCAAGTTATAAGACGTGTATAATATCCTTTCTCTGTATAAAAAATCATATATATTTGAATATGCCTAGGTGCATGGAAAAAAAGTCTGCAATTATACACAAAAACTTTTAAAAAATAGTTTGCTTCTAGAGAATTTTTAAAAATTCTTTACTCTTTACATTTATTATTGTTTTGTTCTTTTCCACCTTCCTTCCTTCCTTCCATCCCTCCCTGCTTCCTATCTTCTACTTCTTTCTTTCCCTTCTTTATTCTTTCTTTCATTTTTTTCTTTCTACCACAATCATGTAGTACATTTCTAAATAAGCTTTTTTATTTTGGAATAATTTACAGAAAAGTTCCAAAATAGTATACAGTTTCAGTTTCTCTTAATGTGATCATTTCATATTACCATGGCGTATTTGTCAAAATTAGGAAAGCAACACTGGTCATTATTAACTAAATTCCAGGCTTAAATAATATTTTACCGGTTTTTCTACTAATTCCATGTTTCATTTCCAGGATCCAATCCAGTATACCACATTGCATTTAGTTGCCTCCTTAGTTGGCTCAGGTCTGTGACAGTTTCTTTCCTTGTTTTTCATGACCTTGACAGTTTTGAGGAGTACTGGTCAGGTATTTTGTAGAATGTCCCTCAATTTGTGTTTATCTGATATTTTATCCTAATTAGACTAGAGTTATGAGTTTTTGGAAAAAAATACCATAGAAGTGATATGTCCCATTGCATTATATTGAGAGTACATGATATTCAACATGATTTATCACTGCTAATGTTAACACTGATCTCTTGGGTCTTCCCTGGTGGCTCAGTGGTTAAGAATCCACCTGCCAATGCAGGGGACACAGGTTCGACCCCTGGTCTGGGAAGATCCCACATGCCCCGGAGCAACCAAGCCCGTGCACCACAACTACTGAGCCTGCGCACCACAGCTACTGAAGCCCACGCTCCCTAGAGCCCATGCACGACAACTACTGAGCCCGTGTGCTGCAACTGCTGAAGCCTGCGCACCTAGAGCCTGTGCTCTACAAGAGAAGCCACCGCAATGAGAAAGCCCGCACACCACCACAAAGAATAGCTCCTGGTCGCTGCAACTACAGAAAGCCCACGTGCAGCAACAAAGACCCAACACAGCCAAAAATAAATAATTAATTAATTAAAAACAAAACAAAAAAACATTGATCTCTTGCTTAAGGTGGTGTTTCCCAAGGTTCTCCACGTTAAAGTTTGTTTTTCCCTTCCCAGGTATGTATAAGTTTTATACTAAAATAATTAAAAATACATTTTTAAATGTAGAAAAAATTATGCCAAGGACCAAATGGCTCCCTGCAGATTAGTGGCTTCCCAACCCATCCAGAGCCTTTTTCAGGAGATTCAGACATTTAATATGTTATTTCCCAGAGAACAGAGGAATAGGACTTACTGGAAATTTCTTTTTTATTTACTTTTCTGACAAAATTAAATTTCACTCATATCCTTTCTATGCTTCCCTCAGGAATATAGGACTTGCTTTGTTGAAGCAGTTTGAGTAGTAATGGAAAAAGAAAGTTTCCACTTTGTTTTGTGGCAATCTAAAAAGTGATGATTTGAACTTGATTTTTGGAAGTAGCTTGAAGTGTCCTATGAGGATCCTAGACCACAGCTCTGCTGAATGCACTTTTACACTTAGGGTATGGTATCATGGAACATTTTTCTGATATTTTCAGAACTGAAATGAGACCCCAAGGCCTCATTCTGGTTGAAGTTTAAATTTAAGTAATTAATGCCTTTGTGGGGAAATCGCTCTGCTTCCCTAAAGGAATATAGAAAAGTGGCATTGTTCCTTGGGTACTGCAATCTTTTTTTTTTTTTTTTTTTTTTTTTTGTGGTATGCGGGCCTCTCACTGCTGTGGCCTCTCCCATTGCGGAGCACAGGCTCCGGACGCACAGGCTCAGCGGCCATGGCTCACGGGCCTAGTTGCTCCACGGCATGTGGGATCTTCCCGGACCGGGGCACGAACCCATGTCCCCTGCATCGGCAGGTGGACCCTCAACCACTGCGTCACCAGGGAAGCCCACTGCAATCTTTTAATTTCAATCACAAAAAGAAATGATTTGTTTTTTGGTTTTGTTTCATTTTGTTTTTGTTTTTGCCAAAGAATACTGTATAGCATTTAAAAGCATAAGCTTGTTCTCGATCCATTATTTACTATCTGTGTAGGTCTCATAATGTTTCTGTGATTTAGATTCTTCATCTGTAAAAATTGGAATAATAAAAAATAGTATCTACCTCATAGTATGAGGACTATTGTCTTCCTTTTGAATTGACATTTTTGTCATTACAAAATGTGCCTCTTTATCTCCAGTAATAATTCTTGCCTTAAAGACTACTTTGTCTGACATTAATATAACCATGACAGCTTTGTTGTTGGTGGTGGTGTTTGCATGGTATATTTTCCATACTTTTACTTACAATCTATCTGCATCCCTATATGTAAAATGTCTCTTGTAAACAGCATTTAGTTTGTTTACATTAATGTAATTAATAATATATTTGCATTGTTATTGTTTTCTATTTGTCTCCTCTGTCCATTGTTTCTTTGTTCCTCTTATCCTGCCTTACTTGGGATTAATCAAGTTTCTCATTATTATTATGCTATTTTGCTTATACCATTTTCTAATGTTTTTAATGGTTATTCTAGGGCAGTATTTCTCATCCGGGGGTGATTTTCCTCCCAGAGGACATTTGGCAATGTCTGGAGATATTTTTGGTTGTCACACTTGGTGGCGGGTGCTAGTGACATCTACTGGGTAGAGGCCAGGAATACTGTTAAAACTCTCGCAATACATAAGAGAGCCTCCCACAACAAAGAGCGATTAAAGAGTGACAAGGCTGAGAAATCTTGCTACAAAGGGTTAGAGACTACATCATGCATCCGTAAGTTATTACAGTTTACCTTAAATTAGCATGTTGCAACTTTATGACAAATGCAAAAATTATACAACAGTAGAGATCCATTTATTTGCTCCCATCCTTTGTGCTCTTATCATATATTTCACTTCTACATACATTCTACTGCAAGGCAAAGATATTATTGCTACTTTAAATAATAAAGTTTTACAGACCTTCCTCAACTTATAATGGGGTTCCATACAGATAAGCACATCATAAGTTGAAAATATCATAAGTCAAAAATGCATTTAATACACCTAATCTACTGAACACCACAGCTTGGCCTAGCCTACCTTTAATGTGCTCAGAACTCTTATATTAGCCTACATTTGAGCAAAATCATCTAAGACAAAGCCTATTTTATAATAGTGTTGAATATCTCATGTAATATATTGAAAACTGTACTGAAAGTGAAAAACAGAATGGTTGTAGGTGGAGCTTGCTGCCACTGTTCAGCTTCAGGAGAGAGTATCATATCAAACATCGTTAAGTCATTTGATCATTGGGAATGATCAAAATTCAAAATTTGAAGTATGACTTCTACTGAATGCTTATCACTTTCACACCACCATAAAGTCAAAAAGTAGTAAGTCAAACCATCCTAATTTGGGGACCATCTGTATATTTACCCACATATATACCCCTTCTGCCCTTCATTCTTTTCTGTAGTTCTGTTCTTCAAAGTAATAATATAATTTTCTTTAGCCTGAAAGAATTAGTATTTTTTATAGTGCAGCTCTGCAATCAATGATTCTCACAACTTTTGTTTGTCCAAAAACATCTTTCAAAAATTTTTTGTTTCATTTTTTATTTTCTTAACCCTTTATTTTATATTGGAGTATAGTTGATAAACAAAGTTGTGATAGTTTCAGGTGTACAGCAAAGTGATTCAGTTATACATATACATGTATCTATTCTTTTTCAAATTCTTTTCCCATTTAGGTTGTTACATAATATTGAGCAGAGTTCCCTGTGCTATACAGTAGGTCCCTGTTGGTTATCCATTTTAAATATAGCCGTGTGTATATGTCAATCCCAAACTCCGTAACTATCCCTTCCCCACCGGTAACCGTAAGTTCGTTCTCTAAGTCTGTGAGTCTGTTTCTGTTTTGTAAATAAGTTCATTATATCATTTCCTTTTAGATTCTGCATATAAGCAATATCGCACAATATTTCCCTTTGTCTGACTTACTTCACTCAGTGTGACAATCTCTAGGTCCACCCATGCTGCTGCAAATGGCATTATTTCATTCTTTTTAATGGCTGAATAATATTCCATTGTATATATGTACCACATCTTCTTTATCCATTCCTCTGTCGATGGACATTTAGGTTGCTTCCATGTCTTCGCTACTGTAAACAGTGCTGCAATGAATGCTGGGGTGTATATATCCTTTCAGACCATGTTTTTCTCCAGATATATGCCCAGGAGTGGGATTGCAGGATCATATGGTAGCTCTATTTTTAGTTTTTTAAGGAACTTCCATACTGTTCTCCATAGTGGTTATACACCAACTTACATTCCCACCAATAGTGTAGGAGTGTTCCCTTCTCTCCACCACCCTTTCCAAGATTTATTGTTTGGGCATTTTTTGATGACAGTCATTTTGACTGGTATGAGGCAAAAACGTCTTTATTTCACTTTCACTTTTGAAGGATATTTCACTGGACATAGAATTACAGAGTGGTAGCTTTATCACAGTTTTTTTTTTTTACTTGTTTCCTCCATTTATTACCAAAATATTTAACATTTTAATTTACTTTTAAAATTGTGGTTTTTAATACATGTATTTTTAATAAATCTATTACACATACAAAAGTCAAAACACACAGGGGACCCTCTCAGGCTGCTCCTAACAAACATCCCCAAAATGGATGTTGGGTGCTATGTGTTCAGGTTAGAGCACCAAACCCTTTTCTGCTTTTCAAACACTGGGAAGGAAAGGAGGAGGCTTGTAATGGCTAAGTTACATAACTCCCAAAGACAATAAAGATTTAGAATTGGTTAGAACAAGCTTTCATTTTCTAATTTTTTTAAATTGGGGTATAGCTGTTTTACAATGTTGTGTTAGTTTCTACCATACAGCAAAGTGGAGTTCTCTGTGCTATACAGCATGTCCTCATTAGCTATCTATTTTTTACATATTAGTGCATATTAGTGTATATATGTCAATCCCAATCTCCCAATTCATCCCACCCTCCCTTTCCCTCTGGTGTCCATACACTTGTCCTGTACGTCTGTGTCTCTATTTCTGCCTTGCAAATAGGTTCATCTGTACCATTTTTCTAGATTCCACCTATATGCATTAATATACAATATTTGTTTTTCTCTTCCTGACTTACTTCACTCTGTATGACAGTCTCCAGGTCCATCGATGTCTCTACAAATGACCCAATTTCATTCCTTCTTTTTTTAAAATTTATTTTTGGCTGCGTTGGGTCTTCATTGCTGCACGTGGGCTTTCTCTAGTTGCGGTGAGCGGGGGCTACTCTTCGTTGCAGTGTGTGGGCTTCTCATTGTGGTGGTTTCTCTTGTTCTCTTGTTGCAGAGCGTGGGCTCTATGCACACAGGCTTCAATGGTTGTGGCTCACAGACTCTAGAGTGCAGGCTCAGTAGTTGTGGCTCACGGGCTTAGTTGCTCCGTGCCATATAGGATCTTCCCAGACCAGGGCTTGAACCTGTGTCCCCTGCATTGGCAGGCAGATACTTAACCACTGCTCCACCAGGGAAGTCCTCGTTCCTTTTTATGGCTGAGTAATATTCCATTGTATATATGTACCACATCTTTATCCATTCATCTGTCATGGGACATTTAGGTTGATTCCATGTCCTGGCTATTGTAAACAGTGCTGCAACGAACATTGTGGTACCTGTGTGCTTTTGAATTATGGTTTTCTCAGGGTACATGCTCAGTAGTGGGATTGCTGGGTCATATCATAGTTCTATTTTTAGTTTTTTGACTAACCTCCATAATGTTCTCCATAGTGGCTGTAACAATTTACATTTCACGCAGCAGTGCAAGAGGGTTCCCTTTTCTCCACACCCTCTCCAGCATTTATTGTTTGTAGGTTTTCTGATGATGGCCATTTTGACCAGTGTGAGGTGATACCTCATTGTAGTTTTGATTTGCATTTTTCTAATAATTAGTGATGTTGAGCATCTTTTCATGTGCCTCTTGGCCATCTCTATGTCTTCTTTGGAGAAATGTCTATTTAGGTCTTCTGCCCCTTTTTTTTTAAAAAAAATAATTAATTAATTAATTTTTGGCTGCCCTGGGTCTTCGTTCCTGCACACGGGCTTTCTCTGGTTGCGGAGAGGGGGGCTACTCTTCTTTGCGGTGCATGGTATTCTCATCGCGGTGGCTTCTCTTGTTGTGGAGCATGGGCTCTAGAGTGCAGGCTCAGTAACTGTGGCACACAGGCTCAGTAGCTGTGGCTCATGGGCTCTACAGTGCAGGCTCAGTAGTTGTGGTGCACGGGCTTAGTTGCTCAACGGCATGTGGGATCTTCCTGGACCAGGGCTAGAACCCGTGTCTCCTGCATTGGCAGGTGGATTCTTAACTACTGCTCCACCAGGGAAGCCCCTTCTGCCCATTTTTTGACTGGGTGTTTTGGTTTTTTGATATTGAACTGCATGAGCTTTTTGTATGTTTTGGAGATTAATCCTTTGTCCATTGATTCGTTTACAAATATTTTCTCCCATTCTGAGGGTTGTCTTTTCACCTTCCTTATGGTTTCCTTTGCTGTGCAAAAGCTTATAAGTTTCATTAGGTCCCATTTGTTTTTACTTCCATTACTCCAGGAGGTGGGTCAAAAAAGATCTTGCTGTGATTCATGCCAAAGAGTGTTCTCCCTATGTTATCCTCTAAGAGTTTTATAGTGTCCAGTCTTACACTTAGGTCTTTAATCCATTTGGAGTTTATTTTTGTGTATGGTGCTAGGGAGTGTTCTAATTTCATTCTTTTACATGTGTCTGTCCAGTTTTCCCAGCACCACTTATTGAAGAGACTGTCTTTTCTCCATTGTATATCCTGCCTCCTTTGTCATAGATTAGTTGACCATATGTGTGTGGGTTTATCTCTGGGCTTTCTATGCTGTTCCACTGATCTATATTTCTGTTTTTGTGCCAGTACCATACTGTCTTGATTACTGTAGCTTTGTAGTATAGTCTGAAGTCAGGGAGCCTGATTCCTGCAGCTCCGTTTTTCTTTCTCAAGATTGCTTTTGCTATTCGGGGTCTTTTGTGTTTCCATACAAACTGTGAAATTTTTTGTTCTAGTTCTGTGAAAAATGCCAGTGGTAGTTTGATAGGGATTGCATTGAATCTGTAGATTGCTTTGGGTAGTATAGTCATTTTCACAATACTGATTCTTCCAATCCAGGAACATGGTATATCTCTCCATCTGTTTGTATCATCTTTAATTTCTTCCATCAGTGTCTTATAGTTTTCTGCATACAGGTCTCTTGTCTCCTTAGGTAGGTTTATTCCTAGGTATTTTATTCTTTTTGTTGCAATGGTAAATGGGAGTGTTTCCTTAATTTCTCTTTCAGATTTTTCATCATTAGCATATAGGAATGCAAGAGATTTCTGTGCATTAATTTTGTATCCTGCTACTTTACCAAATTCATTGATTAGCTCTAGTAGTTTTCTGGTAGCATATTTAGGATTCTCTAAGTATAGTATCATGTCATCTGCAAAGAGTGACAGTTTTACTTCTTCTTTTCCGATTTGGATTCCTTTTATTTATTTTTCTTCTCTGTTTGCTGTGGCTAAAATTTCCAAAACTATGTTGAATAATAGTGGTGAGAGTGGACAACCTTGTCTTGTTCCTGATCTTAGTGGAAATGGTTTCAGTTTTTCACCATTGAGAATGATGTTTGCTGTGGGTTTGTTGTATATGGCCTTTATTATGTTGAGGTAGGTTCCCTCTATGCCCAATCTCTGGAGAGTTTTTATCATAAATGGGTGTTGAATTTTGTCCAAAGCTTTTTCTGCATCTATTGAGATGATCTTATGGTTCTTCTTCTTCAATTTGTTAATATGGTGTATCACATTGATTGATTTGAGTATATTGAAGAATCCTTGCATCCCTGGGATAAATCCCACTTGATCATGGTGTATGATCCTTTTAATGTGTTGTTGGATTCTGTTTGCTAGTATTTTGTTGAGGATCTTTGCATCTATATTCATCAGTGATATTGGTCTGTAATTTTCTTTTTCTTGTAGTATCTTTGTCTGGTTTTGGTATCAGGGTGGTGGTGGCCTCGTAGAATGAGCTTGGGTGTGTTCCTTCCTCTGCAATTTTTTGGAAGAGTTTGAGAAGGATAGGCATTAGCTTTTCTCTAAATGTTTGATAGAATTCACCTGTGAAGCTATCTGGTCCTGAACTTCTGTTTGTTGGAAGATTTTGAATCACAGTTGCAATTTCATTACTTGTGATTGGTCTGTTCATGTTTTCTGTTTCTTCCTGGTTCAGTCCTGGAAGATTATACCTTTCTAAGAATTTGTCCATTTCTTCATGGTTGCCCATTTTATTGACATATAGTTTTTTGTAGTTGTCTCTTATAATCCTTTATATTTCTGCAGAGTCTGTTGTGATTTCTCCTTTTCATTTCTAATTTTATTGATTTGCGTCCTCTCCCTTTTTTTCTTGATGAGTCTGGCTAATGGTTTATCAGTTTTGTTTATCTTCTCAAAGAACCAGCTTTTAGTTTCATTGATCTTTGCTATTGTTTTCCTTGTTTCTATTTCATTTATTTCTGCTCTGATCTTATTATTTCTTTCCTTCTACTAACTTCGGGGTTTCTTTTTGTTGTTGTTGTTGTTGTTGTTCTTTCTCTAGTTCTTATAGCAGTTTAAAGATGTGGTTTCACTATATCTTGGCATCCGTGGATTGTGTTTTATTGAGGGGTATGTTGTTAGTATTATTTTCACTTCTTTGAAGACAACTTGCCTTTTCCATCCTCTGGCTGCTTTTAGGTATTTCCCTTTATTCTTTTTTTTTTTTTTTTTTTTTTGCGGTATGCGGGCCTCTCACTGTTGTGGCCTCCCCCGTTGCGGAGCACAGGCTCCGGACGCGCAGGCTCCGGACGCGCAGGCTCAGCGGCCATGGCTCACGGGCCCAGCCGCTCCGCGGCATATGGGATCCTCCCAGACCGGGGCACGAACCCGTATCCCCTGCATCGGCAGGCGGACTCTCAACCACTTGCGCCACCAGGGAGGCCCCTCCCTTTATTCTTGATTCAGAGGTTGGACTATGATGTGCCTAGGTATGGTTTTGTTGTGTTTACACTGCTTGGGGTTTACTGAGATTCTTGGATCTATGAGTTGATGCCTGTAATAATTTTGGGGAAATTATCAGACATTACCTTTTCAAATTTTTTTTCTGCCTCATTCTGTTGCTCTTCTCCTTCTGGGATTCTACTTACATATATATTAAACTGACCAACAATCTTCCACATACTTATTATGCTTTTTTCTCTTCTTTCCATTATGTTTTCTTTATGCTTCAGTTTGGGTTGTTTCTATTGAACTGTTTCTAATTTCACTATTCTTCTCATCTGCTATGTCCAGTCTGCTAGTACAGGGGTCCCCAACCCTCGGGCCGTGGACTGGTACCGGTATGCAGCCTGTTAGGAACCGGGCTTCTCAGCAGGAGGTGAGTGGCAGGCTAGTGAGTGACACTTCATCTGCTACTCCCAATTGCTCCCCATTGCTCGCATTACCACCTGAACCATCACCCCTGTCACTCGCATTACCACCTGAACCATCCCCTCCCCAGGCCGTGGAAAAATTGTCTTCCACAAAACCAGTCCCTGGTGCCAAAAAGGTTGGGGACTGCTGTGCTAGTAAACCCATTCAAGGAATTGTTTTAATTGACATGATATACACAAACATAAAATTAGTAATTTTAAGGTGTATAGTTTAGTGGCATTTGGTACACTCACAATGTTGTGAGACTACTATCTTTAGTTTCAAAACTTTTTCATCATCCCCAAATAAAACACCATGAATTAGTCTCTCTCCATTCCCCCTCCTCCTAGACCCTAGCAACCACCAATATGCTTTCTGTCTCTATGTATTAGCTATTCTGGGTACCTCACGTATGTATAATCAAACACTATGTGATCTTTTGTGTCAGGCTTCTTTCACTGAGCATAATGTTTTGAGGTACCACCATGTTGTAGCATGTATGAGTGTATCCAACATGTGGATTACCAGTTGGTCTACTTCTATTGACTGTTCTTCCTCTTGATATGGGTCACATTTTCCTGTTTCTTCGTATGCCTCATAATTTTTTGTATGCTCATCATTGTGCCTAAAGTGACCATAGAGTCTGATGCCAATGTTTTTTTTCCTCCCAGAGAGGGTAAGTTCTTTTCTTTGTCAGGAAAATGAGTAAGGAGGTAATTATCTCAAACCAGTTAGAAACTGAGCTAGGTTGGCATTGAGTTGTGGCTATAATACTGCTTAGTTCTAACTACAAGTTTCAAGGGCAAAATTTGAAAGTAGATTCTTCCCTTTTGGTAGAGGACCTTTTTTCTACCTAGACTTTTCTACCTCTCTCCATTTTCCTCCATTCTTTCTGTATCTCAGACTATATATTTTCAACCATTATGTCTTTTTTTTTTTTTTTGCTGCATTGGGTCTTTGTTGCTGCACATGGGCTTTCTCTAGTTGTGGTGAGTTGGGGCTACACTTCATTGTGGTGCACGGGCTTCTCATTGCAGTGTCTCCTCTTGTTGCAGAACATGGGCTCTAGGCACGTGGGCTCAGTAATTGTGGCACATGGGCCCTGGGGTGCACAGTCTTTAGTAGTTGCAGCACGTGGGCTTAGTAGTTGCAGCATACAGGCTCTAGGGTGCGTGGGCTTCAGTAGTTGTGGTGTGCGGGCTCAGCAGTTGTGACTCATGGGCTCTAGAGTGCAGGCTCAGTAGTTGTGGCACATGGGCTTAGTTGCTCCGTGGCATGTGGGATCTTCCAGGACCAGGGATTGAACCCATGTACCCTGCACTGGCAGGCAATTTCTTAACCACTAGACCACCAAGGAAGTCCCTCAACCATTATGTCTTAAAGATTACTGATTCTTTCTTCTGCCTGCTCATATGTGTTGTTGAACCCCTTTAGTGATTGTACTTTTCAGCTCCAGAATTTGTTGGGTTTCTCTTTATAATTTCTCTTTATTGATATTCTCTATTTGGTGAGACATTTTTCTACTTGTTTCCTTTGTTTCTTTGTGCATGGTTTTCCTTAGCTTTTTGAGCATATTTAAGACTGGTATTTTAAAGGCTTTGATTAGTAAGTCCAATTTCTGGGCTTCCTCAGGGGAAGTTTGCATTATTTTTTTTCCTGTGGACCACATTTTCTTGTTTCTTTGCATATCTCATAATTTTTGTGGAAAACTGGATATTTTGAAAAGTATAACATTACAGCCCCAAAGAACAAATTATCCTCCCTCCCCATAGTTTGTTGTTGTCATTGGTTGTGTGTTAGTTGTTTACTTAGTGATTTTCTAAGTTATTTTTATAATGGCTGTGTTCTTTGCTGTGTGTGGTCACTGAAGTCTCTGTTCTGTTAGCTTAGTGATTTCCTTAAATATCTGAAACAAAAAAAAAAGCAAAACAAAGCAAATAAAAATAGTGTCTTGGTCTTTGTAGATTTACTCTAAGTTGAGGCACTCCTTCAATGCTTAGCCAGGGCATTTACAACTCTGCCTTAGTCTTTATTTCCCCTTTGCACAGAGGCTAAAGATCAGCCAAAGGTGACAACTTAGGGTCTCTGTAGTCTTTTCTGAGCATGTGTTTATTCCTGAGCATGCATGGTCTTCTAGATCCCTCAATATATTTAGGAGCTTTCAAAGTTCTTATGCCCCCCCCAACTTGTACCTTCTTCCCAACCTTGCCTCAAGCAGCTGCAGCTGCTATATGCTTTTAAATGTTTTTTAAAATTGCCACTCAAAATAAAAAACACAATGAGATGCCACCTTATACCAGTTGACAAATATTTTTAAAAAGAAAAAAAAAGTTTTGGCAAGGAAGTGGAGAAACTGGAACACTAGTACCCTGTTGATGGGAAAGTAAAGTGGTACAGCCACTGTGGAAAACTGTTTGTTGGTTCCTCAAAAAGTTAGAAATGAATTACCATATGATTCAGCAATTCTTCTTCTGGGAATATAACCCCCAAATTTGAAGCTGTGCCTTGAAGAGATATTTGTATACTCATGTTCATAGCAGCCTTATTCACAATAGCTAAAAGGTGGAAGTGATGCAAATGTCCATTGATGGAAGAATGCATAAGCATTATGTGGTATACACATACAATGGAATATGATTCAGCCTTAAAAAAGAAAGGGAATTCTGATGTATGTCAGAACATGGACGAAGTTTGAGGACATTATGCTAAATGAAATAAGCCAGTCACAAAAAGGCAAAAACTGTGTTATTCCACTTATATGAGGTACTTAGAGTCATCAAATTCATAGAAATATAAAATAGAATGGTGGTTGCCAGGGGTTGGTGGGAGGGAGGAATGGGGAATTATTGTTTATAGAGCTTCAGTTTTGCAAGATGAAAAGAGTTCTGGAGATGGATGGTGATGGTCCCAAAAATATGAATGTGCTTAATACCACTGAACTGTACACTTAAAAATGGTTAAGATGGCATATCTTATGTTATGTATATTTTACTACAATTTTTTTTAATTGGGGAAAAAATTGCTGCCCAAGTGGAGACTCCAGTCCTGAGAGTTTGGAGACAGGGATGGTAAAACAAAGGCTTAGCTGATCCCTTAGTGAGCAATCAGGCAGGTCAAAACACAAAACCACAACTCTTTGAGAACAAGTTCTGCATTTCCCACTTTGGCACCAGTAAGCTGGCCATTCCTTGGTTGTCACTGAGTTGTTGATTGGAGGATGGTAATCAGGTAGGTAAAAGTGTCATAACACTGTCTTACTAAAACTCTTTCTTCATCAAGCACCATACTGGTTGTTCAAAGTTTTTACTAGGTTTTAGAGTTCAAAAAAGTTGATTTTGACAGTTTTTGCCAGCTTAATCATTGCATTAGTGGAAGGATAGACCCCTGGCTTTCCCTGCTCCTCCATTTCCAGTGACATCACTCACAAGAGTTTAATTTTCTTCCTAACTAATGTGAAATGTTATTAAAGGGTTTTAAGCCAATTAGTTACAGGATAAAATTTATATTTTAAAAGATTCCTCTCTTTGGTCTTTGGAGACTGAATTGTAAAGAGGCAACAGTGGAAGAAAGGACACCAGTTAGGAGGCTTATGTCATAATCTATCCAATTATGAATTGGACTAGGGTGAATTGGATTAGTAGTAAAGTTGGAGAAAAATGGGTGATTCTTGGTATGTTTTTGAAATTAACTTTTGGAAGTAATCTCCAGGATGACTTATGGATATATGTGGAAAGTGAGAGGAAGGGAGGAATGAAGAATGTACTTAGAACTCGGATGGCAATCCCATTTACTAATGAGGGAAAGACTAGAAAAATGATGGGTTGGGAGAAATAAATATTCAAGATTTCTATTTTGGACACGTTACATTTGATATAGCTTTAGACACTCAAGTGGCCTTGTCAGGGAGTCACTTGGATTATAAGAATCTGGAGTTCAATAGAAAGGTCTAAGCTGGAAATAAACAGTAGATTTGTGAGTCATAAGCCTATAGATAGCAATATAAGTCATGAAACTAGTTGAGAGCTTTCAGGGAGAAAAACAAAACTCAGAAAAGAACAGGCTAGGGAAGGATACCTGGGGCAGTATAACACTTAGAGAAGCCATAAAGGAGACTGAGAATTTATAAACGAAGTAGGAAGTAAACCAGGATTGTGGTGTTATAGAAGTCAAGAGAATAGAATGTTTCAGAGGTGAGGGTTCAAGATCATGTCATAGAAAGATTCTGAACTCACCTCATCTCATGGACACAACAAATCTACAACTTCATATGGAATAATTCCTCCATAAAGGGACCTGAAAACTGGGTTAACAGAGCCTTCACAACAAAGGATAAAAGGACAGCATTGAGATGGGTAGAAGAGACAAAGATATGTTCTTGCCAAGGAAAAAAGCACACCCCAACCATAGTGATCCACAATTAGGAGTGATCACAAAAGTACAGATTGTTTCCCTAGGGAGTGAGGGATTTGAGCTCCACATCAGGCACCCCAACCCCTAGATCCTGCCCAAGACAGATGAGCCCCCCAAACACCTGGCTTTGAAAACCAATGAGGAATATGTCCAGGAAAAACATAAAACTACAGGGAATGGAAAACCCGTCTTAAAGGGTCCATGCACATACAGAGTGAAGTAAGTCAGAAAGAGAAAAACAAATACCATATGCTAACACATATATATGGAATCTAAAAAAAAAAGGTTCTGAAGAACCTAGGAGCAGACAGGAATAAAGACACAGATGTAGAGGATGCACTTGAGGACACAGGGAGGGGGAAGGGTAAGCTGGGACAAAGTGAGAGAGTGGCATGGACATATATACACTACCAAATGTAAAATAGATAGCTAGTGGGAAGCAGCTGCATAGCACAGGGAGATCAGCCCAGTGCTTTGTGTCCACCTAGAGGGGTGGAATAGGGAGGGTGGGAGGGAGATGCAAGAGGGAGGAGATATGGGGATATATGTATGTGTATAGTTGATTCACTTTGTTATACAGCAGAAACTAACACACCATTGTAAAGCAATTATACTCCAATAAAGATGCTTTTTTTTAGAAAAAAAGGGTCCATGCACAGGCTCACTCAACCAAAACCAGCACAAAAATCCCCCCAAAACCAACCCCCCCAAACCTCACCCTCCCAAAAAAAAACAGATTTAAGAATTGCACGGATCATAAATGAAGGGGACCCACTTACGAATACTGAAGCATCTGCCAGAGAGACATAAATCAGTTGGGATGTTACATGGGAAATTGGCAGAAGCAATTGATGTGATCTCAGCTACCTTGCTAATGCCAGTGCTGGTGGGCACCATTTTGAAATTCTCCTTCTACACTGTGAGCACCAGTGGGCACATCCAGTTAAACGCTCCACCCACCCCTGCATCTTAGGCCTCACAGCCAGCCAAGTCACAGCCATGTCAACCAGTGCATGCACTAGCCACAGCTGAGTCCTGTAGCCAATCTGGGGGCAACCATGGCCACCAGTGTACTGTAGCAGCTGCAACCAGGCTTCACAGTAAGTCCAGGGGCCAGCCCCACCCACCAACAGACTGCAACAGTAGCTGCAGCCTTGCCACAAAAGGAGAGTATATTCAGCCCACATAGGAGAGACTACTTCAGTGCCTGGCTCTGGATTGTGCCTCTAAGCCCTATAGGGCATCTTCTAAATAAGGCCAGTCCTTCAAGGCTGGAAAAGATAGCTGATTTACATAATACATAGAAACAAATAAAGAGAATTAGGCCAAATAAGGAGACAGAGGAATATATTCCAATAGAAAGACCAAGATGAATCTCAGAAAAATAGTTAAATTAAATGGAGAAAAGCCATCTACCTGATAGAATTCAAAGTAATGGTCATAAAGATGCTCACCAAACTTGGGAGAAGAATGTATAAACAGAGTAAGAACTTCAACAAAGAGATAGAAAATACAAGAAAGTACCAAACAGAAATTATAACTGAAATGAAAAATACACTAGAGGGGTTCAATAGCAGACTGGATGAGGCAGAAGAACAAATCAGTGAGCTGGAAGACAAAACAATGGAACTCACCCAGACAGAGAAGCGAAATGAAAGAAGAATTTTAAAAAGTAAAGATACCTTAAGGGACCTTAGGGTCAACATCAAGAATAACATCCACATTGTAGAAGTCCCAGAAGGAGAAAAGAGAGATAAAGGGACAAAAATCTATTTGAAGGAACAGTGGCTGATACATTCCCAAATCTGGGGAGGGAAACAGACAACCAGATCCAGGAAGCCCAGAGAACTCAAAATAAGATGAACCTAAAGAAACATACCAAGATACACTGGTAAAAGTTAAGGATAAAGAAGGAATCGTAAAAGTAGCAAGAGAAAAATAACTTGTCATGTATAAGGGAAACCCCATAAGGCTATCTGCAGAGTTTTCAGCAGAAACTTTACATGCTAGAAGGGACTGGCATGACATATTCAAAGTGCTGAAAGGAAAAAAACTTCCAACCAAGAATTCTCTACCTGGAAGAATTATCATTCAGAACTGAAGAAGAGATCAAGAGTTCCCCAGATAAGCAAAAGTTAAAGGAGTTCATCACTGCTAAACCAGCCCTTCATGAAATGTTAAAGGGACTTCTTTACACTGAAAAAGAAATGGCACTAATTAATAAGGAAACATATGAATGTAAAAATCTCACTGGAAATGGTAAATATATAATAAAGGTAGTGGATCAATCATTTAGAAAGCAAGCATAAAGGTTAAAAGACAAAAGCAGTAAAATTAACTAAAATTACAATAATTACTTAAGGTATGCATAAAATAAAATATTCAAAATGTGTCATTGAAAGTATAAAATGTGGTGGGGGAAGAAAAAAAGATAAAGCCTTGGAATGTATTTCAAATTTAAGTTGCTCCCAGCTTAAAACAGGCTACTATTTACATAGGATGATATATGTGAACCTCACAGTAACAACAAGGACAAAAACCTTATAGTAAATACACAAGAAAAAATGAGAAAGGAATCTAAATATAACACTAGAGAAAATGACCAAATCACAAGAGAAGAAAGAAAGAGAAAAAGAAAGAAACAGGAACTACAAAAACAACCAGAAAACAGTTAACTAAATGGCAATAAGTATACACCTATCAATAATTACTTTAAATGTATGTTGACTAAATTTGCCAATCAAAAGACATAAAATGGCTGAATGGATTTAAAAAAAACAAACAAGACCCATCTACACAAAAGACTCACTTCAGAAGAAAGGACACACACAGACTGAAAGTGAAGGGATGGGAAAACATATTCTATGCAAATGGAAATAAAAGAAAACTGGAGTAGCTGTACTTGTATCAGACAAAACAGACTTTAAAACAAAGGCTGTAACAAAAGACAAAGGAGGGTGTTATGTAATGTAAATGGGTCAATCCAGCAAGAAGATATAACATTTATAAATGCACCCAACAGAGGAGCACCAAGATATATAAAGCAAATATTAACTGACTTAAAGGGAGAATCGAATAGTAGGAGATTTACCACCCTACTTACATCAATGGGTAGATCATCCAGACAGAAAATCAATAAGGAAACATCAGACTTAAATGACACATCACAGCAAATGGTCATAATAGATATATAAAGAACATTTCATCCAAAAGCAGCAGAATACACATTCTTCTCAAGTACACATGAAACATTTTCCAGGGTAGATAACATGTTAGGTCACAAAACAAGTCTCAATATAGTCAAGAAGACTGAAATCATATCAAACATTTTTTCCAACCAGAATGGTATGAAACTAGAAATCAATCACAAGAAAAAAAACAGGAAAAATTACAAAAAACGTGGAGATTAAACAACATGCTACTGAACAACCAATGGATAATTGAAGAAATCAAAGGATACATTTAAAAAATATCTGGAGACAAATGAAAAGGAAAATACAGCATACCCAAATCTATGGGAATGCAGCAAAACTAGGGCTAAGAGGGAAGTGACAGCAATGCAGGCCTACTTCAAGAAACAAGAAAAATCCAAAATAGATAATATAACTTTATAGCTAAAGGAACTACAAGAAGAAGAACAAAAGAAGCCCAAAATTAGTAGAAGGAAGGAAATAATAAAGATCAGAGTGGAAATAAATGAAATAGAGACTTAAAAAAATCAGAAAATATCAATGAAACTAAGCACTGGTTCTTTGAAAATATTAACAAAACCGGCAAACCTTTAGCTAGACTAACCAAGAAAAAAAAGAGAGAGGACTCTAAATACAATCAGGAAAGAAAGAGAAGTTACAGTTGATACCACAGAAATACAAAACATCATAAGAGATTACTATGAACAATTATATGCCAACATATTGGATAACCTAGAAAAAATGGATAAATTCCTAGAAAAATAGTCCTCGAAGACTGAATCATGAAGCAATAGAAAATCTGAATAAACTGATTATTAGTAAGGAGATTGAAACAGTAATTAGAAAGCTTCCAACAAACAAAAACCCAGGACCAGATGGCTTCACTGATGACTTCTATAAAACATTCAAAGAATGCTTTCATTCATTCTTTCTCAAACTCTTCTAAAAGATTGAAGGGGAGAGAAACCTTCTAAACACATTTCACAAAGCCAGCACTACCCTGATACCAAAACTAGATAAGGACACCACAAAAAAGAAAATTACAGGCTGACATCACTGTTAAACATACATGCAAAAATCCTCAACAAAATATTAGCAAAGCAAATCCAACAGTGCTTTAAAAGGATCATACACAACAATCATGTGGGATTTATTCCAGGGATGCAAGGATGGTTCACCATCTGTGAATCAATCAACACGATACATCACATTAACAAAATGAAGCATAAAAATCATATGATCATCTCAATAGATGCAGAAAAAGCATCTGACAAAATTAAACATCCATTTATGATAAAAACTCTCAACAAAGTGGTGGGTATAGATGGACTGTAACTCAACATAATAAACACCATATATAATGAACCCACAGCTAATATCATACTCAATGGTGCAAAGCTGGAAGCTTTTCCTCTAAGGTCAGAAACAAGACAAGGATGCCCACTCTTACTACTTGTATTCAACATAGTATTGGAAGTTTTAGCCAGAGCAACTAGGTAAGAAAAAGAAATAAAAGGCATCCAAATTGGGAAGGAAGAAATAAAGCTGTCACTATTTGCAGATGACATAATACTATATAGAGAGAACCCTAAAGACTCCACCAAAACACTGTTTGAACTAATCAATGAACTCAGTAAAGTCACAGGATACAAAATCAATATACAAAAATTTGTGGCATTTCTATACACTAATAATGAACTATCAGAAAGAAAAATGAAGAAAACAACCCTATTTACAATTGCTTCAAAAAGAATACAATACCTAGGAAAAAATTAAACCAAGGAGGTGAAAGTCCTATACACTGAAAAGTATAAGACACTGATGAAAGAAGTTGAAGAAGTCACAAATAAAGGGAAAAGATATTCCATGATCACAAATTGAAAGACTTAATATTGTTAAAATGTCCAGACTACCCAAAGCAACCTACAGATTCAATGATATCACTTTCAAAATTCTAATGCCATGTTTCACAGAACTAGAACAAAAATGTTCTAAAAATTTATATGGAATGACAAAATATCCCGAATAGCCAAAACAGTCTTGAGAAAGAAGAATGAAACTGGAGCTATCATGCTCCCTGGTTTCAAGCTAACCTACAAAACTACAGTAATCAACACAGTATAGTATTGGCACACAAACGGAGACAAAGACCAATAGAACAGAACTGAAAGGTCAGAAATGAACCCACAGATGTGTGGACAATTAATCTGCAACAAAGGATCAAGGAACATGCACTGGAGAAAGGATAGTCTCTTCCATAAATGGTGCTGGGAAAACTGGACAGTCACATGCAAAATAATTAAACTGAACCACTATCTTACATCATACACAAAAATTAACTCAAAATGGATTAAAGACTTGAATGTAAGACCTGAAACCATAAAAATCCCAGAAGAGGGCTTCCCTGGTGGCGCAGTGGTTGAGAGTCCGCCTGCCGATGCAGGGGACGTGGGTTCGTGCCCTGGTCCGGGAGGATCCCGCATGCCGTGAAGCGGCTGGGCCCGTGAGCCGTGGCCGCTGGGTCTGCGCGTCCGGAGCCTGTGCTCTGCAACAGGAGAGGCTGCAGCAGTGAGAGGCCCGTGTACCACAAAAAAATATATATATATATATATTAGAAGAAAACACAGGTGGTAACTCATTGACATTGATCTTAGTAATGTTTTTGTGGATCTGACTCCAAAGACAAAGGAAACAAGCAAAAATAAACAAGGGACTACATCAAACTAAAAAGCTTCTGCACAGTGATGCAAACCATCATCAAAACGAAAATGCAACCTAATGAATGGGAGTAGATATTTGCAAATCACATATGCAATAAGGAGTTAATATCCAAAAAGAATTCATGTAACTCAACAACAACAAAACAAACAATCCAATTAAATAATGGGCAGAGGATCTGAGCAGACATTTTTCCAAAGACATACAAATGGCCAACAGGTACATTAAAAGATGTTCAACATCACTAATTATTTGGGAAATCCAAATCAAAACCAAAATGAGATATCACCTCATACCTGTTAGAATGGCTATTATTGAAAAGACAAGAAATAACAAATGTTGGAGAGGATGTGGAGAAAAGGAAAACTTCATATACTGTTTGTGGGATTGTAAATTGGTGCAGCCACTATGGAAAACTGTATGGAGGATCCTCAAGTACTTATGAATAGAACTACCATATGACACAGCTATTCCACTTCTGAGTGTTTATCTGAAAAACATGAAAACAGTAATTCAAAAAGATAACTGCACCCCTATGTTCATTGAAGCATTATTTACAATAGCCAAGATATGGTAACAACCTAATTGTCCATCAATGGATGAATGGATAAAGCAGATGTGGTATACACACACAATGGAATATTAGCCAGCTACAAAAAAGAATGAAATCCTGCCACTTGTGACAACACAGGTGGATCTTGAAGGTCTTACGCCAAGTGAAGTAAGACAGATGGAGAAACACAAATACTGTATGATTTCATTCATATGTGGAATCTAAAAAAAACACACACACAAATGAACAAACAAAATAAAACAAAAACAAACTCATAGATACGGAGATCAGATTAGCGGTTACCAGAGGGGAAAGGGGTTGGAGGGGTGAGTGAAAGAGGTGAAGGAGGTCAACTGTATGGTGATGGATGATAATTACACTTGTGGTAGTGATCACTTTGTAGTATGTACAGATATCAGATTATAATGCTGTACACCTGAAATACATTTTTTAAAAAGAGAAGAGTGTTTCAAGAAAGAGGAAGTGGTAAACTGCATTGAATGCAGCTGAGCGTTTGAGATGAGGACAGAGAAGTTACCATTGATTTCACAAGATGGATGGGAGAGGTGTTACCAAAGACGTAGTAAAGAACAGAGTCTTATTGAAACAGATTTAGGAGAAAATGGAAGTGGAGACCATGACTACAGAGAACTTCAATAAATTGTGCTGAGTGGAATAGAGAAATGGAGCTATAGTTTGGGAATATGAAGTATTGTAAGTTTTTTTTTAAATGGGACATACTATAACATATTTATATGCTGATGGGAATAATAGATTGGTGACACAGACAGTATAATTACTTGTGTTAAGCCTTGAGAAATCAGGGGACTGGAATCCAAAGTATAAATAAAGGGGATGGCCTTTGATAGGACCAGGGGTACTTCACTGTAATGATAATCTTACATTTATTGAGCTCTTAGTATGTACCAGATACTATTCAAAACACCTTACAGGTATTCATTTAATCCTCAAAACAACCCTATGAAGTATATACTATTATTACCCTCATTAATTTTAAAAATGAAAAAAACTAGGGCATAGCAAGTTTAAATAACTTAAAGTCACACAGCTAGTAAATTATAGTCAGTATTTGAACATGGCATTAGATCCCACACTCTTAACCACAATGGAGGAAGCTAGAATGTAGGCACAAATGTAAGTAGACAGTAGATTTGGTGATAAAAAGATGAAGTCCTCATGTGATTTCTTTTATATTCTCAATGAAATATGAAGCAGGGACTTCCCTGATGGTCCAGTGGTTAAGACTCCATGCTCCCAATGCAGGAGGCCTGGGTTCGATCCCTGGTCAGGGAACTAGATCCTGCATGCCGCAACTAAGAGCCTGCATGCCACAACTAAAGATCCCGTATGCCACAACTAAGATCTGGCACAGCCAAATAAATAATTTAAAAAAAATATATGAAGCAAAGGTCCATATCAATATGCATAGATCAGTCTCATTCCTTTTAATGCCAACATGATATTTTATCATATGGTTGTGCTACAATTTGATTACTTAACTAATAAGTCCCCTATTGAGGAACTTTCAAGTTGTTTCAAGGTTTTTCTTATTACAATACTGCAAAAAATATTCTTGTGCATATATATATATATATATATTTGAGCACACTTATAAGTATTTCTGTATAACGGACTTCTAGAAGTAGATTTTCTAGATCTTCACAATTAAATTTTTAAAAGATACTGCCGTATATTAACGCATGTTTGTGGAACCTAGAATAATGGTACAGATGAACCAGTTTACAGGGCAGAAGTTGAGACACAGATGTAGAGAACAAGCGTACGGACACCAAGGGGGGAAAACCACAGTGGGGTGGGGATGGTGGTGTGCTGAATTGGGCGATTGGGATTGACATGTATACACTGATGTGTATAAAATTGATGACTGATAAGAACCTGCAGTATAAACAAACAAACAAAAAATCAACTAATACTAAACTGTCTTTGGGTTATTTGTATGGAAATATGTTAATATAAATGTTTTAGAAATTACATGAAATTCCTAAAAATTTTATATGTTCTGGGATAATGTTATAAGTCATAATTCTAGTTATTACTTTAAAATGTATATCTCAGAAATAACTAAATTTCCTCATCAACTGCATTATTATGAACTTTCATCAAATCTATAACCATGGTCATTTTTAAGTCTTTTGTCATTTACAGACAGTTCTGGGTGTACTTTGATGCTTTTGCAAAAATGTTCCTGTAAAAGGGTTTCATCTTCAAGGAACTCATGGAAAAGACTCTGACAAGTACAGGTTTCTGGTAACTGACTATACTGCTGAACTGAATGAATAAGCATTTTCAGAACTCTAATGGAAAACTGACGAATTCATAAAAGTGCTAACAAAAGATCAAGACAAAAAAAATTAATTACATGGGACTCAGTGAACTGATGAGGATGATTATATTTTTTGTGACTTTCTGTTTGAATAAAAAAAAATCCCACAAGGACTCAGAGGCAAGAAATATACAAATCAATTTTCACTGCAAAGTAAAGGAGCTGTTTACAGCGGAGGATTACTGGACTGAATGTCAATATTATGACATAGTATGAGTGTGTTTCGTGTTTTGTAAGTGCAATCATTGCTTTTGTTGTGGTCATCCATTTACAACGCTTGGTGTCAGTTTATTTATCTCTTGTAAAAATAAAATACAGTGTGTGTGTGTGTGTGTGTGTGTGTGTGTGTGTGAGAAAAAATTGGGGGTTGCCTACATTTAGTGGTAAGAGCTTTCCTTTTTCCTGTACTCTGTTTTTTTTTTCTGGGTAGACAATCTATTCTTCACTTACACTAAAACTTTCTTATGAAAGATTATTTCTTTGCTGAAATTGTTTAGTTTAGAGGCCATGTAGACTTGCTTATTTTGTTTATACATCCACGCTTCGTGAATAAAGCTGCCATGTTTTATTATCTAAAAAATGATACTGCCAAATTGTCCTCCTAAAGGGTTATACTTATTTATACTCTCATCCAATGTGTATGAGAGTGTCTATTTTCCATACCCTTGGAACCATTTGATGTTATCAATCTTTATAATATTAACCTTCAGACAGGTTATACAAACATGACAGCTAGTGCCCAGATCTTGGTTTCTAAATACTTTATTTTTTCCCAATAAATGGAACTAGGGCACCATGTAGAAATGGTTGATTCTATCACTGGGGTAGGGAATACACAAGATGAGCCTGGAACATCTTGTAGTGCCAGAAAATAAGGAAGTAATCAAAAAATGGGGACATGTCAAAATGACATAGAAGCTTCCAATGGTCAAAGCTGGAACAAATTTGAACAACAAAACAATGATAGTATTAGGTTATAAGTCATAGAATAAAATAAACATCCATTAGTCTATGCTGTTATAAGTAAATGTGTAAATAAATGGGAGAGAAGGGACATCTTCCTCAGAGAATTTCAATGAATACATATAGATAAAATGGAAGAAACAGAAAATCACCATTAGGTAAACACCACAGCAGTAATTGTCACCATAAGAACCATTAATGAATGCTAAATTTGGTGGGCAAAAGTATGATGAGAAACAGAATATTTGAATGGTCTCAATGTGTCTTCCTACAAGATATTCATTAATTATAAAGAGGAAAATAGTTAACTTTAAAGTGAAGCATAGCAGACAGTATCTTAACCAAATGATCAAAGTTAACATCACCAGTATTAAGACATGTCAGCAACAGGTATCTCCTGATATGATGCACTAAAAAAGACACAACACCATTTCGGTGGCATTCTCATCAACAATGCATAACCTCAATCTAATCATAAGAAAATGTCAGACAAACCTCAATTAGGGGCATTCTATAAAATAATTGACCAGTGAGAACTGTCACAATTGGGGACAGATTAAGGATATATGATAATAAAATGCAATGTGGAATCCTGGATCATAAAAGGACATTAGTGAGACAAACAGAAAAAAATCAAATAAGGTCTGCACACTAGTTCATAGTACTGCATCAGTATTATTTTCCGGGACTTCCCTGGTGCTGCAGTGGTTAAGAATCTGCCTGCCAATGCAGGGGACACGGGTTCGAGCCCTGGCCCGGGAAGATCCCACATGCCGCGGAGCAACTAAGCCCGTGTGCCACAACTACTGAGCCTGTGCTCTAGAGCTTGCGAGCCACAACTACTGAGCCCATGATCCACAACTACTGAAGCCTGTGCACCCTAGAGTCTGTGAGCCACAACTACTGAGCCTGTGTGCCGCAACTACTGAAGCCCGTGTGCTCTAGGGTCCACCTGCCACAACTACTGAGCCCGTGTGCTGCAACTACTGAAGTCCACACACCTACAGCCCGTGCCCTGCAACAAGAGAAGTTACCATAATGAGAAGCCTGTGCACTGCGACGAAGAGTAGCCCCGCTCGCTGCAACCAGAGAAAGCCCTCGTGCAGCAATGAAGACCCAACACAGCCAAAAAAAAAATCATTTTGGTAGTTTTGATAACTGTACTATGGTTATGTAAGATGTTAACTTTGGGGAAGCTAGATGAAGGATATATAGGAACTCTTTTACTATTTTTGTTACTTTTCTATACATCTCAAAAGTTTTTTTTAAAAAGATGCAGCAAAAAAAAAGAGAGCTAATTGTCCTAATTTGTACTACTACTCTGAACATTTTTCTTAGTTTATCAGTCATTTATATTTCAGTTTCTCTATAAATTTTTTCATTTACCCACTTTTTAGTTGGATTCTTGACTTTTGTATATTAATAAAACTATATGCATTCTATGTTAAGGAAATTAGCTCCTGTGTGTGGCAAATTATTTTCCAGTTTGTCTTTTGATTTTTTTTATGGTGGGTTAGTGTGTATATGTGTATATAGATTTTTTAAACTGATGATTTCTGCTGACCTGTGGACAGAAAATAAGGAATAGTAGCCAAGTGACTTTAAGTCTTCAATAGTGATCAAAAGACCACAGAATAGGGACAATAGTTTATGGAAATGACTTTGAGAAACTTTTTTTTCTTCCATTATAAGTTACATTTATTTAAACATTTACATACAGTAAAATTCTTCCTTTTGGTGTACAATTCTAGTTTTGACAAATGCATACACTCATGTAATTATAATCAAGATACAGATAATTTCCATTATTAAAACAAATTCTTATGCTACTTTTTTGTAATCAGTCTCTCATTTTTAACCCGTCACCCACTGATTTGTTCTGTTCCCATATTTTCATCCTTTCCAGAATGTTATATAAATGGAATCTATCAGTAAGTAGCCTTTTGAGTTTGGCCCCTTTTTACTTAGCAAAATGCATTTGAGATTTGTCCAAGTTGTTGCATGTATCATAGTTCATAATAGTTTTTATTGCTGAGTAGTATTCCATTGTATGGATATATCACAGTTTATCTATGCACCAGTTGAGGGACATCCTCCATTTTTATTTTCCTCTATTGTTAATGGTCTGCAGGTCTAGTAAAGGGCAGAGGTGAGATTTTATACCCAACAGGAAGAAATTTCTTCTGAAAAGTCCAGCTTAGAAGTATGCTCCTGGGTAACATGTGCAAGAGGTTATACCAGTATAACTTACTTCTTGTCCTTTAAACTATATTTAAAATTGGAGTTAATCCTAAGTGAGCAGTATATCAAAGGAATAGATGTTTGTCCTGAGTATAGTTAGATGATATCCTCAGAGCAGGCCTGACAAATATTCTGGAAGCCAAGTCACTGGCAGAATATTAAAATTTTCTTTATTTAAAAAAATACTGAAAAAAGTAAAAATCAGCCCAAATCACACTTGAAAAATTTTATAAAGCAAGTCCCCTTTCAGCCTATCCAATCCCACCTCTATAAGGTTTACAGTTTGGTATGTGTATTTCCCAGCTTTTTCCTAAGTTTATTCAGAAATATCTATATATACATATACCATACATACACAAATGCTTTTGTTTATAAAAAAGTATTCTATATGTATATATATATGTATATGTATATATATGTATATACACACACACACACATATATATATATATATACATAACTTTTTAACTTATTACAAAATCCTGGACATCATACAGGTCAGAATGCATTAATAGATATATCCCATTATTTTAATGCCTGTATAGTATTCCACTAAATGCATGTGCCATAATTTATCCATTCTCATACTGATGGACATTTCAGTATTTGTATGTGTGTGTGACTTTATTAAAATATAATTCAGGTAAGATAAAATACACTCATTTAAAGTGTACAATTCATGATTTGTAGTATATTCAGAGTTGTACAATCATCACAATTTTAGAACATTTTCATCAAGTTCTAAAGAAACCCCATACACTTCAGCTATTACCCGAAGCCCTAAGCAACCACTAATCTACTTTCCGTCTCTGTATATTTAGAATCATATAATATATAGTCTTTTGGAGTGGCTTCTTTCATTTAGCATGTTTTCAGGGTTCTTCCATGTTGTAGCATATATCAGAAGTGTTCCCTCCTCTTCTACTTTTTGGAAGAGTTTCTGAAGAACTTGCATTAATTCTTCTTTAATGTTTGTGAGAATTAATCTAAGAATCCATTTGAGCCTATGCTTTTCTTTATGGGTATTTAAAAAAAATTACTAATTAACCACTTTACTTATTACAGGTTATCTTCAGATTTTCTTTGTCCCCCCCCCCAACAATTGGTTTCAGTAGTTTGTGTATTTCTAGGAATTTTTCTATTTCAAATAAGTTACCTAATTTATTGGCATAAAATTGTTCATGGTGTTCCTTCATAATTTTTATTTTAAATTTTTATAAGGTTGGTAGCAATGTTCCCGCCTTCATTTCTGATCCTAGTAATTTGAGTCTCCTTTATTTCCTGGTCAGTCTACTGAAAGGTTTATCACTTTTGTTGGTCTTTATACAGAACCAACTTTTGGTTTTGTTGACTTTTTATTCTCTATATCATTTATTTATCTAATCTCTTATTTCCTTCCTTTTGCTTTTTCTAGTTAGTTTCCTTCTCTTTTTCCAGTGTCTTAAGGTGTAAAGTGAGGTTATTGATATGTTATCTTTCTTTTAAGTTACAGGCATTTGTACTTATACATTTCTCTCTAAGCACTGCTTTAGGTGTATCCCAGAAGCTTTGGCATTTTGTGTGTTCATTTTCACTCATCTCAAATTAATCTTGTAATTCCTTCTTTAACCCACTGGTCATTTAAAAGTGTGTCTAATTCATATTTGTGTTTCCCAACTTTCTGTTGTTGATTTCTAACTTCATTCCATGTGGTCAGAGAACATACTTTGCATGGTTTTAATCCACTTTAATTTATTGAGGTTTGTTTTATGGTAGGTGATATGGTCTATCCTAGAGATGTCTCATGTGCACTTGAGAAGAATGTGTATTCTGCTCTTGTTAGGTGAAGTGTGCCATAAGTCTCTTTAAGGTCTAGTCGATATATAGCATTGTTCAAGTCTTCTATTCCCTTGTTCATCTTCTGTCTAGTTCTTATTGAAAATGGGGTACTTAATTCCCCAACTCTTATTGTATACTTTTATATTTCTCCACTCATTTCAGTTTTTGATTCATGTATTTTGGTACTCTGTTGTCAGGTGCATATATGTTTATAATTGTTATATCTTTCTGATGGATTGACTTTTATCAATATGTCACTCTTTATCTATAGTGACATTTTTTGTTTTAAGGTTCATTTTAAATAGACTTTAGATAATAGTATAGCCACTCCAGCTTTCTTATAGTTGCCATTTGCCTGATATTTCTCTCTATCCTTTAATCTTCAGTCTGTATCCTTGAATCTAAAGTGTGAATCCAATAAAGAGCATAGAGGTAAGTCTTGGTTTTTTTTCCAGTTTGATGATCTCTGCCTTTTGATTGGATTGTTTAATCCATTCATATTTATTATTAATATAGGTGGACTTATGACTGCCATTTTACTGTTTCTTTTCTATATGTCTCAAGTTTTTGTTTCTCCATTCCTCTTTTTGCTTTCTTTTGCATTGAACACATCTTAATTTAATTGGCTTCAGCCTATATACTAACTAAATTCCAATGAGATATAAAAACCTTATTCCTATATAAACCTATTCCTTTTCTCACTTTTTGTGGTATTATTTATTATCATTATTATTTCTACATTACAAACCCAACAATACATCATTATAATTATTCCTTAATATAATTTTATGTCTTTTAAAGAAGCTGAGAGAAGAAAGAGCAAGTATATATTTACAACTTTTTTATATTAACCTTATTTCCCATTTCCTATTTTCTTCATTTGTTCCTATGGATTTGAGTTACCATGTTAGAGTCATTTCTTTAATCCAATACAGCTTTGTTTCCACCCACTTCCTTTGTCTTGTTATTGGTAAATATATTACAGTTTTATATGTTATAGATCCAACAATGCAACTATATACATAGTCTTATAAAATAGCTTTTTAAATCAATTAAGGAAAAATGTATTTTGACTGTCTTTTATAATTACATAATTACCTTTACCCATGCTAATTTTTTAGATGTGTAGATTCAAATTGCTGTCTGAGGTCACTTGCTTTCCACCTGAAGAACTTCCTTTAATATTTCCTGTAAGTCAGGTCAGACAGCAACATAGTCTCCCAGTTTTTGACTATGTGGGAATGTCTTTATTTCATCTTCATTTTTGAAAAACAGCTTTATTGAATATAGGATTCTATATTGACAGTCTTTTTCTTTCAGCACTTTGAATATGTTTTCCCACTGCCACCTCCATTGTTTCTGATGAGAAATCATCTATTACTCTTATTGAGGTTCCCTTGTAAGTGGCTTCAGTTGTCTCATGTTGCTTTCAAAAGTTTCTCTTTGTCTTTGGGTTTTAGCATTCTTATTATGGTATGTTTGTTGATTTCTTCTTGTTTATCCTAATTGGGGTTCACTGAGATTTCTCAGATGTGTAGATAATGTTTCTCATCAAATTTGGGATGTTTACAGCCATTATTTATTGGAATATTTTTTCCGCTCCTTTCTTTCTCTGATATTCCCATTACAAGTATGTTGGAGTGCTTAATGGTTCTTTACCCTGTTAAATTTTCATTCTTTTTTCTTTCTGATCTTCAACCTGGATACAATTATCCCATTAAACATCACAACCCAATGAGGTAAGTAGTATTATTATCCTCATTTTTATAGATGAGAAAACTGAGGCTCAGATTAAGTGACTTGCCAAGGTCACAGAGTGGTAAGTATGGCTGTGAAGTTCAAACAGGTCTGACTCCAAAGTTTGGACTACTTCCTCTATATCATATCATCTTTCTATTCTCCAGCAACTACAAACAAACAACTGGGGGATTTGGGGTAGGCTGCCTTTCTTCTAGAGAGCTCTTTATTTCTACCCCTCTTTAGTATTCTTTGCTAGTATGTTCCTCTTCTAAAATTAATATATCTAATCCCTAACATGTAATAGACAATGATTCAATGTTTATTGCTTTGAATTCAATCATTACTCAATGGTAGCTAGCTTAAATGACTATGAGAACATTAATGTTTTGATCTAAATTCTTTCATTAGAAAAAATATAAAGCTATTTGAAGACAGTGATAACCTAATAGGGAAATGTCCATTAAATATGTTGACTAACTTATGAAAACTACCTACTGTTACTGCTGATAGGTCTCATTCAAGAGCATTTGCTGATGTTTAGGCCTGGAGGCTTGGTCATTTATTTACTAGGAAAATAAAATTAGGGACAAATGGGCTCTAGAAATAAATATTTCAACACTTAAATAGTTTTTTAGTTTTGTATGTATAGGAGCCAGTCTTGAAAGAATGTTACCACTAGGGACAAATATTTAAGACCTCATATAAATTATAATGATTAAAAAAAATGCCTGGAAGTAATCCACTGTAATTTATCCTGAGAAAATGATACTCTTTATTCCCTACCCTCCATACTCATTATATTGTCTATCCCAGAGAGTGTTTGATTACAGAAAATGTTTTCTACCAATTCTTTCCAAAAGCTGAAAGGGATTTTAATTCAGTTTTCTCTCCCTCAGTTAGCTTCTCTTCTTCAATTCCAAATAAATTGCTATCTATATACAAATCCTAGATCCTAGATTCTGATGCAAGAAAGACCTCCTGAGACTTGCAATCTTTATGTCTTCTAGCTGCCACTGATTTCTGTAGTATTATCTGTAGTAGATGATATTAGAGAAGCAGCCTGGAGATCTGACTGCTGCTTTTTGTTCTTTCCAAATTCTATCACCAATATTTTCCCATGTAGTTTATATCCATTTACTAGATGCAATGCTTGCCATGCTATTTCTGTATCTAAAAGAGAAAGAAAAAACATCAGTTTATATGTGGCTTAATTGATTTTATTCCAAGTCTAGTTTATGTTGTTTTGCCTTGGAGTTCAGTGTAGGCTATAAGGCCATATAATTATTTGATTTTATTGTGTTTTATACAATCTCAAATTTGTAATAACTCAGCAAGATTAAACTAATGGCTAAGAATAACAACAATAAAATCTTAAAATCGATGTTTGAGAGCTTGTCCTAATTCAATGATATATGTAAAGAAACAAGGATACAGACAGTGTGCTAAAGAGGGTTAAGCTATAATTAATAATACACAAACCTCTATCTTAGATAACAGATTATAGGTACTGTAAGAATGAAATCATTTTCAAAATGGGGAAGACAAATAAAAGAAGTTATCAGGGTATTGAGGACACTTTGTTACTTTTTCCTTTTGATCAGAGAGTGGTTGTAGGACCCCTCATTAGGATAAGTAAGTTTAAGAGTGCTTGCAGGCATATGGAAGCTTGAGGTGTAAGAGTATATAGCATATAGCAGGAGGATTTGATTTATGGGTCTCAGAGCCTGGATGTGGGAAATTAGGAAGGAATGGAATTACTGCCTAGAGTCTGTGAAATCATAAGTGGACAAGCAATGTTTTTAGATTGAACCAATTTATGTCTCATATATGTATGCACTACAAATTTTCAAATGCATGTATAATTACTAAAACGGCTATTTATTTAGAAGTACTTAGTGTATAAAGCCTTTTTATTGCATATCTTTTCAATTAATGGATCATATTAGGTGGGGGTGTATGAAGTAATTTTATAAGTTTAAAAAGGGTTCTCACACTTGAAAAGACTAAAAATCACTAGCGTTGAGGATCCACAAACCTTCAATGAGATAGGAAAGATGGTACAATGCTGTATGAAAAGAATGCAGGGGAGTTTGGCACTGCTCATGTGTAAAAGCACTTCCCTTTAAATAGATTACTAGGCTGTATATAAATGATGATACTTTAGGGATAATAAAAGGCACAGCTCCTACCCAGCCTCCACCAAAAAAAGAAAGTCTGGTCTGTCATAGAAACTGAAATTCCTATACAGGTATAACTTGTTTAACTGCACTTTGCTTTATTATGCTTTGTAGATATTGCAGTTTTTTCCCTCAAATTTAAGGTTTCTAGCAACCCTGCACTGTCAGATGATGGCTAGCATTTTTTACCAAGAAAATATTTTTAAATTAAGGTATGTACATTGTTTTTTAGACAAAATGCTACTGCACACTTCATAGACTACAGTATAGTACAAACATAACTTTTACATGTGCTAGGAAACCAAAATATTCATGTGACTTGCTTCATTGGGATATTCACTTTATTGCAGTGGTCTGGAACCGAATCTGTAATATCTCTGAGATATGCCTGTATTATTCCTCCCTTTGGTTTAGGATAGTGAAATCATGTATTAAGATGCAAATAATAGTTAAAAGAATATATCACCTACTAGTTAACTATGAATTACTAATGAATTAGTATAGTATAGCATAATAGCATAATATCTTGTAGTCTCTTAGTCCTAAAGGAATAGGGCATAATGCAAGTACGAGTGTTCTGATCAGAATACCAATATATTAATAATTAACATAATTATAACTTGGACTAGAAATACTATTTTCAGCAAAGTGAAAGTAAATTTTGATGGCGTGAGTAGGAAGTGCCAAGACTGAGGAAAAGTGAGGACAAAGGTGTAAAGTGGTCGTGCACTGTCGAAGGAGGAGAGGAAGCACAGAAGGGAAAGTAGAGAAAAATTAAAAACATGTTTTCCTTAGTTCTCTTCCCTTCCTCCCATGTGCTTGGCCAAGCACATACTTCTCATGTGCTGCAGAGAAATCAAAGTGCTATATCTAAACGACAGAGGGGATAAGTAGTCACGAGTGAACTTATGCTACAACTGAGTAATTATCCAGATGAAGCTACTTACTGGGAAAAGTGATAAAAGCCTGCCCCCTCATTCGTCCAGTCATCATTCGGAATTGAATTGGAGGTCCTTTCTTCTCCTGGAACCGAGCGAATAATGAGACAAGATCTCTTTCGGTCACCCGAGGGCTAAGGTTCTTCAGGTATAACACCTAATATAAACCAAGGATCACCAGAAATAACACATTAGGGAGGTAAGACAACTATTTAATTGTGGTAGGGATTAGTTAGTTTCAGATAAAGATGGTGGATTGAACACATGCATCTAATTTCAATCCCTCCAGAAAACTCTCCAAAAACTATAGAGACTTTTTTTTTTTTAATACAAAATGACAAGGTAAGGAAGAACAAGGAAAGGAGGCAATAGCAACAATATTCTGGAAGCTGGAAAATAACTGAACGAGTGTACTCAAGAAAGCTGAATCTTAAACCAGCAGTGGGGAAAACCAGGAACTAACCCAATCTATGCCTAAGAATCCTCAAACAGTTTAGGAACTGATATATTCAGGTGTCTCTGGAAATGGATGTAAAGAGCTGGGGTTAAGATAAGGTGGGTAGGTTGAAAACTCTTGAAAAATAGGTTAGATCTTTAAACACCTCCCCTATAATATGCTACTGGGTAAAGACCACTCCCAATCTTGGTGAATATTGGAGGTTCATTCTCTGAACACAGGGAGAGATAGATACAGTTGAGGATGTGAATACTGTTCCTAAAAACCAGGAGATTAAGAGAAATAATGTATTCTGAATGATGAGGATACGCCAAACACTTCCTCCCATTAGGCTCCCACAATGCTGGTGGTACCCTCCCATGCAAGAGTTTTGAAGTCTTCTCTGGGGAATCTGATTACCCCAAGAGGAAAGATCTAAAAATGCTGATTTTGGATGGGGAATTTCTCCAAGAAATGGATGAGCCAGATGACTTTAAGTGAAGCTCAAAGTCAATAAGGATCACTCATTTGCTCAGAGCTTCCAATCTGTTTTTGGCCCCTACTCATAAATATGAGCACAGATTATCAGGCATCTGAGAAAAGCCTCTAATGTGAAAGAGAACAGAAGAAACAAACAAATGAAAGCAAATGGGAGAAAACAGAAACTATGCAAGGACAAAAAAAAAAACCTTCAAAAAGCCATCACTAATACCCTCAGAGAAATAAGAGAAAATATTCCATCTATTACAAATGGGATGCTATAAAAAAAGAGAAATGTTCAAGAAAACAAAAAAGAGCTCCTAAGTGTGATTGAACTTAGTTCTTATCGGCTTAAAATAGATTGTTAAAAGATGTTTTGGGTAAGTTCAATTGTAATTATAAAGAAAATACCTATAGAGGATACACAAAAGAAAATGAGAAAGGAAAAAAGCACTTCACTACCAAAAATTCATTGAAACACAAAGGAGGACCCCAAGAAAGAAAAAGAGCAACAAAAGAGCTACAATACAGAAAACAACTAATAAATGGCAATAGTAAGTCCTCCCTATTAATAATTACTTTACCTATAAATGGATTAAACTCCCTAATCAAAGATGTAGAGTGGCTGAACAAATAAAAACCAAGATCTGACTATGTGCTGTCTGCAAGAAACTCACTTTAGATTTAAGGCCATACATAGGCTGAAAATGAAAGGATAAAAAAATAAATTCTATGCAAATTGTAACCAAAAAAGAGCAGGGTTGGCCATGCTTATATAAGATAAAATAGACTTTAAGTCAAAAACTTTCAAAAGAAACAAAAAAGGATATTATATAATGATAAAAAGGTAAATTTCACCAGGAGGATATAACTACTATAAATATATATACACCCAACATCAGAGCACCTAAATATATGACGCAAACTTTGAGAAAACTGAAGGAAACCAGAAAGCAACACAATATTACTAGGAGATTTCAATACCTCACTTTCAATAGCAGAAGAAAAACTAGAAAATTCACAAATTTGTGGGAACTAAACAATACTCTAGAACAACTAATGGGTCAAAGAAGAAATCAAAAGTGAAATTAGAAAATACCTTGAGACAAATGAATATGAAACCACAATATACCAAAATTTATTGGATGCAGCAAGATCAATACTAAGAGGGAATTTTATAGCATTAAGTGCCTAAATTAAAAGAGGAGAAAGCTCTCAAACAACTTAACTCTATACTTCAAGGAACTAGAAAAAATAGAATAAACTAAGCTCAAAGTTATCAGAGGGAAATAATAAAGATTAGAACAGAAAAAAATGAAACAGAGATTAGAAAAATCATAGAAAAAAAAATCAACCAAACTAAGAGCTGTTTTTTTTTTTAAAAAAGATCAACAAAATTGACTACCTTTAGTTAGGCTAAGAAAAAAAAAAGAAGACTCAAATAAAATTAGCTGTGAAAGAGGAGTCATTACAATGGATGCCCCAGAAATAAAAAAGAATTATGAGAGACTACTCTGATAATCATATGCCAACAAATTGGATAACCTAGAAAAAAGGATAAATTCCTAGAAACATAAAACCTACCAAGACAAAATCATGAAGAAATACAAAATCTGAATAGATATATAATTAGTAATAAAATTGAATCAGTAATCAACAAAGAAAAGCCCAGGACCAGATGGCTTCACAGGTGAATTCTACCTAACATTTAAAGAAGAATTAATACCAATCCTCCTCAAACACTTCCCAAAAACTGAAGAGGAGGGAACACTCCCAAACTAATTTTATGAGGCCACCATTACCCTGACCAAAAGCAGAAAAAGACATTACAAGAAAAGAAAACTACAGGCCAATATCCCTGATGAATACAGATGCAAAAATCCTTAACAGAAAACTAGTAAACTGAATTAAAAAGCACATTTAAAGGATCATACATCATGACCAAATGGGATTTATCCCTGTGATGCAAGGATGGTTCAACATATGAAAATCAGTCAATAAGATATAACACATTAACAGAATGAAGGATAAAAATCACAAATCACCTCAAAAGACATCAATGGACAGATATTCCAGACAGAAAATCAATAAGGCAACAAAATGACACAATAGAACAGACAGACTTAATTGATATTTTCAGGACATTGCATCCAAAAAAAACCAAAAACAAAAACCACCAAATCAAACAAAACAACAACAACAACCAGAATACACATTCTTTTCAAGTGCACACTGGAACATTCTCTAGGACAGACCACAAACTAGGACACAAAACAAGCCTCAGCAAATTTAAGAGGCCAGGGATTATTCCAAGCATCTTTTCTGACCACAACAGCATGAAACTAGAAATCAACCACAGAAAGAGAAACGAGAAAAAAAATGATTACAAGGAGATGAAACATGCTACTAAAAAAGCAATAGGTCAAAAACAATGAAATCAAAGGGGAAGTTAAAAAATACCTTGAGACAAATGACAATGAAAACACAACCATACAAAATCTATAGAATGCAGCAAAAGCAGTCCAAAGAGGGAACTTCATAGTGATAAAGGTCTTCCTCAAAGACAAGAAAAATCTCAAATAAACAACCTAACCTACCACCTAAAAGAATTAGAAAAAGAAGAACAAACAAAACCTAAAGTCAGCAGAAGGAAGGAAATGATAAAAGTCAGGGAGGAAATAAATAAAATAGATATCAAAAAACAATGGAAAAAAATCAATAAGCCAAGAGCTGTTTTTTTGAAAATGTAAACAAAACTGACAAACCTCTGGTCAGGCTCAATGAGAAAAGAGAGAGAACCCAAATAAATGAGAAATCACAACTGATACTGCAGAAATACAAAAAAAAAAACATAAGAGAATACTATAAACAATTATATGCCAACAGATTGGACAACCTAGAAGAAACGGACAAGTTTCTAGAAACATACAGTCCACCAAAACTGAATCAAAAATAGATAGTTTGAACAGACCAATCACTAGAAGTGAAATAGGATCTGTAATTAAAAAAAACTCCCTGCAAACAAAAGTCCAGGACTGGATGTCTTCACTGGGGAATTCTACCAAACATATAAAGAATAACTTACATCAATCCTTCTCAAACTCTTCCAAAAGACTGAAGAGTAGGGAACACTGCCAAAGTCATTCTATGAAGCCACCATCATCCTGATACCAAATGCAGACAAAGACACTACCATAAAAGAAAATTACAGGCCAATATCTTTGATGAACATAGATGCAAAAAATTCTCAACAAAATATTAGCAAACCAAATCCAACAACACATAAAAAGGATCATACACCATGATCAAGTTGGATTCATCTCAGGGTCACAAGGATGGTTCAACATACGCAAATCAATCAATATGATACACCACATCAACAAAAGAAAAGACAAAAAACACACTATCATCTCAACAGATGCAGAAAAAGCATTTGATAAAATTCAACATCCATTCATGATAAAAACTCTTATCAAAGTGGGTATAGAGCAAACATATCTCAACATAAGAAAAAGCTATTTATGATAAACCCACAGTCAACATAATACTTAACAGTGAAAAGGGAAAAGCCTTCCTACTAAAATCTGGAAGAAGACAATGATGCCCACTTTCACCACTTCTATTCAACATAGGACTGGAAGCCCTACCCACAGAAATCAGATAGTAAAAAGAAATAAAAGGTATCCAAATTAGAAGGAAAGAGGTAAAACTGTCATTATATGCAGATGACATTATACTATATATAGAAAACCCTAAAGACTCCATACAAAAACTACTAGAACTGATAAGCAAATTCAGCAAGGTAGCAGGATACAAGATTAACATATAGAAATCTGTTGAATTTCTTTACACTAACAATGAAATATCAGAAAGGGAAAGTTAAAAAAATATCCCTTTAAAAATTACATCATCAACATCACTAATCATTAGAAAAATGCAAATCAAAACTACAATGACGTATCACCTCACACCAGTCAGAATGGACATCATCAAAAAATCTACAAACAGTAAATGCTGGAGAGGGTGTGGAGAAAAGGGAACCCTCTTGCACTGTTGGTGGGAATGTAAATTGATACAGCCACTAGGGAGAACAGTATGGAGGTTCCTTAAAAAACTAAAAATAGAGTTGCCATATGATCCAGCAATCCCATTCCAGGGCATATATCTGGAGAAAACTCTAACTCAAAAAGATACATGCACCTCAGTGTTCATAACAGCACTATTTACAATAGCCAAGAAATGGAAGCAACCTAAATATATATCAACAGATTAATGGAAAAAGATGTGGTATATATATACAATGGAATACTACCTAGGCACAAAATTGAATGAAACAATGCCATTTACTGCAACATGGACGGACCTAGAGATTGTCATACTAAGTGAAGAAAGTCAGACAAAGACAAATATCATGATATCACTTATATGTGGAATCTAAAATATGATAAAAATGAACTTATTTACAGAACAGAAATAGACTCACAGACACAGAAAACAAACTTATGGTTACCAAAGAGGAAAGGCAGGGAGGAGGGATAAACTAGGAGTTTGGGATTAGCAGATAGAAACTACTATTTATAAAATAGATAAGCAACAAGATCCTACTGTATAGCACAGGGAACTATATTCAATATCTTGTAATAAACTATAATGGAAAATAATCTGAAAAATTATATACAGTAAGTCCCCTACATATATGACTTCCATTTCAAGAGTGTGTTCTAAGTCCAATTTGTTCATAAGTCCAACAAAGTTAGCCTAGGTACCCAACTAACACAATTGGCTATTTAGTACTGTACTGTAATAGGTTTATAATACTTTTCACACAAATAATACATAAAAAACAAACACAAAAAATAAAGAAAACATTTTATACATTACAGTACAGTACCTTGAAAAGTACAGTAGTACAGTACAACAGCTGGCATACAGGGGCTGGCATTGAGTGAACAGGCAAGAAGAGTTACTGACTGGAGGAAGGAGAGGAAGTGGGAGATGGTAGAGCTGAAGGATCATCAGCAACAGGAGATGGAGGGCAAGCTGCAATTTCACTCACGCCTGACGTTGATGACACAGGTTCTGGTTCCTTGCTGGATTCAGTTCTATCTACCCTCTTTAAAAAAGTGATCTAGTGATGTCTGGGTAGTAGCTCTATTTTTCCCATCATAGATGACACGGTAGCACTCGACTGCATTCTGAACGGCTGCTGCAACCTTTGTGTACCTTTCTACTTTCGGGTCCTATGCCTCAAAAACTAACAGTGCCTCCTTAAATAAAGAAAATCCCCTTGCCATTTCCTGCATCGTGAATCTTTTCGGTTCTCCAGTTACTTCTTCCTCTTGTCTCTCTTCGTCCTTTCTCTGGGCCTCCAATTCCATCAGGTCTTCATTAGTAAGCTCCTCGTGCTGCACAGCAAGGAGTTCAATGAAGTTGTCCTCTTGCAGATCTAGCTCCAGCTGCTCGTTGAGGGTCACTACATTGCTGAAGACCTCTTTGGACTCCTCATCCACCTTCTCAAATCCACGAAAATTGTGAACAAACTGTGGGCCAAGGTTCTTCCAAACCCCATTCATGGTGATGGTCATAACCTCATGCCAAGCAAAGTCAATGTTTTTTATGGCCTTGTAGATGTCATAGTCCTTCCAAAATTGTCGCCAAGTTGTTCCTGATTCATCACTCACCTTTACTGCCTGATAAAAAGTGTGATGTAAATAATATTTCTTGTAGGTTGCTATAACTCCCTGGTTCATAGGTTGGATGAGCGATGTAGTATTCAGTGGCATATGAACTACTGTACTTTGATGTTGGGATGAAAATCGTCCATGAATGGGGGTTGGCTTGGACACTGTTGAGCAGCAAAAGAATGCTGAATGGGACATCCTCCTCCAAGCAATATTTCTCTACCTCTGGGATAAATTGGTGGAAAAACCAGTCCTGGAAAATGGCCTATGTAACCCAGGTTTTGGGGTTACTCTTCCACACAATAGGACGAGAGCCCTTGGCTATGTTTTAAGGGCTCTTGAGTTCTCTGAATGATAAAACTAAGCGAGGCTTCAGCTTCATATCGCTGGAAGTACTGCCACCAAACAACAGAGATAGCCTATCCTTTGCTGCTTTATAGCTTGGCATCAACTTTTCCTCCTTACTGATGTAACTTCGGTCTGGCTTCCTCTTCCAGTACAGTCCTGACTCATCCACATTAAAAACCTGCTCAGGTAAATACACACCTTTATCGATAATTTCTCAAAACATTTCAGGAAATTCCTGGGCAGCTACTGTTATCTGCACTCACTGCCTCACCACTTACTTTTACCTTGTGAAGGTTGGCTCTAGCCTTGAACCGATAAAACCAGCCATGGCTGGCATTAAAAGATGCACCCTCGGATTCTTCCCCGTGTTTCTTCTTCAAGTCTCCATAAAGGCTTTTAGGTTGCTCTTAAATCAGCATTAAGCTGAGTGGGACTCAACGCAGATGCTGATCCTGCATCCACACACTGAGAAGTTTCTCCATCTCCTCCATCACTTTTCCACGCTTCTTTGATATTATTGTTGACATCATTGGCACAGCAGACTTCATATGTTACATGATCTTGTCCTTGTTCTCCAAAATCATGCTGATCGTTGAAAGGTTCATGTTATAAGAACGAGTGACATCTACCATTGTTCTGCCTCGCTCCACTCTCTCAGGTATTTTCACTTTTGTTTCCATCGTTAACACTTGGCACTTCTTAGCAGTACCAGCTACATCACCACTGCTTTTATGCTTGCTTCCAGACATCCTGGGCTTAAAATAAAGATACTGGGCCTCCCTGGTGGCGCAGTGGTTGAGAGTCCGCCTGCCGATGCAGGGGATACGGGTTCGTGCCCCGGTCTGGGAGGATCCCATATGCCGCGGAGCGGCTGGGCCCGTGAGCCATGGCCGCTGAGCCTGCGCATCCGGAGCCTGTGCTCTGCAACGGGAGAGGCCACAGCAGTGAGAGGCCCGCATACCGCAAAAAAAAAAAAAAATAAAAAAAAAAATAAAAAATAAAGATACTGTACTACTGTACACTATACACTACTGTAAAGTACACAAAAGCACAATCACTTGTAGAGGATGCATGTATGTGACAATCTACGCCAGACATGTGAACTAACTTACGTGATTGGACATGTAAATGCATGTTCGCATCTCTGAAAGTTCACAACTTGAAGGTTTGTATGTAGGGGACTAACTGTATACGTGTGTCTGTGTGTGTGTTTGTGTGTATAAAAAACTGAATCACTTTGCTGTACACCAGAAACTAACACAACATTGTAAATTATACTTCAGTAAAAAAAAAAAAAAAACAGAAACATTAAAAAAAATTGAAAAAGACACAAATAAATGGAAAGACATCCCATATTCATGGATTAGAAATATTAATATTGTCAAAATGTACATACTACTCATAGTGATCTACAGATTCAATGCAATTGTTATCAAAATTCCAGTGACAGGGACTTGTCTGGTGGCACAGTGGCTTAGAATCCACCTGCCAGTGCAAGGGACAAGTGTTCGATCACTGGTCTGGGAAGATCCCACATGTTGCAGAGCAACAAGCCTGTGCGCCACAACTACTGAGCCTGCACTCTAGAGCCCTTGCACCACAACTACTGAAGCTCGAGCACCTAGAGCCCATGCTCTGCAACAAGAGAAGCCACCGCAATGAGAAGCCTGCACACCACAACAAAGATTAGCCCCTGCTCACCACGACTAGAGAAAGCCTGTGCACAGCAAAGAAGACCCAACATAGCCAAAAAAAAAACAACCAATTACAAATGTTATGAAAATAAAAGAAGTCCTAAAATTCATATGGAACCACAAGAGACCCCAAATCAACAAAGCAATCTTGAGGAAGAAGAACAAAGTACGATGTGTCACGTATCCTGATTTCAAACTACAGTAATCAAAACAGTAAGGTACTAGCATAAAAATAAACTGACATATTGACCAATGGAACAGAATAGAGGGCCTAGAAGTAAACCACACATTTATCGTAAACTGATCTTAGACAAGGAGGGCAAGAATACACAATGGGGAAAAGATAGTCTTTTTAATAAACGGTGTTTGGAAAACTGGATATCCAGTACAAAAGAATGAAATTAGATGCTTCTCTTACACCCTATACAAAACCTAACTCAAAAGGAAGTAAAGACTTAAAAATAAGACATAAAACTCTAAAAGTCCTAGAAGAAAACATAGAAAAATCTTGACCCTGGTCTTGGCAATAATTTCTTAGATATGCTGTGAAAAGCACAAGAAACAAAAGCAAAAACAGAAAAGTGTCATTACATCAATTCAAACCAATATGCATATCAAAGGAAACAATCAGCAAAGTTAAAAAGCAACCTACAGAATGGGAGAAAGTATTTTCAAATCATGTATCTAATGAAGGGTTAATATCTAAAATATATAAGGGATTCCTGAAACTCAAAAGCAAAAAAAAAAAAAAAAAAAAGATGTGTTGGGAAGGATGTGGAAAAATTTTAAACCCTTGTACACTGTTGGTGGAAATGTAAATTTGTACAACCACAATGGAAAACAGTTGAAAGATCATTAAAAAATTAAAAATAGAACACACATAATCCAGCAATCCTACTTCTGGCTATATATCTAAAAGAACTGGAATCAGAAGCTGGAAGAAATATCTGCATTCCCATGTTCACTGCACCATTGTTCACAATAGCAAAGACATGGAAACAACCTAAATGTCTATTGACAGATGAATGGATAAAAAGAAAATGTGGTGTATAAATACAAAAAGGTATTATCCAGCCTTAAAAACGAATAAAATCTTGTCATTTGCTACAACGTGGGTGAACTTGGAACACATGCTAAATGAAATAAACCAGAAACAGAAGAACAAATACTACATGACCCGCATATATCAGGAATCTAAAATAGTCAAACTCATAGAAGCATAGAATCGTGTTTACCAGGGGCTAGGAGGAGGGGTAATTGAGGAGGTGTCCATCAAAGGGTATACAGTTTCACTTATGCAAGGTGAGTAAGTCCTATAGATCTATTGTACAGCAGAGTATATATAGTTAACAATACTGTATTGGATACTTAAAAATTTGTTAAAAGGATAGATCTTAAGTTAAATATTCTTATCAAAAGAAAAAATGGAGGGAGGAAATTCCTGGAGGTGATGGTTAAGTTTAGGGCATTGTATTGGTGATGGTTTCATGGTGTATATTTATCTTCAAACCCACCAAGATGCATACATTAAATATGTACAGCCTTTTTTGTATGTGAAACATACTTCAATTGAAGAAAAACTTAACCAAGGAAGTAAAGGACTTGTACATTGAAAACCACAAAACATTGCTCAAAGAAATTAAAGACAACACAAACTCAAAGATGTCCCATGTTCATGGACTAGAAGACAATATTATTAAAATGTCCACACTATCCATAGTGGTCTACAGATTTAATGCAATTCGTATCAAAATCCCAATGTTATTTTTTGTAGAAATAGAAAAACAATCCTAAAATTCATAAGGAACCAGAAGAGACCCCCAAATAGCCAGAACAATCTTGAGAAGTAAGAACAAAACTGGGGAGGCCTCACACTTCTTAATTTCAAAATATATTACAAATCTACAATAATCAAAACAGTATGATACTGGCATAAAGACAGACGTGTAGACTAATGGAATAGAATAGAGAGCCCAGAAATAAACCCACACATATACAGTCAACTGATTAATAAGGGGGGCAAGAATACACAATGGGGAAAGGATAGTCCCTTCAACCAATGGCGTTGGGGAAAGTTGATATCCACATGCAAAAGTATAAAATTGGCCTCTTATTTATATCATACACGAAAATCAACTCAAAGTGGATTAAAGATTTAAACATAAGACCTGAAACTCTAAAACTTCTAGAAGACAATATAGGGGAAAAACCTCATGACACTGGCCTTGGCAATGATTTCTTAGATATTACAGCAGAAATACAGGCAACAAAAGCAAAAATAAAGTGGGACTACATCACTAAAACACTTCTGCACAGCAAAGGAAACAATCAGTAAAGTGAAAAGGCAACCTACGGAATGGGAGAAATATTTGGAAACCATATATCTGATTAGAGGTTAATATTTAAAATATATAAGGAACTACCACAACTCCATAGCAAAAGACAACTTGAAAAAAATGGGCAAAAGACCTAAATAGGCATTTCTTCAAAGAACACATACAGAAAATAAATGTTGATGAGAATGTGGATAAATTGGAACCCTTGTGCACTTTTGGTATGAAAGGAAAATGGTACAGCTCCTACAGAGAACAGTATGGACGTTCTTCAAAAAATTAAAAATAGAACTACCATATGATCCAAGAATCCCAGTTCTGGTTACTTATCCAAAAAATTAAAATCAGAATCTTGAAGAGATATCAGAACTCACATGTTTACTGCAGCACTCACAACAGCCAAGAGGTGGAAGCAACCTAAATGTCCACCACAGATGAATGAATAAAAAAATGTGATATATACATACAGTGGAATATGATTTAGCTAGAAAAAAGGAAGGAAATCTTGTCATATGCTACAACATGGATAAACTTCGAGGGCACTATGCTAAGTGAAATAAGCCAGTCACAGAAGAACAAATACTGCAAAATTTCACTTATATATGGTATCTACAGTAGTCAAAGTCATTGAAGCAGAAAGTAGAATGGTAGTTTCCAGGGCCCGGGAGGATGAGGAAACAGGGAGTTGCTGTTCAGTGGGCATAAATTTCAGTCATGCAAGATGAAAAGTTCTAGAGATCTGCTGTACAACACTGTGCCTACAGTTTACAATATGTAATGTACACTTGAAATTTTGTTAAAGGTAGATCTCAGGTTATGTGAATTTTATTGCACTGGAGGAGAAAAAAAGAGATACATTGGCTAGCATAAGTTAAATGCTTTATAGCTTAAAAAAACTTGAGAAAAATTCGGACAGGAGCAGCAAAAGCAAAGAGCTAGAAAACAGAGCCTGCTTAAATGACTTACCATTGAAACATATGAGTAAATATATTAAACATTGCAATAAGCAGTAGACTCTTTATGTCTCAAAGCCTTTGAAGCTGGATGTTCACATATTTAGCATTTAACCACACTCATATCTTAAAGGTAAGGGCATAGAATAACTGACTTGTGATTCACTTAAGTAATTTCAGGTGATCCAGAGTTTTGGCTCTGAAATACTCATGAAAGCATCATCAAATTAAATAACCAGAGAAAGGGAGAGGTATGTGAAACATACTGCAAGTTTCTCACCAAGTAGGAAAGATCCATACTAAGATTATTCCCTTTGATACGAACATTTTTTTAAAAATCAAGAGGACTTCTGGTCAAGGTGGCTCGGTCACTTCTTGCTTGGATGCATCTTCTCTGTTCTAAAAATATACATACATACATGCATACATACATACATACACATGGGTATGTATGTATGTTTATGTCCACAACATATATATATATATATATATATATATATATATATATATATATATATATTCATATATACAAAGATACACACAAAGATACAGCTAGGCTCAAAAACAAGATTAATATTTCTGTGAAAGAGAAAAACAGAAACTCCAAGTGGTAACAGAGGATGAAGCTCTTCCTGGTATCCCTCTGCAATAAACAGTGTTGTTTTGTATTTTTTGAACTTTATATATGGTATTATACTGTATGCATTTTCTGCAGCTACCTGTTTACATTTTAAAAAAATACTTCATTTTGGGCCTCCCTGGTGGCGCAAGTGGTTGAGAGTCCGCCTGCCGATGCGGGGGATACGGGTTCGTGCCCCGGTCTGGGAGGATCCCATATGCCGCGGAGCGGCTGGGCCCGTGAGCCATGGCCGCTGAGCCTGCACGTCCGGAGCCTGCGCGTCCGGAGCCTGTGCTCCGCAACGGGGGAGGCCACAACAGTGAGAGGCCCGCATACCGCAAAAAAAAAAAAAAAAAAAAAAAAAAAAAAAAAAAAAAAAACAACTTCATTTTTAGAACAGTTTTAGAATTATAGAAAAACTGAGTAGTACAAAGAGTTCCCATACACCCCACACCCAATATCTCCTATAATTAACATCTTACATTACTATGGTACGTTTCTTTAAATAAATTAATTAATATTGATACATTATTAATAACTAAAGTCCATAGTTTATTTAGATTTCCTTAGTTTTTCCCTAATGTCCTTTTTCTGTTCCAGGATCCCATCCAGGATATCATAGTACATTTAGTTTTCATATGTCTTTAGTCTCCTCTTGGCTGTGGCAGTTTCTCAGACTTTTCTTGTTTTTAATGATCTTGACATTTTTGAGGAGTACTGGTTGGGTATTTTGTAGGATGCTCCACTACTAGAATTTTTTTTAATTTATTTTTTGGCTGCGCTGTGTCTTCATTGCTGCATGCGGGCTTTCTCTAGTTGTGGTGAGGGGGGGCTATTCTTCGCTGCGGTGCATGGGCTTCTCATTGTGGTGGCTTCTCTCTTTGAAAAGCACGGGCTCTAGGCATGTGGGCTTCAGTAGTTGCAGCACTTGGGCTCAGTAGTTGTGGCACGCAGGCCCTAGAGCATGCAGGCTTCAGTAGTTGCAGCACATGGGCTCAGTAGTTGTGGCGCACGAGCTCTACAGAGCGTGGGCTTCAGTAGTTGTGGCGTGTGGGCTCAGTAGTTGCAGCTTGCAGGCTCTAGAGCGTGGGCTCAGTAGTTGTGGCGCACGGGCTTAGTTGCTCTGCGGTACGTGGGATCTTCCTGGACCAGGGATCAAACCAGTGTCTCCTGTATTGGCAGGTTGATTCTTAACTGCTGGACCACCAGGAAAGTCCCCACTACTAGAATTTTTCTGATGTTTTCCTATGGTTATATTGTGGTTATGGATTACTAGGAGGAAGACTACAAAGTACAATTTTGATCACATCATATCAAGCACACATACTATCAACATGATTTATGATTGATCTTTGCTTCGATCACCTGAGGCAGTGTTTGCTGGGTTTCTACACTGTAACGTTACTCTTTATTTCTTTCTGTATTTCCATACTGTATTCTTTGGAAAGAAGTCACTAAGAGTAGCTCAAAACTAAGAAGTCAGGAGTTATGCTTCCCTTCCTTGAGGTGGAGCATCTACATAAACTATTTAGAATTCTTCTTCATGGGATACTTGTCTCCTCTCCCCCATTTATTGATTCATTCAGTCATTTTATTATCAGTATTGACTCATAGATATTCTATACTTTGGGTTATAATCCAATATTAATTTACTTAGTTTGTTGTACATTCCTTGTTTTTGTTTGTCTGATAAACTATTTTTCCTCCAATTTTGAATGATTGTTCTTCCTGGATATAGAATTCTAGGTGGGTGTTTTTCCTTTCATCACTTTAAATATTTTACTCTACTCTCTTCTTGCTTGCATGGTTTCTGATGAGAAATCCAGTGTAATTATTATCTTTGTTCCTCTATAGGTAGTTTTTCTCTGGCCATTTTCAAGATTTTCTCTTGGTCTTCAGTTTTCTGTGTTTGAACATGATATGCTTAGGTGTATTTTTTTGGTATTTATCCTACTTTGTGTTCTTTGCTTGGATTCTGAATCTGTGGTCTGGTGTCTGTCATTAATTTTGGAAAATTCTCAGCCATTCTTACTTCAAATATTTCTTCTGCTCCTTTCTGTTTTTCTTTTTCTTCTGCTCCTTTCTTCTTCTGCTATTCTAATAATGTGTATGTTACACCTTTTGAAATTGTCCTTGGATATTGTTACTTTTTTTTTTTTTTTTTTTTTTGCAGTATGCGGGCTTCTTACTGTTGTGGCCTCTCCCGTTGTGGAGCACAGGCTCCAGATGTGCAGGCTCAGCGGCCATGGCTCACGGGCCCAGCCGCTCCGCGGCATGTGGGATCTTCCCAGACCAGGGCACGAAACTGTGTCCCCTGCATCGGCAGGCAGACTCCCAACCACTGTGCCACCAGGGAAGCCCCTGTTACATTTTCAAAGTCTTTTTAAAATCTCTTCATTTCAGTTTGGGAGGATTCTATTGACATGTCTTCAAGCTTACTAATTCTTCCCTTGGCTGTATGCAGTCTGCCCATGAGCCTATAAAAGGCATTATTTCTTTTCCTTTTTCTTTTTTTTTTTTTTGGCCATGCCGCATGGCTTGTGGGAATCTCAGTTCACTGACCAGGGACTGAACCTGGGCCATGGCAATGAAAGCCCAGAATCCCAACCACTAGGCCACCAGGGAACTCCCAAAGGCATCATTTCTGTTATAGTGTTTTTGATTTCTTGAATCTTTCTAGAGTTTCTATCTCTCTGCTTACATTATCCATTTGTCCTTGCATGTTGTATACTATTTCTAAAAGACTCTTTATCATATTAATTATAGTTATTTTAAATTCCATATATATGATCATTCAAAAACCTATGTTGTATCTCAGTTTGGTTCTGATGCTTGTTTTGTCTCTTGAGACTGTGGTTTTTCTTTTAGCATGCCTTATCATTTCTTTTTTGTTGAAAACCAGACACGATGCATAACATAATAGAAACTGAGATAAACAAGTCATTAATGTGAGGTTTTATGTTAATCTGGCTAGAAGCTGGGCTGTGTTTAATGTTTACTCTAGCTGTAGGTGTCAGAGGTTTTTCAATTTCCTCTAACATCCTTGTTTTTGTCTCCCTTGTTTTCTTTGGGTTTCCCTAAAAACGTCTTAGAGTCTGAGCCTTGCAGGTCTTTGGACTGTAACCCACAGTTAACATACTGAAGCCCTGCTGATGTGGTAGTAAGGTGTGGGGTATGGGAAAACATTCTGCAATCCTATAATTAAGTTTCAGTCTTTTATTGTGCCCATGTACTCAGCCTGTAACCTTCACAAGTATTTCACAGCTTTTATTCTCTTTCTCTTAGATGAGACAGTAAGGCTAGAGGAGCCTGGAGTTGGATAATTTCCCTTCTCCCACACTAGAGAAGGCTTTGGTAAAGTTGTTTTACTTGCTGGATAGCTCTTTGTTAAGTAGAAGCTCTGGATGTATTTCAAATTGATTACTTTTCCTGTTACCATGCCAGGAGCAGGAGACTTTTTCTTGGCTCTTCACACTGACAACCCAGTGGAGCTCCTGGAGGTAAAAGTCATGAAAATGTGGGGGCCCCCATAGACTGTGGCCCCCAGGAGTTTGTTACTCAAACACTAATCTACACTCTGCTTCCTGCAATTTGTCAAAGTTACCGCTTAAGTGTTCCTACCAGTTTATGGCTCTAGTGCTTTCTGCTCCTGATAAGCAGATCTGGGCTGTCATTCTTTGTAATTGCCTGTCTCTCCAGATTTCAGGGTTGCAGTTTGCTCTCTGATGTCAAATCCCTGATGGGTCCAAGAAAAGTCATTGATTTTTAGTTTGTTCAGCTGTTCTTCCTGTTGTAAGAGAGCAGTGATGACTTCTAAGCACTTTACATGTTGGCACTGAAACCCAAAGTCTGCAACAAACTTTTTTCATTCAATATTGTTTGCGAGTTTCATCCACATTGATACCTGTAGTTCTATTTCATTCATTTTCTCTTCTGTATAGTATTCTATTTTATGAATATAACATGCTTTATCCATTCTCCTGCTTATGAACATGTATGTTGTTCATAAACAATGCTACTATGAGCATCCTTATAACATCTAATGTGCATGTGTAAGAGTTCCCCTAGGATAGATACCAAGAAGTGGGATTACTGACTTATAGTGTATGAGCATCTTTCTTTCTTTCATTTTACTAGATATTGCCACAATGTTCTTGAAAGTGGTTGTACTCATTTATATTCACCTAGCGGTATATTAAGAGTTCTTGCTGTTCCATGTGTTCGCCAATACTTGGCACTGTCAGGCCTTTAAATGTACGCCAACATCCTGGGTGTTAAATGGTATCTCATTGTAGTTTATTTTGCATTTCTTTGATTACTAATGAGACTTTATAAGTTAATTGTCCATTCATGTTTTCTCCCTTGTGAATTGCCTGTTCATATCTTCTGGCCATTTTTATTGGGTTGTTTCTCTTTTTCTTATTGATTTGTAGGGAAAGATTTCCTTAAAATGTCTCAAAAAGCACAAACCATCAAATAAAATACCGATGATTTAATTACGTTACAATGAAAGGCTTCTGCTTAATGAAAGACATCAGAAACAATGTTAAAAATATAAGCTACTCACCAGGTGCAGCAAGGGTTTGTATCCAGAATTTTAAAATAAAATCTATAAATAATATTGAAAACTAAATAATCAAAATCTATAAATAATATTAAAAACTAAATAATCAAATAATGGGCAAAGAAACAGAACAGGCAATTCACAGAAGGTTCCTGAAAGACTAATGAATGTATGAATACATGCATAACTTCATTGGAAATCAGGAACATGCAAATTAAAACCATGAGATACCTTTCAAACACATTAGACTGGCAAAAATAATAAGTCAAAAACTTTAAAGTCTTAGCAAAGATGTGAAAGAGATTTCTTAAACCCTGCTCATGGAGGTGAAGATACACATACCCTATATCACAGTAATTCCACTCCTAGATATGTAATATAGAACAGTGATTCTTAAAATGTCACTCTCAGACCAGCATCATCATCAGTATCTCCTGGGAAACTAGAAATGCAAATTCTCAGGTCCCACTCCAGATGTATAGAACAAAAAATTCTGGGGGGCGGAACCCAGCAATCTGTGTTTTAACAAGTCTTCCAGGTGATTCTGCTGCACACTAACATTTGAGAATCACTGCAATAGAGCAATATTTTTCTGGCCTTTTTGACTGAGATCTATAGGAAGAAATGAATTTTATATTCTGGCCCACACACATATCACACACACACACATTAAACAAAAGCTTCAAGAAACAATAATTATCCTTACTACTCTATGGAATGCACTTTGATATTTTCTATTCTATTTCATTTCTTTAAAAAATTGCTGGTTGTGACCTAATAATAGTAATTTAAAATTTGAAAACCTGTCCTAGAGAAACTCCTGTACATATGCAACAGGAGATATGTACAATAATGTTTGCTGCAGAACTGTCTATAACAGAAAAAAATGAAAAGAAAAAATCTTCAGGAGAATGGATAAATGAATTATAGTATCTTTCTACAATGGAATAGTACATAGTTCCTTATATCTTTAGAAATAAATTTCAAAAACTTGTATATTGAGTCAAAAAAAGCAAGTTGTAGAAGGGTATGTAGAGTATGGTATCATCTATATATTTTAAAAATATGTAAAACTATATGTTGTTTATGAATATATAGATATATAGTAAAAATATAAAAACACAGATGGGAATGACAAATAGCAAATACAGGATCGTGGTTACCACTGGAAAGGAGAAAGAGGAATGGGATTGGTGAGGGATACATGAAAGTCTTCAGGCGTCTCTATAAGGCCTTATTTTTTTTAATTAGGCAAATATGGAAACTGTTAAGAATTGATAGAGAATTCCCTGGCGATCCAGTGGTTAGGACTCTGTGCTCTCAACTGCCAAGGGCCTGGGTTCAATCCCTGGTCAGGGAGCTAAAATCCCACAAGCTGAGTGGCATGGTCAAGAAAAAAAACGGCAAGAATTGATAAAGATGGCTGGCTGGGTACAAAGGATTTTGCTATATTATTCTCTGTAACTTTTTGTAATGAATAATATTTCATAATAAAAAATAAATAAAAATCAAGCTACCCTTGAACATCAAGAATATATTAGAAATGCAATCATTCAATGGAAACTGCTTTAATATTCCTTACCTACGATGCCTTTTTAAAAATTCAGGGACAGCCAGAAGCTAACATTATTTTTTTGGTTTCGTTTTTTAAATTAGACGCAATCAAGTATATACTCCAGGGGCTTGTGTTGCTTCTTTGAGTGACATGATAATGAAATTTTCAATTCTGTATGTAACATATACCATGAATGTGAAATAATGATCTGATCAACAAAACAAGGATTATTTACAACTTTTCTTAGATATTTGCCAATTCCTCAAGGCTTAGAGGCCCTGTGCTTTCACTTTGCTGCTTAGCTATCAGCAACTTAAGTCATATGTCATATAAAAGCCAGGTGGAGCATTCTGAAGAGAAAACTCATGTGGTAATACTAAACCCTACTCACAACCAGGCACCATGGCTACCAGATATGGTGGTACTATGAATACTACTTGATTTATTAGTAGCCTAGGAAATTAGAGGTTACTTTTTTTCCGTTGAGGGTTTCTAGTGGGTATGGACTGATCAAGATTTCTTTAAAATTCTAAGGGTAGCTTAAGACATTAGAAAACCACAAAGAACATCATAGGAAATATGTTACTTATATAGTCAGAGCTACTTATATAGCAGAGGATGAATAGTCAAGGTCAAGGAAAAACACAATCACTGTGCCTATGTCATGATTCTTTGGTATAATAAAAGCTAATATAAAAGTATTACTTTAGGTAGAAGTAAATAAAAATGAAAACAACCCATTTTGTTTTCTTGGTTTGGCCTATACCTTGTTTGGATCCCCTGGATTATATGAAGAAAACATAGGAATTTTTCGGATCTCTTCCTCTGACAAACGATTTCTCTGGATCTCATCTTCTGGGACAAATTCTATTGGCTGCGTCAGCTTCTTAGGCCCCGTCCAACACTGCTCAGGTGAATTATCAATAACTTTTGCCACATGGAGACTGGGACCTTTACCCTGTGCTGCCTGTTTTCCCTTGTCCTGGAGTAATGACGGGTTCTCAGCTGTGCCACTATCTCCCACTGATGTAGCTGAGACCAGTGAGTGGGAAGCAAAGGGTTCACCTCTCATTAGTTGGAACTCTTCAAGACGTTTTTTCATTATCATCTCTTGGTAAAAATTTTCCAGGTTGTTCATGGGATCACCTTTGTTCTTCTTTTGGGGTTCATCTGGATCAAGACAAAGAGATAGGGAAGTTCTACAAAGCCTACCAATACAACCTTTGACAAATTAATAAAAATTAAAATTTGAATCTCAGATAATGAAACTCTGCTGGGGCAGGTGTTTACAACCTGTGAAAAATGACAATAATATATAGCTATGTTATTACAGTGCATCTTGGGCAAGGCCGGGTTTATGGTAAGGCAAGTGAGGCACCTGGGGTACAAAATTTGAGGTGCTCACTCTCAGGGTCATGCAAGTACATGCATCTAACTGATAAAGACATTTGAAAAATGTAACTAGTATGGCATTATCACACTTCACAAAATTAATAATAATTCCTTAGCATTACCTACTACTGAGTTCATATTCAAATGGCCCTGATTTTCTCAAAGATATCTTTTTACACTTGGTTCAGGATCTAAACCAGCCATTGGCTGTTATATCTTTTAAGCCTCATTAAAAAAAACAAATAAACAGTTCCCCTTCTTTCCCACCCCTCCAATCTGTTTCTTCCCCCATCCCATTGATTTATTAGAGAAACCACATCATTTGTTCATAGAACAAATGAATTTGACTGGCTGTTCCTCATGATATTATTTAACTTGTTCCTCAATCCCCTCTATTTCTTACAAACTGGCAGTTAAATCTAGAGCTATGCTTTCAATGTGGCCACTAGCCACCTGAGTCTATTTAAATTAATTTTTAAAATGTCAGTTCCTCTGTTAAATTGGGAATATCAAATGCTCAACAAGCACATGTGGCTAGTGGACACCATACTGGGCAGAATAAAGACCATTTACATCATTGTAGAAAGTTGCATTGGATAGTGCTGATTTAGATTTGGGTTCAATATTTTTAGGCAAGAGTCCTCCATATATTATATAGATGTGTATTTCCTATTACATCATGTCATAAGGCACATAATGTTTAGTGGTCCCCTTTTTAGTGATGCTAAAATTGATCAGTGGATTCAGGTGGTATTAGTCTGATCTTTCCATTATGAAGTTTTTCCGTTCACATTTCACCTAAGGGGTTTTGCATCTATTGATGACCATTGTCTAAATCCATTAATTTATTAAGAGTTGTAAAATGGGGCTCCCCTAATTCTATTATTTATTTTGTCCTTATTATTTCTATTATTTCTTCTGTATTTATTATCTGGAATTCTATAATGGACTTACCGTCATCAACTATGTGGTTTCCCTACATACAGTTCATACAGCAAAAGCAGGATAAATGCTTGATTTGCTTCCCATTATTTACCAACTATAAAAGTAATGAGTTGGTACTTTAAAAGTGTTAAAAATGATTATTTTTAGTATAATTGTGAGACCTGTATTTTCATATATTTGATGTGTTTCAATTAAATATAGTCATTCTTTTTAGTGGTCAAATTATCCCACTCAGGACTAGTGAAAGTCCCTTAAAATTGGCTCCTGTATTGCTTTCCAGTTTTCTGGCACAGCAAGATGTCTTAAGCTCATCTTGTATAATTCCTGACTCAAAGCTGGAATATTTTCTCTAAGGACCACTGGCTCCTGTTAGTGGGAAATAGTGTTTAGAAACCACAATACGTTGTTAGTTCTGTTCATAAATGTTGAGTTGTTGTTGCTTCTAGGCCTTTTCAGTGAACAAAGGTAGGAAAATTTTTACGAAAAATAAATCATAAATTCATACTGGTATTTCCACTTCAAATTTAAGATTACAAGGTTTTAACTCGAACTCCTTGATTTTTGACTTGTATCTCTTTTCACATGTGCTTAAGATATTGGCTCTTAATGATATTAACAAAATTATTAGCTTTTTCCTACAGTATAGAGAACTTTTAAATGTCAGTAACAATACTAACATGGTTATCAACAATACTAATATGACTATCAACAACTACTTAATACAGTTTTATAATTCTTTGCAGTTACTTTTGACCTTAAAATATATCCCATTAGGAATATACAAATACTGTTTTGAAATCATTTTAAATAATTATTTTCTCTGTATGGTTATGCTACCAACTTTATTCATAGTTAGGCTCATTTGCTTCAGGCTGTTTATAAATTTTAAGGATTGATCTTTTTTCCCTTTTGATTAAATTTTTAAATTATGCGAAACATTTACATGGGTCTAAAGTGAAAACTGTGTTATACAGTACCTTCACAGAAGTCTCACTTCCACCTCTGTCCCCTTCATCCCACTCCTTTCCTTCTCCATAAGTAATAATTTTATTAGGTTTTGGCTTTATGGTTCCATTGTTTTTTTTTTTTTGAAATATAAGCAAATAGGCACAAACACACCACACATATATATGTCTGTGTGTGTGTGTATATATATATATATATATCACACATATATATGTGTGTGTATATAGATATATAATTCATTACACCCCCTCTCCTACGTAAAAGGTAACTTACTTCACTGTTCTACAACTTACTTTTTTGCACTTAGCAATATATCCTGGTGATAATTCCATATTAATGTATAGAACTCTTCCCTTTCTTTCTTATAGCTGCATAGTACTTCATTGTGTGGATGTACAATAGTTTATTCAACTACTCCCTTACTGATGCACCTTGGTGTTGCTTCCAGTCTTTTCTGCTATTGTGAATAATGCCCTGACAAACAGCCTTCTGCATACAGGATTTTGTATTTTCTCAGTATATCTTTGAAATAGATTCCAAGAAGTGGCATTGCTGAGATAAAAGGCAAATGTGTACGTAATTTTTCTATACATTGCTAAATTCTACTCTGTAGGAATTGTACTATTCTGCATTTCCACCAGCAGGGTATAAGAATATTTATGGAAGGATTTCTTAAGACCCAAAAAGCATTAACCATTAAGGAATATATCAACAAGTTCAACTACATTAAAATTAAAAGCTTCTGTTCATCAAAATATCCTAAACAGAAAACTCACGGAATGGAAAAAGATATTTGCTATACAAATAACTGATAAAGAACACAATCATTAGGAAAATGGGCAAAAGACAGAAAAATGTGCCTTGCAAAAGAGGAAATACACTGGCTAATAAATATACGCAAAAGTGCTCAATGTTAGAATTCAGGGAAATACTAATTAAGAAGGGAATACCATATTGGAAAAAAATAAAAAAGAATACCAATACCACATGTCAGTGAGGCTGTAGGGCAAATGGAGCCCCCATACATTGCTGGTAGGAATGTGCAGCCACAGTGCAAATCACCATGACGTTACCTACTAACGCTGAATATATGCTCATAATATGACCGATCAATTCCACTCCTACATATATACCCTAGAATAATTTGGGCATAGTGCACCAGAATATAATAATAAGAATATTTAGATCAGTACTATTTATAACAGGCCTGAAACTAGCAAAAATATAAGTATCCACCTAAGAAGAATCAATTATAAAATTGTAGTAAGTTTATATAATGAAATCCTATATTGCAACAAAAGTGAACAAATTGTGGTTACATATGACCAAGTGGATGAATATACTAATGTATACACTCAAAAATATTTATTCAGTGACTATTATGATCCAGGTAGTATTCTAGGTTCTTGGGACACATTAATAAAACAAAGATCCTTATCTTCAAAGAACTAAGTAAATTATATGGTATGCTAGAAGGTTATGAGTGCTATGAAAAAGAAAAAATACAGCAGCATAAGGGATAACTGGAAGGGCTAGAAGGTGGTGGTAATGTTGGTTGCAATTTTACTGTTGGTCTGAGTAGGTCTCATTGAGAAGGTGACATTTGAGAGAAGCCTTACAGAAAGTGAAGTAATCTATCATCCTGATATTGGAGTGAGGGCTCCAAGGTGGGAGTATGTTTCAAAAAATTTTTAAAGTCTGAAATCATACAAAGTATTTCTTTAATACATACAAAGTATTTCTCTGACCATAATGGAATCACATTAGAGATATACTGCTAGAAGAAACCTGGGAAAATATAAATATCTGGAAATTAAACAACACACTTCTAAATAACCCATAGGTCAAAGAACTTCCATAGGAAATTTTAAAATATTCTGAACTAAATGAAAATGAAAACACAACATAACATTTATGGATACAGATAAAACAATGTACAGAGCTTTAAACACCTATATCAGAAAAGAATGGTTTCAAATCTATAATCTGAGCTTCCAACGTAGGAAACTAGAAAAAGAGCAAACTAAACACAAAGGAGAAGGAAGAAAATAATAATGATTAGGGAATCAGTGCAACACAAAACATTAAAAGTAGAGAAAAATCAATGAAACCAAAAGCTGGTTCTTTGAAAAGATTAACAATATGGCAAACCCTTAGCTAGACCGACCAAGAAAATAAGAGAGAAGACAAAAATGACTAAAGTCAAGAATTAAAAGGGAGGCATCATTACTGACCCTATAGAAATGGAAATGATTAAAAGGGAACATTAATTATAACTTTAGGCCAACAAATGAGAAAGCTTAGATGAGTGGACAAATTCAAAGGAAGATATAAATTAACAAAGCAGTCTCAAGAAGAACAGCTGAAAAACCTATAATAAGTAGAGGCTGAATTAATAATCAACAAACTGCTCACAAAGAAAAGTCCAGGTCCAGATGGTTTCATTTGTGAATTCTATCAAATATTTAAGAAATAATAGCGATCCTGCACAAACACTTTCAGAAAATAAAGGAGGGAATATTTTCCAACTTATTCTACTATGTCATTATTACACTGAAACCAAAGCTAAGGAAAGACATCACAAGCAAAGAAAACCACAGACCAATATCCCTCATGAAAACAGACACAAAAATCCTTAACAAAATATTAGCAAGCTTAATCTAGCAACATATAAAAATGATTGTGATGATACATTTATAAGTGGATTTATCCCAGGAATGAAAGATTGTTTTCACATCTAAAAATCAATTAATAAAATATGTCATGTTAACAGATTAAAACTTTAAACCACATGCTCACTACAGTAGGTGCAGAAAAAGCAGTACACAAAATCCAACACCCATTCATGATTTTCAAAAAATCCTCAAATAACTAGGATAGAAGGGAACCTCCTCAATGTGCACATGGTAGGCACCAAAGGTGTCTGCATCCTACACCCTGGGATCTGTGAAAATGTCTCATGGTAAAAGGAACTCTTCAGATGTGATTAAGTCACTGATTATTCAGGTGATCCCAATGTAATTTACAAGGGTCCTTATAAGAAGGAGAAAGAAGAGTCAGAAACAGTAGGAGAGGTAGGATGGAAGTAGAGGTTGGAGTGATGTGAGGAAGGGGCCATTAACCAAGCAATGCAGGTGGATTCCAGAAGCTGGAAAAGGCTCTCCTAGAGAACCCCAGAAGGAATGCAGCCCTGTGGACATCTTGATTTTAGGACTTTTGACCTCTAGAACTGTAAGAGAAAAATTCTGTGTTGCTTGAAGCCATTAAACTTATGGTAATTATAGTACCCATAAGAAAGTAATATACTGCTAAAGAGCATGCACAAAAACCCTAGAGGTAAGATCATAGTTAATGGTTAAAAACTGAATGTTTTCTCCCTTAGACTGGGAACCAGATAGGAAAGGAAAAAATAACTGTCTTTATTCATAGGCAACATGATTGTCTATGTAGAAAATCCTAAGGTATGCACTGAACTACTATAACTAATAAAAGAGTTTAGTCACAGAATACAAGAGGGATATACAACTGTATTCCTATATATTTACATGTAACAATCAGAAAATCAAATAAGAAAAATTCTATTCATAATATCCTCAAAAATGAATAAAATATTTAGAACTTAGTAAAAGAAGTATATATAATCTGAAAACTTCAAAACATTGCTGAAATAAATTATAGAAAATCAAAATAAAGGAAGATGCATTCCATATTCATGGATTAGAATATTCAATATTATTAAAACAGCAATTTCCCCAAATTGAATTACAGATTCAACACAATCTGTATAAAATTCCAGCAGGCTTTTTTTTGTAGAAAAATTGACAAGCTGCTTCTAAACTTTACATGGAAATACAAAGAACCTAGAATAACCAAAACAATTTTGAGAAAAAGGAACAAAATTGGAGGAGTTACACTATCTGATTTTGAAACTTACTATAAAGGTAAAGAGATTCAGAGCGTAAGGATAGGCATATATACAGTATAGGCATATAGATCAATGGAACCAACATGAGTGTCCAGAAATAAACACTAACATTTATGATCAACTGATTTTTCTACAAAAGTGCCAAGATAATTCAACAGGGAAATAATAATCTTTACAATTAACAATGCTGGGACAATTGGACATCCACATACAAAAATATGAATTTTGATTCTTTATCTCACACACAAAAATTAACTCAAAATGAATAATAAATGTAATTGTAAAGGCTAAAACTATTCTAGACGAAAACATAGGAGAATATCTTTCTGACCTTGAATTCAGCAAAGATTTCTTAGATATGATACCAAAAGCACAAGTCATAACAGAACAAATTAATAAATTGAACTTCATTAAAATTAAAAACTTTTGTGCTTCAAAAAACACCATTAAGAAAACAAAAAGAAACAGACTGGAAGAAAATAAGTGCAAAGCATATATCTTGTAAAGGACTTGTATTCAGAATACATAAAGAACCCTTACCACTCAATACTAAGAAAACAAACAACCCAATCAAAAACTGGGTAAAAGATTTGAATAGACATTTCATCAAAAAAAGACATATGAATGGCTCATAAACACTTGAAAAAGTATCAAGATTATTTGTTACTACAGAAATTTAAATTAAAACTACAATCAGATAACAGTACACACCCACAAGAATAGCTGAATAAAAAATATGCAATAATAAAAATAAAAATATGCAATAATGAATATGCAAAAATATGCAATAATAATAATAAATATTGCATAAAATATGCAATAATAAGTGTTGGCAAGGATGTAGAGAAGTAGGAACGTTCATACATCATTGATGAGAAAGTAAAATGGTGCATCTATTTTACTTGGAAAACAGTTGGAAACATTGGAAAACAGTTGGAAACATTGGAAAACAGTTTGGCAGTTCCTCAAAAGTTTATACATAGAGTTACTGTATGACCCGGAAATTCTATTCACTCAAGAGAAATGAAAACATATCCACACAAAAACCTGGACATGAATGTTTACAGCATTGTTCATAATAGCCCCAAAGTGGAAACAACCCAGTGTCATCAAGTGGTAAAGGGATAAACAAAATGTGGTACATCTATACAACGTTAAACTATTTAGCAACAAAAAGGAATGAATTGCTGATACATGCTACAACATGAGCAAACTTCAAAAACATCATGCTACCTGAAAGAAGCAAAACTTCAAAGATCATATATTATAAGATTCTATTTATATGAAATATCCAGAAATGACAAATTTGTAGAGACAAAGGTTTGGGGTAGACATGGGAGTTATTTACCATAAACGGGTTCAAGGGAATTTGCAGAGTCATGGAAAAGTCCTAAAATTGGAAGTAGTAATGATTGCACAATTCAATAAATTTAGTATAATGCACCTAATTGAACACAATAGGTGAATTTCATTATATGTAAATTATATACCTAATAAAGCTGTTTAAAAATTAAGAAAAAAACCTATTCAGTTTCACAAAATGTTAGACTAGAAAACAGAAAATATACATTAAAGATTAAATGAATGAAAATATATACCATATTTACATTCCAAGATTTGAAGATTCATACTATAAATAAGTCAATTGTCCTTAACTGATTTCCTTGATGGAATCTCAATCAAAATCACATGAGAGAGAGAGTATATGTTTGTGTGTGTGTGTATGTGTATATAGAACTTGACAAGCTGATTCTAAAATTTGGAAAAGCAAAGTGCCAAAAGTAGATAAAACTCTTTAGAAGAAGAACAAGGTGGAAGGAATTGTTCTTCTGCTGTACCAGGTATCAAGACATTAATACTGATATTGTAGTGATATTGATTTTGAAATAGCTAAAATGATCAAAGGAATGAAAGTACCCAGAAGAACACCCATGTATATATGAATACCTGATATATGACAGAGCTAGACATACAATAACAGTGCGGGGACAACATTTTTAATATATGGTATTGGGATAGACGGTTATCTATATGAAAAAAAGAAACTGGAATCCTTACTTCATATTATACACATAAATCAATCAATTTAATGACTTAAATGTAAAAGGAAAAAAAATCATAAAGCTTTTAGAATAAAGGACAGTATTTTCCTGAGTTCATGTAGGGAAGGATTTATTAATCAAAGTACAAAATGCACTAAGGAGAAAGGAAAAATTAATAAACTTTATTACATAAAAATGAAGAACTTTTATTCATAAAAAGAAACCATAAAGGCAGTGAAATGATAAGCCAAAGAATGGGAATAGACAATTTCAACACATATAACCAACAAAGAGCAAGTATCCACAATGATAAAGAACTTTTTAAAATTTATAAGAAATGCATGTAAGATTAAAGATGAAGTTTGGAGATAGACTATTCATGACATATAATCAAAACACTTTTCTAGCTCCCTCTTCTCTGTAGCAGTACTGAAGGTAAGTAGTTATCATTGAGATCTGCCATATCTACCACAGGGCTTTGGGGCTGAACTACTGCTTTGATGCATACCTAGAGTGACCTCTGAAACAAGACTGCATCTGGACACAGATAAAAACAGATGGAAAGACATGCATGCAGGAAACAGACATTTCTACATTTGCTAAAAGGGCAAAAGAATTGAATGGCCATTTCACAAAGGAGGCTATCCAAATGGCCAATAAATGTCTGAGAAGGTTTCCAACCTCATCAAGAAAATGAAATTAAAATCACAATGAAACAAACAACACAGACCTGGACTCCTGAAAAATATCAACGTTCTGAAAATAGACACACAGACAGAAAGATATGTGCAGGTGTGTGCACACACGCATGCATGCACACACACACACACACACACAGAGTCAGCGGAACTATTCTAAAGCAAAGTAAATGCAATGTGTGATGCCTGATTGCATCCTGGATTTAAAATTGAGAAATCTAATTACAAACTCTATGTTAGATAATATTAGTGTGATAATATTAAATATCTTAAGAGTGATATAATACTATGATAATATAGGAGAAATTTTGTATTCTTAGGAGATACATAATGAAGTATTTAGGAGTAAAACTTCTTAATGTCTCTTACTTTCAAACAGTTTAGTGATAAACCACACACACACACACCATTCTCATGTAGATGAAAAGAGATGTAAAGCAAATGTGGCAAAATGTCAACAGTTGTTAAATGTCGGTGAGGGGTATGGATGTACTAGTCTTTCAATTTTTCTCCATGTTTGAAATTTTAAAAATAGAAGGCATGGAAAATAACACTTTACTAAAGACTAAGAAAATAAAAAGCAATATAAATGAATGCTAATTATTAAGAAAGGGAAAAAAGAATACAATGAAATATAAGCAAATACCCATCAGATTAGAGTCTGACAATATGCAGCATGGACAAGGATATGGAGCAACCTGAAACTTCACACATGTGTGGTGGAATTTTAACTTGGGACAATCCCTTTAATAGATGTAAAGAGAGTTTACATCTATTAAAGCTGAAGATATATGAACTCTTCACCCCTCAATTCCACTCCTAGACCCTGAGAAACTCCTACACATGTGTCCCAGGACACATGTACGAGAATGACCACAGTAGCAGCACTGATACTTATACCCCCACAAATGGAAACAACCCACGTGTCCAACCACAGTAGAATGGATAAAGGTTGGTATGTTCAGATAAAGGAATACTATACTGCAATGATGAGGAATGAACTATGGCTACACATTGCAATATGAATAAATCTCACAAATATAATGTTAAGTAGAAAGAAAGACCCAATAGAATTCACATATTGTAAAATTCATTGGTATAGTGCTTAAAAACTGGTAAAACTGAACACGGTTTAGTGCTGTATGTATGGGTGGTAAAAATACAAAGAAATACATAGAAATTACTATCACAAGTCTGGACACTGGTTATATCTGATGGGCAGGGGGTTGGGATTTCACTTTTTTCATAGTTACAATTTTTTATTTAACTATAGTTGATTTACAATATTGTGTTAGTTTCAGGTATATAGCTTCAGATTCTTTTTCATTATTGGTTATTACAAGATATTGAATATAGTCCCCTGTGCTATACAGGAAATCCTTGTTGTTATACATAGTGGTGTGTAGAATTCTATATCCAGCAAAAATTATCCCTCAAAAGTGTAGGAGAAATAAAGATTTTCTCAGACAAACAAAAACAACTTACTCTGCAAGAAATGTTAAAAGAAGTTCTTTGAGGAGAAGGAATATAATATAGGGGCAAAACTTAGATCTACATAAAGAAAGGAAGAGTATCAAATAAGGAATAATATGAGGTAAAATCAAATACTATTTTTCGGGGCTTCCCTGGTGGCGCAGTGGTTGAGAGTCCGCCTGCCGATGCAGGGGATACGGGTTCGTGCCCCGGTCTGGGAGGATCCCACATACCGCGGAGCGGCTGGGCCCGTGAGCCATGGCTGCTGAGCCTGCGCGTCCGGAGCCTGTGCTCTGCAACGGGAGGGGCCACAACAGTGGGAGGCCCGCGTACCATAAAAAAAAAATACTATTTTTCATTTTCTTATTTGATCTAAACAATAAGTGTTCAAAATAATAATAGTAACAATGCATTGTGTGATTATAGCATAGGGGTAAGTAAAATTAACAGGGATTGTGATTTCTGAAGGGCATATGGCGACTTTTGGAGTATTGGCAATGTTTTATTTTTTGATCTGACTGAACATATGTTTTAAGTACTCTTTGCATGATCCTTTTCATTATCCCTTCCAAATTTATGTTCACCCAGGACGTCAGAACGTAATCTTATTTAGAAATAGAGTATTTGCATATATAATTAGGTAAGACGAGGTCATACTGGATTAGAGTGGGCCCTAAATCCAATGACTGGTGTCCTTTTAAGAAGACCATGTGAAGACACAGAGACACAGACACACAGGGAGAATATCACATGATGATAGAAGCAGAGACTGGAGTGAAACATCTATAAGCCAAGGACTGCCAGCAACCACTAGAAGCTAGGAGAGAGGCATGGAACAGATTTATCCTCACAGCCTTGTCAACACCTTGATTTGAACTAGCCTCCAGAACTGTGAAAGAATAAATTTCTGTTGCTTTAAGCCATCCAGTTTGTGTTTTTTTTTTTTTGTTACAGCAGCCCTGGGAAACTAACTAACACCTAAAACTGTAGAAGTGGTTTTGGAATTGGGTAATGGATAGAGGCTAGAAGAATTTGAGGTGCTTGCTAGCAAAAGACTAGTTACCTTGAAGAGACCATTGGTAGAAATATGAATGTTTTTTTCTTGAGATTTTTTTAACATCTTTATTGGAGTATAACTGCTTTACAGTGGTGTGTTAGCTTCTGCTTTAGAACAAAGTGAATCAGCTATATGTATACATATGTCCCCGTATCTCCTCCCTCTTGCCTCTCCCTCCCACTCTCCCTATCCCACCCCTCTAGGTGGTCACAAAGCACCGAGCTGATTTCCCTGGGCTATGTGACTGCTTCCCACTAGCTATCTCTTTTACATTTGGTAGTGTATATATGTCCATGCCACTCTCTTACTTCGTCCCAGCTTACCTTTCCCCCTCCCAGAAATATGAATGTTAATAGTAGTTCTGGTGAGTGCTCAGAAGGAAGTAAAGAAGACAGTAGAGAAAGCTTCTATCATCTTAGAGAATACATATATCATCATGAACAAAATGCTGGTAGAGATATGAACATTAAAAGTGTTTCTGGTGAGGCCTTAGAAGGAAATGATGAAGATGTTATTAGACACTGGAAGAAAGGTGATCTTTATCATAAAGTGGCAGAAACTTGGCTGATTTGAGTTCTGCTGTTGGGTCGAAAGTGTAACTTATAAATGATGAACTTGGATATTTAGCTGAGAAGATTTCCAAGCAAAGTGTGAAAGATGTAGCCTGGTTTCTCACTGATGCTTATAATAAAATGAGAGAGGAGAGAGTTAAATTGAGTAAATATTTGCTTAAAAAGGAATCAGCACTTGATGATCTGGAGAATTCTCAGCCTACCTAGACAGCATGCTCTGGAAAAAGGGCCAACGGTGTGGCTGGACAAACTTTCGCTGAAGAGATTAGGTGTGTGACACATGGATCAAATCAACCATCTCAGAAGCCAGGAATAGACAAGGGGTTATCCAGAAAGGATGTGTGAAGACCCCTCATATCTAACGGAGTGGATCTCTTGACACACAAGAGACTGACACGGTTTTTAAGGATTTTATACCAGCAGAAACAGTGCCAGCCTGATGTGAAAGTGACAGAGACAGGGTAAAATGAAGGAAGGTAAAATGAAGTCACAAGTGCAGAAGCCAGAGAGGGTGGGGCTGCAGCTGCCCTGGTAGGCTAAGATGGTAGGGCTGTCCCAGAGGACCCAGAGAGCAAGGCTATCCCTGGCGTCAGAGGACAGAGCGTTGAAGCCAGAGCATTACTCTTAGGTCTTGAAATCTAATGGAATTTGCCCTGCTGGGCTGCTAACTCGCTTTAGAACAGTGACCCCTTTATTCCTTCCTTTTTGCCCTTTCAGAATGGGAATGCCTACCCTATGCTTGTCTCATCATTGTATTTTGGAAGCAGACAACTTGTCTAGTTTCACAGGTCTCTGGACAGAAAGGAATTTTGCCTTAGTATGGAACATACTCAAGAGTCTCACCTACACCTCATTTAGATGATTTAGATAATGAGATTTTGGACTTTTTGAGTTGATATTTAGATGAGATTTGGGACTTAGACTTGATGCTGAAATAGGTTAAGACTTTGGGGGATGTTGTGATGAGGTGAATGTATTTTGCACGTGAGACAGATATGAATTTGTGGAGGCCAGAGGGCTGACTATACTGGGTTGAATACTGTACCCTCAAAATTCATGTCCATTCAGCACCTCAATATGTGACTTTATTTGGAAATAGGGGGTTGGCAGACGTAATTAGTTAAGATGAGGTCATACTGCATTAGGATGGATCCTAAATTCAAAGACTAGTGTCCTTAATAAGAAGGCTATGTGAAGACACAGAAACATAGACACACAAGGAGACTGTCATGCAATGACAGAGGCAGGGACTGGAATGATGCATCTGCAACACCAAGGAATGCTGGCAATCACCAGAAGCTAGAAGAGACAAGGAACTATCCTCCTCTAGAACCTTCGGAAAGAACATGGCCTTGACAACAACTTGATTTCAGACTTCTAGCTACCGTGAAAGGATCAATTTCTGTTCTAAGCCACTAGATTTGTAGTTATTTGTTATGGCAGCACTAGAAAAATAATATAGATTTTAGAAAAGTCTTCCAAGAAATTTTATTTTATAGAGAGAAGGAAAAATTATTGATACACACAATATCAATGAATCTCAAAAACATTATGCTGAGTTAAAGGAGCCTTACACAAAGAATATATAGTGTATGGTTTTGGTTATCTGAAGTTCTAGAACAGGCAAAACTAATCTATAGCATAAAAAAATCAAAACACTGGTTGCCTCTAGGAGAGTGGGATGGGAATTACTGAGAAGTATGGCGGAACTTTCTGGGGTGAGGGTAATCTTCTATGTGTTAATAAGGGTTAGGTTACGCAAATGCAGTGTTGTGTTGAACATGGTCCAATGATTGTGTGCATCACTTCCCGACTCCATGTTCAGTGATAACACATTGGTAGCTTGAAATTGGCCATGGTGGGAATGTGTACATCATGAAAACTGGCAAATGATACATATCAGAGTCTCTTTTTTCTGGAGAGCTAGCTGTTAAAACATTTACCAACACATCACTACAAAGATGTATACATTGGTTAAAAGTCAGCAAATGAATACTTAAGATGTGTGCATTTCATTGCATGGAAATTTTATATCAAAAGAAAAAAATGTAAATATGCAATTCTAGTCAACAATATGTATACTAACATATTTAGGGGGACATATATTTACATTGGCAATCTATTTAAAATACATCAATAAAGTAAGATGGTTTGATAGATGGATAAAGGGATAGACAAGTGTGATAAATAAGTAAAATATTAATGTTATAATCTAGTCAGTTATCACTGGGTGTTTGTGATAAAATTCTTTCAACTTTTCTGTGTTTAAAATTTTTCATTAAATATTGGAAAAATATATTCCCATTTGGATATCAAAAATATTAACATATGTAGTTTAATCTTATCTTTTTTAGGGCTTCAATTTTTATATTCATTTTTAAACCAACTGCTACTTGTTATGGTATATAGTGAAGGCAGAGAATCTAAACGTACTGTTTGCTCAAGTAGCAAAACAATTGAAGGGCATTTTTTGTTTTTATCATTTTTTAAAGATAGTTCATGGTAGGAGTACATACACCATGGACACTGGCAAATGGTACAAATCATGTTAAAATCTTGAAAGGAAAGAAGTAATACTGGGGATAACTGACTAAGGTCCCTGGGGAGATAAGAGGCATAGGATCCAGCACAAAGGAATAAAGATTAACCTTAGGCAGAAAGGATGTCCCTAGCACTGAGTTGAGACTGAAGAAAATGATAGCTAAGATACGCAAGTTAGCGAAAGTGAGGCAGAAAGTGGATGAAGGTTCTTATTGATGGCACTGTTTTCTTTGAAATAGGAGAGAAGACTATCTGCTAAAAATAATGAAACAGTAGGATAGGAAATAGTAATGAAGATCTAAAATAGCATTTATAAGGAATGAAATAGCTGACCAGGGACTAGGAGGTAGATTGCTGAAGAAAGAAGAAGGCTCTAGACAATACCAGCAATGAGGAATTTGTAGAGGCACTAATCAACAAAGTTATACTATTTTTCTCTAGTAGTGCTCAAAAGCCATCATGAATAAATAAAGAAGGCAATTAGTTGGATTGATTCTGGGTTGAGGATTTGCTGGGTGGGTATGATACGCAGACAAGGAAGCAAGGAGAATGATTCAGTGGCAAGAACTTGGGTAAATAATGGATGATGGAGTCTAAGTGAGATGTGTAAGGAAGAGGAGACAGGAAGGGGATGACAGATTGGGAAAAAATTAAAAGGTCAGGGAACTGGAGATTTCAACAGGGTTGAAGAAATGGTAAAATGAGTGTAAGAGAGTTGTGAGAGTCAGAAGGATAAGAGAAAGGTTGTGGTTAAAAGTAGTACACTGGAGTTTAAGATTTCAGAGGAAGTATATTTCCAGAGATAATATATGTTGTTTTCCCACTGATTTAAGTTTAGAAAATGGGATATGTATTACACACCCACACCCACACCCACACCCACACACACACAAAGTTATCTCAAGATATAGTAAAATCACACTTAAAAAAGCAAAAAATCTTTTCAAACCACATATATAAATGCCATGATCAAGATCATAGACTTTTATGTAAGAACAGACCTAGATTTAAGTCCTAGCATGGTCATTTAACAACTGACCTTGAGAAAGTCACTTATCTCCTCAGAAGCTCAATTTCATTATCTGTAATACAGCCACCACCTTATAGGGCTAAGCCTGAAATGAGTTAATGTGCAAAATGCTTAACATAAGGAGTAGCACAAATAAGCCCCCTATTAGGAATTCTGTTTCCAGGTAAGATTAAGTAAGTACACTTTTGCCTCTCCCACTGAATACAGCTATAAAACCTAGAGAGACTGCATGGAGTACATGAAGACAACGAAAACTACAAAGCAGCAGTTGAAATAGGTAAGAAACTTAGAATTTGAAATAACAAAGAACTCATGCCCAGACACAGCATAATCAAATTGCTGAAAAGTAAACAGGGTAAAAAACAAGTAGAAGAATAAAGAGAAAAAGTTTAAAAACACATACATTTATGGTTAATTGATTTTCTAAAAAAAAGTACCAAGACAGTTTAATTGGGAAAGGATCATCTCTTCAATGAAAAGCAGCAGGACTATTGGATATCCATATGCAAAGAGATTAATGTAACCTTAACCTTACATCATATGTGTAATTCAGAAATTAATTCAAAATAGTTCATAGACCTAAATGTATGAGGAGCTAAAACTATAAATCTTCTAGAAGAACACATATGAGGAAAATCTTTGTGATATTGGGTTAGAAAGAAATCTTAGTTACAAGACCAAAAGCAGAAGTCATAAAAAAAAATTAGACTTCACCAAAATCACAAACTCTCAAGCTTCAGAAAATGCTGTCAAGAAAAGGGACGTCAGTGAAAATGACAGAGTTAAGAACCTCTTGGGGCTTCCCTGGTGGCGCAGTGGTTAAGAATCCGCCTGCCAATGCAGGGGACATGGGTTCAAGCCCTGGTCCGGGAAGATTCCACATGCCGCAAAGCAACTAAGCCCGTGTGCCACAACTACTGAGCCTGTGCTCTAAAGCCCACGAGCCACAACTACTGAAGCCCATGCACCTACAGCCCGTGCTCCACAATAAGAGAAGCCATTGAAATAAGAAGCCCGCACACTGCAACGAACAGTAGCCCCCCCTTGCTGCAACTAGAGAAAGCACGCACGCAGCAACAAAGACCCAGCACAGCCAAAAAAAAAACCTCTTAAATTTCTCTTGCCATAAAAGCAATGAGAACACTGGCAGAAATGTCAGAATCAACTTTTTCAGAACTCTGAAAATTAACCAATCTTGGAAACATTTATTGAAAAAAATAGCTGAATATCAGTAAGAATAATAAGTTTTGTGGCATTTTAACTTGGCTTTTATCTCATCCCTTTCTCTCATGTCAGTAGTAACCTTGAAAACCAACAACCCCAAATCACAGTGAAACCGGCAGCCTGGCAACCACTGAAGAAGAAAGAACAGAGTTTGAGTTCCTTTAAAGCCCCATTCCCAGAGAACTGTCAATTACTTGATCTGTCTAGTGGTTCCCTGGAAGATCACACAAGCAACATTCTCTTTATCTGACCCAGCTCAAAATTCATCCAGTGGTAACAGCCTTTTACCCGAGAACTTCTGTCAAACACAATCAGAGGCAGTTGTTGGATTTTCTGGCTAGCTGAGGTGGTGTAGCTGAGACAAACAATAGGTTAACCAAAAAGCTTAGAAGGAAATCCTAGGGAATAAAATGTCCTTAGGGGGCTCTGAAAAGCTCCAACATATTTCTAGGAATCTAGAAGGCCATACATGTGCACAGGATTGTCCACATGGCCAGAGCTTTGTGTGTGCTCAGGAAAGACCTGAAAAATCCGTAAGCTCTCACCACTGACTAATATTGAGTTTCTGCGCAAGCAGGGAGTAAAGGCTACAATGGAGTTATCAACTGCTTAGCTGACTGTTGAAGATGTCTTCAGCTTACACACAAAGTCCATCGGTACTGGGAAATCCCTCAGTACTGGGAAAAGTACTAGTTCTAGACATAATTAAAACATTGTGTTAAGTTAAAGAAGGCCATATATTATATGATTCCATTTATATGAAATGTCCAGAATAGGCAAATCCATAGGGACAGACAGCAGACCAGTGACTGCCTGGGCTGGAAGTAGAAACAGTGACTGAGAACAATCTCTGGGGTGATGAAAATGTTCTAAAATTAGACTGTGGTAATGGTTGAACAACTCTGTTAAATTTACTACAAACCACTGAATTGTACATTTTAAATGAGTTTTATGGTATGTAAAATACAGCTCAATAAGGAAGGGAAGGGCTTCCCTGGTGGCGCAGTGGTTGGGAGTCCGCCTGCCCATGCAGGGGACACGGGTTCGTGCCCCGGTCCGTGAAGATCCCACATGCTGCGGAGCGGCTGGGCCCGTGAGCCATGGCTGCTGAGCCTGTGCGTCTGGAGCCTGTGCTCCGCAACGGGAGAGGCCACAGCAGTGAGAGGCCCGTGTACCGCAAAAAAAAAAAAAAAAAAAAAAAAAAAAAAAAAAAAGAGAGAGAAAGAAAAGGACCCACCTACATTCTTTAAGAAACTCAATTTTTTTCAAAATATGAAACTCACTTTCAAATATAACAATATAGATAGGATAAAAGTAAAATGGAGAGAAAGCAATTCTGGAATGTTGGAGTAAGGACCTCTGAAAATCTGCTGTTCCATAAAAGCAAAAAGAACACCGGCAAAAGTTGTCAAAATCAAACTTTTGATAAGTCTGGAAATTAAGTAAAGGCTTGCAACAATATGAGGAACAGTTATTCAAGAAAAACAGCTGAGTAGCAGTCAGAATAGTAAGATTTGTGGCACTTTAACTTCCATAATCCCATTTCCCTCTCTCCAGTTTTTCAGTAGCCACTATGACAGTTGTGAAAAACAGCAGCCTAACTGACACTAGAGGAAGCAGAGCAGTTCTGGTGCTCCCCAAAAGCGCCATCCTCAGAGAACTGTCACTGTGTGACTTTCCTAGCACCTCAATGAAAAGCTACACTCTGAGGGTTTGTCTTTGACTTGGTTCATATCTCACTCTGTGGAACAGAGCATCCCTAGATCAGGTCAAAACCAATCAGTGGGGCTTGTTTAACACTTCAGCTGCTTGAGATGGCATTATCAGTTGGAGCTAACAAGAGGCTGACAAAAAAAATCACACTTCCTGCTTTCAAAATATACTACAAAGCTATAGCAACTAAAACAGTATGGCACTGGCTTAAAGACAGATGTATGAACCACTGGAAAAGAATAGACAGCCCAGAAATAAACTGCACATGTATGGTCAACTGATCTTTGACAAGGGTGCCAGGAATACACAATGGGGAAAGGATAGTCCCTTCAACAAATGGTGAAAAGTGGATATCCTTGTGCAAAAAAGTGAAACTGGATCCTTATCTTATGCCATTCACAAAACTCAATTCAAAATGGATTAAAGACTTAAAAATAAGACCTGAAACTCTAAAACTCCTAGATGAAAACACAGGGGAAAAGCCTCTTGACATTGGTATTGGCAATGATTTATTGGATATAACCTCCAAAACATAGGTAACGAAAGCAAAAACAGAGAAGTGGGACTACGTCAAACTAAAAAGCTTTAGCATAGCAAAAGAAAAAATTAAGAGAGTAAAAAGGCAACTTATAGAATGGGAGAAAATACAGTTGACTCTTTAACAACACCAGTTTGAACTGCACAGGTTCACTTAATGCAGATTTTTTTTTTACTAAATACATACTATAGTACTACAAGATCTGTGGTTGGTTGAATCTGTAGATGTGGAATCATGGATATGGAGGGCTGAATATAAAGTTAAACATGGATTTTTGACTTCTCGGAGGGTCAGGGCCCCTAAGCCCTGTGTTGTTCAAGCGTCAACTGTATTTGCAAACCACATATCGGATAAGAGGTTAATGTCCAAAACATATAGGAAACACCTACAACTCAATGGCATAAAAATAAAACCTGATTAAAAAATGGGCAAAGTATTTGAATAGACACTTCTTCACAGAAGATATATGAATGGCCGATAGGTATATGAAAAGGTGCTCAACATCACTAATCATCAGGGAAATGCAAATCAAAACCACAATGAGATACCATCTCACACCTGTAAGGATGGTTATTATCAAAAAGATAAGAGATAACAAGCGTTGGTGAGGATCTGGAAAACTGGAACCTTTGTACACTTTGGGTGGGAATGTAAAATAGTATGACTGCTATGGAAAACAGTATGAAGGTTCCACAAAAGATTAAAAATAGAAATACCATATGATAAAGCAATCCCACTTTTGAGTATTTATCCAAAAGAATTGAAATCACAAATATCAAAGCCAAGAGTATAATGGTTGTTGCCAGGGGAAAGGGGAAAATGGGGAGTTACTATTCAATGGTTATAAAGTTGATCTGCTGTACAACATTATGCCTATAGTTAACAATACTGTATTGTACACTTAAAAGTTTGTTAAGAGGGTAGATCTCATGTTGTATTCTTACCACATTTTTTTTTTAAAAAGAAAGAAAAATAGGGAATGAGATATCCATAGGGGGCTTTGAAATGTTCAGACATATTCCTGGGACTCTAGAAGGTAAGGTACACGTGCAGGGCTATGCCTATGCCAAGGAAAGTGAGGGCCTGAGAAGTCACTAATCTCTCACTTATGACTGATCTTGAGGCTCTGCATAAGCAGGAAGCGAAGTTGAAGGCCGAGTTGCAAACTGCCCACCTGAGCACTGAAGGAGTGACCCAACACACACACACACACACACACACAGCGCCTTGGTAAAGGTTGGTAGAGTTCTTGATTCAAGACATTCAAGAAAAACTCTCCAATCATTAGTGGGCCACTATGCTAACTGGACAGAGACTTCAGTGGCTTTATATGACAAAGAATTCAAAATTGACAGAATTGGTCCAGGAACATCACTAAACAAACAAATAGCAACAACAGCAAACACTGGGTGGGGAGGGGTTGAATGATTTTCAGAGTTGTCACATAATATCATTTTAAATGTCTAAATTTCAACAAAAAAATTATAAGACTGTAATGGACTGAACATTTGTGTCCCCCCAAAATTCGTATCTTGAATCCCTACACCTCAGTGTGATGATAAAAGGAGATGGGGATGTCTGAGTAGTAATTAGGATTAGATGGGGTCCTCAGAGTGGAACCCTCAGGAATGGGATTAGTGCCCTTATAAGAGTCATCAGAGAGCTTGGTTCCTCTCTCTGCTCTCTACCATGTGAAGATTCAACAAGAATTCAGCAGTCTGCAACCCAGAAGAGGGCTCTCATCAGAACCTGTTCATGCTGGAACACTGATCTTAGATTTCCAGCCTCTAGAACTGTGAGAAATAAATATCTGTTGTTTATAAGTCACCCAGCTTATGGTACTTAGTTATAGCAGCCTGAGATGACTAAGACAAAGACACTGAGAAAAACAAAACGAAACCCCCAAAAAACAAGAAAGTATGGCCCGTACACAGGAAAAAAGAAAGAGCTGATAGAAACTCCCCTGAGGAAGCACATTGGGCTTCTCAGGAAAAAACTTTAAATCAGTTATCATAAGTTATTCAAACAATTATAAGAAATCATTTTATAAAGAAATAAAAGAATATTTCAGAATATCTTACTAAACAGAGGATAAAAATAAAGATAGAAGTTATAATAAAGACCACCCGGGGTAAGATGGCGGAAGAGTGAGACGCGGAGATCACCTTCCTCCCCACAGATTCATCAGAAATTCATCTACACGTGGAACAACTCCTACAGAACACCTACTGAACACTGACAGAAGACCTCAGACCTCCCAAAAGGCAAGAAACTCCCCACATACATGGGTAGGGCAAAAGAAAAAAGAATAAACAGAGACAAAAGGATAGGGATGGGACCTGCACCAGTGGGCGGGAGCCGTGAAGGAGGAATGGTTTCCACACACTAGGAAGCCCCTTCGCAGGCGGAGACAGCGGGTGGCGGAGGGGGAAGCTTTGGAGTAGCGGAGGAGAGCGCAGCAACAGGGGTGCAGAGGGCAAAGTGGAGAGATTCCCGCACAGAGCATCGGTGCCGACAGGCACTCACCAGCCCGAGAGGCTTGTCTGCTCAGCCGCCGGGGCGGGCGGGGCTGGAAGCTGAGACTTGGGCTTCGGTCGGAGCGCAGGGAGAGGGGTTGGCGGCGTGAACACAGCCTGAAGGGGGCTAGTGCACCACAGCTGGCTGGTAGGGAGTCTGGAGAAAAGTCTGGATCTGCCGAAGAGGCAAGAGACTTTTTCTTCCCTCTTTGTTTCCTGGTGTGCAAGGAGAGGGGATTAAGAGCGCTACTTAAAGGAGCTCCAGAGATGGGCGCGAACCGCGGCTAAAGGCGTGGACCCCGGAGACGGGCGTGGGACGCTGGGGCTGCTGCTGCCGCTGCCAAGAGGCCTGCATTCACGTGAGCGCAGGTCACTGTCCACGCCCCCTTTCCGGGGAGCCTGTGCAGCCCGCCACTGCCGGGGTCCCGGAATCCAGGGATGGCTTCCCCGGGAAAGCGCACGCAGCGCCTCAGGCTGGTGTAACGTTATGCCGGCCTCTGCCGCTGCAGGCTCGCCCCGCACTCCGTTTCCCTCCCTCCTGCCGCCTGAGTGAGCCGGAGCCCCTGAATCAGCGGCTCCTTTAAACCCAGCCTGTCTGAACTAAGAACAGACGCCCTCCGGCAACCTACATGGAGAGACGGGGCCAAACCCAAAGCTGAGACCCGGGAGCTGTGAGAACAAAGAAGAGACAGGGAAATCTCTCTGTGCAGCCTCAGAAGCAGCGGATTAAAGCTCCACAATCAACTTGATGTACCCTGCATCTATGGAATACATGAATAGACAACGAATCATCCCAAATTGAGGAGACAGACTTTGAGAACAAGATTTAAGATTTTTTTTCCCCTTTTCCTCTTTTTACGATGAATTATCCCAAATTGAGGAGGTGGACTTTGAGAGCAAGACTTACGATTTTTTCCCCTTGCTCTCTTTTTGTGAATGTGTATGTGTATGCTTCTGTGTGAGATTTTCTCTGTACAGCTTTGCTTCCACCATTTGTCCAAGGGTTCTATCCGTCCATTTTTTGTTGTTGTTGTTGTTTTAATTTTTTTTAATAATTACTTTTTTATTTAAATAACGCTGCTATATTTTATCATACTTTATTCTATTTTACTTTATCTTTCTCTTTTTCCTACCTTCCCTTCCTCCCTCCCTCCCTCCCCCCTCCTTTCTTTCTCTTTCCTTCCTTCCTCCCTCCCTCCTGTCTTTCTTTCTTTCTTTCTTTCCTACCTCCCTCCCTCCCTCCCTTCTTTCTTCCCTTCTCTCTTTCTTTCTTTCCTTCCTCCTCCATCCCTCCTTTCTTTCCTTCCTCCCTCCCTCCCTCCTTTCTTCCTTCCTTCCTTCCTTTCTTTCCTTCTTTCTTTCTCTCTTTCTTTCTCTCTTTCTTTCTTCTACTAATTTTTTCTTTCTACTTTTTCTCCCTTTTATTCTGAGTCGGGTAGATGAAAGGCTCTTGGTGCTGCAGCCAGGAGTCAGTGCTGTGCCTCTGAGGTGGGAGAGCCAACTTCAGGACACGGGTCCACAAGAGACCTCCCAGCTCCAAATAATATCAAGTGGCGAAAATCTCCCAGAGATCTCCATCTAAACACCAGCACCCGGCTTCACTCAACGAACAGCAAGCTACAGTGCTGGTCACCCTATGCCAAGCAACTAGCAAGACAGGAACACAACCCCACCCATTAGCAGAGAGGCTGCCTAAAAACATAATAAGGCCACAGGCACCCCATAACACACCACCAGACGTGGACCTGTCCAACAGAAAGACAAGATTGAGCCTCATCCACCAGAACACAGGCACTAGTCCGCTCCAACAGGAAGCCTACACAACCCACTGAAACAAACTTAGCCACTGGGGACAGACACCAAAAACAACGGGAACTACGAATCTGCAGCCTGCAAAAAGGAGACCCCAAACACAGTAAGATAAACAAAATGAGAAGACAGAAAATCACACAGCAGGTGAAGGAGCAAGATAAAAACCCACCAGACCTAACAAATGAAGAGGAAATAGGCAGTCTACCTGAAAAAGAATTCAGAATGATAGTAAAGATGATCCAAAATCTTGGAAACAGAATACACAAAATGCAAGAAACAGTTAACAAGGACCTAGAAGAACTAAAGATGAATCAAGCATCGATTAAAAACACAATAAATGAAATGAAAAATACTTTAGATGGGATCAATAGCAGAATAACTGAGGCAGAAGAATGGATAAGTGACGTGGAAGATAAAATAGTGGAAATAACTGCTGCAGAGCAGAATAAAGAAAAAAGAATGAAAAGAACTGAGGACAGTCTCAGAGACCTCTGGGACAACATTAAACACACCAACATTCGAATTATAGGGGTTCCAGAAGAAGAAGAGAAAAAGAAAGGGACTGAGAAAATATTTGAAGAGATTATAGTTGAAAACTTCCCTAATATGGGAAAGGAAATAGTTAATCAAGTCCAGGAGGCACAGAGAGTCCCATACAGAATAAATCCAAGGAGAAATACGCCAAGACACATATTGATCAAACTATCAAAAATTAAACACAAAGAAAACATATTAAAAGCAGCAAGGGAAAAACAACAAATAACACACAAGGGAATCTCCAACAGGTTAACAGCTGATCTCTCAGCAGAAACTCTACAAGCCAGAAGGGAGTGGCAGGACATATTTAAAGTGATGAAGGAGAAAAACCTGCAACCAAGATTACTCTACCCAGCAAGGATCTCATTCAGATTTGATGGAGAAATTAAAACCTTTACAGACAAGCAAAAGCTGAGAGAGTTCAGCACCACCAAACCAGCTTTACAACAAATGCTAAAGGAACTTCTCTAAGCAAGAAACACAACAGACGGAAAATACCTACAAAAACGAACCCAAAACAATTAAGGAAATGGGAATAGGAACATACATATCAATCATTACCTTAAACGTAAATGGACTAAATGCTCCCACCAAAAGACACAGATTGGCTGAATGGATACAAAAACAAGAGCCATATATATGCTGGCTACAAGAGACCCACTTCAGACCTAGAGACACATACAGATTGAAAGTAAGGGGATGGAAAAAGATATTCCATGCAAATGGAAACCAAAAGAAAGCTGGAGTAGCAATTCTTATATCAGACAAAAGACTTTAAAATAAAGACTATTAGAAGAGACAAAGAAGGACACTACATAATGATCAAGGGATTGATCCAAGAGGAAGATATAACAATTTTAAATATTTATGCACCCAACATAGGAGCACCTCAAAACATAAGGCAAATACTAACAGCCATAAAAGGGGAAATTGACAGTAACACACTCATAGTAGGGGACTTCAACACCCCACTTTCACCAATGGACAGATCATCCAAAAGGAAAATAAATAAGGAAACACAAGCTTTAAATGATACATTAAACAAGATGGACTTAATTGATATTTATAGGACATTCCATCCAAAAACAACAGAATACACATTTTTCTCAAGTGCTCATGGAACATTCTCCAGGATAGATCATATCTTGGGTCACAAATCAAGCCTTGGTAAATTTAAGAAAATTGAAATTGTATCAAGTATCTTTTCTGACCACAATGCTGAGACTAGATATCAATTACAGGAAAAGAGCTGTATAAAATACAAACACATGGAGACTAAACAATACACTACTTAATAACGAAGTGATCACTGAAGAAATCAAAGAGGAAATTAAAAAATACCTAGAAACACATGACAATGGAGACACGACGACCCAAAACCTATGGGATGCAGCAAAAGCTGTTCTAAGGGGGAAGTTTATAGCAATACGATCCCACCTTAAGAAATAGGAAACATCTCGAGTAAACAACCTGACCCTGCACCTAAAGCAATTAGAGAAAGAAGAACAAAATATCCCCAAAGTTAGCAGAAGGAAAGAAATCATGAAGATCAGATCAGAAATAAATGAAAAAGAAATGAAGGAAATGATAGCAGAGATCAATAAAACTAAAAGCTGGTTCTTTGAGAAGATAAACAAAATTGATAACCATTTGCCAGACTCATCAAGAAAAAAAGGGAGAAGACTCAAATCAATAGAATTAGAAATGAAAAAGGAGAAGTAACAACTGATACTGCAGAAATACAAAAGATCATGAGAGATTACTACAAGCAACTCTATGCCAATAAAATGGACAACCTGGAAGAAATGGACAAATTCTTAGAAATGCACAACCTGCCAAGACTGAATCAGGAAGAAATAGAAAATATGAATGGACCAATCACAAGCACTGAAATTGAAACTGTGATTAAAAATCTTCCAACAAACAAATGCCCAGGACCAGATAGCTTCACAGGCGAATTCTATCAAACATTTAGAGAAGAGCTAACACCTATCCTCAAACTCTTCCAAAATATAGCAGAGGGAGGAACACTCCGAAACTCATTCTACGAGGCCACCGTCACCTTGATACCAAAACCAGGCAAGGATCTCACAAAGAAAGAAAACTACAGGCCAATATCACTGATGAACATAGATGCAAAACTCCTCAACAAAATACTAGCAAACAGAATCCAACAGCACATTAAAAGGATCATACACTATGATCAAGTGGGGTTTATTCCAGGAATGCAAGGATTCTTCAGTATACACAAATCAATCAATGTGATACACCATATTAACAAATTGAAGGAGAAAAACCATATGATCATCTCAATAGATGCAGAGAAAGCTTTCGACAAAATTCAACACCCATTTATGATAAAAACCCTGCAGAAAGTAGGCACAGAGGGAACTTTCCTCAACATAATAAAGGCCACATAGGACAAACCCACAGCCAACATCATCCTCAATGGTGAAAAACTGAAAGCATTTCCATTAAGATCAGGAACAAGACAAGGTTGCCCACTCTCACCACTCGTATTCAACATAGTTTTGGAAGTTTTAGCCACAGCAATCAGAGAAGAAAAGGAAATAAAAGGAATCCTAATTGGAAAAGAAGTAAAGCTGTCACTGTTTGCAGAAGACATGATACTATACATAGAGAATCCTAAAGATGCTACCAGAAAACTACTAGAGCTAATCAATGAATTTGGTAAAGTAGCAGGATACAAAATTAATGCACAGAAATCTCTGGCATTGCTGTACACTAATGATGAAAAATCTGAAAGTGAAATCAAGAAAACACTCCCATTTACCATTGCAATAAAAAGAATAAAATATCTAGGAATAAACCTACCTAAGGAGACAAAAGACCTGTATGCAGAAAATTATAAGACACTGATGAAAGAAATTAAAGATGATACAAATAGATGGAGAGATACACCATGTTCCTGGATTGGAAGAATCAATATTGTGAAAATGACTCTACTACCCAAAGCAATCTACAGATTCAATGCAATCCCTATCAAACTACCACTGGCATTTTTCACAGAACTAGAACAAAAAATTTCAAAATTTGTTTGGAAAAACAAAAGACCCCGAATAGCCAAAGCAATCTTGAGAACGAAAAACGGAGCTGGAGGAATCAGGCTCCCTGACTTCAGACCATACTACAAAGCTACAGTAATCAAGACAGTGTGGTACTGGCACAAAAAGAGAAAGATAGATCAATGGAACGGGATAGAAAGCCCAGAGATAAATGCACGCACATATGGTCAAATTATCTTTGATAAAGGAGGCAGGAATGTACAGTGGAGAAAGGACAGCCTCTTCAATAAGTGGTGCTGGGAAAACTGGATAGGGACATGTAAAAGTATGAGATTGGATCATTCCCTAACACCATACACAAAAATAAGCTCAAAATGGATTAAAGACCTAAATGTAAGGCCAGAAACTATCAAACTCTTAGAGGAAAACATAGGCAGAACACTCTATGACATAAATCACAGCAAGTTCCTTTTGGACCCACCTCGTAGATAAATGGAAATAAAAACAAAAATAAACAAATGGGACCTAATGAAACTTCAAAGCTTTTGCACAGCCAAGGAAACCATCAACAAGACCAAAAGACAACCCTCAGAATGGGAGAAAATATTTGCAAATGAAGCAACTGACAAAGGATTAATCTCCTAAATTTATAAGCAGCTCATGCAGCTCAACAGCAAAAAAACCAAACAACCCAATCCAAAAATGGGTTGAAGACTTAAATAGGCATTTCTCCACAGAAGATATACAGACTGCCAAGAAACACATGAAAGAATGCTCAACATCATTAATCATTAGAGAAATGCAAATCAAAACTACAATGAGATATCATCTCACACCAGTCAGAATGGCCATCATCAAGAAATCTAGAAACAATAAATGCTGGAGAGGGTGTGGAGAAAAGGGAACACTCTTGCACTGCTGGTGGGAATGTGAATTGGTACAGCCACTGTGGAGAACAGTATGGAGGTTCCTTAAAAAACTATAGATAGAACTACCATATGACCCAGCAATCCCAGTACTAGGCATATACCCTGAGAAAACCATAATTCAAAAAGAGACATGTACCGAAATGTTCATTGCAGCTCTATGCACAATAACCCAGAGATGGAAACAACCTAAGTGTCCATCATCGGATGAATGGATAAAGAAGATGTGGCACATATATACAATGGAATATTACTCAGCCATAAAAAGAAATGAAACTGAGCTATATTTAATGAGGTGGATAGACCTAGAGTCTGTCATACAGAGTGAAGTAAGTCAGAGAGAGAAAGACAAATACCGTATGCTAACACATGTATATGGAATTTAAGAAAAAAAAATGTCATGAAGAACCTAGGGGTAAAACAGGAATAAAGACACAGACCTACTTGAGAATGGACTTGAGGATATGGGGAGGGGGAAGGGTAAGCTGTGACAAAGCGAGAGAGAGGTATGGGCATATATACCGTACCAAACGTAAGGTAGATAGATAGTGGGAAGTAGCCGCATAGCACAGGGAGATCAGCTCAGTTCTTTGTGACCGCCTGGAGGCGTGGGATAGGGAGGGTGGGAGGGAGGGAGACGCAAGAGGGAAGGGATGTGGGAACAGATGTATATGTATGACCGTTTCACTTTGTTATAAAGCAGAAACTAATTTAAAAAAAGAAGATATGGTACCTATATACAATGGAATATTACTCAGCCATTAAAAAGAATGAAATAATAAAAAAAGAAGTTATAATAAAGAATCAAATAGAAATTTTCGAGTTGAACGGTACAATAACTGAAATGAAAAATACACTAAAGGGGCTTAACAGGAGATCTGAGTTGACAGAAGAAAGAATCATCAAACCTGAAGATATGTGAACTACCTCATCTGACGAAGATTACTAAATTTGAGGAGCAGAAAGAAAAAAGAATGAAGAAAAAATAACTGAGCCTTGGGGACCTATGGGAGACCAGCAAGCATACCAACACATGCATAATGGAATCTCAGAAGAAGAAGAAGGGGTAAAAAGAATATATGAAGAGTTAATGGTCGAAAGCTTCCTCAAATTGATGAAAAACATTAATCCATACATCATAGAACCTCAACAGGCACCAAGTAGGATAAAGACGAAGACACCTACGTGGAGTCTGTCCAAAGAGACACTAAGAAAAGTAGTCAAACTGTCAAAAGCAAAAGATGAAAAACGGATCTTGAAAGCAGTGAGAAAAAAGAGGTTCACCATGGACAAGGGGTCCTGAGATTATTAGTTGACTTCTCAATAGAAATTACAAGGAGCCAAAAGGCAGTGAGATGACATATTTGATCTGCTAAAAGAAAAAGACTGCCAACCAAAAATTCAATGTCCAGCAAAAAAACTATAATTTAAAACTAAAGGAGAATTAAAACATCCCAAGATAAACATAAACTGACAGAGTTCATCACTAGAAGATCTGCCCTATGAGAAAAACTACAGGGAGTCCTTCAGATGGAAATAAATGGACACTAAACAGTAACTCAAATTCACACAAAGACACTAGTAAATTTGACTACATAGGTAAACATTAAAGACAGTGTAAACATTTTTGCCCTTGTAACTCTTGTTCCATCTGACTTAAAAGATAAAAGATAACTGCATAAAGCAATAATTATAAAACTCTGTTGATGGGCTTAAAATCTAGAAAGATGTCATTTGTATGACAATAATAATACAAAGGAGGAAGGAGATATCAGAGCTAAACAGGAACAAAGTTTTTAAATATTATTGAAATTAAGTTGGCACTTTAGTACAAATTTGTTTAAGCTAAGGTGTTAATTACAATCCCCAGGGCAATTACTAAAAGAGTAACAGAAAGTAACAGAAGCAACAAGTTAATTAAAATGACATATTGTAAAAACATTTAATGTGAAGGAATAAACTGAGTAATAGAGGAACAAAAGATACAAGACATACGGAAAATAAATTGCAAAATGGCAGATGTAAATCCTACCTTATCAACAGACTCCGCTTAAATGCATTAAATATAAATTAACACTCTACATAATTGGAAGAATGGATTAAAAAAAGATTAAAAAAAGAAAACATGATCTAACTATTTTCTGTCTACAGGAGACACACTTTTTTTTGGTTTGTTTTGTTTAAAAAAAAAAGGTTGAAAGTAAAAGGATGGAAAAAGATATCCCATGCAAAAAAGAATCAAAGTAGAACAGGGTACAAGAAATTTGAGTCTCCCTTTTTTCCTTGTTAAGTCTAGCTAAAGGACTGTGAATTCTGTTGATCTTTCCACAGAACCAACTTTTGGTTTTCTTGATTTTCTCTATTTTTTAATTCTTTTTTTCATTTATTTTTGCTCTAATCTTTATTATTTCCTTCCTTAAGCTTGATGTGTGTTTAGTTTGCTCTTCTTTTTGTAGTCTCGTTTTCATTAAACTTTATTTTTTTAGAGAAGCTGTAGGTTCACAGCAAAATTGAGGGGAAGTCACAGAGATTTCCCACATGCTCCCCTGCCCCCACACATGCTCAGCCTCCCTCATTATCAGTATCTCTCACCTGAGTGGGACATTTGTTATAAATGATGAACCTATACTGACACATCATAATCACCCCAAGTCTATAGTTTACCATTTACTCTTGGTATTGTATATTCTGTGGGTTTGGACAAATTTTTGTAGTTTCTTAAGGTGGAAGTTTTGATTATAAATTTGAGATTTTTCTCCTTTATTAATATGGGCATTTACAGCTTTAGATAGCCCCTTAAGTACTGCTTCTACTGCACTCCTTAAGTTTTGTTATTTGTTTTCATTCATCTCAAAGTATTTTCTAATGTCCCTTTTAACTTCTTTTTGATCCCTTGGTTATTCAGTAGAGTGTTGTATAATTTCCACATATTTGTAAATTTCCTAAATGTCCTTCTATTATTGATTTCTAATTTCATTCCACTGTGAATAGAAGTGGTGAGAGTAGACATCCTTGTCTTATTCCTGGTATTGGAAGGAAGATTTCAGTCTTTCACCATTAACTACGATGTTAATTATTAACACAAATATATGGTCAACTGATTTCTGACAAAAATGCAAAGGCAAGTAAATGAAGAAAGAATACTCTTTTCAACAATTGGTACTGGAATAATTGGACATTCATAAGCAAAAAAGTGAACTTTAACATAAACCTCGCACCTTATGTAAAAAGTAAGTCAAAGTGGATCATAGATCTAAATGTAACATATACAACCATAAAACTGTTAGAAGAAAATAAAGGAATAGGGCTTCCCTGGTGGCGCCGTGGTTAAGAATCTGCCTGCCAATGCAGGGGACACGGGTTCAAGCCCTAGTCCGGGAAGATCCCACATGCTGCAGAGCAACTAAGCCCGTGCACCACAACTACTGAGCCCGCACTCTAGAGCCCGTGAGCCACAACTACTGAGCCCGCTTGCTGCAACTACTGAAGCCTGCGTGCCTAGAGCCCGTGCTCTGCAACAAGAGAAGCCACCACAACGAGAAGGCCGTGCACTGCAACGAAGAGTAGCCACTGCTCACCACAACTAGAGAAAGCCCATGTGCAGCAACGAAGACCCCATGCAGCCAAAAATTAAAAATAAAAATAAAAAATAAGGCTTAAAAAAAAGAGAAAGTAAAGGAATAAATCCTTTTTTATAATCTGGTATTAGACAGAGTTCTTAGACATAAAAAAACCACAATCCATGAAAGAAAAAATGCATAAACTGGACTGTATCAAAATTTAAAACATTTGCATTAATGCAAAAATTTGTACACTGAAAACTACAAAATGCTGCTGAAAGAAATTAAAGACAAATAAATGAAATAAATGCAAAGACATTCTGTGTTCATGGATTGAAGACTTAATATTGTTAAGATGTCAGTACTGCCCAAAATGATCTACAAATTCAAAGCAATCCTATCAAAATACCAATGACGTTTTCTGCAGAAATAGAAAAATCCAGGAATTCCCTGGTGGTCCAGTGGTTAAGACTTAGTGCTTTCACTGCCGTGGGCCCGGGTTGGATCCTTGGTCGGGGAACTAAGATCCCACAAGCTGCCCGGCATGGCCGAAAAAAACAAAAGAAAAAGGAAATAGAAAAATCCATCCTAAAATTCATATGGAATCTCAAGGGACCCAAACAGTTAAAACAATCTTGAAAAAGAAGAGCAAAGTTGGAGGTCTCACACTTCCTGATTTCAAAGCTTACTACAAATCTATAGTAGTTAAAACCGTGTGGTGTTGGCATAAAGACAGACATACATACCAATGGAATAGAATGGAGAGCCTAGAAATACACTCTTTCATTTACAGTCAAATGATTTTCAGAGAGTGTGCTAGGACCATTCAATGGGGAAAGGCAGTCATTTAAACAAGTAGTACTGGAAAAACTGGATATCAAACATGCAAAAATGAAGTTGGACCCTTTATATCATAAACAAAGTTAACTCAAAATGGATCAAAGACCTAAACATAAGAGCTAAAACTATAAAACTCTCTGAAGATAATATAGGAAAAAAGGTTTATGACATTAGATTTGGCAGTGATTTATTGGATATAACACCAGAAGCACAGGGAACAAAAAAAAATTGACAAATTGGACTTCCTCAAAAATAAAAACTTTTGTGCATCAAAGGACATTATCAACAGACTAAGAAGGCAACCCACAGAATCGGAGAAAATATTTGCAAATCATATATCTGATAAGGGAGTAATATCCAGAATATATAAGGAACTACAACTCAACAACAAATAAACAACTCATCTAAAAAATGGGCAAAAGACACCCTTGTACATTGCTGGTATGAACTTAAAATGGTATAGCCTCTATAAACAGTATGGTGGTTCCTCAAAGGATTAAACATAGAATTACCATATGATCCAGCAATTTCACTTCTGTGTATATATTCAAAAGAACTGAAAGTAGGGACTGGAACAGATAGTTGTATATCCAGGTTCACAGCAACATTATTCACAATAGCCAAAAGGTAGAAGCAACACAAGGGTCTATTGACAGATGAATGGATAAACAAAATGTGGTAGATACATGCAATGAAGTATTATTTAGCCTTAAAAAGGAAGGAAATTCTGATACATGTTACAACATAGATGACCTTGAAGACATTATGCTAAGTGAAATAAGCCAGACACAAAAAGACACTGTTATGATTCCACTTACATGAGGTACCTAGAGTATTCAAATTCATAGAGACAGAAAGCAGAATGGGGGTTGGCAGGAGATGAGGGAAAGGGAGAATGGGGAGTTAGTGTTTAATGGGTAAAAAGTTTCCATTTGGGAAGATGAAAAAGTTCTGGAGATGGATGGTTAGAATTGTTGCAGAATAATGTGAATATACTTAATACACTTAAAAAATAGTTAAAATGGTCAGTTTTATGTTAGGTATATTTTACCACAATAAAAGAAAGTTTGCTCTGCAAAAGACACTGTTAAGAGAATGAAAAGGCAAGCTACACACTGGGATAAAATATTTGCAAATCATATATCCAACAGAGAATTGTGTTTAGAATACATAAACAACTCTCAAGAGTCATCAGGAAAAAATTAACAACTCAGTTAAAAAACAGCAAAAGATCTGAACTGACACTTTAGCAACAGGATATAAGGATGGCAAATAAGCATATGAAAAGATGTTCAACATCATTAGCCATTAAGGAAATGCAAATTAAAACTACAATGAGATACGACTTCACAGCTATTAGAATAACTAAAATAAATACCAACAATACCAAATGCTGACAAAGATGTAGAGCAACTGGAACTCTCATACATTGCTGGTGAAAATGCAAAATGGTTCAGCCACTCTGGAAAATGGTTTGGCAATTTCTTATAAAGTTAAACAAACACTTACCATATGACCCAGTAATCCCACTCCTAGATATTTACCTTAGAGAAATAAAAATTTTATGTTCACACAAAAGCCTGTACAAGAATATTCATATCAGTATTATTCATAATCACCATAACCTGGAAACAGCCCAAATGCACTTGAATGGGTGAATGGATAGACAAACTTTGGAACATTCATACAATGGAATGCTACTTGGCAAAATGAATGAACTATTGATACACACAACTTGGATGACTCTCAAAGGCACTATGCTGAGTGAAAGAAGTCACTCTCAAAAGATTACATATTGTATGATTCCATTCATATGACGTTCTCTAAAAGACAAAATCACAGTGATGGAGAATAGATCAGTGATTGGCAGGGATTATGGGTGGAGTTGGGAGTGACTATCAATGGATAGTATGAGGAAGTTTGAGGGCCATGGAGCTGTTCTCTATCCTGATTGTGGTGGTGGTTACATGAATCTATGTGATTTACACGATTTACAATTCACAGAATTGTACACATACCCCCCCAAATAAACAGGCAATTTTATTGTAAGTTCATTTCAAAAATAAAATATTAGCTATTATATCATCATCAATAGTTATACATTACTGATTAATAAAAGTATTCAGAATTAGTTACAAAATAGGATCTAAAATTCATTAAGGTCATTTTATGTCTGGTATAATAACTTAAAGGTATAGAGAAAAATATCAACAACACTAAATGTAAAAGCTTTATTACAACTTCTACTAACTCCTCTCTTTAATATTCTGTATCAGGATAATATGCTCCCTGTGGATCATGTCCTATAAACATTGTCATATACTGAATATGGAATTAAATAAGAACTCAACTTAGAAGTCTGGGACCCTAGGTTACATTCCTAAATCTAACACTGTAAGAAAACTCTCGACTTGCCTTTTGTGCCTAATTTTATCTTCCTCTTCATTGAGGTCATGTACTTGTCTGCACTTGTCTTTTTGTGGTATGCTGTGAAGGTGTAAAGCAAGGAGTTTCAAAGATAGGAAACAGAACAGATTCATATACCACCCGCCCACCCCAAATACCAGGTACTGCTTTAAGTGATTCACATGTATTACCTCTCTTAATTCTCCTAACAACCCTAAAACATAGCTATTATTAATATTCTCATGAAGAAAACGAAGCATAGAGTGGTAACTTGCCCAACATCTTATAGCTAGTAAGCGGGGGGAGCCAGGATGTTCCCAGCAGTCTGCCTCCAGAGCCCGTGTTCTTAATCAGTATGCTATAATGTCTCTCCACCAAAGGCTGTTTGTTCATTCTTTCTTTCCTTCCATCACCACTGCTCTTCCATGGCTATGGTCTCTCTGTCTCTAACAAATCATTCATTCATTCTGTTGCCTTTACCTATGGTCTAAGCATAGATGAGCCCCAATTCTATGGATCTAGTTCTGCCCTCTCCCCTGAGCTTCACTGCTGCATTTCCACAGCCTCCTCGATATCTGCATTTGATGATCCTGCGGTCTCACAAATTTAACATGTTTAAAATCAAACTCATCATCTTTCCTCAAAATTTCCCCATAAAGGCTTCCTTAATTTTGCCAACTGTTAAATTACACAGCGTTGAAGCACCTGGGCTATCTTTGACACATTTCTCTCCACTGACCTTCATTCTCAGTCAACAAGTTTTACCAATTCTTCTTTTGTAATGTCTCTTATAATCATACCTACTTCTCTTTCCAATTCCATTGCCATCATCCTAGTCAGCTTTTCTTGCTGAAATGACTGTAATGCCTCCTAAATTGTTCTCCCTGCTTCCAGTTCTCCCTCTCGTGCATCCTATTTACTGGCCACTAGATTAATCACTTTCAAATACTGCTTTTATCATGTTACCCCTGGCTCAAGGACCTTTAACCATATCCAAAATGACTAACTGAATAACGAAGTCTGTATAGGTCTATACTACCTGCCAAATAAAGTTCAAAAATTTTAGCTTCCTTTCTAACCTTGTCTCTCACGACCCCTCCAAACACACCATAGTGCTTGCGACAACTGCTGCTAGTGAAATGCCTTTCCCTCTCCTTCCTGAAGACTTGGTGGTATTAAAAGAACATTTAAATCTTACCTCCTCTGAGAGGCCATGTTCAGTAATGCCAATCAATGCACAGTGGCCTTTCCCTCCTCTGAACTCCTACAGCCCTTAACAACTGTATCTAGCATTGTTACTAAATGTTATATGTTTCTCTCTGCAACCAGCAATTGGCACAAAGTCAGGAACCATTTCTTAAACTTCTGCATACCTTCCACAGTGCCTAGCAAAACTTACCTGTTAAACCCATTCCTTCTCGTTAAGACACGCACCATTTATCTATATATTTTGTGCTAGTTTATAGTTCTACCTAAAGACCCTTCACAATCTAGCCTCACCTACCTTTCCAGTGTCATCTCCTGTCAGTCCTCACTGTGTCCTATACTTCCTGCCACACTGAACTTTTCACTGTTCCCTAGACACACCAGGTTCTTTCACAATCCTATTCCTACTCACCCACTATCTGTAATGCCCTCTCCCCACTATTTACCTAACAAGTGCCTGTTGATCAGTCAAGACTTGGTACAAATGTCAACTCCTGACTCCCCCAGACTTAGATGTTCTATCCCTGTGTCCCCTCAGCATTTTATTCACGTCTCTACAATAGCAATTTTCATGAAGTACTGCAACTAACGAGGTACATATTTGTCTTTCTCAAGGGACTATACATTTCTCAAGAGTAGCAATATTTCATCTTTCCCCTACTCCCTTCACTAACTCTTCATAGTTAATGCCCTGATGTTAAATCTTTCTGTCAGTGAAAGAACATATCAAGTCAGTGGCGATCACATACCTTGGTAATAAAGAGCCTTGAGGAAGGAGTGACGATCAGCTCCCTGAAATAAAGAATTTTCTATTTCCATTTCTCGCCGGGTCAGCTGTTTGCTCTTTGCAAACCTCTGTGGCAGGCAAAGGATGCGCTGACGCTCTGAGATTCTTTCCTCAATATCTTGAAGACGGTTCTGTATTGCTTCAGGGGTTGCCCTAAGTCTCGCCCTCTGAAATAAGAGAAATGAGATGGCATATATCACAGAGGACACACCCTAAAAGTGACAATCTGATGCCTTAAACAAGAAAGAAAATGATCAGGGCCCAGAAATGGTCATTTACAGACATGTTAGCTAAGAAGTCAAGGAGCAGGGATGCCCTGCGCTCCAGTGGTTGCGACTCTGCACTTTCACTGCCGAGGGCACGGGTTCAACATCTGGTCAGGGAACTGAGATCTCACAAGCCACGGTGGCACAGCCAAAAATAAATAAATAAAATTAAAAAAAAATAAAATAAAATCCCATTTGTTTAGGGGAAAAAAAGTCAAGGAGCAGGGGCTTCCCTGGTGGCGCAGTGGTTGAGAGTCCGCCTGCCGATGCAGGGGACACGGGTTCGTGCCCCGGTCCAGGAAGATCCCACATGCCGCGGAGCAGCTGGGCCCGTGAGCCATGGCCGCTGAGCCTGCACGTCCGGAGCCTGTGCTCCACAACGGGAGAGGCCACAACAGGGAGAGGCCCGTGTACGGCAAAAAAAAAAAAAAAAAAAAAAAAAGTCAAGGAGCCGCTTCTCTTTTACCAAGGTCCCTATCCTAAAAACCAAAGAAGATTCAGACACAAAGCTCAGTGTTGTGAGAACTAAAAATGAAAAGGTTCTCAGTACCAAAATGAAAAGATCTTACTTTTTATTCTCCAGAAAAAATTTGCCCCACTCACCTTTTCACCTGAAACATGGCTCTTCCAAATCAAGATTTCTGTCTCATTAAGCCCTAGTTCCCTGAGAGAAGCAGTCTCCTGGTCCTTCTCATGCAGTGTCTGGAACTGGGACAAAGTCATAGTTCCAGCTGCTTCCTTCCCAAAGGGCTTGTACATAGTACCAGGAGCAAAGCTCTCTTTCTTAGATACACATCTGCAAAACAAGCAGGAAGAGAGTAAGAACATCTTCAAGTTAGCACAATTCACAGAAATGGGGCTCGCCATTAAGAGGCACAATGAAACTCAGTGGCAATTTCTCTCTCACATACTATTTCTAGGCTGAAGCACCACTGTAATGATATGGAACTCCACCAGTAATCCAGGACTAATGACTGAATCAAATATTTATTTATTGGGTACCTACTATGCATCAGAGACTGTGCCAGGTACTGAGGATTAAACAGTAAAAAAGATAAAAACAGTTTCTGCTTTTGTGGAAGAACTGTAGAAGACAAGCAAGTAAACAGGCAATGATAATACTGGATTATAAGTGCTATGTATGTTAAAGGAAGACACAGGAAAGGTACTTAGCCCAGACGGAGTGGGATATGGGAGGCTTTCTAGAGGAAGAGACACAGAAGTAAAACCCTGCCTAATAAGTAGAAGTCTGCCAAGGAAAGCGGGCTGGGAGAGGAGTGTTACGTCCAGACTTTAAGAGGCGTCTGTCACCTGGAGGTGAGGGTCTGTGATAATCTGTTTGCAAAATCAATACCTACTCCTCAATGGAGACACTGGTATCAAGTTGATGCTGAAGGAGGCTTTTCAGCTGCCTCTCCCCTTCTGTTTCCAGCTCCTCCAGGGCATGCTCATCGCTCTTCACACAGCTATTTACCCTGGAATAGATACAAGAATATATGTGGAAAGTAGAAGAGACCGTTAATCTCAAAATATATTCTTTATCTATATTATCTACCATTAGCGATCCCAGTTGTTCAAAGACACTTCTCTATTTGTTGTCCTTTATCATTCATTCCACAAACATTAACTAAATACCTGTTTACACACAATGAATGCACTGTGCTAGGTACTAATGGAGTCAAAGATATTCAAGACAGAGTCTTTATCATCAAAAAGCTTGCAATTTATTTAGGGAAAGGTAACAGATAGGTATGTGTTGAGTGCATGTGCGGGGCAGGGGGGAAGGGGGGGGGAGAGAGAGAGAGAGAGAGGGAGGGAGGGAGAGAGAGGGAGAGGGAAAAGGACAGGGAGAGAGAGAGGGACAGAGGGAGAGAGAGAGGAAGAAAGATTTTATATCTTCTTTATGAAGCATATGCCAAATCAGTAGTTCAAAGAGGAAAGATAATTGGGAGGCAAGGTAGTAAATGAAGACTTGGGAAAGGTAATTCTTACACTGGCATTTGAAGGATTGAGTATGATGAAGGAAAGAACAGGGAGAACGAGTATGAAGAGACAGAACTATGTTCTGGGGGATAATAAGAAGTTCAATTTAGCTGGCATTCATGTATGGGAGCCTTGGGAGATCATGTTGGAAGGGTAATTAGACTCAGACTGTGAATGGCCTTAAATACACCAACTAAGAGGTCTGGACCTTAATGTACACGTATTAGAAAGCAATTTATTAGGTAGTTAAGTGACATGGTACAAGCAATGGTTTAGGAAAATGAATGTGGTTATAATAAGCCTTATGGAATAATATGGAATAGTAAGAAAGAAACCAGAAGAATTAGTTAGGAAACTATAATTTATCAAGCATAACGTGATGAAAGTACAAACTGGAGTGGTAATAGAAATTGAAAGGAAGGGTTAGATGAGAAAGACCTTTTGAAGGTAGGGGTAAGGGAGAAGTGAAAGATAACCCTGAATTTCAAGCTGTGTAACTGACAGATGGGACCAATGAACTAAAGAGGAAGCTCCAGATGGACTAAATGGTTTGGGAAAGGGAAGTCATTATTGCGTTAGCCATGTTGAGTCAACTACCTATTACAGTTGAAATACCAACATGAAGTATCAGGAATGCTTCAAAGACATACTGAGTCTGAGGTGACAATGTGATACTGGCTAAAAGGAAAGTGATAGCAGAACTGTTGCATAGATAAGAGTCTGAGGCTGCATATGGAAATCTTTAGTCATCTGTGTTGTCAGGATCTGGAGCTGTGAGAGAGGAGAAGATTACCAAAGAAGGGAGTATAGAAACAAAGATGAAGGGGGTCATAACATTTTACAGCTTAAGCACTACTGTGTAGAAATCCAGGTAATGCTAATATGAGCTAACTAACCCTAAATAATTTAAAACTCTGAGTGTAAAGAAATAGCAGGACCATTTAAGTGTGCAACAAATGATTATAAAAGACAAAAACAAAGTGAGTTAACTCCATGAGGAAAATAAATATTAAATACCTTTCTTAAAAAATAGCCCTTTACTACTGGGGTTATGATGAGACCTAAAAGATGTATCTCCCATAATTATAAGCAAGATTCCCATACTTTAGACTGACTTATACCAACTTTGGGAAACTTTAAAGTATCCATAGGCCCAGGGTTTTCAAAAATTCCTTTTCAGTATCTTTTTTTTTTTTTTTTTTTTTTTTTTGCGGTATGCGGGCCTCTCACTGTTGTGGCCTCCCCCGTCGCGGAGCACAGGCTCCAGACGCGCAGGCTCCGGACGCGCAGGCTCAGCGGCCATGGCTCACGGGCCCAGCCGCTCCGCGGCATATGGGATCCTCCCAGACCGGGGCACGAACCCGCATCCCCTGCATCGGCGGGCGGACTCTCAACCACTTGCGCCACCAGGGAGGCCCCCTTTTCAGTATCTTAATCGTTACTTATTATTTAGAATTCTGAAAGTTCTTGCTAAGTTTAAAGTGGCTTTGAAATGAATAAACCATAGCTAAATACATTAGTACACATGAATTTCAAAAAGAAATGTGGAGTGAAAAAAAAGCAAGTCACAGAACAATTCATATAATATGTGTCTGCGTAAAGTTGAAAATGGGATAACACTAGCAACACTCTGTTTAGATATAAATTCGTATGTGATAAAACTATTTAAAAAGAAAAAAACAAGGGAAAGATTAACGCAAAATACTGGCTAGTGATCCCCTCAGGGAGGGAAGAGAAGCACTCACGGAAGGGCACACAGGGGACTTCTGATACTGGTAATGTTCTATGAATACTGTATCAATGATACTGCTGTTATCAAACGATACAGCATCCATGCTACTGATACTGGTAATGTTCTATTTCTAAAGCTTGTAGTGAGTACGAGTCTATTATTATTCCTTAACCTATATATATACATTATTTTTCATGTATGAAAGATATCATAAACATTTTTTTAAAGTCATTTTGAGACAAGGAAAATCAGAAACTTTTTTTGAAAAAGATGCAGAAACTGACAGTGCAGGAGAGCATTATAACAGTAAGAATTTAAACGCACCGCTCTATTCCAGAGTGATTATTCTACTTGCAGAATGAATACAAAACTAATTTAATGAGGATCCTTTAAAAAGGCTTTGTGTACTGTCCATAATTGTAAGCTCAGGCTTTCAACAAAGACCAGCCACGTTAAAGCTGCCATTTCCTGCAGAACCAGTAGGGGGAACCGCTCGCAGCGGTGCCTTTCTTTTCTTACAATACGTGGAACCGGTTTGGCACCCGTTGCTTCTAAATTTGTAAAAACAAAGTATCACTTGCTTACTTTAAGACCTGAAAATGCTACATGGTCTCTGAGCCCGAGAAAGTCCTCTGTAACACACAATCACTGCGAATAAACGCGCCCACCCTGGGCCCCTTTCTGAGAATGGGGTGGAGGTAGGGCGGGACAGGGAGGAGCTGGCCCGCGTTTCTCCAGCGCAGGCCGGTTTCATCAAGCGGCCAAGACCCTTTTACCTGGGTGGGTCCGTCTGAAATAGGAAGGAGCCACAGCATCCGTCCCGGGGCCGGCGCCACTGCCTAGGTGCCTGTGCCGGGAGGGCATGCCTACGGGGACCGGCAGCAGCGGCGGCCCTTCCTGAACTTCGCCCTACAGGCCTGTCCAGCCCGTCTCCCCTTTTCCCTCCTCCTTTGTCTTCCCGCTCACACGAAACCGTGTCCCCAGAACGTGACATACCCCAAACCCAAAGTAACAAAAGCCACTTGAAGAGTTAAAAGATAGAACAGAGCTCCCTTCGCCGTCTGCTCTCAGACAAGCCCTTACCTCTTCATGTTTCCACAGGCCCCTAGCTCTAACTTGGGTAAATAGGCCGCGGACTTCAAGTCCCAGAACTCTGCGCGGCCGACTCTAAGGGGATTGTGGTGGAGCACAGGACTCTGGGAATTGTAGTCTCGCATAGCTAGGAACCCAGAGTACGTACTGAGCAACCGGTATACTGTGAATTGTTCAAGTATTTCTCTTGGATTTCTTGTATACGTTAAAGGTAAGATCCAAAATATCCAGCTCATAAACCTAGGAGTCGCCTTTGAATTCTTGACTCTCTCATTCAGTATCACCAAATCCTGGCCCCTCTAATTTCCGTCGAATGTGTCCCTATCAACTCTGCTTCTGCTTTCAAGGATCCCACCTACCTGCTGTTTCCAGTCGAGCCTCTGGTTCATCCTCTGCAGTGTTACCAGAGTGATCAGACTCAAGTTTGACCACATCACTAGCACAAATGGTTCTCCTATGTCTCTAACAGAGGCTAAGACATTGTACTTCCTATCCTGAGAATCAGAAACCCACGTGTATTCAGGCCCATGAATGTTTTTATTGATAATTACGATGAATCAAGAGAGTGGTAGAACACAGTGGTTAAGAGAATGGGCTCCTAGTTCCCGGAAATGGAAATACAAATGTCCTTAAGTACATGAAAAGAAAGATGTTTAATCTCACAAGTGACATGTAAATTTCAAAGTACACTGACTATAAAATACCTGATGTGTACTCCTCAAAACTGTCAAGGTCATCAAAAACATGGAAAGTCTGAGCATCTGTCACAACCAAAAGAATCAAAGGAGACATGATGACCAAATGTAATGTGGGATCCTGGGACAGAAAAGGGCCCTAGGTAAAAAATATGGAAATATCAATAAACTATGCACTTTAGTTAATAATAAGGTTCATTAGCTGTGACAAATATACAAGAGTTATTTAAGATGTTAACACTAAATAAAACTGAGTGGAGGAATACAGAACTCTGTACTATGCAACTTTTCTGTGAATCTAAAACTTCTCTTAAAAAATAAAGTTTATTTTCTAAAAGCACATTAAAATAACATTTTTCACCCACCAGATTAGTAAAGATCCACAAGTTTGAGAACACACTTGTTTTGTTGAGATTGAGGGGAAACAGGCATTCTCAGTACACTGCTGGTAGAAACATAAATTGGTACCTCTGTGGAAGGCAACTTGAGGATACAATTTAAATCATAAATTCACATTTCCTTTAAAGCAACAATTCAACTTATCCTCAATACTATGTATCCTCAAGAAATTAATTGTATGTGTACATATCTAATTATAGGCTATACAATTTTATAAACTATATATTATAAAATTTTGTATACATATAAAATTAGTCATGCAACCTTGTTTATAATAACAAAATATTGGAAACAACTTAAATATCCATGAATGTTATACATCCATTCAATGGAAAACTATGCAGCAGTACCAAAGATGACAAAGTTCTCTATGGACTGCTACTGAACAATCTCTAAAATATATTTAGTGCAAAAACAAGGTACAGCACGATGTGTATAGTATGCTTCCATTTTAGTTTTTAAAAAAGCAGGAATATATGTATGTGTTTGCTTGTATATGCAATAAAATACCTCTGGGAAAACATAAGACAGTGATAAGTAAATGATTCCGGGTTAAGGGAACTGGATGGTGAGGGATAAAACTTTTCACTTTTTCTTCTTGAATTTTGAACCACATGATTATATTACCTAGTCAATATATTTTTTAATTAAAGAGAACCCTTCTTATATCACAGAGAGCCAAAGAAGAAAAGGATCATGGGTTTGGGGGGTCATACTGCTTGGATTCTCAGTTCCCAATATAACATAGTAGGCAACCTGGACTTGAACTTTTGTTTGGCAAGTTACAAGACTATGTAAATTTCATTAAGTTTCTTTAACTGGTCTAGGCTAGTTTCCTCATCTGTAAAATGGGGATAATTCTTCAGAATAGGGTGACTATAAAGTACCATACAAAAGAATGTGTTTTTTTTGTTTTTGTTTTTGTTTTTTGCGGTACGCAGGCCTCTCACTGTTGTGGCCTCTCCCGTTGTGGAGCACAGGCTCCAGACGTGCAGGCTCAGCAGCCATGGCTCGTGGGCCCAGCCGCTCCGCGGCATGTGGGATCCTCCCAGACCGGGGCACTAACCCGTGTCCCCTGCATCGGCAGGCGGACTCTCAACCACTGTGCCACCAGGGAAGCCCAAAAGAATGGTTTTAAAATCACTTGCAGTGTGGTCATCTATGAGAAAATATTCCAAGTTTATCCAGTAGGTTCAGACTTATTCAAACTGTCTGTATTGCCACACTCAAGTTAGAGGATAAGACCAAAGAGCAGCTACTGGAAGACATTATACTTCCTATCCTGAGAATTTCTAACAGATGAGAATGTCATGGAAAGTACTAGAGTTATCCAAGACCTAGCATATGCAAATGACTGTGCTCTTGAAGCACACAGGTGAATGAATGCAGCTCTAACATGCACCATTTTGTGGTTTTGGCACAGAACAGGGATGGAATCTAAGCAAAAACAAAGTGTGGGTCATAACATAACCCACATTAAGTAAATCCTATATGGTGGTGGGCTGAATTCTGCTGCTCAACCAAAGTGTCCAATTGACACATTGATCAACAAGGAAATGGAAGAATACACCAAAGTTGCTAGTGTGTCTGTCCCCTGGGAAGGCGGCAAAGGGTGGAACAGATTAGTACACTGACCACCACACCAGACTTGTATACAACTTCCTATAAAACATACATTCTATTGGTACTGAAGTGATACACACTACATTACAAATCCACTAGGTGGGATGAGTGGAGAATGAATGGCTAAAAAGACATACATGGGGTGGAATTACAACTACAAAGAAAGGTCATAAGGAAGTAATCTATGTACCTGTGTATAACTGTAGCCAGTCCGAGTGGTAGGTACCAAGGGACAAACATTCAGAAAATTGCACTAGAAGGAAAACCAGGCTATTTCTAGCTCTGCCAAATTTATTACCTGTGGAATAATAGCTATTCCATTTCCCCACAGCATCCTCTCCCCACTTCAAAAGGATATCAGACAGTATATTAAAAGCTTTGAGATTACTAAATGTTATTCATGGCCACAGAGATCTTAGCACGAGGTTATTTCACAATTTCACCCCCAGAAGAGTTTATGACAAACTGAAAAATATGCCTCACTTGTCTTTCTGACAATTTAACAAGGTTAGTTTAATTAAGCCAGAAGTTCCTCCTTAACATAGACATATTTTCAGGCTTTGTCCTTTTTAGGTGCTTTGTTCACAGCACACTTCTGATGAATACATTATGAAGCAATTATAATTTCCAGGTATGAAAGAAGATGCTAAAACCAAAAATCTTCTCTTGAAGAGGGATAGCATCATTCATCTAATATTAAGAGTAAACAACTGTGCATGTCTTTCAAATCTTCCAAATGAGATAGAATAAATGCTGTCTTTTTCAGAGGACAAAAAACGTAGATAAGCACTGGGAAAGTGTCAGCACGACAAATTTAAGAATTCTCCTTCAGCTAATATCTTAGCTGCTCTTAAACAATGGCTGCGGGGGAGAGGGGTCTCAAGATTCCAGTACCTAACATAAATGTAGCCTTAAAATTACTGTCAAGAATAGGTTATTTCTTTTAATTAATATCTGTTCAACCATGCCATGTCTTTTAGACACATGTTAGAACCAGAGTCAGAAGGAACCTTAAAAACGATTTAGTCCAAGGCTCCAAACAGTACACTGAGATCTACCAGTAAACCCACAGTATTACTGCATTGATCTGGAAGCCACTTGCCATTCACATGCCTCTTTTTTTTTTTAGCCTTTTTTAAAAACATCTTTATTGGAGTATAATTGCTTTACAATGGTGTGTTAGTTTCTGCTTTATAAGAAAGTGAATCAGTTATACATATACGTATGTCCCCATATCTCTTCCATATCTCGTCCCTCTTGCGTCTCCCTCCCTCCCACTCTCCCTATCCCACCCCTCTAGGTGGTCACAAAGCACTGAGCTGATCTCCTTGTGCTATGCGGCTGCTTCCCACTAGCTATCTATTTTACGTTCGGTAGTGTATATATGTCCATGCCGCTCTTTCACTTTGTCCGAGTTTACCCTTCCCCCTCCCCATATCCTCAAGTCCATTCTTCGTCTTTATTCCCATCCTGCCCCTAGGTTCTTCATAACCACTAACACATATAACATATATATGTGTTAGCATACGGTATTTGGTTTTCTCTTTCTGACTTACTTTACTCTGTATCACATGCCTCTTTTATGTCCTGAAAAAAATATTAGAACTCCCAATGCAAAGTCAATAGGAGTACTGTAGCCTCCTCTTTCTTTATTTTACTGAGGAAGTTTACAGTAAGCAAGTACTGGTAGTGAAAAGACATAAAGGAATCAAAAAACTTGTGAGAAATGAAAATTAGTTTCTTCCCGTTGGGAAAACCTTCATATGGTCCAACTCTTTCTTCATGTTATAGACAAAAGATAATGCTCCAAATGAAATTATCTGTCCAGTTAATTAAGCAGGGACAAGAATAAATCCAGTATTTACTTCTATATACTATGTTCTCTTTCCTGAATGTGGAACTTAACGTATTCACAGACTACAAGAGTTGAATTGCCAAAAACAATAGGGGAAATGTCTTTATCTAGGATAACAATATTGTATTCAAACATTAAAGGTTACTCAAGATAATACTCAAAAGCTGTTTACCTACAGAAATCATCCATAAAATTAAATGGTCTCTGTAATTTTGAGAGGTAATGAAAACTTACCTCATTAGAAGCTGCTACTTTGAGAAGTGTGGGTAGGAAAAAAAGAGGCCATGTAAGTTCTGATATTTGGTTTACTCATAAGGTGATGTAAATCACTAATACTCATTTCAAAAATATATTCTTTCCATAATATGTACCCTTCAGGATGGTCATGTTCAGTCAGTGCAACAGAAATTCAGCTCAGGAATTACAGGCAATTAAGCTTTAGTCACTCAAAAACTTTTAAGTAGTTTATTTTATTGTTATACTTTTATTTTTCAGAGCATTGCCTTTATTTATGACTTAGGTAAAACATGAAACACAAGAAATCAGACTGTTTCCAAGCCAAGAACAACGCTTTTTCTTGAAAAACAAATACACAAATACACAAAACCCACAACTATAAATCATATGCTAAAGCCAAGTAAAACACCAGATTATCTGGACATCAAAAATAAATGAATTGCCTGAACCATACCCTTTTTAAAATAACCTAAATCAAGTCCCTAATCCATCCTAACTCTTCCTCCCTTCTCTGAATTTCTATTGCATACTTTCTGTACTTCATAACACACTTCCTTGTATTGTCTATACTGTTTTTTTATACAGACAGGCATTAAGTATATCTCAAAGTAGACAGTAAGTTCTTTTGAGGAGAGAGACTTTACAGTAGCTAACACTATACGTTGAATGTTAACAGGCACCCAGTAAGGACTGGTTGGCATCTATTTTTTGGCAAACATTTCTTTATGATCTGGTTGGAGTGAAAAGGACAATGTGTGCTGGCGGTAAGATATGGAATCTAGCAGAGTAAGCCATGAATTGCACACACAGAGTCAACATCAAATAGGCTGCTGTCTAGACAGAAGAGCTGATATAGTTTTGATTTGCTAATACTAAAAGACAAACTACAGTATCATTCCCAACAGCACAATATTTAAGTGGGGGAAAAATACATGCAGCCTTTATTGCCACCAAAGATTAAATATTAACTGTAAATAGTACTCTAACAAAACCCATCAAAATTTGTAGGTAATGTATAATCCAAAAACAGCATGCTGAAGATAAGGTCATTCAATCAAAAGCAATCCTGACATTGCATTCCTGCTCCTTGTAATGACGATACTCGAAAACTTGTACCTCTTCTACATTCCTTTGCAGCATGCCTGTAAAGGGAAAAGACACACATCATTACTCAGAGGACAAAATATCCCAGGAACATAACTTACATTCTCCCTTCAACATATGATTGACAAAACTTTACATGTCAATTTTTTGTTTTTTTTTTTGGCCACGCCGTGCGCCTTGTGGGATCTTAGTTCCCCGACCAGGGATTGAACCCATGCCCCCTGCAGTGGAAGTATGGAGTCTTAACCACTGGACAGCCAGGGGAGTCCCATACATGTCAATTTTAATAGCTTTAAGTATTAAAAAATACAGAGGAAGAGAAAAACATGCCTCTGTCTGGTTGGAAACTATTGCACAAGACTGTTCTTGATTTGCTCTCCCTAGCTTTCAGGGAAGTAACAGTCTACCTGACATTTCTATTTTGTTGAAGAGAAGTGTTAACTGCTTTTTACTCATTACAGCCTAAAAGTGTCCTACAGGATGGTCATGAAATTGAATGTGTGGATTTTGGTAGGTCTTTGCTGCCTATAAGCAAATTAGTACACTGAATATTTTCACATTTCAGTTCCTTTCTAATGATTTATTTAACTTGGTGGTCCTTAATTTGCTCAGGGGCAGAACAACACAAAATACCATTAGTTTCACCATATAGAACAGTAACTTTATGCAGTAAAAATAAGCTGTTGAAGTAAGTGTGATAATCTGAGTTTATCTGTTAATGTGCACAAATAAATTTGGTCATTTGTTTTAGTGTTCATTAATGCTCACTGGTTGATAAGCAATAACTGGTGCCAAAAATTTAAGGAAAACTTTACAAGAGAAAAACTAAAAAATGAGGAATAATATACTTTAATTTTATTCAGCCAATTGGAAAAGAACCAATGTTTTGCAGTTTTTGAGGTATAATACCTCATTCTATCTTATGACATATAGGCATTCTGTAAGATCACACCTTTTAAGAACAAGTGATTTAAATGATGGTTGTCTACTGAAAGGCTAGGAGAACAGTCTGGGAAAACACATCTCCTTTCTGTTGTAATAACTAACTGCAGGGACCAATTTTTTACCCCTGAATAACATTTTTCAATGTGACAGAAGCACAAATGAGCACTACAACAAACCATTAACTTGAGGCCAGAAGTGTCAACATAAGCACAAACTACTTAAGTAGCTGATTGATACATATTAAATGCAAAAGAGTACTTTTATAAACATTTTTATAAATCAATGAAATGTCGAGAAACACAAGTCGGCATTATTGAAAGGCTTACCATAAATATTTTGTCATGGCTTCAAATTGAATTCTCAAGACTATCTCTGTATGAACATACTTTACATTTTTCAGGAGTTTCATTCCTTAAGGGCAAAAACTGCACCTAGGCACTTAACTGCCCAGAGTTCTGGTCCCATGATATGCGTCAGTGATTGTCCCTGCAGGCCTATTAAATTATACATCATACTAGAAGTAAAATGCTAGTAATAGTCAAAATTTGATGGGAACTATGCCATATACATTTGACATTATTAAAAAAGTAATTGTACTGAACAATATGAAAGTGAAATTAATAAAACAACTCCATTCACAGTAGCATAAAAAAGAATTAAAACACTCAGGAATAAACTTAGCAAATGAACTATAAGACTTGTACACTGGAAACTATAAATCATTGCTAAGAGAAACTAAAGAAGGTCTAAAAAAATGAAGAGATATTCCATGTTCATGGATTGAAAGACTCAATAGTGTTAAGATGTCAATTCTTCACAAATTGATCTACAAATTCAATGCAATGCCAATGAAAATTCCAGAAGGCTACTTATGTAGATATAGACAAGCTTTAAAATTTACATGGAAAGACAAAAGACCCAGAATAGCCAAAGCAATCTGAAAAAGAATAATAAATTGCAGGAATTACACCATCCAATTTTAAAACATAATACAAAGCTACAGTAATCGAGACAGCATGGTATTAGCATAGGATAGCCATAGAGATCAATGGAACAGAAATGAAGTCCACAAATAAAACCTTATATTTATGGTCAATTCGTTTTTAACCAAGGTGCCAAGACAATAAAATGGGGGGAAGCATAGTCTTTTTCAGCAAACAATACAGGGAAAACTGCATATCTACATGGAACTGAAGTTGACCCCCTACCTCTAACTATGAACAAAAATCAACTCAAACCTCTGTAATAACCTACATGGGAAAGAATCTGAAAAAGAATAGATATATGTATATGTATAACTAAAACTAACACAACATTGTAAATAAACTATACTCCAATATAAAATAACAATTAAAAAAAATCTCTCAAACACTTAAAAATTCTCAAGAAAATTCTAGCAAACCAAATCCAACAACATATAAAAGGAACTAGAAACCAGGACCAAGTAGAATTTATTCCATAAATGTAAGGTTGAATCAATGTTTAAAAATGTGTCAATGTAGGGCTTCCCTGGTGGCACAGTGGTTGAGAGTCTGCCTGCCGATGCAGGGGACATGGGTTCGTGCCCCGGTCTGGGAAGATCCCACATGCCGCAGAGCGGCTGGGCCCGTCAGCCGTGGCCGCTGAGCCTGCGGGTCCAAAGCCTGTGCTTCGCAATGGGAGAGGCCACAACAGTGAGAGGCCCGCATACCACCAAAAAAAAAAAAAAAAACCCAAAACAAAACAAACAAACAAACAAAAATGTGTCAATGTAATCCACCATATCAACAAGTTAAAGAAGAAAAATCATATGATTATATCAATTGATGTAGAAAAAGCATTTGACAAAATCCAGTACTCATTAATAATAAAAATTAATGATAAAAAAGTCAGGAAAAGAGTGGAATTACCTCAATTTGATAAAAAGCATCTACAAAAAAACCTATACCTAAAGTCATACTTCCAGTGAAAGACTGAACTCAGAAGCAAGGCAAAGATGTTTGTTCTCACCACTCTTTTTGTTGTTGTTGTTCTCACCACTCTTATTCAACATGGTCCTGAAGTTCTAACCAGTGTACTGTGAGAAAAAGAAATAAATAGCATACAGATGGGGAAGGAAAAAATAAAATTGTCCCTTTTTGCAGATGATGTCACTACCTATGTAGAAAATCCCAAGGAATCAAAAACAAAACAAAACCCCAAAATACCAAACTCCTAGAAGTGGGTTCAGCAGGCATACAAGATCAACATATAAAAATTGTGTTTTTATGTACTAAAAATGAACATGTAGAAACCAGAATTTAAAATGCAATATCATTTACAATCACTACAAATAAAATGAAATACTTAGGTATAAGTCTAACAAAACCAAAACATATACATGATGTGGGTGCTGAAAATTACAAAATGCTGATGAAAGAACTCAAAGAAGACCTAAATAAATATTGAGACATACTATGTTCCTGGATGAGAAGAATCAACACAGTAAAGATGTTAATTTTCCCCCAAATTGATCTATAAATTTAATGTAATTCCTATCAAATCCCAGCAAATTTTCATGGAAATGCAAAGGAATTAAAATAGCTAAAACAACCTTGATGGAGAAAAATAAAGTGGGAGAAATTACTCTCCAAGATATTAAGGCTTACTATACAGCTACATTGATTAAGAGAGTGTGGTATTGGTGGAGGGAAAGACATATAGATCTACAGAATAGAGATCCCAGAAAACAATTTGATATCCATAGAGGAAAAAAAAACCGTTGATCTAAACCTCACAGCTTATACAAAAATTAACTCAAAATGGATCACAGCCTTAAATATAAAATACAAAACAATAAAACTTGTAGGAAAAAACAGAGGAGAAAATTGGGGGTATATAGGACTACACAAAAAGTTCTTAGACTTCACACCAAAAGCATGATCCATAAAAGGAAAACCTGATAAACTGGACTTAATTTTAAAAACTTTTGTCCTGTGAACAACTCTGTTAAGAAGAGACAAGGTACAGAGTAGGAGAAAATATATGCAAACCACATAGCTAGCAAAGGACTAGTATCTAGAATATATAATGAACTCTCAAAACAACAGTAAAAAAAAAATCTAATTAGAAAATGGACAAAAGGCAAGAACAGACATTTCATCAAAGAAGATATACTCATGACAAATAAGCACATGAAAAGATGTTCAACATCATTAGCCATTAGAAAAATGCAAATTAAAACTTCAGTGATCTCACTACACATCTATCAGAATGGTTAAAATGAAAAAAAAAGTGAAAATACCAAATGTTGAGGACGCAGACAAATTAGATTACTCATACATTGCTGGTGGGTATGTAAAATGGTACAGTCTCTCTGGAAAACAGTGTAACAGTTTTTAAAATAAAACTAAAGACGCAACTACCATATGACCTAGCAATTGCACTCTTGGGCATCTATCCAAGAGAAATGAAAACTTATGTTCATACAAGACTCTGTACAGAAATATTCATAGAAGCTTTACTCATAAGTAGCCAAAAGCTGGAAACATCTAAGATGTACTACAACAGGTAAATGTGTAAACAGACTGTAGTACATCTAAACCATGGAAAACTACTCAGCAGCAAAAAGGATCAAACCACTGATACACATAGCAATTTAGATGAATCTCTGGGGAATTATGCTGAGTGAAAAAAAGCCAACCCCTAAAGGTTACATGCTACATGATTTCATCTTATATAGTATTTTGAAATGATAAAATTTTAGAAAGGGAGAATAGATTAGTGGTTGCCAAGAATTAGGGGGCAGGGAGTAGGGGGGATATGGTGGGAGGGAGCTGGGTGTGGCAATAAAAGGGGAATATGAGGAATTCTTGTAGTAATGGAAGTATTCTGTTTTTTTTCTATGGTTGTGGATATACAAACCTACACATGTGATAAAATTGTATATGACTAAACACACACACACACACACAAAGTAAAACTGTAGAAATCTGAACAATACAAATTTTATAAATGTTAATACCCCAGTTGCAATACAGTACTACAGTCTTGTAAGATGCTATCACTGGGGAGAACTAGGTACACTATAAATAGGAACTCTATATTATTTCTTCAGAACCTATATTATTCCTTACACTAAATGTGAATCCACAATTACCTCAATAAAAATTTCAATTAGTGTAAAAAACTAACCGACACAAATAAGGTTTTGATTCCCAATTTCTTCTAGAAGTGCCTGCTGAGTAGGCACATAATATGACCCCCAATTTATGTGAGGCAAGAGTTTTAACATTTATTCTCACTGCTTAATATGGTTGGCCATCTTTTCAGCTTCCAATATGGGTTTCCTCACTGTTGCATGCCTGCTAAGCCAAAGACAGATTTTAAGGTTTTAGTTACTGTAGAATATACTTCAGTATTAGGTTAGGCTGCTGTTTGAAAGCAACCCTGAAACCCTAGGAGTTTAACCTAATTAAGGTTTATTTCTCATTCAAAAAGGGGAAGAAGGAGGTAGGAAGGGGGAGAGAGGGGAAGGGAGGGAGGAAGAAAGGAAGAGAGGGAAGGAGGGGGAAAAAAGAGAGAGAGAGAGAACACTGTCCTCCCACTTATCATAGGTACTTTTAAGAAGATTCCCAGGTTATTGAAACTAAAGTAACACTCAGAATAAATATACTTGAATTCTTACTGCTAATTGTGATCTGATGAGAAGAACAGTGTTTCTAGAAACAAACGAGGCTCTCCACTCTGCCATGAGAATTCTCATCCTTATCTCGCCACTGATACATTAAGGTGGTGATGGGGGAGACCTTCAAGATGATGGAAGAGTAAGACATGGAGATCACCTTCCTCCCCACAAATACATCAAAAATACATCTACATGTGGAACAACGCCTACAGAACACCTACTGAACATTGGCAGAAGACCTCAGACTTCCCAAAAGGCAAGAAAATTCCCATGTACCTGGCCATGTGGCTGACAGGGTCTTGGTGCTCTGGCCTGGTGTCAGGCCTGAGCCTATGAGGTGGGAGAGCCGAGTTCAGGACACTGGACCATCAGAGACCTCCTGGCCCCACATAATATCAATCAGCAAGAGCTCTCCCAGAGAACTCCGTTTCAACGCTAAGACCCAGCTCCACCCAACAGCCAGCAAGCTCCAGTGCTGGACACCCCATGCCAAACAACTAGCAAGAGAGGAACACAGCCCCACCCATTAGCAGAGAGGCTGCCTAAAATCATACTAAGTTCACAGACACCCTAAAACACACCACTGGACGCATCCCTGTCCACCAGAAAGACAAGATCCAGCGTCATCCACCAGAACACAGGCACCAGTCCCCTCCACCAGGAAGCCTACACAACCCACTGAAACAACCTTACCCACTGGGGTCAGACACCGATAACAGCAGGAAATATGCACCTTGAGAAAAGGAGACCCCAACCACAGAAAGATAAGCAAAATGAGAAAACAGAGAAATATGCAGCAGATGAGGGAGCAAGGTAAAAACTCACCAGACCAAACAAATGAAGAGGAAATAGGCAGTCTACCTGAAAAAGAATTCAGAGTAATGACAGTAAAAATGATCCAAAATCTTGTAAATAGAATGGAGAAAACATAAGAAACATTTAACAAGGACCTAGAATAACTAAAGAGCAAACAAACAAGGATGAACAACACAATAAATGAAATTAAAAATTCTCTAGAAGGAATCAATAGCAGAATAACTGAGGCAGAAGAACAGATACATGACCAGGAAGAAAAAGAGTGGAAATAACTACATCAGAGCAGAATAAAGAAAAAAGAATGAAAAATAATTGAAGGCACTCTCTGAGACCTCTGGGACAACATTAAATGCATGAACATTCGAATTATAGGGGTCCCAGAAGAAGAAGAGAAAAAGAAAGGGTCTCAGAAAGTATTTGAAGAGATTATAGTTGAAAACTTCCTTAATATGGCAAAGGAAATAGTCAATCAAGTCCAGGAAGTGCAGAGAGTCCCATACAGGATAAATCCAAGGAGAAACACACCAAGACACATATTATTCAAACCATCAAAAATTAAATACAAAGAAAAAATATTAAAAGCAGCAAGGGAAAAGCAACAAATAACATACAAGGGAATCCCCCTAAGGTTAACAGCTAAGCAGAAACTCTGCAAGCCAGAAGGGAGTGGCAGGACATATTTGAAGTGATGAAAGGGAAAAACCCACAAGAAAGATTACTCTACCCAGCAAGGATCTCATTCAGATTCGATGGAGAAATTAAAACCTTTACAGACAAGCAAAAGCTGAGAGAATTCAGCACCACCAAACCAGCTTTACAACAAATGCTAAAGGAACTTCTCTAGCCATGAAACACAAGAGAAGGAAAAGACCTACAATAACAAACCCAAAACAATTGAGAAGTGGTAATAGGAACATACATATTGATAATTACCTTAAAAGTAAATGGACTAAATGTTCCAACCAAAAGACATAGACTGGCTGAATGGATACAGCAGCAACACCAATATATATACTGCCTACAAGAGACCCACTTCAGACTTAGGGACACATACAGACTGAAAGTGAGGGGATGGAAAGAGATATTCCATGCAAATGGAAATCAAAAGAAAGCTGGGGTAGCAATTCTCATATCAGACAAAATAGACTTTAAAATAAAGACTATTACAAGAGATAAAGAAGGACACTACATAATGATCAAAGGATCAATCCAAGAAGAAGATAGAACAATTGTAAATATTTATGCACCCAGCATAGGAGCACCTCAATATATAAGGCAAATGCTAAGAGCCTTAAAAGGGGAAATCGACAGTAACACAATCATAGTAGGGGACTTTAACACCCCACTTTCACCAGTGGACAAATCAACCAAAATGAAAATAAATAAGGAAACACAAACTTTAAATGATACATTAAACAGGATGTACTTAATTGATATTTATAGCACATGCGATCCCAAAACAACAGAATATACTTTCTTCTAAAGTGCTCATGGAACATTCTCCAGAATAGAACATATCTTGGGTCACAAATCAAACCTTAGAAAATTTCAGAAAATTGAAATCGTATCAAGCATTGTTCTGACCACAATGCTATGAGACTAGATATCAATTACAGGGAAAAAATGTAAAAAATACAAACCCATGGAGGCCAAACAATAAGCTACTAAATGGCCAAGAGATCATTGAAGAAATCAAAGAGGAAATCAAAAACTACCTAGAAACAAATGACAATGAAAACATGATGACACACAATCTATGGGATGCAGCAAACGCAGTTCTAAGAGGGAAGTTTATAGCAATACAATCCTACCTCAAAAAACAAGAAACATCTCAAATAAACAATCTAACCTTACATCTAAAGCAATTAGAGAGAGAAGAACGAAAAAAAAAAAAACCCAAAGTTAGCAGAAGGAAAGAAACCATAAAGATCAGATCAGAAATAAAAGAAAAAGAAATGAAGGAAACAATAGCAAAGATCAATAAAACTAAAAGCTGGTTCTCTGAGAAGATAAACAAAATTGATAAGTAATTAGCCGGATTCATCAAGAAAAGAAGGGAGAAGACTCAAATCAGTAGAATTAGAAATGAAAAAGGAGAAGTAACAACTGACACTGCAGAAATACAAAGGACCATGAGAGATTACTACAAGCAACTCTTTGCCAGTAAAATGGGCAACCTGGAAGAAATGGACAAATTCTTTGAAATGCACAACATGCCAAGACTGAATCAGGAAGAAATAGAAAATATGAATAGACCAATCACAAGCACTGAAATTGAAACTGTGATTAAAAACCTTCCATCAAACAAAAGCCCAGGATCACATGCCTTCACAGGTGAATTCTATCAAATATTTAAAAGAGTTAACACCTATCCTTCTCAAATTCTTCCAAAATATACCAGAGGAAGGAACACTCCCAAACACAATCTACGAGGCCACCATCACCCTGATACCAAAACCAGACAAAGATGTCACAAAGAAAGAAAACTACAGGCCAATATCACTGATGAACACAGATGCAAAAATCCTCAACAAAATACTAGCAAACAGAATCCAGCAGCACATTAAAAGGATCATAAACCATGATGAAGTGGGATTTATCCCAGGAATGCAAGGATTCTTCAATATATGCAAGTCAATCAATGTGATACACCATATTAACAAACTGAAGGGTAAAAACCATATGATAATCTCTATAGATGCAGAAAAAGCTTCTGAACAAAATTCAACACCCATTCATGATCAAATCTCTCCAGAAAGAAGGCATAGAGGGAACTTATATCAACATAATAAAGGCCATATATGACAAACCCACAGCCAACATCATTCTCAGTGGTGAAAAACTGAAATTATTTCCACTAAGATCAGGAACAAGACAAGGTTGTCCACTCTCACCACTCTTATTCAACATAGTTTTGGAAGTTTTAGCCACAGCAATCAGAGAAGAAAAAGAAATAAAAGGAATCCAAATTGGAAAAGAAATAAAACTGTCACTCTTTGCAGATGACATGATACTATATAGAGAGAATCTTAAAGACGCTACCAGAAAACTACTAGAGCTAAACAATGAATTTGGTAAAGTAGCAGGATACAAAGTAAATGCACAGAAATCTCTTGTATTCCTATACACTAATGATGAAAAATCTGAAAGAGAAATTAAGGAAACACTCCCATTTACCATTGCAACCAGAAGAATAAAATACCTAGGAATAAACCTACCTAAGGAGACAAAAGACCTGGATGCAGAAAACTATAAGACACTGACAAAAGAAATTTAAAATGATACAAACAGATGGAGAGATATACCATGTTCTTGGATTGGAAAAACTAGAATTGTGAAAATGACTATACCACCCAAAGCAATCTACAGATTCAATGCAATCCCTATCAAACTACCATTGGCATTTTTCACAAAACTAGAACAAAAAATTTTACAATTTGTATGGAAACACAGAAGACCCCGAATAACCAAAGCAATCTTGAGAAAGTAAAACGGAGCTGTAGGAATCAGGCTCCCAGATTTCAGACTATACTACAAAGCTACAGTAATCAAGACAGCATGGTACTGGCACAGAAACAGAAATATAGATCAATGGGACAGGATAGAAAGCCCAGAGATAAGCCCACACACCTATGGTCACCTTATTTTTGATAAAGGAAGCAGGAATATACAATGGAGAAAAGACAGCCCCTTCAATAAGTGGTGCTGGGAAAACTGGACAGCTACATGTAAAAGAATGAATTTAGAACACTTCCTCACACCATACACAAAAATAAAGTCAAAATGGATTAAAGACATAAATGTAAGGCCAGACACTATAAAACTCTTAGAGGAAAACAGGAGGAACACTCTTTGACATAAATCACAGCGAGATCCTTTTTGACCCACCTCCTAGAGAAATGGAAATAAAAACAAAGATAAACAAATGGGACCTAATGAAACTTCAAAGCTTTTGCACGGCAAAGGAAACCATAAACAAGACAAAAAGACAACCCTCAGAATGGGAGAAAATATTTGCAAATGAAGCAACTGACAAAGTATTAATCTCCAAAATGTACAAGCAGCTCATGCAGCTCAATATCAAAAAAACAAACAACCCAACCACAAGATGGGCAGAAGATCTAAATAGACATTTCTCCAAAGAAGATACACAGCTTGTAACAAACACATGAAAGGATGCTCAACAGTACTAATCATTAGAGAAATGCAAATCAAAACTACAATGAGGTATCACCACACACCAGTCAGAATGGCCATCATCAAAAAAAATCTACCAACAATAAATGCTGGAGAGGGTGTGGAGAAAAGGGAACACTATTGCACTGTTGGTGGGAATGTAAATTGATACAGTCACTATGGGGAACAGTATAGAGGTTCTTTAAAAAACTAAATATAGAACTACCATATGACCCAGCAATCCCACTACTAGGCATATACCCTGAGAAAACCATAATTCAAAAAGAGTCATGTACCAAAATGTTCATAGCAGCTCTATTCACAATAGCCCAGAGATGGAAACAACCTAAGTGTCCATCATCGGATGAATGGATAAAGAAGATGTGGCACATATATACAATGGAATATTACTCAGCCATAAAAAGAAACGAAACTGCGCTATTTGTAATGAGGAGGATAGACCTAGAGTCTGTCATACAGAGTGAAGTAAGTCAGAAAGAGAAAGACAAATACCGTATGCTAACACATATACATGGAATTTAAAAAAATGTCATGAAGAACCTAGGGGTAAAACAGGAATGAAGACACAGACCTACTTGAGAATGGACTTGAGGATATGGGGAGGGGGAAGGGTAAGCTGTGACAAAGCGAGAGAGAGGCATGGACATATATACAGTACCAAACGTAAGGTAGATAGATAGTGGGAAGCAGCCGCAGAGCACAGGGAGATCAGCTCGGTGCTTTGTGACCGCCTGGAGGGGTGGGATGGGGAGGGTGGGAGGGAGGGTGATGCATGAGGTTAGGGATGTGGGAACAGATGTATATGTATAACTGATTCACTTTGTTATAAAGCAGAAACTAATTTAAAAAATAAAGAGTGTGAGGTACTAGGCTTCCCTGGTGGCGCAGTGGTTGGGAGTCCGCCTGCCGATGCAGGGGACGCGGGTTCATGCCCCGGTCCAGGAGGATCCCGCGTGCGGTGGAGCGGCTGGGTCCGTGGGCCGTGGGCTGGGCCTGCACGTCCGGAGCCTGTGCTCCGCTGCGGGAGAGGCCACAACAGTGAGAGGCCCGCGTAGAGCAAAAAAAAAAAAAAAAGTGTGAGGTATAAGTAACTGTGAACAGTATCATGCCCCCTTCATCTGCCCCAGCTCAAGTCGACTCCACCCCAGCACAAACAGAGCAATTACTGTTCCCTTTACTTGTTTGACACATTCTCATTTGTTAATAGAAGTTCTTTTATCAGAGTATTCAATCTCTATAGATACAAGTTTGTGGAGAAAAGCAAGAGCCGTTATAAGATAAAAATATTCACTAATGAACTGACCTCTAAAAATGTTAGCCTGCACTAACTTCATTTTTAGTTTAACACTGGTGTCTCTAGGACACAATAGTTTCTTCCAAAAGGAGTGATTTAAATACCAAAGGATTGAGAAGCACCAGGGGAAAATTGATGAAGCCCTTTCAAAGAATGATTTTTTATGATGGTGTAGCAAAATTCACATGATGCGAATTGTCTCTCATACTATCAAACAATTTTTCTGTCAGGAAATTTTTTTTTACAAACAAAAAACAGCACCATACTTGTGTGATAGGTTGAAAAACATGGCCCAAGTGTTAGATTAATTAATGAGTTAGTAAATACCTAGGAATGTAAATTTTATATCCTGGAAAATAGGATACTGTATTTTCTTGAAATTCTACTACATTTTCTTCCTCCATTCTGCATCCTTTATTTTTGAGAAGGAAAATACCAAATAATTACCCTTTCATCCCTTCCCTTTTGCCACCCTCTTGATGTTTTTAAGTACCATATGGTACCTTATAAGGTCTTTGTAGTGGTTTGAATGGTGGCCCCCAAGAGATATGTTCATATCCTCACCCCTGCAACCTGTGAATGTGAGCTTATTTGGATAAAGGGTCTTTGCAGATGTAATTAAGTTAAGGATCTATGGATTATCTTTGGTGGGTCCTAAAGCCAATGATTAGCATCCTTAAAAGAAACAGAAGACACAGAGGAGAAGGCCATGTAAAAACTGAAGCAGAGATTGGAGTTGGGTGGCCACAAGCCAAAGAACACCTGGAGCCACCAGAAGCTGGAAGAGGCAAGGGAGGCTTTGCCCCTAGAGCCTTCAGAGGGGGCACTGCCTTGCGGACACCTTGATTTCCAACTTCTGGCTTCCAGAACTGTGAGAAAATAAGTTTCTGTTGCTTTAAGCCACCAAGTTTGTGGAAACTGTGATGGCAGCCTTAGGACACTAGTATAGCCTTGCTTGTGATAAAAAGCCTTAACTTGTAAACTAGCTGAGGAGGGGGGAAGGAAATAGTCAACTTTCAACCTTCACTTTTGGCCCAGGTAGCCATTATACTTTTTCTTGGTATCAAGGTTGGATTGAAGGTATAACATGTCAAATTACTCAGCCCTAGTCATACTGACTAATTACTGAATAATAATCATTACTCATAATCCCTACTCTGCCATTATCTTGATAATTTAAGCAAATTATTTTATCTCTTTGGGTCTATGTTTACCTCTCCCTAAAATTAAAGGAGTAAGTTAGATCAGAACATCCCAAACTGCTATCTTGAGGAATTCTCTTTTGAAGGATATAAACAGGTATACCCCACAATAGCCTCACCCAGAGCCAGGGACTGGGGGTGGGTAGTGTTCTGTGTTCAAATAAATATAGGAAGCTCTGGGCCAGATGTCTGCTATGTCACCTTACCCCCTGGCTATCGCTGATTTGGATACTAAGGCAACTAAGCAAACTGGACCCAGAAATTATAGTCTTTGCTGGTTCCTAGAAATGGGGATAAATAAACTCAGGGGCCATTAGTTAGTCACAGTCCTACCTATGTACAGAAAAGTGGAGAAAACTACTCTGCACATAGATGATAATGGAGCAGAGAGGCAAAAATGGGAGCTCGGGTAGCCCCAGAGCGGGGAAAAATGGATACATTATCTCCTGATGGATTTGGGCTTCTTTAGTTCCAGCGAGATACTTCTATAACCATAAAATCAACTCTCTTCATTTTGCCTACATAATTTCAGTAGGATTTTGTTACTTGCATCCAAAATAGCATTTACTGAGACAGGAAGATTAGCATTTGGTAACTAACATCTTATTGGTGCTTCTAAAATACTACAGAGAGAAAAAGTACTGCAAAACAAATCCTAGCTGAAGGCCTAGGGATGGGAATTAAAGTTCCAAATAAAGAGGAGAAGAAAGCAAATTTTGCATACTTCACAATTAACTTTATCACTTAAGTTTTAGCACTAATTTAGTTAGCAAAAGGTCTAGCATAAAATTTAATGCATAATCCCTGTTCTCGGGGATTTTATTATAATGCTACTGATTCCAAACTAATATTAATCCCAATAGAGTCTCAGGGACAGCTGTGTGTAATTGATAAAGGGTCACCAGTTTTAATTAAATGGAATAAGGTTACTGCTTCTATGATAGCCATTGTATAACTAGAAGTGAAAAAAATATTTCATTTAAAGGAGTGTCCCTACAAATTTTATAGGTTTACTAAATTTTAAAGAGGGATTAGGAGATTATCTTTTTCACGTATAAGTATTTAAAATGCTTTCTGTCCTGAAGTACCTAGGGGCAAGACGGGAATAAAGACACAGACCTACTAGAGCATGGACTTGAGGATATGGGGAGGGGGAAGGGTAAGCTGTGACAAAGTGAGAGAGTGGCATGGACATATATACACTACCAAACGTAAAATAGATAGCTAGTGGGAAGCAGCCGCATTGCACAGGGAGATCAGCTCGGTGCTTTGTGACCACCTAGAGGGGTGGGATAGGGAGGGTGGGAGGGAGGGAGATGCAAGAGGGAAGAGATATGGGAACATATGTATATGTATAACTGATTCACTTTGCTATAAATCAGAAACTAGCACACAATTGTAAAGCAATTATACTCCAATAAAGATGTTAAAAAAAAATCTACAATGAGGTATCACCACACACCAGTCAGAATGGCCATCATCAAAAAAATCTACCAACAATAAATGCTGGAGAGGGTGTGGAGAAAAGGGAACCCTCTTGCACTGTTGGTGGGAATGTAAATTGATACAGCCACTATGGAGAACAGTATAGAGGTTCCTTAGAAAACTAAAAATAGAACTATCATATGACCCAGCAATCCCACTACTGGGCATATACCTTGAGAAAACCATAATTTAAAAAGAGTCATGGGGCTTCCCTGGTGGCGCAGTGGTTGAGAGTCCGCCTGCCGATGCAGGGGACACGGGTTCGTGCCCCTATCCCGGAAGATCCCACATGCCGCGGAGCGGCTGGGCCCGCGAGCCATGGCCGCGGAGCCTGTGTGTCCGGAGCCTGTGCTCCGCAACGGGAGAGGCCACAGCAGTGAGAGGCCCGCGTACAGCAAAAAAAAAAAAAAAAAAAAAAAAAAAAAAAAGAGTCATGCACTCCAATGTTCATTGCAGAACTATTTACAATAACCAGGACATGGAAGCAACCTAAGTGTCCATCAACAGATGAATGGTAAAGAAGATGTGGCACATATATACAATGGAATATTACTCAGTCATAAAAAGAAATGAAATTGAGTTATTTGTAGTGAGGTGGATGGACCTAGAGTCTGTCATACAGAGTGAAGTAAGTCAGAAAGAGAAAAACAAATACTGTATGCCAACACATATATATGGAATCTCAAAAAAAAATGGTTCTGATGAACCTAGGGGCAGGACAGGAATAAAGACGCAGACGTAGAGAATGGACATGAGGACATGGGGAGGAGGAAGGGTAAGCTGCGACGAAGTGAGAGAGTGGCATGGATATATATACACTGCCAAATGTAAAATAGGTAGCTAGTGGGAGGCAGCCACACAGCACAGGGAGATCAGCTCGGTGCTTTGTGGCTACCTAGAGGGGTGGGATAAGGAGGGTCATAGGGAGATGCAATAGGGAGGAGATATGGGGATATATGTATACACATAGCTGATTCACTTTGTTATACAGCAGAAACTAACACAACATTGTAAAGCAATTTTACACCAACAAAGATGTTAAAAGAAAAAGTTGGTGATGACTAGACACTCTGCTTGTATATAGCACTACCCTTCACACAAAATTAATAAAAAATACATTTAAAGGAAAGTAATAAAAATAAAAGATTGTGGAGGTATCGTGAGTTCTTGAAGGCACGGGCAGGAGGGGGACAAGACAGTAGAATTATTGCATTTGAAGTTGTTATCAGACAGTCATCCTGTTGAAATGTTACTTACTGTTCAAGTCTCATTTCAAATTCTAGCTCTTCTAGGGAATCAACTAAAGATAGGTTTCTCTTTCTTTACTGCTCCCTACACATGCACTTTGAACCTTTTCGAGGCAGAGGTGTATGCCATTGATGTTTACACCTCCTACGCAGATTAACACAGCACCTTGGCACATAGTAGGTGCTTTGTATTGAGAGTCACTACTCTCTGGTTTTGACTTGTATCTAAAATAACACTTTCGGGCTTCCCTGGTGGCGCAGTGGTTGAGAGTTCGCCTGCCGATGCGGGGGACCCGGGTTCGTGCCCCGGTCTGGGAGGATCCCACGTGCTGCGGAGCGGCTGGGCCCGTGGGCCATGGCCGCTGGGCCTGCGGGCCATGGCTGCTGGACCTGTGCGTCTGGGGTCTGTGCTTCGCGGTGGGAGAGGCCGTGGCGGCGGGAGAGGCCGCGGCGGTGGGAGGCCCGCATCATTAAAAAAAAAAAATAAATTAAATAAAATAAAATAACACTTTCCATTATACAGCACTTGAGTTTTCAAAATGCCTATGCATATTACCTTATTTGATTCCCACAATATCCTAGGATGAAGAGAATAACTAAAAACTCAAGAAGGTTCAGTGGCTTGCCAAAGGCCAAAACTAATGAAAATTGACACTAGGACTCATACCTTCAGACTCCCATCTAAGAGCACTTTTTCTGTTACCGTGCATGTGTTTGTCAAATGCTGGGAAGATTTTAAATAAAAAGTACTATCTGGCACCACAGCATAACACTGTTTGTCGTCCCTTCAAACACTGAAGTGCTCAAAATAAGACAGGCCTATCTGAATCCCAACTGGGGAGATTTCACTGGTGAAATACTATCAGGCCACTTTATCTATGAGGTAGCCATAGAGCATGGGCCCCAAAACTGCGTTATAGCAAGGTTTCAGTGTATTTATAGTTTTTAGTCACTAACAGGAAGAAAATTGCTTTGGAGAAAAATCTGTATATCTCACAAACAATATAAATTCTGCTGTTTGGGAGTGATTTAAATCATGTTACATATAATTCATCTGGGGAGACTCTCCAGCTTGAGGAAATTCACTTGGGCACAAAATGTACATAAGGAGGATTAGTGAGAAATCTAATTTTGCAGATGTATCGAGTGTATTTCAAATCTGGATTTACATATAGAAAGGAAGTTTGGGAAGAGGAGCTCTGAGAATGTTAAGCATCATGCACTCTTCCTTAACAGAAGCTGAAGACTTGATCATTTTTAATCTCAGTATCCTAATCTAACCTACAAGAAATTCTTTAGAATTAAGGAACAGTGGTGTGACAATAAATCTATTTTGTCTGTAAAGAGGAGCAGAGATGTGCAGGTAGCTCATTAAACAATGGAAAGAAATAAAATACCTTTCAGTTAACTGCAATGGGAAGAAGCAAGTTAAGTACCTGTCTCTGTTGAGCTTAACAGACCTTTAAAGTGAGTCTTTGTGTTGCTGCCACATCTCTGACAGATCAAGAGCATTTGCCTCTCAAGTATCTAAAGTGGAACATTATACTCCAGAACATAAGAGATGACCTCATCGATCAACCAATGTCACCAAGATTTCCCAAAGAATTTCAGAAAAAGAAGAGGTAAAAGAAACCAGCTCAATCAGTAAATCAGATTCTATTCTAGAAGATGAACGAGGAAGAAGACACTTTGATTGGAATTCAAAGGCATCTTTTGTCATCTCGGCATTAGATACTCTTCAGATATAAGAGGGCTGAAAGTAATTAATAAAAAAAAATTCAAACATTTCTTATCTGGACCAAAGCTTCTTAAAAAATACAGCGTGGAAGATGGCGGAAGAGTAAGACGCGGAGATCACCTTCCTCCCCACAGATACACCAGAAATACAGCTACACGTGGAACAACTCCTACAGAACACCTACTGAACGCTGGCAGAAGACCCCAGACCTCCCAAAAGGCAAGAAACTCCCCACATACCTGGGTAGGGCAAAGCAGAGAGATTCCCGCACAGAAGAGCGGTGCCGAGCGGCACTCACCAGCCCGAGAGGCTTGTCTGCTCCCAAGCCGGGGCGGGCGGCGCTGGAGCTGAGGCTCGGGCTTCGGTCAGAGCGCAGGGAGAGGACTGGGGCTGGCGGCGAGAACTCAGCCTGAAGGGGGCTAATGTGCCACAGCTAGCCGGGAGGGAGTCCGGGAAAACTCTGGAGCTGCCGAAGAGGCAGGAGACTTTTTCTTCCCTCTTGGTTTCCTGGTGCGCGAGGAGAGGGGATTAAGAGCACCGCGTGGAGGAGCTCCAGAGACGGGCACGAGTCGCGACTGAAAGCGCGGAGCCCAGAGACGGGCGTGGGACGCTGGGGCTGCTGCTGCCGCCGCCAAGAAGCCTGCGTGCGAGCGCAGGTCACTGTCCACACCGCCCTTCCGGGAGCCTGTGCAGCCTGCCACTGCCGGGGTCCCGGGATCCAGGGGCGGCTTCCCTGGGAGAACGCACGGCGCGCCTCAGGCTGGTGCAACGTCACGCCGACCTCTGCCGCTGCAGGCTCGCCCCGCACTCCGTGCCCCTCCCTCCCGCCCAGCCTGAGTGAGCCAGAGTCCCCGAAGAGGCTGCTCCTTTAACCCTGTCCTGTCTGAGCGAAGAACAGACGCCCTCCGGCGACCTACACGCAGAGGCGGGGCCAAATCCAAAGCTGAGACCCAGGAGCTGTGAGAACAAAGAGAAAGGGAAACCTCTCCCAGCAGCCTCAGAAGCAGAGGATTAAAGCTCCACAATCAACTTCATGTACCCTGCATCTGTGGAATACATGAATAGACAACAAATCATCCCAAATTGAGGAGCCAGGAGTCAGTGCTGTGCCTCTGAGGTGGGAGAGCCAACTTCAGGACACTGGTCCACAAGAGACCTCCCAGCTCCACATAATATCAAACGGCGAAAATCTTCCAGAGATCTCCATCTCAACACCAGCACCCAGCTTCACCCAACGACCAGCAAGCTACAGTGCTGGAAATCCCTATGCCAAACAACTAGCAAGACAGGAACACAACACCACCCATTAGCAGAGAGGCTGCCTCAAATCATAAAAAGTCCGCAAACACCCCAAAACACACCACCAGACGTGGACCTGCCCACCAGAAAGACAAGATCCAGCCTCATCCACCAGAACACAGGCAGTAGTCCCCTCCACCAAGAAGCCTACACAACCCACTAAACCAACCTTAGCCACTGGGGACAGACACCAAAAACAACGGGAACTACGAACCTGCAGCCTGCAAAAAGGAGACCCCAAACACAGTAACATAAGCAAAATGAGAAGACAGAAAAACACACAGCAGGAGAAGGAGCAAGATAAAAACCCACCAGACCTAACAAATGAAGAGGTAATAGGCAGTCTATCTGAAAAAGAATTCAGAATAATGATGGTAAAGATGATCCAAAATCTTGGAAATAGAATAGACAAAATGCAAGAAACAGTTAACAAGGACCTAGAAGAACTAAAGACGAATCAAGCATCGATTAAAAGCACAATAAATGAAATAAAAATTACTCTAGATGGGATCAATAGCAGAATAACTGAGGCAGAAGAACGGATAAGTGAGGTGGAAGATAAAATAGTGGAAATAACTGCTGCAGAGCAAAATAAAGAAAAAAGAATGAAAAGAGTTGAGGACAGTCTCAGAGACCTCTGGGACAACATTAAACACACCAACATTCGAATTATAGGGGTTCCAGAAGAAGAAGAGAAAAAGAAAGGGACTGAGAAAATATTTGAAGAGATTATAGTTGAAAACTTCCCTAATATGGGAAAGGAAATCGTTAATCAAGTCCAGGAGGCACAGAGAGTCCCATATAGAATAAATCCAAGGAGAAATACACCAAGACACATATTAATCAAACTGTCAAAAATTAAACACAAAGAAATCATATTAAAAGCAGCAAGGCAAAAACAACAAATAACACACAAGGGAATCCCCATCAGGATAACAGCTGATCTCTCAGCAGAAACTCTACAAGCCAGAAGGGAGTGGCAGGACATACTTAAAGTGATGAAGGAGAAAAACCTGCAACCAAGATTACTCTACCCAGCAAGGATCTCATTCAGATTTGATGGAGAAATTAAAACCTTTACAGACAAGCAAAAGCAGAGAGAGTTCAGCACCACCAAACCAGCTTTACAACAAATGCTAAAGGAACTTCTCTAGGCAAGAAACACAACAGAAGGAAAAGACCTACAATAACGAACCCAAAACAATTAAGAAAATGGGAATAGGAACATACATATCAATAATTACCTTAAATGTAAATGGACTAAATGCTCCCACCAAAAGACACAGACTGGCTGAATGGATACAAAAACAAGACCCATATATATGCTGTCTACAAGAGACCCACTTCAGACCTAGAGACACATACAGACTGAAAGTAAGGGGATGGAAAAAGATATTCCATGCAAATGGAAACCAAAAGAAAGCTGGAGTAGCAATTCTCATATCAGACAAAATAGACTTTAAAATAAAGACTACTAGAAGAGACAAAGAAGGACACTACATAATGATCAAGGGATCAATCCAAGAAGAAGATATAACAATTGTAAATATGTATGCACCAAACATAGGAGCACCTCAATACATAAGGGAAATATTAACAGCCATAAAAGGAGAAATCGACAGTAACACAATCATAGTAGGGGACTTTAACACCCCACTTTCACCAATGGACAGGTCATCCAAAATGAAAATAAATAAGGAAACACAAGCTTTAAATGATACATTAAACAAGATGGACTTAATTGATATTTATAGGACATTCCATCCAAAAACATCAGAATACACATTTTTCTCAAGTGCTCATGGAACATTCTCCAGGATAGATCATATCTTGGGTCACAAATCAAGCCTTGGTAAATTTAAGAACATTGAAATTGTATCAAGTATCTTTTCCGACCACAATGCTATGAGACTAGATATCAATTACAGGAAAAGAGCTGTAAAACATACAAACACATGGAGGCTAAACAATACAGTACTTAATAACGAAGTGATCACAGAAGAAATCAAAGAGGAAATTAAAAAATACCTAGAAACAAATGACAATGGAGACACGACGACCCAAAACCTATGGGATGCAGCAAAAGCAGTTCTAAGAGGGAAGTTTATGGCAATACAATCCCACCTTAAGAAACAGGAAATATCTCGAATAAACAACCTAACCTTGCACCTAAAGCAATTAGAGAAAGAAGAACAAAAACATCCCAAAGTTAGCAGAAGGAAAGAAATCATAAAAATCAGGTCAGAAATAAATGAAAAAGAAATGAAGGAAACGATAGCAAAGATCAATAAAACTAAAAGCTGGTTCTTTGAGAAGATAAACAAAATTGATAAACCATTAGCCAGACTCATCAAGAAAAAAAGGGAGAAGACTCAAATCAATAGAATTAGAAATGAAAAAGGAGAAGTAACAACTGACACTGCAGAAATACAAAAGATCATGAGAGATTACTATAAGCAACTCTATGCCAATAAAATGGACAACCTGGAAGAAATGGACAAATTCTTAGAAATGCACAACCTGCCAAGACTGAATCAGGAAGAAATAGAAAATATGAACAGACCAATCACAAACACTGAAATTGAGACTGTGATTAAAAATCTTCCAACAAACAAAAGCCCAGGACCAGATGGCTTCACAGGGGAATTCTATCAAGCATTTAGAGAAGAGCTAACACCTATCCTTCTCAAACTCTTCCAAAATATAGCAGAGGGAGGAACACTCCCAAACTCATTCTACGAGGCCACCATCACCTTGATACCAAAACCAGACAAGGATGTCACAAAGAAAGAAAACTACAGGCCAATATCACTGATGAACATAGATGCAAAAATCCTCAACAAAATACTAGCAAACAGAATCCAACAGCACATTAAAAGGATCATACACCATGATCAAGTGGGGTTTATTCCAGGAATGCAAGGATTCTTCAATATACGCAAATCAATCAACGTGATACACCATATTAACAAACTGAAGGAGAAAAACCATATGATCATCTCAATAGATGCAGAGAAAGCTTTTGACAAAATTCAACACCCATTTATGATAAAAACCCTGCAGAAAGTAGGCATAGAGGGAACTTTCCTCAACATAATAAAGGCCATATATGACAAACCCACAGCCAGCATCGTCCTCAATGGTGAAAAACTGAAACCATTTCCACTAAGATCAGGAACAAGACAAGGTTGCCCACTCTCACCACTCTTATTCAACATAGTTTTGGAAGTTTTAGCCACAGCAATCAGAGAAGAAAAGGAAATAAAAGGAATCCAAATGGGAAAAGAAGAAGTAAAGCTGTCACTGTTTGCAGATGACATGATACTATACATAGAGAATCCTAAAGATGCTACCAGAAAACTAATAGAGCTAATCAATGAATTTGGTAAAGTAGCAGGATACAAAATTAATGCACAGAAATCTCTGGCATTCCTATATACTAATGATGAAAAATCTGAAAGTGAAATCAAGGAAACACTCCCATTTACCATTGCAACAAAAAGAATAAAATATCTAGGAATAAACCTACCTAAGGAGACAAAAGACCTGTATGCAGAAAATTATAAGACACTGATGAAAGAAATTAAAGATGATACAAATAGATGGAGAGATGTACCATGTTCCTGGATTGGAAGAATCAACATTGTGAAAATGACTCTACTACCCAAAGCAATCTACAGATTCAATGCAATACCTATCAAACTACCAATGGCATTTTTCACAGAACTAGAACAAAAAATTTCACAATTTGTATGGAAACACAAAAGACCCCGAATAGCCAAAGCAATCTTGAGAACGAAAAACGGAGCTGGAGGAATCAGGCTCCCTGACTTCAGACTATACTACAAAGCTACAGTAATCAAGACAGTATGGTACTGGCACAAAAACAGAAAGATAGATCAATGGAACAGGATAGAAAGCCCAGAGATAAACCCACGGACATATGGTCACCTTATCTTTGATAAAGGAGGCAGGAATGTACAGTGGAGAAAGGACAGTCTCTTCAATAAGTGGTGCTGGGAAAACTGGACAGGGACATGTAAAAGTATGAGATTAGATCACTCCCTAACACCATACACAAAAATTAGCTCAAAATGGATTAAAGACCTAAATTTAAGGCCAGACACTATCAAACTCCTAGAGGAAAACATAGGCAGAACACTCTATGACATAAATCACAGCAAGATCCTTTTTGACCCACCTCCTAGAGAAATGGAAATAAAGACAAAAATAAACACATGGGACCTAATGAAACTTCAAAGCTTTTGCACAGCAAAGGAAACCATAAACAAGACCAAAAGACAACCCACAGAATGGGAGAAAATATTTGCAAATGAAGCAACTGACAAAGGATTAATCTCCAAAATTTATAAGCAGCTCATGCAGCTCAATAGCAAAAAAACAAACAACCCAATCCAAAAATGGGCAGAAGACCTAAATAGACATTTCTCCACAGAAGATATACAGACTGCCAACAAACACATGAAACGATGCTCAACATCTTTACTCATTAGAGAAATGCAAATCAAAACTACAATGAGATATCATCTCACACCAGTCAGAATGGCCATCATCAAAAAATCTAGAAACAATAAATGCTGGAGAGGGTGTGGAAAAAAGGGAACACTCTTGCACTGCTGGTGGGAATGTGAATTGGTACAGCCACTATGGAGAACGGTATGGAGGTTCCTTAAAAAACTACAAATAGAACTACCATATGACCCAGCAATCCCACTACTGGGCATATACCCTGAGAAAACCATAATTCAAAAAGAGTCATGTACCAAAATGTTCATAGCAGCTCTATTTACAATAGCCAGGACATGGAAGCAACCTAAGTGTCCATCAACAGATGAATGGATAAAGAGGATGTGGCACATATATACAATGGAATATTACTCAGCCATAAAAAGAAATGAAATTGAGCTATTTGTAATGAGGTGGATGGACCTAGAGTCTGTCATACAGAGTGAAGTAAGTCAGAAAGAGAAAGACAAATACTGTATGCTGACACATATATATGGAATTTAAGAAAAAAATGTCATCAAGAACATAGGGGTAAGACAGGAATAAAGACACAGACCTACTAGAGCATGGACTTGAGGATATGGGGAGGGGGAAGGGTAAGCTGTGACAAAGTGAAAGAGCGGCATGGACATATATACACTACCAAACGTAAGGTAGATAGCTAGTGGGAAGCAGCCGCATAGCACAGGGAGATCAGCTCGGTTCTTTGTGACCGCCTGGAGGGGTGGGATAGGGAGGGTGGGAGGGAGACGCAAAAGGGAGGGGATATGGGAACATATGTATATGTATAACTGATTTAATTTGTAAAATAAAATTAAAAAAAAAAAAATACAGCGTGGTAACTATAGCTAATAATACTGTATTGCATATTTGAAGGTCGCCAAGAGAGTAGATCTTAAAAGTTCTCACTGCAAGAAAAAAAACTTTTTTTCTATCTATGTAAGGTGATGGATGTTGACTAGACTTATTGTGGTGATGGTTTGGCAATGTATACAAATATTGAATTATGCTGTGCACCTGAAACTAATATAATGCTATATGTCAAATATACCTCAATTAAAAAAAAAGAGATAACAACAGGGCTTCCCTGGTGGCACAGTGGTTGGGTGTCTGCCTGCTGATGCAGGGGACACGGGTTCGTGCCCCAGTCCGGGAGGATCCCGCATGCCGCGGAGCGTCTGGGCCCGTGAGCCATGGCCACTGAGCCTGCGCGTCCGGAGCCTGTGCTCCGCAACGGGAGAGGCCACAACAGGGAGAGGCCCACGTACCGCAAAAAAAAAAAAAAAAAAAAAAGATAACAACATGCCCAGCCCTTAAAAATCTAATTTAAAATAATCCCTCAAACAATAAATATTAACACTGGGTAAAAATAAAAATGAGGTATGATTATGACATATCACAAAAAGTTGCTTCTCTAAAATGATCCTGAAGGCGTTTTATGCAAGTTAGTAGAGTCACGCTAGATGACTAAGTATGTTTTATGCCAAAAATAAAAAAGGTGTTCACAGACCACTGCTAATAGAACTATATTGTAGAAATATCACAAAATTCCTTATGGCATTTTTAGTTACTCTGAAGATTCTTCTCCTTCTGCCATAAATAGCAGTCTAAATGTTGTGAGCAGCTACTAAATAATTATGGGGTTCTAACCCATAGGAGACTGCAATGATTATGGATGAAATATATTTTAGTCATGAAGTTTGGGGACACTTCATGAAAATACTCAAGGAACTTTCAAATAACAACCTGCATAAGATTTTCCACTGCCCATCCCTTTTGGTGTTGGATAAATATTAACAGACATGACAAGGTTTGGTATATGAAGAAACAAAAAACGCCTACCCTTCAGTCCTACCTCCCTCCTCTAAAAGAAGTAGCTCCATATATTTAAAATGAACAACAAATTGGCTCAGATTGACTGCCAACTCTGTCATAAGTGGTCCCAGCAGAGCTGGAGTTGCTGCAGTTTCAATGACTGCCAACTGAGAAGACAGATGTGTGACTGCAGCATTGCCATCAAGCCAACCTCGAAATAATGCTGTAAATTTGTATAAAGAGGGGGCTTCCCTGGTGGCGCAGTGGTTGAGAGTCCGCCTGCCGATGCAGGGGACGCGGGTTCGTGCCCCGGTCTGGGAAGATCCCACATGCCGCGGAGCGGCTGGGCCCATGAGCCATGGCCACTGAGCCTGTGCATCCGGAGCCTGTGCTCCGCAGTGGGAGAGGCCACAACGGTGAGAGGCCTGCGTATCGCAAAAATAAATAAATAAATAAATAAATAAATAAAATTTGTATAAAGAGAAAGACAAGAGAGGTAACTAGTATTTGACTCTAGTTACTATTAACTCTCAATTAGCTATATTAATCATGAGGAAAAGAGGCATAGAAAATGTTAAAAAATGGATAAATATCAAATTTTAAAACTGTTCAATAGCAGTACATGTTCAGACACTCCCTTAATTCAATACTCCTAAACTTATCTCTTCCTAGTTTGGTTCCATCTGTCAGTTCTATATGGGTTAGAGGAAGAAAAGGGCCTGGTTCTCTGTTTACTCATAGATATTGAAAAGTTGATTGGACAGTGTAATATTTTAACATATAAACTGCAGTGTATGATTTTCAAATGACTTTTAAAGATAAGCTAATTTTTAAGTTAAGTACATAGCATAACAGTTATGTTTTATAGCATAAAAATTGTACTGTCATTAAAGATATCAAATCATAAAAATATTTCCCAGAAACCTTCCAAGATAGAGATTTTGGCTTTAAAATCATTTTTATTTAAAACAAACCTTACTGTTACAGATTTCTCTTTAATTTAAAAAATTAAATTATTTCTATTGTTAAAATAACACATGTATTTTTTTATAACTATTATTTGGATGTGAATAAAGAGACTCATTGAGAAGTTTAACCTTAAAACTTCTCAGTCCACAGACCATTTCAGCAGACATGACCCCTTAACTATTAAAAAGTAAAATAAACCAACAACAAAAAAACCCTTCTCTTAGCATAATTAAATCCTGCCACTCTCCATTCCTTGATCATGTCTTTTCCTGATATGAAAAGGAAAGGTTCCTTGTGGGAACAGCAAAAAAGGAGCCCACAGTATGAAGAATCACCAGGCTTTTTTCCATTATCGTGGCTTCCCCGTCTCATTTGGGAACCTGTATGAGCTCTCATTGCCCCTCCAGCTCAACTCAAATTTTAGCAGAAAAGTAACTCCAAGTAATCATTACTCTCCATTGTCTTACCCTTTTTACCCTGTGTTGACTGAAACTTTACTCAGACACCTAGAACTTACATCCTACTCAAGTACTACCATTATCATACTTTGAAAACCCATGTCCTCTGCTCTTAGGTAAATGATTAAGATTTGTTTTTATATCCAGTGATGCCTACATTAGAACTGTTTTAAGAGCATACCAGTAGAAAGAATACTGTTCTGATAATTAGGAAATTTAGATTCTGCTCCTAGCTCTGCCACTAATTAACTGTGTGTTCTTAGGGAAGTCACTTAACTTCTCTGAACCACAGTTTCTTCACTTACATAATAAAGTAAGTTCTTTGTAGCACTAACAACCTTAATTTTATTAGTAGGAAAACACTGGCTGAGAGCCTTGAGATTTCGTTTATGACAAAGAGGATCTCAGCCAAGGGAAAAAAAATCACTATAATCTTTCTTTACCTAATTACATTTTGACATCCCCCCAACTCTATCCAAGAAGCATTGCTCATTGTAGGAAAATATGCAACAGAGAGGAATACAACTGAGTGAAACTTTGTTTGATCTCATTCCTCACTGTTTTCTAGCCACTGACATTCTCCCACATCTCAGCTGTTCTTAACAACTTCTCTAGATAAGTGGTTTTCAATGATAATCTATGTGGAACTGCTTTCTCTAGACTCATTTAATAGCGACATTTTGAACCATATGACCCTTCTTGTCCTTCTCCCTACCCAGCCCCTCCTATATACAGTAAACTCTGACAACCAGTTCTGCTGCTGTCATTTACTGACCACCAACCATGGGCCAGGCACTGCTCAAGGAAAGTTCAATTTTGCTTCCTTTAATCCTTACAAAAGCCCTAAAAGGTAAAAATTAGCCCTCATTTAAAAAATAAGGATACAGACTCAGAGAGATGAAGTAACAATTAAGGTCACACAACTATTAAGTAGTAATACCTTGACTTGAATCCATATCTGTCTGACTCAAAAACCTCTCCCCCTCAGGTAATTAATATTAAAGCAATATAGAATTTAACTTCCCTCTGATGATTCAAAATACAGTTTAGAAAGCAATAGAACACAGGAAAGAAGTAAAGATGATGATATAGGTATGTTTGGAAGGGAAAGAAGCAAAAGAAGTTCATGGTTGATGACCTCTATTAACGTAGAGAATGAGGAATCTATAAAGCCAAACAAGATTTGTATTATTTTCACACTACATCTTTTTGTTATTTAGTTTCTGCTTTATAACAAAGTGAATCACTTATACATACACATCTGTTCCCATATCCCTTCCCTCTTGCATCTCGCTCCCTCCCACCCTCCCTATCCCACCACTCCAGGTGGTCACAAAGCACCGAGCTGATCTCCCCATGCTATGAGGCTGCTTCCCACTATCTATCTATTTTACGTTTGGTAGTGTATATATGTCCATGCCTCTCTCGCTTTGTCACAGCTCACCCTTCACCCTCCCCATATCCTCAACTCCATTCTCAAGTAGGTCTGTGTCTTTATTCCTGTTTTACTCCTAGGTTCTCCATGACATTTTCTTTCTTAAATTCCATATATATGTGCTAGCATACGGTATTTGTCTTTATCTTTCTGAACTTACTTCACTATGTATGACAGACTCTAGGTCTATCCACCTCATTAAATATAGCTCAATTTTGTGTCTTTTTAAGGTTGAGTAATATTCCATTGTATATGTGTGCCACATCTTCTTTATCCATTCATCTGTCTATGGACACTTAGGTTGCTTCCATGTCCTGGCTATTGTAAATAGCACAGCAATGGACATTGGAGTGCATGTGTCTTTTTGAATTCTGGTTTTCTCTGGGTATATGCCCAGTAGTGGGATTGCTGGGTCATATGGTAAATCTATTTTTAGTTTTTAAAGAACCTCCATACCGTTCTCCATAGTGGCTGTACCAATTCACATTCCCACCAGCAGTGCAAGAGTGTTCCCTTTTCTCCACACCCTCTCCAGCATTTATTGTTTCTAGATTTTTTGATGATGGCCATTCTGACTGGTGTGAGATGATATCTCATTGTAGTTTTGATTTGCATTTCTCTAATGATTAATGATGTTGAGCATTCTTTCATGTGTTTGTTGGCAATCTGTATATCTTCTTTGGAGAAATGTCTATTTAGATCTTCTGCCCATTTTTGGATTGGATTGTCTGTTTTTTTTCTATTGAGCTGCATGAGCTGATTATAAATTTTGGAGATTAATCCCCAGTCAGTTGCTTCATTTGCAAATATTTTCTCCCATTCTGAGGGTTGTCTTTTGGTCTTGTTTATGGTTTCCTTGGCTGTGCAAAAGCTTTTAAGTTTCATTACGTCCCATTTGTTTATTTTTGTTTTTATTTCCATTTATCTAGGAGGTGGGTCCAAAAGGATCTTGCTGTGGTTTATGTCATAGAGTGTTCTGCCTATGTTTTCTTCTAAGAGTTTGATAGTGTCTGGCCGTATATCAAGGTCTTTGATCCATTTTGAGCTTATTTTTGTGTATGGTGTTAGGGAGTGATCTAATCTCATACTTTTACATGTCCCTGTCCAGTTTTCCCAGCATCACTTATTGAAGAGACTGTCCTTTCTCCACTGTACATTCCTGCCTCCTTTATCAAAGATAAGGTGACCATATGTGCGTGGGTTTATCTCTGGGCTTTCTATCCTGTTCCATTGATCTATCTTACTGTTTTTGTGCCAGTACCATACTGCCTTGATTATTGTAGCTTTGTAGTATAGTCTGAGGTCAGGGAGCCTGATTCCTCCAGCTCTGTTTTTCGTTCTCAAGATTGCTTTGGCTATTTGGGGTCTTTTGTTTTTCCAAACAAATTTTGAAACTTTTTGTTCTAGTTCTGTGAAAATTGCCAGTGGTAGTTTGATAGGGATTGCATTGAATCTGTAGATTGCTTTGGGTAGTAGAGTCATTTTCACAATATTGATTCTTCCAATCCAGGAACATGGTATATCTCTCCATCTATTTGTATCATCTTTAATTTCTTTCATTAGTGTCTTATAGTTTTCTGCATCCAGGTCTTTTGTCTCCTTAGGTAGGTTTATTCCTAGATATTTTATTCTTTTTGTTGCAATGGTAAATGGGAGTGTTTTCTTGATTTCACTTTCAGATTTTTCATCATTAGTGTACAGGAATGCTAGAGATTTCTGTGCATTGATTTTGTATCCTGCTACTTTACCAAATTCATTGATTAGCTCTAGTAGTTTTCTGGTAGCATCTTTAGGATTCTCTATATATAGTACCATGTCATCTGAAAACAGTGACAGCTTTACTTCTTCTTTTCCAATTTGGATTCCTTTTATTTCCTTTTCTTCTCTGATTACTGTGGCTAAAACTTCCAAAACTATGTTGAATACGAGTGGTGAGAGTGGGCAACCTTGTGTTGATCCTGATCTTAGTGGAAATGGTTTCAGTTTTTCACCATTGAGGACGATGTTGGCTGTGGGTTTGTCATATATGGCCTTTATTATGTTGAGGAAAGTTCCCTCTATGCCTGGTTTCTGATGGGTTTTTATCATAAGTGGATGTTGAATTTTGTCAAAAGCTTTCTCTGCATCGATTGAGATGATCATATGGTTTTTCTCCTTCAGTTTGTTAATATGGTGTATCACGTGGATTGATTTGTGTATATTGAAGAATCCTTGCATTCCTGGAATAAACCCCACTTGATCATGGTGTATGATCCTTTTAATGTGCTGTTGCATTCTGTTTGCTAGTATTTGTTGAGGATTTTTGCATCTGTGTTCATCAGTGATATTGGCCTGTAGTTTTCTTATTTGTGACATCCTTGTCTGGTTTTGGTATCAAGGTGATGGTGGCCTCAGAGAATGAGTTTGGGAGTGTTCCTCCCTCTGCTATATTTTGGAAGAGTTTGAGAAGGATAGGTGTTAGCTCTTCTCTAAATGTTTGATAGAATTCACCTATGAAGCCATCTGGTCCTGGGCTTTTGTTTGATGGAAGGTTTTTAATCACTGTTTCAATTTCAGTGCTTCTGATTGGTCTATTCATATTTTCTATTTCTTCCTGATTCAGTCTTGGCAGGTTGTGCATTTCTAAGAATTTGTCCATTTCTTCCAGGTTGTCCATTTTATTGGCATAGAGTTGCTTGTAGTAATCTCTCATGATCTCTTGTATTTCTGCAGTGTCAGTTGTTACTTCTCCTTTTTCATTTCTAATTCTATTGATTTGAGTCTTCTCCCTTGTTTTCTTGAAGACTCTGACTAATGGTTTATCAATTTTGTTTTTCTTCTCAAAGAACCAGCTTTTAGTTTTATTGATCTTTGCTATCGTTTCCTTCATTTCCTTCTCATTTATTTCTGATCTGATCTTTATGATTTCTTTCCTTTTGCTAACTTTGGGGGATTGTTGTTCTTCTTTCTCTAATTGCTTTAAGTGCAGGGTCAGGTTGTTTACTAGAGATGTTTCCTGTTTCTTAAGGTGGGATTGTATTGCTATAAACTTCCCCCTTAGAACTGCTTTTGCTGCATCCCATAGGTTTTGGGTCGTCGTGTTTCCATTGTCATTTGTTTCTAGGTATTTTTTAATTTCCTCTTTGATTTCTTCAGTGATCACTTCGTTATTGTGTTGTGTATTGTTTAGCCTCCATGTATTTGTATTTTTTACAGATCTTTTCCTGTAATTGATGTCTAGTCTCATAGCATTGTGGTCAGAAAAGATACTTGATACAATTTCAATTTTCTTAAATTTACCAAGGCTTGATTTGTGACCCAAGATATGATCTATCCTGGAGAATGTTCCATGAGCACTTGAGAAAAATGTGTATTCTGTTGATTTTGGATGGAATGTCCTATAAATATCAATTAAGTCCATCTTATTTAATGTATAATTTAAAGCTTGTGTTTCCTTATTTATTTTCATTTTGGATGATCTGTCCGTTGGTGAAAGTGGGGTGTTGAAGTCCCCTACTATGAGTGTGTTACTGTCGATTTCCCCTTTTGTGGCTGTTAGTATTTGCCTTATGTATTGAGGTGCTCCTATGTTGGGTGCATAAATATTTACAATTTTTATATCTTCCTCTTGGATCAATCCCTTGATCATTATGTAGTGTCCTTCTTTATCTCTTCTAATAGTCTTTATTTTAAAGTCTATTTTGTCTGATATGCGAATTGCTACTCCAGCTTTCTTTTGGTTTCCATTTGCATGGAATATCTTTTTCCATCCCCTTACTTTCAATCTGTTTGTGTCTCTAGGTCTGGAGTGGTTCTCTTGTAGACAGCATATATATGGCTCTTCTTTTTGTATTCATTCAGCAAATCTGTGTCTTTTGCTGGGAGCATGTAGCCCATTTACATTTAAGGTAATTATCGATACATATGTTCCTATTCCGATTTTCTTAATTGTTTTGGGTTCGTTTTTGTAGGTATTTTCCGTCTGTTGTGTTTCTTGCCTAGAGAAGTTCCTTTAGCATTTGTTGTAAAGCTGGTTTGGTGGTGCTGAACTCTCTCTGCTTTTGCTTGTCTGTAAAGGTTTTAATTTCTCCATCAAATCTGAATGAGATCCTTGCTGGGTAGAGTAATCTTCGTTGCAGGTTTTTCTCCTCCATCACTTTAAATATGTCCTGCCACTCCCTTCTGGCTTGTAGAGTTTCTGCTGAGAGATCAGCTGTTAACCTGATGGGGATTCCGCTGTGTGTTATTTGTTGTTTTTCCCTTGCTGCTTTTAATATGTTTTCTTTGTGTTTAATTTTTGATAGTTTGATTAATATATGTCTTGGCGTATTTCTCCTTGGATTTATTCTGTATGGGACTCTCTGTGCCTCCTGGACTTGATTAACTATTTCCTTTCCCATATTAGGGAAGTTTTCAACTATAATCTCTTCAAATATTTTCTCAGTCCCTTTCTTTTTCTCTTCTTCTTCTGGAACCCCTATAATTCGAATGTTGGTGTGTTTAATGTTGTCCCAGAGGTCTCTGAGACTGTCCTCAGTTCTTTTCATTCTTTTTTCTTTATTCTGCTCTGCAGCAGTTATTTCCACTATTTTATCTTCCACGTCACTTATCCGTTCTTCTCCCTCAGTTATTCTGCTATTGATCCCATCTAGGGTATTTTTCATTTCATTTACTGTGTTTCTAATCATTGCTTGATTCGTCTTTAGTTCTTCTAGGTCCTTGTTAACTGTTTCTTGCACTTTGTCTATTCTATTTCCAAGATTTTGGATCATCTTTACTATCATTATTCTGAATTCTTTTTCAGGTAGACTGCCTATTTCCTCTTCATTTGTTAGATCTGGTGGGTTTTTATCTTGCTCCTTCACCTGCTGTGTGTTTTTCTGTCTTCTCATTTTCCTTGTCTTGCTGAGTTTGGGGTCTGCTTTTTGCAGGCTGCAGGTTCATAGTTCCCGTTGTTTTTGGTGTCTGTCCCCAGTGGCTAAGGTTGTTTCAGTGGGTCATGTAGGCTTCCTGTTGGAGGGGACTGGTGCCTGTGGTCTGGTGGATGAGGCTCGATGTTGTCTTTCTGTTGGACAGGTCCACGTCTGGTGGTGTGTTTTGGGGTGTCTTTGGCCTTATTATATTTTTTCGCAGCCTTTCTGCTAATGGGTGGGGTTGTGTTCCTGTCTTGCTAGTTGCTTGGTGTAGGGTGACCAGCACTGTAGCTTTCTGGTCGTTGAGTGAAGCTGGGTGCTGGTGTTGAAATGTAGATCTCTGGGAGATTTTCGCCCTTTGATATTATGTGGAGCTGGGAGGTCTCTTGTGGACCAGTGTCCTGAAGTTGGCTCTACCACCTCAGAGGCACAGCACTGACTCCTGGCTGCAGCATCAAGAGCCTTTCATCCATCCGGCTCAGAATAAAAGGGAGAAAAAGTAGAAAGAAAGAATTAGTAGAAGCAGAAAGAAAGAAAGAAAGAAGGATGGATGGAAGGAAAGAAGGGAGGGAGGGAGGAAGGAGGGAAGGTAGGAAAAAGAGAAAGGATGAAGTAAATAGAATGAAGTATGATAAAATATAATAGCATTATTAAAATTTTAAAAAAATAATTATTAAAAAAATTTTTTTAATTAAAGAAAAAAAAAGGTCGGATAGAACCCTGGGACCAATGGTGGAAGCAAAGCTATACAGATACAATCTCACACAGAAGCATACACATGCACATTCACAAAAAGACAAAAAGGGGAAAAAATCGTAAATCTTGCTCTCAAAGTCCGCCTCCTCAATTTGGGATAATTCGTTGTAAAAAGAGGAAAAGGGGAAAATATAAATCTTGTTCTCAAAGTCCACTTCCTCAATTTGGGATGATTTTTGGATTTGGCCCCGCCTCTGCATGTAGGTTGCCAGAGGGCGTCTGTTTTTCGCTCAGACAGGAAGGGTTTAAAGGAGCAGCTGCTTCGGGGACTGTGGCTCACTCAGGCCGGGGGCAGGGAGGGGTATGGAGTGTGGGGTGAGCCTGTGGTGGCACAGGCCAGCCTGATGTTGCTCCAGCCCGAGGCGTGCCATTCGCTCTCCCGGGGAAGCCGTCTCTGGATCCCGGGATGCCGGCAGTGGCAGGCTGCACAGGTTCCCTGGAGGGGGGGCGTGGACAGTGACCTGTGCTCGCACACATGTCTCTTGGCGGCGGCAGAAGCAGCCCCAGCGTCCCATGCCTGACTCTGGGGTTCGGGCTGTTAGCCGTGGCTCGTGCCCATCTCTGGAGCTCCTTTAAGCAGCGCTCTTAATGCCCTCTCCTCACGCACCAGGAAACAAATAGGGAAGAAAAAGTCTCTTGCCTCTTCGGCAGCTCCAGACTTTTTCCCAGACTCCCTCCTGGCTAGCCGTGGTGCACTAACCCCTTCAGGCTGTGTTCACGCCACCAATCCCAGTCCTCTCCCTGCACTCCAACTGAAACCCGAAACCCGAGCCTCAGCTCCCAGCCCCGCCCACCCCGGCAGGCGAGCAGGCAAGCCTCTCGGGCTGGTGAGTGCTGGTCAGCACCGATCCTCTGTGCGGGAATCTCTCTGCTTTGCCCTCCGCACCCCTGTGGCTGTGCTCTCCTCCGCGGCTCCGAAGTTTCCCCCTCCGCCACCTGCAGTCTCCGCCCGCGAAGGGGCTTCTAGTGTGTGGAAACCTTTCCTCCTTCACGGCTCCCTCCCACTGGTGCAGGTCCCGTCCCTATCCTTTTGTCTCTGTTTGTTCTTTTTTCTTTTGCCCTACCCAGGTACGTGGGGAGTTTCTTGCCTTTTGGGAGGTCTGAGGTCTTCTACCAGAGTTCAGTAGGTGTTCTGTAGGAGTTGTTCCATGTGTAGATGAATTTCTGGTGTATCTGTGGGGAGGAAGGTGATCTCCGCGTCTTACTCTTCTGCCATCCTCCCCCAACTCCCCCATACTACATCTTTAAAAGTAGTAACTCTGATTGGCTAACTAGCCCCCATTTGTCTCAATTACTGAGGTCTCAATATATTCCATATTTAGGCAAAAGTGTATAAAAATCACTTCCAACCAATTTTTATTTTAAATCTATTAAAAAGCTGAGAGAATAGTAAAAGTCACAAACTTATATACCCTTTTCCTGGATTAACCCACTTTTACCATTTTGCCACAAATCGCTCCATCTTTTTCTCTCCACAAATGATTTTGGTTGAACCACTTGAAACAGAAGTAGAGATATGACACTTCTCTAAATAACGTAGCATGCAGCTTCTAGGAATAAAAATATTTTCCTACATAACCACAGTAAGACATATAAGAAAATAAAAAATTCCTTAATATTTAATGTGTAGTCCAAATTCAATATTCCTAGTTGTTCTAAACAATGTCTTCTTGGCTTTAATCCAGTATCTAATCAAAGTTAATATGGTAGACTTGATTGTTATATTTCTTTTAATCTACAAAATCCCCTTAATTTTTTTGTTTTGAATTTTTTGGTTTCCCATGAGTGATTTTTCAAGAGTCCAAGCCAATTATCTTTCAGAATGTCTCATGCATAGACTGATTATTTTCTTGTGACTTGATTCAGTTAAACATTTTTGGTAAGAACACTACATTATCTTCCAGAATGTCTCACACATAGAATGTCTGATTATTTTCTTATTATTAGACTCAGGTTAAACATTTTTAAAAAGAATCCTATATATGGGATATTGTGCACTTCTCATGTCAGATCAAGAGGCAAACAATGTCATTATCCCACTATTGGTGGTACTAAATTTGATCACTTGATTGAAGTGGTACTTGTCAGCACTGTTGCAAAGGTACATTTGCTCCTTTGTAATTTTTAAGTAATGTGTAGAGTAATATTTTTGAGACTATGCAAATATCCTGTTCCCCAACAATTTTAAATTCAATGGTTTTAGCATCCCTTGATGACCCTTGCCTGAATCATTCAATCATTGAGCTGGGGCTACAACATGGTGGCTTTCTCATTAAATTGTACAATTAAAATGAGTGTATATAAATTAAATTAAAATGAGGTATATAAATTATACCTAAATAAAATTTTAAAAATAATTCAGTAACTTGCAATTTATATTTGGTTCATTTCCTGCTAGTATATTTTTTCTGCCAAGAAATGACTGACAGTTGAAACATTTTTAAATGAGGCCGAGTACTCAAGATCAGGGAAAGCTTAATAAATGTATTCTGTTGAAAGTGTTTCTAATGGTGGTTCCCTAATCCTATCATTCCTTCTACAATTATTAGCTGTCATGCTTCTATAAAGACTTTTCCTTGTACCTTCTATTTCTCTCTCTCTCTCTCTCTCTCTCTCTCTCTTTTTTTTTTGGAGTATCACTGTGGACTCATGAGTTTTTTCTCCCTCAATGTGTTATAATCCATCACTGTCATTATTCTTTTTGATGTTGAAACCTGATTTGGCCAGTAGAAGCCCATTAAAGCACAATCTTGTATCCTGATATAACCTCATAAGTCGTTGAACAATCTTTGTTTTCTGGCATGAAAAGTGCCAAACTCACCCTGTACTTTCCCTGCCTGAGACTTGAGATCAGATATTTCTCCAAGGTTCCTTTTTAATAGTAATGGTATTTAGAAACCAAGATCTAGGTGTTAGATGTGCTCACTGCTATCAGGGTGTGTCATTGCTTCTTGGCCCCTTCCACGTACAGAAAAATGAAATAGGAATTCATACTGATGTTTACAATTCAAATTTATAATAAAAAATATGAAAGGAAGAAAAATATATCTCTTTTATCTTTCAATGAAAATCTTGGTTTCTATTATCAATATACTCGTGCATTTGCTTTCTACTATAATATATATAATGGTAGTAATATTATTATACCACATGCATATATAATACATAGTATAATTCTGAAACTAACGATAAACTTATTAAGATAGCTTAAGATTTCTTTGCAGTTCTTTTTATCATTAAGTTTACATCCTAGCAAGGATGCATCATCAAGAACACTATGTACAAAAGTTATCTGAGCTGCACATTTATGTTATAGATTAGTTACACAGGTTTATTTGTTTTCATTTTGTATTCAATTTTAGCATTTGTCTTTCTTCCCATTATTTTTGGCTTAATTTAAATTTTTGAGTATTTAAATTTTTATATGGTCCAGAAGTCAAAAACTGTATAAAAATGTATACTCACAGAAGTACGGTTTCTATCCCTATCTCCTCCACCTCATTCCTAAACATCCCCTATTTTCATCAGTTTCTAGTTTATCCTTCCTGTGTTTCATTTTATAAAAATAAGCAATTATGGTTCTTCAGAATTAATATAGACATACCATGTGTTAAATAATACGCCTACAACTGAGCTCTTATTTGAGTGTGGTCATGGTGCACAAAACCTGACTTGTATCACATTTTCTACTTACAGATAACTTGGGGTACAAATAAACTCCCACCTGATGTCTGATGAATCCATTGTAGAAAGTCCATATGAGCATTCAGAATTTTGCAGATCTGCTGGAGCTAAAAACACACACAGGATTTTTAGATTATGATTTTTCTGATATCGTAAATAAAAAATAAACATAAAAAATTGAAATTAGGAAGTTATTTTCATTTCTTCTGGTAAGAAATTGACTGAGAATGTGCTAAATATTAATTGCATTTTTTTGCTATTTTATATTTGTAATACTCATTACATCTATAAATTAGTTCAATCTATTTTGTAACTGTCAAGAATTCAATTTCTACAATTCAATAAAAAACTGACTTCTATAGTACAAAAATAAGTAAAGAACATTAAGAGACATTTGACAGGATAAGAAATTCATATAATATTTTAAAAAATATTACCTTCTGTCAACAAAATCAACTTTTTTATTGAGGTATAACTGACATATGTAACATTGTATTAGTTTCAGGTGTACACAGTAATGATTTGATATTCATATATATTGTGAAATGATCACCACATTAAGTCTAGTTAACATCCACCATACAGTTACAAAAAAAAATTTTTTGTGATGAGGACTTTTCCAATCTATTCTTTTATCAATTTTCAAATATATAATACAGTATTATTATTAACTATAGCCACCATGACTTATTTATTTTATAACTAGAAGTTTGTACTTTTTGACCCCCTTCACCCATTTTGTCCACCACCTACCTCCAGCCGCTGGCAACCACCAATCTGTTCTGTGTATCTATGAGCTTGGTTTAGTTTTAGTTTTTGTTCTCAAATTCCATATGTAAGTGAGATCATATGGTATGTGTCTTTCTCTATCTGACTTATTTTACTTTGCATAATGCCCTCAAGGTCCATCCTTGTTGGCACAGTGGCAAGATTTTCAAATAGCAATTTTTAATAAATGGTAATACTCAGTTGTCAAGTGTGTGGGGGAAATAGGTACATTCATATACAACCTATGGTAATATAAATTGACCCAGCCCTTCAAAATGTAAATTTTTGCAATATATACCAAAGTCTTAAAACATTCGTACCTTTTAACTTAGTATATTCTACTTCTAGGAATCTATCCAGAGGAAATAATGAAACCTAAACATACAACTGGTCATTACAGCTTAATTTCACAGTGGTAAAAATCTGAAACAATATCTCCATCAATAGAAAATGATTAAATATATTATGGTAAAGTCATCTCTAATGAAATATTATAGAGGCATTAAAACATATTTTCAAAGAATGGTTAAAATTTTGGGAAAATTCTATGAAAGAATATTAAATGAAGACAGAATCCAAAACTTTATATAGGTATGTTTCCGAAGCTATTTAAAAGAAAATAAGTATTTTTACCAGCATAGCAAAAGTACTTGGAAGAAATACACTAATATATTAGCATAGTACTGGTAACACAGGTGTTTTACTTTTCTTTACAGATTTCCATATTTCCCGAGCTTAATACATGGAATAAGCATATGCTTTAACTTTGTAACAACAATACTAATCCTTTTAAAAATGTTAGAACACTTTTGACAAATATTCTGGCAAATTCCAGGATAATACTGAAAACAAGAAGAAATGAAAATGTTACCACACTTAAACAGTATGTAATAAAACAGCAAATTTAGTGTATCATAATATAACAGAAATATAATTTGTAGTAGGAACAATGAATTTTTATAAAAATATGAGGCTGAATATCATATACCATAATATGAACTTGCTTAATAAAAATTTTAGATATTAGGTGGTCTTTCCTATCTCCCCTCAAAAATGGTGAAAATAAACAGGTAAGTCTCATCATCATGAATACTGTTGAACATACTTGCTATTTTTCTACCCTGGTGTATGGTCCACAATAACAAAGCTCTGTTGATCTGGTTACACTTAATTATCTACAAGAATAATATTGTTCAACAAATGTTTTCTCTGCTTCCTCTCCAATGATTTATGCTATCTGAGAAAAGAGATGAATTGTTGCTGATCTCTTGCTTCTTTTGTCCTGCTATCAAGAAGCAATTATCCTTTAATTCACTCATCTTAAACATCTCAATCACCCTTGCCAGTAAAAAAAACCCAAAATACTCAAATCATTTACTCCCCACTACTAAAATAAAATAAAACAATCCAAGGCTAAGCAGAGAAAAAGGATAAGGATGGGACTACAGTCTCCTTTTACTTACTCTGTTCAGAACACTCATTTTATATTAATTCAACACAGAGAGATTAGACATCAGCTCTGCTTCATGTCTAAGTATGCATGTATTTATCTATGCATCAAAGTTCTATGACAACAAAACAAGTTTGAATTTTAGAATCACAATGGTGATCTAATCTTTCACTAAAAAGAAAACCTATATTGTCAACTCCTGCATCTGCGTGAACACAGGCAGATGGTAGCATGTATAATCCCAGACTAATTTATATCTGAAATTATTCAATTTTAGATTCACCCAAAGTAGGGAATGGCATAATTTTTATAGCTGGAGACTTCAAGATCATTTAGTCCACCCTTGACATTCTGCAAAAGGAGCCAAGACCCAGAGAGATTAAGTGACTTGAATAAAATTCTAGTGCTTTCTCAACTATACCATGCTCTCTTTCTAATTAAAAAAGCTAGTAATATGTATATAGATAAAGAACTGTCTATGTATAATTGACAAAGAGTTCACTAAAGAATAATTACTACTTACTACTAATTCATCCTCGCCTATCCAGCACCTGGCTCCACTCCTAATTATAATCAACTGATAGAAAGTACAATGGAAGCTCCCACAATGGGAGATTCCTCTTATCGTCACTGCCATGGGGTGGGAGAGGGGAAAAGGAGGACTCCATTTAGCAGCTAAAACAATAGGGAAAGGTTGAGGAAATAAGCTCTTTAATTAGAGTATAGAAAAAGGAAAATAAACCAGTCCTTCCTCACCTCCAAATTAACTCAAAAATCTCAACTCTCTAATTGGAGCCTCGGCTGTATTTTCTCATGTCACAATAAATTTACGTTATGAGTTAACTAGGATTCCACAAGGCAGGTGGAAACCTAATAAGCATACTTAACCAATATCTATGGAAAAATATATTTTTAAATCTTGTAGTTGACTTATCAAACTTTTGAGATATATCCTAATTATAAGTTAAGGATTGCCTGGATATACCTAACAGACTCAAACATGTGTATACATACATATATATGTATATATACACACACTTACAGTTATATGAATATATAGATTAATATGTAAAAGGAAGAATAAACTAGCTAACGAGTAAGTGAACAGAAAAATAAGAACAAGGACATACTTATAGGAAGAACAGAGAGAAAACCCTGAAAATTTTGGGAGAACAGTAATTTTTTTTACCCTCCTGGGAATAACCACACAAAACTCACAACCTTTTCTGCTCCTAAATATTTCCTGCCCCACTAACTACACCCAAAATCTTCATATCTCTGGAGGCAGGTAAGGAGCACTACAGTGGACAGGAGAAGGTAACTAACTAAAGGAACCACAGAATGCTAATTTCATACTAAATTCTGGTTGCCTAAATAGATAAAGCAGTTAACACACCGGGTCAGTAGTGTCAGCAGGACTTCCAAATGTATTCAGGTACTCAATAATGTCCTTGAGATCTTGGGCCGTTCGTTTCAGCTGAGCTTCTACATCTTCTGCTAACTTGTAACTGAAAAGGTAGGTAAAATAAAGGGATTAACCAGAAATGTTTTCTCCACTATGCACTGTTACTGACATACAAAGAATGATACCACCAACTGGATTTGCCCCGTTCCCCTACCTTCTCATTTAAATGGATGTAGCATTCATGACCATATTCTAAAAAGATTCCATAGGTGAAGGCTTTTATCCATCTTGTCATTTTTACAGTCACCTATTTACCCTCTTTTTAGGTATCAGGATAAACCCATAGGTCACTTAGATATGTGAGAAGTTATTTGGTGTTTGGCAATATTTAGTAAATGCTGAGATGTCTTCAACAATTTTGAATACATAAATTTTCAAACTAAAACCTTATACAAATATACTCCATCATCCAACAAAAGGTATTTTAAGAAATGAGATTCACAATAATCAAAGGCAGATAAATCTGCTAAGTTCACAACAAATTGGTTAGTTGGCTGAATTCTCAAGATTTCCACACCAACTATTTGTGCATGCGTGCACACACACACACACACACACACACACACACACACTCTTAGCCTAGTCAATGAATATGTTTATAAGAATTAAAGTGACCAGAGGATTTTTCAATCTTAATGTCTATAAATATTAAATAATTCAATTAGATTTATTGATAACCATCTACTACTTTTCTGTCCCAAAGTATTTATAGGTAATTGGTTGCCTAGATTGTTGAAGATTCTAGTAAAGATTCCAACACAATGTAAATCTGACAACCTAAAAGCAATTGGAAAGAACCTAATGTTTCAATTATTTCTTCAACCTACAGTTAGGATCTCATGGCTGAAAATGTAAATCTATGTTTCCCCCCCAAAATGAAAGAATGCATAGAATAGTCAATGCAAAGGAAAGAAATATTCACAAAGGCTGAAATACAAAAGCAGAAACAGAACTAGGGTCCATACAGATTAGCTGTACTTACCGCATTTAATGCACCTACAAAAAAGCTAACTTGCAAGGTTTTAAAAAATAAGCTCAGTCTTGACTCACTAATAAGCCATTGATAAAATGAGTCAGATTTAACCTCAATCTAGTTTATGTAGCCATTCATACAAGCTCTCCTAACAGCATTTTATAATTTGGCCTGATTAACAAATCTCAGGTCCAAAGAGATAAAGTTACTGTGGGAACATTGGCAATATATTGACCAAAGGTAAAGACTGAATCACACACAAATAAAATATATCCAACCCAAGACATTGACAATATCATTCAACGTGTAAAAGCCATGCAGTTTGCCCCCAGATTAACTAATTGCCTTTAAAATAGGAAATGGATTTATCACTGAAGCAACTGAAGGAACATTAGGTTTAAAAGAGTCAGTATAAATAGGAGATCATAAATATTCCACAATATCATGACACCACATATATAAAATTGGTATTTCTGATTTAAGAACAAATTGGACAAATATAAAAACTTTATATAAGTGGTCATGTATAAGCTTGAGATTAATAACAGTGTACAAAATGTTATAAAACAAAATTGCCAGAATGATTACTTCATTTTCAAGCATCCTGAAAAGATAAACAGAAAATAGTCAAATAAGGTGATAAATGGCAACTACCAGAACTTGCACTTTTCTATCAACTTTTTTATTCCCTGCCTTTCAATACCATTTTTCCCCTTTTTTGGTAGCTAAGTCCTGCCCCATTCCTCAATCTTTATTCAATTGCTTACGTCCTCTCACGCTCCTCATCTGTATGCTGCAGATAAACAGACCCACTCTGGTCGTTTACAGACTCTTCTAAAGGGGTCAAGAGATCTTCTAGTTCTTTCTGCTGTGACAGGATAAAATACAATTCTTGCTCCAGCCTGAAAAAAAAAAACAAGTCAATAGAAGGGCTGACGAAAGGAATTTGGAGTGACAAAATAAATGTCAATAAACTATAACAAGGAAAAACAACTGGACAAAGAAAGAGATCTTTAATCTTTCGACCTAGGGAATCTAAGATTCTACCTTTTCTGATCCAGTTTCACCTTTTGCACTTCTCCATGTAAAGCAATAGTCTATAAAGGAAAATAAGAATACAGTAGTGTAAATATTTGAATTTACATTGTAATTTTACAGCAGTATTTTTTTTTCTCATATACACTTCAAGTATGAAAGAGTTCCTAATTCAGGGCACTTATTACCTAAAGAAAATATTTTTAAGTTTATCACTAATATTGGAAGGAAACATTAACCACTAAACACAGGTCTACTCTCCTGTGTTCATCTGAAAGTACTTGTACAATGCAGGTAGATTAATGAGAATATCTTCTTACCGTCTCACCATTCTCAATCAATGTATAGTCCCAAGCATTGACCTGGGTGACCTGGTGAAGAAAGTGTTTCTCTTGATCCTCTAACTCAAGGCTCCATTTGCTTACCAGACCACGCAGCTGACCATATGTCATCACAGGAGTTACGATTTCACTAAAAAAAAGGATACAGTATGATCATATGATCATACTTTCAAAAGTATGATCAGATTTTTTTATACTTTAGTACAACATATGAGGACTTAGAAAAGAAAACAGCACATGAGGAGTTTCTCAGACCTGCTCCCCAACAAAACCACCATAACTGGTAAAGATTATTTTAAAAACAACCATTCAAACTCTCTGGAAATTATCTTAAGGGAATATAGCAAATAAAGATTTATTAAGACATCTACTAAATTTCAGTAAGAACAGCTAAAGTCTGTGCCACAACCTGCTCCCTTCCTTCTCCCTCAACTCAGCATGATGTAAGCTCCATTCTGCATTTATGCAGCCAAAGAGACAGGATTCCCTGTCCCCTCAGCTCTTAGTCAAAGTGATCCACTCCCCATCTAAGCAGTATCCATGACAGAGTAGGCAGCTGATCTTCCACCCTCCACTGGGCAGAACTAAGGGGAACTCTGATTCCTCTACCAGGTGGTATCAAATAGGCTGAACAGGTACCTTATTTTCCATCAAGGGACTGGTGGAACCAGGCAGTGCTCTGATTCCCTGCTGGGGCAGTGTCAGGAGGGCTGGGTGGAGAGGTGATCATCAATTCCCAGCCCAGCAGAGGCAGGCAGTGTTCCAATTCCCCCACTAGGGTATTGTTGGCGAGGTCCAGTGATAAGCTGAACCTAAATCCCCACCCAGCAGCAACAAGACTTAATAAGGCAGGGTGAAACAGTGTTAGTTACCATGAGGCTTCACCCCTTGTCTTCAGTGTCAGTGGCGGCCAATGGAGACCTGAACCTGTATACCCACCTGGCATCATTGAGACTGAACAAGGTAATGCAACTCAGGCTAATAAGGACTCCACCTCCCACCACCCCTATGTCAGCAAGGCTAAGTGGAGAGCTTAACCTCTATACCCACTGGAAAAATTAAGACTGACTGAGGATATCACTTGGATATTAACACACTTCTAAATAATCTATGAGTCAAAGAGGAATTCACAAGGGAAATTTTTTAAGTACATAGAACTGCATGAAAATGAAAATACAACATTATAGAAGATGTAGTACAAAGCTAACACAGTGCTAAGAAGGATATTTATAGCACTAAATGCTTTACATTACAAAAGGGGAAATGTCTCAAATCAATAATCTAAGTTAATACCTCAAGAAAAAAGAGCAAAATAAAACCAATGCAATCAGAAGGCAAAAATTCATAAAGAGTAGACGTCAATGAAATTGAAAATTTAAATAATAGAGAATAATCAGTGAAATAAAAGCTACTCCTTTGGGAAAAGATGACTAAAATTGATAAAAGAAAGCTACAAATCACCAATATCAGAAATGAAACAGGGGAGTATGCCTATAGCTATTAAAAGGACAAAAAGGAAATATGTACAACTTTACACTCATAAATTCCACAATTTACAAGAAACAGACCAATTCCTTGAAAACCACACACTACTAAAACTCATGGAAGATGAAACATAACCTGAATGTCCTAGAACCACTAAAGAAATTGATTTATAATTTAAAAGCTCCTTAAAAAGGGGTTTCACTGGAGAATTCTGCCAAACTTTTAGTGAATTAACACAAATTTTACAAAATTTCTTCTATAAAATAGAAGAGAAGGGAATATTTCCCAGATCATCTTATAAGGCTGGTAACATTCAGATATCAAAACCAAAGACAGAATTTAAAAAAGAAAGAAAACAAAACTATGGACCAATATCTCTCATGAACTTGGATACAAAAGCCCACAAACAAAATACTAGTAAACTGAATCCAATAATGTATTAAAAAATTATACATCATGACCAAGTGGGATTTATTCCATATATGCAAGGATGGTTCAACATTTGAAAATCATTGACTATATTTCACCATATCATGAAGCTAAAGAACAAAAATCTTAAAAGATCCTATCAACTGAGGCAGAAAAAGCATTTGACACAAATACATCCAATTGATTTTTGACAAAGGTGAAAGAGCCATTCAATGGAAGAAAATAGCCTTTCAACAAATGATGCTGAAAAAACTGGACATCCATAGACCCCCCCCCAAAAAAAGAATCTCAATTTAAACACACACCTTATACAAAAATTAACTCAGAAGAGATCACAATCTTAAATATAAAATGTAAAACTATAAAACTTTTAGAAAAAAATTAGGAGAAAATCTTTGGGACCTAGGGTTAGGCAAAGAGTTCTTAAACTTGACACTAAAAGCACAATTCATTAAAGGAAAAATTGATAAATCAGACCTCATCAATTAAAAGTTTTGTTTGGTGAAATACTCTTTAAAAGATGAAAAGACAAATTACAGAGTTAGAAAAAATGTTCGTAAACCACATATCTGACAAAGGGCAGGTATCTAGAATACATAAAACTCTCAAAACTCAGTCAAAAAACAAATTCAAGTAGAAAATGGACAAAATATATGAAAAGACACTTCACAAGTGAAAACATGCAGATGGAAGATTAACACATGAAAAGCTGTTCAACATCATTAGTCATCAGGGGAATGCAAATTAAAACCACAGTGAGATATCACCTCATATCTATTAGAAGGGCTAAAGTAAAAAATAGTGACAACACCAAATCCTGGCAACAATGTGGACAAGGTGGATCTCTCATACATTGCTGCTGGGCAGGTAAAATGGTACAGCCACTCTGGAAAAGATTTAGAGCAGTTTCCTAAAAAAATAAACTTGCAACTACCATATCACCCAGCAACTGTACACCTGGGCATTTACCCCAGAGAAATGAGACTTAGGTTCACCAAAAATCTGTACATAAATGTTCATAGCAGCTTTATTCATTAATAGTCCCCAACTGGAAACAACCTAGATGTCCATCAATGGGTGAATGGTTAAACAAATGATGGCACATCTGTAATACCATGGAATACTGCTCAGATATAAAAAAGAACAAACTATTGATGCACATGACAACTTTATCTCAAGGAATTATGCTTAGTGGGAGAAAGAGTCCCCAAAGGTCACACGCTGTATGATTCCATTTGTATGACATTTCTTTAAATGTCAAGGTTATAGAAATGGAGAACAGAGCAATTGTTGCCCAGGTTCAGGGAAAGGAGAAGAGGGTAGCGAGTGTGGATATAAAAGGGCAACAGGAGGGATCCTTGTTGTGACGGAACTGTTCTATATCTTGACTATATCAATGTCAGTATCCTGAATGTGATATTGTACTATAGTATTGCAAGATATTATTATTGGGGAAAACTAGGTTAAGTACACACATAATTTTTTGTATTATTTCTTAGAAGTAAATGTGAATCTACAGTTAACTCAAAATAAAAAGTTTAATTAGACGCAGATGTAGAGAAAGGACTTGAGGACACAGTGGGGGAAGGGTAAGCTGGGACGAAGTGAGAGAGTGGCATGGACTTATATACACTACCAAACGTAAAATAAATAGCTAGTGGGAAGCAGCCGCATAGCACAGGGAGATCACCTCGGTGCTTTGTGACCACCTAGAGTGGTGGGATAGGGAGGGTCGGAGGGAGGCTCAAGAGGGAGGGGATATGGGGATATATGTATATATATAGCTGATTCACTTTGTTGTACAGCAGAAACTAACACAACACTGCAAAGCAATTATACTCCAATAAAGTTGTAAAAAAAAAACCCAAATACTTAGAGATGAACATGGCATAAATTGTAAGAATACAGGCTCTAGAGTTTGACTACCTGAATTTAAATCCTGGCTCAACCATTACCAAGTGTGTGACCAGAGGTGGATTATAAAATCTTTATGTGCTCCAGTTTACTCATCTATAAAATGAGAACAAAAATAGTACCTACCTCATAAGGTTATTATGAGGATTAAATGGTATGATGTTGTAAAGCACTGTCATATTTCTAAACATATAGTAATCGCACAATAAATATTATATATTATTAGCAATAGTAATAATTGTATTATAATGGTATTCAGAAGACAATGATATCCTTTTCGTTGTTCAACTTCCTAAGCAACAGAAATCCTTTCCCTAACTGCTCCTCGAATCTGAGTCATTTACCTAACTTTCAAACACCATTCTAAAGATGTACAAGCAAACTATGCCTTCTATATGACAAAGAAAATGAGACTCACACGAATTTTCAAATAAATAGGCTTACCTAATGGTCAAAGTAAAAGGTTTAGAAATCATGCCAAATGGAACAGTGTTATTCATGCCAGTTGATGTCAGTGGTTTTAGATTCATGGTAAAGCTACTGGTGGTGCTGGTCCTGGTGCTGGTGGTGGTGACTGTGGTAGTGGTGATGGTTGACGTTGTAGCTGGAAAATAAAGTGTATAATGTTAGTAATAAGTAAGAAATTTTTAAATTCAGTCCTTGATTATTCAGGATGAAAAACTATAGAAGTATTTTTTAATGTGAATTTGAACTCCAAGTTGTGTGATTTTAACTCAATGTTGCTATAATATATAGCAGGCCAGGTATCTGGATTAAGCTTCCTGCTAACAACTTAAAATCCTGGATAAATGTAGAGAAAAATACAATTTATAACCTAACCAGACCTATGACCATTAAAGAAATTGAATCAATCCTCAAAACTCTTCCCATAAAGAAAACTCCAGACCCAGATGACCTCACCGGCGAGTTCTGCTAAACTTTCAAGGAAAGAATAATTGCAATCTTACACAAAATCTCTGTACATCTATAACTTTGCATACTTATGTGAATATATCTGTGTAATTAATTTCTAGAAATGAAATTGCTAGATCAAAGGGTCAGCATGCTCTAAATTGTAATATTACTTTCCAATTCCCCTACCAAAAAGACTTTGCCAATTTACATTCCTATCAACAGGGGAGACTGCCTGTTTCTCTACACCATAGCCCATAGTAGGCATACATCTTAGCCAGTATTATAGTTAAAAGCCTCTCAAAGTTTTATCTACAGCCCAGACCTCTCTTCTATGTGTCTTTTCTATTACACCCTTACTAAAATGCCCTGTCTTCTGTACATGAAATTCTCAGTACACATCATGGCCAAGCTCAGATTCTTCCTTCCCCATGTTTACTGTCCACTTCTCTTCTACTCATGGTTATCTCTTGGTTTTCTGAACTTCTATAGCACTTTTGGTTCTTCCTTACACAGTGAGCACTTAACAAACAATGCACAGAAAATTGTGGTTGGTTTTCTGGAAGTGTTTTCTTCTTTTTGGTTCTCTGTATTTTCAAATGTTCTTGTAATTGATAAATGCTGCTTCTGTAACAAGAAATCTGTTATAAAAATATATTATAACATGTATACAATTATTTGTTTGTTTTACATTAGCCTTGTTTTCCCAATTAGCAATACTTTCAGGTTAATTGCCACCCTAGATAAATACATATATCATGGTGACTGCCAACATGCACTGCCTATTCTTAGGGAAACTGGCCTACTCTGTTCCTGCTGAGGGATCAGGCTCAGACACCTATTCTTTATTTCAGTAACTCTGTCCTTTGATCCTAGTTCACAGTTGACAAGGGTGGGCATCTGAAGTATACGAAGCCATCCCATATGCTACTGGCAGCCTATGAGAGGGTCTGGCACAAAAAGCTCTAGCCAAACAGGGATAAGGTAGGTCAGAATCTCATTTTCAAAAATTTAGAACTGCAGAAAGAATCAGATGGTAGGTAAAAATACGGAAATATTTCCAGAAATATGGAAAGAATCAGACTCTAAGCAGAAATTTGGAAATATTTCCAAACATGTAGAAAGAATCAGACAACAGGCAAAGGGAGCTGAAAGGACTGACAGAGGAAAAACATAAAGTAGAATTAAAGAGTCATGAGCAAGTCAAAATTAAGAATATAAAGCAGAAAAAGAGGTAAAGAAACCAAAAGGAAGTTAAAAAAAAAGAAAAAAACAGACAAAAGGAGAATAGCTGAATTATGTTTATGCAATATTAGATCCAGGAGGTCCCTAAAGCTGACTTCAGAACAACTTCTAAATTCCACTTTCCTTGAAGTTCATTGCCACGATAATACCTGTATTAGATTTCCACAAGATTTCATTTCCCTTTTGGGCACAAGGATCCTTACAATAATTCCCCCATTCTTTTGGCTAGCTTTTGTGAAAATGGAATGAGCACCACAAGAGAAGACCATGCCTAGTCACAAAGGATCCCCGGGGTCACTATCACTCAGGACACTGGAGAGGTTACAGATTGGATCCCACGTTCCATTCTTTACAGCCATGTGGTCATCACGCTCTTCATCTGATAATAAAAAGTCTTATCTGAAAAGAATTCCCTCCCCAGAAATGCTGAAAATTAATGACACTATCAAGACCCCCCCTTTATTGATTAATTCATTCTAACATTGTGTAACTACTATATTCAAGGCAAAAAAAACAGAAAAACAATTAAGAAAAAAACAAGTCCTTCTTGTAAAGGAGCTTATCTTCACCCAAAGATTTTTTTTAAGTCAGCATTTCCTGACATGGACAGATGTCCAAAGATAATGTATACTTAAGAGAAAACAGCAAATTCTATGATTATGTCTATGTGTATCCCATTTTTGTAAAACAAATAAATTTAATGTATGTTTGTAAGCATTTGGAAAAAAGCCTGTTAAGACAAGCACCAAACTGTTTTCTCTAGAGGGTGTGATATATGTATATATGCATGTGTGTATGGTTTTTATAATTTTTAAAAAAGCAACTACCATCACTACCACTAAAGAAAGAGGTTAACAGACAAATGAACAGCTCTCCAAAGATGCTGTGCGATACCTTCAGGAAATTAATACCTGTCAGTCTAAACACAAAGGAATCTTGAGTCATAAAAAAAGGTATGATTATTTTAAACTGTTTATATAGTATTTACCTTTGTTCCTTATTTTCATGGTATTTTTAAAAGGTATAAATTAGCTCTGGCATAGTAGACAATATTCAAATAACAATAATATTTCAATTAACACCAAAAGAAGCAATGGTTTTGGGAATGAAGGTTCTATCACAGTGTGATTTTGCAAGTTACAACTTTGGTCCAAACTAAATAAAGTCAACTCTATGTTATCTGTGTACTAAAAGGGAAGCACTGTTCTACAAATAATAGAAAATAATTGCATACCAAATTTGGATTTACATTTAAATAAATCTCATTCTGATGATCTTAAAAATCATTACATAAAAATACTGAGACCATCCTTTAAAAGATCCTACTATCCAATTTTCCTATCCTGTCTCTGATCAACAACTATGTATCTTACTCCATGCTAGGAATGGACATCATTACTTTCATAGACTAATGCAAAAGATGAGATTTATAACAAGCAAGCTTCTCGTAAAAATTGCTGATTATACCTAGGGCAGAGAATAATCTCAAATGGCTATAAATTTACAGATAGAGATACCCGAAAGCTGCCCTACAGGGCTAATTTGTGAGATGGAGAATCTGAGCAAGTAAATATACTTGGGGAGGAGGAAAGGTGAGTAGGGGAAAAAAACAACTCTGGGTTGGGGATATTGAGTTGAGACATATCTGATGGGGAGGTGGGTAAGTACATAAGGCAGTGGTGGATGGAATGGGCTAGTAGCAAAGGTACAAGTTTGCAGGAAGGAATCTTAAGACTCAGCTAGGTAGGGGGTGAGTTACGGCAGAGTCACCAAAAAGCCTGCAAATGCATATTTCAGTGACTCCGCCCACAACTGAAAGGATCAATTTCTTGTTCAGCATTTTATAAGGGAAACTATGTGTTATATTTTTTGCAAATATGGTTACCTTTAAAATTCTCAAGCCATGCCCTTCATAATGCTCATAGGTTGACCAGTTAGCTGAGTACACAGTAGAAATTCAGTTAAGTGTTGGTCATGCAAAAGATGGTTTACATCTCTGTTTAGGAATAATTATTTTAAACTTAACAGGGACTGACTTTTAGTTTATGACAGGTTTGAAGAAAGATTCATTTCAGCCCTAAGTAAACTTTTAAAAGTCAGAACAAACAAGACTTCCCTAAAGTGGAGTCTGACTTAAATGGTAGGTTTAAGTAGTAACTGACCTCTAACCACCCAGCTCACAACAGCTAAAAGGCAATGGATAACCAAGTTTTCTTTAATTTACAACCTAACGAGTGGCTAACTGGCAGAAACAAATTTAGGATAGGTCCACAGAAACTCCTGTAATCAGCTTAAGGAGAGGGTCAACTTTAATACAGGTCAAACCTTAAATTAACTTTTAGAGAATAAAACTCTATGAATCCCAATGTACTGGGTCACTTTAAATAGTATGATCAATGATAAGAATTTTTAAGTTTCAGAGTTGACAAGAGTTTGATAGCAGCTTTGATTATGGTCATCTCAAAGAAGTAATCTCATTGACATCAACCGTCTCATTCTACCCTTTGGCAATTGTCAATACTGATGTACCTTTTGGATATGCTGGTGAGATGATCAAAACCTTCTTAGTCCTAGAAGCTAAGGAATACAACCTACTTACTGCTTTTGTTATGCAGTACATTTCCAGTGAGCATTCAAACACATCCCAGTAGTTCTAAAAATCTTACTAGATGCAACAGCAACTGCTCCACCTGCTCCAGGGAAATTTAATCCAAATCTCAAAGCTGTACCACCAAGCATTCCAGCCAAAGTTGTAGGGGCACCAACTGCAGAGAACAACATAATATTACCTATTACCCTTTTAATCAAAAACAGTGAATGAAGAATTTATATAGGGTCTTTTTCATCTGAGTCCTTTAGTAACTTTGGCTAAGCCTCAAAAAACTACAGTCAATCCATTTATATGAAAAATCTGGAAAAGGCGTAGATACAGACAAAAAACAGATTAGTAGTTGTCTCGGGCTGAGAGATCTTACTGGGATGATAGAAATGTTCTAAAACTGGACTATGGTGAGAGTTACACAATTCGGTAAATTGATTAAAAATCACTGAACTATACACTTCAGTTAATTTTATGAGATGTAGATTATACCTCATTAAAGTTGATTTTAAAAACACTGTGGTCAAGGTTTCTTTTCATTTTGTAGGCAAGGACATCAAAGACAGGAAAGAAAAAAAAAGTCAGAAGTCAGACTTACCCAGTGGCGCAGTGGTTAAGAATCTGCCTGCCAATGCAGGGGACACAGGTTCGAGCCCTGGTCTAGGAAAATCCCACATGCCGCGGAGCAACTAGGCCTGTGCGCCACAACTACAGAGCCTGAGCTCTAGAGCCCACGAGCCACAACTACTGAGCCCACACGCCGCAACTACTGAAGCCCACGCACCTAGAGCCCGTGCTCCCCAACAAGAGAAGCCACCACAATGAGAAGCCCACGCACTGCAACGAAGAGTAGACCCCGCTTGCCGCAACTAGAGAAAGCCTGCATGCAGCAACAAAGACCCAGTGCAGCCCAAAATAAATAAATAAATAAATAAGTTTTATAAAAAAGGTCAGAAGTCAAGTCTTTGATTGAAAATGGAATTCATTCAATAATTTTAACTCCCAACCTCAGACATGGTCATATTCACAAAATCTATTATACTTGAGAAGGATATTGCTTACATATATCAAAAGGTTTCCAGAATCTCAGTCATGTCTCAGGATTGGAACTGTATCTACTTAGAAGAAAATACAATTCAAGTGGCAACCTGCAATTTCAACTAATGTTCCACCTACGCCAACTGCACAAGGCAATGGGGATGGCGGCCGCCATTTTTCATGCTCAACTAGGCATCAGCAATACCTGGCAAGTTTTACTCCCAGAAATGGTGACAGGCTCACTATAACAGGGCTTTGGGAAGGCCATATAACTGCTAGGATTACAATAACAAACTCTAATGATGAACATCATGGCACTGTGAAGATGCCACAAAAGCACAAGCAGCTTATATGGACCTGTAAGAAAGAACTGCTTAAGATATATACAGAAGTCAATATTCTCACCATTTGTTATGACTCTACTAATGGAAGAGGTGTAGCAAAGAAGTTGGGGTTACAAGATAATTGATAATTAACGCCCCACCTCTCAGCTCAAAGCATCCAGATGTTCATCTTCAAGGGGAGAGAACTGGAGACATCACACAGTGTCATTAGAGCTCAAGACTACAGCTGGTCCTTTTGTCATGTAACACTTTTGATAAGTAAAATATAAGGACCACAAACCTGGTCTATATAGAAGAATAAAATACAGCAAGGCTTCAACATTTATTTCCCATTTTATCTTATTCACATGGATAATAAGACTTCTTCCCTTCAGACATACTTGGCAAAACTTCCACTCTTCCCATTCGCTTCAAAACATTACACTGTTAATGAATTATATGCTTAAAATCGTCACTTTAAGTTGTAATAATCATGTTAACATAAAATTCATAGCGAAAGCCATGACAATCAGGTTTTTAGCAAACCTACTATTGATATCAACAGTTACAAACGGGATCAAGCATAATGATAATTTATGAGACGTCAGAGATCCATAGCTTATACTGGCAAATTGAGTTAAGTGGTCTGATGCAAAATAATAGTATTTTATTTGCAACCAGTAACTTACATGAGAGCCCAGTAGCAGCAGTGGAGGTAGAAATATTTGAAAATGAGGTAAACAGCATGGTGCTTGAACTAGTAGTGGCAGCAACAGGAGATGCTGGAACCAACCCTAAATTAAAGTAACAAGCAGAAAAATATGTCAATAAAAATAATATTTAATAAGTAAAACACCATTATAACAAACTTCACTTATATGGAGAAATAACAATAAAGCAAGGAAAATCAAGTACCCTGATATTTAATAAATCTGACATAGTAAAATCCCAATTTAAAAAATAGTTCATCAGTAGTGCTTAGTATAGCCAGCCTTCTAGCACCATCATAAGAAAGAAACTCTACTAAAAAAGTAAGCAACCTAACAGGGGGGTCCACTTCCAAAATTGCGACATAAGAAGTCCTAGGGACCCATTCCCCAGTGAAGCAACCATAACTGGTAAAAAATATTTTTTTTTAAAAAAATTGAAATCTCTGGAAATTGTCCTGAAGGTACAGCAAATAAAGAAAAATTTATTCAAGAAAATCTGCTAAAATTCAGTAATACAGGTGAGAGTCTACGGCATATGAATCATAACCAACGCTCTTCCCTCCACCCCCTTGCTCCCCTTGAGAGAAGCTACACTCCAGGCAGGAGTCGCCAAGAAGACTGGACTCCCTCTTTCCTCAGCTCCCAACCAAGGAATACAGTATCTCATTAGGAGGGGAAGCAGTCAGCATTCCTCATCACCCCTGACACACAGTTAAAGGATTGAAATTCCTGGTGAGTACAGCCAAGAGCTGAGGGGCTCCTTTCCTCCAGTCAGCCCCCACTCATAGGGCAGAGGGTCTACACCAGACACAGTAGGCTGGCAATGCTGGAGCCCCATCAATCACCCTGACTGCCCTGCCCCAGCTTACCTGCAGGGCTGAGGTTGCATGCCGGAAGAGAGATGCAAGAAGATCAGAAGCAATGGTCACTGCCCAGCACCCAAAGCACTAGTTCAAAGATTTTGCCCAGGGATAAAGGTAGCCCATAAGAACAAAAAGTTCCCAAGCTATGTCCAGGAGAACTGACTTTATTTGAAACAGAGTATGAGGAAGTTCAAGCCAAAGGACTCTCTTGAAAAAAAATAGAGATTTTGGTGGTAATCAATTAAGAGGAAGTAAGTAGCTTCATGAGAGCAACATTTAGGCTGCAGGCCAGCCAGTTTAGCAGAGATAACCAGGGAAAGAGAAGGCTGAAAAGAGCCCCCCTGAGGATCAGAAAAATTAAGTACTGATACATGAATGAATCTTGAAAACATTTTGCTAAATGAAAGAAGCCAGACACAGAAGGCCACATATTGTATGATCCCATTTATATGAAATGTCCAGAAGAGGTAAATCCATAGACAGAAAGTATATTAGTGGTTACCAGGAGCTGGAAAGAGAAGGTAATGGGAAGTGACTGCTAATGGTTGGTTACAGGGTTTCTTTTTGCAGTGATGAGAATGTTCTTGAATTACATAGTGGTGATAGTTGAACACTCTGTGAATATGTTTAAAAAAAAACCACTGAATTGCACAGTTTAAAAGCGTGACTTTTAAGATATATGAATTATACCTCAATTATGCTGTTATTTAAGAAATACATGATCGGGCTTCCCTGGTGGCGCAGTGGTTGAGAGTCTGCCTGCCGATGCAAGGGACACGGGTTCGTGCCCCGGTCCGGGAAGATCCCACATGCCGCAGAGGGGCTGGGCCTGTGAGCCATGGCCGCTAAGCCTGCACGTCCGGAGCCTGTGCTCCACAACGGGAGAGACCACAACAGTGAGAGGCCCGCGTACCGCAACAAATAAATAAATAAATAAATAAATAAATAAATAAATACAAAAAATACATGATCATCTCAATAGAAGTAGAAAAAGCATCTGAGAAAATCCAACACTTTTTCATGATGAAAACACTCAACAAACTAGAAAGAGAAGGGAACTTCCTCAACATGATAAAGGGCATTTATGAAAAACCTACAGCTAACGTCATGCTTAACAGTGAAAGACTGAATACTTTTCCACTGCCATCAAAAACAAAACATGGATGTCTGCTCTTACCACTTCAATTCAACAACATACTGGAAATCTTAGCCAGGACAATTAGGCAAGAAGACGAATAAAGGATACCAGATTGCAAAGTAAGAAGTAAAATTATCTCTATAAACAGATGACATGATCATGAATACAGAAAATTCTAAGGAACCCATAAAAAAATCTGGAGAAAAACAAATATCATATATTAACGCATATATGTGGAATCTGAAAAAAATGGTATAGACAACCTTATTTACAAAGCAGAAATAGAGACACAGACGTAGAGAGAACAAACGTATGGATACCAAGGGGGAAAGTGGGGGGTGGGATGAACTGGGAGATTGGGATTGACATATATACACTACTGATACTACGTATAAGATAGATAACTAATGAGAACCTACTGTATAGCACAGGGGACTCTACTCAATGCTCTGTGGTGACCTGAATGAGAAGGAAATCCAAAAAAGAGGGGATGTGTGTATAAGTATAGCTGATTCACTTTGCTGTACAGTATAAACTAACACAATATTGTAAAGCAACTATACTCCAATTAAAAAAATCTATTAGAACAATGAACAAGTTCTGCAAAGTTGCAGGATACAAGATCAATATAAAAATAAATTTGAATTCTATATATTATCAATGAACAATCCAAAAATGAAATTAGGAATATAATTCCATTTACGATTGTTCAAAATGCATAAAATAGTTAAGAACAAATCTAACAAAACAAGTGTAAGGCTTGTATCCAGAAAAATAAAAAAAAACATTATTGAAAGAAATTAAAGGCATCCTAAATAAACAGAAAGCTCTCATGTTCATGGATCAAATAATTTTATATTGTTAAGATGGTATGGTAGACAGAAAAATGGTCCCCAAAGATGGCCACATCCTAATACCCAGAGTCTGTGAACATATTACCTTACTTGACAAAAGAGACTTTACAAATGAAGTGAAGGTTAAGTAACTTGGAAGAGGGAGATTATCCTGGATTATCCAGGTAAGCAAAATCTAAGGACATGAATCCTTAAAAGTAGAGATCCTTTCCACGCTGTGGTCAGAAGGAGATGGTGACTACAAAAGAATAGTCAGGGGATTTCCCTGGCGGTCCAGTGGGTAAGACTGTGCTTCCACTGCAGGGGACACAGGTTCGATCCCTGGTTGAGGAACTAAGATCCCGCGTGCTGCGCAGTGCAGCCAAAAAAAAAAAAAAAAAAAAAAAAAAAAGAATGGTCATAAAGATGCAAAGTTGTTGATACAAACGGCCATCTAACTCTTGAAATCATACTCAATGTCATTAGTCATTAGGGAATTGCAAATCAAAACCATGACGAGATACTACTTCATATCGACTAGGATGGCAATAACAAAAGACACAATATCAAGTGTTAGCAAGGATATGGAGAAATTGTAAACCTCAGGCAATGCTGACGGGAATGTAAAATAGTGTAATCTCTTTGGAAAACTGTATGGCACTTCCTCAAAGTGTTCAACATAAAGTTACCATATGACCCAGTAATTCCACTCCTAGGTATACAAACAAAAGAAATGATAACATACATCCACACTAAAATATGTACATGAATGTTCACAGCAGCATTATTCATAACAGACAAAAGATGAAAGGAAACAACCCAAATGAATATCAACTGATGAATGGATGAATAAAATGTGGTATATTAATACAATGGAATTTTATTTGGCCATAAAAAAGAAGCGCTGATACATGCTAAAACATAGATGAGCCTTGAAAACACGCTAAGTAAAAGAAGCTAACCACGAAATACCACATATTGTATGATTCTATTTATATGAAATGGCCAGAACAGAGCAATCTATAGAGACAGAAAGCAGATTCATGGTTGCCAGAACTGGGGTGAGAAGAGAATGGGCAGCGACTGTTAATGGGTATGACGTTTCTTCGGTGGGTGATGAAAATGTTCTAAAATTGACTTCAGTAATGGCTGCACAACTCTGTGAATATCCTAAAAACCAATTAATTGTGCACTTTAAATGGGTAAATTATGTGGTGTGTGAATTATACAATAATAAATCTGTGAGAAAAAATTATAAATAGAAGTCTGGAATAAAGTTTCAGAAAACAGATTACCTGGACTCTTCTTGAAAATTTAAAATAAAATCTATAAAAGAAATAAAGCTAGAGAAATTAAGTACATAAAGACACAAATAAGATTAATTGGTTAATTGAAAACAAAGTTTATCTTTTCATCCTCACTATAGATCATTACACACGGCACATGATAGTAAGTAGTCAATAAATATTTATGCTGAATCGAGCCAACCTTTTCCAATACGTAATTTTCCAACACATACTTACTCCAATACATAATTACAGATATTCTTCTTCCTTTTCAAAAGGAAAAAGTGCTTAATAAGTCACTGCATTTGAATCTATTGATACCTGTATCCAACTGTTGAACAATTCATGACAATATATGATGTAAGACTCTGCTATCCAAAACATCTAGGGCCACCGGGGGTTTGGGGACAGGAGGGAGATGATAGGAAGGAACTGGGAACATTACCACATACCTCCAACTATTTAAAATATGTATCATGGAATATCCCTATGTTTCATTTAAGAGAAGCACCACATGTATACTTTTAAAGAAATAACCAATTATAGCAAAGGTGTTTTAATATTTCTAATTCAATACCTACCAGTGAGGCTAAATTTTTATCATGGGTTTAATGGCTGCTTTAATTTCTTCATTCAGAATTGCCTATTCATGTCATCTGCCCATTTTCTCATTGGAGTATTGTCTTCTTATTACTGATTTTTAATAAAAGTATTATATATATATTGAGGCTATTTAGTCAAATTTTGCAAATATTTCCTAACCCCAGTTTGTCATTTGATTTTGTTTTTATTTTTTATGTAGTCAAGTCTTTCCATTGTTTTCTCCTTTATGGTTTATGTCCCCATATCATGTTTCAAAATACCCTCAAAACTGCCGGGGTCCCGGAACCCGGGGACGGCTTTCCCGGGAAAGCGCATGGAGCGCCTCGGTCTGGTGCAAAGTCACGCCAGCCTCTGCCGCCGCAGGCCCGCCCCACACTGCGCGCCCCTCCCTCCCCTCTGCCTGAGTGAGCCAGAGCCCCCGAATCGGCGGCTCCTTTAAACCCGTCCTGTCTGAGCGAAGAACGGACGCCCTCCAGCGACCTACGCGCAGAGGCGGGGCCAGTCCAAGGCTGAGACCCGGGAGCTGTGAGAGCAGAGAAGAGGCAGGGAAATCTCTCTGTGCAGCCTCGGAGGCAGTGGATTAAAGCTCCACGGTCCACTTGATGTGCCCTGCGTCTGTGGAGTGCATGAATGGACAGCGAATCATCCCAAATTGAGGAAGTGGACTTTGAGGAAAAGATTTAAGACTTTCCCCCCTTTTCCTCTTTTTACAACAAATTATCCCAAATTAAGGAGGTGGGCTTAGAGAGCAAGATTTCAGACTTCTCGCCCTCTTCCTCTTTTTACAACGAAGTATCCCAAATTGAGGAGGTGGACTTGGAGAGCAAGATTTTTGATGTTTCCCCCTGCTCTCTTTTTGTGAAAGTGTATGTGTATTCTTCTGTGTAAGATTCTCTCTGTATAGCTTTGCTTCCACCATATGTCCCAGGGTTCTATCTGTCCGTTTTTTTTTAATAAATACTTTTTAATTTTAAAAACGCTACTATATTTCATACTTTATTCTATTTTACTTTACATGCTCTTTCTTTTTTTCCTACCTTCCCTTCCTCCCTCCTTCCCTCCGCCCCTCCTTTCCTTCTTTCTCTCTTTCTTTCTTTCCTTCCTCCCTCCCTCCCTCCCTTCTTCCATTCACTCTTCCTTTTTCTTTCATTCCTCCCTCCTTCCCTCCTTTCTTTCTTTCCATCCTCCCTCCCTCCCTCCCTCCCTCCTTTCTTTCTTCCTTCCTTCCTTCCTTTCTTTCCTTCTTCCTTTCTTTCTCTCTCTCTTTCCTTCTTCTACTAATTCTTTCTTTCTACTTTTTCTCCCTTTTATTCAGAGCCGGGTAGATGAAAGGCTCTTGGTGCTGCAGCCAGGAGTCAGTGCTGTGCCTCTGAAGTGGGAGAGCCAACTTCAGGACACGGGTCCACAAGAGACCTCCCAGCTCCACATAATATCAAGCAGCGAAAATCTCCCAGAGAACTCCATCTCAACACCAGCACCCAGCTTCAGTCAACGACCAGCAAACTACAGTGCTGGTCACCCTAAGCCAAGCAACTAGCAAGGCAGGAACGCAACACCACCCATTAACAGAGAGGCTGCCTAAAAACATAATAAGGACACAGGCACCCCAAAACACACCACCAGACGTGGACCTGTCCAACAGAAAGACAAGATCGAGCCTCAACCACCAGAACACAGGCACTAGTCCCCCCCACCAGGAAGCCTACAAACCTACTGAAACAACCTTAGCCACTGGGGACAGACACCAAAAACAACAGGAACTACGAATCTGCAGCCTGCAAAAAGGAGACCCCAAACACAGTAACATAAGCAAAATGAGAAGACAGAAAAACACACAGCAGGTGAAGGAGCAAGATAAAAACCTACCAGACCTAACAAATGAAGAGGTAATAGGCAGTCTACCTGAAAAAGAATTCAGAATAATGATAGTAAAGATGATCCAAGATTCTATTTCCAAGATCCAAAATCTTGGAAATAGAATAGACAAAATGCAATAAAGAGTTAACAAGGACCTAGAAGAACTAAAGATGAATCAAGCATTGATTAAAAACACAAAAAATGAAATGAAAAATACTCTAGATGGGATCAATAGCAGAATAACTGAGGCAGAAGAACGGATAAGTGAGGTGGAAGATAAAATAGTGGAAATAACTGATGCAGAGCAAAATAAAGAAAAAAGAATGAAAAGAACAGAGGACAGTCTCAGAGACCTCTGGGACAACATTAAATGCACCAACATTCGAATTATAGGGGTTCCAGAAGAAGAAGAGAAAAAGAAAGGGACTGAGAAAATATTTGAAGAGATTATAGTTGAAAACTTCCCTAATATGGGAAAGGAAATAGTTAATCAAGTCCAGGAGGCACAGAGAGTCCCATACAGAATAAATCCAAGGAGAAATACGCCAAGACACATATTAATCAAACTGTCAAAAATTAAACACAAAGAAATCATATTAAAAGCAGCAAGGGAAAAACAACAAATAACACACAGCGGAATCCCCATCAGGTTAACAGCTGATCTCTCAGCAGAAACTCTACAAGCCAGAAGGGAGTGGCAGGACATAATTAAAGTGATGAAGGAGAGAAACCTACAACCAAGATTACTCTACCCAGCAAGGATCTCATTCAGATTTGATGGAGAAATTAAAACGTTTACAGACAAGCAAAAGCTGAGAGAGTTCAGCACCACCAAACCAGCTTTACAACAAATGCTAAAGGAACTTCTCTAGGCAAGAAACACAACAGAAGAAATATACCTACAATAACGAACTCAAAGCAATTAAGGAAATGGGAATAGGAACATACATACCAATAATTACCTTAAATGTAAATGGACTAAATGCTCCCACCAAAAGACACAGGTTGGCTGAATGGATACAAAAACAAGACCCATAGATATGCTATCTACAAGAGACCCACTTCAGACCTAGAGACACATACAGATTGAAAGTAAGGGGATGGAAAGAGATATTCCATGCAAATGGAAATCAAAAGAAAGCTGGAGTAGCAATTCTATATCAGACAAAATAGACTTTAAAATAAAGACTATTAGAAGAGATAAAGAAGGACACTACATAATGATAAAGGGATCGATCCAAGAAGAAGATATAACAATTGTAAATATTTATGCACCCAACATAGGAGCACCTCAATACATAAGGCAAATACTAACAGCCATAAAAGGGGAAATCGACAGTAACACAATCATCATAGGGGACTTTAACACCCCACTTTCACCAATGGACAGATCATCCAAAATGAAAATAAATAAGGAAACACAAGCTTTAAATGATACATTAAACAAGATGGACGTAATTCATATTTATAGGACATTCCATCCAAAAACAACAGGATACACATTTTTCTCAAGTGCTCATGGAACATTCTCCAGGATAGATCATATCTTGGGTCACAAATCAAGCCTTGGTAAATTTAAGAAAATTTAAATTGTATCAAGTATCTTTTCCGACCACAATGCTATGAGACTAGACATCAATTACAGGAAAAGATCTGTAAAAAATACAAACACATGGAGGCTAAACAATACACTACTCAATAACGAAGTGATCACTGAAGAAATCAAAGAGTAAATTAAAAACTACCTAGAAACAAATGACAATGGAGACACGACGGCCCAAAACCTATGGGATGCAGCAAAAGCAGTTCTAAGGGGGAAGTTTATAGCAATACAATCCCACCTTAAGAAACAGGAAACATCTCGAGTAAACAACCTAACCCTGAACCTAAAGCAATTAGAGAAAGAAGAACAAAAAACCCCCAAAGCTAGCAGAAGAAATCATAAAGATCAGATCACAAATAAATGAAAAAGAAATGAAGGAAACGATAGCAAAGATCAATAAAACTAAAAGCTGGTTCTTTGAGAAGATAAACAAAATAGACAAACTATTAGCCAGACTCATCAAGAAAAAAAGGGAGAAGACTCAAATCAGTAGAATTAGAAATGAAAAAGGAGAAGTAACAACTGACACTGCAGAAATACAAAAGATCATGAGAGATTACTACAAGCAACTCTATGCCAATAAAATGGACAACCTGGAAGAAATGGACAAATTCTTAGAAATGCACAACCTGGCAAGACTGAATCAAGAAGAAATAGAAAATATGAATAGACCAATCACAAGCACTGAAATTGAAACTGTCATTAAAAATCTTCCAACAAACAAAACCCCAGGACCAGATGGCTTCACAGGCGAATTCTATCAAACATTTAGAGAAGAGCTAACACCCATCCTTCTCAAACTCTTCCAAACAATTTCAGAGGGAGGAACACTCCCAAACTCATTCTATGAGGCCACCATCACCTTGATACCAAAACCAGGCAAGGATGTCAGAAAGAAAGAAAACTACAGGCCAATATCACTGATGAACATAGATGCAAAAATCCTCAACAAAATACTAGCAAACAGAATCCAACAGCACATTAAAAGGATCATACACCATGATCAAGTGGGGTTTATTCCAGGAATGCAAGGATTCTTCAATATACGCAAATCAATCAATGTGATACACCATATTAACAAGTTGAAGGAGAAAAACCATATGATCATCTCAATAGATGCAGAGAAAGCTTTTGACAAAATTCAACACCCATTTATGATAAAAACCCTGCAGAAAGTAGGCATAGAGGGAACTTTCCTCAACATAATAAAGGCCATATATGACAAACCCACAGCCAACATCATCCTCAATGGTGAAAAACTGAAACCATTTCCACTAAGATCAGGAACAAGACAAGGCTGCCCACTGTCACCACTCTTTTTCAACTTAGTTTTGGAAGTTTTAGCCACAGCAATCAGAGAAGAAAAGGAAATAAAAGGAATCCAAATAGGAAAAGAAGAAGTAAAGCTGTCACTGTTTGCAGATGACATGATACTATACATAGAGAATCCTAAAGATGCTACCAGAAAACTACTAGAGCTAATCAATGAATTTGGTAAAGTAGCAGGATACAAAATTAATGCACAGAAATCTCAGGCATTCCTGTACACTAATGATGAAAAATCTGAAAATGAAATCAAGAAAACACTCCCATTTACCATTGCAACAAAAAGAATAAAATATCTAGGAATAAACCTACCTAAGGAGACAAAAGAGCTGTATGCAGAAAATTAAAAGACACTGATGAAAGAAATTAAAGATGATACAAATAGATGGAGAGATATACCATGCTTCTGGATTGGAAGAATCAATATTGTGAAAATGACTCTACTACCCAAAGCAATCTACAGTTTCAATGCAATCCCTATCAAACTACCACTGGCATTTTTCACAGAACTAGAACAAAAAGTTTCAAAATTTGTTTGGAAAAACAAAAGACCCCGAATATCCAAAGCAATCTTGAGAACGAAAACCGAGCTGGAGGAATCAGGCTCCCTGACTTCAGACTATACTACAAAGCTACTCTAATCAAGACAGTATGGTACTGGCACAAAAACAGAAAGATAGATCAATGGAACAGGATAGAAAGCCCAGAGATAAACCCACGCACATATGGTCACCTTATCTTTGATAAAGGAGGCAGGAATGTACAGTGGAGAAAGGACAGCCTCTTCAATAGGTGGTGCTGGGAAAACTGGACAGGGACATGTAAAAGTATGAGATTAGATCACTCCCTAACACCATACTCAAAAATAAGCTCAAAATGGATTAAAGACCTAAATGTAAGGCCAGAAACTATCAAACTCTTAGAGGAAAACATAGGCAGAACACTCTAGGACATAAATCACAGCAAGATCCTTTTTGACCCACCTCCTAGAGAAATGGAAATAAAAACAAAGATAAACAAATGGGACCTAATGAAACTTCAAAGCTTTTGCACGGCAAAGGAAACCATAAACAAGACCAAAAGACAACCCTCAGAATGGGAGAAAATATTTGCAAATGAAGCAACTGACAAAGGATTCATCTCCAAAATTTATAAACAGCTCATGCAGCTCAACAGCAAAAAAACAAACAACCCAATCCAAAAATGGGCAGAAGACTTAAATAGGCAATTCTCCAAAGAAGATATACAGACTGCCAACAAACACATGAAAGAATGCTCAACATCATTAATCAGTAGAGAAATGCAAAACAAAACTACAATGAGATATCATCTCACACCAGTCAGAATGGCCATCATCAAGAAATCTAGAAACAACAAATGCTGGAGAGGGTGTGGAGAAAAGGGAACACTCTTGCACTGCTGGTGGGAATGTGAATTGGTACAGCCACTATGGAGAACAGTATGGACGTTCCTTAAAAACCTAAAAATAGAATTACCATATGATCCAGCAATCCCACTACTAGGCATATACCCTGAGAAAACCATAATTCAAAAAGAGACACGTACCAAAATGTTCATTGCAGCTCTATTCACAATAGCTCAGAGCTGGAAACAACCTAAGTGTCCATCATCGGATGAATGGATAAAGATGTGGCACACATATACAATGGAATATTACTCAGCCATAAAAAGAAACGAAACTGAGCTATTTGTAATGAGGTGGATAGACCTAGAGTCTGTCATACAGAGTTAAGTAAGTCAGAAAGAGAAAGACAAATACCGTATGCTAACACATATATATGGAATTAAAAAAAATGTCATGAAGAACCTAGGGGTAAAACAGGAATGAAGACACAGACCTACTTGAGAATGGACTTGAGGATATGGGGAGGGGGAAGGGTAAGCTGTGACAAAACGAAAGAGAGGCATGACATATATACACTACCAAACGTAAGGTAGATGGATAGTGGGAAGCAGCCGCAGAGCACAGGGAGATCAGCTAGGTGCTTTGTGACCGCCTGGAGGGGTGGGATGGGGAGGGTGGGAGGGAGGGAGATGCATGAGGGAAGGGATGTGGGAACAGATGTATATGTATGACTGATTCACTTTGTTATAAAGCAGAAACTAATAAAAAATACCCTCAAACATATAAAAGGTGTTCAACTTCACTTTTAGGAGAAAATCACAAATTATAACTACCTTGAGAACAATTTCACCTAACAGATGGGAAGAAATAAAAAAAACTGGTAACACACTCTGTTTAAGGACACTGTGAAGCAATGGGCAGCCTCCGAGATTTCTAATGGGAGTGTAAACTGGTATAACCCTTATGCAAAATAAGTGGCCAATGTTTTAAAAATTACAAATGCATCTATCTTTTAAACCAGTAATACTTCTTTTAGAAATTTATCCACAAAGATATACTTATACACCTGAAAAATGACATGTAAAATAAGATCCATTGCACCACTGTTTATATTAGCAAAAGAGGAAACAACCCAAACGTCCACCAGCAAAGGGTTAGATAAATTATAGCACATCCAGACCATGGAATTCTATGATGCTATAAAAAATACTGAGGAAGCTCTCCATATACTGATTGATGTGAAAAGAGCTACAAAATGTTTAAAATAAGTGTATAAAGTTTTAAGTTTAAAAAGCAAGGTACCGAATAATGTGTAGAGTATACTCTCATTTATATTATTTTTTTAAAAAGGCAGAGGGCTAAGAATATATATTTTTATTTGCTAGCAAATCCATGAAGAAACTCTGGAAGGATACATACAATTACAGTGGTTAGCTGAATAGAGAGGGTGGGGAAGGGGGGAGGGAGTAATACAGGGTAGATGGGGGCAGTATACTTATTTATACTATTTTTATAGTCTTAATTTTAAATCATTTGACAGACTATATTATATATTTTAAAATTATACTTAAATAAATGGTCCTCTCCCTAACCCAAGAAATATTATTTACACATTTTCATATTCACCTATGCTTTTTAAATATTTATAGTTTCATTTTCTACCTTTAATTCACCTAGTATTTCTTTCAGTTAATCTTTTTAGGCAAAACATAATCCCGTTCCCTCAAGTCACCTGGCTAGCCAGCTATTGCAATTCATTTGTTCACTACTCCATCCTCTCTCCCCAGATTGGAAATGTCATCTTCATAAACCCAGGTTTGTTTCTGTACTTTAAAATTTTTCACTGATTTTTCTTTCTATCCCTGTTCCACAAGAAAGTTCCAATTATTGAAGCTCTAGAATTCATTTATTTTTTTATACTAAATATTTTAAACTTACAGTCAGAGAATAAATTTACAATATATTTTCATATATTTTTCTACAAGTACACTATCATTACTTTTCTTAAAAAACAAGACATGACTAGTGTCGTGCATTTATCCCCTTCATTTAAACTCTAGAACCTTGTCAAGTCCCTCCTTCCTTTCCTTCCCCCAAAGATTCCCATTGTGGTTTTATAAGAATTATGTTAAATGTGTTGATTAATTTAGAACTAAATGACATTCCTGTACTATCGAGCATGTGTATTCTTCATTTATTCATGTCTTCTTTTACATTCCTCAGTAAAATTTTATGGATATCTTCATTTAGATCATACACATTTTTAAAGTTCATTCTTAGGCATTTCATACCTCTGGTTGAAATTGTTAATGGGAACTTCCTCCATTATATTTCCCAATTACTATTGTTTAATCATGGGAAGGTGACTGTTTTTTGCATTATTTATTTTGTAACTGACTGTATTACTGAAGTCTCTTCACTAGCGCTAGTTAAATTTACACTTGAGTTATGCCCATATTTTAAAGTCTTGATCATCTCTCTCAGATACTGGCATAATTTCAGGGGCCTGACCTTAAATCACATACCCAGAGGTAACTAAGGAAACAAATGCCATTTAATATGCTGTGCTTTTAAGCTAAAGGAGCCTTACTCATAAATAAGGAAGGGTTTAAAAGACAAAGTCTCATTTTCCTAATCATAGGACTAGAACAGGGTTTTCAACATGGCACTACTGACAGCTTGGGCCGATAATTCTTTGTTGTGGACGACTGTCCCATGCTGGGATTTAACTCATTCATATTTGGTCTTTGTACCCTTTCTTGGACAGAGACCCTAAAACCCTTGTAATTTCCTAAGTGAGGAGAGAGATAGAAGCATCTTTTGTTATAATATTTGCGTTTTGTCCCCAGTTTCAGAAATAGCTCCAAGAGCAATAAAGGTGAAAGGAGCCTCTTTTGTTATTTATTAACAAGTCCCTTTCAACCACACCTGATTTATGTCAATGAGGTGAACTTTAGAAAGCCCCTAAGGCTGAGAGGCTGGTTACCAGAGGAACCAACCAAGTGATTAGAGGGTTGGGGCTTTTAGCTTAACCCTCTGACGTCTCAGGAAAGGAGAGGAGCTGGAGATCGAGTTCAATCACCAGAGACCAAAGATTTCATCAATCATGCCTACATAATGGAACCTCCATCAAAACCCTAAATGAAGGGGTTTGGAGAGCTTCTGGGTTGGTGAACACACGGAGGTTCTAGGAGGGTGACATGCCTGGAGAGGACATGGAAGATCTGGGCTGCTTCCCCATACTTTGCCTTACGCATCTCTTCTATTTGGCTGTTCCTAAATGGTATCATTTATAGTGAACCAGAAATTTTAGGTCAAGTGTTTCCTAGAGTTCTGTGAGCTGTTCTAGCAAATCATCCAACCTGAGGAGGGAGGGGTCATAGGCACCCCCAGTTTGTAGCCAGTTGGTCAGAAGTACAGGTGACAACCTGGGACTTGCAATTGATATCTGAAGTGGGGGACAGTCTTGAGGAACTGAGCCCTTACCCTGTGGGGTCTGTGCTACCTCCAGGTGGTGAGCATCATAGCTGAATTGTAGGACACCCATTTGGTGTCTGGAGATTGGAGAATTGGTTGGTGTGGGAAGAACCCCCATATATTTGGTGTCAAAATGTTGTGTGTTGAGGACAACAAAATTTTCCTTTATGTGCACTGCAAAGTATTTAGCAGCATCCCTGGGCTCTACCCACTAGATGCCAGTAACACTCACCCAGTCTGGACAACCAAAAATGTCTCCAGATACTGCCAAATATCCTCTGGGAGAAGGGGCAAAAATCGCCTCCAGTTGAGAACCACTGGACAAGAGGAAGGGTTCAATATCATAATTTTCTCCATCTCGTGCTATAAGGCTAACAAAATCAGCCTTAATTCCTTCATGTTTAAGAACAGAGGAAAATGTCAACTAGCTTAATAAATTGTTAGCCATAGAAAATAGGCATTTTTTTAACAGAATGGGGGAAGGTGGCAATACGCTACAAGATAGTGGGGCTTGCTACTATAACAAAATGGTGATACTAGAGGAAGAAAGGACAGACAAATAGAACCAAATAGGAAGTCCAGAAGCAGAACCAAGCATATATAATAATTTGGTGTATGAGGAAGGCAGAATCTCAAATCAACAGGAAAAAAAATGGCCATTTAATGAAATACTATGGTTTAATTCACTAATCATTTAGAAAAAAGATTCCTAAAAATATAATGGAATTCTAAAAATGTTCAAGTAATCAATAGGAAGGCAGGAAATTCCTAAAAATATAAACCATAAAAGAACAAAAAGAATTAAGAATCCTAAGGTGAAAAAGGTCTATACAAGTAAGTCCAGAGAGAGAAACTCAGAAGAATGAGAGATTTGACAACATAAAAATTTACATCTTAAGGATTTCCATTTCCAGGAAAATGTACTTTCCCTATTCCTCCCACTACGTATGCCTAAAACCCCTGGACATTATATATAAAATAAGCAAGAAAACCCTGAAAGGTGGCGAGAAGTCAAATCAACTAGGGATCTTGAGACCCAAGGAATATTATGGTAATGAATTCCATAGGTTTTCTTTCTGCCTCGTATTTCCCAGGCTTGGAGTTGAATAGGTTGGCGAGTCAGAAACAACAATGGGTATAGAAAAACAAAAACAAGCCCAACAAAAACCTTATCTCTAGACAAAAGACAAGAATGGGGCAGACCAACAAGGCAGAAAATTTTTAGACAATAACCAAACATCACAGAAAAAAGTATGGTCCCACTCTCTACCTATTCCAGAGAACAGCAAGTGAGGAACTTAAACTTCCACCATTGTGAGGCTATAACCAGGTGTCCCAGTACCCCAGCCAGGATGGTATCAGAGAAGGTCAAGTAGGGAGCCAGGATGTTATCTCTGCCAGCAGTTAATGAACCATGTCCTCACAGTGTCAGTGGGAACCACATCAGGAGCAGGAACTCCCACTCCTGCCCAGCAGTAACTAGGAGACCCTTGCCTTGGGTAGCAATGGAGACGGACTGGGGAAAATGAAGTTCTACTCCCACCTTACAGTAACACAGCGAAACCCTTCTGTCTCATGCCAGAGCAATGTCAAGTTAAGCCAGCTAAAGCAAAAGTCTTGAATCTGATTCAGAGTCTCATAACATAATAAGAAAATGTCCAGGTTTCAATTAAAAGTCACTCTTCCTACCAAGAACCAGAAAGATCTCAAATGGAATTTAAAAAGACAATACCAAGATGATAGAAATGTTAGAATTATTTGACAAATATTTCAAAGCATCCATGATAAAAGTGCATCAAAAGGAAATTATGAACACACTTGAAACACAAGAAAAAATACCCTTAGCAAAAAAAAAGAAAAAGAAAAGAAATGAAAATCTCTACAAAGAAATAGAAGATATAAAGAAGAGCCAAGTGGAAATTTGAGATAACCAGATAACCAATAACCAAAATGCAAAGCTGAAGCCAAGCAAAAGGACTCAGCAGCAGAACAGAGGGGATAGAGACAAGAATCAACGAACTTGATGACAGAATGATAGGAATCTACACCAAGACACTTAATAATTAAATTTCTGAAAACTAAAGACAAACAAGAAATATTGAAAACAGCAAGAGAAAAATGTCATCTGACCTACAGAGGAAAAATTATTTGAATGACAAATAGTTACACAAATTGACATCCATACCATGGAATATTATGCAGCAATAAAACAAACAACTGACACACACAACAATCTGGATGATCTAAAGGGAAGTATACTGAGTGAAAAAAAGCCATTCCCAAAAGATTACATACTGTATGATTCCATCCATATAACGTTTTTGAAATGACAAAATTATAGTAATGGAGAGCAGATTAATAGTTGCCAGGGTTAAATAGAGTGTGGGAGCAGAAGAGAAGTAGGTGTTGCTATGAAAGGGCAAAATGAGGAATCCTAGTGGTGAGAGAACTATTCTATATCTTGACTACCAATATCAACATCCTGGCTGCAATATTGTACTATAATTTTGCAAGATGTTACCACAAGGAGAAAATGGCCAAAGGGTATGTGGGATCTCTGTATTTTTTCTTAAAACTGAATGAGAATCTACAATTATGTCAAAATAAAAAGATTAATTTAAAAATTTAAAATCTTTTAATATCTATAAAACTAAGTAAAATAAAACCAAAACAAACTGGGGAAAATACTTCTTTTTGGGGGGGAGGGGAATTACATCTTTATTTTCACTAACATCTAGCAGAACCTGAGCACTTCCCTTAGTTATAAAGGTAGGCAACAAACCATGTAGGTTAGTAGTACCTGTGACTTTGTCACCAACAGAAATCATAGGTACAAAAATACTTCTTATACAAATATCAAAGGGTTAGGATATTGCAACTGCATATAAATGAGAAAAACATAAGCACCATATTAGAAAACTGAGCAAGGAATGCCCCGGTGGTCCAATGGTTAGGGGTCCACACTCCCACTGCCAAAGGCACGGGTTTGAGGGCCTGGGTTCGATCCTTGGTTGGGGGAATTAAGATCCCGCAAGCCGCATGGTGTGGCCAAAAAGAAAAAAGAAAAAAAGACCGAAAACTGAGCAAAAGATACAAAAAGGGAATTCATTCAATTTCCCTCTCTCTCACGCACACACACCCAAACACATGAAAAAAACACAAATACAATTAATCAATCATTTGAAGAGAAGTCAGCCTTACTCCTAATAAAGGAAAATGTAAATGAACATGATGCTATGATACTATTTTCAGTGTTAAACTACCAAAGCTTAAAAAACAAACAAACAAACAAAAGGGATAATATCCAACATATTTAACACCACAGGGAAATGTATACTTTCATATAAATGACAAAGATAGCTAACATTTATTGAATACCTATTACATACATGTCAGACAAGGTTCTAAGCACTTTACTTATTTATATTCACTTACCTACCTAATCCTCACAACAACCCTACAAGGTAAAACGATGAGCACTTATTGATGAGCAAACCAAGCATTGAGAGGTTAGAGTAACTTGTCCAAGGTCAGAGAACTAGTAAATAACAGAACCAAAGTTCAAACACTTATTTCCTGGTTGGCTTTTTATTGATAACAGATATGTATTATTTGTAACATCAAAAATTCATTTGTACACAATTAAAATAATGCCCCCAAAGGTAGTGACCAAATATTCTAGTATCATAATGATTTTAATGCTCCACTTCATCTCTTTGTGTCCTACAATGCCATACCAACCAATCAAAATTGGTTACATTATCACTACTAAATTCGAATTATAAATAAGTTGTTTATTATCTATAATTTTTAAAATATTTTACATTTTTGGTTGTTTCCAAAAGCTCTGAAACCATTACTATGAATATGTAATTCAATAAAATATACCATAAAGTAAAATGTATACAATATCTCACTCAGTGTATTTCTCAAGCTCTAAAATATCTGAGGCATCTACAGTAAAACCAAGCTTATATGGTTTATCAACCAGTACTTTTTATTAACTGCATTTTGGTTTAGAAAGATCCTAAATGTCTTCTCATTAATGTTCAGTATAGGTTAAATGCATTTTACTGAATCCGACTTATTTAGAAACTGGTAACCCATGCATGTAAAATGTCTCCACTAGCCAAAATATTTTACCATTCCCCAACTATGCCATATAACTCACTTATTATTACATTATTAATATTCTCTAAATTTTTATACTACTCCAAAAATATTCTTTCCTGTTTTATTGGATAAATTTCATTTCAGAAGTTTTATTTTAAAAAAGGAAAACAGAACATACCAACAGATTGTGAAAAATATACTTGGTAAACACAAGCATTAAACAGTTGAACAAAACATTTCAGTGTAACTCTACTATTACTAGAGGACAATTTGTCTAGACTATTCATTCTCAGAAGGTTGTAACTTTCCCCCCAAACAAACATTCCTTGGTTCTAAACCTAAAAATGCAAAACCAGGCGGAGCAGTTTAGATTTAATTTCTATTGCATTCATCAATAACACTAACCTCCAACAAGAGAAGTTAGTCATATTCAGATGAATCAATCAAATAAGAATCTCAAAATCAATCTTGAATACTGTGCATCTCCATTAGAGAGCAGAGTTCAAACCTTACCAGTGGACTGTCCACCACGGTTGAAAGGAGTAACTGATTGTGTAGCAATCGTTCCACTAGATGTCCGAGTAGCAGGAGTGAGGGGTAATCCTGCAAACACTGTTGGTTGAGAGGCGTTCCCCATCAAGACAATATTGAAATTGGTGCACCCAGTCTGAGGTGCACTTCCACCAATGAACGAGAACCCTGTTGCAGACTGAGTAACAGAGCCAAAAGCAAAAGGAGTGGATGCTGTCCCCTGGTGTGATACGGCACTACTTGTTACAGCATTAGTACGGGTGCTGGCACCCAGCTCAAGAGCCCCTAGAATCACTGTAGGTTGTGTGAAAGCCCTGTTGCCCAAGTTTAATTTTATTGCATTTATTCTAAATAGAAAAAGGAAAAAAAATCAATATAATAGTTCGCTGCCACATTAAATGGCAGCTAGATAACATAGCTCCTGTCAAATTAAGTTTTATAACATTTTATTCCATAGGTTATTTCATCTCAATACAGAAGGGAAGATAACCAGATATTAATACAGGAATACATGTACAGAGCTCCCTATTCGCTCATCCACAGATAAAGGTTTCCTAATTTGGTCTACTTTAAGAACAAAAGTTTTAAATGTTTTGATGGGGAAGGAGTAGTTCCAAAATTTTTATTTTCAGTACAGACAACAGAACTTACACTTCTTCCACCAGTCTGGAAGACTTTATTAAAAACATAATTTTTAGTTTTAGACACTGAATCACAAAGTCACGTGAGGCATTCCTTTAATAGAGTTTCTAGAAAATTTTAAATGTATTTCATGACCCACAAAAAAAAGTGCTTCAGTATTTAAATTACCCGTCCTAAGAAAGGTTATTTAACACTCAATTACAGGTTATTAGATAACTAACAGTTATAGGGGAGAATTCCAGAGGGAATAGCTTTCATCAGGCTATCAGGTGTTACTGAAAGAAAGGGCTGGATCCAACTGAATTTACATAGAAAGGCATTTTTTAAAATGCTCCCTTTAAAAATTCTGAGATGCAGGAGGGAAGAATGTATATCCAAGGTCATTAAAATGATCAATAGACAAAGATCTCTCTAGAGAGAGACATTTAATAAGCAAGCAGTCTAATTTCAAGATGGTATATGTTCAAAACCCAGTGAGTACTCTTCCTATGGCTCACATAAAACGAAGGGATACCACAGAGCAGAATTCAACGTGCCTTGTGTCTCAAATCAGAAATGACTTCAATTTATAGGACTACCTTGGGAATGAGTAGCATAATTCCTAATAATTGACTTTGAAATGCCACACCATCCCTTTACCCTTTCCATACTCCAAATTGAAAGTTTGTCTTTGAAAGATGATTACTATTGTAACCACTAAAAGAATCAAATGGTACTCTTCTTACCCTAAGGAAATCCAGTTCCTACTGGGATAGGAGTTGATGCAACTGGTTCTCCAAAGCTGAATCCTGTATTCTGCCTAGCTGGAGTTGTGTTACAGAGTGAGAACAGGCCGGTAGAAGATGAACTTCTAACTGGTTGGAATGGAGTCCCTAAGTTAAACCTCCTATACCAGGTGTAGAGAAAGTAAACTCTGTAGCTAAGTGGTTGTCTCTGCAGAGCCAGAAGTGAACCAACCGGTAGGGGCACCAGTTCCTACAAAAATAAACCGGCTCCTGACTCCAAACCCTAAATGGAGGTAAGAGAGGAATGGAAGAAGAAAATTTTTAGAGATCTCAACGAGACTTCCAAGTCAAGACAGTAGATGGGAGCCACACCGGAATCACTCTCTTATACTCCAAACTCCAAGAAATATCAGTTCAAAAGCACTTACAAAAATACTTTTTAAAAAGTACAGTGTTTTTTAAGAAAAAAGACAGGGTCTTCCCTGGCAGTCCAGTGGTTAAGACTCTCCAATTCCAGTGCAGGGGGCACGGATTCGATCCCTGGTCGGGGAATTAAGATCCTACATGCCCCGCGGCATGGCCAAAAAAAAAAAAAAAAAAAGAAAGAAAGAAAGAAAGAAAGAAAGAAGACAATTTTTCAGGTGCCAGACAGGGAATTCATATCTATGAGCAGAAGCTGAAGCTGCTTAGCCCAAGGGGTGACTTGAATGAGATGTGTGCCCTAAAAACTGGAAATATGCTAGATTGTGGGTAAATTTGAGGCCACAGGGTAAGGTCATAGGCTCCTCAATAAGCAGAAACCTAGTGGAGCTCATATCTGGGAAATCTCTATAGGAGAATGCAAAAGGCAATGGAGACATGCAGGAACCCCAAGCTGGTACAGAAGATATACACAGACGGCTCAAATTCAATTTACCTTTGTGGTGTGGAAACTTCAAGCTAAGATGGTAACATAAAAACACTAATTAGGATCTGATGAAACTTTCAGGGCCCAGGCAGGTTGTCCATGACATCACTTATCAGAGATATCTCCACTTCCTAGGTCACCCATGATCCAAAACACCCCAAGAAAATTAACTTAAAGACAAGAACTACAAAAGGTCTAAGTAAGTAGTCTATAGACCTGAAAATTGAGGAAATTCTCATCTAAGGAATTAGAGGTGATAGAGCAATATGAATGGCACATTAAAATGTTTTATATGTTCAAAGAGCTCAAGAAAGAATTAGCATCCATAAAAACAAACAAGTGAATGTGAAAAAGAACCATGGAGAAATCCAAGAAACGGATACAGTATCAGAAATAAAAAGGCCCAAGGGATAGATTTAAATAGTAGACTAGACACAGTTGAAGAGGAAAAAAAATCATTGAACAGGAAGAGAGAACAGAAGAAAAGAATCTGCCAGAACACAGGGCAGATAAAGTGATGGGAAAGAAGAGAGAAATTAAGAGATAAGGAGAAAATAAAAGAGAAATTTCAGTATATATCCAGAAGGAATGTCAGAAGGAAAAAAATAGTATGGCAGAGACATTATTCAGAGTTAATAAATGAGTTTGCTAGAACTGAAGAAAAATGAGTCCTCATATTTAAAGCCACCAAGTGCAAGCAGGCAACTCCTCCCACCACCATACACACACACACACACACACACACACACACACACACACCCTTTATATTAAAACCCTAAAATATTAAGTATAGAGAAAAAATCTGAAAGTTATCAGAGAGAAAAAATCATTTACCTAATAAGGAGTAACAACCAGATTGACAGCAGACTCTTCATTAGCAACAGTAAATGTTAGAAGAAGATGGAATAATATCTCTAAATATTCCTTAAAGTGTTAAGGGAAAATCACTGTGTACTTATCATTCTATCCCAGTCAAGATTTCTAAAACAGGATGCAACTAACAATCAGGTTTTGCACAATAGCTCTGAAAGGCAATTCTAAGAAATCAGTATCAAAAATATTTCATCAAAGTTATGAGCCCCATTACTTTATACACCAGTAAAAAGGAAAACAAAAACAAAAACAAAAAAAACAATACCAACCTGTTACAGTTCCTTATCATCACTTAATTTTTTTACTTTTTGAAAGAGCTCCTTTCAATGTAGACACAGATTTTAATCAAACATGCATATATTAAGAAAAAATATTCAGAATTCAATTTTCCACTCAAATTTCTTAAAGTCTTCTGTGCCACCAGGAGCATTGTTGCTGCAGCAATTCTTAAAAGAACTCATAAGAGAACTAAAAACCATTTTTGCTATGCTTTCAAACCAGCTTTGCAAATATGTAGACTAGCCTCCTTTTGTCTCCCACTTCAGCATAATCAATAACTAAACCTGATTAACCATCTTTTGCATTCGCTCCCCACAACCATTGGTTTCTAGGAGTTACAGGTGATTCCCTATTATCTCTGGGATTTTCACCCAAGACACCCATTAGCAGGTTTTGATCCTAGACATTTTGATATTAAATGTGCATATGGAAACAACTATGACATCACAACTGCCACCTAGCCAAAAGGGACTGTAAGATACCATCAACTGTTAAGACTCATTTCAACTGCAGAGATGTTAAAATATGGAAAACTATACCTCTTAAAATTGGTAAAATACAGTATCTTGAGTAGTGTTCACATCATGGTTATAAGTGAACACCTCCCCAAGACTAACTCTGAAGGACAATATTTATCTAAATGTGTTAATATGACATGCTTATTTTTAAGTCATACACATCTTAGAACTTTTAAAATGTGAGCTCCAAAGGGTGATTTCAGTGGTATAATAACTCAGTCCTGGAAGGCACAGAAAGAAAGGCATTCTGGGCAGAATAAGAGCACTTGCTGTATTTAGTCTTATATTGCCTAAGGGTACCACACTCCTGAGGTTATAAGCATTATAAATTGTATTATAATAATATTATATTATTATGTTATATAATTATATATTACATATTTATGATATATAAGTATATGATAATATCACAACTGTTGACAGAAAAAATACTGTTGCCAAACCATGGTTCTGATACTGTCATAGACATTGATACTTTCAGAATTAGGTAGTGTCATCAATGTCATATTGCAGGCCAAAGGAAAAACTTCTGGTAGCCATCAAAAGGTGGAACTTTTTTTTGTGCCCTTTCATTTGTGGGCTTTCCATTCTTTTGAAAGTAATTTAAGAATTACCCTGTTATTAGAATTTCTCTGTTAAATGTAGCATGAATATTTAAATATTTTCTTCCTTAGAAATTTGAGAAATAAAACAAATGAAAATCACCTTGGGACTAAAAATGAATCTGTCATTAAGAATTTGGAATTAAAAATTCCCTTCCATCTCATTTAGATCGTATATCTGTCACATCCTTGTACTTAAAAAAATCTTTTTAATCTATTCTGCTTAACCAGTTTCTAACAAGGGTGTTTTAAATGTCTCTCATGGGCTTCCCTGGTGGCACAGTGGTTAAGAATCCCCCTGCCAATGCGGAGATCATGGGTTCAAGCCCTGGTCCGGGAAGATCCCAGATGCCGCGGAGCAACTGGGCCCGTGCACCACAGCTACTGAGTCTGCACTCTAGAGCCCATGAGCCACGACTACTGAGCCCACATGACACAACTACTGAAGCCCGCACTAGAGCCCGTGCTCTGCAACAAGAGAAGCCCCTGCAAGGAGAAGCCCACGCACTGCAACGAAGAGTAGCCCCGCTTGCCGCAACTAGAAGAAAGCCTATGCGCAGCAACGAAGACCCAATGCACCAAAAAAATAATAAACCTCACTTCCAAAAAAAAAAGGTCTCTCATTATTAGAGATTATCAATTTCTGCTTATAATTCCATTGCTTTTTTGCTTTATATATTTCAAGACTATGTTGTTAGGGGCATAGATTCATGGTCGATACTCTCTTGGCAGATCTCCTTTCTTTCATCAGTGTGAAGTATCTGTTTATTACTAAATTGCCTGAGATCACATTTTGTCTGACATTAATGTTGCTTCACCATTTTTCTTTTGGTTGCTATATGCCTAGTGTATCTTTTTCCTTCCCTTTGTTTTCAACCTTTCTGAGTCATTTTTAGTGTGGTTTTGATGAATAGCAAAGCTGAAAATTTTAAAATAGAGTCTAAGAATCTCTTAATGAGTGAGTTTAATTTATTTACATTTATTATGACTACTGACAAAACTAGACTCATATTTCTCCCATCTTATTTTGTCTTTTTTTTTTTTTTTGCGGTATGCGGGCCTCTCACTGTTGTGGCCTCCCCCGTTGCGGAGCACAGGCTCCGGACGCGCAGGCTCAGCGGCCATGGCTCACGGGCCCAGCCGCTCCGCGGCATATGGGATCCTCCCAGACCGGGGCACGAACCCGTATCCCCTGCATCGGCAGGCGGACTCTCAACCACTTGCGCCACCAGGGAGGCCCTATTTTGTCTTTTTTATCTGCCATGTTGTATTATCTTTTATCTTTTTCTGCATAATTGGACTGATGGAATTTTCTGTATTCCATCATTTTTCCCATGCTTGGAAGTTACATATGCTAATTATATTTATTTGTATGAGTTTCTCTTGAATTCTTTAACACATTTAAATTTATGTTCTTCTAAGAAAGCCTGAAGTTAATCAGTATTCCATATCCTTTTTAACAAATAAGACCTTAGCACACTTTAGCTTCTCTCTGCATATCACTACTTTAATAAAAAATGGAAAACAAGTCTGTACTCCCTCTATGTGGCTATGAGTAGGAATATCTGTCTCTGTCATTGTTGAGTTCCTCTAGCCAACTTCTATTCCTCTTCAGAGTGCTCTCTCCTTATCCACACTGCCTGACTAGGAGCTTAAAGTTGACAAAACTACAGCTTTTTATGTTGAGCCCAGCTTACAGTTCCATCCTGGATGTCTTAATGCAAGCACACATGTTCAAAGAAAGAAGTACTAGATGGTGAAGGACTTCTGCAGAAAATTCACTAGGCCTAAAGAAATCATCGGAGCTCACTGAAAAGGCTCCTGGAACTGGGCAGATGATCCCTGCCTGGTAGTCCAATCTAAATGAGGCAATTCAATCAGTGCTGCCACCTATTGGGCTGTGCTAGTCACTTAAATGCATTAGAATCTGTTTCCTCACCTCTAAAATTCTGGCAGTTTCACTGAGTAACCAAAATGTTTTCTTAAAAATAAGTTTACAAAGGGCCCTCCACATATATTATCTTGTCTAATTTAATTTAAAGTAAAGTGCTATATGAAAGCTTTCTAAAATATAATGCTGGGGTTGTCCTCACCGTCAGTGAAGGATAAGTCAATCAGGGATATTTATGGGGCACTCTCTAAGCTGGCCCAGAGAGTGAACATAAATTGCATTTCAAATTACAATTCAAAAAAATTACTACACAACTATCTCATTTATCAGAATGCAAATTATCTTCTTTGTGTACTACCTATCGTCCTTTATAGGTCCTAGGAGTGTTCTGGTTAGTAAGAAACCTGACTGAGGATCAATAAATGATGGTAGGTCATTTCAGGACATACCATTTTACCACTTAAGTTCTTGAATCTCTTATATAAAAGGGAAATGATAAAAGCACTTATCGAATCTGAAATTCCTCATCTTTTAATTACCTACAACAAACCGTAAAGGTATTTTGATCTCCATTCTATAGTTGAAGAAACTGAGGCTCTAAGATACTAAATTACTTTCCCAAGGTCAAACAAATAGTAAGTGAAGGAACTGAACACAATACTTTCAGTGTAACATTAGCTTAAGCAACACATATTAGGAAGATAAATCTGCATCTCAAAGAGCAGAAACAAAATAAGTTCAAGCCTGGGTACCTATTATAAGTCATTTCAGCATAAATGTTTAGGGGCTTCTGTCTCACAAAGTATAAATGATTTGGGGGGAAAATCACTCATGCCATTATTCCCACACAGTACTTTGAGAAATAACTGTCAAGAAGTGACTAGCATAGAAGTTCAGCCATGTAATGGATTAAAAAGTTTTTCTGCCTTCTTGGAAGCAAATCCTCTTTGGAGACAACGTTCTCCCTAAAATGCCTAGTTACTAGATAACCATTCATGAAGTCCACGTGAATGGTGAATTCCATTCACCACTCCACGAATTCAGTTCACCTTCTCAAGAACATCATGACTAAACAACCTGGCCTGAAAATTCATGCAATGTGATTAGTCATGGTATAAAACCATTGCAATAAATAGTAACTTCTGAGGATACATATGGTTCCTTAACATATTAATTATTGAACTAAGGAGAGAGGCAGAGAAGCAAAGGAAAAGTACCAAATCACTGAAGAAACCCCTTTTCCACCAAGAAAGCATTACAGAAATGGAACTAAAGAAGAAAGTAGAAAAATTGAAGCCTCAAAGTACAATAGGGTCCTTATTTGCACTGACAGTGATTGATGCCAACTCTGGAAGTACAAACTGAGTTACCAATGTTTTATACTAAATGTTTGAGTCGCCAGAGAGAAATGGATAGGGAGAGGTGAAATTAGCACAGCCATTTTCAAGGAAATAGGAAGGGATCAAACCTCTAATGGTAATCATTTTATTTTATGCCAAAATAAAATATAGAGCTACGGAAAATTGTGCATTAGTTTTCAGTTCACATTAAACAGCTTAAGCAATATAACTCACTGCTTATCTTTCACGTTAAGTGCTTTTCTCCCCCTTCGTACTCATACTGTAACTTGTCAAGGCCATAACGTCAGAATCTTATTTTAAAGGCTAGAAAGGTTTTTTCAAATCCCAAAATTAAGACCAACTTTCCGAATATTGCAAGTCTGACACTGCAGAGAAGACTGTAAATTTCCATGAAACAAGTCTTATTTTAGTGAATGTCTTTAGCAGTTACAACACTGGAAAAGAAAAGACCAGGGATGAGACCACAGGGGAGGGTGGGCAGAAGGACTCAAGAGAGGGGAAATCTTGGAGGAGCTGAGAAGGATACAAGGCAGGGGAGGGGACTCAAGAGAGGACGGGAGTGAAGGGCAGAGAAACCCAAAGAGAAGGCTTGGCTAAATGGAAAGGAGGCAGAGGGACCCAAAAGGGCAGCGGTGAAAGAACAGGATTAGGAGAGGGGAGAGGAGAAAGGAGAGAGTACATCACTGGAGAGAACTAGTCTAAGAAATGAAAGAGGAATGGCATTCAAATGCAAAGTACAGCCTCAAGGCCTACTCACTTTTAGAAGAATCCTCCCTCAAAACCTTGGAGAAAAAGAGCAAAAAAAAAAAAAAAAAAAAAAAAAAACAAATGAAAAACTGGAAACTTCTGAAGCATACTAGTATTCATAAAAATCTTATACAAGCATGAAGTAATAGTAGTCATTTAAAGATTTCAAAAAATATCATTTTACAAGGAAAAATAGATCTGGCTAATATAACTTAATTCAAGTTTATTTTTTAAAATAAATCTCACTTTTCTCAGGGCTTTACTCCACAAAAAAACTAGTCATCAAGTATATTTTTCAAAGTATGCCTTTGAAAAATAAGCATAATTCTTATGTTTGTAATTTTTTGTGTGGTAAAATATAATGTAAAATTTACCATTTTAACCATTTTTAAGTGTACAATTCAGTGGCATTAAGTACATTCACAACATTGTTTAACCATCACCACTATCTATTCAATATTTACGAAACTTTTTCATCACCACAAACAGAAACTCTGTACCCATTGAACAATAACTTCCTATTGCCCACTCTCCCAGCCCCTCTATTTTACTTTCTGGTAACCTCTATTCACTTTCTGTGTCTATGAATTTGCCTATTTTAGGTACCTCTTTTAGTGGTATGATTTATATGAATATTTGTATACTTGAAACAACCTAAATGTCCAACAACAATAGTGGAATGGAGATATTTTTAAGTGGCATAGTTATATGACGGCTACTTTACATCAATAAAAGCAACTTTTTTGTGTTTTGTTAATTTAGGTTTTATTACTCCTAAATGACTTTCTGCTTTAAGCTTTATTCCTGGATTGTGCAATAAGTCTACCGGGAGAAACCTATGAAAACTGTACATACTAAATGGCAAGATAGCATTTTTGAATATTTCTGTGTTACTGAAATAATTGTGTAAAAAATAAAAATCACTTCACATTTTAGTATTTATGTGAGTTATATATATGCTATTTCAGTTTTTAAATTTTTTAAATTAATTTTTTAACTGGGGTATAGTTGATTTACCATGTTGTGTTAATCTCTGCTGTATAGCAAAGTGAATCAGACATACATATACATATATTCACTCTCTTCCAGACTCCATTCCCATACAAGTCATTACAGAGCACTGAATAGAGCTCCCTGTGCTACACAGTAGGTTCTTATTAGTTATCTTTATATATAGTAGTGTGTATATGTCAATCCCAATCTCCCAGTTTATCCCCCCTTAAATAACTAACTTTATCTACACTTATCAGTATAGACAAATCTCAAAAACAATGTTGACCCCCAAAAAGTTGCAGAAGAGTTAGTACAGTATACCATTTATGAAAATGTCAAAGGACATACAAAACAATATATTACAAATCATTTATGGCCATCTATGTTTGAGTGCACTTAAAAACACAGGAAAAATATTTAACAACTTCAGAAGAACAAATATCTCTGGGATTGGGAAGGAAATGAGATTGGGAAGGGTTACAAAGAGGTAGTGTTTTAGTTTTATGTTTAGTTTTAGTGTAATGTTTTAGTTCTTAAAAAACAATATCTAATGAAAATATGGCAAAAGGTTAACAATTGTTAAATCTTTGGTGGGTACATGGATGATGGTGTATAATAGTCTGTAATTTTCTGTCTGAAATATTTTATAATTTTAAAAAGAGGGGTTTAGTTAATGTTTTAGAATGACAGAAAATAAGACAACCTGTGTGCTTTGAAAAGGGGGAATGTGCTAATACAGACCAATTATAGCTTTTATTCTCCCAGTCAACTTAATTGCTTCCTTTATAAAAAATTTAAATTACAAATGAATACATACTCATATAATCTTTGGAAAAGATATTCAAAAAGAAAGCTAATCACCATGAGTGTTATTATGGCACTTGAATCTGCTTGAATATGCTATGAGTCATATATTTTTTAGAGTATATCCTTTTGAAAATGTCCATATTTATTAGTTAAAAAAATACATTCAACCTAACTCATATTGTGGTTGATGACTGCTACTCCAGCACAGAGAAACCTAGAGGGGCAAATCCATACATCCAAGGGGGCAAAAATTCACAGCTCAGGTCCAGATTCCTGGCCTTCCTGTTATGATGCCTCTTGAGGGCATGGAAGGGGATATATGTATAGCTAATCAGTTTTGGATACTCCAAATATTTATTAAGCCATCTATTCTGTTTCCCTTTTATTTAAAACCAAACCACGGAATTCCTGAGAAACTAGGGTCACAACTGTACCTCTAGGCCAAGTGCAAACACTCCGATTGCCAAGCAGAGCAAACTGGCGCCGCGCCAGCGTTTCTGCACTCCAAAGCGGGAAAAGCGGGGCACCGGGTCCGGCGACGTTCCCGTGAGTGGGAACGACGCGTAGCTCCGGCCGGTGCCTCGCGGGAGCCGCGTGACAGCCGTAGGGGTGCTCCCCCTGGGGCTCCGGATCCAGAAGGCTTGCCCACAGCAGAGGAAAAAAAGCGCGATCCCACCCTACCACCCTACACACAGTCAAAAAACCCACACAAAAACGCTGAGCCGGGACGGAACCACAACACGTGTCTCTGTCACAGCGCGGAAAGGGGGCGTGGGGAGCGCGTGTGGAGCCGCCACAAAACCTCCTCAAACCCCCAGGCCACCGAGCCTACCTTTCCGCCCACGCTGTTCCGGATCTGCTGGACAACTAGCGGTCCGATCTAGAATCCACCTGAAGGAAGAAAGTAACAGTGAGGGAGACCGTTGATTTCCTGAACAAACGAAAACCAGTGGTGCCGTTTACTCTGGTGGCGGCGAAGTAAAAGCGAAGGCAGTTGAAACTGCGGAGCGGCCAGAGAGGCGGACCCAGAACTTCTGCGGCCGAAAAGAGCCAGCCTGCGCAGTGGGCGCTTCTCCGCTGGAGCGATGCTGAGACCCAGGCTTAAAAGGGGTCGACCTAGTTAACTGGAAGGGGAGGCCGTTGACCCCAACTGGCACGCACCCGGAATGGTTACTTCTCGTGAGGTTTCAAAGGACACTCTTCTATGATTGGCCAGGAAAGTCAAGCGGGAACCCGGAGGTGGGGGGTGGCGGCGATCGGAAACAAAGTTGTTACCCAGGCAACAGAGGGACGCAGAGCTCTCCGCAGTGTATTTTTGGATCCTAGAGAGCCACCCAAAAACTGACCCAGGTGAGAAAACCCGAACCTTAGGAGGGAGAAAGAAGGGGTCGTCAGATGCCTTAGCTATCAGAGAAATTAGGGAGAACTCTAGATACTTACGGCTCTGAGAGATACCCACCAAAAGCCACAAGTTGCCGATAGAACAGACCCGTTCCCTAAATCCCCGTGCCCTAGACGCTCTAGAAGCAGGATTCAGCTTTAACAAAACTCGGTCTATCAGAATGTGAGTGAGATGGGGCAGTTTTACCAGACAAGAGATGGATGTGGATGGAATGTCAGAAGGCCAAAATGAACATGCAAAGCCTTCCCGACGTTTTTCTCTAGACACTTAATACACTTACGGTTGTAACGCTAATTTCAGAGTGAAAACTATTATTTCCTTGTAGGTAGATCTGGGTGCTCCAAGTTGAAATAGCCACTGTTATCTTCTGTTTTGCATGTACAGGCATGATTTATTTTGGACCAGGTTGCCTTGGTTGAGATATATTTTTTAGGGGGTATAACGGTGTTCAGACTGAAAAAAATGGCCTGTACTTTGTGGACAATGCCCTGTGTGTGGGAACGTGAATGCTGTGGGCTGAGAGTTCCAACCGCAGTTGGTCAGATCCATTGAGGAGTGAGAAGCAGTCAGACTGCACTTGGGGGGCTGGAGCGTGGTGTGCAAAAGCCTACTTGTCCCTACCAAACCTGCTACTCACCAAGGGCTGATTGGGAGAGTAAGTGTTATATGTCTTTGGACTGTACTCGTCAAAGATAAGGGACTGTGACAAAAAATAAAATCTGAGTGAGACAGAGTTTGAGCAGAGAGGTAGGGGTCGCCTCTCCTAAGAGCTTCTTGTTGTGACAGGGATTCAGAACAGAGACTATTTCCTGAAGAAATGAAGAAAACAGGCCTGTTGACTTGGGGAGAAAATTTCAGAGCCCTGAAGGAAAATGAGCTGTCTCAACTCCTTTTTAGATAGAGGTGGAGTACGGGAATGAGACAGAAACAAAAAAATTGTTGGCAAGTGTATTAAGTTTAGCTAAAACAAAGAATAATGGGTAGAGGAAATATTAAATCAAGAGGCTCATTTCTTGACATTTAGGTTTATGAAATATTCCAGGTACTTTCAAAAATCATCTTCCATTAAATATATTTTAAATTTGTAACAAAAACTCTTGTTAAGTCCCCATAGTTACTTATGACTTGGTACATTTGATAGCAGTGAAAGTTAGAGACCTAAAAAAGGAAATTATTCTTGGTATTGTAAAAACAAGTCAAAATGAATTAGTTTTAATAGGCAGGGAATCATTGATGTGTATAGCTGTCAAAAAATGTAAGAAAAAACCAACCAGTATATTATAATTTAACTCAGACATAGGCAAAAATGATGTTTACTTTTGTGTTTTCAGAAGAATTTTAATACAGGAATTGTTAAATAAGGTACTATATAAATAAAGTTGCAGAAGAAATGCCAATTTTATTTAAGAGAGTAAATGAGTTTTTAATACTTTGAAATCATTCAGCTATAAACAGTCAGTACTCTACATAGGGATATGTGTTTACCTATTAACCAAGTTCCCAAATGATACTATTTGGTGATTCTTTATTACCCTGATTTTATTTGCTATATAAACTTGAATTAATAAAATGTCATTTCTTTTTGAATAGTGTGTAATTCAGAATTTTCACTAATTTAACCTAGACTTCTCTCCAATTAGTTCAGGTCGAAGAGCCATTCCTGCTGAGACCCCAGCCCTCTCAACTAGAGTCTGACTTAATCTCGGGTTATTGATATTATTGTTTTGGTGCCGTGAGTCTGGAGTCATCCTGGTTGAGCTTGTTTAGTCCCTAAATGGCTCCAATGTTTTGGTAAAGAGCTGGTTCTGAAGCATCTGTCTCTTCAGCTCATTGTGGCTAGTACCGAAAGAGATCCCCCAATCACCTATGAAGACCCTAAGGATTCAAGTTGATGTGGGAAAAATTAAAAGCACTGTCTAGAAAACTCTGCCACAGGAACTGGCCTAGCAAAAGAGAGTGAGAGTAAAAAAAGGGTCTAGAAAATTTTCTTTCTAAACAACCAAATCTCAAATAAAAGATTTAGCAATATATTTTAAAAATGAAGTTCCTGCTTAAATTTGCCTTAAATTTATTCTTGGCCTATTTAAGTGGCAATGACAGATTCAAACAGGCAGTGTGGATCCAGAATATATTTTTTTAAATCACTACACTATACTATCTGGGTAGTCTAAGCAAAAGGAAGAATACATTCCAAAGTACAAAGGAAGGAGATTATAGGGTATGTTTAATTAGCAGTTCAGTTTTTAACAGAATGCAGATTACAGGTAGGAGAATAATAGGAGGGAAGGGTAGAAAATTAGGTTGGGGTTAAATCCTGAAGGACCTTGATTGTCAGGCTCAAGATGAACTTTAAATCAAATTTACAAATAAAAGATAGTCCTCCAGGGCTTCCCTGGTGGCGCAGTGGTTGAGAGTCTGCCTGCCGATGCAGGGGACACGGGTTCGTACCCCGGTGCGTGAAGATCCCACATGCCGCGGAGCGGCTGGGCCCGTGAGTCATGGCTGCTGAGCCTGCGCGTCCAGAGCCTGTGCTCCACAACGGGAGAGGCCACAACAGTGAGAGGCCCGTGGACCACAAAAAAAAAAAAAAAAAGATAGTCCTACAAATAAATAACACTGCATCATTCCTAAAAAGGCATCTTGCTTTAATTTTTCTGATGTTATCTATTTGTCAAAAGAACTTTAATATGTTTTTAATAGTTTAACAACTTATTCTTAATTTGTTAGACCTCTAAAAAAGCTAGTAGAATCTTCATTTCCATTGAATTTAGAATATAGTTTTCTAAAAATTCAGATCATTGTTTTTCTCTTTTGATACTTTGAAGTCTTTGATTAGTTACTTACAAAGTATTGCTGATTCTTTTGTTTGCAAAAGCAGTTCTAAGTGGGAAGTTTATAGGAATACAATCGCACTTTAAGAAACAGGAAACAACTTGAGTAAACAACCTGATCTTGCACCTAAAGCAATTAGAGAAAGAAGAATAAAAAAGCCCCAAAGTTAGCAGAAGGAAAGAAATCATAAAAATCAGATCAGAAATAAATGAAAAAGAAATGAAGGGAACAATAGCAAAGATCAATAAAACTAAAAGCTGGTTCTTTGAGAAGATAAACAAAATTGATAAACCACTAGCGAGACTCATCAAGAAAAAAAGGGAGAAGACTCAAATCAATAGAATTAGAAATGAAAAAGGAGAAGTAACAACTGACACTGCAGAAATACAAAAGATCATGAGAGATTGCTACAAGCAACTCTATGCCAATAAAATGGACAACCTGGAAGAAACGGACAAATTCTTAGAAATGCACAACCTGCCAAGACTGAATCAGGAAGAAATAGAAAATATGAACAGACCAATCACAAACACTGAAATTGAAACTCTGATTAAAAACCTTCCAACAAACAAAAGCCCAGGACCAGATGGCTTCAAAGGCGAATTCTATCAAACATTTAGAGAAGAGCTAACACCCATCCTTCTCAAACTCTTCCAAAATATAGCAGAGGGGGGAACACTCCCAAACTCATTCTACGAGGCCACCATCACCCTGATACCGAAACCAGACAAGGATGTCACAAAGAAAGAAAACTACAGGCCAATATCACTGATGAACATAGATGCAAAACTCCTCAACAAAATACTAGCAAACAGAATCCAACAGCACATTAAAAGGATCATACACCATGATCAAGTGGGGTTTATTCCAGGAATGCAAGGATTCTTCAATATACACAAATCAATCAACGTGATACACCATATTAACATATTGAAGGAGAAAAATCATATGATCATCTCAATAGATGCAGAGAAAGCTTTCGACAAAATTCAACACCCATTTATGATAAAAAGCCCTGCAGAAAGTAGGCATAGAGGGAACTTTCCTCAACATAATAAGGCCATATATGACAAACCCACAGCCAGCATCGTCCTCAATGGTGAAAAACTGAAAGCATTTCCACTAAGATCAGGAACAAGACAAGGTTGCCCACTCTCACCACTCTTATTCAACATAGTTTTGGAAGGTTTAGCCACAGCAATCATAGAAGAAAAGGGAATAAAATTAATCCAAATCAGAAATGAAGAAGTAAAGCTGTCACTGTTTGCAGATGACATGACACTATACACAGAGAATCCTAAAGATGCTACCAGAAAACTACTAGAGCTAATCAATGAATTTGGTAAAGTAGCAGGAAACAAAATTAATGCACAGAAGTCTCCGGCATTCCTGTACACTAATGATGAAAAATCTGAAAGTGAAATCAAGAAAACACTCCCATTTACCACTGCAACAAAAAGAATAAAATATCTAGGAATAAACCTACCTAAGGAGACAAAAGACCTCTATGCAGAAAATTATAAGACACTGATGAAAGAAGTTAAAGATGATACAAATAGATGGAGAGATATACCATGCTCCTGGATTGGAAGAATCAACATTGTGAAAATGACTCTACTACCCAAAGCAATCTACAGATTCAATGCAATCCCTATCAAACTACCACTGGCATTTTTCACAGAACTAGAACAAAAAATTTCACAATTTGTATGGAAACACAAAAGACCCCGAATAGCCAAAGCAATCTTGAGAACAAAAAACGGAGCTGGAGGAATCAGGAAAGAGAAAAGGACAAAGAAAAAAATTGAGGAGAGGCTATATCTTAGCTCCCTTTTGGGAAAGGTTCCCTGAAGCTTTCACATGATACTGCCATTTGCATTTCATTGGGTAAACTTAGTTACATGGCCATGCCTAGCTACAAGGGAGGCTGAGAAATGTAGTCATTATTCCAAGAGACCATGTGCCCACCTGAAGTGCAGGGATTCTGTTCTCCCTGACTTCAGACTATACTACAAAGCTACAGTAATCAAGGCAGTATGGTACTGGCACAAAAACAGAAAGATAGATAAATGGAACAGGATAGAAAGCCCAGAAATAAACCCACGCACATATGGTCACCTTATCTTTGATAAAGGAGGCAAGAATGTGCAGGGAAGAAAGGACAGCCTCTACAATAAGTGGTGCTCGGAAAACTGGACAGGGACATGTAAAAGTATGAGATTAGATCACTCCCTAACCACACACAAAAATAAGAACAAAATGGATTAAAAACCTAAATGTAAGGCCAGAAACTATCAAACTGTTAGAGGAAAACATTAGGCAGAACACTCTATGACATAAATCACAGCAAGATCCTTTTGGACCCACCTCCTAGAGGAATGGAAATATAAACAAAAATAAACAAATCGGACCTAATGAAACTTCAAAACTTTCGCACAGCAAAGGAAACCATAAACAAGACCAAAAGACAACCCTCAGAATGGGAGAAAATATTTGCAAATGAAGCAACTGACAAAGGATTACTCTCCAAAATTTATAAGCAGTTCATGCAAGTCAATAGCAAAAAAAAAAAAACCCAATCCAAAAATGGGCAGAAGACCTAAATAGACATTTCTCCAAAGAAGATATACAGACTGCCAACAAACAGATGAAAGAATGCTCAACATCATTAATCATTAGAGAAATGCAAATCAAAACTACAATGAGATATCATCTCACACCAGTCAGAATGGCCATCATTAAAAAATCTAGAACCAATAAATGCTGGAGAGGGTGTGGAGAAAAGGGAACACTTGCACTGCTGGTGGGAATGTGAATTGGTACAGCCACTATGGAGAACAGTATGGACGTTCCTTAAAAAAGTACAAATAGAACTACCATATGACCCAGCAATCCCACTACTGGGCATGTACCCTGAGAAAACCATAATTCAAAAAGAGACATGTACTAAAATGTTCATAGCAGCCCTATTTACAATAGCCCGGGGATGGAAACAACCTAAGTGTCCATCATCGGATGAATGGATAAAGAAGATGTGGCACATATATACAATGGAATATTACTCAGCCATAAAAAGAAATGAAATTGAGCTATTTGTAATGAGGTGGATGGACCTAGAGTCTGTCATACAGAGTGAAGTAAGTCAGAAAGAGAAAGACAAATACTGTATGCTGACACATATATATGGAATTTAAGAAAAAATGTCATCAAGAACATAGGGGTAAGACAGGAATAAAGACACAGACCTACTAGAGCATGGACTTGAGGATATGGGGAGGGGGAAGGGTAAGCTGTGACAAAGTGAAAGAGCGGCATGGACATATATACACTACCAAATGTAAGGTAGATAGCTAGTGGGAAACAGCCGCATAGCACAGGGAGATCAGCTCGGTGCTTTGTGACCGCCTGGAGGGGTGGGATAGGGAGGGTGGGAGGGAGACGCAAAAGGGAGGGGATATGGGAACATATGTATATGTATAACTGATTAAATTTGTAAAATAAAAAAAAAAAAAACAGTCATGTACCAAAATGTTCATTGCAGCTCTATTTACAGTAGCCCTGAGATGGAAACAACCTAAGTGTCCATCATCTGATGAATGGATAAAGAAGATGTGGCACATATATACAATGGAATATTACTCAGCCATAAAAAGAAATTAAATTGAGCTATTTGTAATGAGGTGGATAGACCTAGAGTCTGTCATACAGAGTGAAGTAAGTCAGAAAGAGAAAGACAAATACTGTATGCTGACACATATATATGGAATTTAAGAAAAAAAAATGTCATGAAGACCCTAGGGGTAAAACAGGAATAAAGGCACAAAATTACTTGAGAATGGACCTGAGGATATGGGGAGGGAGAAGGGTAAGCTGTTGCAAAGCAAGAGAGAGGCATGGACATATATACACTACCAAACGTAAGGTAGATAGCTAGTGGGAAGCAGCCGCATGTCACAGGGAGATCAGCTTGGTGCTTTGTGACTGACTGGAGGGGTGGGATAGGGAGGGTGGGAGGGAGGTAGATGCAAGAGGGATGGGATATGGGAACAGATGTATATGTATAGCTGATTCACTTTTTTTATAAAGCAGAAACTAATAAAAAAATAAAAATAAAAAAATGTTTCAATAAACTTTTTGCTTTTAATGTTAAGTAAATATTTAATGAACACATAATCATCTAGGACTTTAAAAATATAAACAGAAGCCTCTTTGTTTAATTTAATGTGTCAATTATTCATTTCCATAGCAGACTACCAGACCATACTGTGAGAGAAGATTGTTTTAATCGGCTCTTATTTCACCTTTTCCAATTTAATGAGTTTTCAATGTAATGAGTTTTATCACTAAGTTATTCGACATCATTATTAGTTTAAATGATGTAGTCCAGAGTCACAGAGCTAGGAAGTAAATGATAGATACAAATCTAAGCAACATGACTCCAGAGCCCTTACTCTTAACCACTATGATATACTTGCCTCTGTGCTAGATCTATAGGGCATTTTAACATTTGTTTCATACCCTTGACATCTCCTATAAGCATTCAGATCAGTTTTCCTTTGAAAAAGCAATGTCAAAATAATGGTAAAATATAATAGTAAAACAAAAGATTTGTGGGGGCTTCCCTGGTGGTGCAGTGGTTGAGAGTCTGCCTGCCGATTCAGGGGACACGGGTTCGAGCCCTGGTCTGGGAGGATCCCACATGCCGCGGAGCGGCTGGGCCCGTGAGCCACAACTACTGAGCCTGCGCATCTGGAGCCTGTTTTCCGCAACAAGAGAGCCCGGGATAGGGAGAGGCCCGCGCACCGCGATGAAGAGTGGCCCCCGCTTGCTGCAACTAGAGAAAGCCCTCGCACAGAAACGAAGACCCAACGCAGCCAAAAATAAATAAATAAATAAATAAAATTTTTAAAAAAGATTTGTAAAACGCCATTTACATGCAGATTGACTTTGACAGGTGATTGTACCAGCACACTTTTGAGAATTCCTTTGTATTACTGTTCTAGGCACAACACAAATTTTTAGTGGATCATTTAATAAAAGCACTAAAGAAAAGCTTCCTGTGAATTAATTTTATAAAATAATATTCAAAAAATATCAGCAGAAGTGTAGAAAAGATTCCTATTATATTTATGCCCAAATCACTAACAATAGGCCTAATTCTACAGTCTTTATTCAGGTTATTCATTAAAGCCTGACACTCCCAAGACTTTTAAAGATCCTGAATTCCTACTCCAAATATAACGGTAGAGATTATTTAAAAGACTGATGTCTGGTTGGTAGGATTACAAGTAGTTGTGATTCTCTTATTTCTACTTTTAATGTATTATTTCCTAAAACTTCCACAACAGACATATATAGTATCACTATTATAATCAGAAAAAAACAATTTATTTTGTGTGAACTTTCACTAAAGTTAATGAGCCAACCCACTAGAGGTCTCAAACAGCAATATAATGCAAGGCGTCATCAAGGGTTGATTAAAATTTTAAATAAAGCAGAAGATACCGGCCTGCCTGAGGCAAAAGTGTGAAATGAGTAAAGTTCCTTGAGACATTTCCCCCAACAAACATCCTTTTTAGTTCACTAAATAGGAATATACAAGCTAGACAGCATATATTAGACAGATAATAAGGTAGTCTACAAAAGTATGTTTCCAAATAATAATGTACATTCTACATGACATTGACATACCCTTTCTCTCGGGGTAGAGTTTAAGGATGTGCATTTTTAACTAACTCCCCAAGTGACTCTTAAACACACTAAAATCTGAGAACCACTGTGTAGGTGCTCAAGAAATGCTTGTTAGATTGAGCACGAAGTTTTAATAAAGCAAGCTGTATACTTGCGTTTACTTGCTGCCCCAGGTCTGTGAGTCAGCAAAATACATATATTTGAAGGAGTTTACAAGGATTTTCAAGGAGGAATAAGAGATAATGGAGTGACCCAGGGAAAGAAGGGAGATGTGACAATTTAGAAAAATCTTCATGTCTTAAATAAAATAGAAGACTAAAATACCTCTCTCTGATTATCTTCTTCCTCAGAATATGGAATCTGAAAATACGGAATCCGAAAATATGGAAATTGAAACCATTTCCTCAGTTTCAGCTCTGCAGGCTCTCTCTAAGCTGCTTTATCCAGAAGAGGATGACTTTGAGTCCGGACAGGTAGTTGTGTACTTACAGATGAATGTGTTCTGATCACACTAAGTTGTGAAACTGTATTTGAACAACTTGTTCCAACCTTGCTGTGGGAGCAGGGCTCTGTTATCTAATACATTCACAGGAGGTTGCAGGACTGATTATGCATGAGAGTATAACCTCTAGTACGTTTCTAGCAAACATAATTATATTTTTTCTAAACTACCTGAACACTGAATAGGAAAATAGTTCTGTAACTATGGCAGCAATAGCCACATTTCAAAATGTTTGTCATTTATATTTATGGCCAAAGAATGCTTGACAACCATTACAAAGAGTGATAGCTAGGATTTTTAAGTCGAGACAATATCTCTATAAAACAAATAATTTTAATTAGACAGTATTAATTAGGCCCCCCAAACCCTTAATTTTTAAAAATTTGTCTACACATGAAAGCAGAACAGAAAATATTTTGAGCCAAATAAGGGGACAAACTAGCTTCAGCCTATTCAAATTGGCTTCCGGCTACATGCTCAGATAGAGCTGTGGAATCTAATTAGTTGAGTAGCATTTGGGGTCAGGACAGGGAACCTCAGGGAGGCTTGCAGCAGCAAGATGGGCTTCATTTTGGGTAGGAGAGTTGCATTAATTGACCTTTGGCCATTCCACAGTCACTACCAGTATGGTCAGAATACTCAAAATACTTCCATGTAACCCTCTGCTCTCCATTCTCCTCCTCCTTAGATATTAGCAAACCTTGGCTATCAGACTGCCTATGTGAAGGCAAACAAAATTTGCGGCAGAAGTTTCATTCTATAGGTGCTTCCCTGGTGGTGCAGTGGTTAGGAATCTGCCTGTCAATGCAGGGGACCGGGGTTTGAGCCCTGGTCCGGGAAGATTCCATTAGAGCAAATAATCCCACGTGCCACAACTACTGAGCCTGCGCTCTAGAGCCTGTGCTCTGCAACAAGAAAAGCCACCACAGTGAGAAGCCCGTGCACCGCAACGAAGTGTAGCCCCCGCTCCCTGCAGCTAGAGAAAGCCCTCGCACAGCAATGAAGACCCAAGGCAGCCAAAAATAAATAAATAAAATAAATAAATTTATAAAAAATAGTCTCGTACTATAGCAGAATATATCAATTTGCTTTAAACTATTTTAATGTTCTTTGTTATCATGACCAGTTTACCATGAATAAACCATCTCCCATGAACATACATATCAATTTTCTGCTCCCCAAATTCTTTTCTGCCATAGTGCGGAAAAACAAGTAGTATAATCTAAATAGGCAGCCAATCCAGTGTCAACCAGATTGACACTGGATTGAGCTTCCACCCTCCAGGAAGAAGTTACATGGAACAGGGCAGAATCAAATAAGACATGCAATGGAAATAAAATATGTGGAGGATGGGAACTGAGTCAGCTTGGAGCCAGGATTAGGAACCAAGAAGTTTTAGTCAGGGAGAATTCTTAGTAGAGGCCAAAGAAGGAAAGAAAAAGCAGGCCATTCGTAACAGCATTGACTATATACAACAAATAGGACACAGAAGAAAAAGTTAAGTGCAATATATCAATAAGTTTGGGAAGGCAAACTCGTTTTTGCTACCTTAGCTGAAATTGAATGATAAATCCTGGGAAAGGTAAAGTTATGTCATATAGAAAAAGTATAGAAAAGGTCAAGTTATGTCATATAGAGAAACAGCGATCTGGAATAAAGGAAAGTGGAACTTGTAACTAGAACAGATTCGGAGATAAGAATTTCCCCTGGTTACAAAGCCTGTTTCCTTTGGCATTTATGTATGGAGATGTTTATTTGCATCTAAAGGTGTTTCCAGGGGAAAGATGAGTGCTTATGAGAATAGAGAGACTAGAATCATTTTACCAAATTGTACAATATATAGAGGAAAATTACTATAATAATGTATGTTTCTGTATATCTGGGTTATAAGCAATTTTGAGATAATTGGTCATTCAGACACCACAGTACAGATATCATTAGAGGATATAGAATTGGGGTATCAGAGCAGTGGGAGAAAAATTAATGTTTCTAATGAACTATTAAATTTTCTAGGAGAGAAACGGCTTTTCATTTTTTGTTTTACTTCAGTTTAGAAGAGGTGTTATTGTTAGAACATCCTTGCCAAGATGTTAGTGATCCTCAACAAGCACCATTAGTTGAAACCCCAGCAAGCACAGCGTGTTCAGCAGGGGTCCACGGTAACTCATCAACTCATCAGCTTGCATTGTTTTCAACAGATCTCCAGAGCCAAACAATCTGCAGTGGGTCCGTCCTACCCACACACCATTTACAGAAGTGATCTGAGATATTTACAGTAATTACCAGGGGAAAATGTAGACACCTAACAGATTACATGAAGTTGCTATTAGTTTCCATTATAGGTTTTTTTTTTTTTTTTTTTAAATAAGATGGCTGGAGAGGATCTTATTGAAAGTGAATACTCAGAAAATCAATAATTTTTTTTCTCTTGTTTCTGGCTTTTCATTTTTTACCATGTATTAATCTTGGGAACTGTAGAACGATTACAAGAGCGATGTGTTTTTGAAAATACACTCACTGAAAACAGCATTTAGAACTGTTGCATACACATTGGTTTATTTACACTATCCCCACCAAGAATTGTTAAGAATATAGGAGATTGGGAAGAGAGCATGTCTGTTGTCTCACGAGGGGATCTTAAGACCTTGGGAAATAAGGTTTACCACTCTGCACAGACAATGTAACAAGGATGTTCTAACTCTCTTACATATTGCAAAGTGGCATGAATTGCAATGATAAATTGCTCAGATAATTGGATGTAGATTCATGGTAGAGGCTGAAATGATATTCTTAAAGAAACAATTGCCAGATGGTTTTTAATGTTTTTATTATCCTGATCCATCTTTTCACTTGAAAATTTTATTTTTAATCATTTATTTTCATTAAGTTAATAAACTGAAACTCCTCCTCTGTTCTGATATACTGATCCAATCATCACTGTCCATGGAGAGCATACCAATTTTTGTCAGGAATGTTCAAGTTTTTATTCCTATGGATTTTAATTTGCTGAGGAAGGAAGCACTCAACAGAACAAGAGGCCCTCAGTTTCCAAAAAATGCTTTACCCTGATTGACTATTAGTATTATTAATATTCTGGTGATTAATAACTTAAGAAACGCACTGCAAGTTTATATGACTTTAGTGATTTAAAAGAAAAAAAATGTACGGAATATTGTCTTGGGATTTTCACATAAAAATGCCTGTAACAGGGCTTCCCTGGTGGCGCAGTGGTTGAGAGTCCGCCTGCCGATGCAGGGGACGCGGGTTCGTGCCCCGGTCTGGGAGGATCCCACGTGCCGCGGAGTGGCTGGGCCCGTGAGCCATGGCCGCTGGGCCTGCACGTCCGGAGCCTGTGCTCCGCAACGGGAGAGGCCACCACAGTGAGAGGCCCGCGTACTGCAAAAAAAAAAAAAAAAAAAAAAAAAAATGCCTGCAACACCTTAACAGCAGACATAGCACTTTTGAAGCACCTTTTGGAAAGCAATAGTTACTGTCTCAGAAACCTTTGAGATGTTACAGATTAATTTCTAATTTATAGCTGTTGGAATAATTTAGCATAAAAAAGACACAGATGAGCTTTTGCACCAGCTTTCAAGGACAGACCCTATTCCTCTTGCCCAAACAGGACATTATAACTTGTGTATCTGTCTGAAGACTTGGGAGATAAGGGCAGGGGCCTGGAAAAGGAGAGTTGGAGGTGCTAGTTTGCCAGGACCACGTGATAAGAAGTTTTGACTGCCAGCAATGGAGTGAATTGGAGCTGCAGAGTCTGACATCAGCAAGAACAATTAGTAAAAAAAAAAAAAAAAAAAAAATTGGGATTTTCTTGAAGTAGCGAAGAACTCCTGACAGGGACCAATAAGGTGGTAGCTGCTATACTGATGGTGTAATGTGTGTTATATTTAGCTGAAAAAAGAAAACTGTTCTTCTACTCGTGAGACAGGGGCAGTATGTCTGCTGTCCCTGTCTCATACAAGGGGTATGTCTGCTCATACAGAAGATGGCAAAATAAACCTGAACTTGCATGAAGACTGAAGTGCTTCAGCATGTATTTGACACTATTAATTTGGGGTTGCTGTTTAAATCCACTAGTTCAGTGTCATGAGGTGACGGGACGAAGAAGTATTTCATATCCACAGTGGAAAGAAGTAAAAGCTATTATAAGCCTTTTTTTTTTTTTTTTTTTTTTTTTTTGCGGTATGCGGGCCTCTCACGGTTGTGGCCTCTCCCGTCGCAGAGCACAGGCTCCGGACGCGCAGGCTCAGCGAACATGGCTCACAGGCCTACCCACTCCGCGGCATGTGGGATCTTCCCGGACCGGGGCACGAACCCGTGTCACCTGCATTGGCAGGCAGACTCTCAACCACTGCGCCACCAGGGAAGCCCTATCAAGGCTTTTGAATGAGTTGTTTGATGTCTAAATACTTAGACTCTATTTAGTGGTTTGTTTTTATTTCTATAAAACTTTCCCATACTTCTGTCCCCCATCTAACTATGACCAGACAACTGCCAAAACCCAAAGGGGTCGATGCTCTTATTCTAACACTTGATTCTAACCTTCAAACAGTTGAATGTGGCTCATTCCCCTAGCCCCAAGAATACATGATTCACTGGGCTGGAGCTTGGGATTTACTCTGATCAAAGATCAATTCTACCTTGGGATCTATTAAACCACATACATTTTTTTTGGAATATAATTGCTTTACAATGGTGTGTTAGCTTCTGCTTTATAACCAAGTGAATCAGTTATACATATACATATGTTCCCATATCTCTTCCCTCTTGCATCTCCCTCCCTCCCACCCTCCCTATCCTACCACTCCAGGTGGTCACAAAGCTCCGAGCTGATCTCCCTGTGCTATGGAGCTGCTTCCCATTAGCTATTTACCTTACGTTTGGTAGTGTATATATGTCCATGCCTCTCTCTCTCTTTGTCATAGCTTACCCTTCCCCCTCCCCATATCGTCAAGTCCATTGTCAGGTAGGTCTGTGTCATTAGTACTGTTTAAAACCTAGGTTCTTCATAACATTTTTTTTCTTAAATTCCATATATATGTGTTAGCATACGGTATTTGTCTTTCTCTTTCTGACTTACTTCACTCTGTATGACAGACTCTAGGTCTATCCACCTCATTACAAATAGCTCAATTTCGTTTCTTTTTATGGCTGAGGAATATTCCATTGTATATAGGTGCCACATCTTCTTTATCCATTCATCAGATGATGGACACTTAGGTTGTTTCCATCTCCAAGCTCTTGTAAATAGAGCTGCAATGAACATTTTGGTACATGTCTCTTTTTGAATTATGGTTTTCTCAGGGTATATGCCCAGTAGTGGGATTACTGGGTCATATGGTAGTTCTATTTGTAGTTTTTTAAGGAACGTCCATACTGTTCTCCATAGTGGCTGTACCAATTCACATTCCCACCAGCAGTGCAAGAGTGTTCCCTTTTCTCCACACCCTCTCCAGCATTTATTGTTTCTAGATTTTTTAATGATGGACATTCTGACTGGTGTGAGATGATATCTCATTGTAGTTTTGATTTGCATTTCTCTAATGATTAATGATGCTGAGCATTCTTTCATCTGTTTGTTGGCAGTCTGTATATCTTCTTTGGAGAAATGTCTATTTAGGTCTTCTGCCCATTTTTGGATTGGATTGTTTGTTTTTTTGTTATTGAGCTGCATGAGCTGCTTGTAAATTTTGGAGATGAATCCTTTGTCAGTTGCTTCATTTACAAATATTTTCTCCCATTCTGAGGGTTATCTTTTTGTCTTGTTTATGGTTTCCTTTGCTGTGCAAAAGCTTTTAAGTTTCATTAGGTCCCATGTGTTTATTTTGGTTTTTATTTCCATTTCTCTAGGAGGTGGGTCCAAATGGATCTTGCTGTGATTTATGTCATAGAGTGTTCTGCCTATGTTTTCCTCTAAGAGTTTGATAGTGTCTGGCCGTATATCTAGGTCTTTGATCCATTTTGAGCTTATTTTTGTGTATGGTGTTAGGGAGTGATCTAATCTCATACTTTTACATGTCCCTGTCCACTTTTCCCAGCACCACTTATTGAAGAGACTGTCCTTTCTCCACTGTACATTCCTGCCTCCTTTATCAAAGATAAGGTGACCTTATGTGTGTGGGTTTATCTCTGGGCTTTCTATCCTGTTTCATTTATCTATCTTTCTGTTTTTGTGCCAGTACCATACTGCCTTGATTACTGTAGCTTTGTAGTATACTCTGAAGTCAGGGAGCCTGATTCCTCCAGCTCCATTTTTCGTTCTCAAGATTTCTTTGGCTATTCGGGGTCTTTTGTGTTTCCATACAAATTGTGAAATTTTTTGTTCTAGTTCTGTGAAAAATGCCAGTGGTAGTTTGATAGGGATTGCCTTGAATCTGTAGATTGCTTTGCGTAGTAGAGACATTTTCACAGTATTGATTCTTCCAATCCAAGAACATGGTATATCTCTCCATCTATTTCCATCATCTTTAATTTCTTTCATCAGTGTCTTATAATTTTCTGCATACAGGTCTTTTGTCTCCTTAGGTAGGTTTATTCCTAGATATTTTATTCTTTTTGTTGCAATGGTAAATGGGAGTGTTTTCTTGATTTCACTTTCAGATTTTTCATCATTAGTGTACAGGAATGCTGGAGACTTCTCTGCATTAATTTTGTATCCTGCTACTTTACCAAATTCATTGATTAGCTCTAGTAGTTTTCTGGTAGCATCTTTAGGATTCTCTATGTATAGTGTCATATCATCTGCAAACAGTGACAGCTTTAATTCTTCATTTCTGATTTGGATTCCTTTTATTTCCTTTTCATCTCTGATTGTTGTGTCTAAAACTTCCAAAACTATGTTGAGTAAGAGTGGTGAGAGTGGGCAACCTTGTCTTGTTCCTGATCTTAGTGGAAATGGTTTCAGTTTTTCACCACTGAAGACGATGTTGGCTGTGGGTTTGTCATATATGGCCTTTATTATGTTGAGGAAAGTTCCCTCTATGCCTACTTTCTGCAGGGCTTTTATCATAAAGGGTGTTGAATTTTGTCGAAAGCTTTCTCTGCATCTATTGAGATGGTCGTATGGTTTTTCTCCTTCGATTTGTTAATAGGGTGTATCACGTTGATTGATTTGCGTATATTGAAGAATCCTTGCATTCCTGGAATAAACCCCACTTGATCATGGTGTATGATCCTTTTTATGTGCTGTTAGATTCTGTTTGCTAGTATTTTGTTGAGGATTTTTGCATCTATGTTCATCAGTGATATTGGCCTGTAGTTTTCTTTCTTTGTGACATTCTTGTCTGGTTTTGGTATCAGGGTGATGGTGGCCTCATAGAATGAGTTTGGGAATGTTCCTCCCTCTGCTATATTTTGGAAGTGTTTGAGAAGGATAGGTGTTAGCTCTTCTCTAAATGTTTGATAGAATTCACCTGAGAAGCCATCTGGTCCTGGGCTTTTGTTTGTTGGAAGATTTTAAATCACAGTTTCAATTTCAGTGCTTGTGATTGGTCTGAGGTCTTCTGCCAGCGTTCAGTAGGTGTTCTGTAGGAGTTGTTCCACGTGTAGATGTATTTCTGGTTTATCTGTGGAGAGTAAGTTGACCTCCGTGTCTTACTCTTCCGCCATCTTCCCCAGAAGTCTGAAACCAAATACTTTTTGAAAGGACAATGAAAACACTTTCAAAATAATACTTGATATGTGTCTCTTGGTTATATAACAGCAATGGATAATTAAACTGGGAAGCTTAATTAAACTGTAGATGGAAAGCTTATCAAATTTAAAGGATCACTGGTCATGTAATTTATACAAGTAGTAATTACAGAATGTTGGACATTTTTTCCTCTCCTCCAGTCAAATAGTTCATCTGCAATGGGAGCCATGGGTTCTGGGAAATTTGGACCTCCAAAAAGGGAAGCACTTAAATGTAAGTTATTTAATAAAGCATATAGATCAATATAATCAGTATAATCTTTTCTTTGGGAGCAAAATTATAGGGAGAGTAATACTAACTAACACTAGCACTTATCAAAGATGAACTGAAATAATTGTGGGAATGATGAACAACTATTTACATATAAAGATGTTGTTTTTACTCTAGTGTTGCAGGTAAGTTGTTTTTCTAGTAATGGAAATTAATTTGCCTTTAGTTATTCACATTTTTTGGCATATTTTCTGAGATGGAATACGAAGAAAGTCACATGTGGTTAGGTGACTTTTTTATTATTTAGGGTCTAGTTACCACGACATTTAACTTCTTCACATTCTATGCTGCTATATTCTGGTAATTTCCCAGAATTCATTAATTCATTCAATAAATATTTGTTGAGAGCTAATTATGTACCAGGTAGTATGATCATCTCTGAGACTACAGTGGAGATCAAAATAGAAAGGGTCCCTGCCCCCATTGAGCTAATAGTCCTTTGGAGAACACAATGAAACAAATAACTACACAATTATATCTTATATTGAAAAGCTTATAAATTAAAGCCCATGGGGTGACTTATAAAATCACGGGTCCAGTAAACTAGAATAAATATTTTTGGGTGTTTTCCCAGCATTTTGGGCTATACATTTTCACAGAGTTGAACATTTTACAGGTCTTTAAAAATATAGAAATCTGTAATTCTGTTGGTCGTGATCACAGTTACCAAAGGGTGGACAGGGAGAGGAAATGAAGTACTCTCATCAATTTAGGTAATTGTAAAAGATTTTGTCTGGAAAAATGTTTAAAATAATGACTGAAATGAGGTCTGAGTGGACAATTTTTAAATTTCAGTTATTCTACATACTCAAGAGTCTATTTGCCTTATTCATGAGATATTCACTTCACAGAAGACTAGTTCAAATTTGGATGTATTACTGTGCTGCCTGTATTTCTGATAATGTAAGTCTAATAACCTCTAAATTCTAAGAACAATGAGTCATATGTAAAACATTATATATAAATCTGTAATTATGCTTTACAAAGCCCATGCTAGATGGAAGCAGATCATTTCAAATGAACTCGCAGAATTGAAAACCTGACAATCAGGTGCATCTCTGGGAATGCTTAACGGTAATCAAAATAATGTTCTGCACCTAATGTGGGTCTCCATTTGTTGCCACAACAGTTGGAAAAAATGCAAGCTGGTATTTAGCATGCCTATTTACTTTCTCTTTTTTTAAAAAAACATCTTTATTGGAGTATAATTGCTTTACAATGTTGTGTCAGTTTCTGCTGTATAACAAAGTGAATCAGCTATACATATACATATATCCCCATATCCCCTCCCTCAGCATCTCCCTCCCACCCTCCCTATCCCACCCCTCTAGGTGGTCACAAAGCACCAAGCTGATCTCCCTGGGCTATGCGGCTGCTTCCCACTAGCTATCTATTTTATATTTGATAGTGTATATATGTCAATGCCACTCTCTCACTTCATCCCAACTTACCCTTCCCCCTCCCTGTGTCCTCAAGTCCATTCTCTATGTCTGCATGTTTATTCCTGTCCTGTCCCTAGGTTCTTCAGAATCCCTTTTTTTTTTAGATTCCATATATATGTGTTAGTATATGGTATTTGTTTTTCTCTTTCTGACTTACTTCACTCTGTATGACAGACTCTAGGTCCATCCACCTCACCACCTCTAATTTAATTTCTTTTTATGGCTGAGTAATATTCCATTGTATATATGTGCCACATCTTCCTTATCCATTCATCTGTCGATGCACATTTAGGTTGCTTCCATGCCCTGGCTATTGTAAATAGAGCTGCAATGAACATTGTGGCACATGGCTCTTTTTGAATTATTTTTTTCCCAGGGTATATGCCCAGTAGTGGGATTGCTGGGTCATATGGCAGTTGTATTTTTAGTTTTTTAAAGAACCTCCATACCCTTCTCCATAGTGGCTGTATCAATTTACATTCCCACCAACAGTGCAAGACGGTTCCCTTTTCTCCACACCCTCTCCAGCATTTATTGTTTGTAGATTTTTTGATGATGGCCATTCTGACTGGTGTGAGTGACACCTCATTGTAGTTTAGATTTGCATTTCTCTAATGATTAGAGATGTTGAGCATTCTTTCATGTGTTCGTTGGCAATCTGTATATCTTCTTTGGAGAACTGTCTATTTAGGTCTTCTGCCCATTTTTGGATTGGGTTGTTTGTTTTTTGATATTGAGCTGCATGAGCTGCTTGTAAATTTCAGAGACTGGTCCTTTGTCAGTTGCTTCATTTGCAAGTATTTTCTGCCATTCTGACAGTTGTCTTTTTGTCTTGTTTATGGTTTCCTTTGCTGTGCAAAAGCTTTTAAGTTTCATTAGGTCCCATTTGTTTATTTTTGTTTTCATTTCCATTTCTCTAGGAGGTGGGTCAAAAAGGATCTTGCTGTGGTTTATGTCATAGAGTGTTCTGCCTATATTTTCCTCTAAGTTTTATAGTGTCCGGCCTTACATTTAGGTCTTTAATCCATTTTGAGTTTATTTTTGTGTATGGTGTTAGGGAGTGTTCTAATTCCATTCTTTTACATGTGCCTGTCCAGTTTTCCCAGCACCACTTATTGAAAGGCTGTCTTTTCTGCACTGTATATTCTTGCCTCTTTTATCAAGATAAAGTGCCCATATGTGCGTGGGTTTATCTCTGGGCTTTCTATGCTGTTCCATTGATCTATATTTCTTTGTGCCAGTACCATACTGATTTTGTGCTTTGTTTTTGTGCCAGTACCATACTGTCTTGATTACTGTAGCTTTGTAGTATAGTCTAAAGTCAGGGAGCCTCATTCCTCCAGGTCCGTTTTTCTTTTTCAAGATTGCTTTGGCTATTCGGGGTCTTTTGTGTTTCCATACAAATTGTGAAAGTTTTTGTTCTAGTACTGTGAAAAATGCCAATGGTAGTTTGATAGGGATTGCACTGAATCTGTAGATTGCTTTTGGTAGTACAGTCATTTTCACAATGTTGAATCTTCCAATCCAAGTATATGGTATATCTCTCCATCTGTTTCTATCATCTTTAATTTCTTTCATCAGTGTCTTATAGTTTTCTGCATATAGGAATTTTGTGTCCTTAGGTAGGTTTATTCCTAGGTATTTTATTCTTCTGGTTGCAATGGTAAATGGGAGTGTTTCCTTAATTTCTCTTTTAGATTTTTCATCATTAGTGTATAGGAATGCAAGAGATTTCTGTGCATTAACTCTGTATCCTGCTACTTTACCAGATTCATTGATTAGCTCTAGTAGTTTTCTGGAAGCAGCTTTAGGATTCTCTATGTGTAGTATCATGTCATCTGCAAACAGTGACAGTTTTATCTCTTCTTTTCCAATTTGATTCCTTTTATTTCTGTTTCTTCTCTGATTGCTGTGGCTAAAACTTCCAAAACTCGGACTTCCGGGTAAGATGGCGGAAGAGTAAGACGCGGAGATCACCGTCCTCCCCACGGATACACCAGAAATACAGCTACACGTGGAACAACTCCTACAGAACACCTACTGAACGCTGGCAGAAGACCCCAGACCTCCAAAAAGGCAAGAAACTCCCCACATACCTGGGTAGGGTGGAGCGGAGAGATTCCCGCACGGAGGGTCAGTGCAGGGCGGCGCTCACCAGCCCGAGAGGCTTGTCTGCTCGCCCCGGCGGTGCTGGAAGCTGAGGCTCGGGCTTCGGTCGGAGCGCAGGGAGAGGACTGGGGCTGGCGGCGAGAACTCAGCCAGGAGGGGGCTAGTGAGCCACGGCTAGCCGGCAGGGAGTCCGGGAAAACTCTGGAGCTGCCGAAGAGGCAGGAGACTTTTTCTTCCCTCTTGCTTTCCTGGTGCGTGAGGAGAGGGGATTAGGAGCGCTGCTTAAAGGGGCTCCACAGACGGGCGCGAGTCACGACTGAAAGCGCGGAGCCCAGTGACGGGCGTGGGACGCTGGGGCTGCTGCTGCCGCCGCCAAGAAGCCTGTGCGCGAGCGCAGGTCACTGTCCACACCGCCCTTCCGGGAGCCTGTGCAGCCCGCCACTGCCCGGGTCCCGGGATCCAGGGGTGGCTTCCCTGGGGGAGTGCACGGTGCACCTCGGGCTGGTGCAACGTCACGCTGACCTCTGCCGCTGCAGGCTCACCCCGCACTCCGTGCCCCTCCCTCCCGCCCGGCCTGAGTGAGCCAGAGTCCCCGAAGAGGCTGCTCCTTTAACCCTGTCCTGTCTGAGCGAAGAACAGACGCCCTCCGGCGACCTACATGCAGAGGCGGGGCCAAATCCAAAGCTGAGACCCAGGAGCTGTGAGAACAGAGAGGAGAAAGGGAAACCTCTCCCAGCAGCCTCAGAAGCAGCACATTAAAGCTCCACAATCAACTTGATGTACCCTGCATCTGTGGAATACGTGAATGGACAACAAATCATCCCAAATTGAGGAGCCAGGAGTCAGTGCTGTGCCTCTGAGGTGGGAGAGCCAACGTCAGGACACTGGTCCACAAGAGACCTCCCAGCTCCACATAATATCAAACGGCAAAAATCTTCCAGAGATCTCCATCTCAACACCAGCACCCACCTTCACTCAACGACCAGCAAGCTACAGTGCTGGACACCCTATGCCAAACAACTAGCAAGACAGGAACACAACACCACCCATTAGCAGAGAGGCTGCCTAAAATCATAATAAGTCCACAGACACGCCAAAACACACCACCAGACGTGTACCTGCCCACCAGAAAGACAAGATCGAGCCTCATCCACCAGAACACAGGCACTAGTCCCCTCCACCAGGAAGCCTACACAACCCACTAAACCAACCTTAGCCACTGGGGACAGACACCAAAAACAACAGGAACTATGAACCTGCAGCCTGCAAAAAGGAGACCCCAAACACAGTAACATAAGCAAAATGAGAAGACAGAAAAACACACAGCAGGAGAAGGAGCAAGATAAAAACCCACCAGACCTAACAAATGAAGAGGTAATAGGCAGTCTACCTGAAAAAGAATTCAGAATAATGATGGTAAAGATGATCCAAGATTCTATTTCTCAGATCCAAAATCTTGGAAATAGAATAGACAAAATGCAAGAAACAGTTAACAAGGACCTAGAAGAACTAAAGATGAATCAAGCATCGATTAAAAACACAATACATGAAATAAAAAAATACTTTAGATGGGATCAATAGCAGAATAACTGAGGCAGAAGAACGGATAAGTGAGGTGGAAGATAAAATAGTGGAAATAACTGATGCAGAGCAAAATAAAGAAAAAAGAATGAAAAGAACAGAGGACAGTCTCAGAGACCTCTGGGACAACATTAAACGCACCAACATTCAAATTATAGGGGTTCCAGAAGAAGAAGAGAAAAAGAAAGGGACTGAGAAAATATTTGAAGAGATTATAGTTGAAAACTTCCCTAATATGGGAAAGGAAATAGTTAATCAAGTCCAGGAGGCACAGAGAGTCATATACAGAATAAATCCAAGGAGAAATACGCCAAGACACATATTAATCAAACTGTCAAAAATTAAACACAAGGAAATCATATTAAAAGCAGCAAGGCAAAAACAACAAATAACACACAAGGGAATCCCCATCAGGATAACAGCTGATCTCTCAGCAGAAACTCTACAAGCCAGAAGGGAGTGGCAGGACATAATTAAAGTGATGAAGGAGAAAAACCTGCAACCAAGATTACTCTACCCAGCAAGGATCTCATTCAGATTTGATGGAGAAATTAAAACGTTTACAGACAAGCAAAAGCTGAGAGAGTTCAGCACCACCAAACCAGCTTTACAACAAATGCTAAAGGAACTTCTCTAGGCAAGAAACACAACAGAAGGAAAAGACCTACAATAATGAACCCAAAACAATTAAGAAAATGGGAAGAGGAACATACATATCGATAATTACCTTAAATGTAAATGGACTAAATGCTCCCACCAAAAGACACAGGTTGGCTGAATGGATACAAAAAAAGGACCCATAGATATGCTGTCTACAAGAGACCCACTTCAGACCTAGAGACACAAACAGACTGAAAGTAAGGGGATGGAAAAAGATATTCCATGCAAATGGAAACCAAAAGAAAGCTGGAGTAGCAATTCTCATATCAGACAAAATAGACTTTAAAATAAAGACTACTAGAAGAGACAAAGAAGGACACTACATAATGATCAAGGGATCGATCCAAGAAGAAGATATAACAATTGTAAATATTTATGCACCAAACATAGGAGCACCTCAATACATAAGGCAAATACTAACAGCCATAAAAGGAGAAATCGACAGTAACACAATCATAGTAGGGGACTTTAACACCCCACTTTCACCAATGGACAGATCATCCAAAATGAAAATAAATAAGGAAACACAAGCTTTAAATGATACATTAAACAAGATGGACTTAATTGATATTTATAGGACATTCCATCCAAAAACAACAGAATACACATTTTTCTCAAGTGCTCATGGAACATTCTCCAGGATAGATCATATCTTGGGTCATAAATCAAGCCTTGGTAAATTTAAGAAAATTGAAATTGTATCAAGTATCTTTTCTGACCACAATGCTATGAGACTAGATATCAATTACAGGAAAAGAGCTGTAAAAAATACAAACACATGGATGCTAAACAATACACTACTTAATAACAAAGTGATCACTGAAGAAATCAAAGAGGAAATTAAAAAATACCTAGAAACAAATGACAATGGAGACACGACGACCCAAAACCTATGGGATGCAGCAAAAGCAGTTCTAAGAGGGAAGTTTATAGCAATACAATCCCACCTTAAGAAACAGGAAACATCTCGAGTAAACAACCTAACCTTGCACCTAAAGCAATTAGAGAAAGAAGAACAAAAGCATCCCAAAGTTAGCAGAAGGAAAGAAATCATAAAAATCAGATCAGAAATAAATGAAAAAGAAATGAAGGGAACGATAGCAAAGATCAATAAAACTAAAAGCTGGTTCTTTGAGAAGATAAACAAAATTGATAAACCATTAGCCAGACTCATCAAGAAAAAAAGGGAGAAGACTCAAATCAATAGAATTAGAAATGAAAAAGGAGAAGTAACAACTGACACTGCAGAAATACAAAAGATCATGAGAGATTACTACAAGCAACTCTATGCCAATAAAATGGACAACCTGGAAGAAATGGACAAATTCTTAGAAATGCACAACCTGCCAAGACTGAATCAGGAAGAAATAGAAAATATGAACAGACCATTCACAAGCACTGAAATTGAAACTGTGTTAAAAAAATCTTCCAACAAACAAAAGCCCAGGACCAGATGGCTTCACAGGTGAATTCTATCAAGCATTTAGAGAAGGGCTAACACCTATTCTTCCCAAACTCTTCCAAAATATAGCAGAGGGAGGAACACTCCCAAACTCATTCTACGAGGCCACCATCACCTTGATACCAAAACCAGACAAGGATGTCACAAAGAAAGAAAACTACAGGCCAATATCACTGATGAACATAGATGCAAAAATCCTCAACAAAATACTAGCAAACAGAATCCAACAGCACATAAAAAGGATCATACACCATGATCAAGTGGGGTTTATTCCAGGAATGCAAGGATTCTTCAATATACGCAAATCAATCAACGTGATACACCATATTAACAAATTGAAGGAGAAAAACCATATGATCATCTCAATAGATGCAGAGAAAGCTTTCGACAAAATTCAACACCCATTTATGATAAAAACCCTGCAGAAAGTAGGCATAGAGGGAACTTTCCTCAACATAATAAAGGCCATATATGACAAACCCACAGCCAGCATCGTCCTCAATGGTGAAAAACTGAAACCATTTCCACTAAGATCAGGAACAAGACAAGGTTGCCCACACTCACCACTCTTATTCAACTTAGTTTTGGAAGTTTTAGCCACAGCAATCAGAGAAGAAAAGGGAATAAAAGTAATCCAAATCGGAAAAGAAGAAGTAACGCTGGCACTGTTTGCAGATGACATAATACTATACATAGAGAATCCTAAAGATGCTACCAGAAAACTACTAGAGCTAATCAATGAATTTGGTAAAGTTGCAGGATACAAAATTAATGCACAGAAATCTCTGGCATTCCTATATACTAATGATGAAAAATCTGAAAGTGAAATCAAGGAAACACTCCCATTTACCATTGCAAGAAAAAGAATAAAATATCTAGGAATAAACCTACCTAAGGAGACAAAAGACCTGTATGCAGAAAATTATAAGACACTGATGAAAGAAATTAAAGATGATACAAATAGATGGAGAGATGTACCATGTTCTTGGATTGGAAGAATCAACATTGTGAAAATGACTCTACTACCCAAAGCTATCTACAGATTCAATGCAATCCCTATCAAACTACCACTGGCATTTTTCACAGAACTAGAGCAAAAAATTTCACAATTTGTATGGAAACACAAAAGACCCCGAATAGCCAAAGCAATCTTGAGAACGAAAAATGGAGCTGGAGGAATCAGGCTCCCTGACTTCGGACTATACTACAAAGCTACAGTAATCAAGACAGTATGGTACTGGCACAAAAACAGAAAGATAGATCAATGGAACAGGATAGAAAGCCCAGAGATAAACCCACGGACATATGGTCATCTTATCTTTTATAAAGGAGGCAGGAATGTACAGTGGAGAAAGGACAGTCTCTTCAATAAGTGGTGCTGGGAAAACTGGATAGGGACATGTAAAAGTATGAGATTAGATCACTCCCTAACACCATACACAAAAATAAGCTCAAAATGGATTAAAGACCTAAATGTAAGGCCAGACACTATCAAACTCTTAGAGGAAAACATAGGCAGAACACTCTATGACATAAATCACAGCAAGATCCTTTTTGACCCACCTCCTAGAGAAATGGAAATAAAGACAAAAATAAACAGATGGGACCTAATGAAAGTTAAAAGCTTTTGCACAGCAAAGGAAACCATAAACGAGACCAAAAGACAACCCTCAGAATGGGAGAAAATATTTGTAAATGAAGCAACTGACAAAGGATTAATCTCCAAAATTTATAAGCATCTCATGCAGCTCAATAACAAAAAAGCAAACAACCCAATCCAAAAATGGGCAGAAGACCTAAATAGACATTTCTCCACAGAAGATATACAGACTGCCAACAAACACATGAAAGGATGCTCAACATCTTTGCTCATTAGAGAAATGCAAATCAAAACTACAATGAGATATCATCTCACACCAGTCAGAATGGCCATCATCAAGAAATCTAGAAACAATAAATGCTGGAGAGGGTGTGGAAAAAAAGGAACCCTCTTGCACTGCTGGTGGGAATGTGAATTGGTACAGCCACTATGGAGAACAGTATGGAGGTTCCTTAAAAAACTACAAATAGAACTACCATATGACCCAGTAATCCCACTACTGGGCATATACCCTGAGAAAACCATAATTCAAAAAGAGACATGTACCAAAATGTTCATAGCAGCCCTATTTACAATAGCCCGGAGATGGAAACAACCTAAGTGTCCATCATCAGATGAATGGGTAATGAAGATGTGGCACATATATACAATGGAATATTCCTCAGCCATAAAAAGAAATGAAATTGAGCTATTTGTAATGAGGTGGATGGACCTAGAGTCTGTCATACAGAGTGAAGTAAGTCAGAAAGAGAAAGACAAATACTGTATGCTGACACATACATATGGAATTTAAGAAAAAAAAATGTCATGAAGAGCATAGGGGTAAGACAGGAATAAAGACACAGACCTACTAGAGAATGGACTTGAGGATATGGGGTGGGGGAAGGGTAAGCTGTGACAAAGTGAAAGAGCGGCATGGACATATATACACTACCAAACATAAGGTAGATAGCTAGTGGGAAGCAGCCGCATAGCACAGGGAGATCAGCTCGGTGCTTTGTGACCGCCTGGAGGGGTGGGATAGGGAGGGTGGGAGGGAGATGCAAAAGGGAGGGGATATGGGGACATATGTATATGTATAACTGATTAAATTTGTTATAAAGCAAAAAAAAAAAAAAACCTTCCAAAACTGTTGAATAATAGTGGTGAGAGTGGGCAACCTTGTCTTGTTCTTGATCTTAGTGGAAAGGGTTTCTCTTTTTCTCCAGTGAGAACAATGTTGGCTATGAGTTTGTCATATATGGCCTTTATTATGTTGAGGTAAGTTCCTCTATGCCTACTTTCTGGAGAGATTTTATCATCAATGGGTGTTGAATTTTGTCAAAAGCTTTTTCTGCATCTATTGAGATTATCATATGGTTTTTATCATTCAGTTTGTTAATATGCTGAATCACATTGATTGATTTCCATATATTGAAGAATCCTTGCATTCCTGGGATAAATCCCACTTGATCATGTTTTATGATCCTTTTATGTGCTGTTGGATTCTGTTTTCTAGTATTTTGTTGAGGATTTTTGCCTCTATGTTCATCAGTGATATTGGCCTGTAGTTTTCTTTCTTTGTGACATTTTTGTCTGGTTGGTATGAGGTGTGATGGTGGTCTCGTAGAATGAGTTTGGGACTGTTCCTCCCTCTGCTATATTTTGGAAGAGTTTCAGAAGCATAGGTGTTAGCTCTCTCTAAATGTTTGATAGAATTCACTCATGAAGCAATCTGATCCTGGGCTTTTGTTTGTTGGATGATTTTAAATCACAGTTTCAATTCCAGTGCTTGTGATTGGTCTGTTTATATTTTCTATTTCTTGCTGGTTCAGTCTCGGAAGGTTGTGCTTTTCCAAGAATGTGTCCATTTCTTCCAGGTTGTCCATTTTATTGGCATAGAGCTGCTTGTATTAATCACTCATGATTCTTTGTATTTCTGCAGGGTCAGTTGTTACTTCCCCTTTTTCATTTCTATTTGTGTTGATTTGCGTCTTCTCCCTTTTTTCTTGATGAGTCTGTATAGTGGTTTATCAATTTTGTTTATCTTCTCAAAGAACCAGCTTTTAGTTTTATTGATCTTTGCTATTGTTTCCTTCATTTCTTTTTCATTTATTTCTGATCTGATCTTTATGATTTCTTTCCTTCTGCTAATTTTGTTTTTTTTTTTTTCTTCTTTCTCTAATTGCTTTAGGTGTAAGGTTAGGTTGTTTATTTGAGATGTTTCTTGTTTCTTAAGTTAGTATTTTGTGGCTATAAACTTCCCTTTTAGAACTGCTTTTGCTGCATCCCATAGGTTTTGGGTCATTGTGTCTCCATTGTCATTTGTTTCTAGGTATTTCTGATTTCCTTTTTGATTTCTTCAGTGATCTCTTAGTTATTTAATAGTGTATTGTTTCGCCTTCATGAGTTTGTATTTTTTTACAGATTTTTCCTGTAATGGATATCTAATCTCATAGTGTTGTGTCGGAAAAGATACTTGATATGATTACAGTTTTCTTAAATATACCAAGGCTTGGTATATCCTGGAGAATGTTCTATGAGCACTTGAGAAGAAAGTATATTCTGTTGTTTTTGGATGGAAAGTCCTATAAATATCCATTAAGTCTATCTCATCTAATGTGTCTTTTAATGTTTGTGTTTCTTTATTTATTTTCATTTTGGTTGACCTGTCCATTGGTGACAGTGGGGTGTTAAAGTTCCCTACTGTTATTGTGTTACTGTTGATTTCCTCTTTTCTCGCTGTTAGCATTTGCCTTATGTATTGAGGTGCTCCTATGTTGTGTGCATAAATATTCACAATTGTTATATCTTCTTCTTGGATTGATCCCTTGATCATTATGTAGTGTCCTTCTTTTTATTCTGCTTTGTCATAGTTATTTCCACTGTTTGATATTCCAGGTCACTTATCCGTTCTTCTGCCTCAGTTATTCTGCCATTGATTCTTTCTAGAGAATTTTTAATTTCATTTCCTGTGTTATTCATCATTGTTTGCTCTTTAGTCCTTCTGGGTCCTTGTTAAACATTTCTTGTATTTTCTCCATTCTATTTCCAAGATTTTTGATCACCTTTACTATCATTACTCTGAATCCTTTTTCAGTTAGACTGCCTATTTCCTCTTCATTTGTTTGGTCTGGTGGGTTTTTATTTTGTTCTTTCCTCTGCTGCATATTTCTCATCTTCTCATTTTGCTTAACTTACCGTGTTTGGGGTCTCCTTTCCACAGGCTGCAGGTTCGTAGTTCCCATTGTTTTTGATGTCTGCCCCCAGTGTCTAAGGTTGATTCAATGGGTTGTTTAGGTTTCCTTGTGGAGGGGACTGGGGCCTGTGTTCTGGTGGATGAGCCTGGATCTTGTCTTTCTGGTGGGCAGGATCACGTCTGGTGGTGTGTTTTGGGGTTTCTGTGAACTTATTATGATTTTAGGCAGCCTCTCTGCTAATGGGTGGGGTTGTGTTCCTGTCTTCCTAGTTGTTTGGCATGGGGTGTCTAGCACTGGAGCTTGCTGGTTGTTGAGTGGAGCTGTGTCTTAGCATTGAGTTGGAGATCTCTGGGAGAGCTCTCGCCGCTTGATATTACGTGGAGCCGGGAGGTCTCTGGTGGTCCAGAACTCGGCTCTCCCACCTCAGAGGCTCAGGCCTGACACCCAGCTGGAACACCAAGATCCTTTCAGCCACATGGCCAGGTACATGTGGAGTTTCTTGCCTTTGGGAAGTCTGAGGTCTTCTGCCAGCATTCAGTAGGTGTTCTGTAGGTGTTGTTCCACATTTAGATGTATTACTGACGTATTTGTGGGGAGGAAGGTGATCTCCACGTCTTACTCTTCCGCCATCTTGAAGGTCCTCTGAATGGTTAAACATTACTGCTACTATTGGAGGCACTCCTGAGGTGGCTGTGGGTGGCTGTGGCTCACTGCGGGGATGAAGACTCTGGCAGCAACTGCTCTGGCAAGTACTCATTGGTGTGAGCCCCCATTTACTTTCAAACATTTAAAGATGACATGTAGAAACCCCAGGCATGTGCTCAGTTGACATAAAGGACAAATAAGAGAGATTTTCTTTAGAGCTCTTGTCTATATGAGGAAAATAATAGATTAAAAATGATCATTGTCTCTACTGTTTTCAGTTTCTTTCACTGATAGTATTTTTAAAGAACTATGTCAGACTTGCATGGAAAAGGTATCAAGGGGCTTTTAAATAGTAAAACACAAGGCAAGATAAAATATTTCTATCCAAATCAGATTGATTGCATGTTTGATTTGTTCTTTTATGTAAAAATATTTTACGTATGATTCTATTTGTTTCTGAAAAAATGTGTAATATTTCTTTGCATATATGTTGTATATAATATATATATTTTATACACAATATGTTACTTTATGTACTAAATATTTATATATTATATATTTTATATGTGTATATACACATATATGTATATATATTTCTGTAGATATAGATATAGATATACACACATATACAGAGAGAGAGAGAGAAAGAGAGAGAGAGAAAGAGAGAGGGACTGGAAAGATGTACACCAGAATGCTATCATTGATCATCTCTGGGTGGTTAGATTGTAGATTATTTTATTTTTTTCTTTTTGCTTATATGTCTTTTCCAAATTTTCTACAATTATTATTACAACTCTTCAATGTATTGGCTGTGTGTTGATTAAAAAATTTAAGTCAATTGTTACGAATTTAGCTTCTCTGATCAAAAAACAAGCTAGCGATTACAAATAGAAAATATTTCACTTCAGTGATCCCAAACTTAGTATGAAGAAGAACAGGAGCAATTTCAAGAGGTAAAACAGGCAAACACTTCAACTTTATCTTCCCTTTCTTCACAGTCATCCCTCAAACAAGTGATGAAAATAGTGAGCACATCTGGAATCCAGAGGAGGTTCCAGAAGGGGCAGAGTACCATGATGTGTGGGATATTAGAGAAACACCAGAGTAAGTCAAATGAAGCCAGGAACATGTTTTTTGTGGTTTAAGTTAGATGTGTCATCTGATACCAGCTTTTGACAAGATTCATAATGTAACTTCTACCATATATAATATAATATAATATATATATAATAATATATATAATATACAATTTTATATTATAAAATATAAAACTATGGTGACACACAGAAGGCATGTGTAATTGATGATTTTTTTCCTTCTAGAGCAGAAACAAATATTAAGACATAATACCTTTCTTTCAGTTATTATCTAACAAAAAGTGAAAAGTAGTCATTTCCATTATCACTTTATATTTAATATCATTTAGTTGTGTAATGTGGAAGTAACAGTGGGTAAAACCAGCCCATTAAATTACAAGCATTCATACAAGCTAAATTATTATGCCATGTTTTTGTGTCAAAGACTTGCTTTTAATTACTCAGTGTTCCACAATTTTAGTAAAAGGCTATGGTCTCCCACCAATTATCAGCTGTTACCTGGACTAATTTACTAGTTATTTTAGGATTATGTTTAGTATATTGTGCAGGCAGGATTGAAGGCTTGCTTTCTAGTCTTTTCAATAGGAATTATAAATATGAATTTTAGAATTATCATAAAAAACCTTTCATACTAATAAGTGAAATCACTCATACTGTTAAGGATTAAAGTGTGTTTACATACATAATTGAAATTAATGATTAAATACATTAAGCTTTATGTATATGTATAAGTGATTCACTTTGTTATAAAGCAGAAACTGACACACCATTGTAAAGCAATTATACTCTAATAAAGATGTAAAAAAAAAAATAATAAATAAATAAATAAACACACTAAGCTTTAAATATGTATTTTAAAATAAAATCTTGTTTGAATATTTAGAATAGCTTGAAAAACAAAGGCAATATTTATTAAATTATAGTGTGTTTTATAATGTTTTGAAAACTTCTATGGCAAAAATGATCTGAGAACTTTTCTAATTCTGACTGTAAAACTGTGTCCAATGCTTTAAAAAAAATGATGCTTCTATCTTCTATGTCAGTTCTGAAAATAGAAGCAGTGGGAGACTGCAGATAATTAACTAGAAAAAAAGTATCCAGCTTTCAAATAAACAATGTAAAAAACAGTAAACCTCATAAAAAAAGAAATCAAAGGGGATTTTAAAACATTTCTGTCTGCATCTTAAGTATGAAGGGAGTGAATCCCAGGTTATGTTTATACATTGCCCACACATCCCTATGAAAGGTAAGATTTAAGTCATTCATTTGTCACATAGTTTAATGAATGTCAAACATCCATATGTGGCTAGCTCCAAATCTAAGTAAATTTTTATTTTTCATCCTGATGTTTGATGTTCTGTAGAAAGAATATCCCTCAAAGCTTTAAATGAACAAGAACTCCAGTCAGGATATGAAGAAAATTGCTTTATAAGATTTTTTAATCTCAATTTTCTATCTTATGCAAATACATTCCAAACTGTCCCAATTGGTAAAGAAGAAAATGGGTAAAGAAGGTGAACAGGCAGATCACAAAAGAAGAATCACAAGTTACCAAATTAAAAATAATAAGGGCCTGAGCTAAGTCACTGGCCTTGGAGAGAAATATGAGTGTCTTTATTTGAGAGATATTTGAAGGAAGATTTGGTATTTGATTAGATATAATGAATGAGAGGAAAGCAGTAGCTAGAGCAAATCCATGTGGGATCCTGGGCATATAGATCAATATCTTTCTGTTTTGTTTTAACTTGGCTTCACCTTTGTGAATACCTGGTAGCTGTTACAGTCTATTAAGAAAAAAGTGTCCTATCTCAAATAGCTATTTACTGTTAGCCCTATTCCAACTCAGAGAAGTCCCTCTTTCATCCTTGGGCATTCCTATTTGCAAGTGGTCAGAAGTTCAATGTCTCCAGATACAATTTTCCAACTGCCTACTATATATATTTGCCTGAATGTCCCAAAGCACCTCACACTCCACACACCCTAAACCAAACTCACCATTTCCCCGCCACTTACATTCCCAATCACAGTTAGTGGCTTCACTGTTCACCCAGTCACCCAAGCTAGTAACCTCAGCATCATCTTTTTTTTTTTTTTTTTTGCGGTACGTGGGCCTCTCACTGTTGTGGCCTCTCCCATTGCGGAGCACAGGCTCTGGACGCACAGGCTCAGCGGCCATGGCTCACAGGCCCATCCGCTCCGCGGCATGAAGATCCGGTCCGGATCTTCCCGGACCGGGACATGAACCCCTGTCCCCTGCATTGGCAGGCGGACTCTCAACCACTGCACCACCAGGGAAGCCCTCAGCATCATCTTTGATGCTTTCCTGTCATTCATTATATCTAGTCAAATACCAAATCTTCCTTCAAATATTTGTAAATGTTTACTTACTTCATTCCATCTAAAAAGATAGGGTAGGGACTTCCCTGGCAGTCCAGTGGTTAAGACTCTGTGCTTCCAGTGCAGGGGGTGTGGGTTCGATCCCTGGTCAGAGAACTAAGATCCCACATGCTGTGCAGTGTGACCAAAATAAATAAATAAATAAAATTAAAATTAAAAAATAAAAAGATATAGTTCATTATGCTGGAGGTTTCTATAAACCACTCTATCCCTAGGGTCCCAAACTTGGGGGCAAGGAAAGATTTGTGAATTGTCATGTGTGAGGTGAAATACCAGGAAAACCTTTCACTGGACTAAGAATTCTGTAGGACTAGATTCTAAACACTGTAGTTGTACCTGTGCTGACTACACTACCCATGTTTCTACTGTAGAATTTTTGAGGTAGAAAACACAATAGAGATCATTTAGTTCAAACCCACCCCCTCCCATAAATTGTACAAATCTGGAAGCTGAGCACATGAGTTTGTGACTTGACCAAGATAACACAGTTAATGACAGAAAGAGTACTAAACCTGGATTTTCTAACTCTACTCTGAGGCTTAAATTGAACAGAGGAAGGTTTCCATTTATCCATAAAACCCTGGGTTATGGGCTCACTATTCTTCTAAGCAATTGTTTTCCAGGAAAGGAACTTCCTTTTTTCTTCTGCTTTTACTCTTACTAGAATCTTATTAGAAGTTCCCTCAATCTATTTTATTTGTATAGCTCTGAAATAGTGAAGCTTTATTTTTAGAAAACAGTATACACAACATAAATCCTGACAGTGTTAGGTATTTTTGACTGAATTTCTAGACTTTTGTTCCCTTATTTTCTGCTACATGCCTGAAAAACTGCAAGCACTTTATTTTGTCCTTTTATTTTTTGTAATAGCATGTCCTCATAAGTTTCTAGTTTTCTGCTCTGTGACAGGAAATTGCTCTTTCATTTGAGTCTCTATATCACTGGCTTTTTCTTCAGATATGAAGTTGTGTTCAAACAGCAGGTGGGAACAGAAGATATGTTCCTGGGATTGACCAGAAAGGATCCTTCAGCTGCGTGCTGTAAGGATCTAGTGGTAAGCCTCTCCCCTCTTCCCCATTTTCCATTTGACCATTATAGTTAAATTGACTGTTGTATACATAATACCATAGGCAAGGCTGTAAACCCTTTAAAAATAGTGGTTGCTACTCTTGCACTGCTGGTGGGAATGTGAATTGGTACAGCCACTATGGAGAACAGTATAGAGGTTCCTTAAAAAACTACAAATAGAACTACCATATGACCCAGCAATCCCACTACTGGGCATATACCCTGAGAAAACCATAATTCAAACAGAGTCATGTACCAAAATGTTCATTGCAGCCCTATTTACAATAGCCCGGAGATGGAAACAACCTAAGTGTCCATCATCAGATGAATGGATAAAGAAGATGTGGCACATATATACAATGGAATATTCCTCAGCCATAAAAAGAAATGAAATTGAGCTATTTGTAATGAGGTGGATAGACCTAGATTCTGTCATACAGAGTGAAGTATGTCAGAAAGAGAAAGACAAATACCGTATGCTAACACGTATATATGGAATTTAAGAAAAAAATGTCATGAAGAACCTAGGGGTAAAACAGGAACAAAGACACAAACCTACTTGAGAATGGACTTGAGGATATGGGGAGGGGGGAGGGTAAGCTGTGACAAAGCGAGAGAGAGGCATGGACATATATACACTACCAAACGTAAGGTAGATAGCTAGTGGGAAGCAGCCGCATAGCCTAGGGAGATCAGCTCGGTGCTTTGTGACCGCTTGGAGAGGTGGGAGGGAGAGAGATGCAAGAGGGAAGGGATATGGGAACAGATATATATGTATAACTGATTCACTTTGTTATAAAGCAGAAACTAACACACCATTGTGAAGCAATTATACTCCAATAAAAAAAAATAGTGGTTGCTATGTTTGAGGTACTAAGGGAATAATAGGATAGACAGTTTAAAATTGGTAAACGTGTACAAAATAAACTAAGTTTACACATGTGGATAAGATTTACAAATAAACAGAATCATATGATATAACACACTACTTCTAGTCCTAATAAAACTGCCCAATCTGGACTGAATTTTCTTTCATCCTAGTTCTGTACCATACATGTCATCTGATTTTTTTTTTACAACTTTATTGGTCTGGTGGGTTTTTATCTTGCTCCTTCACCTGCTGTGTGTTTTTCTGTCTTCTCATTTTGCTTATCTTACTGTGTTTGGGGTCTCCTTTTTGCTGGCTGCAGGTTTGTAGTTCCAGTTGTTTTTGGTGTCTGTCCCCAGTGGCTAAGGTTGGTTCAGTGGGTTGTGTAGGCTTCCTGGTGGAGGGGACTAGTGCCTGTGTTCTGGTGGATGAGGCTGGATCTTGTCTTTCTGGTGGGCAGGTACACGTCTGGTGGTGTGTTTTGGCGTGTCTGTGGACTTATTATGATTTTAGGCAGCCTCTCTGCTAATGGGTGGGGTTGTGTTCCTGTCTTGCTAGTTGTTTGGCATAGGGTGTCCAGCACTGTAGCTTGCTGGTCATTGAGTGAAGCTGGGTGCTGGTGTTGAGATGGAGATCTCTGGGAGATTTTCGCCCTTTGATATTATGTGGAGCTGGGAGGTCTCTTGTGGACCAGTGTCCTGAAGTTGGCTCTCCCACCTCAGAGGCATAGCATTGACTCCTGGCTGCAGCACCAAGAGCCTTTCATTCACATGGCTCAGAATAAAAAGGAGAAAAAGTAGAAAGAAAGAATTAGTAGAAGTAGAAAGAAAGAAAGAAAGAAAGAAAGAAAGAAAGAAAGAAAGAAAGAAAGAAAGAAGGAAAGAAAGAAAGAAAGGAGGGAGGCAGGGAGGAAGGAGGGAAGGAAGAAGGGAAGGAAGGAAAAAAGAAAGAAAGAAGATAAAGTAAAATAAAGTATGATAAAATATAATAAAGTTATTAAAATAAAAAATAATTATTAAGAAGAAAAAAAACGGACAGATAGAACCCTGGGATAAATGGTGGAAGCAAAGCTATACAGACAAAATCTCACACAGAACCATACACATACACACTCACAAAAAGAGGAAAAGGGGAAAAAATCATAAATCTTGCTCTCAAAGTCCACCTCCTCAATTTGGGATGATTCGTTGTCTAAAGGAGGGGGGGAAGGAAGGAAGGAAGGAAGGAAAGAAAGAAAGAAAGAAAGAAGATAAAGTAAATTAAAATAAAGTAAGATAAAATAAAATAAAGTTATTAAAGTAAAAAATAATTATTAAGAAAAAAATTAAAAACAAAAAAAAGGACGGATAGAACCCTAGGACAAAGGGTGGAAGCAAAGCTGTACAGACAAAATCTCACACAGAGGCATACACATACACACTCACGAAAAGAGGAAAAGGGGAAAAAAATCATAAAGCTTGCTCTCAAAGTCCACCTCCTCAATTTGGCATGATTCGTTGTCTATTCAGTTATTCCACAGATGCAGGGTACCACAAGTTGATTATGGAGCTTTAATCCACTGCTTCTGAGGCTGCTGGGAGAAATTTCCCTTTCTCTTCTTTGTTCGCACAGCTCCCACAGTTCGTCTTTGGATTTGGACCCACCTCTGCGTGTAGGTCTCCCAAGGGTGTCTGTTCTTCGCTCAGAGAGGACAGGGTTAAAGGAGCAACTGATTTGGGGGCTCTGGCTCACTCAGGCTGGGGAGAGGTATGGGTACAGGGTGAGGGGCGAGCCTGGGGTGGCAGAGGCCAGCGTGACGTTGCAAAGGCCTGAGGCATGCCTTTTGTTCTCCCAGAGAAGTTGTCTGTGGATCACGGGACCCTGGCTGTGGCGGGCTGCACTGGCTCCCTGGAACGGAGGTGTGGAGAGTGACCTGTGCTCGCACACAGGCTTCTTGGTGGCTGCAGCAGCAGCCTTAGCATGCCAGGCCCGTCTCTGGGGTCCGTGCTGTTAGCCAAGGCTCGCGCCCGTCTCTGGAGCTCCTTTAAGCGGCGCTCTTAATCCTCTCTCCTCGCGCACCAGGAAACAAAGAGGGAAGAAAAAGTCTCTTGCCTCTTCGGCAGGTCCAGACCATTTCCCGGATTCCCTCTCGGCTAGCTGTGGCGCACTAGCCCCCTTCAGGCTGTGTTCACACCGCCAACCCGAGTCCTCTCCCTGGGATCCAACCGAAGCCCGAGCCTCAGCTCCCAGCCCCGTCCGCCCCGGCGGCCGAGCAGCCAAGCCTCTTGGGCTGGTGAGTGCCGGTCGGCACCGATCCTCTGTGTGGGAATCTCTCCGCTTTGCCCTCCGCACCTCTGTGGCTGTGCTCTACTCCGTGGCTCCGAAGCTCCCCCCCCTCCGCCACCCACAGTCTCTGCCCGCGAAGGGGCTTCCTAGTGTGTGGAAACCTTTCCTCCTTCACGGCTCCCGCCCACTGGTGCAGGTCCCGTCCCTATTCTTTTGTCTCTGTTTATTCTTTTTTCTTTTGCCCGACCCAGGTACGTGGGGGACTTTCTTGCCTTTTGGGAGGTCTGAGGTCTTCTGCCAGCGTTCAGTAGGTGTTCTGTAGGAGTTGTTCCACGTGTAGATGTATTTCTGGTGTATCTGTTGGGAGGAAGGTGATCTCCGCATCTTACTCTTCCACCATCTTCCCCGGAAGTCTGTCATCTGATTGGTTATTAATTTCTGATGAGTGACAGTCAATCAAAATGAAATATTTCCTTCCCTGAATCTGTCTTATCTCTTATATCTGTATTTCTTTTAATGACTCAGCTTACATTGCGGGACGTAAAAGAGGATTTTTTTTTCTTAAATTTTGGATCTGAACTACTGACTTAACACTCTCAAAAGACATCCAAAATGTTACTTGGCTCCCTTATCTGAATGACACTACAGCATGTTGAAGAGCATCCTTTGCCAAGCCACTGTTTCTGTATAATAACGGTAGCGATACCAAAAATACCAATAAGACTTCCTTACTGGGCCTAACCAAGAGTGTGGAATGCAACTCACTTTGGCAATATACACTAGTAATTCTGGTGTTTGGTGCCGGGAATTTATTTTTTGAGATCAGGGGCTGTGCATCTGTATTTTCCCCTCCCTCTCTTGTAATACTCTACAACACAGAGTACTGAAGTACCCATAGGAGATGCTTAATATTTTTCCTTAAGCAAAAGATAAATGGATTCTCTCTTTTGCATAAACTTCAGGTTTGCTCTTATTAGCAAAATCTAAGACATTCAATTGGATCACATAACATAATGGGAATAGCGTCTTTAAAGACTTCAGGAGATTTTTCAAACTTAATGAGTTAAGGTTTCAAGTGATCTTGAAGTAATTAGCTCCCAGGGTTTTACCAGTAATATTCAACTTTCTCTCTCTTAAATGACTGTAAGATTGTTTTTGATGTTTGGTACTGCGGATTACTCTAAACTCTAAAGAAATTCTAGGCCCTAAATGAATAAAACTGTTGTGAGCCTTTCCATTTCCCTCATGCAGCTTGCTCCCAGAATTAATAATAAAGGTATGCTGAATGAAGAATCTTGGAAACTAAATCACATCTCAGAGTAGGAGTACACAATTTATCTAAAACTCGACATGTATGTACAAAAAAAGACTTGATTCCTCCCTCTTATGAGCTTATAATTGACTGGGGAGACTAAACTAACATAAATGAACCCATTTTATTATTAACAATTAAATTCAGTGTTGACAATTTTAAGTTTGCCAGGAGTTCAGAAGGTTTGGATAAGACATGGACACCTTTGAATGCCAGAAACAGATGAAACATTTGTTGGTGCTATGGCACTTCACCACATGTATAACATTCTTTTTCTCTTCCTTTTTCTTCATACATTCAATCTTTAAATACTACTGCAGGGCTTCCCTGGTGGCGCAGTGGTTGAGAGTCCGCCTGCCGATGCAGGGGACGCGGGTTCATGCCCCGGTCCGGGAGGATCCCACATGCCGCGGAGCATCTGGGCCCGTGAGCCATGGCCGCTGGGCCTGCACGTCCGGACCCTGTGCTCCGCAATGGCAGAGGCCACAACAGTGAGAGGCCCACGTATCGGAAAAAAAAATACTACTACATACCAGGCACTATCCTAAGTACTAGGGATACAAAGACAAATAAGAAACAGTCAATTACCCTCAAGGAATTTACAGGTAATGAGATGGACACCTAAAAAGTCATTGCAGTTCACTATGGCAAGTACATATTTAGAGGCATATACCAGGTACGTGGTGACATGAAGCAGAAAGGGCAGAAAGGGATCAACACCAGGTGGATAGGATTTCTCCAGTGGGCAGCATTCCAAGAAGGGCATTCCAAACAGAAGTAAGAGCACATGGAAATGTATTCAGGCATGAAATAGCATGACCTATTTGGGTAAGCATTGAGTGTAACAAGAGTAAAGAATAATTGTGGACAGTGGTGTACTGGTAAGCTGTCTCTCAAGAAAGAAAAAAAAACAGATTTGCAGCTTGAATTTTATCCTATAGGCATATTAATGATGACATCCACTGTCATCGCTTAACCCTGCTGGGAAGACTCTGACTGCAGAGGTTGATGCCCTCATCTCAGGTATTTCTTGCACAATTTTTAAGCTTATTATTCCTGTTAATAATATGGCATTTTTTAAACTCTAAGACATCATCAAATTGTAGATGTGCCATTTGTTTAGTAACATAGGAAAAATAGGTATACTACCCCATTAAATATACACATTGATTGTGTGATTCATCCCAATAACGGAAACATAAAAATATGAGGAAAATAACACCTTAAAATTGGCTAAATATGTTATTTGGGTCCTGGAACTGGTCTCTATGTAACAATCTGACCCAGAGACTTTAAGAAGAAGCCCTCTGCTTAAGCTGAGGAAGGTAATAGGAACACAAACAATCTGTTTAAATACAAGGACTGATTTGGGGTTTAAAAATTTACAAGAACCACCTTTCCTTTACCCTCCCCAGACTCCAAATAAGAAAGCAAGAGTTATGAGTCTTAAATCAAAGTGTTGATCCTAAACAAAATTCTGAGTTAAGAATATGTATGTCTTCAGCAAACCTTCCATCTTTTCCTTCTAACCCCAACCCAGAGAGTTCCATTATCCAAACTTTGCCTGCTGCCCTACTCCTGAGTTTGTAGTTACCAAGCTTCCCGTGCCTTAATCTATATTTGGGCATTTTATTTTCTAAATAAAAACTGTATATATTTAAAGTGTACACTATGTTGATTTGATATACATATACATAGTGAAATGATTACTACAGTCAAGCTGATTAACATATCATCTCCTCACATACCATTTGTGTGTGGGGGGGTGTGTGGTGATAGCACCTGAAATCTACCCTTAGCAATTTCCCAATATTCAATACAGTATTATTAACTATTGTCATCATGCTGTACGTTAATTTTAGAGCTAGGACTAGGCCAGTGGTTTGCAGGTTTGTTCTGTTTTGTTTTTAGCTGCCAACTCTTTTCTTCAAACACAATTCTGTGAGAAAGCCTAACATATAAGACACGTACTACTGCCTTGGTGAAAAGGGTACTATCATCTATGAGACAGCTCCTAGGAGAAAAACTGAGGCTCTTTGGAACACAGTTTGAAAGTGTTGATTTAGACTTTCTTCCTTATATTACAGTTGGGAAAATAAGGTCATGCTTACAATGTCTCTTACACTGATATAAGAGAGTCTAGAGGGCGTTTCCTTCTAGGTGACATGCATATGCTTTTCCTTAAACTTCATGAGTAGAATGCCTCTGTCTTATTTTATTTTATTTTATCTTAAATTATATTTTTTCTTTTATCTTCTATACTCTCCATCCCTCCCCACAAGACTTCTACTATAATGGATTTGATACATATCCTTGAATACATATTTATCATTGTTTTCTGTAATTTTTAAAATTCAACAAATACTTATTGAGCATTTACTACAGGCCAGACACTTGACATACAGTGTTGAACAAAATAGATATAAGGTTCTCCTTCTCTCCAGGTGCTTACTGTTAAGAGGTCAAATAGTCCATAAGCAGCAGCACATATTTTCATAGATCCATCCGATAAGGAAACAAGTCCAAAAGGATATAGTTTATTACTTACACAGATGGCATAAGCAAGATCAGCATGGTATCAGCTCCCCATGTCCCTTTGCCCCACAGGACAACATTGAACTACAGGAGCCAGATGACAGGTGACATGAGTAGTGAGGCACTCTTGCTGAAGAGCCAACTCTAGACTGCAGCTAAGCTGTTTTAAAGCCTGCCTGTATACCCAGGGGAAGGGAGGTGGAAAATCCTATGCCTTATTGGAACCTCATGGCATCCTCCTGCAAGATAGGGAGCCTCCCGCAAGGTAGAAATACAGATAAGAAACGGCCTTGAGGCAGCTCCTCACAAGACTGCCTATCTTCTCATGCTCTAAGAGAATCACAGGATGTTCTGCCAAGACCTAGGGCAGACTGAAGTTGAGCCTTGCCTACGTGGCCTATGTGAATAGTGCACAGTTGCCAGAATGCCATAGTGGAGCCATTTCCCTACATTTACAGTCCATAAATAAAAGTTTCTATCCTGATTGTCTTCACTTAACATGATATAGTAATAGCAAACAATTTATATAATGCTTACTATGTGCCAGGCATTTCTCTAAGAACTTTGCACATAGTAACTCATTAATCCCCATGTCAAAACTCTATGAAATAAGTGCTGTTATCCCCATTTTACAAATGAGGTTACTGAAGCACAAGGAAGTTAAATAACTTGCTTAAGGTCGCATATTTAAACTCTGGCAGAACTACGATTTGAATCCAGGCAGGTTGAATTTGATAGAAGTGATATGGGTACAGAAAAGAGGAAATCCAAGCAGACTTCACAAAACAGGTGGGATCTGATGACATTTGAAGAACATAATAGTTTGCCAGGGTGGAACAGCTGTCTAAGCAGAGTAAACAGAATGAGCAAAGGCATAGTGCTGTGAAAGTATATGATGTGTTTTGAGAACTATATGTGATGTTCTTGGAGCCCCAGAATGCACTGGTGTGGAGTAATAAAAGATAAAACAGAATACCCAGCTTAGAGGTAGTTGTAAAAGTCTTTGAATATCATACCATATGCTGTGGACTGAATTGTGTCCCCCCCTCAATTCATATGTTGAAGCCCTAACTCCCAGTGTGATGGTATTCAGAGATGGAGCCTTTGGGAGGTAATTAGGTTTAGATGAGGTCACATGTGTGGGGCCCTCATGATGATATTACTGCCCTTATACAAATAGATACCAGAGCGCTTGCCCTGCTTGCTTTCTATCCCTGCCATGTAAGCACGGTGAAAAGGCAGCCATCTACAAGCCAGAAAGAGAGCTCTCTCCAGAAGCCAACTATGCTGGCATGTCTGGTATTCTCAGACTTCCAGTCTATAGTATTTTGTTATGGCAGCCCAAGCAGACTATTTTGTTATGGCAGCCCAAGCTAACTAAGATACCATGAAATTTGGACTTATTTTGTGGGCATTAGAGTTCCTAGACGTTTTAAAGTAAGTGAGTTAAACAAGTAGATGTGTATTTCAGAAAAACTCTAGTTGTTGGTGGAGATTATGGTAAGAGATGAGTATGAGTTTGGGAGACTGGTGATAGGAAAACCAGTTGATAGACAATTGCACTAATTCAGGTAAGAGAAGTAAGAGCCTGGACTATGGCAGTGGAGATAGAGAGGAAAGAATGGTTTCAGTAAACATTTTGGAGGTACAGTTGACCCTTGAACAATGCAGGGGTTAGGGGCGCCTACCCCCCACACAGTCAGAAATTTGCTTCTAACTTTACAGTTGGCCCTCCACATCTGTGGTTCTGCATCCATGGATTCAACCATCTGTAGATGTGTAGTATGTATTTATTGAAAAAAAAACACATATAAGTGGACCCACACAGTTCAAACCCAGTGTTGTTCAAGGATCCACTGTAGTATCGACAGGATTTAGAAAGTGGTTGAATGTGATATGTAAGGGAGAAACAGGAGTCAGATTTCTAGCTTGAGTGACTAGGTGAATGGTGATGGCATTAATCGAGATATGGAGAGGTAAAGTGGTTTATATCTGGATGGTAGTGTTAGAGATGTGTTTTATTCATATTTGCTCATCTTAATTTTCTATATTTTTTACAACTACTATCTATTACTTTTGGAATGAGAGTAAACAAAGGTGGTTTTGTTTGTGTTGTAGGGATCAGGTATGGAATGCAAAAGAGAAAGAAGACAAAGTTCTATAAGAAAAATATTAAGTTCGGGTAATATTGAGTTTGAAGTGCCTGTAGAAAATCTTGTTGGATGTGTCTAGCAGGCGCTTAGAAATACAAGTCTCTATGGAATTCAAAGACAGAGACTAGAGATGTTGATTTTCAGAGTTGGTGTTTGCTCTCTGCAGGGGTTAGAATATAATACCACAGAGTGCTGGCTTTCATCAGGCTTGGAATGAAGTAGAACTGTTTTTAAGTAACATGTGTATGTTTAGAGAGGGGGAGGAGTTGAGGGGGATACTAGGAAACTTGCAGAAATGGGACTAACCAGGGACAGAATAAATGGTCCTTGGGACGGGCTCAACAATCAGAGACAAAATTCTAACAGAGACATCGTAAATTCTTACTCAAGTTTCAGGCTAAGTATTGAAAACTAAGAGACATCGGCTCAATGAAATGAGGTTGGAATTGTGACATGGCTTTAGAAATGCAAACAATGATGATGGAGAAGCCAAAAAGCTGTCCTAGAAACAAGGTGGGAAGAATGGGAACCTGCCTACCCCTGAGAAACAGGGATTACTGAGGTACCTGACCTCTTGGGTGCCAGTTGGGGAGAGTGGAAAAGGAATTTTAGGTATCAAAGATATGTAAGGAGATAGCCTGGCTTCCCCATAGGACTATTTGTGGCAGAAATGGGGATGGGTGCAGTGGGGAAGTAGGTCAGTGGATTTCCATTTTCACCCATGGGTGTTTAACAGCACACTATCTCTAAAATCCAAAAATGAATGGGGCTAGGTTTGTTGATATTCTGCCAAATGGCCCATCATTTGTTGCAGGAGCAGGGACAAACCTGCAGATGGCTTGATACTCTTTTTGAGCTGCCATGGATACATAATATTTTGGTGCTCCTACTATAATGGATCTATATTGATAAGGGGACATGTTAATGTGACTAAAAACAAGCCATTAAGCCTCTTTTTATTTTTTATTGTCACCTCCTCACTGGGATATGAGCCTTACTCCATCTTTATACCTCACTGGGAATGGGGTGAGAGTCAAGGATGGCATAGGAGTCAGTCACCATCTGGCAGACACAACCAAGAGTCACATGTTTTATCACACATATTCATCTCAGAAAGAGCTATCAACCATTCTGAGCAAAGTGTCTGCATGTCCTCTGAGAATTCACTTCTTTCTTTAATGGCATGCTTCTCAAATCCCGATTTCTCACTTAAGGTTAAAACAGTCATTTTCATTTACTTCTTATGAATAAATAGATTTGGCTGCTTGATAAAGGAGTGGATTCTCTTTCCCATTTAAAATTCTGGAGGATGGACACATTTTTATGGTAAGCTTTCTGATTATGCTAACCTTACCTGACTGGTTATTTATCAGACTGTGTGTCAGGGAGAAGGATATTTCAGCTGTAATACAATTCCTTATTATCAGCTCCAGGCAGCACAGTAAAGTTTCAATTAAATTTCTTATAGTTCTTTCAGTAATATAGATACATTTATAGTTAATATCATAATATTTTTCCATAACTATGGTAGGGGGATGAATACCTCCCTTAAAAGCTAATCTAATTGTATAGACTTAATATATTTCTGATGATGGAATTTATATATATTTAAAATTTTAAATAATACCAAAATTAGTAGAGTTGAAAATAAAAGTCCCCGAAAATGAGAGAGATAGAGATAGATAGATGCACAGATAAAGATTGAGAAAGACAGAGAGGTAAGAGAGAGGGAGAGGGAGTTTGAGATGGGCTTAAGGTCAGGTATTAAATAAGGGTGAAAGATATCTTATACATATTACTTGGTAACAAAATCAGTAATTTTACATTCTGATTATGTCATTTTGAGGAGGTTTCATCAAATATTTTAATTACATGGTCCAGAATCCTTGAACCAGAACTGGCAGAAACTTCTGAATCTATGCAAGCAGATTCACAGGTTGACCATAGAAAACACAAATATTTGAGGGATGGATAAAGGAAGAGGAACTCAGAAGGATATGCAGAGATGGGGAAAGCTATAATAGTATCTCCCGCTGTAGAAAAGTAAAGCAGGATTAGGATGCAGAAGAAACTTTTAGATTCATCAATTAAGAAGACTGGTGATTTTTGGAAGAGAGCAGCTTCGGAGGCATGGTAGGGGCCAACACTGGGTTGCAGAAAGCTGAGAAGTGGATAGGAATTGAGGAAGAGAAGGCAGCAAATATATATTGTTCTTTGAGAAAATTTAGCAGTGAAAGGGAGGAGAGAGAGGAGATGGTTTGTTGAAGAGGAGGCCTGGTTTAGGGATTTTTTTTTAGGATAGGAGAGACTTAAGAATGCTTTTCAGTTGATAACAAGAATGCATTCATTTACTCATGTAATATTTATTGACTGCCTACTATGTGTCACTAGACTTAATGAACAAACTGTAAAGAAGTAGTCATGGTATGGGCCCTTAGGGGACTTACAGAAATGGGTGGAGGCATTCTTGGCTACAGGGTGTTATTGACATTTAGTACTCAGGGGCCAGGGATGCTCTAAATACTGCAATAAGAGGGTCAGTCCTGAAAAATGAAGAGTTGTCCTGGACAAAATTAGAAAAAGAGAGATTGAAGACATGAGTGACCACTCAGCAGTATTCCAACCTGTTGATTACTCCTTCCTTCTTGAAACACTTTTTTCTCTTTAATGACCCCCCTCTCTCCTGGTTTTCCTCCCAAATCACTGGACATTCCTCATCTTCTTTGGTCCCAGATCACTGGCTCTTCTTCTCCTGCCTGAAGTTCTCTAGGTCTGAGAAAAATACCTGTCTTTTTTTTTTTCTCTATTCTCTTTCCATCTAGTCCCATGGCTTTAAATACTATTTATCTCTCTAGTCTTGACCTCTCCCGTGAGCTTCAGATTTATATAACCCACCACTTACTTGACATTGCCCACTTGTTTAATAGGCAACTCAAACCTAACATGTCCAAAATAGAACTCTTGTCTTCCCCAAATCTCTTTCTTACTGATCTTCCTCATCTCAGGAGATGGCAACAACATTCACCCAATTGCACAAGCTAAAAAGTTAAATCATTCCTTATTTCTCTTTCCTTTATACCTCATATGCAATTCAACAGCAAGTCTTATTGGCTCTACTTTTAAAATATATTCTAAATCCACCTAATTGTCATTATCACCACAACTACCATCATCTTTCAAACCACCATCATCTCTCACCTGGACCATTATGATTCTCTCTTGATTCATCTCCCTCTTTCCACTCTTGCTCCCTTGAAAACTTTACAGAGTGTCCAGAGAAATCCTTTTTAAAAAGTGATATATCAGGTCACATCACTTCTTTGCCCAGAACCCCCAAGGGCTTCCTATTGTACTTAGAACAAAATCCAAAATCTTTATCTTAATCTATGAGGCTTTATGTGATCTGACCTCTACCTACTTTTTCAGTTTCATCTAATACCACATTTTCTTCCTTTCTCATTATGTTCTACCCACCCTGGCCTTCATTCTGTTCCTTCAGTATGTCAAGTTATTTCCTGATTCTTGCTGTTCATTCCAGTTGGAATGCTCTTCCCTCAGATAATGATAATTTTACCTCCTATTTCTTGCCTGTTTTTTTAAAAATTAATTTATTTTTGGCCGCATTGGGTCTTCTTTGCTGCGCATGGGCTTTCTCTAGTTGCAGCGAGTGGGGGCTACTCTTTGTTGCAGTGCGTGGGCTTCTCATTGCGGTGGCTTCTGTTGTGGAGCACGGGCTCTAGGCGTGTGGGCTTCAGTAGTTGTGGCACGCAGGCTCAGTAGTTCTGGTGCACGGGCTTAGTTGCTCCACGGCATGTGGGATCTCCCCAGACCAGGGCTCGAACCCATGTCCCCTGCATTAACAGGCAGATTCTCAACCACTGCACCAACAGGGAAGGCCTCTTTCCTGTTTAATTGCATGAGTTAGTGCATCCAGAACTACATTAACTAATGTTGGTAAATAATGGTATTATTTCTTATTTCTTCCTTCAGTTAGAATGTTTCTAATGTTTCCTCATCCAGCCTGATATTGAATTTTGGCTTGTGTGTTAAGGAACTATTCATCTATTCTGATTTTATTAAGAGTTCTGAGCAGGAATGGATGATGAATTTGATTAAATGTCTTTTTAAGATTTGTGGAAATCATATGATACTTTTACTTTTGATCTATTGGTAAATTCAATTTCTTAATATTGAAACATCTTTGCATAAATTCACTTATTCATTTACTCAACAAATATTTATTGAGTACCTATGATGTGCCAGGTACTGTTCTAATATCACTGTACTCACAGACCATACTTTCTAGTGGGAGAGAGAAATGAACAAAATAAATGCATAAATTTTATTGTACATTGGAAGGTGATTAATGCTGTGAAGGGGAAAAGAGCAAGGGGCAGTGATATGGAATACTAGTGTAGGTAGTGGCTGCAACTTTAAATAGCGTGGTCAGGGAAGACCTCACTGAGAAGGCAATATTTGTTCAAAGACCTGAAGGCATCTCACCTCATCAGGAAGTGAGGCTAGGATGGTGGAAATGTTATGTAAGTGGATATTTAAGTCACCAATATTTAAGATAGCAGTTAATGGTAGGAATATCAGTAGAGAACAAAGAACTATTCTTAGAGAAATTGGGGTGGGATGTCTGACCCAGGAATTGGTAGATGGTTGCAACAAGGAGGGTAATTGGTGGTATAGTGTGAAAGACATGAGATTTATTTTAAAAAGCTGGAAGGAAGGGGGCAGACCTGGTGATATAAGGGGATTGAGAGGGAAAAAATAGGCACAAATTGAGAAGACTATAAGGGAATCTGTCCTCAAGGGAGATCCAGATTTCAGTTAAACTAAGAAAAATTGTGGATAATATTAAAAGAGGTTTATGAAATAAGGGATGTTGTACTATGTGTTCCAGAAGACCCAATGGGAGGGTTACATGAGTTGGTAAGGGGTAGGAAATGGAAACAAAATAGAAGACCAGATGGTAATTATTAAGTGATAAGGAAGGACTTGGAAATCTGAGGCTCCTGTATTTTGACACATAGAGATAAAAATATAATGAGTTTAGTTCTTGTAGTCTCAAGACAGATAACGGTGGTGAGGCTGTGTTTGGGGATGAGTGTGGGTAACAATAGAAGTATGAAGGTCCTGTAGATGAGTGTTCTTACTCCAGAATGAGCTGAGCTTACTCTTGACCCCTGTGAGAGGAGAGGAGTCATGCTCCATGATCTTATGAAACAGACATGGCCATATAGTACTGGAATGTTTCACCATGGTAACTTTATAGAAAATGTATCCATTAATATTAAAAGATATCTGTTGGTTTTGTGTCCTAGTTTTGGAGAACACATACCTCTATATTTTTATTCTCCAGAGATAAATACTTATACAATTTCAAAGTAGGGGGATCCATCACCTTTAAATTTTTTCACTTTCCTATAGATTATCATTGTTCCTGAGAGTTTTTATAAAATATTTATTATGGCTGCAATGGAAAAAAATATCTCACATGCGTTTCCATAGTAAAACAATGGGAAATTAAATCACTGAAGCAATTCAGAATGGGTCCTACCCAAACTTTTTCTGTTTCCTAATGTTGTTATGTTTCAAATGGAAACTCATATAGTCTTAATTTCTTTGCTAAAAATCAAGTATATTGGAGGTAGTTGCTGTATTTCTGTCAAATGAAAATATTTTTACAATATCTAGAACCTGTAAAGTAAGACTATCTTCCAAAGTGACAGGCCAAATTTTTCTGTATATCTTAAGCTTCACTAAAATTTCAGTAGGTAGCATAGACTGGTCAAGTTATATATATAAGGTATGTACCACTTATTCTTTTGTTCTGGCATTCAGGAAGTGACAGTTCAGGAGGAAGCCTAAAATGGTTGATCTCCAACGAACACTTGCTGTTTGGCCTTCTCATTTCAATTTTCAAACAACTTAAAATATGATCAAAGACACTCATCAGAGGACCTGGGGAGCCTGTATTAATCACTTATAGATTATAGGAATATGTCTTTAAGAACCACCTTGTCATATAAGTTTAGCATAAGAACAAGACAATAAAGAGGAAATTTAAAACTCAGAATGACAATCTCACATTAAGGACCCCACCCCAAAGGTTTTGGCATATTAAGCCAGCTCTGTTACAACACATAGAGGAGAATAAATGAATGACAATGAAAAACAATCTGTAAGTAATTTGACCTACATTTACCCATTTCCAGGAAAGCCCCCAAGTGAATTCCTAGAGAGACTAAAGGAGTAGTTTCAACTACTTGCCCGAAGACAGGCTGAACGTGGGAAAAAGGGATCTCACAAACTTTAAATTAGTGGACTCTTTTCCTGTTGCTTTTTATTCATAAGGCCGGAAGGCAGAAGTGTAAATTGAAGTTAGTGTTGGGTATGGTGGTAGCCAGGCTTTGAGATATCCCACAATGATTCTCACCTCCTGATATTCATCCCTTTGTGTAGTCCCCTCTCACATCGAATGGGGCTGGCCTGTATAACCAATAAGATATTACAGAAATGAAAGTGTATAATTTCTGAGGCTACAGTTTTTAAAAAGGCATGGTTTCTGTCTCACACTTTTGGATCATTCACTCTGGGGAGAAGACAGCTGTTGTGTCGTAAGGATACTCAGGGCCCTAAGTCCTATGGAGAAGTCCATGTGGTGAAGAACAGATGTTGTAGGAAGGGGGACCCCTTCCAGGGCCCGAGAGTAGGCTCTTGTCTAACACTCAGAAATGAATTGTCCAAGGAGACACACGTGCTGACAAAGCAAGAGACTTTATTGTGGAGGGGCGCCTGGGCGGAGAGCAGGAGGGTAAGGGAACCCAGGAGAACTGCTCTGCCACATGGCTCTCAGCCTCAGGTTTTATGGTAATGGGGTTAGTTTCCGGGTTGTCTCTGGCCAGTCACTCTGACTCAGGGTCCTTCTTGCTGGTGTGAGCATGGCTCAGCCAAGATGGATTCCAGCAAGGAGGATTCTGGGAGGTTGGTAGGACATATGGACTGACGTCTCCTTTTAACCCTTCCCGAATTCTTCGGTTGGTAGTAGCTTGTTAGTTCCGCATTCCTTACCAGGACCTCCTGTTGTAAGATAACTCATGCAAGTGGTTACTGTCAGGCCTGGCCAGGGAGGGTGTTTTGGTCAGTGGTTCCCCTAATACTGAGCCGTCTTGCCAACAGCCATGTGAGTGAGCCACCTTGGATGCAGATTCTCTAGCTCCAGTAAAGCCTTCAGATGTCTGCAGCTGAAGACAGAACCAGAATTCAAGCCCAAGTTTGACTCCAAAAGTTGAGCTCCCAAATGGTTGAAAGTTTCCCAATGACATTTTTAGCAATTTTCATTAGTTTACCTATTAAAATAATTTTTCTTTGAAATGAATTCAGTTTGCCTCCTATGTAAAGGGAGAAACATCAATCCCTTTGTTTGATCAGTGACATACTGTATTTACTAATACTGGACAAGTTAGGTCTTGGGTACAGTCAGCTCGAAGTCAATAATAACAATGTCTATTTTCCAGGTATTCAATAAAAGTATTTCTGAAGAAGTCTGATTCATGTTTCAGGAGGAGTTTTTCTGTTGACTCTTCATTGAATCTTCTACTTTATGAGATATTAATGTGCATCATTAAGGAACTTAATTTGTTCCTTCTCCTGTCCCTCCTCTGAAACCATTTTAGTACACAATTTTAATTTCCTCAAGAGGAAAAATTAATGAGTTGTTTCTGAATTACCCTTAACTAGAGTTGCAAACAATTTTAAGAACCACTTTGAAGTTCTACCCAAAAGTTGTATCTAAATATCACTTGTCATAATTTTTTTTTCCTTACTCAAATGTCATTTCAACCCTGGGGAAATAATTTTTTACCTTGAAAGAGATAAACATTGCAAACTAAATAAACAAATATTTGTACTTCTTAGTCCAGGTGAAATGAGTCATCCTGCAACTAAAGAACATCTCAACCTGACTATCAGATCTGAATGTTATTGAAGTAAGAATAAGTCTTTCTTGTCCAGTAGACTGCTCATTTAATTTGAGGTAGAGCCCCTATAACTACCTCTTTGAGAAATGTTGTATTTTTCTCATTAAAAACATCTCTAATTAAGAAGATTTGAATTTTCAAAATATAAATTAGGAGGTAATTCTTTGTTTAATGAAAATATTAACTAAAAGATATATTTAGATAGTAGGACCTGCCTGTAGAACTCTATTTACAAATGTTTGTTTATATACAGAGTTAATAAAGTAAAATATAACTCACAGACATGTATTTATTCACATACTTTATATCACAAAAACACTATTGCCTATTTTAAGCTTCTTATAAGGAATTCCAATTTTTCCCACTACTTATTTGATATGTATTTCCTTTATAACCTGTTGCTTTTATGCTTGCTATTACAGCTCTGAACTCACCAGATATCCAATATTTCAAGTCTTCTAGCTCATAATTGAGAAGAGACAGTTTTAAGTGAAATCTTACTAAATCAATAAATAGTCCCATTTTTGTGTACAGGTCATATTGTTATTTCTCTTTTGTTCTGTCAACAACTTTTCTGGACCCCTACATTTCTCCAGGAAATGTGTATGGGAGTTTATACCAGGAGACTACAACATGGCATCACCAACCCCCACCCAACATGAGAACTAACCACTTTTTATACAAAGTACTCAGTTATATAAAAGTAGTTGAGGGTCCCCAACTCTAGCAGGTGCACTAGTATGCACCTTCAAGCAATTAATATACAGGCATGTAACCAAAGTGTTTCTATAATAGCTTTGGAGGCAGATAGATCTTAGTCAAATTACAGACAGTTGCCTTGGATCACTCACTAAACTTTTCTGTATCTTGGTTTCTCCATCTGTAAAATGGGGGTAATAATCACTGCTTCTCAAGATTGTTATGAGGAAAGAGCATAGTCTGGCACATAGTCGACATTAAATAAATATTACTTCTCATTCCCCTATATTTTACTTCACTCTTCAAATTAACTGTTCCTCAAGACAACAGTATTTTTCATTTTCTCCTTCAGATTAAAATTAAACTGCCAAATACGAACCTTTCTGAAATTGAAATCAACATTCAGGAAATGATCTTTGACCTCCGTACTCCTAATAAGTGAGTAAAACTTAGAACTAGAATAATGAATATTATAATATTAATGAATCTTTAGTCAATATCCTTTATAAAAGTATACGTAATTATTTTGTATCACTCCTAAAGTCTGAAGAAAAGTGAAAAAGTCAATCATTCAGATGTTTGATCTAGGTAATATAAACATATATTTGTAAATACCTAGATTTTTTCCCACTTTACATGCATACATTTGGAGTAGGTTGATACCACCAAGACATAGTCCTTGACATTCAGATACAGTTTGCTTATCTGTCAGGAAAAATAGCTAGAGGTGAAAATCTCTTAAGTTGTAAGTCTTGCATGTGGCTTTCTGGTACAGTGATGGCATGAAAGAAGCTATCTTTAAGCGTATTGGATACTGTGGGCCTCTAAGGTTAAATTTGATTATATTCATCTAAAAATCAACAAAAAGTCTTATCAATTGCTTAAAACAAAAATTCTAACAGCTAATTTATCACTAGATCCTCAAGTTGCATGAATACATTTAAAAATAATGCAGATGATAATGGAATAATTCAATTAAACATTTGATATTTTCAAAATAGTCTTGTTATTATACAAGTTCAAATCATGTTGTCAAACACAATGTATATGGTAAAATTCTGATAAAAATGTTTATCTTGAAACCTGGATAAATCAGCCCTGTCTCTCAAAACTAACTCTATAAGGAGGGAATCTATAGAACCTGGCAAGTGCTAGATAAAATGTCTAAATATCTCACTGCTTTGTTCACTTTCCATCTGGTTGTATAGCAGTGAGCACACTTGGGTTGAGTGCAGTGGTTCTTTGTAACTCATAGACATTTCAAACTGGGTGTGGGGAGTAGTCAGCTCCTAGTACATTCTCTTCCTTCCATTATCAGTACCTATAATTGTCCTTTTTTGATTGTAGGGCTTCAAGAAAATAACAAAATTATATCTCTGGTACAAAAGACTTCTGTGTGTAAACAACCCAACATAACATGCATAGCTTAACCTTGATTTCTAGAGTAGATGCATTTAACCCCAAATGATCTACAGATGAATACATATCAAATATTTTCTCATTATTTAATATAATTTCAAAAATGTATTCACTCAAAAAATGTCTCATGTTATAAAAATTACATTCCTTATTCCTACCATCCACTTCAAGGAGTATTGTAATTTTTTTTCCATTACATGTTACACATGCATTTACTCTTCCACACAACCTTTGCAAGGAAAGTTGGTTAAATGAACAGTCAAATTTTTCATGATATTTGTGCACTTGTTAAAAGAACACACATATCTACACACTATGGAGTTAATTTCCGTTCCCCTAGCAGTTCTCACTGTCTCCATCCATCTTTAGGCAGCTGCTCTGGCTATGCTATCATTCCAGATATTTATCAGAGCCCACTAAATGAAAGACTCACACAGAGATATTTTTCCACATAGAATGTAGGCTGCACTAGGTCATTTGGATCTTACAGTACTTATACATTAAATGCTCAGTGTGTGAAGGTCCTGTCTCTTAAGAAAAAGATTCATTAATTAAGATAGAAGACAGAAGATAGAATTAAAGTTTTTATCACTTTTCCTAAACACTTGAACATGCTTTGGAGCCATGCTATTACCTGAAATTGTATTATTGGAAATGTGTCTTGTTTTTTAGTTTATTGATATTCACATCTACTTTCTTTAGTTTCTAACTTTGACACATGTAACACTATGCTTACCAGCTCCTAGAAAGATAAGAGCAGACATTCTGCTAATGTATCTATAAGGCAAAACAAGTGAATTTATTTTAACTGAATTGACTAGTAATATCAGTCTATTGATAGTCAATTTAATTAAAATTATAAATAAAACTCAATTTTAGCATTGTAGATGGAAAAGAAATAAAACAGTTTGTTGAATTCTTCATTTTTTACAACGTTGTTTTGGTATATAGATTCCCAACATGGAGTAGATAGAAAGGAAGAAAGATAGGGGAAATTGTATAATGTCTCAGAATCTCCTGACTTTATCTTCATATGGGGTTTCATTAGTTTTTAAGATGAATTCTAAGAATATCATAAATGAATTCCTTGAATGTGATAATAAAAACACACTCTGAAGACAAGTATGAATTAATTTTTGGTTGTGTGTTGCTTTAGATTATCTCACTTTTGCTGTAGTCCTTTGATTTATTGCATTGGCCAAAAAGTTTTTTCGGGTTTTTTCCATAACATCTTAGGAGAAAACTCGAACGAACTTTTTGGCCAACCCAATAGATTGAGAGTTGACTGATATTCAAAGACATAAACACCTAAAAAAAAATGTTTTCTGAATGGAATAGTGAATTGCAGCTCAGTAGCTATTTCTGCACTTTCTTTGAAAATAGTCATGTCTCCAACAGGAAACATTAAAAAGGCCATGTCCTTTTTTATCCCAGATATGTGAATCAAATAATTTATTAACTACCTAAAATAAAAAGTGCATTATGTGAATATGCACAGAACAAGGCTGTCCTTTATTTAAATCTCTTGCAAGAAACATCAACTTGGGGCTTCCCTGGTGGCGCAGTGGTTGAGAGTCCGCCTGCCGATGCAGGGGACACGGGTTCGTGCCCCGGTCCGGGAAGATCCCACATGCCGCGGAGCGGCTGGGCCCGTGAGCCATGGCCGCTGAGCCTGTGCGTCCAGAGCCTGTGCTCCGCAACGGGAGAAGCCACAACAGTGAAAGGCCCGCGTACCGCAAAAAAAAAACCACATCAACTTGAATTCTCTAATATAAATGTAAACATGTGAGTCTATAGAGTTCACTGTACAGATAATTTTGGGGTTTTACTTTCATATATTATTGTTTGCATTTAAATAATTTCTAATAAAAATTAACGCTGGATAAACATTTGATCAGTGACTAAACTGTAGCTTCTTAAAAGGCAAATATATTTTCAAAGTAGAGGCAGAGGGATTGGGTTTAAATGTTCATTCATATTTTATTATAGTACTAATTTATACCAGTTATTCAGATATCATTTTGTGGTGACCTGTTTGCTTTTCATTCATTTATTCATTCAGTCAACAAACATTTATGAAGTCTGCTAGACACTGGGGGGACACCGAAATAAAATACAGTCCTGTTCTTCAATGAATTGTATATGATTTAAGTATTAGTAGAATTTTATATTGTTTAAAATATAACTCTCACTTCAGATATCACACAGTATTTTCCTTCTTCTAAGAGGCTAAATAAGTTACATAGTTTCTACTCAAAATTTTAGTATGGGAAGTTGTACTACTAAGGACTAGACAAAAATGCAGGGATAGATGGATCATTCCAATGGCCACTTTCTCTTTTGAATTTATTTCTCTCTGGATAGAGAAGTGCACATTATCATTGGAACTCCTTCTTCATCTGATTTTAGTTGTCTTTTAGTGCAATGAAGCTACCACCACTGAGCTTTGCTTTCTTTTAAAAGTGAATATACTATCATTTGTAGAATAAGGGATAAAGCAAATCTAACTCTAGTACAACCTATATTGTAAACAACTTTAAAAAGATGGACTCTCGGGAATTCCCTGGTGGTCCAGTGGTTAGGACTTGGTGCTTTTACTGCCATGGGCCCAAGTTCGATCCCTGGTCAGGGAACTAAGATCCTGCAAGCTGTGCAGCATGGCCAAAAAAAAAAAAAAGGACTCTAAATGGTTTTTGCACCCATTTTTTTGAGATGCTAAATATTACAGGGTATATTAAGAAACATCGCGATTTCATTACTTCAAGTGGAGAGAGTTGTTTCTCCTACCCCAAATATCTGGAATGGAACAAGAGTAACAGAAAATTTCTCCTATAGGTTCCAGAGATGTGTGATAAATACTTTTAATGAGCCCAGTTTCCTGAACTCAGGTCTTTGCAAATGAGCAAAGAAGCAATTGATTTTCAAGGGCTTTGTTTTCAAATACTAGTGCTTTGTACAAATATTCAATAAGTACCCCTAAAAATTACCACATTTCCTATACTGATTTGGATCTTTTCTGTCCACTTTTTTTTTTTTTTTTTGCGGTAAGCGGGCCTCTCACTGCTGTGGCCTCTCCCGTTGCGGAGCACAGGCTCCAGATGCGCAGGCCCAGCAGCCACGGCTCACGGGCCCAGCCGTTCCACGGTACGTGGGGTCCTCCCGGACCGGGGCACAAACTCGCGTCCACCTGCATAAGCAGGCGGACTCTCAACCACTGCGCCACCAGGGAAGCCCCTCTGTCCACTTTTTATAGAGATACTCAAGCCTTCTCTACTGAGAATCTGAGGTAACAAGTGTATCATGTATTTAATTTTCTTCAGATACCAGCATGTGCCGACCCTATGCATAATTCAGATTCATACCACTATGACAGAATTATGGATGTCTCATCCCAACCATGCATCTAAAGCATACAGTTATTCAGCAACTGAGCCATAAACTGCAAACTACGCTCAGCAATCTCTCACAGGAAATTTTTGCCAATGTATAGTAGAAAGAACAGAAGCAGGCAGAGAAAAGCACTTTCATTGATCTGATATTGAAATCATTCCAGGCCTGAGTTTCAATAACTACACCTAAATTAGTAGTAGAGACTCAGTTATGTTAGCAGAATTAGTTAGAACAATTCCAATTTTCAGGTTTCTATCAGGCAGCCACATTCCATCTACACATAGGTATGACTGACAATAGATCTATCCAGCCAACTTAAAGTTACAATGGTTCTATTTCTATGACAATAAACATAGCCTGAGACTATGTGTATATAATGCAAAATGAGGTCAATTTAGAAAAAAAGAGGGGTGGTCAAAACCACTGCTTGGATTTTTAAGGCCAAAAAAATAGTATACTAAATAGTTTTTTTGTTCCTAACATTGTGGTGATATATATTGCTTCCCATTGTCTTGATATCACTGATTCTAAGTTTTTATTTTGTTTTGTTTTTTAGGAAACTGTTGGTAACCCTTCCCCATCCTGTGGAATGCAGCAATGCCAAAGCTTTCTATATCGTTGAAACTGAGACTCTCGAGGTCACCATGACTATGAAACAAGAGTTGGATTTTATTAATTTCTTCTGAAACAACATGAATAAGGAGGAAAAGTGGTAAAATACCACTGATAAAAACTTTGAAAAAATTGGTTAATGTTTTCTATCTTCTCTTTATTATTCTGACATATTTCAGGCAGGGCCTAAATTCAATTCTAATGCTATTCTCATCATTTACAGTCATTTCTATTAATCTAGTAGGAAATGCTATTTTCTCATACTAATAAGCTATTCCATATTTATAGTGATAGCTGGATAGAATTTACAGGCTAACCAATTAGATTACTACATGGTCAGCTAAGTAACTGAAATATGACCATGAAATCTTTGGTCTACTTATTTCAGTAGTCTGAAGAACTTAAGCCAATTGATTATACCATGATACAATCAGTTGCATAGCAATTGGTCATTACTGTCACCAGAAAAGTTTATTTAGTTTCCTTTATGTTGATTTAATCAAATGATTTCAAGTGTTCTCTGTTTAGGCTCTCACTATTGTTCTGGAATATACAAATAACAGAGGATTATAAATAGTTTGATGTGCCATACTAACAACATGTTTTACTTGAATAAGAAATACTCTTGAGCACACAGTGTTATTTGGCTTCCTCGGTCCTGTTCTCAGTGTTTGGATCTATTTAAGTTAAAAATATTTTCCTTTTGTGCACTAATAATTATTAACAATGCCTTTTTGAGTACTCTGTTTATATTTAGTAATTGAAATCCTTGACATTTAAAAGGAATATAAAGAAAAGTGTGGTGCATTTACAAATCCTGTTCTCTCTCATTTCGTATATTTATTCATAATTGGACATGCTTATGTTATGAATTTGTACCCTGTCTCTTCTGTACTGTATTGCATAAGTTTATTTTAGAATTATTTATGAATAACTTGTATTTTAAAACTTGTTGACTTGGTCTCACACGACATTGTAGAACTCTGGAGTTACCTGGGAGTAAATTTTGAAAAGAGATAAACAGCGGAAAGATGTGAACTATTAAGGTACTAAATACTCAAGCAGATATTGTCTAGGTTTAAATATGCAGATAACTATGAAGCATCTAGTTTATGACTAGATCAAATAGAAGGAAAAGACTGAGATTTTGGAAAAAGTGGTTATGTTAAAACACCAAGCTCTTGTAGAGAATTTGACTTTGAAATTACCACCATGAATTTCTTCTGAGGGTGGGATTAACTGAAAGGAAGTTAGTGTCTGTGAATTTAAGTCCATGGTGTCACAGAATTAACAGTGTCCTACTTTGCTTTCTTAACATATTTTTAAAAGGCTGTATTTTAAGAATTTAAGATTATACCCTAAACTGTAAACTCTGGAGTAAGCCTAAGCAGTAGCCAATATTTTTCTTCTCTAGAGAGCAACAGTGAGTCAGTGGAAAATGTATCTCTTCTTCCCACGTACTGGCCCTAATTACAAAGACCATTATTACTCAAGCTGACTGAATATGTACAAGTTGTCCCTGGAAGAGAAGATAGAGCATATCCAGGCCAACTTGAATTGGGCTTTGGTTACCTTGTACTGTATCAATTATATAATGAAACAGAGCTTCAAGACAATGAAATGTGATCCAGTAATTTATACCCATCTACAAATCATCCTACTTCACTGTCCTTGGCCTCAGAAGTAACAACTTTGTTGTCCTTGCTGTTTTGTTTTTAAGCTAATTCACAGGACTTTTCTCTCTTTAAAGGGGAATAGTCAATTAAAGCAAATGTAGAAAAAGAGAATACAAAAGGGAGTTAAAACCACGATTGTGGCATATTATTAGCCTTCTCCTTCATGAGCTTCTTTACCTTCCTCTTTGGTTTTATAATCTCTAGTTGCATTTGTGAGGATTCAGTCATTCATTCATGCACTCATTAATGCATTCTTTCAACAAATATCCACTGAGCATTTACCACATGCCTGGCACTATGTTACGTGCTGGGCATATAGCAATGAGCAAACCGGATGTGGTCCTTGTCCTCATGGAGCAAATAGTTTAGCAAGGGAGACCAACAATAACCAAGTAAACACATAAACACATATTTTCAAGTTTATTATTAGTATGAAGGAAAACAATGCGTGCTTTGAGAATATCAGAGAAACCAAACCTAGTCTGGGGAAGGAGGTCAGAAAAGGCTCCCCTAAGGATTTCATACTCAGCTGAAACATGGAGAATACCTAGGATTTAGCCCGACAAAGAGAGTGTTGAAGGAAGGAGGGTGGTAAGGCTTCTAAGTGCAAGGAGTAGCAAATGTGAAGACCCAGGATGGAAAGAACCTGGAGTGTAAAGTTCAAGGAAATTAAAGCCTGTGTGGTTGAAGTAGAATGAATCTGGCAAGTGTGACTGGAGGTAAGGTTGGAAATGTAGGCTGGAGCAATGTCATGTAGAACCTTACAGGCTAAGGTTAGGAACTTCAATTTTATTCTAAGTTCTTTGGAGAAGAGGATGTATTTGGAGGCAAGAATGAAAATGGAGAGACCACTTAGGAGGCTATTGCAATTATGATTGCAAGTTATGATTCTACACTTCATCCTACGTAAAATTCATTTGAATTTTTTCTAATTAGAGAAAAAGTACATGCTTACATGATCCAAGTAGGAAACTTTAACAATACAGAAAAGCTCTTTAAAAATAAAGCACCCATCTCCTAGAGAAATGGAAATAAAAACAAAAAGAAACAAATGGGACCTAATGAAACTTAAAACTTTTGCACAGCAAAGGGAACCCTAAACAAGACCAAAAGACAACCCTCAGAATGGGAGAAAATATTTGCAAATGAAGCAACTGACAAAGGAATAATCTCCAAAATTTACAAGCAGCTCATGCAGCTCAATAACAAAAAAACAAACAACCCAATCCCAAAATGGGCAGAAGACCTAAATAGACATTTCTCCAAAGAAGAGATACAGATTGCCAACAAAAACATGAAAGAGTGCTCAACATCATTAATCATTAGAGAAATGCAAATCAAAACTACAATGAGGTATCACCTCACACGAGTCAGAATGGCCATCATCAAAAAATCTGCAAACAATAAATGCTGGAGAGGGCATGGAGAAAAGGGAACACTCTTGCACTGTTGGTGGGAATGTAAATTGATACAGCCACTATGGAGAACAGTATGGAGGTTCCTTAAAAAACTAAAAATAGAACGACCATATGACCCAGCAATCCCACTACTGGGCATATACCCTGAGAAAACCATAATTCTAAAAGAGTCATGTACCAAAATGTTCATTGCAGCTCTATTTACAATAGCCAGGGCATGGAAGCAACCTAAGTGTCCACCAAGAGATGAATGGATAAAGAAAATGTGGCACATATATACAATGGAATATTACTCAGCCATAAAAAGAAATGAAATTGAGTTATTTGTAGTGAGGTGGATGGACCTAGAGTCTGTCATACAGAGTGAAGTAAGTCAGAAAGACAAAAACAAATACCATATGCTAACACATATATATGGAATCTAAGAAAAAAAATGGTCATGAAGAACCTAGGGGCAAGACAGGAATAAAGACACAGACATACTAGAGAATGGACTTGAGGATATGGGGAGGGGGAAGGGTAAGCTGGGACAAAGTGAGAGAGTGGCATGGACATATATACACTACCAAACGTAAAATAGCTAGCTAGTGGGAAGCAGCTGCATAGCACAGGGAAATCAGCTCGGTGCTTTGTGACCACCTAGAGGGGTGGGATAGGGAGGGTGGGAGGGAGGGAGATGCAAGAGGGAAGAGATATGGGAACATATGTATATGTATAACTGATTCACTTTGTTATACAGCAGAAGCTAACACACCATTGTAAAGCAATTATACTCCAATAAAGATGTTAAAAAAAGAAAAAACAAATTTAACTACAGGAAAAAAATAAAGCAAAATTTCAAATCACCTGTAAGCTAACAAACCATATATAACCACTCTTTACCATTTTTAGTGCCTCTTTCCAACTTTTTCTTTCAATGCATAAGACAGATACTAGTTTTCCCCCAAATATTATGATAACACACAATCTGGCTTTAATACCTACTTTCTTTTAATTTCCAAGTATATTCTTTTTAATTATCTTTTTGTTTCTGGGAATTCTAATTGTATTGCATTGTGATAAGAAAGTGTGATAAATGAATGATCCATGTGTATTTTTAAAGAATGAGTATTCTGCAATTATTGGGCACAGAATTCTATCTATATATATCAACTCAAGTTTTTTTAATATTTTAATTTTATTGGAGTATAGTTTATTTACAATGTTGTGTTTCAACTCGTTTTTCTTTTTTAAACTGTGTTGTTCAGGTCTTCTACATTCTCGTTAATTTTTGGCCTGCTTTCTGTATCAACATGAAGAGGTGTATTATCGATAAAATTTACCAGTGATGATAGATTTGTTCATTATCTCCTTGTAATTCTGTCAATTTTTGCTTTATGTATTTTAAGGCAATATATTTAGCTGCAGACAGACGTAAAATTGTTCTGTCTTCCTGGTGGATTATTCCTTTTATCAATATTCTGTGATGCTCTTTATCCCTAATAATGCTCTTTGCTTTAAAGTATGTTTTACTTTACATTAACATAGCTACATCAACTTTGATTAGTATTTGCCTGGCATATCTTTTTCCATTACTTTCTATGCTTTTATGTTTTAGGTATGACTTTTATAAACAGAATTTAGATAAATTTTGGATTTTTAAATGCAACAAAGATTCTCACATGTTTTCATCCAGTTATATTTATTGTGATGAATGATACACTTGGATTTATTTATATCACCTTATCATGGGATTTCTGTCTTATTCTGCTTTTTTTCTAAGTTTCTTTTTCTCCTTTCTTGCCATTTTTTTCTATTAGTCAGTTTTCAAAATTCTCTTTTCCTCCTGCTGATTTGGAATTATATATACTGTTTGTTTTACTTCAAATGTCTAAAGTTTCTCAATAGTTCTCCCCCCTTAACACGATTCAAAGACATAGAAAGTTTTAACTAAACTATGCCTCTCCAACATTGTTTTCATACCCCCAAATTATTCATCCTCCTCATTATTGTTTTTTCATGACCGATGCTATTTAGATCTACCCACATGTCTACCAATTCTTCGCTCACCATTCCTTTATCCACATTAGTGCTTCCTTTCTGAAGTGCATTCTTTAGTATTTCTTTCAGTGACAGACTGTGAGTTCTTGATTCTCTCAGTTCATTCCTGGAAATGTTTTTATTGCCCTCACTCTTGAATAATAATTTAGCTGGGCTTAGAAATCTAGGTTGACAGATATTTTCCTTCAGAACTTTGAAGATATTACTTACTGTTTTCTGGACTATATTTCATAATTTAAAAGTCTGCTGTCTATCTCATTGTTGTTCCTTTGGAGATAATCTATCTTTTCTCTCTGGTAGTTTTAAAGATTCTTCTCTTTGTTTCGGGTGTTCTGCAGTTTGATTATAATGTGTCTGCATATAGATTTAATTTTATTTATTTTATTTGGCACTTGTTCTTAAATCTTTCATCGGTCCTGGAAAATCCTCTGCCATTATGTACTCAGGTATTTCCTTTCTCCCATTCTCACTATTTTCCTTCTAGAACTCCTCTTAGGTTAAGGTTGGACCTTTCTTTATTTTATGTAGATCATTTTAAAAGTCTTTATTGAATTTGTTACAATGTTGCTTCTGTTTTATGTTTTGGTTTTTTGGCCACGAGGTGTGTGGGATCTTAGCTCCCCAACCCAGGATCGAACCCACACCCCCTGCATTGGAAGGCAAAGTCCCAACCGCTGGGCTGCCAGGGAAGTCCCTGGACCTTTCATTCTATCCTCCATGTTTTTCAGCCTCTCAGACATATTTTCCATCTCTATTTTTCCTTAACATTGGATAATTTTCTCAAATCTATTATCCCCTAGCTCAATGATTCTCAGGATTCTAATCTTGCTGGTGACTGTGTCCACTGACTCTCACTCATGGTAGATCATTTAATCTTGTGGGGTTTTTTCACTTTTTTTTGAATTTTTGAATTTTAGAATTTTATTTATTTTTTTATACAGCAGATTCTCATTAGTTATCCATTTTATACATATTAGTATATACATGTCAATACCAATCTCCCAATTCATCACACCACCACCACCACCACCCCACTTTCCCCCCTTGGTGTCCATACGTTTGTTCTCTAAATCTTGTAGGTTTTTTAAAATTGAAATATCTTCTTTAATTGGGCTTTAAAAACATTCTGAGAAAAAATTTTACAGTCTGTGTTGTGGGAGCAGCCCTTCAAAGCAGTTTTACCTTTGCTTCTTCCAAGAACCTCAGTGTACAGGTTCCTTGGTCATGCAGGTAGGATAAATTAAAACCCAAAGCTCACATGAGTTCCAGACCTGTACTTTAAATTCTCAGAGGAAATTTTTTCTTCCATCTTTGATTTAGTCAGTGAGATAAACTTGCTTGTTTCCCTATGCCAAAGATGCAGATTTTTTTCTACTCCAAACTTTTATACAGAGTACAGCCCTCCCAGGGGACCTTTATGATGAGACCCTTGGGCCCAAGACCTCGTCTCCTGTCCCTGTGGTTCTTAAAAGTTGAGACTCCCTTCCCTGCTTCATTTTAAAGACTTAATGTGCAAAAAAAAAATTTTAACCTCATTAATAATGTTTTATATAGACTACATATTAAAATGACATTTTGACATATTGGGTTGAATAAAATTTATTATTAAAACTAAAAAAACCCTAAAAAACTAAAAAACAAAACAAAACAAAACCTCCCTTCCCAGGGTAACCACAACTCCCACCCACAAGATTACAACTCTGATTTTCCATTTCCTCTTCATTTCTGGCATCTGGGAGTTTTCCTTGATTTCTTGTGAACTCAGTTATGCAATTTAAAAAATGTTTGTATGTATATATATATATATATATATATATATATATATATATATATATATATATATATATATTTTTTTTTTTTTTTGCGGTACGCGGGCCTCTCACTGTTGTGGCCTCTCCAGTTGTGGAGCACAGGCTCTGGACGCGCAGGCTTAGCGGTCATAGCTCACGGGCCCAGCCGCTCTGCGGCATGTGGGATCTTCCTGGATCGGGGCACGAACCCGTGTCCCCCGCATTGGCAGGTGGACTCTCAACCACTGTGCCACCAGGGAAGCCCTGTTTGTATATTTTTATCTTGCACTCATAGAGGTCTGTATCAAAAGGGTTTTTCAGTTAGTTTAATTTGCCATGGCCAGTCAGCTTTCTTAATTTAGCAAAATATTTTTAATATCTTCGCATGTTAATATTCTTCAACACAACTGTTGTAGATTGAATTTCCCAGAAAACAGACTCCAACTCGGCAAAAGTATATTAGAGAGTGCTCTTGAGATCAACACCTGTTGAAGGAAGGAAAGGAAACAATATTGGACAAAGAGAGAAGTTGGGCTGCAAAGCAGTCATAGGGCCTTAGCAGACCACATAGGGAGCTCTGAATCTGGAATAATCTCCCAGAATTGTCCCCAGGTGGAGCAAGGAGGCTGAACCTTCATATTCCAGCATTGACTGGTCATTGAATGCAAACTGCACCTTGGAAGAGAGTGTTAACCTTGGGATAGGTCACTCTCTTGGGCTGAGTTCCCAGAAAAGGCTGACAGCTGAGGATAATCTGCCAGCAGCTCTGCTAGCTGCAGGAGGAATAAGGCCTTCTGTCTTGAAGCAGGATCTGTATGCACATAATAGTGTCCACTACAATGATTTTTAATGGTTTCAATATCCCATCACATGTATATAATACAATTTACTGATTCTAAATATACAATAATAATGGATTGGCTGTTTCTAATTTTTCCTATATCAATAATACTGATATGAGCATTATTATACATTCTCTTTGTTTACATCTCATACTTTTTTCCTTAGGTTAAATTCCTAGAAGTGAAATTATTAAGATATACACATTTAAAAATATTTTTATAAGTTTAGTCAACTTGCTTATCAAAATGCTTATACTAGTGTATACTTCCCCCAACAATATATGAGTACCCATTTCTCTACACTCGAAGAAATCCTGAAAGTCATCATGCCTTTGCATCATTTCCAATTTAATAAGGAAAAATAGCATCATGTCATTTTGACAAATACCCTTCTTCGACATTGTTTTGTGTTGGTTTCCACCTATTGATAGTGATGCTATCAGCTAGGAATGCCTGTGGCTCTTACCTGGGACTATGCTACCTGTGAGGTGCCCCCATAGATAGTTCCCCAGCTGGCCCTTGTGGTTCTTATTACGATTGCAAGACCCACTTCTGCAACAACCATCAGTAAACTTTGAAAAAATGAGATATGTTACTTACACATTCTGGACAGTACACAGCATGTCCGAGGGCCACACAGAGAGGTCATGAGTAAAAAGATATTGTGTGGACCTGGGGTTCTGCCTTTATTGGGTTCAAGTGTGAAGTGTACAAGGTTTCCCTTGATTCACCCTTTATTGGTGAATTTAAAACATAAGAGCAGGAATTAAATCACAGGAAGGGAAAAGTAATGGGTCAGTTATCTAGGTCACCCAGGGCTTTCTAAAAGGGGAACTTCACAGGCAGGGTGGCCTGGCTCTGTATCTACTTGTGCAACTGGCAGTGTGTTTATTGAAGACAGATGTCTTTGAAATGGATGCCTCAAAACTCAAAAGCTTAATGTCAGGCACTTATATTACAATCAAAAAAGCTAATTGTTGGGCATTTACACTATGGACATACTAGTGAAGTTAAACAATTTTAGCCTCTTATGTTCTTGTTTTGAGGACTGTTTTTTCTTTTGATCATTTTTCTATAAGAATATTTAACTTTTTCTTATTGATTTGTCAAATTTGGTTATTTGTAATATATATTTTACAAATATTGCCCCCAGAATTTTCTTTACCTTTTAATTTTGTTTATAATATTTTAATAGGAATTTTTTATTTTTATGTAGTATATTTGTAGAAAGATAATCCACTTTTTAAAAAATTTATTTTTGGCTGCTTTGGTTCTTCATTGCTGCTCACAGGCTTTTGCTAGTTGCATCAGTGGGGGCTACTCTTCCTTGTGGCATGCAGGCTTCTCACTGTGGTGGCTTCTCGTATTGTGGAGCACGGTCTCTAGGCATGTGGGCTTCAGTAGTTGTGGCATGCGGGCTCAGTAGTTGTAGCTTGCAGGCTCTAGAGCGTAGGCTCAGTAGTTGTGGTGCATGGGCTTAGTTGCTCTGTGGCATGTGGGATCTTCCCGGACCAGGGCTTGAACCCGTGTCCACTGCATTGACAAGCAGATTCTTAACCACTGCACCACCAGGGAAGTCCCTTTACTTATTTTTATTTTGGTGGTTTTAAGGCTTCATCTTCTACTTTTAAACTGTATCCATCTGGAGTTTATTTTAGAACAATTAATTTTTAGTCTCCTAATACTATATTTGAGCATTATAAAATACATTTAAAACATTCACTGTCACACTCTGGCTTCTCCCATTTAATTTTACCATGAAATCATCCATAAATTATGCTGTGAGAAGAGCAGTTGATGATTTGTAATATATTACAAAGTAACAGAATTTGAGTGCAATGCACTTTTAGTCAACTCTTCTGACAAGATAATTTTGCAATGTTTCTATTTGAGTTTAAAATACATTCACATATGTATGAATAGGTCTTACACTGAATTTATGCTAGTACAAATTTAAGAAGCTTCATTGTGAACACCCAACTAGAGAGGCGCTGGAAAGCAACCTTTTTTCCTCATCCTGCCTATCTGTTTATTGTTTTTTTTGTTTGTTTCATACTCCATGCAGTAAAGGACAATATCACCCTTCTTCCTAAGCAGTGTTTTTATCTAAATATATTGTCTAAATATTCCCACATTCAGGAGTGGTATGGGGGAGAGGGGAGTTGAACAGATAGGTAGTAAGGGCAAAGCTAATTTTTTGTTTACAACATTTAACTTATAGATTACTCTGAGTACAGGGAAAGGCAAGGCCAAGGTTAACATGGAATCTTTATGCAAATAAGAAAAAGATCCCCTGCCTCACGCATTGACAAAAAGGCCCCCCAAAAGCACCCTCCACAAAAAGACCAGTAACAGAAAGGCACACTCCCCAGAAGCCAATTAAGAGGAGGCACTACACAGTGCCTATCCTGAATTTTTGGCTCAACTTGTTCCCTTTTACTCAATGCCTTTGGCCTTAGACAACTTCAGGCAGTCCTTCTTTCTCTGCATCCTCCATTTTTTTCCTCGCTGCACTATAGACTTTAAAACTCAGTTGAGGAATATGAATAAAGTCTATAGTTCAGTTAATATTATTGTACCAATGCTAGCTCTTCAGCTTTGATAATTGTACTATGGTAACACAAGATAGTTACATTAAGGGAAGGTAGGTAAACTATGAAAACTCTCTACACAATTTCTGATGCTTCTTGTGAGTCTAAAACTATTTCAAAATAAAAAGTTTGTTTAAAAAAGTAAGTAAAGGAGAAAATCAGCTGCAAAATTATATTCAGAGCATCACTGCTCTTTCTGCCTTTGCAGCTTGGGACTTTATTTTTTTGCCATTTTCACCTGTGCAGTGTTTCAAGTTTTGGTGAATATACTCCACCAAGCAGGGAGTCTGTTTGTAGATGACAGCTGGTTTTATTTCACAAATACAACCTGTTCAACATAAAGACATAAAGAAACAATGAGCTCAGTCTCAATTCCAGTAACGTTGGTAAGTGAACTTCTTTGCTAGACATTGTAGAGGTGGTGTATAGAAGTATACAGTCAAAAAATCTACAGTTTATTTTGGAAAATATGAGTAGCATGTGATACAAAAGCAATATATATATATATATATATATATATATATATATATGTTATATTGCAGGATGTTAGCAAAAATGGTAGTGTAAGGACCACCGAAAATCCTCTTCTCCATAAAAGCAATGAGAAAACTAGGAAAAATTCTCAAGAATTGACTGAGAACTCTAGAAATTAACAAAAAGCGTGCAACGATCCAGGGAATGTTTAAGGAAAATAGCTGAATCTGAGTAAAAATAGCAAGATTTGTGGCATTTTAATTTACCGTATTCCCACCTCCACCTTCTCCCTGATTCCACAGTAACTTTGAAAATCAATGGGCCACAATCATGGTGAAAACAAGCAGCCTGGAGACCACTGGAGGGAGCAAAATGAGGTTGGAGATTGTAATGGTTAATTCTATGTCTCAACATGACTGGGTCACAAAGTGTCCAGATATTTGGCTAATCATTATTTCTGGGTATGTCTGTGAGGATATTTCTGGATGAAATTAGCATTTTGAACCTGTGGATTCAGTAAAGCAGTTTGCCCTCCCCAGAGTGAGTGGCATCATCTAATACATTAAGGGCCTAAATAAACAAAAAAGTGAAGGAAGGAAGAATTCGGCACTTCCTGCCTGATTGCTTGAGATGGAACATCAATCTTTTCTTGTCCCCTGTGTACCTGTGGTTCTCAGGCCTTCAGACCCAGACTGGAATTTACACCATTGGTTCTCCTGGTTCTCAAGCCTTAGGACTCAGACTGAAATATACCACTGGCTTTCCTGGGTCTCCAGATTGCAGATGGCAGATCATGGGATTTCTCAGCCTCCATAACCATGTGAGCCAATTCCTTATAATAAATCTACATCTCTAACTATATACACATATATATATCTCTTATTGGTTCTGTTTCTCTAGAGCACCCTAACTAATGCAGAGCTCCTTCAAATTTCCATGCCCAGTATTACTCTGATACCTAAATAAGACAAATACATCACAAGAAAAGAAAACTACAGACCGATATTCTTTATGAATATAGATGTAAAAGTTCTCAACAAAATAGTAGCAAACTAAATCTAGCAACATATCAAAAGGATCATATGCCATGACTGAGTGGGATTTATCTGAGGAATGGAAGGTTGGTTCAAAATGTGAAAATCAATCGATGTAAAGAGTCATGTACCACAGTTTTCATTGCAGCACTATTTAAAATAGCCAGGACATGGAAGCAACCTAAGTGTCCATCAACAGATGAATGGATAAAGAAGATGTGGCACACATATACAATGGAATATTACTCAGCCATAAAAGGAAACGAAATTGAGTTATTTGTAGTGAGGTGGATGGACCTAGAGTCTGTCATACAGAGTGAAGTAAGTCAGAAAGAGAAAAACAAATACTGTATGCTAACACATATATATGGAATCTAAAAAAAAAAGGTTCTGAAGAACCTAGGGGCAGGACAGGAATAAAGATGTAGGCATAGAGAATGGACTTGAGGACATGGGGAGGGGGAAGGGTAAGCTGGGATGAAGTGAGAGAGTGGCGTGGACATATATACACTACCAAATGTAAAATAGATAGCTAGGGGGAAGCAGCCGCATAGCACAGGGAAATCAGCTTGGTGCTTTGTGACCACCTAGAGGGGTGGGATAGGGAGGGTGGGAGAGAGGTCAAGAGGGAGGGGATATGGGGATATATGTATACATATAGCTGATTCACTTTGTTATACAGCAGAAACTAATACAACATTGTAAAGCAATTATAGTCCAATAAAGATGTTAGAAAAAAAAAGAAAGTCAATCAATGTAACACAGCATATTAATAAAATAGAGGACAAAAACCACATGATCATCTCAACAGATACAGGAAAAGCATTTGACAAAATTAAATACCTTTCATGACAAAAACACTCAAAAATTATAAATAGAAGGAAATTTCCTCACCCTAATAAAGGGCATCTATGAAAAACCCACAGCCAACATACTTAATGGTGAAAGGCAGAAAGTTTTCCCCTTAAGATCTGGAACAAGACAAGGAGGTCCACTCTTACCACTTCTATTCAACAGTTAAGTGGATGTTCTAACCAGGGCAATTAGGCAAGTAAAAGAGATAAGAGACATCCAGATTGGAAAAGAAGAAATAAAACTATTGCAGAAAACATGATCTTGTATACAGAACAAAATCTACAGAATTTTGTGTATAGAAAAACCCAAATATCCCTCAAAAAACCTCTTAAAGCTAATAAATGAGTTTACCAAAGCTGTAGGAAATAAAATCAACATACAAAAATTTGTTATATTTCTATACACTAGCAATAAACCATCTGAAAATGAATTAAGTAAACAATTACATTTACACTGGCATCAAAAATAATAAAATACTGGGGCTTCCCTGGTGGTCCAATGGTTAAGACTCCATGCTTCCAATGTAGGGAATGTGGGTTCGATCCCTGGTTAGGGAATTAAGATCCCACATGCCACGTGGCATGGCTAGAAAACAAAACAAAATAAAATAAAATAAAATAAAATACTTAGGAATAATTTTTAAAAAGAACTGTAGAACTTGTACATGAAAACTACAAAATAGTGTTGAAAGCAATTAAAGAAGACCAACATAAGTGGAAAAACATTCCATGATCATGGATTAGAAGACTTAATATTGTTAAGATGGTAATATCCTTTCAAATTAATCTACAGATTCCACACAAACCCTATCAAAATCCCAGGTAACTTATCTGCAGAAATTCGCAGACTGATTCTAAAATGTATGTGGAAATGCAAGGGACCAAGAATAGCCCAAAAAATCTTGAAGAAGAAAAACAAGTTGGAGAACCCACATGTCCCAATTTCAAAACTTACTACAAAAGTACCATAATCAAGAATGTTCAGGGACTTTCCTGCTGGCAGTGGTTAAGACTCTGAGCTCCCAATGCAGGGGGTCCTTGTTCAGTACCTGGTCAGGAAACTAGATCCCACATGTATGCAACAACTAAGAGTTTGCATGCCACAATTAAGGAGCCTGCCAGCCGCAACTAAGGAGCACATGTGCTGCAACTAAGGAGCAGGTGAGCCACAACTATGGAGTCTGCCTTCTGCAACTAAGACCTGGTGAAACTAAATAAATAAATAAATACATACATAAATACATAAATAAATAAATAAACTATCTATCTGTCTATATATATATATATATATATATATATATATATATATATATATATATAAAGAATGTTCAGAATAGGCAAATCTACAGATAGAAAGTAGATTTATGGTTGCCTACATCTGACAAAAGGAGGAATGGGCTAATGGGCATGGGGATTCTTTTTGGAGTGATAAAAATATCCTAGAAAGTGGAGATGGTTTGTAGATCAATATTATGTACTTCCTTGACATCTAAAGTGAGGAGGAAGGTGTGGATCTAATAGCCTAACTGTAAGCCATCCTCCCCAGTCTACTCCTGTGGATAAGGTCCCCTGGCTAAATAACCCTCCTTATCACAGGGATCAGGCAAAATTCCTGGTTATCTTTACGTAAAAGGTTTCAGTTCCCTGCCAGTCTGTGAAATTATTGAAACAAACCAATCACATTCTCATGTGGGAACCAAGGATCACTCCACATTCCTGATACTACAAAGTCTGCCTCCAACAGCCCCTGCATATTCATTCTGTTCCCAAGTACAACTCCTCTGTGGCCCTGTGTGACATGTGCCTTCCCCTGGGGATTGAGTATATGCAATTAATAAACTGCTGTCAATCTCACCTGTCCAGTGTCAGGTGTCATGTGCTTGGCCATCCCCATAATCTTAGGGTCGGACTCCCTCTCTCACCAATGAGGTAAAGAGTAGGCAATAAAAATATGGTTGTATATCTTTGTGAATTATACTAAAAACCACTGAACTGTACATTCTAAAAGGGTGAATTTTATGGTATGTAAATTATACCTCAATTTTTAAATCATTGAAAAATAAACCAGTTGGAAAAATTATGTGCTACGGTGATAAATTCTATAAGTTTTCAGAGGACTACATCAGGAAAAGCTTTGTACATGAGATGGGTCTTGATCTGGCTTTTGGAGGATGGCTGAGATTTGGGCACTCCTGGTAAGTGAAGGCCCAGAATGAGAAATGAATATGACAGATTTGAAGCACAGTATGCATACTGTGATCTGACTAAATTGGACGATTGCTTTAGGAATTAGCAGAGAATAAATCTGGCTAGGCAGGTGGAAGAAAAATTAGAGAGGAACTTGAAAGTCAGAAGAAGAGTTTAGCCGTGATCCAGTAAATCCAGATTTTTATCATATAACTGACATGATACAGAGAGAAGAGGAAATATATAACCTAGTAATTAAAGAAAATCATATCCAGAGTCAGACAAACCTAGGACTAAATTGTATCTCAGACTATTTCCATCACAAATACTGTATCTTTACTATTTCACAGCTTTGAAGTTGGTTAATACCTAAGAATCTTGATATGGCAAGGAATCATTGTCACTTTCATTTACTGTGATAGCATTCTCCCACTTACTGCTAGTTCTAAATATTCTTCTTTTTTGAAAGCCTAAAATGATTTAGCAACCAGACTCTGAGAAAGCTTGCTAACCTGATCCTCAGTTACATTTAAAGTGCTTAGAGAATTGTATTATTTTGAAATAGTTTGACTTGAACTGAGCTAAAATTTACCTTTCATTGGCTTTCTAGGAAATAATGTAAACAAAATGATACGTTGCTTTGGAGTATTGAGAAATTAACTTTGTGAAGACTTCAGCAAGTGTTTTAATGTGATAGATGTCTAAGTTAATGGATAACAGTTGGAGCAAACCATAGATTACCTGAAAAGCTTAAAAGGAAAAACTTAAAAATGATTTGTCTGTAGGGACTTTGAAAAGCTAGTACATATTTCTTATAATCTAGAAGACCAGGCACATGTATAGGGCTGTGCACACACACAGGAAAGACCTGAGAAAGCCATAAACTTTCACCCACCCCTGGCTGACTTGTGGTTCTGAGCATGCAGGAAGCGTAAGCTAATGCAGAGTCGTAAAGTGTTTGGCTGACAGTTGAAAGTGTGTCCAACATGCTTGCAGAGTCCCTTGGCAAAAACTGTGAGATTTTTAGCTCTAGGCATTTAATAAAATCTCTACCTAGTCATTAGTTGTCCTCTAAGCTACTTGAGCATAGACGTCACTGGCCACATATGACAAAGAATATAGAGCTTACTGAATTAGTTCAGAAAATTCACTGAACAAGCAAACCACTACAAAAAACAACTACAAAAACCAGCAATAAAAATAAAGCCAAGGGGGAGGGAGCAACATAATTTCTAGGATTGTCAAATTATATTATTCAAAATATCCAGTATTGGGACTTCCCTGGTGGTCCAGTGGTTAAGACTCCACGCTTCCACTGATGGGGCATGGATTTGATCCCTGGTCAGGGAACTAAGATCTCACATGCCACGTGGTGTGGCCAAAAAACATATATATATATATATATATATATATATATATATATATATATATATATATATATATATATATATATATCCAGTATTTAATGAAAAATTATGAGACATGAAAAAAATCCTATGGCCATAACACAGGAAAAACACCAAGCAATAGAAACTGTCCATGAGTAGGCCCAGACATTGGCAATACTAGATATAAACTTTTAATCAGCTATTTTAAATATGTTCAAAGAAGTAAAAGAAACAATTTCTAAAGAAACTAAAGAAAATTAGGAGAATAGTGTCTCTTTATATAGACAGTATAAAGAGATAGCAATTATAAAACTGAATCAAATAGAAATACTGGAGTTTGAAAGTACAATAAGTGAAATAAAAATTTCACTAGAGGGGCTCAAACAGCATATTAGAACAGAAGAGTCAATGAATATCATGACAGATCAATTGAAATTATCAAGTATGAGGAGCAGCAAGAAAAAAGAATGAAGAAAACTGAACAGAAACTCAGAGAACTGTGGGATATGATGAAGCATACCAACATACATATACTGTGAGTCCCAGAAGGAAAGGAAAAAAATAAAAGGAGGCAGAAAGAATATTTGAAGAAATATGACTGAAAAACTCCCAAATTTGATGAAACACATTACATATAAAAGAGACTCAATGAAATCAAAGTAGGACAAACTAAGATATCCACACTGAGACACATCATAATCAAACTGTCAAAAGACAAAGAATTTTGAAAGCAGGAAGAGACAAATGAGTAAGCATACACAAGAGCTCCTCAATAAGATTAGCAACTGATTTCTCACCAAAAACCATGGAAGTAAGAAGGAAGTGGGATGACATATTAAAAGTGCTGGAAGAAAAAATTTTAAAGGTCAACCAAGTATTCTATATCTGGCAAAACTACCTTCAAAATAAAGGAAAAATTAAGAGAGACCAAAACTGAAAGAGTTCATCTCTAGCAGAACTGTTCTCCAAGAATACTAAATGGAGTTTTTCAGGCTGAAATAAAAGGACACAAGATATTAACTTGAATCAACATGAAGAAATAAAGAAAGCTCACAAATAAGTACATAGGAAAATATAAAAGACAGCACAAATGTATTCTTTGCATGTAACTACATTTTTTCATATCTGATTTAAAAGACAACTTCATAAAGCAAAAATTATAAATCTATGTTGATGAACACAATATATAAAGATGTAATTTGTGACAATAATATGGACAGAAGGGGGTGGATGAAGCAATGTAGGAGCAGATTTTTACATTATTGAAATTCCATTGCTTATAATCTAAACTATTTTGATATAGATTAGGAGGTTAATTATACTCCCCAGAGTCACCACAAATATACTCAAATATATATATATATAGTGGGGAAAAAAGACAAGGAATTAAAATGATACACTAGAAAATATCTATTTAACACAAAAGAATGAAGTAATTGAGAAATAACAAAGCAAAAAGGCATGAGACACATAGAAAAAATAGCTAAATGGTAGGCATAAATCCTATCTTAACAGTTATATTAAATATGAATGAATTAAACTCTCCAATCAAAAAGTAGAGATTAGCAGAATGGATAAAAATTAAAATCCAACTGGAGGGCTTCACTGGTGGCACAGTGTTTAAGAATCCACCTGCCAACACAGGGGACACTGGTTTGAGCCTTGGTCTGGGAAGATCCCACATGCCGCGGAGCAACTAAGCCCGTGCGCAACAACTACTGAGCCTGAACTCTAGAGCCTGTGAGCCACAACTACTGAGCCCACGAGCCACAATTACTGAAGCCCGCACGCCTAGAGCCCGTGCTCTGCAACAAAGGAAGCCTCCGCAATGAGAAGCCTGCGCAATGAAGAGTAGCCCCTGCTTGACGCAACTAGAGAAAGCCAGCACGCAGCAACAAAGACCCAATGCAGCCAAAAATAAATAAACAAAAATAAAATCTATATTTAAAAAAAATCCAACTGGATTCTGTCTTCAAGAGACTCATTTTATTTTATTTTATTTTATTTATTTATTAGCCACACTGTGTGGCATGCAGGATCTTCCCCAACAGGGATTGAACTCATGCCCCTTGCACTGGAAGCACAGAGTCTTAACCACCAGACTGCCAGGAAAGTCCAAGAGACTCATTTTAGAATCAAAGATAAATAGATGTTGAATGTAAAAGTAGGGGGAAAGATATAACACACAAACAGTAACCAAAAGATTCCTGGACTGGCTGACTAATAATAGACAAAATAGACATGAAGACAAACATTATTTAGAGACAAAGTAAGACAAAATGATTAATCCAAAACGAAGATATAACAATTACAAATATATATGTACCTAACAACAGAAATCCAAAGCACTTGAAATATATACAGACAGATTGAAGGGGAAGATAGACAATTCAACAAGAGTAGTTGGAGATTTTAACACACCATTATCAATTATGGGTAGAATAACTAGACAGAAGATCAGCAAGGATATAGAAAACTTGTACAACACTATTAACCAAGCAGACATAACAAACATCAGAACAACGTGCCCCTTAATAACAAGAGAATATGCATTCTTCTCAAGTGTACATGGAACATACTTCAGGATAGAAGATATGTTAAGCTATAAAATAAGTGTCAATCAGCCTCTTCAATAAGTGGTGCTGGGAAAACTGGACAGCTACGTGTAAAAGAATGAAATTAGAACACTCCCTAACACCATACACAAAAATAAACTCAAAATGGATTAAAGACCTAAATGTAAGGCCAGAAACAATCAAACTCTTAGAGGAAAGCATAGGCAGAACACTGTATGACATAAATCACAGCAAGATCCTTTTTGACCCACTTCCTAGAGTAATGGAAATAAAAACAAAAATAAACAAATGGGACCTGATCAAACTTAAAAGCTTTTGCACAGCAAAGGAAACCATAAACAAGACAAAAAGACAACCCTCAGATTGGGAGAAAATATTTGCAAATGAAGCAACTGACAAAGGAATAATCTCCAAAATTTACAAGCAGCTCATGCAGCTCAATAACAAAAAAACAAACAACCCAATTCAAAAATGGGCAGAAGACCTAAATAGACATTTCTCCAAAGAAAATGTACAGATTGCCAACAAACACATGAAAGGATGCTCAACATCACTAATCATTCGAGAAATGCAAATCTAAACCACAGTAAGGTATCACTCACACCAGTCAGAATGGCCATCATCAAAAAATCTACAAACAATAAATGCTGGAGAGGGTGTGGAGAAAAGGGAACCCTCTTGCACTGCTGGTGGGAATGTGAATTGGTACAGCCACTATGGAGAACAGTCTGGAGGTTCCTTAAAAAGCTAAAAATGGAACTACCATATGACCCAGCAATCCCACTACTGGGCATATACCTTGAGAAAACCATAATTTAAAAAGAGTCATGCACTCCAATGTTCACTGCAGCACTATTTACAATAGCCAGGACATGGAAGCAACCTAAGTGTCCATCAACAGATGAATGGATAAAGAAGATGTGGCACATATATACAATGGAATATTACTCAGCCATAAAAAGAAATGAAATTGAGTTATTTGTAGTGAGGTGGATGGACCTAGAGTCTGTCATACAGAGTGAAGTAAGTCAGAAAGAGAAGAACAAATACCATATCCTAACACATATATATGGAGTCTAAAAAAAATGGTTCTGAAGAACCTAAGGGCAGGACAGGAATAAAGACACAGACGTAGAGAATGGATTTGAGGTCACGGGGAGGGGGAAGGGTAAGCTGGGATGAAGTGAGAAAGTGGCATGGACAAATATACACTACCAGATGTAAAATAGATAGCTAGTGGGAAGCAGCCACATAGCACAGGGAGATCAGCTCAGTGCTTTGTGACCACCTAGAGAGGTGGGATAGGGAAGGTGGGAGGGAGATGCACAAGGGAGGAGATATGGGGATATATGTATATGTACAGCTGATTCACTTTGTTATAAAGCAGAAACTAACACACCATTGTAAAGCAATTATACTCCAGTAAAAATATTAAAAAAAAGAATCAACAAAAAGAGTAATTCAAGTCTTGCTGTTTTGTGACTAAGATGTATAGAAATGTGGCAAAATTCTATAATTTTCATGATAGAAAAATACAGACTAAAACTAGAATTGCATATGATAGCATGATTTAAGTAGCTCATTACAGATATATTGTACAGTTGGTTCTTGTCTGAAGTCTTTCTGAATATGTGCTAATTTCTGGGGAATATTATCAATTTCAACTGAATTTTGAATTGAAATTTAAGGACACAAAGGTATTTCAGGTGGGAAGAAAGTTCTAGATGTTGCTGCCAAAACTATATTATAGCTTAGAATAGAATTTAATTTAAAAAACTTAAAAGAAATAAGATTTTGAACATAATCTTTTGCCCATATTGGAAACTTACTATTTTATATTATACAATAAGTAGGACATAATAAATGACAAAACACATTTCAAAAAAAGTGTCAATATATTTAAGAATATTTATTTATTTACTTACTTATTTATTTATTATTGAGGTATAGTTGTTTTAGAATGTTCTGTTAGTTTCTTCAGTACAGTGAAGTGGAGTTCCCTGTGCTATACAGCAGGTTCTTATTAGTTATCTATTTTATACATATTAGTGTATATATGTCAATCCTAATCTCCCAATTCATCCAACCCCCCACCTCCCACCCCTTGCTTTCCCCCCTTGGTACCCATACATTTTTTCTCTACATCTGTGTCTCTATTTCTTCCATGCAAACTAGTTCATCTGCACCATTTTTCTAGATTCCATATATATGTGTTAATATACGATATTTGTTTTTCTCTTTCTGACTTAACTTCACTCTAGGTCCATCCACATCTCTACAAATGACCCAATTTCGTTCCTTTTTATGGTTAATATTCCATTGCATATATGTACCACATCTTCTTTATCCATTCGTCTGTTGATGGACATTTAGGTTGCTTCCATGACCTAGCTGTTGTAAATAGGGCTGCAATGAATATTGGGGTGCATGTGTCTCTTTGAATTATGGTTTTCTCTGGGTATATGCCCAGTAGTGGGATTGCTGGGTCATATACTAATTCTATTTTTAATTTTTTTAAGGGACCACCATACTGTTCTCCATAGTGGCTGTAACAATTTACATTCCCACCAATAGTGCAGGAGGACTCCCTTTTCTCCACACCCTCTCCAGCATTTATTGTTTCTAGATTTTCTGATGATGCTCATTCTAACAGGTGTGAGGTGATACCTCATTATAGTTTTGATTTGCATTTCTCTAATAATTAGTGATGCTGAGCAGCTTTTCATGTGCCTCTTGGCCATCTGTATGTCTTCTTTGGTGAAATGTCTATTTAGGTCTTCTGCCCATTTTTTGATTGGGTTGTTTGTTTTTTGATATTGAGCTGCATGAACTGTTTATATATTTGGAGATTAGTCCTTTGTCAGTTGCTTCATTTGAAAATATATTCTCCTATTCTGAGGGTTGTCTTTTCATCTTGTTTATGGTTTCTTTTGCTGTGCAAAAGCTCTTAAGTTTCATTAGGTCCCAATTGTTTATTTTCGTTTTTATTTCCATCACTCTAGGAGGTGGGTCAGAAAAGATCTTGCTGTGATTTATGTCAAAGGGTCTTCTTCTTATGTTTTCCTCTAAGAGTTTTATAGTGTCCAGTCTTACATTTAGGTCTTTAATCCATTTTGAGTTTATTTTTGTGTATGGTGTTAGGGAGTGTTCTAATTTCATTCTTTTACATGTAGCTGTCCAGTTTTCCCAGCACAACTTATTGAAGAGACTGTCTTTTCTCCATTGTATATCCTTGCCTCTTTTGTCATAGATTAGTTGACCATAGATGTGTGGGTTTATCTCTGGGCTTTCTATCCTGTTCCATTGATCTATATTTCTGTTTTTGTGCCAGTACCATATTGTCTTGATTACTGTAGCTTTGTAGTATAGTCTAAAGTCAGGCAGTGTGATTCCTCTACCTCCGTTTTGTTCCCTCAAGACTGCTTTGACTATTCAGGGTCTTTTGTGTCTCCATACAAATTTTAAGATTTCTTGTTCTAGTTCCATAAAAAATGCCACTGTTAATTTAATAGAGATTGCATTGAATCTGTAGATTGCTTTAGGTAGTATAGTCATTTTCACAATATTGATTTTTACAACCCAATAACATGGTATATCTCTCCATCTGTTTGTGTCATCTTTGATTTCTTTCATCAGTGTCTTATAGTTTTCTCAGTACAGGTCTTTTACCTCCTTAGGTAGGTTTATTCCTAGGTATTTTATTCTTTTTGTTGCAATGTTGAATGGGATTGTTTCCTTAATTTCTCTTTCTCATATTTCATTGTTAGTGTATAGGGATGCAAGCGATTTCTGTGCATTAATTTTGTATCCTGCAACTTTACCAAATTCACTGATTAACTCTAATAGTTTTCTGGTGGCATCTTTAGCATTCTCTATGTATAGTATCATGTCATCTGCAAACAGTGACAGCTTTACGTCTCTTTTTCAATTTGTATTCCTTTCATTTCTTCTCTGATTTCTGTGGCTAAGACTCCCAAAACTATGTTGAATAATAGTGGTGAGAGTGGACATCCCTGTCTTGTTCCTGATCTTAGAGGAAATGCTCTCAATTTTTCACCTTTGAGAATGATGTTTGTTGTGGGTTTGTCATATATGACCTTTATTATGTTGAGGTAGGTTCCCTCTATGCCCACTCTCTGGAGAGTTTTTTATCATAAATTGGTGTTGAATTCTGTCACAAGATTTTTCTGTATCTCTTGAGATGATCATATTGTTTTTATTCTTCCATTTGTTAATATGGTGTATCACATTGATTGCTTTGCATATATTGAAGAAGCCTTGCATACCTGGGATAAATCCCACTTGATCATGGTGTATGATCCTTTTAATGTGTTGTTGAATTCTGTTTGCTAGTACTTTGTTGAGGATTTTTGCATCTATATTCATCAGTGATATTGGTCTGTAATTTTCTTTTGTTGTAGTATCTTTATCTGGTTTTGGTATGAGGGTGATGGTGGTATTGTAGAATGAGTTTAGGAGTGTTCCTTCCTCTGCAGTTTTTCAGAAGATTTTGAGAAGGATGGGTGTTAACTCTTCTCTAAATGTTTGATAGAATTCACCTTTGAAGCCATCTGGTCCTGGACTTTTGTTTGTTGGAAGATTTTTAATCACAATTTAAATTTTATTACTTGTGATTGGTCTGTTCATGTTTTCTATTTCTTCCTGGTTCAATCTTGGAAGGTTATACCTTTCTAAGAATTTGTCCATTTCTTCCAGGTTGTCCATTTTATTGGCATAGAGTTGCTTGTAGTAGTCTCTTAGGATGCTTTGTATTTCTACGGTGTCTGTTGTAACTTCTTTTTCATTTCTAATTTTACTGATTTGAGGCTTCTCCCTCTTTTTCTTGATGAGTCTGGCTAAAGATTTATCAATTTTGTTTATCTCCTCAAAGAACCAACTTTTAGTTTTATTGATCTTTTCTGTTGCTTTTCTTGTTTCTATTTCATTTTTTTCTGCTCTGATCTTTACAATTTCTTTCCTTCTACTAACGTTGGGTTTTGTTTGTTCTTCTTTCTCTAGTTCCTTTAGGTGTAAGGTTAGATTGTTTATTTGAGATGTTTCTTGTTTCTTGAGGTAGGTTTTTATTGCTACAAACTTCCCTCTTAGAACTGCTTTTGCTGCATCCCATAGGTTTTGGATCATTGTGTTTTCATTGTCATTTTTCTCTAGGTATTTTTTGATTTCCTCTTTGATTTCTTCAGTGATCTCTTGGTTATTTAGTAACATATTGTTTAGCCTCCATGTGTTCACGTTTTTTACATTTTTTTCGCTAAAATTTACTTCTAATTTCATAGCATTGTTGCCACAAAAGATGCTTGATATGATTTCAATTTTCCTAAATTTACCAAGGCTTGATTTGTGACCCAAGATATGATCTATTCTGGAGAATGTTCCTTGTGCACTTGAGAAGAAGTTTAATCTTCTGTTTTAGGATGGAATGTCCTACAAATATCAATTTAATCTATCTGGCCTATTGTGTCATTTAAAGTTTGTGTTTTCTTATTAATTCTCTATCTGGATGACCTGTCCATTGGTGTAACTGAGGTGTTAAAGTCCCCCACTATTATTGTGTTACTGTCAATTTCCTCTTTTATAGCTAGTAGCATTTGCCTTATATTGAGGTGCTCCTATGTTGGGTGCATATATATTTATAATTGTTATATCTTCCTCTTGGATTGATCCCTTGATCATTATGTAGTGTTCTTCTTTGTCTCTTGTAATAGTCTTTATTTTAAAGTCTACTTTGTCTGATATGAGAATTGCTACTCCAGCTTTCTTTTGATTTCCATTTGCATGGCATATCTTTTTCCATCCCCTCACTTTCAGTCTGTATGTGTCCCTAGGTCTGAAGTGGGTCTCTTGTAGACAGCATATATATGGGTCTTGTTGGTGTATCCATTCAGCCGGTCTATGTCTTTTGGTTGGAGCATTTAATCCATTCACATTTTACATTGTTATCGATATGTATGTTCCTATTACCATTTCTTAATTGTTTTGGGTTTGGGTTTGTTTTTTTAGGTCCTTTTCTTCTCTTGTGTTTCCCACTTAGAGATCATTTAGCATTTGTTGTAGAGCTGTTTTGTGGTGTTGAATTCTCTTAGCTTTTGCTTGTCTGTAAAGCTTTTGATTTCTCCTTCAAATCTGAATGAGATCCTTGCTGGGTAGTGTATTCTTGGTTGTACGTTCTTCCCTTTCTTCACTTTAAATATATCATACTACTCCCTTGTTGCTTGCAAAATTTCTGGAGAGAAATCAGCTGTTAACCTTATGGGAGTTCCCGTGTATATTATTTGTTGTATTTCCCTTGTTGCTTTTAATAATTTTTCTTTGTCTTTAATTTTTGTCTATTTGATTACTATGTGTCTTGTTGTGTTTCTCCTGGGCTTTGTCCTGCCTGGGACTCTCTGCCCTTCCTGGCCTCGGGTGGCTATTTCTTTTCCCATGTTAGGGAAGTTTTTGACTCTAATCTTTTCAAATATTTTCTTGGGTCCTTTCTCTCTCTCTTCTTCTTCTGGGAACCCAATAATGCGAATGTTGGTGCGTCTAATGTTGTCCCAGAGGTCTCTTAGGCTGTCTTCATTTCTTTTCATTCTTTTTTCTTTATTCTGTTCCAGGCAGTGATTTCTACCTTTCTGTCTTCCAGGTCACTTATCCATTCTTCTGCAACAGTTATTCTGCTATTGTTTCCTTCTAGTGTATTTTTCATTTAAGTTATTGTATTTTTCATCTCTGTTTGTTTGTTCTTTAATTCTTCTAGGTCTTTGTTAAACATTTCTTGCATCTTCTCAATCCTTGCCTCCATTCTTTTTCCGAAGTCCTGGATCATCTTCACTATCATTATTCTGAAATCTTTTTCTAGAAAGTTGCCTATCTCCACTTCATTTAGTTTTTTTTCTGGGGTTTTATCTTGTTCCTTCATCTGGAACATAGTCCTCTGCCTTTTCATTTTGTCTATCTTTCTGTGATTGTAGTTTTTTTTCCCATGGGCTTCAGGATTGTAGCTCTTCTTTCTTCTGCTGTCTGCCCTCTCAAGAGTATATAAATCATACAAAATATGTTTTCAACCACAGTGGAATGAAATTAGAAATCAATAACAGAAGGAAATATGGGAAATTCACAAATATGTTGAATTAAACAACATATTTTTTAACAACCAAGGGATTAAAAAAATCACAAACTACATAAGAAAATTCTTTCAGATGAATGAAAATGAATACACAACATTTCAAAACTTAGGAGATGAAATTTACCCAGTACTCGGAGGGAAATTTATAGTTGTAAATGCCTACATTAAAAAAGAAGGTCTCAAACCAAAAATTTTACCTTCTACCTTGAGAAACACACACACACACAAAAGAACAAATTAAACCAAAAGCAAATAGAAGGAAGGAAATAACAAAGATTAAAGGAGAAATAAATAACATAGAGAATAGAAATACAATAGAGTAAATCAGTGAAACCAAAATTTTGTCTTTGAAAAGATAAACAAAATTGACATACCTTTAGCTAGACTGACCAATAAAAAAAAAGAGAGAGAAGACTGACAGAACTAAAATTGGAATGAAAGAGGGGATGTTACCAGCAACCTATATAGAAATAATTATTACAAGGGAATACTATGAATAATTGTATGTCGCCAAATAAGATAAACTAGATGAAATGGGGAAATTCCTAAAAAACATGAAAACTACTGAAACTGATTTAAGAATAAGCAGCAAATCTGTTTAGACCTGTAACAAGTAAAGAGATCGAACGAATTATAAAACAATTTTCCCACAAAGAAAGACTCAAGATCAGATGATGAATTCTGCCAGATGTCTAAAGAAAAATAAACACCTGTCCTTCTCAAACTTTCCAGGAAAATTGAAAGGAAGGGAAACTTCCTAACACGTTTTATGAAGTATTACTCTGACACAGAACACAAAGACATCACACAAAAAAATAAAACTAAAGACCAGTAACCCTTATGAATATAGAAGCAAAACACTCAGTAAATGCTAGCAATATGAACCCAACAACATAAAAAAAGGATTATATACCATGGCCAAGCAGGATTTATCCCATGAATATAAGGTTGGTTTAAACACTCAACAATCCAGAAATAGAAGGGAAATCCCTCAACCTGAAAAAGGGTGTTTATGAAAGACTCACAGCTTACATTATACCCAATGGTGAAAGACTGAAAGATTTTCCCTGGGAGACAGGAACAACACAAATATGTCCACTCTCACTCAACACTGTGCTGAAAGTTCTAACCAGAGCAATTCATCACAAAAAAGAAATAAAAGTTATCCAAATTAGAAAAATCTATCTCTATTCACCTGTGGAATGATCTTATATACAGAAAATTCTAAATAAAAAAAAAAATTTCCAGAGCTAGTAAATGAATTCAGCAAAGTTTCACGATACAAGATCAACATACAAAACATTTTGTATTACTATACACTAGCAATGAACAATCTGAAAAAGGAATTAAGAAAACAGTTATACTGGGCTTCCCTGGTGGCACAGTGGTTGAGAGTCTGCCTGCCAATGCAGGGGACATGGGTTCTTGCCCTGGCCCAGGAAGATCCCACATGACACAGAGTGGCTGGGCCTGTGAGCCATGCCCGCTGAGCCTGCGTGTCCGGAGCCTGTGCTCCGCAACGGGAGAGGCCACAACAGTGAGAGGCCTGCATACTGCAAAAAAAAAAAAAAAAAAAAAAACAGAAAAGAAAACAGTTAAACTTACAATTGGATCAAAAAGAATAAAATACTTGGGAATAAATATAACCAAGGAAGTGTAAGACTTATACACTGAAAACTACAAAACATTGTTGAAAGAAATTAAGAAGACATAAACAAATGGAAAAACATATTATGTTCATGGATTAGAAGACAAAATATTGTTAAGATGACAATATCGCCTAAAGCTATCTACAGATTCAATGCAATCCCTATCAAAATGCAATTGCCTTTTTTTGCAGAAATGAACAAGATTATCCTAGAACTTACATGGAATTTCAAGAGACCCTAAATAACCAAAATGATCTTGAAAAAGGACAAAATTGTAGGAGTCACACTTCTCAATTTCAGAACTTACTACAAACTACAGTAATCAAAATAGTTTGGCACTGGCATAAAGATAGACATGTAAGATCAATGAAATAGAATTGAGAGTCAGATAGAAACCCATACACTCTATGTATTTATTTCTCCTTTAACCAACACAAAATTGATTTTTGAAGAGGTGTCAAGATTGTGCAATGGGGAAATAATAGTCTCTCCAATAAATGGTCCTGGGGCAATTGAATAGCCACATACAAAAGAATGAAGGTGAACCCATACCTCACATCATATAAAAAAATTAACTCAAAACAGAACAAAGACCTAAATCAAGAGCTAAAATTATATGGCTCTTAAAAGAAAACATAAAGGTAAAATCTGTATGACTTTGAATTTGGTAATGAATTATAATTAAATATGACAGAAACACAAATGATAAAAGAAAAAATACAAAAATTCAACTTTAACAAAATTGAAACTTTGGATCATCAAAGAACACTATCAAGGAACTGAAAAGACAACCCATAAATGAGAGAAAATATTTACAAATCATATATCTAATAAAGGTTTAGCATAAATATTATATATAAAGAACCCATACAACTTAACAACAAAAAAGACAACTCAATTTTTAAATGGGAAAAGGAGCTGAATAGATATTTATCCAAACAAAATATACCAGTGGCCAATAAGCACATGAAAAGATGCTCAACATCATTAGTCATTAGGGAAATGCAAATCAAAACCATACTGAGATACCATCTCACACCTGGTAGGATGGCTATAACTGAAAAAAAAAAGAAAAAGAAAATAACAAGTGTTGGCAAGGATGTGGAGAAATTGGAACCCTCACACATTGCTGGTAGGAATGTAAAGTAGGGCACCCACTGTGGAAAACATTTTGGCAGTTCTTCAAAAAGTTAAACATAGAGTTACCATCTGACCCACCAATTTCACTCCTAGAGAAATGAAAATATATGTCCACAAAAAAACTTGTACATTAATAGCAACATTATTCATAAGAGTGAAAAAACAGAAATAATTCAATTGCCCATCAACTGATGGATAGGGTATATCCATGCAATAGAATATTATTCAGTCATAAGAAGGAATAAAGTATTGACACGTTGCAACATGGATGAACCTTGAAAACACAAAAAGCTATATAGTGTATGATTCCATTTCTATGAAATGTCCAGAATAGGCAAATCCATAGACACAGAAAGCAGATTAGTGTTTGCCAGGAGCTGGGAGTGGGGGAAGTGGAATGAACAGTGACTGTTTAATGGGTACAGGGTTTCTTTTTGATATGTTGAAAATGCTCTGGAGTTAGATATTGGTGATGGTTGCACAATATTGTGAATGCACTAAAAGCCATTGAATTGTACACTTAAAATGGTTACAATGGTGATTTATATGTGATGTGAACTTTACCTCAATTTAAAAAGATGTGTGGTACTGGCATAAGGATAGACATATAGATAATTGAGATATATTGTACATTGAGAAAGAACTGAGAGTCCAGTAATAAACCTGTACATCTGTGGTCAATTGATTTTCTACAAGGGTGTGCCAAGACCAATGAATGGGGAAAAGAGTCTTTTCTAAAATGAGGTGTCTATCACACTGCTAAAGATGAATTATGAAATGGGTTAAGGATGGAGGTCATGGCACCAGGAAACAGAAAAGTTTCTCAGAACGTGGTCCTTGGACAACTGAGTTCAGAATTAGTTGGGGAGTCTATTAAAATGCCAATTCCTGGGCTTTAATATAGTGAATCAAAATCTCAGCTATGATGCCCAGGAATCTGCATTTTAACTAGCTCCCTAGGTAATTCAAATGCATACTGAAGTCTGAGAACAACTGATATAAAGAGTGACTTCATGGGTTTTAGAGCCAAAAGAACCTGGGTTCAAATCTTAGCTCTGCCAATGAGTAGTTTTACCTTCTCTTTTTAGGTATCACTGCCTACTCCTTGCCTTCATACCTGTGTTCCTATCTCACTGGCTTAGCTCTTACCCTCAGAGGTCAGGGTTGGTTGCTTTGTTATGTACAGTAACCACAATGTAAATGAACAAACGAAGGTGCAAAATCTTAATGCAAAACCTGAGTCTTTCCTTCCAACACTCTCTCATCTCTCTTATCCCAACGCCTCCAACAATGCCCTGCACTCCGGGTCTGGTGCCCCCATATCTCCTTTTCATTGCATTATGAGTGGGCTCATCTTCCTGTTGGGGATGGGAGACATGAAAACAGAGAAACCTTCATAAAAGGAGCTTCAGCCTGAACTGGGCCTTGAAGAACAAGGCAGGATTTCCACAGGCAGAGATGGGAAAAGAAAGTATGTTACAGAAGGAGACAAGGCCATACATTAATGTAAAGATAAAGAGTGGGGTTTCTATATGGATTGAATGTGTCACTGGTACCAATCAGGGGGCTAGGACTGGGTTACTTTTTTATTGGTTGACTGATTTCCCTCCAGTTGTAGCTTACGTTCATTTTTCTGACCAATCACTAGCGGGGGGGGGGGGGGTTGCCCTTACTTACTTTGTTGTTGGTTGACCCTCAGCTCCCTTCCTTTGTAGCAACCCTAACTTCTGTGTACAAACTCCTAGTGCAAACCTGTGACCATTCCTGACGTTTCTCGCCTAGCTGCCCCAGTGTTAATATTCCCTTGAACCATGGCACTAATGCCTCGTCATAACTCCTCATGGTCACAGGAGAGGTCACATATTTAGGGTAGGGGACATGAAATCAAGAGAGCCTTCACAGAGGAGGCTGTATTTATACCAAGTTTTGAGGGATGAGGGACAGGATTTCCTCAGAGATGGAGGAAAAAGGCATCTCAAAAAGAGGCAATAATATGAAATTATTTATTCAAAAAGATTTATTGAGCACTCCTCCCATCAATCAATAATGCAACACAGGGCTTCCCTGGTGGCGCAGTGGTTGAGAGTCCACCTGCTGATGCAGGGGACACGGGTTCATGCCCCAGTCCGCGAAGATCCCACATGCCGCGGAGCGGCTGGGCCCGTGAGCCATGGCCACTGAGCCTGCATGTCCGGAGCCTGTGCTCTGCAACGGGAGAGGCCACAACAGTGAGAGGCCCACGTACTGCAAAAAAAAAAAAATTAAAATTAAAAAAAATAATAAGGCAACACAATTTTTAGAGCACCTATAGGTGCTATGCTAGGCTCCTAGATGCTTGTTCACTCACTCAAATTTCCAGTTAACAAGACTTTGCTGATCACTTACCCATTATTGTACTCTGTAGCTTATGGAAGTGTGCCCCAAGGACTACCTGCACCACTCACCTGAGTGGCACCTTATATACTACCTTCTGTATCTTTGTTGCAGTGTTCTGGGCTCTACATAATCCTATCTTCAAAGCTACAGGCTTACCAGGCAACTACCTTCAGGGCATCAGGCTTCTCATCCTCTCCTCCAGCCTACCACCACCCCCAACTACTTAGTGCCTACTCACTACCAGGGTTTTTTTTGTTAATTGAGGTTAAAATATATATAGCATAAAATGTTAACCATGTTTAAGTGTACAATTCAGTGCCATTAACTACATTCATATTTTTGTACAATGATTACTACAATCTATTTCTAAAATATTTTCCTCACCCCAAACAGAAGCTCTGTACCCATTGAAAAATAACTCTTCATTTCTCCCTTCCTCTAGCCCCTGGTAACCTCTAGCCTACTTTCTGTCTCTATGAATTTTCCTATTCTAGATATTTCATGTAAGTGGAATCATACCATATTTGTCCTTTTGTGCCTGGCCTATTTCACTCAACCTGATGTCTTTAAGGTTCATTCATGTTGTAGCATGTGTCTGAACTCCACTCTGGATGGAGGGATTTCATTCCTTTTTATGGCTGAATTATATTCCATTGTATGTATATATACCACAATTTGTTTATCCATTCATCCATCTACGGACATTTGGGTTGTTTCCACCTTTTGGCCATTGTGAATAATGCTGCTGTGAACATCTGCATACAAGTATTTGTTTGAGTCTGTTTTCAATTCGTTGAGGCATATACCTAGGAATAGAATTGCTGGATCATATGGTAATTCTATGTTGAACTGTTTGAGGAACTGCCAAACTTTTCTACAGCAGCTGCACCGTTTTACATTCCCACCAGCAATGTATGAGGGCTCCAATTTCTCCACATCCCCGCTGACACATACCAAAAACCGTAAATAGCACCTGTATTGCAAATACACCTCTACTTAGGTAGTTGTCTGTCTTCAGACTGGCTTATTTGAAACTAAACGTTGTATCCTTAATTGTACACACTTCAACTATGAAATCTAAGGTGAAGAAACTGAAATGCATTTCAAATCGTAATGACAACTGAGCAGAAAATCTTTGAAAGAATTGGAGATGATTGAGGAGAGAGATCCGTGTCCTCTGACACACTTTCATTGACTGAATTCAAATTTATTCCTGTGACAGCAACTACAGCCATGATAGAAAGATTAACATTTCATAGATCACTTAACAACTCTGCCCACCGCCATTGAAGTGAAGAGGTCAGCAGACTGGGAAGAAATGACACTATGCCACTCACATTCTGAGTGGTTCCTTTTAGTTGATTGTTTTAGACCTTCTTGGGTGATACAATTTGGCCATTTCTCCTTATTTTTAAAGTACTCAGGCAATTCAAGCATTTAAATGTTCTTCCATCTGTAAGAGGTTTAATCACTTAGCCCTGTATTTTCAATCTTCTTGAATCAGTTGAAGCCTTACAAAGTGTTCCTTTTAGCCAAGGTTGGAAAGAGAACAGCAGCAGCTGAGCCAACCCTATTATTTGGTATCAGAATGGAGCTCAGAGTTAGTGAGGCAAGTTGGGCCTCCACCAAACCTTTTGTTCATGTTGCAGTGTCTCAAAGTGTGGCCTGGGGACAACCTGCATCAGAAACACCTGGAGGTGTTGTTTTACAATAACTGACTCAGAACCAGGGTGACCAATCATCTGGGTTTTCCCAAGACTGAGGGGTTTCCCCAGACGTTGGACTTTCAGTACTAAAACTGGGAAAGTCTTGGACAAACCTGCATGGATGGTCGCCCCTACCCCAGATCTACCGAATCAGAATCACTGCTTCTTATCAGTACTGAAGTTTGAGAACCACTGTAGTGGCCAAAGCACTCCATCTCCTCCCCTCCCCGCTGAAGACCACCCCCTCTGCACACACATAGCCTGCAGCTGGCTCACTGTGCCACTCACTGCCTTTGCTAACTGCTTTAACTGTTACCTTCTTCCATTATGACACGTAGGTAGCCCTATTCCTTCATTTGGAGGGCGGTGCTTTTAGGGCAATATAATGGCTAAGCAAATATCAGAATCATCACTGTTGCTTGTATCTATGTGCTAGGTGAAACAGAGAGGAGGTTGTAGAAGTTCATTCCTTCATTTATTCATTCTAGGAACATTTACTGAAAAAATATATATACAGGGAATATATTATATATTTTGTATACATGGAGAGAGAGAGTCATAAGTTGCTCAGAGAAAACAAGAGCCTAAGGTTAGGTGTGAATATAGGTATGCATGTAGGAATTTATGTCTGGCATGTTCCAGCATACAGGTGGAGGACTACCCATTTTCCTAGAACTACAACTACAGTTGGCCTTCCGTAGCCACAGGTTCTGCATTGGTGTATTCAACAAACCACATATTGAAAATATTCGAAAAATTTCCAGAAAGTTCCATAAAGCAAAACTTGAATTTGCCACATGTTGGCAACTATTCTCATAGCATTTACATTGTTATTAGGTATTATAATCTAGAGTTGATTTAACATATACAGGAGGATGTGCATAGGTTATATGCAAATACTATACCATTTTATATAAGGGACAAGCATCTGCAGATTTTGGTATCTGCAGGGGGCCCTGGAAACAATCCCCTGTGATTACTGAAGGATTGACTGTATTTGAGAATATTCGTTAATTCAGCAAATATTTATTGAGAGCCTTTTATGTGCCAGCACAGTGCTAGACACTGGGACACAACAGTGAGCAAGAAAGGTCCCTGCTCTCATGGAGCTTACATTCTAGTGCAAAGAGACAGATAAACACACAAAGAAATATTATGACAGGTGCTTTGATAAGTGCTATGAACAAAATAAAAATAGAGTAATGTGATTGAGATGGAGAGTCTACTTTTGATTGGTTGATAAGGGAATGGCTCTCTGAGGAGGTGACATTTGAGCCAAGATCTAAATGGTAAAAAGTCAGCCATTTGCAGATCTAGGAGAGAAATGTTCCAGCCAGAGGGAATAGCTGATGCAGGAGTCTGAAGGCAGGAAAGAGCTTGACGTGTTGGAGAAATGCAAAGAAAGCTGGTGTGACAGGAGTATCATCAACAACAGGAAGAGTCATGTGAGAGGAGGTTGGGGAGGCAGTCAGTGTTTAAATCATGGAGGCCCTGTTGGCCTGGGTCAGGGGCCTGGATTTCATTCTTCTTCTGAATACTTGTTCAGAAAAGATATTGGAAGGTCTTAAGCAGAGGAGTGAGGTGGTCAGATTGACATTTTTAAAGATCTCCCTGATACTTTTAGACAATAAACCATCTTAGAGTGAGAACAGAAGCAGAGAAACCAGTTAGGGGACTACTGGCAGTAGCCAATGTCAGAGGTGGTGGTGGCTTGGAGTAAGGCAATAGGGAGCAGAGACAAGGACAATTCTGTATGTATTTTGGAGTTAGGATTTTGGTGATGGTCTGGATGAAGGGCTAAAAGGAAAGAGAAGACTCAAGGGTATTCCCAGGTTTCTTGACTTGGGTGAATGGTGACATCATTTACTAAAATGGGAAAGACTCAAGGAGAAGGAGTTGGTCACATATTAAAAATTCAGTTTTAGACATGTAAAGGTTGAGATGCCTAATAAAATTCCAAACTGAGGTGTCAAATAATCAGATATACCTGTCTGAGTTCTGGGTGATATGAGAGTTGGAGATACAAATTAATTTTGGAGTCAACAACAGGTAGATAATAGTTAAAGCCCTGTGATTGGATGGCCTTGTCTAGGGATAGAATAGAATAGAAAAGAGGAAGAAGTTCCTGGACTGAGCCATGGAGCCTCCAACATTTAGAGGTCAATCAGTGGACAAGGAACCAGTAAAAGAGGCTGAGGGGTAGTGAGGTATAAAAGAAACCAGGATAGTGAGGTGTCACTGAAGCCAAGAGAAAAAATAGTGGGAGTTTCAAGGAGAGAGAGTACTATTATTTCCATTTTGCAGGTAAGAAAACTGAGACATGGGAGTATTAGTAATTTGCCCAAGGTCACATAGCTAGTAACAGAAGAGCAGGGAGTTAAGCCCAAGCAATCTGACTTCAGAGTCTGTGCTTCTAACCACTACACCTGTGGCTCTCAAACTGTGGTGTTTATCAGAGTCACATAGAGGGCTTGTTAACACACAGATTGCTGAACCCCACCTCCAGACTTTCTGATTCAGAAGGTCTGGGATGGGGCCCAAGTTCTTGCATCTCTAACAGACTCCCAGGTGATGCTGATGCTGCTGGTCCAGAGACCACATTTTGAGAACCACCACCCTTTTGTACATGGGGAAAGAAAGGCTTGTGATAATGTTGGTGTCGCTTGCTTTCTCCAACTGCTTTGAAATATTCTCCTTTAGGTTGTGGGGGAAGAATTATCCTACCCCCTTTCTAGAATTATCTGAGTAAAGCAACCATATTTCTGACTAGTGCAGGAGAGATCAGTTGAGCTCTAGGGCCTAAGGGATATGGTGGGACTGGGAAAAAGGATAAGCCTACCAGCTCATTGATATTTACTAGATGGGACATTGCTAAACTGATCCAAAGCCTGAGAAGGCAAGAAAAGATTTCAGGGCAGTCTTGGCTTAGGACTCAAACAAGGAAGGTACTGAACTTTGAGATATCCCTTGTCAGTAGTCACATCCTTCCTCTGTACTGAACATAGTCATCTGTTTTAGCTTTATAAAGGCACTAGGTAGCAAAAGCATGCAGGGCATTGGGAGGCAAAAGAATGGAAAAGTTGATCCTGGCCTAGGATACATACACAAAAAAGCCTGAGGGTGCAAAGCTGGCATGCTGTGAAGTTTAAAGGCAGAAAGTGCAAGAGTAATGAAATAATAAATGAGCACTCACTGTGGGCAAGGACACTGGTGACAGAGGCCCCAGAGAATAGTGATCAGTGTGAGCTCCCCAAGAGTTTGCCATTCTGGCATCAAGACTCAGCACTACCCAACAACCTACAGGTTCCATTGCTGGAACACCTCAGGTCAAACAACCAGCAGGGTAGGAACACAGACCTACCCATCAGCAGACGGGGTACCTGAAGCCATATTGAGCTCACAGCCACCTATAAACATACCCCCTTGACACGGCCCTGCCCACCAGAGGGACAAGACCCAGATCCACCCACCAGTGGGCAGGCTCCAGTCCCCCCTACCAGGAAACCTGCACAAGCCTCAGAACCAAACTCAACCACCAGATGACAGACAACAGAAGCAGGAGGAACTACACCCTCCAGCCAGCAGAAAGGAGACCACAAACACAGAAAGTCAGATAAAATGAGATGGCAGAGAAATATGTTTAAGACAAAGGAACAAGATAAAAACCCACAAGGACAACTAAATGAAGAAGAGATAAGCAAACTACCTATAAAAGAATTTAGAGTAATTCTAGTAAAGTTGATCCAAGATCTCAGAAAATAATAAATGAGCACTTACTGCATGCTAGGCATTTAACATATATTATCTCATTTCATCATCAAAGCAACCTATGGGGTAGATTTTATTATTACCCGCATTCACATATGAGGAAACAGACTCAGTAACCTAAGGTCACAGCTAGTAAGTGCCAAACCTTTGATTGAAACCTAGGTCTGTCCAATTCCAAAGCCCTTGTTCTTAAACAGCACACTCTAACATGATGGAAAAATAAGAGTTTTCTAGATTACCTTTGTATAAATAAAATCCAGGAGAGTGGCATGGCTTAAGGAAGGCCTAGCCTGGAAGACTAAGTAAGGCTGCCAGATCTAACTGAGATAGACAGGCAGTGCAAGGCCCTGGGCCAGTGTCTTTGACACTGTTGTTGGTTTTATTTTTATTTTTAAATATTTATATATTTATTTGACTGTGCCGGGTCTTAGTTGTGGCATGCAGGATTTTTAGTTGCAGCATGCAAACTCTTAGTTGTGGCATGTGAGATCTAGTTCCCTGACCAGGGGTTGAACCCGGGCCCCCTGCATTGGGAGTGCAGAGTATTAGCCACTGGACCACCAGGGAAGTCCTTGTTGTTGTTTATAAATCACCAGATTTATAAAAAGACAAACAGTTTACCAATAAGAATACTATGTGTAAGAAGAAGTGTGTGAAACGAGACAGGAGAAGATGACTGAGACGTGCTTGGCATGATGCACACAACACACAGTAGCAGATTGGGGGCAAGTGAAAAAGTAAAGGCATTTAAGTGAAGATATTAATGTAGAAAAGGTCAGTGCTAAAGGATGAGACATCTGGCGGAAGCAAATAGATGAAAGGACTTTATCACATTGGAGAATTCTGAGGTTGAGGATCTTCTTTTATTCTTTTTTTAGCATTTCTCTGACTTTTTAATTAGTCATTTAATTTAGAATTGTAGATTCACATGCAGTTGTAAGAAATAATACAGAGAGAGCCATTGTGTACTTTGTCTGATTTCACCAAATGGTAACATCTTGCAAAACTATAGTATAATATCACAACTAGGATGTCGATATTGAATATAATCTACCAGTCTTACTCAGATTTCCCCAATTTTGCTTGTACTCAGTGTGTTTGTGTGTGTGTGTGTGTGTGTGTGTGTGCAGTTCTATACAACTTTATCACCTGTGTAGGTCCATGTATCCACCATCACAGTCAAAATACTGAAATTTCAACAGTACAGAGATCCTTCATGTTGCCATTGATAGCCAAGTTCATCTTCACCTTCCACCATATCCCCATCCTTGACCCCTGGCAACCACTGACCTGCTCTCCATCTCTATAATTTTGTCAAGAGTGTCATATAAATGAAATCATACAGTGTGTAACTTTTTGTGATTGGCTTTTTTTACTCAGCATAATTTTCCTGGAGATTCATTCAAGTTACTGTGTATATCAATAGTTTGCTCCTTTTTATTGATGAGTAGTATTCCATGGTATAGATGTATCACTGTTTGTTTAACCATTCATCTATTGAAGGACATCTGGGTTTCCAATTTTTGGCTATTATGAAAAAAGATGCTATGAACATTCATGCACAGGTTTGTGTGTGAATATAAATTTTCATTTCTCTGTGATAAATGCCCAGAAGTGCAATCACTGGGTGGTTTTACAGTGGCGTGTTTAGTTTTCTTAAGAAAGTGCCAAATGTTTTCCAGAGTAGCTGTACCATTTTACCTACCCACCAGCAATGCATGAGTGGTCCAGTTTCTCTACATCCTCACTGGTATTTGGTGGTCTCACTACTTTTTTTGTTAGTCATTTAAATGGGTATGTAGTGATGTCAATCTTTTATTTTTTAAACAGGCAAACTTGAGAGGAGAAACTGTTTTTGAAACTCCTTTGAGATAAGACCTCTTACTATTTCAGTTTAAGCCTCCTGACTGGTTTTTCCTGGAGAGCCATTTTGACCTTTGCTATAAAAGATCTCCATTCATATGGCAGCCAGTAGCCCTAAAACCACAAAGTAGTTGCTTAGCTTCTACTAGGCCCAAAGAAAAGCTGAGATAGCTACAGGCAATTCATCTGAGGTAATCAAAAGAGCCAGACAAAGAAGGGATATCAGGAGAGAATTTCCAGGACAATATTCACAAAAGATAACTTCTCCATTTTGTTCTATAGTCCCCTTTGAAGGGCACAGCAGTATGGTTTCAAAGCTTGAGGAGAGAATTGAGTTGTAAAGGTGATATGAAGAGTGTTGATTCTGCACATCTATTCCTAACCTTGTGTTCAGTGATCTTACATTGGTAACTTGAAATCTGCCATGGTGGGAGTATTTACACCACAGAAATTAGTAAACTCTATGAATCAGAGCACTTTTTACCCAGGGAACTGGTTCGTAAACATTTATTAGCACAAATGCTGTGCATTTCTTTCTGTAGTTTTATTTATCTTAGTTTGTTTTTGGCCATGCTGTGTGGAGTATGTGGGATTTTAGTTCCCAAACCAGGGATCAAACCCGTGCCCCCTGCAGTGGAGGCACAGAGCCTTAACCACTGGACTGCCAGGGAAGTCCCAAGACATAAGTATTTTATCAATGTTGCATGTCAAGTAAATGGCAGAGCCTTAGTTCAGCCTTGGGTCTAAGCTCAGTACACTGGCTCTCTAGAGGGGAGGAGACAATACATACCAGAGAGAAGTGGTGAAGCAAAACTTTTTTTTTTTTAATTTCCTTGACATTGATTTTTTTTTTTTTTTTGGCTGTGCCCTGATGCTTGTGGGATTTTAGTTCCCTGACTAGGAATGGAACCTGTGCCCCCTGCAGTGGAAGCGCAGAGTCCTAACCACTGGACCGCCAGGGAATTCCTGGCCTTGACATTAATTTTCAAAAAATAAAGTTAACTAAAAGAAAAAACAAGTCTGCATCTGGCATTGTGTAGTACATTAGTTATCTAAATTATATTTATATTCTTATCTAAATTGTATTTACATATATATAGTCCAGCTGCAGTGGACATAGTAACTGTTTTTTTTCTACTCTTCCCTACTTCTCTTCTTCTGGTTCCATTGAAGAACACTTCCCCCTCTCCATATGACCCTAGTAAACCTCATAATCACAGAACTCTTGCTTCTCCCAACCACAGGTGTGTCTGGGCCAATAAGGATCCTCCTCAGGACTTGTCTTTTTTTCTTTTTTTAAGTATAGTTGATTTACAATGTTGTGTTAGTTTCAGGTGTACAGCAAAGTGATTCAGTTATACACACACACACATACTATATATATATATTATATATATATATATATATATATATATATTATATATATATGTTCTTTTTCAGATTCTTTTCCCTTATAGGTTATTACAAAATATTGAGTATAGTTCTCTGTTCTATACAGTAGGTCCTTGTTGGTTACCTGTTTTATATATAGTAGTGTGTATATGTTAATCCCAAACTCCTAGTTTATCCCTCTCCCACTTTTCCCCTTTGGTAACCATAAGTTTGTTCTCTATGTCTGTGGGTCTATTTCTGTTTTGTACATCAGCCATAAAAAAATGAAATAATGCCATTTGCAACAACATGGGTGAACTTAGAGATTATCATACTAAGTAAAGTAAGTCAGACACAGGAAGACAAATACCATATGATATCACATATATGGAATCTAAAAAAAAGATACAAATGAACTTATATACAAAACAGAAATAAGACTTGTTTATTGAAGCTAGAGGAAAAGAGTCTCTTTTTCCTGCTCGGGTTGCTTACCTAGGACATTGTGAGTCTGGGGCTCCAACAGCATCATCAGAATTGTTCCTGTCTCGACAATGTTATTTTCACATGGTGCGTGAGATGGCTTCCTACAGTCCCAAATATAGTCTCTAGTTTTCCCATTTAATTGAATCAATAAAGTACCACCTCCACCTTGTGTGTGTGTGTGTGTGCTTAATTAAGCTGAGTTGAGTTTTCATCTTTCGTTACCAAGAGTCCCATCTCTTCTGTGACTGCTTCAGCTTTCTATGAATTCTTACAACACAGCTATCTATACCAACTCTGTTCAACAGAAAGACAATGAGCCACATATATATATATATATATATATATATATATATAACTTTAATTTTTCTAGTAACCACATTTTAAAAAGTGAAACAGGAGAAATACAGTTAACATATTTTATTTAAGCCAATATATCAAAAATATTATCATTTTAACATATAATCAACTTAAAAATTCTTAATGAGATGGTTTACATTCTTTTCTTTGTCCTGAGTCTTTGAAATCTGGGGTGTATTTTACATTTATAGCACATCTCAATTCTGACTAGTCTCATGTCAGTTGCTCAATCGCCACATGTGGCTAGTGGCTACATATTGAACCACACAAATTTATACTATACACATTGGCACCTAATCATACATCATGATGCATTGCTACTTGAATGTTTCATGTGTAAATGTCTAATCTTTCCACCTAACACCTATGCTCTTTGAGAACAGAAATCTCACCTTAAAATTCTTTTATGGCCCTCAAGTTTTAGCATGGCACTACGCTAATAGTAGTTAATAGTATGAATAAGTGATTTTGGTTGCATGATACAATGAGCAGAGGGTTGTAATTCACACCTCAGTAAAGAAATGTGACTGAGAAACATACTACAGGTCCGCTGGAGTTATGTCAGGCATCTGCATATGACTGTAGTAAATGTTTCTCTGATAGCAAATTATCAGGCCACAGGCAGAGGAGATAAGGACAAAAGCGGTAAGAATGCCTTATGATTCTCAAATGAAAAGTGCTAAACTCAAAGTGTAAAATGAGTATCCTTTTCCAGTGCCATTCCACCCTATAGACGAGAATACTCAAGTGCAAGAGGAGTGATTTCTACCTCTGGTAATGAGTAAACAGCAAATTATTAGCATCTGAGCACAGACAGAGGCCATTTATTCTGCCCTCATATAAGCCACTGATTTTTTAAAAAGGCAGTGGACAGTGTGGGAAGGGTTGGAAGGGTGAGGAAGAGGTGGGGGAGATAAGAAATCAACTTACAGCTTTTTCTCCTACTGTACATTCTCCATCCCCACCCTAACACCCACACACACACACACACACACACACACACACACACACACCCTTCCCATCGATAAATCAGTGACTCATCAGAGCTCAAACGGAGTCCAAGATGTCTAGTGCTCCTAAATCTTACTGGACCTCCCCCCAGACACAAATACTCAGCTTCAAATAGCCCCTCAGATCAGTTGGTCGTTTATTCTTTTCAATCACTAATTTCTTTGGTATATATTACATGCCAGGCACTATGGGGGCTATAAAAATCAAAGCTGCAATCTCTTCCCTCACAGAGCTCAATACATTGTGAGTGTGGGAGTGTGGCAAGGATGGCAGAGAAGATTGTTAACTAAAATGACACATGATAAACACTATAGAAGGGGTATATACATGATGCTAGTATGGAATGCTATGCAGCAGTTTTTAGAATAAAGTGAAGTTTAAGGCAGTGGTTCTCAAAGTGTGTTCCCTGACCATCAGTTTCAGCTCACCTGAGAATTTTTTAGAAAAGTAAGTTCTTGGCCTCATCCCAGACCTACTGAATCAGAAAGTCTGGAGGTGGGAGTCAGAAATTTGTGTGGTTTTTTTTATTTGTTTGTTTGTTTGTTTTGTGGTACACGGGCCTCTCACCGCCTTGGCCTCTCCCATTGTGGAGCACAGACTCCGGATGCGCAGGCTCAGCGGCCATGGCTCACGGGCCCAGATGCTCCGCGGCACGCGGGATCCTCCCGGACCGGGGCACAAACCCGCGTCCCCTGCATCGGCAGGCGGATTCTCAACCACTGCACCACCAGGGAAGCCCCCAGAAATTTGTGTTTTAACAAGCCACCCCAGGTGCTTCTGATGCATACTAACATTTGAGAACCATTAGTTTAGAAGGAAAAAAGCTGCAGAATGAAATACACAGTGTGCTACTCTATATATGTTTTGAAAAACACTGAATGTTTTCAATGTACAAATATATATGTATATAATATATATATGTTTGCATGTACATATAAGATGTCTAGGAGGTATACCACTCTGTTAATAGGGGTTACCTCTGGAGAGGGGATTAAGGTTGCAGGGCAAAGAGGTAGGTAAGTGGGTCTTTATCTTCTCCTGAATTATTTGAATCCTTTAAGAATGTATTCATATATTAATTGAGCAACTAAAAATAAAGAAATACTATTTAAAGGTTTTTTTAAGTGCTCTGGAAACACAAAGGAGAGAACATTAAATCTTCCAGAGGGGGTAGCCTTTGAACCAGGCTTTGGGGTTGTCCCAGTCCTTGCTTTCCATCCAGCCTTGTGGCTCTCCCATGTCCAGAACATAGCTCAATTTTTTGTATTCTTGTCCGTCCAGATGACAGAGGCATCTCCAGAGAAGCTACAATGTGATTTTTTTTTTTTTTTTTTTTTTTTTTTTTTGCGGTATGCAGGCCTCTCACTGCTGCGGTCTCTCCCGTTGTGGAGCACAGGCTCCGGACACGCAGGCCCAGCGGCCATGGCTCATGGGCCCAACCGCTCCGCGGCACGTGAGATCCTCCCGGACCGGGGCACGAACCCGCATCCCCTGCACCGGCAGGCGGACTCCCAACCACTGCGCCACCAGGGAAGACCCAATGTGATTATTTAAATAGTAGGGTGGACCACCCACTATCCCCCCAAACTTCAAGCCTCAGAGAAAGTAGTAAGCTAAAATCCTGAGTTGAAGACTGAACTGGAAAGAAAATGTGACTGTCCTTCCAACACAAAGAAACTGCCTTCCACCCCGTGTTTTAACAGTGATGATGCTCTGAGCAGCGTATTAGGGTAGATGAAAAGCATAAAGCAAAGATCATTATTGATTCACCCTGGGCCAGGGTAGATGAAAAGCATAAAGCAAAGATCATTATTGATTCACCCATAAAGCAAAGATCATTATTCATTCAAATTCAAGATGGGAAGGCCCTAGAGAGACATCCACGTCCTTGTCTTCCAGTGTCCAGTGACAAACCATTTTGAGAAAAAAGCATGCCCTTTAGAAGGCCAAGCCCTGCATCCCATTGACCTACTCTCTTTCACAGTCTGTTTTGGATCTTTTTAGCTGATGAGACTAGTGGGAGGTGACAGTGGGAAAATAACAATGGTGAGATTCACCCAGAGCCCCTAGCATGAACATGGCCTTTTCAAGTTATAAAGATAAACAACTATCTAAGCAACATTCTAGGGAGTTTGTTTCCAGTAAAGTGAATCTGGGTAGGAAAAAAAAATAGTCACATTAACCTGTGACACAGCTTTCCAGGCAAAAGCTTTCATAACTAAGGGCCAATAACACAAAGACAGGAAGAAGCTCTGTAGAATGGGCCAGGTTGCCCTATTAATCAAGAAGGATAATGAAACCAACAGGTTGGGGAGGACCCCCTATCATTATGATCACTTTCTGATTGCCTGGATACTAGAGGACTGGACTGATGCATCCCAGAGTTAACTGACTTGATAGCCTGTCAGGAAATGGGCAAGTGCAAAGCTTCTGTTGCTTCCTAAAAGGTCTGGGATGGAGAATCAATACAATGTACTAGGAATTTTGACTTTTTATAAAATATTTATTTATTTAGGCTGCACTGGGTCTTAGTTGCAGGGCACAGGCTCTTAGTTGCAGCATGTGGACTTCTTAGTTGTGGCATGCATGTGGGATCTAGTTCCCTGACCAGGGATCAAACCCAGGACACCTGCATTGGGAGCGTGGAGTCTTACCCACTGGACCACCAGGGAAGTCCCTAGGAATTTTGACTTTGAAGCCAGGGTTCTTTGGGTTAAAAGAGCTTCTGGGGCTTTTAATATGAGCAAGAGGTAACTCTCAATTAATAGTGAGCAGAAGGACTTTGAAATTGAAGGGTTCTCCTTGAAAGAGAATTTCTTTGATTTGGGTCAAGAATTTTGCTCCATTTTGACTATTATATAGGACCCTTGCTCTCTGCTGAAGCATGACAAAGCTTATAGCTGAGCTCAGAAAACTAATTATCACTCAAATGATTTGCCTTGACATGGAGATGTTGAAAGAATTCCATCTTTTTTTTTTTTTTTTTTTTTTTGCAGTACGTGGGCCTCTCACTGCTGTGGCCTCTCCCACTGCGGAGCACAGGCTCCGGACGCGCAGGCCCAGTGGCCATGGCTCACAGGCCCAGCCGCTCCACGGCATGTGGGATCCTCCCGGACCGGGGCACGAACCCGTATCCCCTGCATTGGCAGGGGCACTCTCAACCACTGCACCACCAGGGAAGCCCTCCATCTATTTTTTGAACTAGTGATTTTTTTTTATCATGCTAGAAATATTTTTAAATGTTTATTGGATACCTACTATGTGCATAGCACTTGTTGAATGCTATAACAAATACAAATAAATAAATGTCAAAATACACTCTCAAGGAGATTGTAGTACAAGTAGGGAGGGGCAGTAGAGGATTAGATGAGTTAGCATACAAGAAGAGTTAAAACTACAATGGGACAAAAGCAATTTATGATTTAAAGTCGGGATAATAATACAAAAAAAAAGTCAGGATAGGGACTTTCCTGGTGGTCCAGTGGTAAAGAATCCACCTTCCAATGCAGGGGACATGGGTTTGATCCCTGGTCAGGGAACTAAGATCCCACATGCTGCTGGGCAACTAAGCCCATGCACCACAACTCCTGAGCTCACACGCCTCAACTAGAGAGCCCACGTGATGCAAACTACAGAGCCCAAGCGCTCTGGATCCTGCACACCACAACTAGGGAAGAGAAAACCCACATGCCACAACTAGAGAGAAGCCTGCACACTGCAATGAAGAGCCCACATGCTGCAACTAAGACCCAACACAGCTATAAAAATAAATAAATACTAAAAAATAAGTCAGAATAAAGATGGAGAAATCTCTGTGGATTGGACAAATTGGGAAAGTTCTTGGGAGAAGGTAATAAATCAAATGAGGTCTTAATAGGCAAAGGATCTTCTGCTTTTTGTGTGTCTCAGAGGCTTTCTGTGAGGCTAAGTCACAAGTGCTGGCCACTGGTAATTGATCTAGGACAAAATTATAAAGTAAAAGTTTGTCTTTCCTGCCTTTTCATTCTACTCCTTTCCCTAGGCAGTGTCTAATACTTCTCAAGTTGCCAGTAGCATCCAAATTGTTGTCCTCTGCTTAATCCAACTCACCTGTCCTATGTCCACATTTTTCTCAAGATCCACTATCTCCTTGGAAACCAATTAGAGCTAAGGTGGTAATGATCTATAAGGCTTAGTGAGATACTCTTTCCAAGTAGCATTTTGGAAAAAATATATTGCTAGCCTACCATGCTAGATGGCACTGTTTAATTTTTACAACAACCTGGTGATATATGTTATATTATTCCTATTTATCAGGTGAGTAAGCTGAGACCAGAGAGGTGAAGGAAACTGAACAAGTTAAGTTTATCAGTGAAAATGTCAGAGTAGGGAACTGCAAGGGCCCATCCCTCCAACAAAACAGTGAATAAATGGGCAAAAACTATCAGAATCAACGTTATTGGAGCTCTGGAAACTAATCAAAGGTTTATAGCAACCAGGAACATGCTTAATCAAGAAAAAATGGGGCCTGAATCTTTGTGGAAGAGTTTTGTGACTTTCTACTCACTAACAGACAACTAAGCTAAATTAACAGAAACTTCAATAGCCATGTACAGCAAGGAATACAGACTTTACGAAATTAGTTCAGAAATGTCACTAAACAAACAAACAAGAGCAAACACACCAAGGAACAACAGAAAACTATGTGGGGTGGGAGGGGCGGCAACATGATTTCAAGAGTTACCATATCATAATAGTCAAAATATTTAGTATTCGACAAAAAACATTCCAAGGCATGAAAAATAAACGCATATGTATGTACATACATAACAGTAGAGCCCATACAAGAAAAAAAAAATAGAATCTGTCCCTGCAGAAGCCCAAACATTGGACTGATTAGAAAAAGACTAAATCAACTAACTTAAATATACTCAAAGAGATTAAAGGGAACCATGTACAAAGGAATAAAGGAAGCCATGAGAATGATGTCTCACCAAATAGATAATATGAATAAAGAGATGGAAATTATAAAAAGGAACCAGATGGAAATTCTCAGGTTAAAAATTACAACTGAAATTAAAAATTCATTAGAGGAGTTCAATAGTAGATTTGAATCAGAAGAAAAAGAATAGATGAAGATAGGACAATTGAAAGTATCTAGTCTCAGGAGCAAAAAGAAAAGGGAATGAAGAAAAATGAATGGTGCCTCAGAGACCTATGGAACACTATTAAGTGTACAATCATATGCATAATGTTAGTCACTGAAGGAGATGGGGGGGTACAGAAAGAATATTTGAAGAAATAATGACCCAAAACTTCCCAGTTATAATGAAAGACATGAATCTACATGTCCGGTAAACTCAAGAACTCCAAAAAGGATAAATCCAGAGATCATGTTATAATCAAACTGTCAAAAGACAAAAATAATTCAGAAAGTGGCAAAAGAGAAGTAACTTACATACAAAGGATTCTCAATAAGATAAGCAGGTAATTTCTCGTCAGAAACCATGAAGACCAGAAGGCAGTGGAAGACATCTTCGGAGTGTTGAAAGTAAATGATTGTCAACCAATAATTCTATATTGTGTTTGGCAAAAATGAAGGAGAAGTTAAGACATTCCAAGATAAACAAAATCCTAGAGAGTTCATTGATAATAGGCTTGTCCTACAAGAAATGCCAAAGGGAATCTGTCAGGCTAAAATGGAAACACACTAAACATAACTCAAATTCATATAAGGAAATAAAAACACTGGTAAGGATAATTAAATAAGAAAATATAAAAGTCAGTATTACTGTATTTTTGGTTAGTAACTCCTCTATTTTTCCTATACAATTTAAAATACAATTAACATAAGGCAATCTGTATTGGTGAATACAAAATGTATAAATATATTACTTGTGATCAGAACAATATGAAGGGGAAGGACAGAGCTTTATAGGAGAAAAGTTTTTGTAAACTACTGAAATTAAGTTGATATTAATTAGAACTAGATTGTTATAAATTAAGATGTTAATTGTAATCCCCAGGAAAAATGATCAACATTATGTAGTAAAAAAAATGAGAATTGAATCAAATTAGTATACTAAAAAATATCTAAAATAGAGAAGGCAATAACAGGAATCAATGAACCAAAATGATGTAAGATATATAGAAAACAAATACTAAAATGGCAGAGGTAAGTCCTTCCTTATAAGTAATTACATTAAGCATAAATGGAGCAAACTTTCCAATTAAAAGGCAGAGTTTGGAATAATGGATAAAAACCATGATGCAACTATACACTGCAGACAAGATATTCACTTTAGAACCAGAGACACATATTGGTTGAAAGTGGAAGGATGGAAAAATGTATTCCATGCAAACAGTAACCAAAGGAGAAATGGAGTGGATACTAATATTTGACAAAACAGACATTAAGACAAAAATTGTTACAAGACACAAAGAAGGACATTATATAATGATAAAAGGGTCAATCCATCAAGACAATATAAACATATATACAGCGAACAATAGAGCCCCAAAATATGTGACACAAAAACTGATAGAACAGAAAGGATAAATAGACAGTTCAACAATAATGATTAGAAAACTTCAAATCTCAATTGCAATAATGGATAGAACAACTAGGCAAAAGATAAGCAAGGAAACAGAAGACTTAAATAATACTATAAACAAAGCAGGCCTAAAAGAACATAGAACTCTTTACCCTACAACCGAGGAATATGCATTCTTCTCAAGTGCACATGGAACATTCTCCAGGGTAGATCATATATTAGGCCATAATACAAGTCAATAAATTTAAAGTATTTAGATCATAAAAAGTATGTTTTCACCCACAATGGAATTAAATTAGAAATCAATGACAGAAGGATATCTGGAAAAGTCACAAGTATGTGGGAATTAACACTCTTAAACAACCAATGGATCAAAGAAGAAATCACAAGGTAAATAAGAGAATGCTTAAAGATGAATAAAAATGAAAATACAACATTTAAACTTATGGGATAAAGCTAACCCAGTGCTCAGAAGGAAACCTATAGCTGTAAATGCCTAGATTGAAAAAGAAAAAAAGATCTCATCAATAACCTAATCTTCCATATTAAGGAACTAGAAAAAGAAGAACAAACTAAACCCAGAGCATACAGAAGGAAGGAAATAAAAAGATTAGGGCAAATATAAACAAAATAGAAAACAGAAAAACATTGAGAACCAACAAATCCAAAAGCTAGTTCTTTGAAAAGAGAGAAGGCTCACACCACTAAAATCAAGTATGAAAGTGGGGACATTACTACTGAACTTACTGTAATGGAATGAATTATAAAAGTCCATGACCAGATGTTTCACTGGCAAATTTGATTAAATGTTTAAAGAAGAATTAAAACCAATCCTTCTCAAATTCTTCCAAAAAAATAGAGAGAGCACTTCCTAATTTATTCTAAGGCCAGCATTACCCTGATACCAGAGCCAGACAAAGACATCACAAAAAAAAAAGAAAACTATAGACCAATATTCTTTATGAATGTAGTTTCAGTAATTCTTTTTTTTTTTTCTTTTTTTTTTTTTTGCGGTATGTGGGCCTCTCACTGTTGTGGCCTCTCCCATTGCGGAGCACAGGCTCCGGATGCGCAGGCCCAGCGGCCATGGCTCACGTGCCCAGCCGCTCCACGGCATATGGGATCCTCCCAGACCGGGGCACGAACCCGTATCCCCTGCATCGGCAGGCGGACTCTTAACCACTGCGCCACCAGGGAGGCCCAGTTTCAGTAATTCTTAACAAAATACTAGCAAACCAAATCTAGCAGCATATCAAAAGGATTATACACATGAACAAGTGGGATTGATCCCAGGAATGTGAGGGTGTTTCAACATATGAAAATCAATCAATATAATATACCTTATTAAAAGAATGAAGGGGAAAAAACATTATCATCTCAATTAAGGCAGAAAAAGCATTTGACGAAATTCAGTACCTTTTCATTTATTAAAAAAAAATTCAACAAACAGAATAGGAATGATAAAGAGGATCTATTAAAAACCCAAAGTTAACATCATAATGGTGAAAGACTGAAAGCTTTCACCCTAACATAAGGAACAACAGAAGAATGTGTGATCTCACCACTCCTATTCAACATTGTATTGGAGGTTCCAGCTAGGGAAATTAGACAAGAAAAAGAAATATAAGGCATCCAAATTAGAAAAGAAGCAGTAAAACTATCTCTATTTGTAGATGACATGATCTTACATATAGAAACCCCTAAAGAATCCACATACAAAGAAAGTATTAGAGCTAATAAATGAATTCACCAAAGTTGCAGGATACGAGAACATACAAAAATCAGATGTACTTCTTTTTTTTTATTGGAGTATAATTGCTTTACAATGTTGTGTTAGTTTCTGCTGTACAATGAAGTGAATCAGCTATAAGTATATATATATCCCTTCCCTCTTGGATCTCCCTCCCATCCCCACCCATCCCAACAATCTAGGTGGTCACAAAGCACCAAGCTGAGCACCCTGTGCTCTATAGCAGGTTCCCACTAGCTAGCTATTTTACACATGGTAGTGTATTTATGTCAAACGTAATCTCCCAATTCGTCCCACAGTCCCCTTATCCTCTGTGCCCACATGTCCATTCTCTACATCTGTGTCTCTATTCCTGCCCTGCAAATAGGTTCATCTGTACCATTTTTCTAGATTCACATATATGCGTTAATATACAATAACTGTTTTTCTCTTTCTGGCTTATTTCACTCTGTATGACAGACTCTAGGTCCATCCACATGTCTACAAATGACCCAATATTGTTCCTTTTTTATGGATGAGTAATATACCATTGTATATATGTACCACATATTTTTTATCCATTCATCTGTCATTGGACATTTAGGTTGTTTCCATGTCCTGGCTATTGTAAATAGTGCTACAATGAACACTGTGGTACATGACCCTTTTCGAATTATGGTTTTCCCACAGTAAATGCCCAGTAGTGAGATTGCTGGGTCATATGGCAGTTCTATTTTCAGTTTTTTAAGGAACCTTCATACCCTTCTGCATAGTGGCTGTATCAATTTACATTCCCACAAGCAGTGCAAGCGGGTTCCCTTTTCTCCACACCCTCTCCATCATTTAATGTGTGTAGATTTTTTGAAGATGGCCATTCTGACTGGTGTGAGATGATACCTCATTGTAGTTTAGATTTGCATTTCTCTAATGATTAGTGATGTTGAGCATCCTTTCATATGTTTGTTGGCTATCTGTGTATCTTCTTTGGAGAAATGTCTAGTTAGATCTTCTGCCCATTTTTGGATTGGGTTGTTTGTTTTTCTGAGCTGCATGACCTGCTTGTAAATTTTGGAGATTAATCCTTTGTCAGTTGCTTCATTTGCAAATAATTTCTCCCATTCTGAGGGTTGTCTTTTCATCTTGTTTATGGTTTACTTTCTGTGTAAAAGCTTTTAAGTTTCACTAGGTCCCATTTGTCTATTTTTGTTTTTATTTCCATTTCTCTAGGAGGTGGGTCAAAAAGGATCTTGCTGTGATTTATGTCATAGTGTTCTGTCTATGTTTTCTTCTAAGAGTTTTATAGTGCCTGGCTTTACATATAGGTCTTTAATCCATTTTGAGTTTATTTTTGTGTATGGTGTTAGGGACTGTTCTAATTTCATTCTTTTACATGTAGCTGTCCAGTATTCGCAGCATCATTTGTTGAAGAGCCTGTCTTTTCTGCATTATATACTCTTGCCTACTTTGTCAAAGATAAGGTGACCATATGCGCATGGGTTTACCTCTGGGCTTTCTAGCCTGTTCCATTGACCTATATTTCTGTTTTTGTGCCAGTACCATACTGTCTTGTTTACTGTAGCTTTGTAGTAGAATCTAAAGTCAGGGAGCCTGATTCCTCCAGCTCCATTTTTCTTTCTCAAGATTGCTTTGGCCATTCGGGGTCTTTTGTGTTTCCATACAAATTGTGAAATTTTTTGTTCTAGTTCTGTGAAAAATGCCACTGGTAATTTGACAGGGACTGAATTGAATCGGTAGATTGCTTTAGGTAGTATAGCCATTTTCACAATGTTAATTCTTCCAATACAAGAACATGATATATGTCTCCATCTGTTTGTATCATCTTAAATTTCTTTCATCAGTGTCTTATAGTTTTCTGAGTACAGGTCTTTTACCTCCTTAGGTAGGTTTATTCCTAGGTATTTTATTTTTCTGGTTGCAATGGTACATGGGAGTGTTTCCTTAATATCTCCTTCAGATTTTTCATCATTAGTGTATAGGAGTGCAAGAGATTTCTGTGCATTAATTTTGTATCCTGATACTTTACCAGATTCATTGATTAGCTCTAAAAGTTTTCTGCTAGCATCTTTAGGATTCTCTATGTATAGTATCATGTCTTCTGCAAACAGTGACAGTTTTACTTCTTCTTTTCCAATTTGTATTCCTTTTATTTCTTTTTCTTCTCTGATTGCTGTGGCTAAAACTTCAAAAACTATGTTGAATTATAGTGGTGAGAGTGGGCAACCTTGTCTTGTTCCTGATCTTAGTGGAAATGGTTTCAGTTTTTCACCATTGAGAATGATGTTGGCTGTGGGTTTGTCATATATGGCCTTTATTATGTAGAGGTAGGTTCCCTCTATGCCTACTTTCTGCAGGGTTTTTATCATAAATGGGTGTTGAATTTTGTCGCAAGCTTTCTCTGCATCTATTGAGATAATCATATGGTTTTTAGCCTTCAATTTGTTAATATGGTGTATGACATTGATTTATTTGCATATATTGAAAAATCCTTGCATTCGTGGGATAAATCCCACTTGATCATGGTGTATGATCCTTTTAATGTGCTGTTAGATTCCGTTTGTTAGTATTTTGTTGAGGATTTTTGCCTCTGTGTTCATCAGTGTTATTGGCCTGTAGTTTTCTTTCTTTGTGACATCTTTGTCTGGTTTTGGTATCAGGGTGATGGTGGCCTTGTAGAATGAGTTTGGGAGTGTTCCTCCACCTGCTATATTTTGGAAGAGTTTCGGAAGGATAGGTGTTAGCTCTTCTCTAAATGTTTGATGGAACTTGCCTGTGAAGCCATCTGGTCCTGAGCTTTTGTTTGTTGGAAAATTTTTAATCACAGTTTCCATTTCAGTGCTTGTCATTTGTCTGTTCATATTTTGTATTTCTTCCTGGTTCAGCCTCAGAAAGTTGTGCTTTTCTACGAATTTGTCCATTTCTTTCAGATTGTCCATTTTACTGGCAAAGAGTTGCTTGTAGTAATCTCTCATGATCCTTTGTATTTCTGCAGTGTCAGTTGTTACTTGTACTTCTTCATTTCTAATTCTTTTGATTTGAGTCTTTCCCCTTTTTTTCTTGATAAATCTGGCTAATGGTTTACCAGTTTTGTTTATGTTCTCAAAGAACTGGCTTTTACTTTTATTGATATTTTCTACTGTTTCCTTCATTTCTCTTTCATTTATTCCTGATCTCATCTTTATGACTTATTTCCTTCTGGTAACTTTGGGGTTTTTTGTTATTTTTTTCTCTAATTGCTTTAGTTGTAAGGAGAGTTTGTTTATTTGAGAGGTTTCTTGTTTCTCGAGGTAGGATTGTATTGCTATAAACTTCCCTCTTAGAACTGCTTTTGCTGCATCCCATATGTTTTGGGTAGTTGTGTTTTCATTATCATTTGTTTCTAGGTATTTTTTGATTTCCTCTTTGACTTCTTCAGTGAACTCTTGGCTATTTAGTAGCATATAGTTTAGCCTCCATGTGTTTGTATTTTTTACAGATCTTTTCCTGTAATCGATATCTAATTTCATAGCGTTGTGGTTGGAAAGATGCTTGATATGATTTCCGTTTTCTTAAATTTATCAAGCCTTGATTTGTGACCCAAAATATGATCTATGCTGGAGAATGTTCCATGAGCACTTGAGAAGTGTATTCTCTTGTTTTTGGATGGGTTGTCCTATAAATATCAATGGCATCCATCTTGTTCAATGTGTCATTTAAAACTTGTTTCCTTATTTATTTTCATTTTGGTTGATCTGTCCATTGGTGAAAGTGGAGTGTTAAAGTCCCCTACAATTATTGTGTTACTGTTGATTTCCCCTTTTATGGCTGTTAACATTTGCCTTATATATTGTGGTGCTCCTATGTTGGGTGCATAAATATTTACAATTGTTCTATCTTCTTCTTGGATTGATCCCTGATCATTATGTAGTGTCCTTCTTTGTCTATTGTAACAGTCTTTATTTTAAAGTCTATTTTGTCTGATATGAGAATTGCTACTCAAGCTCTTTTTTGATTTCCATTTGCATGGAATATCTTTTTCATCCCCTCGCTTTCAGTCTGTATGTGTCCCTAGGTCTGAAGTGGGTTTCTTGTAGACAGCATATATATGGGTCTTGTTTTTGTATCCATTCAGCCAGTCTATGTCTTTTGGTTGGAGTATTTAATCCATTTACATTTAAGGTAGTTATCAATATGTATGTTCCTATTACCATTTTCTTAATTGTTTTGGGTTTGTTATTGTAGGTCTTTTCCTTCTCTTGTGTTTCCTGCCTAGAGAAGTTCCTTTAGCATTTGTTGTAAAGCTGGTTTGGTGGTGCTGAATCCTCTTGGCTTTTTTTTTGTCTGTAAAGGTTTTAATTTCTTCATTGAATCTGAATGAGATCCTTGCTGGGTAGAGTAATCTTGGTTGTAGGTTTTTCCTTTTCATCACTTTAAATATGTCCTGCCACTCCCTTCTGGCTTGCAGAGTTTCTGCTGAAAGTTCAGCTGTTAACCTTATGAGAGTTCCTGTGTATGTTATTTGTTGCTTTCCCCTTGCTGCTTTAAATATTTTTTCTTTGTATTTTATTTTTGAAAGTTTGATTAATAAGTGTCTTGGCATGTTTCTCCTTGGACTTATCCTGTATGGGACTCTCTGTGCTTCCTGGACTTGATTGACTCTTTCTTTTCCCATATTAAGGAAATTTTCAACTATACTCTCTTCAAATATTTTCTCAATCCCTTTTTTCTCTCTTCTTCTTCAGGGACCCCTATAATGTGAATGTTCGTGCATTTAATGTTGTCCCAGAGGTCTCAGAGACCGCCGTCAATTCTTTTCATTCTTTTTTCTTTTTGCTGCTCTGTGGTAGTTATTTCCACTATTTTATCTTCCAGGTCACTTATCCGTTCTTCTGCCTCAGTTATTCTGCTCTTGATTCCTTCTAGAGAATTTTTAATTTCATTTATTGTGTTGTTCATCCTTGTTTGTTTGCCCTTTAGTTCTTCTAGGTCCTTGTTAAACATTTCTAGTATTTTCTCCATTCTATTTCCAAGATTTTGGATCATCTTTACTATCATTACTCTGAATGTGTTTTTGGGTAGGTTGCTTATTTCCTCTTCATATATTTGGTCCTGTAGGTTTTCACCTTGCTCCTTCATCTGTGACATATTTTTTTTTCATCTCTTTTTTTTTTTTGATGGGTGGTATTGTGTTCCTGTGTTACTGGTTGTTTGGCCTGAGGCCTCCAGCACTGGAGTTTGTAGGCTGTTGGGTAGAGCTGGGTCTTGGTGCCATAATGAAGACCTCCAGGAGAATTCACTCCCGTTAATATTCCCTGTGGTCTGAGGTTCTCTGTTAGTCCAGTGGTTCGGACTTGGAGCTCCCACCACAGGAGCTCAGGCCTGACCCCCAGTTTGTGAACCAAGATACTGCAAGCTGCATGGGGAGGCAAAAAAATAAATAAATAAAAAGGAAAAAAGGAGCAGAACAGTAACAAGGAGTAAAGAATAGAATAAGATTAGAAAACTAACAGATATGTTAGAAAAATAACAATATAAAAATATAGATGAAACAACTTGAAGGTAAAACAGAACACAATGGCAAAAAAGAGGAAAAAAAAAAGATGGCAAAGGTCTTGGCTGTGGGGGTGGGGCTTAGGCAGGTGCAGGGTTTAGGAAGTGGGCGGGGCCTATGCTTAGGACCCACTGGGCCGGAAAAGGCCCTGGGAGGTGGGGTGGGGCTTAGGCTCAACGCAGCAGGAGGTGCCCAGGAGTGCCTCTGGCCTTGAAGGATGGAGGACCAGGTCCAGGACCCCAGCAGGCTCCCTGGGCCCGTGTGGGTGGGGAAATGCTAGGAGTATTCCCCCAAATCCTCCGATCCCTGAGGGTACCCCCTGTCTTCCTCTCCTCCTCTTCCCCCCTCGTCCCTCCCTCCTACACCCCTAGTTCCCTCTTGGCCAGAGGGGTTCTTGGAGGGCGGAGGACCAGGCCTGGGAGCCCAGCAGGCTTCCTGGGGCCTGAGTGGGTGTGGGGAAACACTCTCCATGCCTCCCCTGATCCTCTGAAGTCTCAAGGGTCCCTCCAGGCCAAGAAACACCTCCCCTCTCCCTGTCACCCCTCAGGGGTGCTGGTCCTGTCTGGCCTCCATTTGTCCTCCCCCCTCACTCCCCCCAACATTCTGCCTGGTCACTCGGGGGTTCCTCCTGTCTCCTTGGGTGTCAAGATCCCCCACCAGTGTCCGGCAGGTGCCCTAGTTGTGAGGAGAGGCAAACTCTACATCCTCCCATGCCTATCAGCTGTACTTCTATATTCTATACACTAGAAATGAACAATCTGAAAACCAAATTAAGAAAATTCTATTTATAAAAGCATTAATAGGGCCTCCCTGGTGGCGCAGTGGTTGAGAGTCCGCCTGCCGATGCAGGGGATACGGGTTCGTGCCCCGGTCTGGGAGGATCCCATATGCCGCGGAGCGGCTGGGCCCGTGAGCCATGGCCGCTGGGCCTGCACGTCCGGAGCCTGTGCTCCGCAACGGGAGAGGCCACAACAGTGAGAGGCCCGCATACCGCAAAAAGAAAAAAAAAAAAAGCATTAATAAGAATAAAATATTTAGGAATAAATTTAACCAAGGAAGCATAAGACTTGTAAACTTAAAACTTCAAAATACTGTTGAAAGAAGACCTAAATAAATGGAAAGACATCCCATGGTCATGGATTGGAAGCCTTAGTGTTGTTAAGATGGCAATACTACCCAAATTTATCTACAGATTCAATGCAATCTTTATAAAAATTTCAACTTCCTTTTTCTGCAGCAAGGGATAAGCTGATCCTAAAATTCATTGAATTGCAAGGGACTTTGAATAGCTAAAACAATATTGAAAAAGCAGAGCAAAGTTGGGAAACTCTTCCTGATTTCAAAACCTACTACAAAGCTGCTATAATCAAAATACTGAGATACTGGCATAAAGATAGACATATATATTAATGGAATAGAATTGAGAGTCCATAAATAAACCCTTACATTTACAGTCAGTTGATTTACTGCAAGACATTCAATGAGGAAAGAAGAATCTTTTCAATAAATGGGGCTGCGATAATTGGATATGAACATATAAAGAGAATGAAGTTAGACCTCACATAATATGTACTAGGTTTCTCCAGAGAAACAGAGCCAATAGGAATATAATGTTGGATAGGAGTAGTGAGAGCACACATTCTTGTGTTCTTCCAGATAGATAGATAGATCTATGATAGAGTGGAGGGTAAGCTGGAAGCTCAGGAGACTGTAGTTCCAGTCCAATTCTAAAGGCCTGAGAACCAGAAGAACCAATGGTGTAGTTCCAGTCCAAAGGCTGGCAGGCTTGAGATTCAGGAAGAGGCAGTGTTTCAGTTTGAGTCCAAAAGCAGTAAAAAGCCTATGTCCCAGTTCAAAGGCAGGAAGAACTCTTTCTTACTCAGAGAAGGGTTAGTCTTTTTATTCCATTCAGGCCTTCAACTGATCTGATGAGGTCCATCCACATGAGCATTCTACTTTACCCTTTAAATTGGCAGAGGGCAGTCTACTAATTTAAATGTTAGTCTCATCCAAAAACACCCTCACAAAAACACCCAGAATAATGTTTGACCAAATATCTGGGCTCCTGGGGTCCAGTCAAGTTGACATAAAATTAACCAGCACATTGCATTAAAAAAAGAAAACCTAAAAATTGATCAAGGACCTAAATGTACAAGCTGAAACTATAAAACTATTAGAAGAAAACATAGGTATAAATTTTTGTAACCTTGAATTTGGGAATGGATTCTTTAAAATGACACTAAAAGCAAAGCAATAAAAAAATAGATAAATGGGATTTTACCAAAATTAAAACTTTGAGCATCAAGACATTATCAATAAAATTAAAAGACAACACACAAAATGCAAAAAATATTTGCAAATCATGTATCTGAAAAGAGTCTAATATTCAAACTACATAGAAGAACTCTTACAACTCAACTACAAAAAGACAAACAACCCAATTTAAAGATGGACAAAGGATTTGAGTAGACATTTCTCCAAAGAACATATACTAATGGCCAATAAGCATATGACATCATTAGTCATTAGGGAAATGCAAATCAAAACCACAATGAGATATCATTTCATACCCTTTAGGGTGGTTATTATTAAAAAACAAAACAAACAAAAGGGACTTCCCTGGCAGTCCAGTGGTTAAGACTCTGCTTCCAATGCAGGGATCATGGGTTCAATCCCTGGTCAGGAAACTAAGATCCCACATGCAGCGCAGCCAAAAAAAAAAAAGAAGAAAAAAAAAAACAAGTTGTTGATGAACATGTGGAGAAACTGGAACCCTCATACATTGCTGGTGGGAATATAAAATGGTGCAGCCACTGTACAAAACAGTTGGGGAGTTCTGAAAAATGTTAAACATAGAATTGCCATATGACCCAGCAATTCCACTGTTAACCACATACCCAAGGGAAATGGATATATACTTAGAATATGAAAATACAGAAACATATGTGCACATAAAAATGTGTACATGAACGTTCATAGCAGCACTATTTTAATAGTTCAAAAGTGGCAACAACCCAAATATCCATGAATTGATGAGTAGATAAACAAAATGTCCATACAATGGAATATTATTTAGCCATAAAAAATGAAGTACTGATATATGCTACATCAATGAAACTTGAAACCATTATGCTAAATGAAAGAAGCAAGACATGAAAAGTCACATATTGCATGATTCCATTTACATTCACTGTCCAGAACAGGCAAATTCATAGAAACTGAAAGCAGATTGGCAGCTGCCAATTTGGGGGAAGTGAGAAAAGGGAAGTGACTGCTTAGTGGCATGGGTTTCTTTTTGGTGTTATCAGAATGCTCTGGAATTAGATAATAATGATGGTTGTACATCATTTTGAATGTACTCAAAGACACTGAATGGTACACTTTAATATGGCTAAAATGGAGAATTTTATGTTGTGTGAATTTTACCTTAATAAAACTGGAGAGTTCAGATAATCCTTATAGTTTTACAGTCAAGATAGATTTTATGGGGGACCTTACAAAATACAGAGAAGGTGGATCATCAGTCCCAAAATATGTTGATAATCTGGGATAGAGGTTGGCATTCTATGGTATACAGGCCAAATCTGACCAACCTAAAACATTTGCTATATGGCTCTTTACAAATAAAAGATTGTTGACCCTGATCTATGGTGATGATAAGCAATAATCCCTCATGTTTATAGAGTGCATTTCAGTTTACAAAGCACATCCATTTTCTCTCAGCTGATTTTCAAAATAACGTTGTGAGGTAGATGAGGTTTGGCTCCTCCTTATGCGGAGGAAACTGAAGCTTGGGGGTGGTTAAGCTACTCATATCCTTGTTCTGTCACTTGCTAGAACTCAGATGGTCTGAGTGTAATTCAGTGTTCTATCCCTATAGCCCACTGCCTCTGTGAACACTTTGAAACAGTAACTAAAGGCTCTGTGAAAATACAATACAATTTAGACTTGACAGATCAACCCAAGGTTGAGAAAAAGGCCAATAGAGCTTTGGCTAACTATTGCTGGGATCTCTCTCTCTCTCAGCTTTATATCTCTTCTGGCGATGGTCATATATTTTTCTAAATGAAATGCCACCCATATTGAAGGAATCAGGAACTGTCAGGCCAAAATCTTTCAAGTGTTACAGAGTTGGACAGTCTGCTATATTTCAAGCACATCAGGTCAAACAATATTACAAAAATGGATTCCTTTGTGATATGTCCCTTTATAGGAGCCATGACATTCACTCCTTCCCTTAATGTCCTGCATCCAACCTGCAGCTTCAGCTGTCTTCCAGACGGCGTATCATGCAGTTGCTATTCTGTCTTCCCACCAATTGACGAGGTGTCATATTTCCCTAGGCTGAAGTAGCTTTGCAATATGTTGGGGAGGAGGGGCGGGTGGCAATAGATACTGATATTCCTTAATAGGCCCTTGGCACCTGAGTAGCCAATCAGCAGCTTCAAAGATGGGCTCCCTACCTCGAGGTCACTGTTTTCTCCCTCCACCCTTCATCCCACATGCGCCTGGCTTAGTACAATTCCATGCACTGCTCATATACAATCTGTAATCTTCTCCAGTCAATTCTGGATGATGGTCTCATATGGAGGGGGAAGGAGCACCACATGCACTGTTGATTCAGGTGCTCAAGGGCTATGAAGTAAATGACTGCCCCTACTGGAGGGGCTGTAATAGAATTGTGGGAGATTTATAATTATATCCCTGCATACAAGTCAGTTAATTAATCAGCCCTTCCCACACATTTCCATTAGGTTCCTCTCACTAGGTAGGCCATTTTACTCACAGCATGTAGCTCCTCCATTCAGTTCTCTTCCTGCTCTCTTCTTGGGGATCCTTTTCATTGAAGGACTAGCAAAACCTCTCCCCAGGTGCTCATTTAAAAAATTCCAGTCCCTTCCCTTCTTTGGGGCCCTCATATAGATGCCAGAATACTGGTTAAGGTCTTAGTACTTTGAATTTAATCTACATGGCCAAACTCCCCTGATTAATTTAGAAGCAACTTCAATTCCCCCACCTGATGTTTCAATTGTACCCCTGGCTTAGATGCTACCTTAATTTTTGTGTACCCATTAGGGGAAAGAATTTAAAACCCTTTCCTCACTTTCACAGCTGGACCCTGATCCCCTTGCCTATAACACCTGGATTCTAAATATCCTTTGGGGACAAACAGTATTAGTAGCCCCCTTCTTCCATCTAGGTAGTCTCAATGCCTTGGATTTTTTGTTTTCTTCTTTCTCATGCAAAGACCTTGTCTCATCAGCATCACTAGTACCTCTGGCAGTGCGTTACCTTAGATTCCCGGCAGTTTGCAGCATCCATCTGGACCTCCTCCTTGTTGTATTCTAAATCTCCCCCCTCTTGCTAGGCTCAACCCTCTACATGTTCGGTTTCTAAGATATGAGTCTTAGGTCTGCCTTCTTTATCCAATGCTCCTGCCTCTTTGTGGGGGAGGGGTTGAGATTGAAATAGCCTCCATGGTTCTGCCTCAAAATTCTTCCCTAGTTGATGACGTTGCTCTGTCTTGCTCAGGCTTCACCAGAAGTCTTCTTGGTTCACTCTAAGCAAAAAGCCTAACTCTGACAGAATACTTCAGTGGGCCTCTGTTCCCATATCTCTCCTAAGATTTATTAAGGGAAATTCAAATCCAGAACCTCACAGGGCACACAGGTTATGTTATGGTGGAATTGTAATTGCACCTGTATTGCTCCCGATCCTGCAGCTGGCAGAGAGGAGCTGAGAATGAGACCAAGCAGCTGTGTAGTTTCTCTGCAGTGATTTATCAGGAGGGGAAAGTGGGTGCTCTGTGGACAGCTTCCTGCTCAGCCCTTTTCTCTTCCAACTCCTAAACATTTGTTAGGGAGTTTAGGTGGGGTTTTCTGCACAGATTATTGACCACTAAAAGTGAGCTGAAAGCTACTTATACCTTAATGATGAATCTGGCCATGGACCAAAGAGTCTCCTCCCCAGCCTACTCTAGGCCATTTTGTGGACTACTCTTCTTCCCTCCTCATTTTTAAGTATCCAGCTGGAGTGGACTCTGCATTCTTTAAAGTTCTCTTTATAAAGGAGTAAGGTGTTCATGACCTGCCCCAACCATCTGTAAAAGTGGTGCCACTCAACTAACTTTCTGGAGGGTATATTAGAACCTTAAGTTGGTTTTTCACTCCCTTGTGTATCAGTGTACCATTAGACTGAGTGCTGTTGAGTGCTGTTGAAGTAGCAGAATTAGTGATAGCTTTCAGTTTTGTATTGCTTATGGGAATCTTGGTTTCTATGTATAATTATCCTGCAACAGGCTAGTGATCTTTTTAAAATGCAAATCAAAGCATATCATTCTCCTACTGAAAACCCTCCAGTGCTTATCCATTGAACTTTGAATAAAACCCAAGCTTCTTCATGTGGCTTCACAACTCTGCATGATCTGGGCTCTTATCAACTCTCTGAGCTCATCCCGCACCATGCTTCCAGCACTCACAAATTCTTCAGCCCCAGAGAACTTCTTTCTGTTCTTTTAACCACAAGCCTCTTTCTACCTCAGGGACTTGGCACCTGCCATTCCTTTAGCTTGGTACACTCTTTCCTCAGATCCTTGAATACCTGGCCCCTCCTCATCATTCAGATATCAGATGAAATGCCATTCTATCAAAAAGGCTTTCCATGACCAGCTAATCAAAGAAAACCCTTTTTATTCCGATCACTTACTTTCATGTCACTCTGCTTTATTTTCTTCACAATAGTTGCCACAATCTGGAAATTATTTTAATTATCTATGTGCTTATCATCTGTCTCCCCTCAATAGAAATGTAAGTTCCATGAAATAGAGGCCTTGTGTATCATACTCACTGCTATGTCACCAGTGCTGGGCACAAATATTTGTTGATGAATGACTGGATGGCATAAGATATTAGCTCATAGCTCTCTGTCAACTTTGTTAAACAACCCTTGATGATTTTCTGTCATATATGTTTCAAGACAACAGTTTTCGAAATATAACAGTTCCCGGATACTTAGCTGTCTGACTTTGGATAATTCGTTTATTCAAGCATTTACTGAGGGCTAAGCACTATGCTAAGCACTGGGAATATAAAAATAAATAAGGGGCTTCCCTGGTGGCACAGTGGTTAAGAATCCGCCTGCCAATGCAGGGGACACGGGTTCGAACCCTGGCCCAGGAAGATCCCACATGCCACGGAACAACTAAGCCTGTGCGCCACAACTACTGAGCCCGCATGCCACAACTACTGAAGCCCACGCTCCTAGGGCCCGTGCTCCGCAATAAGAGAAGCCACCGCAATAAGAAGCCCGCGTACAGCAATGAAGAGTAGCCCCCGCTCGCCGCAACCAGAGAAAGCCCGTGCAAGCAACGAAGACCCAACACAGGCAAAAACAAAAATAAATGAAATAAATAAATTTATAAATAAATAAATAAATAAATAAATAAGACTCCAGCCTCTGCCACCAGGGATCTCATAGTCTATTGGGAAGGTGGACCTATAAATTACTGTAGTACAATGGGGTAAATGGTATGATTGATAGAAGTTTGAATTAAGTGCTGTGACAACACTAAAGAGAAAGAGTCCATTTCTTTGGTGCTGAAGTAGGGATGGAGGTGGTTCAAGGATGTAATCTCAGGGGAAGTGCTATGTTAGCTGGATCTCGAAGAATGGATGAGTTCATTGGGGAATGAGGACAGGAAGCACATTCTCTCATGTGTGGACTATGGGAAGGAGAAAGAGCATTGGCTATTCTGGGGATGGCACATTGAAGGCCGTTACTAGAACACAGAGTGATTGAGGGAGATGAAGCTGGAAAAGAAGGCAGAAATCTGTTGAGTTGAAAGTAGTTTTCATCTCAACAGGGGTGGGGGCACCTATGTGATGCTCCCTATATACACTTTACCCGCTCCAAAAAAAGTAAATTAAGTTGCCACCTGAGAGTTAAACTAGTAAAATTCACATTCAAGGCACAGGATTAGATATCTGGAAATCAACCAGGAAATTATCAGTAAACACATGACTGGAAATTTTGCAAACTCTCAAAACTCTGCTCAAGGTGAACTAGGACAAACCTTAAGGAGGCAGAACTGGAATGCAACTATAATTTTGGTAAGTGGAAACCAAATTAATTGTATTATACACTTCTTGGAGTGAATAGAAAGTAGTTGGCCAGCTAGAAGCAAAGAAATGACAGTTACCAGCCAGCTCCATCCAAGAGAATGATCTTGGCCAAGTGAACCCAGCATTATGGGTTCTTTGGCAAGGCTGGCCCTATACCTGATGAGAGTGCTTCAGGTTGTCTAATCTGAGAGATCATTTTTATGATCAACTAACTCCCCTTGTTCTCATTTTATGCTCACCAAGCAATGTTTTGATAATTTACTTGGCTCCCCGTACAACTTGTCCACAGGGAGAGAATACACTGATCTGCCCACTCAAGCATTTTAGCCTGTTTAACAATTGTATTTCTCATTGTAAATTAATAAATTGGCATGCCAGTATAGCTATATGTAAGACCAGAATACCAATATATTTGTGGAGGATAGAGAAATATAGATATAAATACAAACGTTATTGAAGTCTCTATGTATCAAAAAGCCACGTGAGCCTGCTTAAGTTGACTTTACCTTATTGAATTCACTCAATCCAGACTCTGATCTTTAGCCTTACAGAAAGCTAATTTTGTCTTTACGCTGAGAGTCCAGACATCTCCTGCAAGGTTTTGGAAGCAACCAACTGGTATTCCCCAGGTGACGGGACCATCTGCCTTGCCGTGTCCTGCACTCTGAAGTTTACTAAGGGGATAGTGTTCATTCTTCTGTGTTTGTTTTCAAATATGCCATTCATATTGGAGGAGTTCGATCTGAGAGAATGAACATTGCTGTCAAAAGGCATGCGGACAGAAAACATACTGGTTTCTTTTTTTTTTTTTTACTTTCAGTTCTCAAAATCAGACCCTCAGAAAAGGATTTGGGTACAGGTGGTTTATTCGGGAGGTGATCTCAGGAAGCGCAAAAAGAAAATAGGGAAAGTGAGACAAGGAAGAAAACTAATATGGAGAATGTTAATGTGCAAGTTACCTGTGGGCAGCTGGGTCTCAGGCCTGCTGGCGACTTGCTGAGAAACTGTGCAAGACGTGTCTCAGAATCACCCTGCTGGAGGACAGAGTCTGTGATATTTGTCCATGGACTTCCATCTCCACTGGTTGAAGTTTAGCCTCAGTGGTGTTAAAATATCCTGCACTTCCAGGGCACACCTGGGGGAGGCAGAGCAAACTTCTGTTGTGCCCAAGAAAGCCGCAGACAGAGAGGAAAGACAGTCCACTTAACGTGGATGACTGTCAGGATGCTGGAAACTGCAGCTGCAGGTGAAATCAGGTGGGCCGGGGAATATGGGACATCAACAGCATCTTGGACATAACTGGAAACAAATCTGACAGACCTGGAGACTCCAGTGGACACAGGAGCAAAGGATATGAACCGGCAAACTGTACACAAAAAATATGAATGCCAACAATAATATTTTTAAGCATTTAACCTCAGTAGTAATAGATGAACTGCAAGTATAAATGAGATGCTATCTTTTTTTGTCTATCAAATTAGCAAAGGCCAATTTTTCAACTGAAAAAAAGTGTACTGATGGAATACACTCTCATTCACTGTAGGTGGAATTGTAAATTGGCAAAACCTTTTTGAGAAGCAGTTTTTCAACGTGTACCAAGAGCCTTCACAATTTTTATGTCTTTCAACTGAGGAATTCCTGATAAAAGATAAGGATGTTGATCTCAGTGTTATTTATAACACTACATGTCCAATAATAGGGGAATGGTTGAAATAATTACAGTATAGTCACGTACTAAAAAATAGCAAGCCATAGAATCAGGTTTTCAAATATTCAGCCACATTGAAAATGCTCATGATATATTAAATGAAAAAGCATAATCCAAAACTGTACATACAGTATGATCCTATTTTTTTCAATTCAGAGATGACATAGATTGTAAGAAATTGGTTTAGTAATAGCTTGGGGGAAAAGGAACACTACCTTTAATATACCCAAATTGTATTCTGCTGATAGTAATGTGCATAGATACATACAATTTATACCACTTTCTTCTTCAGGAACACCCCCCAAAAGTAGAGTCTAACCTTTCTTCACGTTCCAGAATCTAAAGATCCTTCTGAATTACTTTTGGCCATTGGCAGTGTCGCAGCATATTGTGTTGAGATGTGGCTGCTTTTCATAACCCTGGCTTGTGATGATGTGACAAGATCATATCAAAGCATGTAGAAGAATCTTGGGAGTTCATCCACATTTCCTCTTCGGTTAAACTCATAGTTTCTTTTTTTCTTTCCGTTGTCTATTTTTTTTTCAATTCAATTACATTAGCTAGAAATCAGTCAGACTTTCTCTTGAAAGTCACTCAGAAGCTTTTGACAGATAGACGTTCAGTGCCTGAGTAATAGTCCCTCACAATGCATGCAATGGTCTCTCCCACCTTTCCTAGTTTTGAAAATTTTATGGTCTATTCCAAGAGATCTGGCAATTTCTACTGTCTTTAACTGCATTGTCTTCACTATGACAGGCAATCTTCTGCAGACACAATAATTTTTCATTTCAATGATGCATCATAGTGTAATTTTTAGAAGACATTTTAAGTGACAATTAGGGAGAAAGCCAAATTTAAGTTAAAAATTTAACCATGAGTGATGCAACCAATGCAAATAACTCACTTGAAGTGAGAGTCAGATGAACAGATATCCTCGACACCCGGCTAAGTCTGCGCACACACAGGCAATGACAACAATGTCACAGTAGATTCTTCTGTCTGGCCATTTGCAAATCACTTTTGACATCCATTATAAGGTGCATCCTGATTTCAGAAATGAAGAATATGTGTCTCAGGATTCAGGAAATGTGGTGTGAAATATGTCTAGAAACACACATACAGAAAAAAGACAAAAAGAAAATGCAGCAAAATGCTTACAGGTTGTGTATACTTCAGCTTATCTTCATTCTCTAAACATCTGAAGTAAGCTTGTTTTACTGTTACATTGTAAAAAAAATTACAGATTTTTTTTAAAGAACTGGGCTTTGTATTTTAAAGGCTGTTGCTCTCCATTGGGATATAAAAAGTTGGAATAGAGAAAGACAAGCTGGGTGGATACTTGCAGGACCACGGTAATCTTTGGGATCTTCCTGGCCCAACAGAACAAATAAATGAGTACTCTCAACTCAGAGATAACTTAAAAGTGAGGAAACAAATCAGAAACTCTGAAGCTACATTTGCTGTTCCAGTCCAGTTTCTGATTTGTCACACCATTTCGACAAGTCACTTACTTCTCATACTTGTTTTTGCTCCTGGAAATAGAGGCCTTCCTTTTCATGGTAGTGGCAGAAATGCGGCTAAAAACATAAACAAAAACATTGATCAAATACTTCATAATCTTGCTTGTGTTCCCATAGACAATGCAAATATACATCAAAAATCCATATATTAGCTGGCAAGTATTTGGGGGCTGATGCTTGAGGGCCATTTCTGTCCCCGTAGCCCATTTCTTAGGAGGATCTCACCAGAAAGTTTCCTCAGGGTGTGTGTGTGAGGGGTAAGGGGGTGGGGAGGGGTGGGTGTGTGTGTGTGCCGGGGTGAGATTGGGGGGGGGTATTGTGGGTGTGGCTGTGTATGTGGTGTGTGTGTACGTGTGGTGTGTGTGTGTGCACAACACATTGGGAAATACAGATCAGGAGTGCAGAGGTGGTGGTGAACAGAGAACCTTGGGGCTGACAGTCTCACACAGTTCTGTTTCTGGGGCTTGGGGGAAATGCCAGGGCTTGTGTAATTTCTGTCACTGGGCACAGGCAAATGAATTTCTATAGTGGTAGCCCTTGGGGGCACTCTCCAACTGAGAGAACTTCATTTCAGCTAATTAACGTGGCCTCTGTTCCCACTACCTGTGGATGAGGAGACAGGCCTGGAAAACTTGCTCTACGTCACACACTCTTGCTAAGTCTTACCCCCAGGCCTGACTCCTAAAGCCAAGCTGGGAGAAGGGGAGATGGACTATCAGTGAGGGTCTGTGGCTACAGGCAGCAGAGCCAAAGTGTGCAATGAGGAGAAGTAGCGGAGCTCACAGCACCTTACCCAGTACAGCCCTCAGGAAATATGCTTTGAAGTGTTGCAATACTTTAGCTCATTTAATCTTCCCAACAGCTCAAGGCTGTGCACAGTGGGGTTTGGAGGAGCCCGGCCTGCTTGGTTTATGTCTAGCACAGTGTAAACAGCCAAAGCCCAGTCACTGCTATTATTCTCATCACCGTCATCATTATTCCCAGCCCAGAAAGAGCCTGCTAATCAATACCTTATCTGGGCAAGATTGTCACCATCACTCCATCCCAAACTGCACTGTCCTACCCTGGGAGTTTAAATCACTTCTTTGAGGTAAAGCAGTAAAGACCCTATTAAGATGCAGGTGTTTACCGGGAGATGATCTGCCTCAGGCCTTTTTCATGCATCAGTAACTTGGCAACGTGATAGTACTGGGCAGCCAGGGTGGGGATCCAGAGAACTGTGTGACTCAAGAAGGAGGAACCCAGAAATGAGGCCGCTGGGCCTTGCAACGTTGCCTCCAACAAGACCAGCCTATAGTGTAGGTAAGCAGGACAGTGGAGGGGACTGAACCAACGAATCACCCCAAGTCTGGCTCACTGCCCAGGTCTGTAGGGATCAGAAAGGGAGAGATGAAAGCAGTATAAGCCAGGAGGAGTCTCATACCTCAGCCTCAAAGCCAGGAAGACCCCAGGGTTTTTTTTTTCCCATTGGCTTGGCTTTAATTAGACTTAACCCTTATGCTTTTATTTATTTATTTATTTTTGGCTGCACTGGGTCTTCCTTGCTGTGTGGGCTTTCTCTAGTCGCGGTGAGCAGGCTTCTCACTGCGGTGGCTTCTCTTATTGTGGAGCATGGGCTCCAGGTGCGCGGGCTTCAGTAGTTGTGGCACGTGGGCTCAGTAGTTGTGGCTCGCAGGCTCTAGAGAGCAGGCTCGGTAGTTGTGGTGCACGGGCTTAGTTGCTCCGTGGCATGTGAGATCTTCCCGGACCAGGGCTCGAACCCGTGTCTCCTGCATTGGCAGGTGGATTCTTACCCACTGCGCCACCAGGGAAGTCCCAACCCTTATGCTTTTAAAAGTGGAATCACAGAAGGCAAGGGTATAGGGGAATAATTTTCCAATACTTTTCTTGTAAACTCAAATTCTTCTTTGGAGTAAAGCAGGCTTTTACTGCTCACAGGGTTATTTGAGAGCTGCAATTTTTTTTGCTGTATTCCTCCATTCAATCTGGCCACCACAATCAGAAAGAAAACACAAGGACACTTTTTTCTTGCATCTGTAGTGGAAGAAGACCCCAGGTTTTGAGAGGTAAAATTGACCCCAGACTGGTAGAAGAAATATGTCCTTCTCCTTCTTGGGCTCTCAAGAGTCATGAGGGGAGGCCCAAGGAATTGTGTGTATGACTAGGTGGGGAGGGGGACTTTTTTTGGTGGTATGCGGGCCTCTCACTGCTGTGGCCTCTCCCTTTGCGGAGCACAGGCTCCGGACGCACAGGCCCAGTGGCCACGGCTCACGGGCCCAGCTGCTCCAAGGCATGTGGGATCCTCCCGGACCGGGGCATGAACCCGCGTCCCCTGCATCGGCAGGCGGACTCCCAACCACTGTGCCACCAGGGAAGCCCAAGGGAGACTTTCTTCATCAGCAGCAAGCTAGATGCTGCTTTGGACAAACCAGCAGGACACGATAATTGATTGCCTTCTTGCTGCAAAATCAAGATGGCTTTTGATGTTCAGCCATTCATTGCCATAACTGGAATAATAACACAATTCATTTTAGCTGCAGCCCTGCAAATGAATGGCTTTAATAATGGCTAATTTGGGATGATGAATGTACCATTTGGGGGTGACATTAGTGCTGAATAAGGAGAAGGGCGTGCAAGAGACAGAGGGAGGAAGGGATGAGCTATACAAGGCTAGCCATGTTTGCTAACTTCCAAGGCTGCCAGCCCTTCAACTCCACTCCACAGCATTGATTTAGCAAGAATCTACCCCCCACCTGGCACTGGGCTGAGGGTTGGAGGAGATTCTGAAGAGATATATGACTAGGATGACCATATATCCCGGTTCCCTTAGGACAGTCCTTGTTTATGCTGGGACCTGATGCAATTATTAACACCCCTTCCTACTCTAAAAAATATCTTGGCTTGGGCAATAAATTATATTGTCATTCTGTGTGGCTCACTCTCTGCTTTTCATGAGCATACAGCTTTTCTGAGAAGACAAGACATTTACGCACATGGAGTGATTATAGTGTATCAGGGGACAGTGCGTAACCAATAGATGAATCAAATAAGCACAAGCAACCAAATCAGTGCTTACAAGTTTGAAATTAATGATAGCTGTGGACTTCAATACACTGAAGATGACTTTCACATGCATGGGGATGATAAACCCCAATATGTTATCTTTCTTGATCTTCTCAGCAAACTTACTGTGACCGCCCCCCCCCCATCTTATAGATAAGGAACTAGGGGCCCAGAGAAAGGAGCTGATTGCTCAAGGTTACAGAGCTAGTAAGTGATGAAGTCAGGATTTGAATCCAGGACTATTTTAACTTAAAAGCCAACTATAGGGCTTCCCTGGTGGCGCAGTGGTTGAGAGTCCGCCTGCCGATGCAGGGGACACAGGTTCGTGCCCCGGTCCAGGAAGATCCCACATGCCGCAGAGCGGCTGGGCTCGTGAGCCATAGTCGCTGAGCCTGCACGTCCAGAGTCTGTGCTCCACAACGGGAGAGGCCACAACAGTGAGAGGCCCGCATACCACACACACACACAAAAAGCCAACTATATTTTCCCTTCAGAACTAACATCAGTGCTGGTTGGAGGGATCAAGGGAGCCCATAAAGGAAGTTTACTGTTATCAAGGAATGAATCCACAGGTAAAAGGGAACAGAGTTAAAAAAAGTGGAAGATGTAAACCTTAGAAGAGAGAATAAAGAAATTTAGGTGAGGTGTGATTAATCGGGGATGATTTTGCACCAGGTGGTGAGTTTTGCCCTATAGGTTTGAAATTACTGATGAATATGGGTTAACAGAAAACAAAGAAGGTGCTTTCTCATGCAAGGGAATGATAAACTCCAAATCAGGGTACTCTTCCTTGGGAGTGGGGAAGTGGATGGGAATGGGGTAAACAGGAGATGCCAATTATATTTGTAAGGTCTGATTTCTTAAACACAATGGTGAATAAATGGGTGCATATTTGGCTATGCTATATATTTTGTATATCTGAATAATTTCATGATAAAATGTTTTAATAACAGAGAGATTGGTCTTTACAGATGAGAGAAACATATTAAGCAGGACACAGAAGCAGGGACAATAAATGTCCATTCTGGTGAGGTTTTAACCAGCACCCTTCTGTCCGGACCGAGCATCCATAATCTTCCTCGCACGGTGACCCACTGCCATTTCTCCCTCTCAGCCCAGCACAACACTTGTGAAAGCCTTGTTTGGCCCTCACTCTTATTTGGCTCAAGTCTTGGAACTTCTAAAAATGCCCATTTCCTGACATTCTTCTAAGGCCTGTGGTCCATCTGTCTCACTTGCTGTGGGGCATTGTGAACACTGAACTAAGTATTGGCCTGTTTACTACTTGGGGGATTTGATGTTTAAACAAAAGCTTTGTGTCTTCCCAAGTACTTGGCCTCCTGATTGTTAACGGGGGTCAGAGGCCTCCTCTCAGCCCCTCTCCAGCTCCCCAAGACAGAGGGGTGATCCGGAGGGGCCCGGGAACTGTTGAAAGTCGAGGGTTTGGTCTCCTTTGGGCCTCGCTGCCACTGTACAGCGATAAACAGAAGCAGCAAAGGAATCCATACAAATTCCATCACTGTGGCTCCACCGGGTTGTAAACAGGCCATAATGCGAGGTTCCACATACTCCACCACCAAACAGGCTGCAGTGGCAGCCGACACATGGTGGGGGAGGACTCCAGTGAGCAGATCCTGACGGTGGGCACAGCATAGGTGCCAGTTGTGAACCCCTGGGTCTTGCTGCAAAATGAAGAGCAGGAAATGCGTTAGCAGGGTGTGGTGGGCCCTCTGAAAATCCCTAGCACGCCTCTCTGTGTCTTGGGGCAGAGCTTTAGTCCTCAAGGCCAGCCTCACCTGGTCCAGGTCCTTGGGTTCCAAGCCCTGAGCCACTGACGTGATCTCTTTTATTTCAGCCTGGTCCAGGCTGACTTCCCCTAGCCACTGTCCCAGGCAAGTGGAGGAGCCCGGAGGTGCCAGGAAGGCACCTAGCATTTCCTCCTGGCGGATGAACCTGTAACAGCTCTAACTGTTCCACGCACACATGTACTCATTACCGTGCAGGGCGCTCCTGGCACACGAGGGGCATTTCTCCTAGCACCCTTTGACCCAGTCTCTAAGGTCACTTGTCCCAAATCCCTGGATGAATGTCATAGAGAGAGAGCCTAAGAGGAATTCCAGCTCCAGGGCTTTGTGATTCCACGCCCTCTGCTCTTACCCCCAGGACTCCCCCTCACTGGGGCTCTTAGGCTACACCCAATTTAGCATCCCACCCCTGCTACAATGTTTGCAACAGCTCCTCATTGACTATGATAAAGTACAAATTCCTTGGGTGACTTTCAAGGCCCTTCACAGTCTAGTCCTGACCTATCCCTTCAGCCTCCATCCTCATTACTTACTCTCCATGGCAGATATTTTGTTTCTATCATGATTTCCCTGAAAACACTCTCCCTCCTTCCTCTGCTCTTTCAATAAGGATGCATTCGTGAGCAGGGTATAGTGGAAAGGGCTTTGGAGCCAGACCTCAACTCAGGTCCCGCTCTTATCAGCTGTGTGACCTTAGGCAGGTCACTCAAGCTCTTTGAGGCTCAGTTTCTTCATCTGGAAAAGTGAAGACTTTTTTTTTTGATGTCTTTTTCCATTTGTTTGTTGTGAGAAACGAATGAGGTAACATACGTAAAGGGCCTACTGCAAAGCCTCTTCCCTTTGTTGAAACAACTGAACGTAAATAACATTACCCAATGATTAGTTTCAAATATACTTAGAATGAGTAAATGCTGTATATAATTCGGTGCTTTTCTCACTAATCCTTAACAAAAATCTAGTCACTCAGAATTTTTAGTCTGGTGCCAAGTAAATAGCCAGTCTCTGCTCAGGCTGCTCCTGGTCTGCATCTTTCTCAGCAGCCTCTCTGCCTCAGTCATAAGAACACAGAAGCCTTTTTATTCTCTTGGCCAAGAGGCACCAGTCAGCATCACCTGGGAACTTGCTGGAAACTCACATTCTCAGCCACCACCACCCTAGACCTAACATTCAGAAGCTCTGCGGGTGGGCCCCGCAATCTTGCTTTTCCCAGGCACCCCTGCCCCAGGAGACTCTGATGCATGCTCAGTTTGAGAACCACGCCTGCTCTGCAGCCTGGGGCTCACCTTAGGCCACGTTCCCTCGGGCTTATCAGTGCTACAGATCCATCTGCCACCCAGAAAGAGGGAGGCATGACTTGGCAGGAGTTAGACGACTCCAGAAGAGACCAGGCCTTTGACAGGAGGTCCCGGGCATAACCTGTGCTCTTTGGCCACTGTAGGCTCCCCAGGAGCGGGTTGCTGAGCTCTGCCCGCTGAGCTAGAACCTCCTCCAGGGCACACGGGGCAGTCCCTGCCACTGGGCAAGTCTTCCCAGGACCAGAGACTCCTGACCTTCAAGCCTACTCAGCACAGCCCCTAAAACAGTGGTTCTCAAAGTGTGGTTCCCAGACCAACAGCATTAGTACCACCTGGGGACATGTTAGCATGAAAATTCTCAGGCCCTGCCCCAGACCCATAGGTGATTTTGATTCAGGTTCAAGTTTGAGAACCACTGACCTACACTATGCAAATGCAAACTACTTTAACTTCATTTGCTTTTTCAGCTGCCCCATTCTCTCTACTTCTTTCTTCCTTACTACACAGAAGATAAAAATGGGAGACAAAAACATATTGATAGAGAGGGTATACAAAACCCTGTTTCCTAATTAGAAGGAATTCCCTTTCCACTTCACTCTGAATTTATCTGTTCTGACCAGTCATTTCAAATAGGACCCATGGCTGGTCTAACTCGATTTACATTTAGTACTTATTTCTCCAATGGCTTGTTGCTAGTGGTAAAAGCTTTGGCACGTGAAATAGAACATTTGGAATACAATATGAATAAGCATTTTTGAACAGAGATTTAGTTTCATTGCAGCCACTGGCATGATGTGCTTTACAGCTCTAATTTCAGTTCCAGTTGTGAAGACTTGAGAAAGGCAAACAGATTTCAGAAAATAAAGGGGAGAGGTGGGGGAGATATACGCTCCAAATGTCATATCAATCAGAGATCTAAATAGATCTAGAGAGCTAAATTAGGCAGTTTTATAGCCAGGGGAACAGGAAAACACAGTGCTGGAGCATAATTAAACTGTGGAGTCCTCACCGTGGAAGGAGGGGGCTGGAGGACAGCAGGGTTGACTGAGGGCCTGGATAGGAGAGACCAGGGACGGGAAGGGGCTCTGAGGGAGGAGCCCAGAGGGCAAATCAGAGCCAGGGGCTCAGCCCTGCGGGCAAGTAGCACAGAGGACTAAAGGACTTCCCTTCCCACAGTGATGGCTCCACAGAGTTCTTGCTGGGAGAGGAATGGGCACTCCCCCACTGTACCTGCCGGCCCGAGGGAGGCGGCAGGATCAAAGTGCTAAATGGGCCTCCTGCTCTCCCTCCCAGCGCCCCCAGGACTCCCCCCTCACCAGGCCTGTGCAGCTCCATCCCTTTTCCCAGTTATGGGGAGCATGGCCGCTTTCCTCCAGCTCAGTGCCAGGCATAAGCCCTTCCTACAGAAAGGCACTGTCCTTTCTGGGCTTCGTTGGCTTTTAAGTGAAATCTTTCTCCTCCTTTCTCTTCCCAGGGTCTTATCAGAGGCCTGAGCCGACCTGCCCCAGGACTGGTACCTCGGTCAGCACAGAGCGCACGTGTGCTCTGTGATTGTGATTTCCATGATTTCCATTTTCCCATCGTGACAAACCTGGGCCGCACGCCTCCTGGCTCCGACCTGACAAGAATCCCAGAGCATCCCAGGGGAAAGGAGAGGGAAGCTGCAGCTACCTGGAGGGGCAGGAAGGGGGCACCTATGGCGGGGGGCCGGCTCTCCAGACCAGGCAGGAGTGTGCCGTTAGCACCCGAAGCTGGCTCTCCCTGGAGAGCTCATGGTGCCAGCTGGCCACCGTGCCAGTGGTCAGCTGTGAGTCAAGGAGATGTGGTCCCTGGGTACGTGGGGTTCAGAGGGCAGAAGGCAGTTGTCTAACCTATGGGCAAAGGACTAGATGAGTAGCTTGTTAGCTCACCCAGGTGGGACTAGTCCCAGGGTGTGTGTGTGCTGGGGGCACGTACAAGGTAGGATCTGAGTGTGCTTCAAATAGGCCAAAACTCTAGAATTCTCACCATTGGAGTCCATCCTTTGGATTAAGGCATTGAGAACTTAAAGTGCACTGTTCTCTGGGAGGGGTAACAGTCATTTCCCAAACCTCTCAGGAATATTAATTAGGTTAGTGGGTAAGTTCTCCCCCCCTCCCATGGAGTAGAACCTTAAAAAGAGCTTCTCTACCTGGACACATTCCCGAGATAGGAGAAAGGCTGGATGTGGATGAGGTCATGTGGCCTAGAAAGGGTAGCTGCCGAACGGGTGAAAAATCCGAAGTGGATGTAAGGAGTGTGATGCCCCAAGGCAGGAGGCTGGGGCGAGGGAGCTTGCCAGCAAGCTGTCAAAGGCAGGCTTTTCTCCATGGTGAGTGGAACAAGCATGCACCAGGTCTAAAAGGGCCTGACTTCTAGCTCTGCTGCTTCCCTATGAATTGGGGTAACTTAACTGTTCTGGGCCTCAGTTTTATCATCTGGCAGAAGGGAGTGGCAATCCCTGTTCTACCTGCCTCGTTGGCTTACTGTGAAGCTAGGATGAAAAAAATAAGAAAATGAAACTTTATGTAAACCACACAATACAGTATGAATGAAAGGAGTATGATTATTTTATTTCGCAATCTTGCCCAGGGCTTTCTCGTATTAAAAGTGGGTTCATGAAAATGAGCCATTCCTGATTGTAAAATATGAGAGACTGACGGTGAATTTCTTTCCTGGTTTCCGTTAGGGATGAGTCTTGCCTGTTAGCGATCCTGGTCTGAAGTTGCAGCCTTCTCCAGCTTTACCTCCTGACAGCCTTTCCTTTCTCCAGCCAGGCCCCAGCACTGTTTCCAGGTCTAGGGGCATGGCGAGATGCTTTCAGTGGAGATCTCAACTCAGTCTTTGTAGGAACCTAGAAACCCACTCGTGCCCCCTTCCCTCGTGCCATAACCTCCTCCTAAAGATCTTTTCTTTGCATTTAGCATAAGACCCTGTCCAGATTCTCAGTCTAGCTTTCTAAGGGTTTTCTGGATGTACACTTGAAATTGACACAAAATTGTTAATCAACTATACTCCAACATAAAATTAAAAAGAAAAAAAGGAAAGAGAAAAAGCACCAACCAGTTAAAAAAAAAGGTTTTGTGGAAAATTGGGAGGCTGATTCCTTTCTGTCACTGAGTCTCATAACTCCAGGGGCAGTTTCTATCATAGACCACAGGGTGAATGGTGCCCCCTGGACTTGTGCAACACAATCACCTTGCTTGCAGCATCTACTCACCTTCCCACCCCAGCCTGTTCCCATCTTTAACTCACTAACTTCTAACTTCTGCTTCTTCAGGACTGAGCTCTCTCTGTTTTTTTTTTTTAATTTTTGGCCATACCGTGTGGCATGCAGGATCCCCAACCACGGAAACCACGCCCCCTTTATCAGGAGCACAGAGTCTTAACCACTGGGCTACCAGGGAAGTCCCTCTTCCTGACTGAGCTCTTCATCTCCTCCTCTTCCAGGAAACCTGCTCTGGCTCCCAAGGCCAGGTGAGATGCCCCTCCTCGCCTTGCACAGCACCCGGTGTCTCCCTCTGCCAGAGCACTGATCACTGTACTGAATTATCTGGCTACCCATTTTTCTCCGCCACTAGACTGTAAGCTTCTTAAGGGCAAGAACTAGGCCTCCCTCTCTGTCTCTATTCCCACCTCCTCCCTTGGGGCCTGGCAATGGTAGACATTGAGTAAATAGCTGCTGAATGAACTAGCACTCTGGGATGTTGAGCATTGTGCAGCTGGAGAACACTGGCAGTACAGCTGACTTCCCTTCCTCACCCCCAGAGGACACGGTGCTTGTTTAATTACTTGTGTGTAGGGGGCTTTCAAACAGATGTTATAACAGCTCGCTTAGCAAAGGACAGTGATTAGGGTTTTCTTTTATTAACTAAATAGACAGCACCCAAGTGGAATATTAAAAGCCAGATGGCACAACTTTCATTTTCTGTATATCTGGAAGGGATGCACTAAAGTTGCCAGCATTGTCCTGTTTAACCTTAAGTCCAATCTCAAAAGATACTTTCTACCCACTTCAGGCCCAAGGCAAATGCATAGAGTTACACGGGCCTAAGGTCCCCGGGTAGGTGAACAAGGCCCAGTGTGACTCAATGCGTTTACCTCCACTGCACACCCATTTCCCTTCTACCATAGTTGGGAAAAAGCCAAGGGTAAGATGGGGGAAGGGTTCTGTTACATGCTAAATTGTATCCCCCAAAATTCATATGTTGAAGCTCTAACCCCAATACCTCACAATGTTACTGTATATGGAGATAGGCCTTTAAAGAGGTAATTAAGTATAAAATGAGGCCCTCAAGTTCGGCCCTAATCCAATTGGACTGATGTCCTTATAAGAAGAGGAAAGGGGCTTCCCTGGTGGTGCAGTGGTTAAGAATCCGCCTGCCAATGCAGGAGACACGGGTTCGAGCCCTGGTCTGGGAAGATCCCACATGCCGTGGAGCAAGTAAGCCCGTGCGCCACAACTACTGAGCCAGCGCTCTAAAGCCCATGAGCCACAACTACTGAGCCCGCGTGCCTAGAGCCCATGCTCCACAACAAGAGAAGCCACCACAACGAGAAGCCCATGCACCACAACGAAGAGTAGCCCCCGCTCGCCACAACTAGAGAAAGCCCGTGTGCACCAACAAAGGTTCGAGCCCTGGTCTGGGAGGATCCCACATTCCGCGGAGTAACTGGGCCCGTGAGCCACAACTACTGAGCCTGCGCGTCTGGAGCCTGTGCTCCACAACAAGAGAGGCCGCGATAGTGAGAGGCCCGTGCACTGCGATGAAGAGTGGCCCCCGCTTGCCACAACTAGAGAAAGCCCTTGCACAGAAACGAAGACCCAACACAGCAAAAATAAATAAATTAATTAATAAACTCCTACCCCCAACCAAAAAAAAAAGACCCAAAGTCAGACAAAAATAAATAAATAAGATAAATATATTTATTTAAAAAAAAGAAGAAGAGGAAAGTTGAGCACACAAAAGGGACACCAGGGGCATGCAGGCACAGAGGGACAACCACTTGAAGAGGCATCAAGAGGGTGGCCATCTATAGGCTAAGGAGATTGGCCTCAAGGAATCTAAGCCTGCTGGCACATTGGACTTTCAGCCTTCAGAACTATAAGAAAATAACTTTCTGTTGCTTAAGCCCACCAGTCTGTGGTATTTTGTTATGGCAGCCCTAGCAAACTAAGACAAGGTCCAATCATCAGCAAACCTTGGGCTCCAGTTCAGCTTTGGGATGCTGGGGAACCCTCAGAGTCATCCCTGGGCCTTAATCATATGGGCCTCTGACATGGAGCTTGACCAGGTTTGTAATCCTCCCCCAACATGCACCCTGGACCCAATGCCCATTTCTCCATAGCTGAATTCACTTGTCTTTTTTGTCTTTCACTCAGTTCCTCCTTCACTCAATCACTCACCAGTTACAAAGTGCTACAAGCGATATAGCACATTGCCCTCAAGGAACTTAATGTCTTGTAAATGCTTCATATCTACCCTGTAGCGTGAGAGATGAACTAGGTGTGTGGCATCACTTCTAGCTGAGGTGATTGGACTGGTCACTGAAAAAGGAAGAACATTAGTCTGCATAAAAGGAATCTCAGACTTGCAATGCAATACGGTACAGCAGTTAAGAGCTTAGGCTCTGAAGGCACTCTGGCCTAGGTGTTGCAGTTAAGAAGATAGACTCTAAGGCTTAACTGTCTGGGTTCAGATCTGGTATTTATCAGCTCTATGACCTTGGCAAGTTACTAAACCTCTCTGTTCCTCAGTTCCCCAACTGTAAAATGGGGCTATATAATAATACCTATCTCATAGGGTTATATTAAGATTAGATAAGTTAATACACACAAAACTCTTAGATTAGTGCATGACACATAGTAATCACCAAATAAATTTTACTGTTATAGAATTTAGGGACAGAAGACCTGGCTTTCAGTCTGTCACTTACTGGCCATGTATCCTAGACCTAACCAGTTCTGCTCCAGCTGGCTACTTTCTACCTGACCAGGTGCTTGAAAGGATCAAGTGAGAATATCAACATTTCAGGATGTTGGAAACTGGGGGGCAGGAGGTATTATTAGTGTGGTAATTGAGTTGAGCCTCAAAAGATGGTGAAGATTTAATATGAAAGCTACCATTCACGGAGCACTTAAGCAGAGGGGGGTCAGGAGTCCAAGGGTGGTACCCGTGGCAAGGTAGCATCAGCAGTGGCATTTTAGTTAGACTGACCCTGAGATGTGAGCTACTTAGGCGTCTCCCTGCCCAGCTTCCCTTGGTCCCTGACCCTTTTCTGAACTGGATAGCCAGACTTTCCAGTTGATTCTGTGAGCAACCTGCTATCTTTTCAATAAGTCCCTCTTCTGAACATAACTAGAGCACTGAATGCCTTTTAAAAATTTATGTATTTCTCTCATCAGCCCTGAATGGTATTGTTTTTACCCCCATTTACTGATGAGGAAATGGAAGTTTAGGCGGGCAACAGAACTTGCCCAATTTCACACTGATAGTAAATGACAGGGGCTGTTCTTGGCTCTGAGTATGGACTTAGCAGTGATGTCCCAGGGGGAGAGATTGGTGAAGAGCATTTTAGGTGGAAGGAATCCTCAAGTCAAGCCCAGATGTAGGACAGCATAAGGGAGAGTTCAGAAAACTGCGAGTTTCTAGACTGGCAGGAGTAAAAGGTTGATACTGGAGATGGTAAGAAACAAAACTGGAAAGAGAGCTTGGGATTAGCAGTGTGGATTCCATTTGTTGGACACCATGGAACCACTGAAGTCTTTGGGCTTTAGGAGGTAACTATGTTATATGTTAACCTGAGTGTAAAGAACTTAACTGTGGAAGAGCAGAGAGAAATTTTATAGAAAGATTAAGCAAGTCTGGCTAATTAATGATTAAATAGTGAGGAAGAGCCTGGTGACTGAGAGGCTATTTACATCCTTGACAGAAATGGGGAAGCCTGAGCCAGGAGTGGTTTGGGGGAAACAGGAGGATGGAGCATCCTGTTCCAGGGGAAGGGACTTCTTTCTGCTTCTACTAGGATTAGTCTTCCTTGAGTCCAGGCCACACTATCATAATTCCTAGGTTTTCAGCCTCTTATTTCAAAGCCCTTGTCATTTGTCATTTCTCTATGTGGTTTAAAAGCCCAAACCACCTGGGATTGGCTGATAGGACTGTGGCTTCATTTTGGGAACTGCGCCATTACCCACAGGTGTGATAAGCGATGGCTTATTTGAAAAGTGGAATCCTAGCCAGTTGGAGGCAGTCACCTCTCTGTGCCACCACGGCCTAGTTATGGTTATTAATAATGAATGGCTCTCCCATCTCTGGTTCCAGCAGCCCAGCAGGACCACATCCTCTTATAGTCTGCTGCCCTTTTGCTACAGCTGTCAGCAGTGACCCAGCTGACAGCTCTTTAGCCTGCATTTCCATCTACCTCCAGGGCTTCTTGTGCCCAGCCCTTGACATAGCTCTGCCAGCTTTTGTGATTCTAGGAGAGGGAAAAGGGGGATGAGCCAGCTCCCGGCCCTCTGGCTAGTTTCTCTGAGTTAGGTCAGAGGAAAGATGATTTTGACCCACTGTGGTGGTTCCTCTCATTCTCTCTCTCACTCTCCCCTCCCATCTTCTCTATCTTCCCTCCCTCTTCCTCTCATCCTCCCCATCTCCTTTGTCTCAACGGCCTGCCTATTATTGCCTCAGAGTCCTTTTCCTCTCCTTCTTTCATGCATTCAACAAAAACTGAGCCGCTACTGCATGCCAAGACCTATGCTAGGTGTTAGTATTATAGATATGAATAAGACACAGGTTCTGCCCTCTGAAGAGCAATGTGGGAAGATACACAATGCTAGAAATAAGACCAGGACATAATTAGAACATAGAGGACTGCCTTGTTCACATTGGAAACAGGAGAGAAGACAAAATAGTTTCCTGGAGGAAGTTATACCTGAACAGAATCTGAATGATCCCGTCATGTGGAGGAAGGAACAGGGCGAAGGTATTCCAAGCAGAGAGGGTCCGCAGAAGCAAAGGCATAGAGGTGAGAAACAGCATGTTGTGTGGAGGGAATAAACAGTGTGGTGATGCTGAGATGTGAAGTGAAAGGCAAGTCGTGGTAGCTGAGGAGCTGGAGCACAGGAAGAGCAGGGCCTTGTACGTTATTTTAAGTGCTTAGTCTTGATCCAGTAGACAACAGAAAGTCATTGCAAGATCTAAGACAGAGAAGAGGAATGGTCATGTATGTTTTCAGAAATATAGATCACTCTACTGCAGTGTGAAGGATGGGTTATAGAGGGACAAGACCATAAAAGGGGAACCCAGTTGGGAGGCTGTTGCTACCATCCACGTGAAAAATAATGGTGGCCTAAACTGGAGCACTGTGGAAAGGAGAGAATGGGGAAAAAAAATCAGGAGGTAAAATAGGCAGGGCTTTGTGATCAATTGAATATGGATGATTTATGTGAAGGAAACTTCAAAATGATACTCAGATCTCTAGTTTGGGTAGCTTTATGGATAGCACTAACAACAGCAGTAATAGAAAGAGCAATAAAATGGTGGTGCCATCAACTACGATAGAGAATCCAAAAGGTAGTGCTGGTTTAGAAGAAAATGGAGAATTTCCCCTTTTGGACAAGTTGAGTTTAATGTGCCTAGGGAGTATCTGAGAGGTGATGCCTAGCATGCATTTTGAAATTTAAATGCTTCCATTTTAATATTAAAAATTTAAAACATTTTGGGCTTCCCTGGTGGCTCAGTGGTTGAGAGTCCACCTGCCGATGCAGGGCACACGGGTTCGTGCCCCGGTCTGGGAAGATCCCACATGCCGCAGAGCGGCTGGGCCTGTGAGCCATGGCCGCTGAGCCTGCGTGTCTGGAGCCTGTGCTCCGCAACGGGAGAGGCCACAACAGTGAGAGGCCCGTGTACCGCAAAAAAATAATAATAAAATAAAATAAAATAAAATAAAATTTAAAACGTTTAAAGCCCTGGGGAGAGACTATGCTAGAGATTTAGATGTGAGATTACACTGGGGATATTAGTCATGGCCTGCCATGACCACAGCACTTCTAAGGGAACTTAATGCATCCACTGACTGATGTCCAAGCAGCTATAGTTTGTGCTACATGATCCATCTAACCTACTCCCCTCCACCTGCCGTGCTTGCAGCCAATGGAACCAGGTATGTCCCTGACCCAAGGGCAGCCAATCTGTGAACTGACCAGAGATTTATAACCCATGGCCTGGTGAAAAAGATAAACTGGGATTATTAGAATCTCTCTCTAAGGATTTTGAACTAAGAACTACAGAGACTCTAGGCCAGTTAACACTGGAAGGCGAAGATGGAAAATTGTAGAAAATTGGGACATGACAAGCTGAGGCCATTTGAAGCTGAAGAAAGAAGGGGACAAAAACAATGGATAAACAGAGGATATCAGGCAGTAGAAAGAGAAGAATGGAGTAGACACTGGACAAAAGGATACAAAAAGAGAGAGACAGAGAAAGTGAGCATGTGGCCCAAGAAAAAGATGGAGGGACTTGCCCATTCTTGAAGCTGCTTCACTACCTGATAGAATTCCCATCTCAGTCTATGTGCAGCCTCAAATCAAAGCCAAGCCATCGAGGATAATTTGAGTGAGGGTTTTTTTGTTTTTCTCCAACCAAAAGAGGAGTTACTAACATGAGAATGAATGAGATCATGCAGGGAGAAACTACCACAGGATGAAAGCAGTGGGCTAAGGACAACAGTGGGGAATACCAACAGTGAAGGGGTAAGTGGCAGAAAAGGAGCCTACACACGTGCAGAGGGATAAATAACGGGTATTAACAAGGAGAACAGGGGGCTGTGGAAGCCAAGAGCCTGTTATTTTTTTTCTTTAAAGAGGGAGTGTTCAGAAATCTCAAAAACCTCAGAGAGATTTGCTAAGAACTGAGCAGTGTCCATTGAGTTGGCAAGGAGTAGGCAACTAGTGATTTTTAGCAAGAGTAATTAGCAAAGTAGTAGGGGAGGGACAGAAGCCAGACTTTAGTTGGTTGAGAAGTGAATGTAAAGAATGTGAACAGGGCTTCCCTGGTGGCGCAGTGGTTGAGAGTCCGCCTGCCGATGCAGGGGACACGGATTCGTGCCCCGGTCTGGGAAGATCCCACATGCCGCGGAGCGGCTAGGCCCGTGAGCCATGGCCGCTGAGCCTGCGCATCCGGAGCCTGTGCTCCGCAACGGGAGAGGCCACAACAGTAAGAGGCCTGCGTACTGCAAAAAAAAAAAAAAAAAAAAAAAGAAAAAAAGAATGTGAACATAGCATATGTAGAATACTCTCCTGAGAAAATTAGATAAGAAGGAGAGGAAAAGAGACTGAATAGTAGCTAGAAGTGATCAAGAAAGAGGGCCCAAAAAAAGGTTTGGGTTTGTTTTGGCTTTTTTGTTTTGTTTTTATAAGAGAGACTTGAATATTTAGGCTGAGAGGAAGAATCCAGTTGAGGAAGAGATATAGAGGATGAGGGAGAAAGGGGTCATCTGACAGAGTAATGTCCTGGAGGAAGCAGGAGGGGTAGGTCCAAGGCCTGGGTAAAAGTGTTGGCCTTAAACAGGAAGAGGGTACCTCACCCTCTGAAACTGGGGGAGAAGAAAGGAAGGATGGGTGCAGATGGAGAGGAGACTGTAGTTGATGGGAGTAGGAAGTTGGAGAGATCCTTCCCAATGTCCTCAAATTTCTCAGTGAGGTGGGAAGCAAAGTTTTCTGCCAAGAGGGAGGCAAGCAAGGTCAAGTAAAGGGACTGAGGAGGGTAGTGAAAAGTTTGGAGACATCATCGAGAAGAGTGTGAGAGGGATTGGACCATGGACAAGTGAGAGGCCTGATGAGTGGGCTGCAGGCCTAGCTGAAGAGACTGGAAGTTTATAGGAGCAGCAGTCTCCAGAGTTGTGGGATATGCCTCCAGCAGTGCTTAGCCATTCAATTGTAGGAGCAGAGAAGTCGCGTTGTGCTGTCCCCAGTTGGGGTTTGGTTGGGTGTGTGTGAATGAAGTGTAAGGGTGCTAGCAAAGGGACAATAATGCTGAGGGGGCATGCCATGGGGTCCTGCTTGGTAGAGAAGGGAGACCAAGAAGTGACTAACAGACTGGGAGAATGGAGAGCTCATGAGACTGAAGGAGGCAGAAAAGCAAGTGTTAGAAGGCTGGGAGGTGTGAATCCAGCATGCTCCAGCAACTGTTCACGGTCCTGTTGGCTGGATCGTGGGACAATAGTAGAGACTTGGAGAGAGAGGAGGTCAGAGTGGTAAGCAGGGCTTGGCACAGGGAGACCTCATGGGTCACTACTGAAGTTGGATAAGTTGGATATTTCAGAGGAGGCACAAGCCAGGCAATCTCACAGAGGTGGTTTTACAAAGTGAGTTATGGAAAGAAATAGACCTCTGGAGTCCCACTGGGCCTTTCCCTGAATTCTTGTATTCTCTTCTGATGATTTCCAAGGTTACGTTCTCATTCTAAAATCTGTGGTGTAAATCATCTCCCCCTGCTCCGTATATAAAATTGTGGTGGCAGGAAAATTAGATTAATTCTTAATCCAAGGAGAACCAGTCTGTTAAAAGATCCCTGGAACCCGGGACTCTAGCCTCAGCTCTACCACCAGCCAGCTGTCTGTACACGTCTCCATCTCTCTGGGCTTCTTTTCATATCTATAATGAGAGAGAAATAGTACCTGTCCTGCCTATTTCCTAAGGTTGTTGTCAAGGTGAAATGAAGTGGTAGATGTGGATGTGCACATTGGATGTTTATTAGTAGGGTCTGGCCAGGTTTCTTTGTGTCTTTCCTTTACAAACTTCTGCTTCCTTCCCTTATTCCCAACCCCCACATGCCTGCCAGATCCCCCAGAGGGCAGGCCGGTGCTAGTAGGAGTCAAAGAAACAGTCTCAGCAGCTCTAAATCAAAGGCTCTTTCTTTGCCAAGGGAAGTGTTTTCTTTGCTTTTTTTCCTCCTCTCCAATACATCTGTCTGACTCCGCCATTCCATGACGAGGTGATTGGCCTTGTCCTTGGGACGTGCCAGCTCAGCATGGGACAGGGAGATACTGCAAGATTTGACGCCTCCCTTTTCGATACATGTTTAATTCATTGCTGCAAAGACTTGGATAAGTAAAACACTAAGCTCCCTCCGACGGGGTTTCCTGGAGAGAGGGATTCCAACAGCTTTTAAAGGAAATGTCAAACTGCTAAGAGCTCAGCCTTCAAGCAGCTTAATGCTTTATAATGTTTTGGAGTGAATGCCTCCTGGATTCTTAATGCCTGGCTTATTTTGAATTGAAGATAACTGATCAGCTAGTCAATCTGATGAACATGCGACAACCAGTCAACTCTGGAGAAAGATGAATCCATTTTACACATTGCTTTATACCTTTTTCCCCACCAAACCTTTTAGCTGAGTTACTGATCAAGCAATCAATATGAATTAGGCACCACTGTATGCAGGGTACCATAAAGGTCATACCAAAACAAACAAACAAAACCAAAATACACATTCCATACTGTGATGGGCTGAATTGCGCCCCTCCCCAATTCATATGTTGAACCCCTCATCCCTAGTAACTCAGAATGCAGTGGATAGGGACGTTAAAGAGGACATTAAGTTAAAATGGGATCATTAGGAAGGGCCCGAATCCAATATGACTGTGTCCTTATTAAAAGAAGTTAGGACACAGGCAGAGACACCAAACACATGCTCGCACAGAGAGACAACCACGTGAACACACAACCAGAAGGTGTCCATTTGCAAGCCAAGGAAAGAGGCCTCAGAAGAAACCAACCCTGTAGACACCTTGATCTCGGACTTCTAGCCTCTACAACTGTGAGAAAATACAGTTGTTTAAGCCACTCTGTCTGTGGTATTTTGTCATCGCAGCCCTAGCTGACTAGTACACATACTGTTGTGGAACTTGTAGTAAGATGAACAAAAAACCTCATGTAATACTTTACTTATGCCTGTAATATCTGGGAGGGTGTGTAGATATAGAAAAGGCTTTTCTATGACCAATCACAATTAAAATATGGAACTCAAAGAATGGTATACAAATTGTCTTGACTTTTCCAAAACCTCAGGTCTTCTACCAGGCAACACATAGGCATCTGGAAGGGGTATCTGGCGTCCCTTTGCTCTATAGTTTCTCTTTCTCTTCTCTTCCACAGACCTTTGGGTCTTTTTCTAGCCTGCTTTTCAGCTCCAGGTTCCTGGCTCTATGGGTTATGTATGTAAAGAGGCCTCATGTCAGTAGTTCTGACTACAGAACCATTTAGGGTACCAAATGACAACGTAGATTCAGGAACTTCACTATTAATAATTCAGGTTCAGTAGATCTGAGCAGGGACTAGAAATCTACACTTAAATTTTTCACTGTGAGGTCTGCATACAAAAGGGTATATATGATACATATGTATAATTTAAAGTACCGTAATGCAATGAACACCCATGTACCAAACACTGAGCTTTATAAATAGAACATTTCTCTGTGTACTCCTCCCCAGTTGCATTCCTCTCTCTTCCTCCAAGAGGCAAGCACTTTTCTGAATTTTATATTAATTACTTTTTGCTTTTCTTATTGTTTTCCACGTGTGATTGTATCTTTGAATTAGAAAAAAACTATTTAGCTTGCTTGTTTTAGGACTTTATATAATGATGTCATACTATTTATATTCTTGGGCAACTTGCTTTATCATTCAACACTGTTTTTGAGATTCATTCATGTTGGTGCATTTGACTGTAGTTTAGTCATTTTCATTGCTATGCAGTATTCCATTTTGTGAGTACAGCACAATTTATTTATCCATTCTCTTGTTCATGGTCATTTGGGTTGTTTCCAGTTTTGTTGTTGTTATTGTTTGTTTCCTTGGCTATTATAAATAACATTGCCCTAAATATTTTTAGATATGTCTCTTGGCTCATAGAAATCTTCATTTTTTAACCAGCTCTCCAGATTGGGTCTGATGTAACTGGTCCAAGAAACACTATCTATGGTCTTTCATTCTCTTCAGAGTAACACATGTACAACATAAACCTCTCTTGCTAGTATCGAGCTCATCTTGAAGCATGACTCCAGTGCTTCATTTTGGAGGGGGAAAATGTTGAAACTTTTATTTGCAAAAAGCCCACTCTTAGTAAGAGGTTAAGGTGCAAGGAAAGAAAGGGGAGAGTGCAAAGAGTGGGAATAAACTTCCACATGTCACGTGTTCAACTATGCGGTACAGATTATAAGTATATGGATACTTATGGATAGTTATTCAGAGACAGAAATCAACTCTAGTCACATACTAGGTATCAACTTATTCATTCACTAATTTAAAAATCAAGGTAGATGAAACGAGTTAGAAAAGGCTTCCTGAAGGAAGCGCGACAAGAACTAGGGTTTGAAAGAAGGGCAAGCTGGAAATTGGGATGAAAAGTGGAGAAGGTGTCAGTTGATGGCCAGAGTTTGCTTAAGAGAGAGAAAGCTAGAAGGCCTATGAGGCAAATCAGAAAAGTAAATGGTGAGACCAGGGTGGGGTGGGGTGTTAAAACTTGCCAATCCAGTCCAACAAGGGCATGGCAAATCTAGTTCAGCTTTAGGAAAGCACTGAGATCCCAGAGGAATCCTATCTGGGGAACTCAGGGAGAGGGCACAGCTTTGGAAGTACTGGGTGGAAGTCATGAGGATATTGGAATCAGGGTACTCTAGAAAATAAAGCACAAAAAAGTGATCATGGAGTCAAGGATTCAGGAGAACAGGGCTGGTAGAAATAAGGAGAGAAATAATTCAGCTCTAATAGAGGGTTCCTCACAGATGTCAAAGCCATCTCCTTGCTCTTCTAGATATTAAATTCTGTCTGATACCTCCTCTATTCTACATACAACCCTCTACTGTCCATCTCCATTCTCAGCTGAAAACCTCACCTCCCACCGCATTGAGAAAAGAGAATGAATTAAATGAGAACTTCCTTACTTTCTCACCACCACATCTACCCACCTACCTCTACCTGTACCCTTACTTTCTGATATATTGGATGAACTGTCTGCTGTTAAAGACCATTCCTTTCACTTGTGCATTGGATCTCACCTAAATCAGTTAGGATTAGGTTCATCTGTGAGCAACAGGGGTCCAAAATAATAGTGGCTTAGTCAAGAGAGTTTATTTCTCTCACACATAAAGGAATGAAAGTAGGCAGTCCAGAGTTGATATGGTGACCCTGCTCCACAAAATCTTCAAAGCTCATGTGCCTCTCAACTCAGTGCATCCCTGGGATGTGGCCCTTGTCCTCAAGGCCCAAAACAGTAGCTTGAGTTCCAGCCATCACATCCAAATTTCAGGCAACTGGATGGAGGAAAGGACAAAAGATGGGACAAAGGGCATGTGCCAGCTGTCTTTCAAAGAAGGTTCCCAAGAGCTGTCACATGACACTTCTGGTTATATCTTATTAGCCAGAGATAGTTATATTGACACATCTAGCAGCAAAGAAGGCTGGAAAGTATAACCTTTATTCTAGTAGGTCATGAGGCCAGCTATGAATTGGGAGTTTTATTATCATGGAAGAGGAGGAGACAGTTATTAGAGGATATCTAGAAGTCATTGCCACGACATCACTTCTCTCCTTTATGAGGACTTTTGCTGTCTCTACTGAATAATTCTTTTATTTATTTATTTATTTATTTATTTATTTATTTATTTTGGCTGTGCTGGATCTTCATTGCCGTGCACGGGGTTCTCTAGTTGCAGTGTGCAGGCTCTAGAGCACACAGGCTCAGTAGTTGCATCGCGTGGGCTTAGTTGTGGTATGTGGGATCTTAGCTCCCTGACCAGGGATCGAACCCGGGCCCTGTGCATTGGGAGCACAGAGTCTTAACCTCTGGACCACCAGGGAAGTCTCTCTACTAAATAATTCTTAGCAACATACAATTCTTAGCAGCATATAATTCATGAGTTAGCATTTACTATCCCCCAAATAAACTTTTCCTTGACCCTACTATCCCTCCAGCTGCTTCCCCACATTTCTGTATCCATTAACAGAAAACATTCTTGAAAGAATTGCCTACACATGCAATCTCTTCTTCCTCACGCCTTATTTCATCTTAAATCCACTCCAGTCTGGCTTCTATGCCCATCAATCTACTGAAACCACTCTTGTCAAATCCCCAGAGATATCTATGTTGCAAAATCCAATAATCATACAGAGTGAAGTAAGTCAGAAAGAGAAAAACAAATACCGTATGCTAACACATATATATAGAATCTAAAAAAAAAATGGTTCTGAAGAACCTAGGGACAGGACAGCAATAAAGACGCAGACGTAGAGAATGGATTTGAGGACACGGAGAGGGGGAAGGGTAACCTGGGATGAAGTGAGAGAGTGGCGTGGACATATATACACTACCAAATGTAAAATAGATAGCTAGTGGGAAGCAGCTGCATTGCACAGGGAGATCAGCTCGGTGCTTTGTGACCGCCTGGAGGGGTGGGATAGGGAGGGTGGGAGGGAGGGAGACCAAGAGGGAGGGGATATGGGTATATACGTATATGTATAGCTGATTCACTTTGTTATAAAGCAGAAACTAGCACACCATTGTAAAGCAATTATACTCCAATAAAGGTGTTAAAAAGTAAATAAATAAACAAACAAATAAATAAATAAATCTACTTGTGATCTACAAAGGAGCTTGAGAAAGGGTAGAATGACGAAATTAAACAAAAGGATAAAAATGATCAATTTAAGACCTTGTACTTAACCCTTCAAACCCTTTTTTTAGGTGCTCCTTCTTCAGTAATAATAATAAAACATGGGGCTTTTGACTCCCCCCCCAAAAAAATCCAATGATTACATTTTTGTCCTAATTTTATTAGCCCTCTCATTAGCATTTGACATAGGTGATCACTCCTTATTTCCTTGAAACTTTTCCTCTTTGGTTTTGTAAATACCATATTTTTTTTAACCAATCTTTACTTCTCAGGGTCCTCTACCTGAACTCTAAATATCAGAGTTACCCATATTTTATCTTGAGCTCCCTCTTCTCTTCTCTCTCAAATCACTCCTTAAGTGGTTTCATCACTGTCTATGGCTCTAAATACCATCTTTATGCTGATGATTCCCAGTGAAGACCCTAAAAATACTCTAAACTTCAGATTCACATATACACCTGCCCATTTAAAATCAACACTTGGACTTCTATTGGACATCTGTAATATGACACCTATAAAATAGAACTCTTGACACCCTCCTCCCACCCAATCTGTCTTTCCCCATGTTTTCCATCTTAGAAAAATGACACTAACGTATGTCAGAAACCTGGCAGTCATCATTGATTCCTCCTTCTCTCTTACTCCCCAAATTTAATCCATCAGCAAATCCTGACCATTCTACATCCAATATGAGTTTCTAATTCATCCAGTTCTCCCACCTCCACTTTTACTATCCTAGCCCAAGGGAAACTCATCTCTTGCCCAAACTGTAAGATGAGGTAATCGTTTAAAAATGGAAATTAAATCATGTCACTCCCCTGATCAAAACCCTTTACTGGATTCCCATCACACTTAAAATAAATTTCAAACTCAAGGGAAACTCATCTCTTGCCCAAACTGTAAGATAAGGTAATCGTTTAAAAATGGAAATTAAATCATGTCACTCTCCTGATCAAAACCCTCTACTGGATTCCCATCACACTTAAAATAAAATTCAAACTCCTACCAGATATGGCCCCATGCATTTCTCCTACTCTTCTCCCCTCAACTTACTATGCTTCATCCATATTGGCCTTCTGTATTTGCGTTATGTATCAAGCTCTTTCTAGCCTCGGAACTCTTTCATTTGTAGTTCCCTCTGCCTAAAATGCTTTTCCACTGGGTTCTTCAGATGTCTGCTTCCTTTTAAAGCTTCAAGTCCTGAATCAAATGTTACTTCCTCATAGAGGTGTTCCCTAACTACCCTACCTAAAGTAGTTCCTTCTTACTATTAATATTTCCTATCAGATTTCTTCAATGGTAATGTCACAGTGTGCAAGGCCATGAGGTCAGAAATGTCGTCTTTCTCATTTACCATCATATCCCAGCACCTAGCATAGTTCTTGGTAGTGCACCTGTCACCAGGCTCAAGAGATACGTAACAACTATTTGTTGAAAAGATGAATTGATGAATAGGAGTTGTCTGAATCCCCTTTTCGTGGTTGAGAGGGGAGGGGAAAGCACTAGGGAAGCAGTGAAGTTGGATGGGCCCAGCAGAGCTGGCAGTCCAAGCCTAGAGCCAGAGTTGGGGTCCTGAAGGGACAGCTAGATGAAATGTTGTGCATACACATTTGAGCCAAGTCCTTGAGGAAGAATGGAACCACTAGATGGGAAAGGGAAGAGTGTAAAAGAGGACAGAGCCAAGACTCAGAGGCAAAATGGAAACCCAGTTGGAAGAGGTTGGGAGCAAATGAGAAGGGTCCTAGGCAACTGTCAAGAACATTACTAGAGAGAGAGGCTGATAACCATAAGCAAAAGATTGACTAAGAGCTGAGAGTTCAAATGAGGCTGAAGACCATGTCAATGATCTTCAAGCTTGGGTGATCTTCTCCAGCAGTTCTCAGAAAAGGTAGATTATATGACTGACTTTGGGTGGGGGCTTATAGGGCAGGTGCAGCCAGGTCCAAAACCAAATATCAAAAAAGAAAAACAGCTGGTGAAGTGGAATCTTACAGTTTAAGGATGGAAATTGGAGTTTAGAGATTCAGAGATAGAGCAGTGGGTGATGATGAGGTCCATAGTGTGGCTAAGGCAGTGGGTGAAATGGGGCAGAGCTGAAGATAACCTGAGATGAAGGCGCCAAGAAGTTGAGTTGGGACTTCCATATGGGGCCCTCGGGCTAATGACAGAAAGGGGAGTACAGAGGAGTACCAGAATCTTCCATGGATCTGGCGTAGTGACCAGGATGCCGATAAATGATAGCCATGAGGAGGCATAGGAGTAAATGGTGTGAGAATGAAAGAAGGAAGAAATGTTGCACAGGAGTGAAAGAAGGGCACTAGGAAAAAGCTGTTGGTGTCTCTCTTGCTCTCCGACTTTGGGAGAAAGAGCAATTCCCACAGGAGACAGCTCTAGGGGAAATGTTTCAGTTTGGATTGTTCCCAAATCAGGCTCTGAGATAAGGATTCCAGTATACGTACTCTGTTTGGGAGGTGATTGTAGGAAATTCCCATAAAGGAGTGGGGAAGTGAGATATGGGAGAGAAGAAAGCCAATAAATGGGTGTGCTATAAAGCAAATTACCACTGTGGATAACTGGAGCTTAATCATGCTGGAGAATTCTAGGAAGTACAGTAGAACATGCATCTAAGAGTTATCCCACCTGAGGGATAACCCTCTCCTGTCAGTTATTGATTCAGAGCTGTCTTAGGGAGGTCATGCATCCCCTGGTACTTCTGGCTTCTTCCATGTGCAGGCAAAGAGGGCTCTGGGGGCTGGAGAAAAAACTCCAGGCAAAGAGACAGAGGAGCTGGTAGTTGGAAGTCAGACTAGCATGGACAGAAATGTTAAAAGCCCAGAAGACATGGGTGGAGCATCAACAACATCTGCTGCAGGAAGCAATGTGCAAGCAGGGAGCCAGGACTCAGACCAAAGAAGTGGACAGACCATGCTGTAAAAGAGTGAGAGTGAAGGACCTAATTTACTTTTGAGGGGACATTTTAAAAATAATCATATATATTCTTTACTTCAGTGTACAAATTCTTTAACACCTTCTAATGCTCAAACCGTACTCAAAATTTTTTTTTCTTTTTTTCTCTTTTTTTTTTTTGTGGTACGCGGGCCTCTCACTGTTGTGGCCTCTCCCGTTGCGGAGCACAGGCTCCAGACGTGCAGGCGTAGTGGCCATGGCTCACAGGCCCAGCCGCTCCGTGGCATGTGGGATCTTCCTGGCCCAGGGCACAAACTCGTGTCCCCTGAATCGGCAGGCGGACTCTCAACCACTGCACCACCAGGGAAGCCCCGTACTCAAATTTTGCCCAATTATTCCAGAAATATCCTTTACAGCTGGTTTGTCCAAATCAGGATTCAGTCCAAAATCATGCATTCATCTGATAATGTCCCTTACATCTCCTTGACTTCAGAACACTCTTTTTTAATTTCATGTTAAATTGACTTATTGAAGAAACCAGGCCAGTTGTTCTGAAGAACGTCCCACTTTTGGGATTTGTCTACATGCTTGCTTGTGGTATTATTTAGCTGTTCCTCAATCTCCTATATTTCCTATAAACAGGACGTTAGGTCTAAAGGCTTGATCACATTCAAGTCCAATATCTTTGGCTAGTGTACATCAACGTAGCATTGTGTCACATACTGCAGCACATCAGAAGACACACGTCTGGTTGCTCCACCGGTAGTAATGCTATGATTGACCACTGCATCAGCATGATGGCAGCCAGATCCATTACAGAGTTATCTTTGCCTCCCAATGCCCAGAAAATAGTCTGTGGACTGTTACTTTAGCCCCACACAGATGTCCAGCTCCGCATCAACTATCCACACAATAGTTCTAATGCCACTTGAAAATTTTTGCCTGGATCAGTGAATTCATGAGAGTTTTAAAAATAGTTTCTTAATTCTATCACTCCATCTCTATTTACTAGCTGACATTCTTCAAGAAAGAACTTCCTTTGTTCAACCAGGGCAGCTTAGGGCAGCGGTAAGAGTATGGACTTTGGAGTCAGACTGTCTATATTCCAATCCTGGTCCCACCATTGCTACCTGTGTGACTAAGTCACTTAACTGCTCAGTGCCTCAATTTCCTCATCTGTAAAATGTGGTTGCTATGAGAATTAAAGGAGGTAGTATTACTAAAGCAATCAGAATAAGGCCTGGTGCATGGTAAGTACTATGTAAGTGTTAAATAAATACAAAGTTAAATGAAACTATGGCTATTTAATTATGCTGAAATATAGTTCCTACTGGAAAGGCAGGATAAATGCTTAATTCTTTCCATTTAATTATCAAGTCTCAAAGTAAGGATTTGGTTTAACAGCTGCCACAAGGGGTGACAAATAAACAGAATGAACATTAAAGAGCTCGGGGAAAGATTTGGGAGGGAGGGGAGCTGGGAGAAGAGCCCAGAATGAGAATATATGTGCAGAATGGGGCTGAGAGAAGGCGAGTCCTGGAAATAGTCTTCCCCTCCTTTATTCTCCATTTTCCAGAGCCTCAGTCAAAATCACACATGACCAGGGCCGCTAAAGGAAATAGGAAACAGAGCTCCTATTTAAGGGACAGGTGCTTGGCCATTCATTCACATCTGCAAGAGATATTCACACTTTCTCTTCATTTACTGTTATGACTAGACAATTGCATTGTTTTAATAGAATATATATTATACAATATAAAATAATATAAAAGTTTTCAAATTCAGAAAACAAAGCTTGGAACAAAACAACACAAACGTTATTCTAGCCCTATCATCTTGATTTATTAAGTAAAATAGTGAGGGACTTCCCTGGCGGTCCAATAGTTAAGACTCCATGCTTCCACTGCAGGGGGAACAGGTTCGATCCCTGGTCAGGGAACTAAGATCCCCCAGGCCGCGCGACCAAAAAATAAAATAAAATAAAATAAAATAAAATGAGCCTATATTTGGGGATCCACTTAAAAATGTTCCTAGGTAGGGCTTCCCTGGTGGCGCAGTGGTTGAGAGTCCGCCTGCCGATGCAGGGGACACAGGTTTGTGCCCTGGCCCAGGAGGATCCCACGTGCCGCGGAGCGGCTGGGCCCGTGAGCCATGGCCGCTGAGCCTGCACATCCAGAGCCTGTGCTCCACAACGGGAGAGGCCACAACAGTGAGAGGCACGCGTACCGCAGGAAAAAAAAAAAGTTCCTAGGTAAGGCTGGCTTCATGGGTGTGGGTCCCATGCAGTCCCACAGGGTCCAACGCTCAATAAGGCCCAGGCTTAGTTTAATCTTCTGCTGTCACTGTCTTGGAATTCTTAATAGTTCTTGAACAAAGGACCCTGCATTTTCATTTTGCACTGAGCCTTGCAAGTTATGTAGCCATTCCTCTTCCTAGGGCCTCTCTGAGCCCCTGACCTTGACCCCAAACCAGCAGCCAGCCTGCGCCCCGAAGAACAGCATAGGTAGGTAGCCTTTTGCATTTCTAAGCTCTCTGCTTTTTAACTTTGGGGCTGCTATAAGCCTTGCTCTTCTTACTGGCAGCTTTTTGATTTGGTTCCCTGTGTGGCTTGTTCCAGTCTCTGTCCCCTCCTGGGGCTCCTTTTCCTCTTCAGAACCATTGATGAAACGCATTTCTCTGTGGGCAGTGCTCCTACCCACACCCCCAGGAACAGGCTTTCACCAGAGTTGTGAGGATTGTCTGTCTTATCCTCTTCCCCCTCAGTCTGAGCATTCTCTGTATTGCTTGTTGCTTATTACTAAAATAAGACACATGGCCAAGAAAAGAAAAGAAACCTCCCCAGCTCTACCAGGCAAGCATTTATCGACGGGTAGCCCAGCTCAGCTCTGAGGCTCTGGGACGGTTGCCTCTTCTCTGAGGCAAGAGAAGGGAAGCAAAAAGAGACAGCTCGGAAAAGGATAAGATTATCCAGTTCCTCTCTGTCTCTCCGTTCGAGCTGCCCCTGTTTTATGCCAGACAGCTGAAGGGCTAAGCCATGTCATGGGGGGTTTTTCTGTTGTTGTTTTTTGTTTATTTAATGTCTGAAACTATTATATTAACAAATTTCCATACAAATAGCCCAAAGAAAGTTTAGTATTAGTTGTTTTTTGTTTGTTTGTTTGTTTTTCTATACTGCAGGTTCTTACTAGTCATCAATTTTATACACATCAGTGTATACACGTCAATCCCAATCGCCCAATTCAGCACACCATAATCCCCACCCCACCGCGGTTTTCCCCCTTGGTGTCCATAGGTTTGTTCTCCACATCTGTGTCTCAACTCTTCCCTGCATACCGGTTCATCTATACCATTTTTCTAGGTTCCACATACATGCATTAATTTATGATATTTGTTTTTCTCTTTCTGACTTACTTCACTCTGTACAACAGTCTCTAGGTCCATCCACATCTCAACAAATGACCCAATTTTGTTCCTTTTTATGGCTGAGTAATATTCCATTGTATATATGTACCATTTCTTCTTTATCCATTCGTCTGTCAATGGGCATTTAGGTTGCTTCCATGACCTGGCTATTGTAAACAGTGCTGCAATGAACATTGGGGTGCATGTGTCTTTTTGAATTATGGTTTTCTCTGGGTATATGCCCAGTAGTGGGATTGCTGGATCATATGGTAATTCTATTTTTAGTTTTTTAAGGAACCTCCATACTGTTCTCCATAGTGTCTGTATCAATTTACATTCCCACCAAAAGTGCAAGAGGGTTCCTTTTTCTCCACACCCTCTCCAGCATTTGTTGTTTGTAGATTTTCTGATGATGCTCATTCTAACTGGTGTGAGGTGATACCTTATTGTAGTTTTGATTTCATTTCTGTAATAATTAGTGAAGTTGAGCAGCTTTTCATGTGCTTTTGGCCAACAGTATGTCTTCTTTGGTGAAATGTCTATTTAGGTCTTCTGCCCATTTTTGGATTGGGTTGTTTGTTTCTTTAATATTGAGCTGCATGCACTCTTTATATATTTTGGAGATTAATCCTTTGTCCATTGATTCGTTTGCAAATATTTTCTCCCATTCTGAGGGTTGTCTTTTTGTCTTGTTTATGGTTTCCTTTGCTGTGCAAGAGCTTTGAAGTTTCATTTGGTCCCATTTGTTTATTTTTTGTTTTTACTTATATTACTCTAGGAGGTGGATCAAAAAAGATCGTGCTGTGATTTATGTCAAATACAGTTCTTCCTATGTTTTCCTCTAAGAGTTTTATAGGGTCCAGTCTTACATTTGGGTCTCGAATCAATTTTGAGTTTATTTTTGTGTAAGGTGTTAAGGAGTGTTCTAATTTCATTCTTTTACATGTAGCTGTCCAGTTTTCCCAGAACCACTTATTGAAGAGACTGTCTTTTCTCCATTGTATATCATTGCCTCCTTTGTCATAGATTAGTTGACTATAGGTATGTGGGTTTATCTCTGGGCTTTCTATCTTCTTCCATTGATCTATGTTTCTGTTTTTGTGCCAGTACCATATTGTCTTGATTACTGTAGCTTTGTAGTATAGTCTGAAGTCAGAGAGTCTGATTCCTCTAGCTCCATTTTTTTCCCTCAAGACTGCTTTGGCTATTTGGGGTCTTTTGTGTCTCCATACAAATTTTAAGATGATTTATTCTAGTTCTGTAAAAAATGACATGGTAATTTGATAGGGATTGCATTGAATCTGTAGATTGCTTTGGGTAGTATAGTCATTTTCACAATATTGATTCTTCCAATCCAAGAACATGGTATATCTCTCCATCTGTTGGTATCATCTTTAATTTCTTTCATCAGTGTCGTATAGTTTTCTGCATACAGGTCTTTTGTCTCCTTAGGTAGGTTTATTCCCAGGTATGTTATTCTTTTTGTTGAAATGGTAAATGGGAGTGTTTCCATAATTTCTCTTTCAGATTTTTCATCATTAGTGTATAGGAATGCAAGAGGTTTCTGTGCATTAATTTTGTATCCTGCTACTTTACCAAATTCATTGATTAGCTCTAGTAGTTTTCTGGTGGCATTTTTAGGATTCTCTATGTAGAGTATCATGTCATCTGCAAACAGTGACAGTTTTACTTCTTCTTTTCCAATTTGTATTTCTTTTATTTCTTTTTCTTCTCTGATTGCTGTGGCTTGGACTTCCAAAACTATGTTGAATAATAGTGGTGAGAGTGGACATCCTTGTCTCGTTCCTGATCTTAGAGAAAATGCTTTCAGTGTTTCACCATTGAGAATAAAGTTTGCTGTGGGTTTGTCATATACGGCCTTTATTATGTTGAGGAAGGTTCCCTTTATGCCCACTTTCTGAAGAGTTTTTATCATAAGTTGGTGTTGAATTTTGTCAAAAGCTTTTTCTGCATCTATTGAGATGATCATATGGTTTTTATTCCTCAATTTTTTAAAATGGTGTATCACATTGATTGATTTGCATATATTGAAGAATCCTTGCATCCCTGGGATAAATCCCACTTGATCGTGGTGTATGATCCTTTTAATGTGTTGTTGGATTCTGTTTGCTAGTATTTTGTTGAGGATTTTTGCATCTATATTCATCAATGATATTGGTCTGTAATTTTCTTTGTTTGTAGTATCTTTGTCCAGTTTGGTATCAGGGTGATGGTGGCCTCATTGAATGAGTTTGGGAGTGTTCCTTCATCTGCAATTTTTTGGAAGAGTTTGAGAGGGATGGGTGTTAGGTCTTCCCTAAATGTTTGATAGAATTCACCTGTGAAGCCATCTGGTCCTGGACTTTTGTTTGTTGGAAGATTTTTAATCACAGTTTCAATTTCATTACTTGTGATTGGTCTGCTCATATATTCTATTTTGTCCTGGTTCAGTCTTGGAAGGTTATACCTTTCTAAGCATTTGTCCATTTCTTCCAGGTTGTCCATTTTATTGGCAAAGAGTTGCTTGTAGTAATCTCTTAGGATGCTTTGTATTTCTACCGTGTCTGTTGTAACTTCTCCTTTATCATTTCTAATTTTATTGATTTGAGTCCTCTCCCTCTTTTTCTTGATGAGTCTGGCTAATGGTTTATCAATTTTGTTTATCTTCTCAAAGAACCAGCTTTTAGTTTTATTGATCTTTGTTATTGTTTTCTTTGTTTCTATTTCATTTATTTCTGCTCTGATCTTTATGATTTCTTTCCTTCTGCTAACTTTGGGTTTTGTTTGTTCTTCTTTGTCTAGTTCCTTTAGGTGTAAAGTTAGGTTGTTTACTTGAGATTTTTCTTATTTCTTGAGGTAGGCTTGTATAGCTATAAACTTCCCTCTTAGAACTGCTTTTGCTGCATCCCATAGGTTTTGGATCGTCGTGTTACCATTGTCATTTTTCTCTAGGTATTTTTTGATTTCCTCTTTGATTTCTTCAGTGATCTCTTGGTTGTTTAGTAATGTATTGTTTAGCCTCCATGTGTTTGTGTTTTTTTCCCTGTAATTCATTTCTACTCTCATAGCATTGTGGTCAGAAAGGATGCTTGATATGATTTCAATTTTCTTAAATTTACTGAGGCTTGATCTGTGACCCAAGATGTGATCTATCCTAGAGAATATTCTGTGTGCACTTGAGAAGAAAGCGTAATCTGCTGTTTTTGGATGGAATGTCCTATAAATATCAATCAAATCTATTTGGTCTTTTGTGTCATTTAATGCTTTTGTTTCCATATTAATTTTCTGTTTGGATGATCTGTCCATTGGTGTAAGGGAGGTGTTAAATTCCCCCACTATTATTGTGTTACTGTCAATTTCCTCTTTTATAGCTCTTAGCAGTTGCCTTATGTATTGAGGTGCTCCTATGTTGGGTGCATATATATTTATAATTGTTATATGTTATTCTTGGATTGATCCCTTGATCATTATATACTGTCCTTCCTTGTCTCTTGTAACATTCTTTATTTTAAAGTTTATCTGATATGAGTATAGCTACTCCAGGTTTCTTTTCATTTCCATTTGCATGGAGTATCTTTTTCCATCCCCTCACTTTCATTCTGTATGTGTCCCTAGGTCTGAAGTGGGTCTCTTGTAGACAGCGTATATATGGGTCTTGTTTTTGTATCCATTCAGCAAGCCTGTGTCTTTTGGTTGGATCATTTAATCCATTCACGTTCCTAGAGTCTGTCATACAGAATGAAGTAAGTCAGAAAGAGGAAAACAAATACAATATGCTAACACATATATATGGAGTCTAAGAAAAAAATGGTCATGAAGAACCTAGAGACAAGACGGGAATAAAGGCACAGACCTACTAGAGAATGGACTTGAGGATGTGGGGAGGGGGAAGGATAAGCTGTGACAAAGTGAGAGAGTGGCATGGACTTATATACACTACCAAACGTAGAATAGATAGCTAGTGGGAAGCAGCCGCATAGCACAGCAATATCAGCTCAGTGCTTTGTGACCACCTAGAGGGGTGGGATAGGGAGGGTGGGAGGGAGGGAGACTCAAGAGGGAAGAGATATGGGAACATATGTATATGTATAACTGATTCACTTTGTTATAAAGCAGGAACTAACACACCATTGTAAAGCAATTATACTCCAGTAAAGATGTTAAAAAATAAAATAATCCATTCACGTTAAGGTAATTATTGAAATGTATGTTCCTATGACCACTTTCTTAATTGTTTTGGGTTTATTTTTGTAGATCCTTTTCTTCTCTTGTGTGTTTCACTTAGAGAAATTCCTTTAGCATTTGTTGTAGAGCTGGTTTTGTGCTGCTGAATTCTCTTAGCTTTTGCTTGTCTGTAAAGCTTTTGATCTCTCCATCAAATCTGAATGAGATCCTTGCCGGGTACAGTAATCTTGGTTGTAAGTTCTTCCCTTTCATCACTTTAAGTATATCATGCCACTCCCTTCTGGCTTGTAGAGTTTCTGCTGAGAAATCAGCTGTTAACCTTATGGGAGTTCCCTTGTATGTTATTTGTCGTTTTTCCCTTGTTGCTTTAAATAATTTTTCTGTCTTTAATTTTTGCCAATTTGATTTCTATGTGTCTTGGCCTGTTTCTCCTGGGCTTTGTCCTGCCTGGGACTGGCTGCTCTTCCCGGACTTGGGTGGCTATTTCCTTTCCCATGTTAGGGAAGTTTTCAACTATAAGCTCTTCAAATATTTTCTTGGGTCCTTTGTCTCTCTCTTCTCCGTCTGGGACCCCTATAATGTGAATGTTGTTGCATTTAATGTTGTCCCAGAAGTCTCTTAGGCTGTCTTCATTTCTTTTCAGTCTTTTTTCTTTATTCTGTTCCGCGGCTGTGGTTTCCACCATTCTGTCTTCCAGGTCACTTATCCGTTCTTCTGCCTCAGTTATTCTGCTATTGATTCCTTCTAGTGTAGTTTTCATTTTAGTTAGTGTATTGTTCATCTCTGTTTGTTTGTTCTTTAATTCTTCTAGGTCTTTGTTAAACATTTCTTGCATCTTCTCGATCTTTGCCTCCATTCTTTTTCCAAGGTCCTGGATCATCTTCACTATCATTATTCTGAATTCTTTTTCTGGAAGGTTGCCTATCTCCACTTCATTTAGTTGTTTTCTGGGGTTTTATCTTATTCCTTCATCTGGTACATAGCCCTCTGCCTTTTCATCTTGTATCTTTCTGTGAATGTGGTTTTTGTTCCACAGGCTGCAGGATTGTAGTTCTTGCTTCTGCTGTCTGCCCTCTGGTGGATGAGGCTATCTAAGAGGTTTGTGTAAGTTTCCTCCATGGGGTTTTTAATTATAAAAGATTCAAGATATTCTTCCCATTTACAGTTCATTTCCTATCACCAAACACCTATCCACAAATGGTCGACACCTCTTTTTCAACACATTAAACTCTAATCTTCACCCTTTCCCCATCTATGGTCTTAATACAGTAGTCCCCCGTTATCCGCGGGGGACTGGTTCCATGACCCCCATGGATGCCGAAATCCACAGATGCTCAAGTCCCTTATGTAAGGTGGCAGAGTATTTGTATATAACCTAGGCACATCCTCCCATATACTTTAAATCATCTCTAGATTGCTTACAATACCTAATACCAAGTAAATCCTATGTAAATAGTTGTATATATAATGTAACTGCTATGTAAATAGTTGCCACAGTGTGGCAAATTCCAGCTTTACTTTTTGGAACTTTCTGGAATTTTTTTCCCAAGCATTTGCATGCAGAGTTGATTGAATCCACAGATGCAGAACCCGTCAATACAGAGGGCCAGCTGTATGTTATTCCTGCTCTGACAGCTTGCTGTACACACACACACACACACACACACACACACACACACACAAATACGCACACACACACACCAGCATTCTCCTACTTGAATAAGGCTTTATGTCTAAGGTCATGCCTTTTGCCCTTCCTCCTTTGATTCACTCTCTTTCCTTACCAGGAGAAAAAAGAAGTTTTCATTAGGGCTGGGATAATCCTCAACAGTGTATTTTGTTTGTTTATTTCATTTTTCTTAAGTAAAAAGACGGATGAATAATAGAATCAATAGAAAAAGTAGTAGGAGTACTAGTACTAGTACTAGTAGTCATAATAGTGAGTGCCTCCTATGGGCAAGGCACCGTCCATACATTGCTAATGCTAATGACAACCCAGTGATTTAGGTTTTATTGTCCCCATTTTATGGACAAGGAAACTGAGTCTTAGAAATCAAGGGAACTTGCCCAAAGTGGTCACCTTTTAAATGACAGAACTGAGATGCTTAATGCCACTCTGTTGACACAAATGCTTGGTCACCACACTGCCTCAGTCTCCTTTCTGTTTAAAAGAGAGGGACTGTAGCATCTACTTTTGTTTTATCAGGGCTCCACTGGCTGGGTAGCCATAGAATTTCCACTCTTTATTTATATGCAGACACTATGTGCTGGGATGCCTCCTCCACATGCACACCCTTCTTTCCATCATGTTATATATTACAATAGCTTTTCACTTGTTTTGCTTGTTATGTAAGATGTTCCCCGTGACATCTCTGCTTTGCCCTCTTTCTTACAGTCCCTGAAGCCTCTTAAAGATCTTTTTAATGTCCTCATCCCCTCATCCATCAATTTCTATTTTATAGGTCTAGCCCTCCTTTGATATTTCTCTGTACGTCACTTTCCTGGCCTTCCCTTTTAGGTCTTTGCCCTTTCTTTTTCCCACTACCTCTTCGTTGTCATGCCCTTTCCACAGGTCACCCTCTCCTGATACTGTGTAGCCTGTGTTCAGTGATGTCAACTCCTCCTATTAGTGTTTCAGTGTTGGCAGGAGGAATTTGAAGCCTGCCCCTGAGTTGTCTTCTTCTGGTATCTTACTTTGAAACAAAAAGGAATTAAATTGTAAGTCAATTCTGCATTGATCAAGGCTGGCTCCTGTCCCCACTACCTGGCTGTGACCTCTGAATGCTGAAACTCTGAGTTTTCTTCTGTGGTCGATCTGTTGTTGCACAGGGCCAAGAAAAAGTCATCATCGGGCTTCCCTGGTGGCGCAGTGGTTGAGAGTCTGCCTGCCGATGCAGGAGACATGGGTTCGTGCCCTGGTCTGGGAAGATCCCACATGCCGCGGAGCGGCTAGGCCCGTGAGCCATGGCCGCTGAGCCTGCGCGTCTGGAGCCTGTGCTCCGCAACGGGAGAGGCCACAGCAGTGAGAGGCCCGTGTACCACACACACACAAAAAAGTCGTCATCAACAAAACTGCACACCCTGTTGGCAGAAGTCAGGAAGAAAAGCTGGCAGCCAAAACTTGCTCAGTTCTACCTTTCTTTTCTTTTCTTTTTCTACCTCTCTTTTCTAATGATAACTTTAACCTCTCTAATTTGCTTCCTTTTTTTTTTTTTGCTATACACAGGCCTCTCACTGTTGTGGCCTTTCCCATTGCGGACCACAGGCTCCGGACGCGCAGGCTCAGTGGCCATGGCTCACGGACCCAGCCGCTCCGTGGCATGTGGGATCTTCCCGGACCGGGGCACGAACCCATGTCCCCTGCATCGGCAGGCGGACTCTTAACCACTGTGCCACCAGGGAAGCCCCTAATTTGCTTCCTTTTTATTTCCCTACTCCTATTGCATCTTACTGTTCTCCCAAGTGCAGCCGGACAGCCCTTATCCCTCACATTTGCATTTTCTTTTTTCTCCTCTCCTTCTGTTCTGCTCACTTATCCCTTTGGTTTGATTCTCACCTCAGTTTATTTGGATTATTCTTTTAGCTTTTAAAAAATTCAGCAAGCACCTATTGAGTGCCTACTGTGTGCCAGCTACTAAACTAAGTGCCGGTTCCTGCCCTCAAAGAGTTCAGTATTTCCATGTACTCTGAATACTTGTGCAACCCCTGGGTGGAAGAAAGAGAGAGATTAAAAGAGCATGTTAGTTGGTCACCCATATATACACGGGGTGCAGAAAGATGCCTTTATTCCCCGTTTAAATCACACTTTCTAACCAATCCGAATCAATAGGACATGTTGATTTTGAGTGGCCTCTTACTACTCCACTCAATTCTCAGTTCTTCAGTGGGCACAAGATCTCTGTTCTAGATGCTTTGGAGCACTCCTCCCCCTCTTGCAGTCAGTGGGAAAACTTTCCCTGCCTCTTCTCTCCATCCACCTGGACCTCTGGGAACTTCCCTGTCTGATGTGGGTGTCTAGATTGGGTAGTCACTCAGCTCCATCCAGTTCCAAACTTGAATGGAGATGAAGAAGCCTCTCCAGTCCTGTGAGTGGAGGGGGATGGAGAGAGCAGAAACCAAAGACTGGCCTGGGGTGGAATCTCTTTGTGAAAGCTGAACATTCCACACCGCCATTGACATTCTTTTGGCATGCCTTTTTGGTGGATTATGATGCTAGAAGAGTCTCTGTCCCTTTACCTATCTTGATTTACAGTAACAAAACCCCCTCCATCTAATATAGCTTGAATTTTTGCCAGGCCCTGGTTAGGGAGATAATGAGAAAAAAAAAAGTTATCTGCTCTCTTTCCATTTTTGACAGTGTGATGTGCTCTGCCTGGGTGTTGCTGGAACTCTGCTTGCTTCTCCGAAACTATCCCTTTCCATCCAAGCACTTTGCACACCTTTGTTTGATAAATATTTCCTTTCTTCAATCTTCTTCACATCTGCATTTAGACGCCTAATGGGCTCCTCAAATTTAAAAGGTCCCAAACTCAACTGAGGATTTCCCCCATCCCTGAACCTGTGCCTCTCTCATTCTTCCCCATCTCAAAAAACGTCACCCCGATCAACCTAGTTGCTCAGGCTGAGACACTGGGAGTCATCCTTGACCCTCTCTCACACTCCATGTCCAATTCATCAGCACAGCTTTCTCGCTTTAACTGGCTTTGCCTTTAAAATGGATGCTGATGGGGACGTGCCAGCCCGACTGCAGGCGAGTGAGCGCCCTTCGGGCTCGCCTGGGCTCCCCGCTGGAGCCGGCCCCCGTGAGGCCACCGGGCCCTCGGTTTAAATGTAAGACTGGATGTTTAGTTCTCCTTCTAAGCCATATTGCTCCAACAAGCCACAGAGTCATAATGTGGCAAAGCATCCTTTTTGAGAGGTGAATATTATGGAAAGAAAACGGCTCAAGAGGTGGGAAGATTGTTCCAGGGCACGTGTATATTGAAGTGGAGTATGATTAAGAATACGAAGTGGGGCTTCCCTGGTGGCACAGTGGTTGAGAGTCTGCCTGACGATGCAGGGGACACGGGTTCGTGCCCCGGTCCGGGAAGATCCCACATGCCATGGAGCGGCTGGGCCCGTGAGCCATGGCTGCTGAGCGTGCGCGTCCGGAGCCTGTGCTCCGCAACGAGAGAGGCCACAACATTGAGAGGCCTGCGCACTGCAAAAAAAAAAAAAAAAAAAAGAATATGAAGTGAAGGGCAGAAAGGTCGTGATAAAACAAAGGGAGCGATACATCCTGGTGAAGAAGATCAGCGATGACTGGTGGCAGGTCAAGCTTGACGAGAACTCCAAAGCGTTTTATGTGCCTGCCCAGTACTTGAGGGAGGTCGGCCACAGAGGCCTGATGCCGCCTGTGCAACAGGCAGCGGGGCTGCCGCATCATTCTGTGAAAATGATGCAGAGACTCCACCTTCAGAGGTCAACAGAAAATGTGAACAAATTGCCTGAGCTTTCAAGTTTTGGAAAGCCATTGCCGTCTGTTAAAGGAACAGGTCTTATTCGTGATGCCAATCAGAATTTTGGACCCAATTATATTCCAGGTCAGACTGTCAACCTCAGCCTGAACCTGACCCATAATAATGGAAAGTTCAACAGTGACTCACATTTTCCCAAAGTTTCTAGCCAGAATAGGACACGTTTATTTGGTCACTTTCCCGGTCCAGAGTTCTTGGATGTAGAGAAAGCTGGCTTCTCCCAGGAACAGTCTTGTGATTCAGCAGGAGAAGGCTCAGAACGGATACATCAAGATTCAGAGTCCGGTGATAAGCTTAGCAGCAGCTCCACTGAGCAGATAAGGACGACAACACCTCCAAATCAAGGACGGCCAGATTTTCCTGTCTACGCTAACCTGCAAGAACTGAAAATATCCCAGTCATCTCTCCCCCCCCAATCCCCGGAAGCCCAGCAATTCAGATTAATGGAAAATGGGAACCTCATAAAGATAGTTCAGGGCATTGTTTTTACTATAACAGAGGAACACAGGAAAGAACTCGGAAACCCCCTCATTGGACTCGAGATACAAACATCAGCAAAGGAGATTCGCAAAGTCCAGGAGATCAAGAGTGGCTCAAGCATGTTGACGATCAAGGTAGACAATATTACTACAGTGCAGATGGATCTCGGTCAGAATGGGAGTTGCCAAAGTATAATGCCTCATCTCAGCAGCAAAGATAAATTATTAAAAGTAGGAGTCTGGACAGGCGGCTGCAAGAACCAATAGCGTTAACAAAGTGGAGACATAGCACCATTGTGTTGAACACTAATGACAAGGAATCTCCAACTGCCTCAAAACCCTGCTACTCTGAAAATGAGTCTTCTCCCTCTTCACCAAAGAACGAAGATACAGCCAGCAGTCCAAAGGGTCAAGAGAAATATGGATTATTAAATGTAACACAAGTTACTGAAAATGGGAAAAAGGTTTGAAAGAACTAGTTGTCTTCTTGGGCCATGTTGCAGGGTTCATCTTTACTATTTACCAAAACTCAAGGAAGTAGCACAAGCTGGTTTGGGAGTAATCAGTCCAAACCAGAGTTCACGGTGGACCATAAGAGGGCGATGATTGAGATTCAAAGGATAAATCCAGCAAAAAGAATGTATTTCAGCTGAAACCTCGTCAAGGAACGGAAGTGCTGATTCAGTTTGATAATGATGCTGTTATCAATGAGTGGTTTAAAGTTCTTAGTAGCACTATCAGTAATCAGACAGTAGAACCTGATGAAGCAATTGAGGAAGATATACCAGATTCACCAGGAATAGAAAAGCACAATAAAGAAAAGGACCATAAGGATCTGAAGAAATTGCGTTCCACAAAAGTATCTAGCAGAGATTCTTCAGAACAGAAAAAAAGAACAACTTAAAGAAGTTTCTTACACGACGCCCCACTTTGCAAGCTGTTCGTGAAAAAGGTTATATTAAAGATTAGGTATTTGGAACCAATCTTGCTAATCTGTGTCAGAGAGAGAATGGCACAGTGCCAAAATTTGTGAAATTGTGCATTGAACATGTTGAACAATATGGGTTGGATGTTGATGGGATTTACAGAGTTAGTGGCAACCTTGCAGTGATCCAGAAGCTGAGGTTTGCAGTCATGAGAAATTGGACTTGAAGGATAGTAAATGGGAAGATATTCATGTCATCACTGGAGCACTGAAAATGTTTCTTCGAGAATTACCAGTACCTCTCCTTACATTTGATCATTTTAATGATTTTGTTAATGCAGTTAAACAAGAACCAAGACAGCGTGTCTCTGCTGTGAAGGATCTAATCAAACAGTTGCCAAAGCCAAATCGGGACACAATGTACTCTCTTTACACATCTCAAAAGAGTTATAGAAAACGGAGAAAAAAACAGAATGACGTATCAGAGTATAGCAATTGTGTCTGGTCCCACTCTGTTAAAGCCAGAGAATGAGACTGGTAGCATAGCAGTTCATACTGTCTACCAGAATCAGATTGTAGAGTTAATTCTTCTCGAGATAAATTCCATCTTCGGACGTTGACTCTTATTGAAGACAACTTGTGGAATAGAAGCTGGATTTCATCAGATTCCAAGTCCTTATACCTGATGTATTTTATGTTTGGACCAAGCAGTGACTCTTTGATTTTGCACTTTTCTGAGGGATCAGAAAGGAATGGGAGAGTCCAGATGTGGGATAGGCCCTCGTATTTGCTGCTTCTTTGCAAGTTGATAGAACTGTGTGTACGTTTGAATTAATTTTATCCTGAATGTTTGCATTTCATACTCTGAATTTCAGTAAAAATCAAAACTTGCGATTCTAACCAGTCATATACACTGGATAATTTGGTAAGGATACTACATTTTTTCTCCTCAAACTGGATAACGTAGAATTTCTTCTTATGATTCAATAGGTTCATCACTCTATAAAACAATACTTACTATCAGTTATTTTGAAAACACTCCTGGGCATTTTAAACAAAATGTAGTATATCTGTTTTGAAACCTGTGTATTTTTTTTTGCAGGGTTTCTGCATACACTGGCATTTTGACTGCTAGGACCCATTATAAGCCAGATGCGATCCCTTGATGAAGGCTTGCTGTCTTTACGGAGTAGCACAGCAGCACACTAATAGTATTTAAAACATTGTAATATACTGGACTTTAATTTAGCATAAGCCAGTTCAGGGTATTTTGGGGCTGTCTGTTCTACACTGACTTGTAGCTAACAATCCTAATTCTATCTAGTGCCATACTGAGTTCTTGGTATGACCCTGTGGAAACCAACATTATTTGATGTAAATACAGGCTAAAGACTCACTGTCCTTTAGCTTATGTATATAATTGCGCTATATAGTCTCAGAGTGCATTCTAACCCCCCATTTCTAATCACGATATTGGTAATTCTTTTCTGTAAATATTAGGTTTCCTCCAGAAATAGGCCATTATTTAAGAAAGTTAACTGTGTGCACTTTTAGATTTTAATTACATTTACAGGCAAATCACTGTAATGCTAATGGTACTGGAAAAATGCTGAATAGACTTGCTAAATGGTAAATGCACTACAAGAGGAACATTTTAGATTATTTAATATGTACAGAATACATTAGAAAAAAATTATTACAGAATTCTAGTTCTGCAATACGAATAGTGGAAACCCATATGTAAATTAGATGGATGTCAGATCGAAAATGACATTGCTAAATTTGAGAATTTCTTTTTACACTACTATTGTAGATTGGTTTGTATAATAAAACAGGGTTTGGAAAGTTTTGTTACAGAGAGCATGGTCTGCTGAAGATTTTTTAAATGTATTTTTCTAGATTAACTGCTGTACATGAAATGTCTAATCTAAATAAAGAAAACTATAAGAGGTTTAGAGATTTTTCCATTGGAAATGTGCATTTTGGTTTCTAATTTTGGGGGTTTTATTGCATTTACTGGCACACTCTTATAATACCTCATTTAAAAAAAAATCAACTGAATCCAGTATTTCCTGTGGCAAATGTTTTCCTCATTTCACACCTTTTGTGCTCCCTGCCATGCCAGTGCCTCTGCCACCCACCCCTACCCACCCCTCCATTCTTTATTTCTTCATCAATATTTGAAAGTGAATGATTTGTAACCAAGACTCTTTTTATTAGGGTTGCATCTATAATTTAGAGATTGCCTTTCTTGGGAACAAATATTTTTTGTATGACCTGTGTAAAAACCTCTCACCTGAGTTTTGTGGTGAAAATGTTGTTTGTTGTCGTGATCTTGTTAAACTGATAACAAACCAAGCTACTTGACAGGATGGAAAAAGCAGATTGTTTTGGGTGGGGAGAAAAAGCTCCCAAATGAGAATGTTTATATTTGCCTAAAGATGTCCTTAAAAATATACAGTATGCTTTCGGCCTGGCCTATATAGTGATTGCATGCCAGGAAAACAATTAGACTCAAATCAGTGTTCTTTCTCTTGGTAGTTATGACATATCAAAGATTAAAATTGTCCTGTGTTTCTTGTTTCAAAGTACACATGTGCGTATGTGAAGTCTTAAATGTTTTCATAGTCCACAGCTAATCAGCTTATTGTAATATTGTATGTATAATGAGATCAATGTCTTGTGTTTTCATCTTTTGTGAATTAAAAATTCTCACTTGTTTTCTGGTCATAACAAAACCAAAAAAAAAAAAAAAGAAAAATAGATGCTGAATCCACCTACTTTTCACTGCTTCCCTTGCTGCCACCCTAGTTGGCACCACCATCATCTCTTACTTGGACTCACACAATAATCTCCTGTCTTGCCTCCCTGCTTGACTCTCTACAATCCATTATCTCCACCACAGCCAGAGGGATGCTTGTAAAAGGTCAATCTGATACTGCCAATCCCCAGATCAAAACACTCTAATAGCTTCTCATCACAATTAGGGAAAAATACAAAGTTCTTACCCCAACCTCCAAGGCCTGCTGCAGATTGGCCCTTGGCTACCTCTCTGACCTCATTTCCTACCACTCCTCCTTTTAACTCACCTTAATTCACTGGCCTCCTTTGCTGTTTTTGAACATGTCAAGCACCTCCAAGCCTTCGTACTTCCTGTCTACCTAGCCTAAACTATGTTTCTCCTAAATATCCACATGACTCATATCCACATTTTATTCAGGACTGTTCACTCCTTGGAGGGCCTCCCCAGCACATACTGCCTAAAATAGTACTCTACCCCATCACTTCCTATCTTATTAACCTGCTCCATTTTTCTTCATAACACTGATGAGATTAAATTATATGTGTAATTATTTGTTATCTAATGATCATCAGAATACAAGCTTCATGAGGGTAGAAATGTTGTCTATTTTATTCACTTCTATATTCTCAGCTCCTAGAACAGTGTCTGGCACATAGTAAGAGCTCAATAAATATTTGTTAAATGAGTGATTATGTGGAAGGGGCCTAACTTAGCAGCCTAAATTGGATTCACCCTTGGATTCACATATGTATTGTTCTGTCTGGAGGGTCTAGGAGGTGGGTCCACTGAGAAACTGTGTGAAAGAGCTTTGCAGGAAAGATGGCATCCTAATGGAAGAAAGAATGGACATCTAAGATCCCTCCTAGACCTCAGAGTTGAGGGGGAGGGAAGATGTTGAGTATAACTCTCAGGTTGTAATTAACAACTCAACATTGTCAGAACTCTCTGGGTCTATATTTCATCTCTTCTTATCTCTGCTTCTCTTTCCCCATTTGTCTCATCCTTTCTTGCACACTGGTCTTCTCCATATTGAAAGAGACATGGCTGTCAGCAGGCAAAGCCTCACAAAGAGAAATTCTATCTCCCAGAGTCCATGGATCTATCCCAGGGAACATTTCTGACTGGCCTTTTTTTTTGGTCATGTGCCCATCATTCGGTCCAATCACTGTTGCCAAGAGAATGGATGTTCTGTGACTGGCCAGCTCTAGTTCATGTACTTATCCCTGAGGCCAGGAGTAGAGGCTATAACCAGTTGAAGGGGAGTGGAAAAGCTTGCTGGGAAGAGCAAAAAACAAATAACAACAACAACAACAACACAATACCCACCAGAGGCCACTACCCTGGTTATCTTCTGATCTACCTCCTGGGACTCATACCTGAGTCCTAAGTAGAGAGGGCTTTGTAAGAGTAAGTACCAATTTAAAGGACTATTTCACTAAAATCTCTGTGGGGCATTGAGTACACAGAGCACATCAGAAGCACTGGCTTTAGTAGTTCCAGCTGGGTGGGAAGCAGCTTTGCGACAGCACCAGCAGCGGCCACCTGAATGCATCGATGTCTTTGTTACAGGCATCAGAAGACTTGGCAGCAGATTATCACCCCAGGGAGCTAGAGAGGAAAGGAGGAAATGGTGGAAGTCACTGGGGAGGTGAAAAGATATCGTTAATGAACCTATGTCACAGACCTCTGGGAGACTCGCAGAAATAGTTGGATTAGTGAAAGGCTTTGAAGAGGGGCAAATACAGGAAAAGGCAGAGTCAGAGAAATTCCTCTTTGTGATTATGTTGTGAACTTGATTTTACTTCCAATCTGTTTGCCACGTCAAAAGGATGTCCACAGACCACAGAAAATAGAGGCAGTAGATCACCCAGTGAGGCCCCATCCCCCAGAGCCCGTAGCATTGTGCTGAAGTCACAAAAATCTGTGAAACTGCCTTTCTCTGGGAAGCTTCGAAATAAGGCAGAGGGCAGATGGGTCCCATTTCTGAGATCCAGTGGCACATCCTTGGCTGAGCTATAATGTGGACCCACCTAGCTGTTCTGATTCAGGAGATAACCTGTCCCACTCTGATTTTATCTGCACCTATTTCTCTCTTCTTAGCTTGAAGCCCAGCCACAGACCAATACCACCATTAGACCAGGATTCTCCTGACACTGCTTTCTGCCTGGTTTGGACCTCTGCAGGATTACTCTTTCCTGTCTATTCAGACTCCAGACCTTGTCTGTGTCCTCCAGTTTGGTTTTACACCCTGGATTCAGACCTTGGCTTCAACCGCATAACTCACGGTAACTAGCTCCCTGGACATTCATTCTAGCTCCCCTATTCACCTGCTGGCCCAGCCTGGCTGTGTGTCCTGGCTTGCGTTGTTTGGCAGCCACCCATGACCTAGCACTGACTGTGTCCTTCCACCTTACTCCCCCTGTCACTTGAATTGCTTTCTCTACTCACCCTTAGAATATAAAGATGCTGCTCACGTTGGTACATAATGTCTTCATATTTCAGCAGCTTGTCTGGCTGGAGGAAACTTCATAACCTCCTCTGGCAATCCATTCCACTGTCTAATCATGCTGATAGTCAAGATTCTTCCTTCTGCCATACCATTTAGTAGAAGTCTGAGTGCTACTGAGCAATAATCATTCTAAATGTCACCCAGCTGGGAGAGATGAGAACAGAGATCCTCAGGGCCGCACTATTTGGAATGTGCCCAGAATGTAGAAACACCTGTTTGAGATGGAAATTGTGATCCCTGAACATATGTCATTGATAAGCCCAGGGAACTATAATAGTCACTCCCAGAGCTTATTGGGATAATATGAGAAACCAGTGAGGTCACTTTGTGGCTCCTGAGCAACTGAGGTTCTTGAGGAAGAAATCCTCAAACTGGAGGTAGAGAAAGGCATCCTTCCATGGATGGCCTGGCTAATGCAGCTTGTAATGTCCAGTCCTGTGCTTGGCAAAATAGATCCCAATTCATTCATTTTTACTTCTCCCCATTTCAACTGTCACTGCCCTCCCTGCTCAAGTCCAGACACCCAGCTCCTTCTGCCTAGACAAAAGTCATAGCTCCTATCTGTTTTCCCTGCTTGTTCCCTCTCATTTCCTTCCATTCTATTTTCCTCACAGCTGTCAGGAAAGATCACAGAGTGATCTTTTAAAAATGTAAATCAGATCGTGTCACTCTCCTGCTTAAAATCCTTCAAAAGCTTCTCATTTCATTTAGAAAATCCAAACTCCTTCCCATGACTTAGAAGGTCCTCCAGGATCAAGCCCCTGCCTACCTCTCAGACCTCTTCTGGGGCTACTGTCTCCATTGCTCACTATGCTCTTGACACACTGAAGGGATTTCATCTTCTCCTATGTGAGCTCTTCCTTCTCTGGAGGATCTTCACACATGTGGTTCCTTTTGCCTGCAGTGCTCTTTCCTAGGCTTTTCTCAAGGCTGGATCCTTCTCAGTTTTTAATTCTCGGCTAAAATGTCACCTCCTTAGAGAGGCTTTCCCAGCCCACCCTTGCTATAGAAGTTTTCTCCTGACTGTTTATTTCCTTCTTTAGCATCCACTACAATTGCAGTTGTTTGATGTGTTTATTTATTTATTCAAACTCGATCTTCCTCACTAGAATGTAAGTTCCAAGAGGACAATGCCATGCTATCCCTAACCTTACCACAGTACCTAGCATACAATAGACATTCAATGAATGTATGCTGAATTCATGTTTTTAATAGTAAGTGCTCAACACATAATTTTTATTTTATTTATTTATTTATTTATTTATTTATTTATTTATTTATTGTGGTACGCGGGCCTCTCACTGCTGTGGCCCCTCCCGCTTTGGAGCACAGGCTCTGGACGCACAGGCTCAGTGGCCACGGCTCACGGGCCCAGCCCTTCCACGGCATGTGGGATCTTCCCGGACCGGGGCATGAACCCGTGTCCCCTGCCTCGGCAGGCGGACTCTCAACCACTGTGCCACCAGGGAAGCCCCAACACATAATTTTTAAATGAATGAATGGGGTAAAAGTAGAGGGCATCCCATGGAAATTAAAAAGAAAACAAAGGAATATTAGCAATAACTCTATGCCCATCAATGTGATAACTCAGATGAAATGGACCGATTCCTTGAAAGACACAGTTACCGAAACTCACACAAGGAGAAATAGATAATCTGAAAAGGCCTATATTGACTAAAGAAATGGAATCAATAATTAATAACCGGGGCTTCCCTGGTGGCGCAGTGGTTGAGAGTCTGCCTGCCGACGTCGGGGACACGGGTTCATGCCCCGGTCCGGGAGGATCCCACATGCCATGGAAGGGCTGGGCCTGTGAGCCATGGCCGCTGAGCCTACACGTCTGGAGCCTGTGCTCCGCAACGGGAGAGGCCACGGCAGTGAGAGGCCCGCGTACCGGAAAAAAAAAAAAAAAAAGAATTAATAACCTTCCAAAGGAGAAAACAACAGGCCCAGATGGTTTGACTGGTGAATTCTACCAAACATTTAAGGAAAAATGATATCAATTCTCTACAGTGTGTTTCAGAAAATAGAAGCAGAGGAAACCCATCCTAACTTGTCCTGTGAGGTCAGCATCACCCTAATATTAAATCCAAACAAAGACATTACAAGAAAGGAAAAGTACAAACCAATATCTCTCATAAACATAGATACAAAGATCTTCCCAACTTGATCTATAGACTTAACTCAATCCCAATCAAAATACCAGAGCATTACTTTGTGGATATTGACAAACTGATTCTAAAGTATATATGCTAAGGTATTAAGACCCAGAATAAACAACACAATATGAAGAAAAAGATGAAGAAGAAAGTCAAAAGACTGACACTCTCCAACTTCAAGACCTACTGTTATCAAGACAATGTGGTATTGGGAAAGGAACAGAGAAATAAATCAACATAACAGAATAGAGCACCCAGATGTAGACCCACAGAGGGTGGGGAGAGGAGAGAAGTCGCTGAGGGAGATTCAGAAGTACAAAATTCCAGTTGCAAAATAAATGAGTCACTGGTATGAAATGTACAGTGTGGTGAATATAGTCAATAATTATGTAATATCTTTGTAGGGTGACAGATGGTAACTAGACTTGTTGTCGTGATCATTTTGAAATGTATAGAAATATCGAATCACTATGTTGTACAACAGGAACTAACATAGTGTTGTAGGTAAATTATACTTCAAAACCAAACAAACATACAAGGAAACCCATAGAAAAAGAGATCGGATTTGTGGTTACCAGAGGCAGAGGGGGAGTGGAGGGGGAATTGGATGAAGGTGGTCAAAAGATACAAACTTCTATTTATAAGTAAATAAGTACTAGGGATGTAATGTACAACATGATAAATATAATGAACACTGCTGTATGTTATACATGAAAGTTGTTAAGAGGGTAAATCCCAAGAGTTCTCATCACAAGGAAAAATATGTTTTTCTATTTCTTTAATTTTGTATCTATATGAAATGATGGATGTTCACTAAACTATTGTGGTTTGTGGTAATCATTTCATGTTGTATATAAGTCAAATTAGTATGCTGTACACCTTACTAATACAATGTGCTGTACGCCAATTATATCTTAATAAAACTGGAAGAGAAAAAGAAATAGACCCACACAAATATAGCTAACTCATCTTTGACAGAAAGATAAAGGCTATTCAATGAAGAAAGGATAGCCCTTTCAACAAATGGTGCTGGAATAACTAAACATCCACAAGCAAAAGAAACAAAAGAGAGAGAGAGAACATAGACACTGACCTTATACTTTTCACAAAAATTAACTCAAAATAGATCTTAGACCTATATGTAAAGTGCAAAACCATAAAATTTCTAGTAAATAACATAAGAGAAAATGTAGGTGACCTTGGGTTTGGTGATGATTTTTAGATAAAATACCCAAAGCATAGTCCATGAAAGAAAGAAATAGTAAGTTGGACTTCATTAAAATTAAAAAGTCTTCCCTGTTAAAGACACTCTTAAGAGAATGAAAAAGCAAGCCACAGACTGGGAAAAAATATTTCCAAAACACAAAAGAGATAAAGGACTAATATCCAAATATAGGAAACTCTTAAAACTTAGGAAACAACCTAATTTAAAACTGGGTGAAAGATCTGAGAAGAAACCTCACCGGACATATATAGATGGCAAATTAGCATATGAAAAGATGCTCAACATCATGTCATTAGGGAATTGCAAATTAAAACAATGAGATGCCATTCACTATACACCTATTAGAATGGCTAAAATCCAGAACACTAACACCACCAAATGCTGGCAAGGAGGATGTGGAGCAACAGGAACTCTCATTTATTGCTGGTGGGAAGGCAAAATGGTACAACCACTTTGGAAGACAATTTGACAGTTTCTCACAAAGCTAAACATCATCTTACTGTATAATCCAGCAACCACACTCCTTAGTAGTTTTCAAATGAGTTGAAAACTTAGGTCCACACAAAAACCTGCACACAATGTTTATTGAAGCTTTCTTTCTAATTGCCAAAACTTAGAAGCAATCAAGATATCTTCCAATAGGCAAATAAATAAAATCTGGTACATCCAGATGATAGAATATTATTCGGCAATGAAAAGAAATGAGCACTCATGCCATGAAACACTTAATATCACTTAATGCATATCTCTAAGTGAAAGAAACCAGTCTGAAAAGGCTACATACTGCATAATTCCAACTAAATCACATTCCAAAAAAGGCAAAACTATAAAGAGTAGAAAGATTAGTGGTTGCCAGGGGCTGGGGCTAAAGGGGAGGCATGAATAGGTAGAGCAGAGGGGATTTTTCGGGCAGTGAAACTATTCTGTATGATACTGTAATGGTGGATACAGTACTATACACTTATCAAAATGCATAGAACTGTACAGTACAAAGAGTGAACCCTGATGAAAGCTATGTTAATTAATAATAATATATTATTATTGGTTCATCGATTGTAACTAATGTAGCGCACTAATTCAAGATATTAATAATAGAGGCAACGGGTGCAGAGGGAGAGGGGGTACATGTGCTTTCTGCTCAGTTTTTCTGTAAACCTAAAACTGCTCTAAAAGATGGTCTATTAATTTTTAAAAGTGGAGGGGATGTGTGAGAAACAGTTCTGGAAGGCACAAGTGAGGAGACAGAAGCTCCTGGCATGGCCCAGGAGATGGAGGTTGATGGCTAAAGGGATAGTTAGGCTCCAAAAGAATTGCAAAAACCCTCCTCCCACTAAAACCAGCAGCACATGCTGGGTTCCACCACCAGTCTTAACCCCACTCAGATATCAGGCTTTACACAGCAGCTAAATCCTAGTGGCACAGTCTCAGATAAGAACAAGAACCCCTCTGCCATTCACAGCCTCTCCTGTTTCTCCCACTGAAGTCCCACTAAACTGTTATTGGACAGTTAAACTAGGCCTATTGAAGGAATTTCCCCCATAATAAGTCCGTTTATTATAGCCTTCCAAATGGAAAGAGGGGAGAGAGAGAGGGAGGGAGGGAGGGAGGAAGGAAGGGAGTTAGTGATGATTTATATTAACTGGCTTTTTACTGGCTCAGGGAAATTCTGCCCATCAATCTTTAACACCACAATGAGAATGAAATAATCTCCCAGAAAGGAAAGGAAAGGAGGGAGGAAGGAAGGAAAGAAAGAAGGAAAAAGAGAGAAAGGAAACAGTTAATGAAGAACTAGAACTCCTTTTACAGCTACCTTTGGTGGAGTACATCCATTCCGTTACAGTGTGAGATATTCGCATGTCTCTTGATTCCTTCTGTCTCATTGGAAAAAGATATGATAAACATATTCACATTGCAGCTTGAGTGACTGGTACTGTGTGTTCTCCTTATCAGAACTATTTGTAATTACCTAAGGATTCTCGTAGTCACACATTAGGAAGAAATCAGACTCCTGGGAGAATTCTAAGCACTACTGAGTGGTGGGCCCTGGGGGGAAATTTTCCCCCAGGCTTCTTGCTCAATCTTATCTTCTGGGCCCTAGGATACTGAGGAACAATAAAAAGAGGAGCTTGTAAGGGCTCAATTTTAAGAGTTTCTGTTGTTGTGCTTAATTGTGACAGATGGTTTAGGAGGGAGACAAGTCGCATGGGCCAGAGGGGAGAGGATGAGATCTAGCTCTGGTCCCACAGCCCTCAGAGAGTTGCAGGGGGAGGAGACTGACTGCTCTTGGCAGCTGAGGTCCCACCTGACGTGAGGAGGTGACTGGAATTGCAAAGCTGGAAGGCGCTGCTACGAGAAGCTGAGTGAGCTGTTTATTCAACAGGCACTAAAAATGAAGTTTGGCACCTCGTTTGAGAACTTCCAGCAGCGTGAAGGAAGCTGATTCATTTTTTCAGATCAGACTTAATCGTTGTTCTGTTTATTTAATAGTGAGATAATAACATCTTATGTTTATGAACTGTCTTATAGCCTGAGGGAGTCCACAGCGCTTTCCAGACTTCAAAATCGGAAAGAAACTCGACAGGGACTATGTCTTCCACCACTGAAATGCCATCACCTGAGGGCTGGGCGATCAGGGAGGGGAGGGATTGGCTCGGGCAGGAGCTGGGTCTTTACAATGACAAATGTTTCCTGGAGTAGCTCCACAGCCCAGGATTCATGTCGCTAATGGGCAGGGCTACTGTACAGGTTGGGACAGGGTGTCCAACACAGAACAACCAGCTGAGGGGTCCTTTTGCCAAGCCGAGCACCCTGCGAGGGTCTGCATCTGCCTAGGGGAAGGGATACCCTATTTCCCATTCGCAGAAAGAAGCGTTTCGAACTCTAATTAATGAAACTTATTTCACTGTAATGTGTATTGGCTAAGGGTGGCCCCGAGGAAGGGATCTCAAGGCGTGTGTTGTGAGAGGGCTGGACTGCAGATTGGTAGAAGTGAGGTAGAGCCCCACCCTGACGTGAAATAGCTGTGTGACATGTTCATTCATTCATGTCTCCAGGCGTCCATTTCCTCACCTGGAAATGACGGAGTCACAGTAGCTGATTTTTGAGGAGGGCTGCTGAGATGCACAACTCCAGGGGGCGCTATGCCCATTGTTTCTTAAGAACCGTGAGTGCTACAATGGAGTTTAGGCTTGACTGGATGATGGGAGGGCTAACCGTTCCCTGTGTGTTTAAGTAAACGCTGCCACTTGCTTCAGGTTCTCTCACATCGGGAAGCTAATGTGCCCTGCTCCCCTCTTTCTTTGTACACAGCACTCATCCCTTCTCAACACCCCCAGGGTGTACCTTGCTGTGTTGCACATAATCTCATAATATTTTCTCACTTATTTATATCCCTTATTAGACTATGATCTCTCCAAGGGCAAGGTAGGATCTTTTTCTTCTCCGTCTTTTCATATTTGCCCTCTGCCCATCCCCCAAGAGACACAATGCGTCTCTGTGGCTCCTCCAGCTAATTAGAGGCATTTAAGGCGGTTTGTCCCCTCTCTCCTCTCTAAAACTTAACTTTGAAGAAAAAGATTGAGGGCGGGGGTTACCTGGGAGACCACTAGGAATCACCCATTTCCCATCTAGTGCCCTCTTTGGCTTCAGGAGGCCCCTTGCTGATGGCCCGTCACTGCAGAGGTGGTGGGAGGGGGCCGGAGGACTAGAGATTAGCCGATCTCTAAAGTCTCTTCTGTTTCCAGCTTCCTATGAAAACATGCTCGTTGCCCTTAGTAACCGGCTATGCATAAATTTATGAATGCATCTAACCCTTCTTAAAAGGTATTTACACATAATTTCAGCTTACGCTAACTCGAGGCTAATGAATATCATACATTTGTTTCCTGTTGCATAAAATCACATTTATTTGTGGTTTTCGAAACGTACCCCTTTCAAAACCTCGAGTGGGCTCTGATAACATTTCCTAGATGTCGTGACCACCTCTGCCTTCGCCATCGCTCCCTCCCCCAGCTCTGCTATGTCTCCCTGCATACGGAATTCAGAGGCAAGCTGTCTTTGTGCAAGGGGAGGGACAGATCTTTCCCGAACAAGCCCAGAACTGGGTTGCCTGCCTTGACCACGGTGATGGGTGGCTATCTGGCTTTAAAAAAGATCCTCTGGGACAGAGTTCTTTTCTCCACCTTTTCCAGTCATCTCTCCCCGACTTCTTCCCTCTCAGCCAGTATTGAAGTGGGTTTTGAAAAGTGGGATACACACCCCAAACAAGCTGGACAGCTCTCATGGATCCTGGAAGGGTCTTTGGCTGCATTCTAAGAGCTCCCAGCTTTTGAGGAGATGGTATTTTCCCCTGAGATTCTAGAGAAGTATGGAGCCAAGGGCATAGCAACAAGATCATCCACCATCCAGAAAAGATTTCACATTAGAATATGTACAGCTGGCAAAGCTGCTACAAAGAGAGAGAGAGAGAGAGAGAGAGAGAGAGAGAGAGAGAGAGAGAGAGAGAGAGTAACCGGAAGAAAAGAGAACCAGGCTAGTATACAGAGGACTTGTGTCTGGAGCTGAGCAACACTGTTGGATTGCTAGGTGGCTAAGACCTCAGTTTTTCCATCTGTCTTATGGGAAAATATGAGGATGAATGACCCTGCAAAAGAATAAAGAGTTATTTATAATCCCATCCTCCCTTTAAAAAGGGTGGCTACTGGTACACAAAAGAAATGTTCTTAAATCTGTTGAGGCCTAGATGATTAATCTGCTAGATGCTCTAATAGAGTGAGAAGAAACTGCATGAGAGGTAGGAACACAATCTAGGAGGAGGAGTGTAAAAAGAGCAGAGAAGAGAGGAGAGGGAGCAGAATGCAAGGGATCTGGCAGAAGCCTCCATCCTGGGATCCCCTACCTGGGACTCTACCCCCAACAACAGTAAAGTCTACCCAGACTTGCTGAATACTGGAGACAAGTAGATTTCTTTTGGAAATCAAAGAAGGGACTGAGGTTGTGCCTGACATCCCAAGGCAAACAAAAACAGCAGATGCAGAAGCTAGAAGCAGAGTGGGGAGCAGAGGAAAAGAAGCCCTGCAGAATGGCTGACTCCCCTTCCATCACACTGAACTGTCCTTGGGGCCTGCAGTGTCCTTTCTTGCCAGGAGACTGTGGTTAGATCTAGCCACTTGGTCAGATTTCCCTAACCGGAAGTCTCTGGGGAGAGATAGCTAAGGGTGGGTGTAGGGGGACACTAAAGAGGCATCAGGCAAAAGATCCTGAAATACTCTTTCTCTTGCACAAAGGTGCAAGCTGGCCTTAATTTACTTAATTAAGAAAGCCACTCGAGGGTTTTTTTGCCATCACAAAATGAAGTCACAAGAAAAGAAAAGAAAGGAAAATCTGCAAGCTGAGGTGATGTGCAGACTTGGCTCCAATAATTTTTACATTGCCGCCCCTCAAGTCCCCAGACCTTTCGAAGAAACCCACACAGATTTCTGATTTTGAGGCACCTCTCCCTTGGATCCATCTTTTCACCTACAGATTTGGTTAGTGCTGGAGAGCTGGGAGAAGCAGGATAGATGGATCAATATTTCTGAGGGACCCCCATTCTGCTCCCTGAGACAAAAAAGCCCCTGAGCATCAGCCAGAATGTGATGCTGTGTTGAGCTCAAGATCTGGGCCTGCTGGTCCTGCTGACCTCTCTTTTCTGGATAGCTGTAAATCAGGTGCACTGGTGGCATTTCCTCACACAGCCTGAGGCGTTAAAATTACGTAGCAGTAGTACAGCCATTTCTGTTACAGACATCAAAAGGGAAGGGCGGTCTCAAGCAAGAAGAACACATCAACCTCAGTGGCCTGCCTTCCCCTCCTGTCTTCCACTCTCCATCTGCCTCTCCTCCACCTCTACAGGCATTACCTAGAATCCTGAACCAGGACGGATGCTGGCCAGTTGTGGACAAATCCTCAGTTTAGCAGAGGTACGGTTGGAATTAGAAAACAAATGCAAACGCATAGACATGGAGGCTTTGACAGAACAGGCATCTTCAGCCGAAGCCACAAAAATCTATTCAGAGCTTATGCCAGGCCCCAGTTCCTTTGCCTCACTAATACCTCACTCTGCACAAAGGGTGAATGTTAGGCCAAGCCACTCAGACTGCTGGCCCAAAAGAATTTTGAGTTCGTGCAGCAATAATTGCACAGTGGGGCAGAGAAGAGGCCCACACACAAAAGAGGTAAGGGGATACACACACACACACACACAAACACACACACGTGATCCTTAAACAAATGTACCAACAACCGCCATAAATGAGCCATAGTACTTTGTGATCTTAATGCCATCAGTTGAACTGAGAAATATTTTTCATTCTGACAGTTAAGGACCCCGTTGACTCAACTGATTTGACTCTGCCCCCCATCCTGTGTGCTATCTGATTCACCCTTGGATTGACTGATAGCTGGGCATTGGGATCGCTCCTTGTCCAGTTTTTTAGTTTTGAGATTTACCTCTGTGGCAGAAGGTTTCATCTGCTCAGAGAGGGTTTGTTTTTGGCTTTTGAAACAGCCATACTCCTCTCCTCTGAGAATTATGGGCTATTTCAGAAAGGGGAGCTTCTAAGAAAGCTCTTACTGGATCTGAACTTGGGCCACTCCTGGAACTGTTTGTTTCATCTGGTCCATCACTCTGCTTACTGCCACCTACGCAGATAGGAAGCGTCTCCTGGGACTGAAATTTACAGGCCCCTTGCCCATCATCCAAACTGCTAGATCCTGTCTTCTGGAAGCTGATGTCTACTGATAATTACAATATTGAGGCATGTACACAAGATCCATAAATACTGTTGGCCTACAGAAAATAGTCAACCCAGAGCTGATATGAGCCAGAAGAAGGTACTAGTTGTAACCTACCTACACCAAGGAAACCCAACATACAGCCCTGGCTCAAAAATGAGCCATGCAGAGTTGAGAGCTGTTGCCATATTTAATAATGTAAATAACCTATGGTCATGGGAGAAGAGGAAAACCAAAGTAAGTTTTTTCATAGTGTCTCCCGGCTAACCAGTAGGCAGATGTGTCTCTGAAATCTTCCTTCGCCCCTCATGTGAATCAGGCAATGACACAGGTGACCAGCAGAGAGGACAGTGTCATATTATGGATAGAAGCTTGGGCTTGCTGTGAGACTGCCTGGGTTCAAACCCCCCTAGAAGCACTTACCAAAACTTCTTTTGGAAATTAAAGAAGGGAGTAAGGTTGTGTTTCTCTTACTTAACTTACCAAAGCTCTTTGAGTCTCCATTTTCTTATTCATAAAATGACCATAGTAATTGTACCCATTGGGAGTTTCAAATAAGATAATTCACGTAAGTATTTGCCATAGTTCCTGGCACAATGTGAGAGTTCAGTAAACACTAGTTGTTTTTGTTTATGGGGTCCAGGGGTCCAGGGAACCAGGAGCCCATAGCAGATTTTGGCCCCTGCTTCTAATCCCAAGGAGTGTGACCCTTTAGGTCTCCAGAATCCTAATATAAATTGATATCTCCTGCCATTGATATACAGTGCCCAGTCACTGGGGGACTGGATTTTCAAATCGGAACTGTGGTATGTTAGTTAGAGTTCTCCAGATAAATAGAACTGATAGGATAAATAGATACATATAGATATAGACATAAATATAGATATAGACACAGATATAGATATACATAGAAATTTAGTATAAGGAACTGGATCGTGCACTAATTGAGGCTGAGGAGTCCCACGATCTACAGTCAGCAATCTGGAGACCCAGGAGAGGTGATGGTGCAGTTCTGGTTTGAGTCCAAAGATTTGAGAACCAAGAGAGCTGATAATATAAGTTCTAGTCTGACACACAGCATGCTTCAGACCCAAGAAGCGTCAATGTTTCAGTTTGAGTCTAAAAATGAGAAAAGATGGATGTCCTAGCTTATCAGTCAGGCAGGAGGCGTTCCCTCTTACTCAACCCTTTTGTTCCATTCAGGCCTCCAACTGATTGGATGAGGCCCACCTACATTAGGGAGGGCAATCTGCTTTACTCAGTCTACTGATTCAGATATTAATCTTATCCCGAACCCCCCTCTCCACAGACATACCCAGAATAATGTCTGGCCAAATGTCTGGGCACTCAGTAGCCCAGTCATAAGATTAACCATCACAGGGGACATATGCTAAACTCTCAGTAGCCAGTGTGGTCTGTGAACCAGCAGCACTGTCACCCCCAGGGAGCCTGTTAGAAATGCAGAACCTCAGGCCCCACTTCAGACCTGATCAATCAGAATCTACATTTTGATAAGATCTTCAGGTGATTCATATGCACATTAAAACTTGACAAGTGGTGAGATAAAACATTAAAAGCTCTAGTTCTCAAAGTATGGTCCTTGAAGAGCCAGTTGTATTGGCATCACCTGTGGGTTTTTCATAAATGCAGATTCATAGGCCTTACCTCAGCTTAACTGAGTAAGAACCTATGGGAATGAGGCCTACAAAACTGACTTTTAACAGGCATGTTAAAGTTTAAGAACCACTGAGTTACAAGTAGACTCTTTTCTCTATAAGCATCAAATGACCTGATGCCTGAACAACAGGACATTCTTTCAGACCAATGACTTAGTTTTCTTAAGCTGATGGATTTGATTCCACCATTTTTCTCCTCTCTGAGCTCTTTCATGCTTATGACTTTATTGCTAATCACTTGGTTCGGGGGATACTGCCATGAGGTCTTGCTCGATATCCCAGATAGTACAACTTCCCATCAGACTCTAAGCTCTGCAGCCACCATTCCCACCTCCCAGAAATGACCAGTTTCCACAAGGGTGTTGGAGAGGGTACTTGAGTCAGTGCTGGAGGAAGAAAAGTATGGACACTGGATGGGAGCTGAGAGGATTCTAAGACGCTTGAACCCCACAGCCCCTCCCACACGTAACCAGGTATAATTCTATTAGCAGAGGTCATCCTGTCTCCTCCCTCTTTGGAGGAGAAACCAACCTGAATGATCTAGAAATGACTGGATCTGGGATTACCTTTTTATTGACCCATAAAAGATACAAGACTTGGCAAGACCAAGAATTTTTCAAGGATTTTATTGTTTTAAGAATATAAAATATTGCTGTTGTTTGTGGGGAGTTGCTTAGAAATTGCCCTGATATATTTTTGACAACTGGTATATGTAAATGTGTATGCACATAATTACATGTGTACATACCTATTTATGTGTGTGTATTTCCTTAAGAATATTCATAGTTTGCAATGTGAGTTTGTCTTTACTGTTAGGCACTCTCTTTAGGCCCTGGGAACGTTAAAAATCAAACAGTAATCTTAAAGCTACTGCTAGGCCCATGGGGTCCTTAAATAAGTGGAAGGGGAAAGAGAAGGCCGTAGGTCTCCAAAGTTTGTGACAAATGTACCAGTTACTGTGGGGAGATCTTGGGGGTGCCAAGAAGCTGGCTAATCCCTTTGCCAATACGTTTTGATCCCTGCTAAAATTCAAATACTCCTGGGCTTTTACTCTTTAGTTGCTGATCACGTATCTCAGAATGAATATATAAATCCATTCTTCAACAAATATTTTTTGAGCTTTGTGCCAGGCACAAGGTTAAAGGAGAAGTTGGAAATTCAAAAGGGAGAGGATTAAGAGAGAATCCCAAAGGGTTCTGGGATAAGGAAAAAGAAGGGCTGAGTTCTTGGGCTCCTTCTTGCCTGGAAATCTTTTATTCATTCATTCAACAAATATTTTTTAAGTACCTACTATTTGTGAGACACTAGGCACTAGAGATAGAACAATGAATATGAATGGAACAGACCCAAATTCCTGCCCTCATGAATCTTACATGATAGTGGAGAGAGATAGGCCATAAAGTAGTAAGGAATATATATAGTATATTAGATTGTTATAAATACTGTGGGAAAAAGTAAAGCAGGATATGGGGATAGAAATGTCAGGAGTTGCAATTTTAAATGAGGCAGGGGCAGAGGAGGCCTCACTGAGAATGTGGCGTTTGAGCTTAAGACTTAAAGGCAGTGAGGGAGTGAGCCGTGTGAATACCTTCAAAGGCAAAGGGAAACAGTCAGAGCAAGTCCTGAGATAGGACTCTGGCTAGTATGTTTGTGGAGCAGCACAGAAACCAGAGTAACTGGAGCAGAGGAAGCAAGGGAGAGAATGGCAGGAGATGAGGTTGGAGAGTCAATGGCAGAGCAAGAGGTCTGATCAGGAGGACCTTGCAGTCCATTGGAATGACTTAGGCTTTTACTCAGAGTGAGGTGGGAAGCAGTTGAAGGGTTGTGAATGGTGACAGGATCAGAGTTTATCAGGTCATTTCTTTAAATTAAAAAATTATATATGTACATGATGAAAACATCAAACAGTGCATAAAAGTATGCAGTGGAAGGCAGAACTCTCTTTTCCATCTTTTCATCTATCCCTACCTCTTTCTCCAAAGATGAACATTACTTTCAGTATCTTGAATAACCTTCCAGAAAAAAAAACACATATGTGTGTGTGTGTGTGTGTGTGTGTGTGTGTGTGTGTAGAGAGAGAGAGAGAGAGAGAGAGAGAGAGACATACTTCCTTTTTTATTTACACAAATGGAATCATACATTTTCTACACTTCATAACTTAGAGATTTAGTCATATTGATCCATATAGGTATATCTCTCCTCATTCTTTTTAATGGCTTCATAGCACTACACCGTATGGCATAATTTAGTAAATCAATTCCTTATTGATGGATATTTAGGTTGTTTCTAGGGTGTTTTGTTTTGTTTGTGTTTGCTATTATAAATAATACTGCAATGGGCTTACTAATAAATGCCTCTTTGGGCACAATAATAATAATGACAGCTCACATTTGTTGTATGCTTATTATATGCTAGGTACTGTGCTAAGTACTTTATATGTCTTATCTCATTTTATACTTATAACAACTCTATGAGGTAAGCACTTGCCCTAGATTGAATGTTTGTGTCTTTGCCCCCAAAATTCATACGTTGAAAACCTAATGCCCATGTACCCTAATGTCTAATGTGATGGTATTAAGAGATGGGGCCTTTGGGAGGTGACTAGATCATTAGGGCAGAGCCTCCATGAACGGAATTAGTGCCCTTCTAAAAGAGGCCAGAGAGACCCCCTTGTTTCTCCCACCATGTGAGGACGTAGCAAGAAGGTGGCTGTCTGCAACCTGGAAGAAGGCCTTCTCTCGAACCTGGCTATGCTGGCACCTTGATCTTGGACTTCCCAGCCTCCAGAACTATGAGAAATAAATTTCTGTTGTTTATAACTGCCCAGTCTTTGGTATTTTTTAATAGCAGCCCAAACAGACTAAGACAGTATTATTATTATCCCAATTTTGCAGATAAGGATACTGAGGCTTAAAAAAAAGTTTGAGGAACTTTCCCAAGGTCATAAAGCTAAGTTGTCAAGACAGAACTTGAATGCAGGCAGTCTGACTCCAGAGCCGGTGCTCTTAATCATGATGCTATTTAAGTGAAATTGCTAGGTCAGAGGATATGTACATTAAAAATTATAGTAGCTAAATTGTCTGTTCCCCTATGCCCTCATCAACACTGGATATTATCAATCTTTTTAAACATATGCCAGTAGGTGAAGAAAGGGCATCTTGCTGTTTTAATTTGCATTCTTTTGTTTAGGTGCAAGGTTAAACTTTTTTTTATATGTCTATTTGCCATTTGCATTTCTTTTTCTGTGAACTGGCAGTTCATATCATCTACTTGCTTGTCTTTGGGCTTGTTGGTGTTTTTCTTGTTGATTTGTTTGATCTCTTTGGAAATTAAGGAAATTAGTCCTTTGTCATAGTGCTGCAAATATCTTGTTGCAGCTTGTCATTTGTCTTTTGACTTTGTTTATGTATATTTTTGCTGTGCAGAAATTTTAAATTTTTATGTGGACACATTTATCAGTCTTTTCACTGATTTCTAGATTGGTGGCCTGCTTAGAAAGGCCTTCCCCTTTCCAGGATTATATGTATTTAAATTCTCCCATATTTTCTTTTAATACTTTTAAGGTTTCATTTTTCACATTAAAATCTTTGATTCATTTATAATTAATTTTGACATAAAGAGTAAGTTAGATAATTCAGCTAGCCCATTATGCAAGTATAATTTTTGAATAATTCATCTTTTCCCCCATTGATTTGACATGCCATCTTTGAAATGTATTAATTTCCCACACGTATTGAGGATTGTTAATAGGAATTTTTTTTCCTCAAGGACTCAACTGTTTTAAGGTAGCATCATAACATGTTTTAATATCTGATAGGCCTTGTTTCCCTTCAAACGCTGTCTTTCAGAATTTTCCTGACCTTTTACTTATCCCTTTCCCCTTGAGTTTCAGTTCCCCCTTTTGCCATCTCTCCCCTACCAAGAACGACAGCTTATCCACACAATCTGGGTATCATTTGTTCATTCAACAGATATTTACTGGGTATTGCCGACTGACAGATAGTGTGTTAAGGACTAGAGATATAATGATGAATAATGACACAGTCTTTGCCCTCATGAAACTCGCAGTCTACTGGAAGTTGTAGATAATCAACAAATAATTACAAGACAATGTGGTTGGTGTAATTTCCTGAGCGAGGCAGAAGTACTATGGGTCCCTGGCAAAAAAGTAACTAATCTGGACTTGAGACAGGGGAAGGGGTCAGGAAAGACCTGGAGTAGGTGACACACAAGCTGACCCTTGAAAGACAAATACGAGTAAACTAGGTAAAGGGGAAAGAAATGGAAGGGGGTTCCAGGGAGAGCAAGCCTCTTGAGAAAAAGATCAGAAACGTGATGAGCTTGACAAATCACAAGGAGCAGTTAGTTGTAGCCAGAGCGTAGGATGTGTGGGAAGTGTTCGGTTAGGGTTGGAGATGTGACATATAGCTGGAGATGCAGGAGCTGGGTCCCGTGTGGAGGGTCTTAAATGCTGTGCTCAGTAAGCTGGACTCTACCCAATGGGCAAGAGGACTCCATTGAAACGTTTTAACCAGAGGAGTGACATGATTGCATTCTCATTTTTGAGTAATCACTCTGGCTGCAGGGTGGAGAATGGGTGGGGAAAGGGCAAAAATGAGAGCAGTGAGATGAGTTAGGAGGCTTATGCAGGAAAGTAGCCCAGATGAGACATGAATTAATGATTAGCTGGACTCGACTGGTGAGAGGGCAGTATCAAGATGCTTTCCAGGTTTTTTTTTTTTTCTGTAATAACCTACAAGGGAAAAGAATCTGAAAAAGGAGATATGGTATAACTACATATATATATATATATATATATATATATATATATATATATATATATATATATATATATATATATATCTGAATCACTTTGCTGTACACCTGAAACTAACACAACATTGTAAATCAACTATACCTCAATAAAAATAAATAAAAATAAAGTTACATCATGAAGAAAATAAATATAGAGTTACATTGTCAAAAAACAAACAAAAGAATGCCTTCCAGATTTATTGAGCTAGGACTTAGAAAGGGGGAAAGGCTTGGGCGGAATGTGGAAAGACAGTGGGTCCTGAGGAGTGCCCAGTGTTATGAACCGATTCCTTCCCTTCCTGCTTCAAACTTAATCTATCCTGCGTCCCAGTACCTCAAAAGCTCTGTCCTCCCTTTCTGATTTACGCTGGGGTGTTGCAAGCTAGTTATTCTTCCCATGCACGGGCAGCGTTTTCATTTGACAGCTACTTTTAAGGCTTTCATCTATAAAAATGATTCTAATAATGAGAGTTTCAGTCAGACCAACTGGGGAAGAGATTTTTGGCAGGAGGACTTCAAATTATACCATAGCCCGCAGCCTGCTTCCCAAAGCAGGTCCTGGTCTTCTGTTACCCTAAAGTCAGGTCTGGATTTCTCCCACAGCATAGGCCAGTGCAAGGTGGAGGGAGGAGAGGTTTGGACCCTCAATTGGTCAGAGACCGACCCAGACATCAGCAGAAATAGGTCACATGCCTCACTGGAACTATCTGCTGCCTTGGTCTAGTCTCTCACATGTCAGACTCCCTCCTCCCCAAAAGAAATGTGACCTTAAGGATCCGGAACAAACAGTCCTGGGAGACAGGGAGTTATTAGATGAGCCCATGATTGAGCCCTTGAAACCAAGCACAGCATTTACAGCAGAAAGAAAACTGGCACTCTGGATTCCGAAGGAGGGGGGGAGGGCAGCCTGACATCAGAGGAGAGGGATTTGCGTTGTCATAGCAACCATAAGAGTTATACTGTATTGTTTGTACCCAGAATTTAAGAGATTATCCTTGGGCTAAAAAAAACAGATAGTGTCACCCCTTCCACTTCAACATCACCATCTCAGGACACCCGCCACCTCCTGTGAGGAATTTGTATTTGTTCATTCGTTATACGTCACTTGGGTATTTATTGATTTACTAATCTGCCTTCCTCCATTTTTTTCTCCTTTTCTTCCTTGCATCTGACCAGCACAGCCAGAAGGGGCCATTTTTCTTCCCACAGATGGTGCCAGTAAATCAAACTTCTGGCTGGTGGAAACTGGGGCCCTGGAAAACCTCCCAAGTTGGGAGGTGTCCTTCCCACGCCTTAGAGCTGCTTCTCGTGTGCCCTGGGAGGGAGCAGGGGGTGGGGGTGGGGTGTAAAGGAGAGCTTCTGGGAAAGGGCTTTTTGTCCAAAAAGGTGACAGAAAACCAGGCACTTCCGGAACCCAGCAGAGGTCGTTTTCCCAGTCCAAGCCTATATTGGGTTATTGGGTAACTTTGACATCTTCCCTCCTAAAATGGCATAGTCTCAGTCTGTAGTCACTAGGCACGGAGCTCGCCCGAATTACAGCCTTAAAAGTGTCAGAACAGGATTAGGGACTTGGTTAATGGGGAAAGACCTTTTCTGAACCTTTACACAAGCAGATAGGAATTTCCTCATCACCCTGTGTTTCTTCCTATGTAGCAGAGGGATAAACTGAGACAGGAAAGGCACCGCCAGCAGGTTCCCAAAAAAATGAATCAAAGAAGAATCTAGAAACAACACAGAACTTATTAATTCCCTGGCTCCAGTTAACCCTTCCTCCTATCGATAACATTGACATCACTTAGCTTTTTAATCCTGAGACTTAATTGACATCTTGTTTATTAAGCTTTAAAAATCCTTTTCTTTCTTTCCCCTTCCTGGCTCAGTAACTCTCACTTTGTAAATCTCTGGAGATTTTCATTTCCCGAAGAGCCTGCTGTCATCTCTTACAGTAAGTCTTTTCATTTCACCTCGTTTAAGTATATTGGCTGGTTTAGAGGCTTAATGGCGATGAAGAAGATTAAGTCCAAATTTAATAAACATTAAGAGTAGTACAACATCCTTTATTTCCTCTGGCTTCAATAATCATTGCGTTTGTTTTTTTTATTTGTAGTGGAAAAGTTCAGATGACCCAAAGTGGGGGAAGGAGGTGGGTTATAGAGAAGGGCAAGAAGATGTTTAGTTGGCTTTTTCTAAAATCTTGGTTGTTGCTTCCTCAGTGGCAGCAGACACATGGTTGGAGGGTGAGGGGTCTGGAAATGATCCGGGAAGAATGCAAGATGAAGCAGGCACCCAGGGAGGAAGGAGCGCCTCCAAGCTCTTCCTTAGTTTCCAAAGGGGCTCTTTATTTCACCAGCAAGATTGGCTTCCAGAACACTCTGGGTTCTCCAAGTCTCTTGGCATGGGTGTAGACAAATCTCTTTTCCTGTTAGTACAGCGAAGACCAGATTAGCATTTTTCAAAAAGAGCTTGACTAGGAAATGAAGGGAAACACAATACTAAAAAAAGAAAATGTAAATGCATAGAAATGAGCACAGAATCTAAGATAAAGTCTAGCCCCAGATTGGCTCGACTGGCATAGACAACCACACACACACACACACACACACACACACACATACACACACACAAACACACACACACACCCCCCTGGTCCTTTCTCCTCCTCAGTGCTATTTGTAGAATCCTGCCTCAAAAGGCCCCCTTTCAGGCCTTGAGTGCTCCTCTTATGCATTGCAGTCTTGGCTCTCTCTATTACATTCTTTATCCCTCTGTTTTCTGATGATCTCAATGCATATTTGTCTCTTTCTAGTGGACTGTAAAGCTCTGAAAAGACAGGGACTAATCATAATCACTCTTGTACCCACAAGGTCTGGCATGTGAAACCATCCGTAGATGATTGTGGAACTGGAGTGCACCAGATCAGATCCTGGCAACCTAGAATCATGTCTATCCTTGGAAAGGAGCTCCTCTAAAAGCAGAGTTCTGAGAGCAGACAATGCTTTGCATTCTAAGCTTATATCTGTTTGACCCCATGTAAGCACACTTCTGGTAATTTACAAAAATAGTACTGCCTTGTAATTGTATAGGACTCTGCACTTTTCAAAACATGTTTCATGCACTATCTCATTTGATTCTCCTAACAACCTTGTAAGGAAATGAGAGTTAGAGAGCTGTAATAGCTAGCCCAAAGTCACAGAGCTATATGATAGTAGAGTTAGGACTAGATCCAGGTATTCTGATTCTTAATCCAGTAGTCCTCCTAGTCTGGTGTCTTACATCCCCAAAGAGACCTTTTTTGGTTGAATCCTCAGTAAACTCAGAGAACGAGTCTAAGGTTTGCCTCACACCATTCTCTCTGTCATCCACCCACCCAATATGGCATTAGCTCAGGGAAAGTGACCAATGACCATCTGGGGGCAAGCATATAGCAGAACCTTGCTAAATCAGCACTGAATGCCATGACACCCAGCAATTCTATTTCTAGGAATATACGCTAACAAATCATCCAAATTCAAAACAACATTTTTACTAAAAAAAGGTATGCTGGCCAAGCAAAACACAACGGTGAGCAAAAATCAGCCAGCCAGTGGGTTGTCAGTTTGCTACCTATGAAATAACTCGACTGGTGTGTAAAGATGTATGTATGCATAAGGGTGTTTGTGACAGCTATGTTACAATGGGAAAACGTTGGAAACTACCTAATGTCTAACAATAGGGGAAGAGGTGAAAAAAATGAAGCCATATCGATACCATGGACTGTCACGAGGTCAATAAAACCAATGATGTGATATGGATCTGTATTTATTGACATGGAAATATATCAATGACATTGCGAAGCTTTTTAAAAGGCAAGACGCAAATCAGCATTGTAGTATATCATGTTTGTAATATACTACACTTCAGAAAACAGTCTGGAAGGATATTTTTTAAATGTTAACCATAGTAGAATGTATGACCTTGAGATTGGAAGGTGGAATGATATACGATCTTCATTTTTGCTCACATATATTTTTCTGTAATGAACATATATTACTTTCGTCTTTAAAATATATAACAGAGATTTTCCCTGGTGGTGCAGTGGTGAAGAGTCCGCGCTCCCAATGCAGGGGTCCTGGGTTCGATCCCTGGTCAGTGGACTAGATCCCACATGCATGCCACAACTAAGAGTTCACGTGCCACAACTAAGGAGCTGGTGAGCCACAACTAAAGAGCCCACAACATGCAACTAAGGAGCCCGCCTGCTGCAACTAAGACCTAGCTCAACGAAATAAATAAATAAAATATATAACACATTATTTTGAAAGAAAGAACTGAATGCCAACCCTGCAATTTATGGGCAACTGACTTTCAACAAGGGTGCCAATACATTTCAATGGCTCAGAAGTAGTCTCTTCAACAAATGGTGCTGGAACAAGTGGATATTCACATGCAAAAGAATGAATTTGGACCCTTATCTCATACCATATATAAAAATGTATCTGAGACCTAAATATAAGAGATAAAACTATAAAACTGCAGAAAACACAAGTGTAAAATCCCTTCTTCTTTGAGTTGGAGTATTGTCTTCACATTTGGTGACGTACTTGTCAAAAATATAAATATCCTCAGGGAGTTGTTTAAATAAATTTTTTAGGCCCTGGTCTGTAGTAAGCAATACTTTGTGTGTGTATGTGTCTGTCTGTCTGTGGGTGGTCTGTGTTTGCATGTGTATGTGTCTGTTTCTCTGTGTATGTGTGTCTGTGTCTGTATGGGAGACAGATGTGCACAGAGGGTGAAGGAACCTCCACCATTAGCCTTTGAATAGTGTGGCCATGAGCAAATTGCCATTTTCTGGGCTTGGTGGGCAGGAGTTTACTTTCCTAAGGAAACAGAAGTGAGGGGTAACCTGGACTAGTTACATAAGAAGGGGCCCAGCTGAAATTTGCTGCTGAGAGGAGGTGAAATCTTTCTTAGCTGTGCCTTTAGAAGCACAGCTTTCCCCATTCATTGCCTGAACTGTAGCCATCTTGGCTTCCTTGTGGGTAGAGTTGCTCCACCCCCATCTACCCCACCCTGATAGTAATACTTCTCTCTTTGTATTAAATTGGAGTGTTGCCTCTTCTGCCTCTGCTCTTCCAGGTAGGCCCATTTTGAGTTTGTTATCTTAGGTCAGGTTTCCTAGAAACAGACTCTGATGCAGAGATTTGCATACAGGAAGGTTGTTAGGGAGTACACTCGGGACCTCTGCCTGTGAGGGAGTGCAGAAAGCAGGGAGAAGGGAGGGAGAAGGCAAACTGGAAAGCCACAGCTGTTCCTATGGGGATCTCTGGAGCTGGGATAGCCTTTCAGGGTTGTCCAAAATTGAGGCAAGGGGTGTGAACCTTTGGTGAGCCTTTCTACTGTCATTAGATGTGTGCTGTTTACCACACCCCACCCTGCCTAAAAAAGCATAACCTAGGGCAAGGTCACCTTTGACTAATAGCAATGGCAAGAGATGGTTACAACTGTGAGCCATCAACAACCAATGCTTCCAGCATCTGTAGAATTTGGGATGGGGGAGTAAACTGTACCACAACATCCACTAGTTATTGACCTGGCCAGACCTCAGAGAAAACTTTAGAACAGGTTGCTATAAATCTTTCACCTTCACCTATCTTCTAGCACATTCTTTCATGGCTAGAAGTGACATTTGAGAAGAGTGGTACAGGATGCCCGAATTTTGCGAGTGAGCAGCTGGGGAATACACAAAAATTCCTTGGCTTGAGCAAATGGATGGATGCTGGTGCAGTTTATTGAGATGCATAGGAAAAGGCTTGGGGCAGGGAGAAATCAAGAGTTTAGTCTTAGACAATTTAGGTTTGAGATGTTTGTGAAATATTCAAATGGATATGTAAATTAGGTAATTGAATACCTGAGTATGAACTTAGAGAAGTCTGGGATGTTGCTGTAACTTGGGAGTTAGGATGTAAATTGTGTGGAAAGCCACGGGCATGAATGAGATCACTTTAGGAGAGAGTGTAGAAAGAGAAGAGAAAATCTAGAGCTGAGGCTTCAGGAAACCTTCAGTGTTTAATGGCTGGATAGAGGAGAATGAGGAGACAGAGATGGAGTAGCCAGAGAGGTAAGAGGAATACCATGAGAGCACTGGGTCCCAAAAATCCATGGGAAGAGAATGCTTCAAAAAACAAGGACGAGTATATAAGAATAGATATACATATATATGTATAACTGAATCACTTTGCTGTACACGTGAAACCAACAGAACATTGTAAATCAACTAGACTTCAATTAAAAAGAGAATTTGAAAAAAAAGGAAGAAAGTTTGAAAGCTAACCCCCCCATGGAGGATGATTACAGAGACAGAAAAAGAAATAGGGAAGTGGTCAGTTGTATTAAATATTGCTGAGAAAGGAGGCAAACTGAGGATAGAAAAATTTCCGTTGGATTTAACAACATGGGAAGCCATTGGTGATCTTTGTGAGAGCTGTTTTAGGAGAGTTATGGGGACAGAAGGCCAGATTGGAGTGGGTTGAGGAATGAGTGGAATGTGAGGAAATAGAGGCAGTGAATATATAAAACTCAAGAAGCTGGCTGTGGTAAGGAGGAGGGAAGAGATACAGGGCAGTTAGCTGAAAGGGTATGTGAGTTTGAGGGATTTTGTTTGTTTGCTTGCTTGCTTGCCTGTTTTTGGATATTTAATGGAAGTATAACATACATACAGAAAAGCACAAATCAGATGTGCTTGATGAATTCCCACAAACTGAACACACCCACATAACCAGCATCCAGGTCAAAAAAAGAACACCTAAGGGCTGCATAGTGTATGATTCCAACTATTCAGCATTCTGGAAAAGGCACAACTATGGAGAAAATAAAAGATCAGTGGTTACCAGAGGTTAGTGGGGAGGGAGAGATGAATAGGTGAAGCACAGAGGATTTTTTAAGGCAGTGAAACTAGTCTGTATGATACTGTAATGGATGTCATTACACATTTGTCCAAACTTATAGAATGTACATCACCAAGAGTGAACTCTAATGTAAACTACAGACTCTGGATGATTATGATGCATCAATATAGGTTCACTTTGGTGGAGGATATTGATTACGGGGGAGGCTATGCATGTGTGGGAGCAGGGGGGATATGGGAAATCTCTGTACTTTATGCTCAATACTGCTGTGAACCTAAAACTGCTGAAAAAATGAAGTCTATTTTTTTAAAAAAAAGAGAGAGAACACCCCAGAAGTCCCCTTGTAACCTATTTCAGTAACTAGCCCCTGCAAAGATAACCATTATCCTAACTTCTAATACCATGGGATAATTTTCCTTATTTTTGAATTCTAATGAAATCATCCAACATGCACTCTTATGTGTCTAGCTTTTATCGCTCCACATTGCTTGTGAGATACATCCATATTGTTGTGTGTTATAGTAGTGTATTTAGTCTCATTGCAATATATTATTTCATTGTGTTAATTTAGTCATTCTACTGTTAAAGGGCATTAGGGTCATTTCCAGTTTGGGGCTACTAAAATACTACGTTCTTGTGTGTATATATATTTTTTAACACTCAAAAAGTCTTAAATGTCTTTCAAACAAATCACTTTTCAGAAAGCACTCAAACATTTTAAAACATAACTTTGTAAACACACACACACACACAAATCTAAAAGAAAAAAAGCTAAAAAAAAAGACACCATCCTATGGTAGAATCCTACAAAGTTAACTTCAGGAATTTCAGAGCAATTTATTGATTCTAAATATTCATAAAATGTTTCTAGTTATATGCCCATAGATTAAATGTTACAATGAGAAAGTTGCTTGAAAAGGAATCCCCTCTGTCACTCTCTAAATAATTTTCCTACTTCAAGTAATTCATGAGCTCATTTATGGCCACATTCCTTAAATGTTAGCTATAAAATAAGCCAGCACTTAAGTACTGGACAGAAACTTTTATTTCCAGGATATATGTGAATAGGCAACAAGTCAAACTCAAGCATTCTATTTTTTTTCAATTTTTTTATTGAGGTGAAATTCACATAACAAAATTAACTACTTTAAAGTGAACCATTCAGTGGAATTTAGTATGATCACAATGTTGTGCAACAACCACCACTATCATGGTCCAAAACATTTTTGTCACCCCAAAAGGAAACCCTGTGCCTGTTAAGCAGATGCTCTTCACTCCTCTTTCCCCCTCCCTCCGCCCCTGACAACCACCAACATGCCTTCAGTCTCTATAGATTTATTCTGGATATTTCATATAAATGGAATCATACAATATGTGCCCTGTTGTGTCTGTGTGTCTTGCTTCTTTTCACTTAGCATAGTGTTCTTTTGTTTGTTTGTTTGTTGTTGGCTTTTTTGGCTGTACCATGCGTCTTCGGTATCTTAGTTCCCCCACCAGGGATTGAACCCACGCCTCCTGCAGTGGAAGCACAGAGTCTTAACAACTGGACTGCCAGGGAAGTCCCTAGCATAGTGTTTTTGAGGTTCATCCACGTGTTGTAGCTTGTATCAGTACTTCATTCCTCTTTATGGCTAAATAATATTCCATTGTGTGTGTATACCACAATTTGTTTATCCACTCATCCATTGATGGGCATTTGGGCTGTTTCCACCTTTTGGCTATTGTGAATAATATTGCTATAGATATGATTTTACATCTTTTTGAGTACCTGTTTTCATTTATTTTGTAGATATACCTAGGAGTGAAGTTGCTGGGTTGTATTGTAATTCTATGTTTAATTTTTTGAGAAACCACCAAACTATTTAGTTCAATGGCTGAATCATTTTTCATTCACACTAGCAATGTACAAGGCATCCAATTTCTCCACATCCTTGCCAACATTCATTATTTTTTTTATAATAGCCATACCAGTGAGTATCAAGTGGTATCTCACTGTGGTTTTGATTTGCATTCCTGTGATGACTAATGATGTTGAGCATCTTTTTGTGTGCTTCTTGGCCATTTGTACGTCTTCTTTGGATAAATGTCTATTCAAATCCTTTGCCCATTTTTTAAATAAATAAATAAATTTATTTATTTATGGCTGCGTTGGGTCTTCGTTGCTGCACACAGACTTTCTCTAGTTGCGGCGAGTGGGGGCTACTCTTCATTGTGGTGCACAGGCTTCTCACTACGGTGGCTTCTCTTGTTGCAGAGCATGGACTCTAGGTGAGCGGGCTTCAGTAGTTGTGGCATGTGGGCTCAGTAGTTGTGGCTCGCGGGCACTAGAGCACAGGCTCAGTAGTTGTGGTGCATGGGCTTAGCTGTTCCGTGGCATGTGGCATCATCCTGGACCAGGGATTGAACCTGTGTCCCCTGCATTGGCAGGCAGATTCTTAACCACTGCACTACCAGGGAAGCCCCCTTTCCCAGTTTTTAAATTGGGTTGTTTGTCTTTTTGTGTTGAGTTGTAAGAGTTCTTTATATATTCTGGACACTAGACCCTTATTAGATATATGATCTACAAATATTTTCTCCCATTTGTAGGTTGCCTTTTCACTTTCTTAGTAATGTCCTTTGATCCAATGGAGATGATCATATGGGGTTTTTTTTCTTTCCTTCTATTAATGTGGTGTTTTACATTGATTTTCTTATGTTGAATCACCCTTGAATCCCCAGGGTAAATCCCACTTAGTCATGGTGTATAATACTTTTGATATGCTATTGGATTCAGTTTGTTAGTAGTTTTTTTTTTGAGGATTTTTACATCTATATTCAGAAGTGGTATTAGTGAATAATAAACATTCTATTTTAGAGAGAAAAAGAAAATATATACCAATACACTTTAGTCAAGAAACAAAACATGGAAAAGGCAAAAATCACACTGCAGCAGTTATAACCTTGAACAGTATTTTATTACATTGAAAAATATAATTGGCCATACATCTTGCAGGGAATTTCCCTCAAGAAGGATCCTGCTTAATCTATCTAATATAATTAAAAAAGACTAAATCCTAAGCTCATCAAATCATCTTAGAGAAGAAGAAACAATGCCACAGAAGTTAAATGATTTCCAAGAGTGGGATTGCTGGATCATATGGTAGTGATTTCCATGTGGTGACATTTATGGTGAGCAGGAATGGGAACTTTTATTTTGTAACGATTCACCTAAAGCACTTTCCCCTTAACCACTGTATCCTTTACTACCAACCTCCAAGGCTTCAGTTTTCTTACTTAAAAATCCATACTGCCAAATTTTCCCTTGCTTCTAACTAATATATATATATATATATATATATATATATATATATTCTGCAACTTAACCAAAATTTCCCCCATATTCTCTTTGGTAAGACTAGAAAACAACCAGTCAATATTACCTTTCACATACTTAAAGAATAATGAACCATGTGACAAAGTTCTTTAACATTTACTTTGTTAGTATTATTTTCCCAGCCTTTTGGGCTACTGTGTTCTGGACCAGTACCAGTTCTCTACATCTCTCAAGTATGCTCTAATGTCCTAATAGAGGGGAATTCACAGGATAAAGTGGTTGTGAAGGTGGATGTGATATTTTAAAGTTTGAAAACTGGCATGCAAATAGCAAACCTATTTGAAACGTTCAGGTTGAAATATTCAAATTAAGAGGAATGTTGAGAGACAGGAGAGTAAAAACGTGAACAATAATGGTTTAATTCACATGCATAAGTCAATCATCTTTAGTAACTGGGTGGAACCAGAAGTGGGTGGAAATAGGATGGTGAAAACTAGGGAGAAAAACTATCAATAAGTAAGAGTCTATCCAAAGTTCAGATGAACTATAAGCGAATCAATTTGGATTTCTGCAAAATGATTTGCACAGTGATCTGCCATGTGTCAGGCTTAATATGACATGCAGCTACTGGTATCCTTATGAAGAGGTGCTGAAGGGCCCAACATTTTGGCATTTTTCAGTGGTAATTTCAAGCTCTGTAATTCCAGCTCTTTAACAGCAGCACTCTGGTTCTACTGTATTTTATCCTTTTGAACTTTTCCCACTTTTCCCTGCTTTTGGTGGTTCTTTATCCTTCTAGTGTTTATTCCCTGCGGCTCGTGCAAACCACTGCCTCCTCCTGCCCACCCTGCTTTACAGTGACCAATGGCAGTGACCACCACCACTGCTGCCACCGTCTGAAGACAGTTGATAGCTCCCTCTCACTTCCCCTTTTTCAGGCTCTCAGGGACTATGGCAGCAGTGACAGGCATGTACATATCTTTTGGTAAACGTATTTGTACTTATGTTTGGTATATGCTTAGAAATGGAATCCCTGGGTCATAGGGTAGGATGTATATTTAGCTTTAGAAGATACTGCCAAAGAGCTTACCAAATGTTTGTACCAATTTATATTCCCACCAGCGATGAATGACAATTCAATTTTCTCTTCATCCTCACTAACAGTTGGTATTGTCTTTTTTTTTTTTTTTAGCCAATCTGGTTGGTGTGTAGTGGTATCTTATTGTGTGCTCTTATTGTTGTTGTTTGTGTCTTTCTTTTAATTATTTTGAAATAATTTTAGACTAATGAAAATGTTACAAAAATATTAGAGAATTCTGTATACCCCTCGCCTAGCTTCCCCAAATGTTAACATATTATATACCCATAGTTCAGCTAGAGAAACCAGGAAATTTACATTGATACATTATTTTTTTTTAATTTATTTAATTTATTTATTTTTGGCTGTGTTGCATCTTTGTTGCTGTGCGCGGGCTTTCTCTAATTGTGGTGAGTGGGGGCTACTCTCTGTTGCAGTGCACAGGCTTCTCATTGTGGTGGCTCCTCTTGTTGCGGAGCACGGGCTCTAGGCACGCGGGCTTCAGTAGTTGCGGCACGTGGGCTCAGTAGTTGTGGCTCGCAGGCTCTAGAGAGCAGGCTCAGTAGTTGTGGCACACGGGCTTGGTTGCTCCGTGGCATGTGGGATCTTCCTGGACCAAGGCTCGAACCCACGTCCCCTGCATTGGCAGGTGGATTCTTAACCACTGTGCCACCAGGGAAGCCCTGATACATTATTGACTAATTTATAAGCTTATTTGAATTTTGCTAGTTGTCCCACTAATGTCCTTTTTCTGCTCCTGATCTAATTGCATCTAATTATCATGTCTCCTTAGTCTCATGTCCAATCCGTGCCAATTCCCTCAGTCTTCATCTTTCATGATTGTGGTAGGTTGAATCATGGCCCCCAAAGATGTCCATGTTCTAATCTCTGCAACCTATGATTGTTAGCCTACATGTAAAAGGGACTTTGCAGGTGTGATTAAGTTAAGGTTCTTGAGATGGGGTGATCACCCTGCATTATCCAGGTGGGCCCAATGTAATCACAAGGGTCCTTATAAGGGGGGAGGCAGGCAGGAGAACAGAGTCAGTAGTAGAAGATGTGACAATGGAAGCAAAATAATGGAGCAATGAAAAAAAAGGGAGTCACAAACTAAGGAAGGCAGGCAGCCTCTAGAAGTTGAAAAGACAAGGAAACAGATTCTTCCCTTGGAGACTCCAGGAGGAGCACTGCCCTACTGATACCTTGACTTTAGACTTCCGACCTCCAGAATTGTAAGAGAATACATTTGTTTTGTTTTCAGCCACTAAGGTAATTTGTCACTGCAACAATAGGAAAATATTACAATGATCCTGCACTTTTGAAGAGTACTAGTTTTGTAGAATGTTCCCAATTTGAGCTTGTCTGATGTTTTCTCATGATTAGATTGAGGTTATGATTTTGGGGGGGCACTAATATCACAGAGGTAATGCTGTGTCCTTCTCAGTGCATCATGTCAGGGGGTACATGATGTCAACATGCCCTATTATTGGTCATGGCAACGTTAATTACTTGGTTAAGGTAGTGTCTATTAGGTTTCTCCACTATAAAGTTGTTTTACCCTTTGTAATTGATAAATATTTGAAAGGAGCTACTTTGAGGCTATCATACTATCCTGTTCCTCCTCAAGTTTTGCCCAGTAATTTAAGCATCCATCAGTGTTTCCTGCTTGAAATAAATATTACTGTGGTGTTTGACTCATGATGATGATCTATCTCCATTATTCCTTCTACATTTATTAATTGGAATTCTTCTGTAAGAAATATCTATCCCTCCCCTACTTTGTTTATTCACTTATTTACTTACATGAGTATGGACCCATGTATATTTGTTTTATACGGACCCTTTTTATTCTATGGGTTATAATTCATTGCTATCATTATTAACTTTGTTGTTCAGATTGCCCCAGACTTGGCTTCTGAGAGTTGCCTGCTCTGTATTCTAAATTTTCTTCTGAAAGCTTTATTGTTTTCCCTTTCACATTTATATCTGCTATCCATATGGAATTCATCTTTGTGTATAATATGAAAAGAGGTTGACATATAATTTCTCCTGTATGCATAATCAAGTGATCCAGCACCATCTATTGAAAACACTACTCTTTTCCCCACTGAACTGCAATGTCATCTTTGACATAAATCAGGTGACTATAGATATGCATTTGTTTTAAGTTCTCTATTCTGTTCCATTGGTCTAATTGTCTGTCCTTGTGTCTATACCACATGATCTTAATAACTGTAGCTAGATATAGCTTAGTTTCTGGTATTATGTGTTGTTTTGTTCTTCTTCAATATTGCCTTGGTTATTCTTGGCCCTTTGTATTTCCATATAAATTTTATTTGGTTTGTCATTTTCATTCTTTCTTTTTTTTTCAATTTTTTAAAATTTTTTGGCCACACCAGGTGGCACGCAAGATCTTAGTTCCCTGACAAGGGATGGAACCCGTGCCCCCTGCAGTGGAAGCAGGGAGTCCTAACCATCGGACCGCCAGGGAATTCCCATTATTTTCCACCATTGGAAAAATCTTCTGGGATTTGATTGGGATTGTCTTGAATTTATAGATCAAATCAGCAAGAATTAACATCTCTACAATATTGAGATTTACAATTCATTTACAATCTACCCATTTATTTAGGTCCTTTTTTACTTCTTATCAAACGTGTTTCAGAAATTTCTGTTTAGTAGTTGTGTGCAATTTTCCTAGTTTCACTCTTAGGTATTGAATATTTTTCAATGCTATTATAAATGGTTTAGGGGTTTTGCTTTTGTTTTGTAATGTACTTTTAATTTTTAATAAACCCATTTGAGAATCCAAAATTTTTAAAAATGTCTTCCCATAATGGCAATTAACAAAGGAGAGTATTTCACAATTATTAGATGAGTCAGAATGTGAATGAATATAATGAGAAAGATAACAGCACTCCAGACTCAGATTATGACAGTGAAATTGATTCTGTAAGTGAAATCTCAGTTTATGAGTCTTCAGATGAAGATATATATCCTAGATAAATTTTCTCAAACTCAATAATTGATGAGACTATAATATATCTCTAAAGACAACAAGGAATGATTAAAAAGCCCCCCAAAACAAAACAAAACAAAAAAGACTCACAAAAAAAAGAATGACAGTCAGTTAACAGGAAACATTTTATTATGCAATATCTTGTGACATGGACCTGAACCATCCCTTTATGCTAAGAGGCCATGTGACTACATTCTATATTGTTTATGATATTTTTGTGCCAAAATTTACTTGATACAAAATTATTTTTTATATTAAAATCCTTCCTAAATGTTTTTATAAAGTTATTTGTCTTCATTCTTACTTCTGTAAATTACTTGTTAAGATGACAAAAATATAAATATCAAAAAGTGTACATTGGATTCAGATTCTAAATGGGATGACTATTTCTGCTGATATACTGAGGATTAAGGTGTATTGTTGTTTTTATTTGTTTCTTTACAATTATTTATCTCTGTAAAATATATCCCACTGGAGATGTACAGTCAAATTACTGTTTTTAAATTTTTTGAATAATTCTATCATTAGATAGAAATTTAAGTCAATTTGTTTTATGTTATTTTTTATTTTTAAGGGTTGCTTTTTTAAAAATAACCTTTTTATTTTGGACTAAATTTAGATTTCCTGAAAAGTTGCAAAGATAGTACAGAGAGCTCTTGTATACCACTCCTACAATTTTTTCTATTGTTTACATCTTACATTTCCATGGTGCTTTTGTCAAAACTAAGAAACTGTTGGGACTTCCCTGGTGGTCCAGTGGGTAAGACTCTGCACTCCCAATGCAGGGGGCCCAGGTTCGATCCTGGTTGGAAAACTAGATCCCGCGTGCATGCCACAATTAAGAGTTTGCATGCCACAACTAAGAAGTTAATATGCCGCAACTAAAGATCCCGGGAGCAGCAACTAAGAGCCAGCCCAGCCCTAATTAATTAATTATTAATTAATTAATTAATTATTGGAAAAAAGAAACTGTCATTGGTACATTACTATTAACTAAGCTCCAGCGTTTATCTGGATTTTACCAGCTTTTCCATTCATGTCCTCTTTCTGTTCCAAGATCCAATCCAGAGTAATGGTATAGTTTTAAATTTTTTATTTTCAAGTTGTTTGTGCTGGTATATAGAAATCCAATTGATTTTTGTTTATTGATCTCATTAACAATGATCTTATTAAATTCACTTATTAATTCTCATAGTTTATCTGTAGATTATTTTGAATTTTCTGGGTAACCAGGTATATCATCTAAAAATAGTAATGGTTTTAATTTTTAATCAACTTTATTGAAATATAATTTACATATAATAAAATACACCCATTTAGAGTGAATAGTTGATGAGTTTTGTCAACTGTATACACCTTGTGGTCTTTCTCAATTAATTTCCACAGCCCATTCTTGGCCTCAGCAACCACTATAGATTAGATTTGTCTTTTCTAGAGTTTCTTATAAATGGAATCATACAATATGTACTACATATTTTGCACCTTTTTTTCACTTGGCATAATAATTTTGATATTCATACATGTTGTAGTGTATCAGTAGTTGGTTTCTTTTTTAAAATATTTTAAAACTTTCTTGAGGTGTAATTGAAGTACATTAAACTGCATATACTTAAAGTATACAATTCACTCAGTTTTGACATGTACACACCTGTGAAACCATCACCACAGTTAAGATAACAAACATTTCCATCATCCCCCTAAAGTTTCTTTGTACCCCTTTGTAATCCATTCCTCCCTCCACCTTCATCCCCAGACTTCTAGTGGTCTGCTGTCTGTCACTGCATGTTAGTTTGCATTTTCTATAATTTTATATTAATGGACTCATGCAGTATGTACTTATTTTGGTCTGGCTTCTTTCACTCAGCATAATGATTTTGAGATTCATCCATGTTGATTAATATACCAATAATTTGTTCTTTTTAATTGATGAGTAATATTATGTTATATAGATTTACCACAATTTGTTTTTCCATTCATCAAATGAGGAACATTTGGGTAGTTTCCAGTTTGGAGTTATTATAAGTAAATCTGTTATGAATATTTGTATACAAGTCATTGTATGGACATAGGCTTACATTTCTTTTGGGTAAATACCTAGAAGTAGAACACCTAGGTCATGTAGTAGGTGTAAGTTTACCTTTTTAAGAAATTTCCAAACTGTTTTCCAAATTGGTTGTACTGTTTTACATTCCCACTAGCACTGTGTGAGAGTTCCAGCTTTCCCCATCCACATGAACACTTGCTATGGTCAATATCTTAAATTTTAGCCTTTCTGCTGGATGAGTAGTGGTTTTAGTTTGTGATTCCTTGATGACTAAAGATATTAAATATCTTTTAATGTGTTTATTTGCCATTCACATATGTTTTTTGTGAAGTGTCTCTTCAAATCCTTTGCTCGTTTTTAAAAATTGGGCTGTTTGTCTTCTTTTTGTTGATTTGTAAGTGCTCTTTATAAATTTTGGATACAGTTCCTTTATCTGATTTATGTATTGTGAATATTTTCTCCCAATCTGTGACTTGCTTTTTCATTTTCTTAATGGTGTCTTTTGAAGAGTAAAATTTTACAATTTTGGTTAAGTCCAATTTATTAATTTTTATTGTGTGGTTTGTGTCTTGGTGCTCTAAGAAGCTTTTGCCTACCCCAAGGTCATAAAGATTTTCTCCTATTATTTTTCTTCTAAGGTTTTATATTTTAGATTTTATGTTTAGATATATGATCCATTTCAACTTAATTTTTGTGTCTAAGGTGAGGTAATAATAGAGGTTCAGTTTTGCATTAGGTTATCCAGTTTTTCCAGTACTATTTGTTAAAAAGAGTATATTTTCCCTATTGAATTACTTTGGTACATTTGTAAATATATATATATATATATATATGTATATACATATATATACATATATATGTATATATAATTTATATATGTTGAATTTATATATATTATATTTTTACATATGTATACGTGTATGTGTATATATATGCTATTCTGTTCCACTGATCTATCTATTCTTACACCAATACCACACTGTCTAGATTAGTATAGTTTTATAGTAAGACATTTTAATTTAGAGAGGAAAAAATCATCAAATCATCCATAATTTAAGGAGGAGATAGAGTTTTGCTCTTTAAGACACCATACACGCACACGCACACACACGCACACACACACACACATTTCTCTACCCTCCATTCTTCCAACAGAGTTACGTCACAATTATTGTTTAAATTGATACTGATCTTTTTTTTTCTTTTTTGGCTGTACCATGCAGCTTGCGGGATCCTAGTTCGCCGACCAGGGATCGAAGTCACACCCTTGGTAGTGAAAGCTCGGAGTCCTAACCACTGGACCACCAGGGGATTCCCTGATACTCATCATTTACATTATTATGACTTTGTTAATATCTTTCATTGCTGAGCCAAGTAGTATACTATGATTATATTTTCTTTCTTCTACATGCTTTTTTCTCCTTAGAGTGAATTGGTCCTTTTTTTAAAAAAATTGTGGGCTTACTATTTGGGTATTATCAATATTCTTTTAATTATACTCTCCCAAGAATATTGGTTTTTTACCATGGTCAAAGATATCGTATTTTATCAGTTCCATTTTTTAAATAGAGATATCTGTCCTACAGGCCTCCAACTTTTTGCTCCAATTTAGACTCATTGCCTTCTAGGCCGGCTACACAGTTTTGTTTTGTTCTGTTTTTATTTGGCTGTGCTGCATCTTAGTTGTGGCACACAGGATCAACATTGTGGATTGTGAGATCTTTTGTTGCGGCATGTGGGATCTCGTTCCCTGACCGGGGATCGAACCTCGGCCCCCTGCATTAGGAGCTTGGAGTCTTATCCACTAGACCACCAGGGAAGTCCCCTGCTACACAGTTCTCATCTTACTGCCTCCTTTCATTCCCCTTCTATGATGAATCTCCTATTTCCTGGGTAGCAAATGTTCCTGTTTCCTGGAGCACTTCTTCTAATCACTTCCTGAGAAACGGTGCATAGGAGTTAAGTTTTCTAAGAACTTGCATGTCTGAAAATTTATTTAATCTACCCTAAATCCTGATTAACAGTTTTGCTGAACATAAAATTCTTTTTAGAAAGAATTTCCCCTTAGAATTGGGAAAACATTTTCCAATTATTCTTTTTTTTGCCATTTAAAAAAAATTTATTGGGGTATAGTTGATTTACAATGTCGTGTTAGTTTCAGGTATACAGCAAAGTGAATCAGCTATGCATATATCCACTCTTTTTTGTTAGATTCTTTTCCCATATAGGCCATTACAGAGTATTCAGTAGAGTTCCCTATGCTATACAATAGCTCCTTATTAGTTACCTTTTTTTATATGTAGTAGCATGTATGTTTCAATCCTAATCTTCCAATTTATCCCCCTCCCCATCTTTACCATTTTTAAGCATACAATTCAGTGGTAATAAACACATTCATCACATTGAGCAACCATCACCACCATCCATCCCCGGGAACACTTTTCATTGTCTAAAATGGAAACTCTATACCCATTAAACAGTAATTCTTCATTTCCTCATTCCCTGCCCCTGGCAACCACCAGTATATTTTTAAAAAAAATATCTGGACAACCTATGTTTTCACCAATTGATCAAAAGGCAAATTGGATGTCTGTGTTAATGGTATCATAAAAACCTCAAATATTACAATACTATCACAATCAATCTAGAAATCCTTAACATTGGTGTCAATATGTGGCAAATCTACTTTTTGTATGTCGCTGCAAAGAGGTACAGCTAGATGTCAACTGTGATGCTCATTCACTGGTGGTTAAAATTTCATGTCCCTAAACCTTTCTGTACCATCTTGTTTTCACTGAGACCAATCTATTTTTTATTTGCTTTAAAATATTTTATTGGAATCCTTTGGGTAAGACCAAGTAAAGGCCACCTAATTGATTTTGGCCCCCAAATTTCTAGGCAGTCCCCTCCCTCCACCCCAGGAGGCTGACAGCTGCTCATGCAGGTTAATGCAGGAGAGATGTGAAGTTCCGAGGATCTGTCCAACACCAGATAGAGAACATCCTTTGTGTCAGCAAAATTCACAGTACCCAAGTAGAAGGCACACTACTCTCCACTTCTTGTCACAGCTGATTGATGAAGTGGCAGGAACCATTACCTGGGCATCCCAAACTTTAGGCCTTCAGTCACTAGGCTAACCCTGAATCTCTGTGAAGGAGCACTGCCCCGGCTGGGCTTCCAAAGCTCTCAAGCTTTATTCAAAAATAACACACCAGTGAACGTCTTAAAGCCCCTCGAGGCGCTGCAGACCCTCCTTCGAGAATCAGGGGCCTGGGAAGAAACCAATGAGTTAACAGAAGCCAGGGCGACTATCGGACGAGTCCCCCCTGCCCTGGGCTGGGTCAGTTCCAAGCAGTGGAGTCACAGAGACATCAGAAACTCTAGTCTGTAATGATAGTTCATCCTGCTCAGCCTGAGACTTCGGTCCCCTCAGTGTCCAACACGGCCCTGAGGTAACTGAGGTACCTGTACGCCGGCAGCTGTGCAAAGATGGCACAGGCAGTTGCCTTCATTTTGGAAGGTTGCACAGTGGCTTCCAGGCAGATCACAAAGCCACCATCTTCACCCTCCCATTATTTTTTAACTTTCAATATGGCTATTGAAAAGTCTGATGTCATTCTGATTCCCCAATCCTTTGTATGTAACCTGTTTTTCCTTTATGTAAACTTCTACTATCTTTTATTTATCCCCAGCATTTGAGTTTTCATGATGCTCTGTCATAGTCCATGTCCTTTTTCATTAATTGAGCTGGGCACTTGTTGGACTCTTGCAATCTGGATCCTCATATCCTTCATTCCCAGAAGTGTGCACTATTTCTTTTATAATTTGCTCCTATCCATTTTTCTCTTCTCTCTTCCTAGAACTCTTATTGATTAAATTTTGGCCTTCTGGATTGATTCTCTAATGTTTCTTATCTTTTCTCTCTGATTTTCTATATAACTATCTGTTTACTTTCTGGGTAAGAGTCTTTATCTTACAACTCTTACAGTGATATTTTTATAAATCCACTTATACTGTTTTTAATTTCTAATAGCTCTTTCTTGCTCTCTATTCGTTTTTTTAAGGATTTCTGCTTATTGCGTGAATTATCTTACCTCTCTAAGGGTATTAATTATTGGTTTTTAAAAGTCTCCTGCTCTATGCATTGTCTCTGTTTCCTTTGAGTTCTTTCCCCGCCCCCCCTTTCTCTCACTGTTTTCTTTCTTTCATGTTAAAAGCTTTCCTCAAATGCCTGGTGATCCTCTGTTGTCCATTTATATTTTATTTTTTTACATCCTTCTTTCCTCTGTCCATTTACTTTACATGCAAGTTCTTCTAAGACTTACTAACTGGTAGGCTTCACTGTAGATGACTGCGCAGGAACCCAGACATTTCACTGGAGGGAAAACAATAGTCAATACCAGCAATCTTCATTTTGCATGATTCCTATATGAACAAATTTCAGCTTCCACCAGTCCCCCAATAGCACAGTTCAAATTTCAATTACCAAAGTATATTAACTGTAAGCAATTGCATAAAGTACAAACTGTGCTGCTAGCTCTTCAGCCCACAAATCACTATGTAAATAACAGATGTGCATCAAGACCATGTCACTGGACTTTTCTGGTGGTGGAGTGGTTAAGAATCTGCCTGCCAATTAAGGGGACACGGGTTCCATCCCTGGTCTGGGAAGATCCCACATGCCACGGAGCAACTAAGCCCGTGTGTCACAACTACTGAGCCTGTGCTCTAGAGCCCGCGGGACACAGCTACTGAGCCCGTGTGCCACAACTACTGAAGCCTGCGCACCTGGAGCCCATGCTCCACAACAAGAGAAGCCACCGCAATGAGAAGCCTGCGCACTGCAAGGAAAAGTAGCCCCCGCTCGCCACAACTAGAGAATGCCCGCGTGCAGCACCGAAGACCCAACACAGCCAAAGATAAATAAAATTGAAAAAAAAAGAGACCATGTCACTTCTTTCAAAGCCCATTGGTGATTGGTTCCTGTGAATCTATTATTCAGTTCATGCAAAGACTACAAAGCATGTACTGTAGTTGTGTTGACCCCTTGTCTCCCGGTGATAAACCCCACGGCATTTTACAAAAATGGATAATCAAAAGGGGGAATTGGCTAACAAAGATGAAAGTACAGCCAAAAAATGAAAATGCTGGAAATGAAATTGGGTATGATTCGAAAATGGCTACAGCAAAGCAAAACAGGACAAGACCTAGGCCTGCATGAAACTATGGTACATTGGACAAGTTTGATCAATATTTTCTAAAAAGGTAAATTTACATCAACAACTTTTAGTTTAAATTGCACTAGGGACAGAAAGCTGCTTATGATTGAAATGGAGTGTTTACTTCTACTTTGGATTAAAGATTGTAATAAAAAAAATCCTCATCAATCTGGTTAGTGTTCAGGCCAAAGCACTGAAGTTATTACCAGTAAAGGCTGCTTTAATCATTTCCGAAGTTGACATGAATTGATTAATATTAATTTATCTGGTGAAGCTGCTAGCACAGATGAGGGTACTGCTATAAAATTTGCACCAAGGTTCCAAGGCTTGGTTGAGGCAGGTGGTTATAATGATCATCAACCATTTGATGTTGAGGAGAGAGGTCTCCTTTAAAAGGCAACTCCATCCATAACTTTCATGACAAAAGATGAAGGATCATGAAGTGGCCATAAAAGAGAGATTCTAGATATGCAGCCAGAGGAACTTCATCTTAGTGAGGATGAGCTAATCAACATAAATCAGGAAAGCAGTTGTGCAAAAAGGATGAAGATGTCTCAAAGGACGTGATGCTGGCAAAAAACTTCACATTAAAGGACCCCTCAGAGATGTTTCACAAGATTGAAAGTGCAAAGGATAAAATGATGGAAGCTGATCCAAATTTAGAAAAGAGTATGACAATTTCCAAGCCAAGGCATAGAAAAGATGCTTGCTCCATATTGTAAATTATACTATGAGAAGAAGGAAGCACTGTTCAAACTACTTCTTGGTAAGTTTTCCCCTCAAAAAAAATAAAGCACTTTTATTCTCAATGTTCCTAATGTTTTAAATTGCAGAATACTAAGTAAATATCAGTTTTACATTTTCATCATTTCCCTATACATTTATACCCAACGGTAAGAGAGTTTTTAACATTTTGACCAAAAAATGTTAAAGGTCATGGGATAATTGTAGTTTTTCCCATTGATTATTAAAGTCATTTTGCATGATCCAGCTTGCAAGGGTCATTTTTATGGTCTCCCCCTGCCATGAATGAAAGACTGCCTGTATCAGTAGATCTCTTCTCTGGGCCGTTCAGTTTCTCTGGAGAGCAAACTTCCAATCCCTTGCCTAGCGACTACTATATAGCTAGCTGCTAACATGCTTGGAGCTACGTGACACAAGAGTTATTGGCGGTGGGGGGTGGTTTCCACCATTGGATATGTAGACTTTTGCTTAATCACACTATTTCCAAATGGTACCATGTTCTGTGCCTGATAACCCCCAAACCAAAGTCTCTCTGGTTCAGTTTCTCTGTGGAATAAATCTCCTATCTCCTACTAGGATGGGGGAAGAGCTTCGCGGTGGGCCAAGGTAGTGGGTAACTCTTTCTTACACAGGTTTTCAAGTAAACTCCTTCTTTTCACCTCTAGTCATTTCCCATCCTTTACTCATTAACTAGCACCTCCAATTCCTGAGCCTCTCTGGAATTCTGTAGGTGACTTGGCTTGCTTCTCATCAACATCATCGTTTTCATGGGCTTGCTATTCAACCTTTTCAGCTCTGCTATCTCCTCCAATTTCTTTCCATCTTCAAAAAATGTGTTCATACTCTCTTATCCTCTGTGGTCTCCTTTTCTGCAATTTGTTCTCATGGGTTTATACTTGAAATTTTTTTGTTTACTCCCATTTTGATGGGGCTTAATGAGGGAATAGGTAGACGTTCAATATGCTATGTTTAACTGGAATAACCTATTGTCATAAATTTATAGTGATCCCAGTCTGCCTTATTGTATTAACTTCTTTGGCAGTGCTTGGGTGCTTGGGTTAAAGAATCAAGAAACTAGATAATAGGATTCATCCATAATTAGGCTTTTACCAGGCAAGTGCAGCAAAAATTGGAGGTACAAGAGAGTCTGAGGCAGTGGCAAAATTTTGAAATGATGAATTATGTAAGCAGAATAAGAATGGAAGAAAAGACAGATTGATGGACTGATAAAATTAAGGGGTCTATATACTGAAGGTGCTGATTAGGTCAAAAGGGTCATAGTTGGAATATTTGAATAAGTAGTTAAGAAGAAGAGGAAGCTGGGGTCATACAGTGGGGTGTTTGGGTTACTGACTTTACAGATTGAACAGTCATGGGTGGCTGACGTGGTATAAAGGACAAGGTTATTGGAATGAGATACCAAAGAATGGAGAGGCCAGATGAATAAGCTGGCAACATGGATGTTGCACAAAGGTCATCATAATTGAACTCTCTTAGCAGGTAGGCCTTCTGGAGAGCAAAAATGAGGAGGAGGTGGTGGAGGAATAGGAAGAGAAAATTGTTTTGATTAGGATTAAGTTCAACTTCTAATGACAGAAAACTCAAAAATAGCCATGGCGGGCTTCCCTGGTGGCGCAGCGGTTGAGAGTCCACCTGCCGATGCAGGGGACACGGGTTTGTGCCCCGGTCCGGGAATATCCCACATGCCGTGGAGCAGCTGGGCCTGTGAGCCATGGCCACCGAGCCTGCGGGTCCGGAGCCTGTGCTCCACAATGGGAGAGGCCACAACAGTGAGAGGCCCACGTACCGCAAAAAAAAAAAAAAAAAAAAAAAAAAAATAGCCATGGCTTCAACAGTATAGTTTCTCTCTCATGTGAGTGTCAGGCTCATGGTGGTTCTGTCCCATGATGTCCTCAAAGATCCAGGCTACTTCTAGCTCAGCGTTCTGCCATTCCTACAGTATGGCCCTTGTCTTCATGGTCCAAAGTGGACCTCCAACCTAGACCTCCTACCACCACATCTGCCTTCTAAAGAGGCAGATGAAGGAAGGCTCAAAGAAGAGGCAAAAGACATGGGCAGCTTTCTTTTTTTTAATTTTATTGAAATATCGTTGATTTATAATGTGTTAATTTCTGCTGTACAGCAAAGTGACTCAGTTATATATATATATATATATATATATATATATATATATATATATATATATATATATATATATTCCTTTTCGTATTCTTTTCCATGATGGTTTATCACAGGATATTGAATATAGTTCCCCATGCTATACATTAGGACGTTGTTGTCTATCCATCCTATATATAATAGTCTGCATCTGCTAATCCCAAACTCCCATTCCTTTCCCCCCCCACCCCCTCTCCCCCTTGGCAACCACAAGTCTGTTCTTTATGTCTGTGAATCTGTTTCTGTTTCATATATATGTTCATTTATGTTGTATTTTAGATTCCACATATAAGTGATATCACATGGCATTTGTCTTTCTCTGTCTGACTTACTTCAGTTAGTATGATGATCTCTAGGTCCATCCATGTTGCTGCAAATGGCATTATTGCATTCTATTTTATGGCAGAGTAATATTCCATTGTATATATGCACCACATCTTCTTTATCCATTCATCTGTTGATGGACATTTAGGTTGATTCCATGTCTTGGCTATTGTAAATAGTGCTGTAAAGAACATTGTGGTGCATTTATCTTTCTAATTATAGTTTTGTATGGGTATATGCCCAGGAGTGGGATTGCTGGATCACATGGCAACTCTATTTTTAGTTTTTTGAGGAACCTCCATACTGTTCTCCATAGTAGCTGCACCAATTTACATTCCTATTTACAGTGTTAAGAGGGTTCCCTTTTCTCCACACCCTCTCCAACATTTATAACTTGTAGACTTTTTAATGATGGCCATTCTGACCAGTGTGAGGTGATACCTCATTGTAGTTTTGATTTGCATTTCTCTAATAATTAGCAATGGTGAGCATCTTTTCATATGCCTATCGGCCATCTGTATGTCTTCTTTGGAGAAATATCTATTAAGGTCTTCTGCCCATTTTTTGATTGGGTTGTTATTGAGTTGTATGAGCTGTTTGTATATATTGGAAATTAAGGACATGGGCAGCTTTCTTAAAGAAGTTTTCTAGAAGCTGACATACATCACTTAAGCTTATATCCCAGTAGCCTGAATGCTACATACCACTGGCTCACACCCATGGCCACTTCTAGCTGGAAGTGAAGAAAGGAAATATATTTTTTTTTTCTGGGAAGCCATGTACTCAGGTAAAATTTCTATCACTATGGAAGAAAAGGAGAATGGATATGAGGGGCCAAGCAGCAGCTTTTGCCACAGCCCTGAAAATCAGATATGAGGGGAGAACTGAAACAAAGATTTAACTAGAGAGGAATATTCCCACCATTAAGTGATGTTCAAAATTAACCTTAAATTCTTTACGCTGCAATGTTGCCTCACTTTCCTTAAAAAAATTAAGTTCTTGGTATTTGTTAACAGACAAGTCAGCGGGACCTCAGAGATATACCAAATTAAATAATTATATCTTTAGAGTTACCAAGGGGTTTGTGAACTTGCACTCTCTTAAATAATAATAAAGGCTACTGTGGGTAGCTAAAAATGGCCCCCGAAAGAGATCCACCTCTAATCCCTGGAATCTGTGAATGCCACCTTATATGGCAAAAGGGGGGGCGGGTGGTCTTGGCAGATGTGAGTAAATGACGTATCTTGAAATGGGGATATGTTTTGCTCCCTTCCTCGTCACCCCACTAGCAAGGGAGAGAGTCCCACTTTAGGGTTCTGGGGATGGTCAAATACATGGCACCTGACACTGGACAGATGAGATGGACAGCAGTTATTAGTCACATATAGTCACAGTCCAGAGGAGGAGGACACCAAGTGCCATGCAGGGCCACACAGAGGTTGCACTCAGGAATAGAGTAAAGCAGAAGGGACTGTAGGAAGCTGGCAGGCTTTGTAGTAACAGAAGGGTGTGGTACCCTTTGGTTCCCAAGGGAGACTGTGATTGGTTTGTTTGAATAACTTCACAGGCGGCCAGGGAGGCAAAACCAGTTAGGTTGAGGACTGGGCTGAGTGAGGTTCAGCTGATCCAGCTGATAGGGGGACTAACCAGTTGGGATTCTTTCCTGCTGGATGAGAGAAAGCAGTTAGGACTTTGAGGCCCTGTGAGTCTCAAAGATATCGAGGGAGCACATGAAATTCTAGGCCTTACACTACAGGAGGCTATTCTGCATTATCCAGGTAAGGTCTAAATGCAATCCTGTATATCCTTATAAGAGAGATAGAGAAGGAGATTAAACACACAGACAGAAGAAGAGAAGGCAATGAGACCACAGAGGCAGAGACTGGGGTGATGCAGCTACAACCACAGAATTCTAGCAGCCTCTAGAACCTGGAAGTGGCAGGGAATAGATTCTCCCCTAGAGTCCCCAGAGGGAGTGAGACCCTGCTGACACCTTGATTTCAGCCCAGTGAAACTGATTTTAGACTCTGGCCTCCAGAACTGTGAGAGAATAAATTTCTGTGGTTTTAAGCCACCAAATTTGTGGTAATTTATTAAAGCAGTGCTATGGCCTGAATGCTTGTGTCCCCTTTAAATTCATATGTTGTGGTCCTAATGCCAACGTGATGGTATCAGGAGGTGGGGCCCATGGGAGGCACTTAAGTCATGAGGGTGGAGGTTTTCTGAACTGAGTTTGCATGAAAACTCTCTAATATCCAAGAAAGACAGAGGAACCACTAAGAGGCATGTGATGTTCTTCACTGCTTGCCCTGCAACACTGCTTTCTGAGCACCTATACTTCACCCCTTGCTGCCTTCACCCACATACTCATTAGTTTCTGCTGATGAAACCAATAAAATTGGGATAGATGAAGACAGCTATGTGTATGCATAAGCTTGGTCTATTTCCCAGTATGTAGACTGTCTTATGATAAAGCTTCCATGAATACATTGCATTGCAAAAGCAGGAACCGCATACAAATTGACCTTTTATCATTTTAAAAGACCTTCCCTGAGGACTTTCTAAGCATAAATGCAATGGAAGAAGTCACAAAAGGAAAATATAGATAGACATGACAAAGTCAAAATCAAAAACTTATGTGCATTTAAAAAAAAAACATAGACTGCTGGAAGGTAAGTAAATTGGTACAACTTTCATGGAGGGCAATCTAGTCATGTATTAAAAGTCTTTTAAATGTGCTTACTATGTCACCCAGGAATTCCACTGCTAAGAATTTATCCAAAGGAAACAAACAGGTATGGGCACAAAGATTTTGCTATGAGGATATTTATCAGTTTTAATTATAATAGCAAACAGTTTGAAGCAATACAGATGTCCAATAATAGAGAGCTGATATACTGATATGATGGAATACAGTACAGACATGGAAAATCATATCTTAAGGAATATTTTATATAGGAAGTGTTATCTTTTTAAATTTATTTTATTTACTTATTTTTTGGGCCGTGCCGTGCAGCATGCAGGATCTTATTTCCCCCATCAGGGATCGAACCTGTGCCCCCTGCATTGGAAGCATGGAGTCTTCACCACTGGACCGTCAGGGAAGTCCCAAGGAATATTTGATGTCATAGGAAATACTCAGATTACAATTAGGTAAAAAAAAAAGCAGGATATAAAAATGTACACACAGAATTTTTTTAATTAAAATAAGTATATGTACTCCTTAATTATACAAATATTTATTGAAGATCTAAAGTGTGCTGGGTACATTGGCAGATTCTGGGGATACAGTGGTGGGACAAACAGACACAGTCTTTGCCTTCCTGGAGGAAAAGAGACTAGAAGGAAATACACCAAAATCCAAATCCTTAAAAGTACCTGTCTCTGGGTGGGATTAAGGGTGATTTTAATGTTTCTCTTGATCCCTCTCTATATTTTCTATAATTATATAATGCTTTCATAATCAGAAAAAAAAGTTATTTTTAAAAAAAATCTTCCTTCCAGTGGCTTCCCTGGTGGCGCAGTGGTCGAGAGTCCGCCTGCCAATGCAGGGGACACAGGTTTGTGCCCCGGTCCGGGAATATCCCACATGCCATGGAGCGGCTGGGACTGTGAGCCATGGCCACTGAGCCTGTGCGTCCGGAGCCTGTGTTCTGCAACAGGAGAGGCCACAACAGTGAGAGGCCCATGTACCGCAAAAAAAAAAAAAAAAAAAAAAAAAAATCTTCCTTCCAATTGAGGCCAGCTACCATGTCCTTGTGAAGCTTAATATATAAAAATATCTTATATCTAAAGAATTCTTGACAATTTGGATCACTTCCATGGCTGTCAGCTCTTTTGATCCTCACAACAATTTTGTGAAGATAGATAGGGCAGGGATTGCCGTGGCCATTGTATGGATAAAGAGACTGAGGCAGAGAAAGCAAGTGATTATCCTAGAAAACAGAGTGTGTTTGGGCTAGAATCATAACCCTACGTGAAGTTTCAGGGATCTTTTATCTCTGGTGTGTTTCCCTAAAGATTTTGTGAAGGATGGGGCCTCCCAGGGCTTTGCTCCAAATTCTTTTTCAGGCATTTCACCCACTTCCCAGGCCACATTGTCATTCCCTCTCTTTCTGAAGTGACTGGATACCATGGAATTCCAGATAAACAAGAGCAATTGCCAAATTATTTTACCTCTAGTGTCTCAAAAATTTAAAATCATGGAAGAGAAGGGACCTTGGAAAGCATTCCAACCTCCCATCAAGTTGAGAAGATTTCTTGGAGGGTACCCCTGCTCCTGATCTGACTTGTCCATCTCTCCCTGCCAGGTATAGGTACCCTTTCTTTCCCACCTCTTTTGGGAAATCTGCAAGGGGGCTGTTTGGTTGAACAAATGAATTAGACCTGATGTCTTCTGGCTGGTAATGGAGTCATGCCTGAATACCAAACTTCCCATGATGTTTGCACTGTAACTAGGAACTCTGAAGACACCAAACCGAAATGAACTGTGGGATTTCAAGCAGCGTAGCAGGCTAGCGAGGGAGGTATCTCTGGTCAAGATCGTATTTTGGCAGATCTGCTAAAGATTTAGAAAACCAAGGAAAGCTCCCTCCTCCCACTGCATATAAGGTCAGCCCCATCCTCAGGGAGCTGGCTCTGCTGGAAGGGAGGACTGGGGATCCAGGCCCACAGCGACTCACCCTTCTGGGGTTAGTGTGTGTAGCAAGGTACAGTGCCCACAATCACTCAGGAGGAAGCAAGGGAGCCTGATGAACAAGGAAAGGAAAGAGTTGCTAGTGGGAAGATTTCCAGTCCTTCCGAGAGAAAAACAAATCCAATTCCTATTCATTCACCTCCTAGTTCCTGCTTCCATGCCTCCTGGCTTCCTTGAGTCAACGGCAAATCTGAGCCCTTTGTTGTCATCTTCTTTGCCTTGGTTCTGGTCTCTACTTGAGCTTGCTGCAGCTCTGCTGCAGACCACCTTCCATCCATCAGCACAGCTGGCTCCCAGTTTGCTGCAAGGGAAAATTGAGATTTTGTCACTCTGGTTCTGCTTCATTGCCTCCATTTCAGGGCTTGCCCTCTGAGACATGTAGCTCTTCCCTCCAACCACCCCTCTACCCCCATGACTTCTCCTCAAACCTAAAGCTTTTTTCCCGAAGCATTGCTTTTTTAGAACCAAAGGCACTGAATCTTGGACTTAATTCAATGGTGGATGTAGTGGTCACCTGCCTGGTGTGGTTTCCCATGGCATCAGGAAAAGATTTCCCATCCAGAAACACAATTCCCCAATTGCTTGTCAAGGCAATAATAATGATAATAACTAATATTTATAAATAATCAAATATGTGCCAGGCACTGTGCTAAGCAATTTACATGTGTAAATCATTTAATCCTCAAAAAAGTAATAGGCACCACTATTATCCTCATTGTACATTTTCTTTCAGTTCAAGATGGTAGGCTGAGCACAAACATGTAAGTCCTCTCCCTCCAGAGACCTTATTAAAATAATAGTACAGAAATTTAAAACTGCATAAACCCACCACAATACAGAGAACAGGAGGGGAGCCATCAGCGGATGAGAAATTTAAATAAATTTCTGAAGTCAGAAAGCATCTGGAAGAGTGCTAACTGATGAAGCAGAGTGGAGCAAACAATCAGCTTAAACTATGTGTGGAGGTGCTGCAGATAAAGAGGCAGCCCGCCTACCTTGCAAACCTTAGCAAGGTTTGGCCTTGCTAAGACTGCAAGGATGACAAAGAGTGAGAGTGAGAAGGGAAGCTGACAACAGGGCCTCACAACTGAAAGTCTGTACAGTGCAGGGTTGACCCCCAAAACTCCTACATGGAGACTATCCGGCAGCCCAATATTTACTTGCCAGCCTAAAAACAAAGGGTTTCTTCTTTACAGAAACTGAACAAAGTATTTAGACAGAATTAGGACAGCTAGTTGGGTGTTAGTGCCTCAGACTTAGGCCTTCTGCAGTTTGGTATCTGGACCTTTCTCCCCCACCCCCATCCCCCCATCAAAGATTCATAACCAGCTCCTCTCCCATCATCCTTAAGCAAAATCTGCCCATTGACAAGGTCTGTTCATGCATCCAGCTCCCAGTCAGACTCTCTACTGCCTCATTTCAAAAGATGAACGGGGTGGGGCGGGGGGCACAAGGGAGGGATACTTTGGAAGATTGGGACTGACATATACACACTACTATACATAAAATAGAGAACTAATACAGACCTACTGTATAGCACAGGAGACTCTACTCATTACTCTGTAATGGCCTATATGGGAAAAGAATCTTAAAAAGAGTGGATATATGCATATGTATAACTGACTCACTTTGCTGTGCACCTGAATGTAACACAACATTGTAAATGAACCCTACTCCTTTAAAGAGCTCACCTGATTAAGTCAGGCCCACCCAGGATAATCTCCCTTTTGATTAACTAAAAAGAAATTGATTGGGGACTTGAATTACATCAGCAATATCCCCTCACATTTGACATATAACCTAATCATTGGAGTAACATCCCATCATATTCATAGGTCCCACCCACACTCAAAGGGAGGGGATTATACAGGGCATGTACACTAGGGGGCAGGAATCTTGAGGGCCATCTTAGAATTCTGCCTACTACAGAGGATTGGAAGATGAAGATAAGGAAATCTCCCACAATGAATAAAAAAGATGAGAAATAAAGGAGGAAAGAAAAACAATAAAGAAGAAAAATACAAGGGGACTTCCCTGGTGGCACAGTGGATAAGACTCCTCACTCTCAACGCAGGGGGCCCAGGTTCAATCCCTAGTCAGGGAACTAGATCCCACATGCATACCGTAAGTAAGAGTTCACATGCCACAACTAAGGAGTCCACCTGCCACAACTAAGACCCAGTGCAACCAAATAAATAAATAAATATTAAAAACAAAAAAAAAGAAAAATTCAAGAGGTTCAATGTCTAACATCTAACTGTTAGAAATTCCAAAAAGGAGGAAAAAGAAAATTATCAAAGGAGTACTATGATCAAATTTCCCAACGTTGATGGAAGACATGAGTTTTCTAATTAAAAAGCCAACTAAATGTAATGTAGAATTATGGTTGACCCTTGAACAACACGGGTTTGAGCTGCCCAGGTCCACTTATTTTTTTTCAATAAGTACTATGGTACTTATGGAACGACCGAGGATATGGAGGGTCGAATGTAAAGACGTGCAAATTTTCAACAGTGAAGAGGGTTGGTGCCCCTAACTCCTGCATCATTCAAGTGTCAACTGTAATTTTTTCAAAGCTACAGTTCCCAGCCATGTGCAAGGCTTATATACTGAATCCTAGAAAATGCTTACAAAAGAAATCAAACCTAAGTAAATGGGGAGACATACCTGTTCATGGACTGGAAAACTCAACATGGTTAAAATATCAGTTCACCAAATTGATCAATAGCTTTAATGCAATGTCTATCAAAACCCCCAGAGGTTTCTTGTAGCTATAGATAAGCTTATTCTAAAATTAATATGGAAAGGGAGAGGAATTAGAAAAGTCAAGACAATATATGAAAAAAAGAATAAAGTTAGAAGAATCACACTGATTTTAAGATTTATATAAAGTTAAGTAATCAAGACAATGTGGTATATTGGTGAAGGGGTAGGCACATAGATTAATGGGACAGAAGAGAGCCCAGACAGAGACCTATAAAAAGAGGCAAAGGTTAAAAAAAGAAAAAAATATTTTAAAAAGAGAGAGACAAGGGTGCAAAGGCAATTCAATGGAGAAAACAGTCTTCAACAAATAATACTGAAAAAATTAGAAATTTGTATGTTAAGTAAAGAACCTTGATCTCAATCTCATACTTAATATAAAATGAATTAAAATGAATATTCAATCTAAATGTAAAAACCTAAGACTATAAAACTTTTAGAAAACATAAGAGAAAATCTTCATGATCTTGGGTTAGGAAAATAGGTTTTAGACATGGTTCCAAAAGCTTGATCCACAAAAGAAAAGAATTGATAAAGTGGACTTCATCAAAATGTAAAACTTTTGCTCTGTGAAGAGAATGAAAAGACAGCCTAAAAACTGGGAGAAAATATTTGCAAATCACACATCTGACAAATGACTTGTATCCAGAAAATATAAAGAACTCTTACAACTCAATAATAAGATTTATTGAAACAAACAAGTTTTTAAAAATGAGCAAAAGATTTGAAGTGCCACTTTACAAATGAAGGTATAAAAATGGCTCATAAACACATTAAAATGGTCATTCAGGAAATGAGAATTAAAACTTGTATGGTCAGACCACACAAGATGGCTCTTCCCTTGCTCTCTGTACATCCCCTGCTCTACCAGTCCCTGCTCTACCTACGCCCTACTCACATGACTGACCTTCCCTCTTAATCATAGAGCCTAACCAGTAAATGCCTACATGCTTGCCCCTGGCTCCAGCTAATGATTGTTCTAATCTTTAGATCAGAACATCTCCACCATGATAGTTTACCAAGGGACAGTAAGGGATGTGCTCCTCTGCTGGTTTCCCAGGTAACTGATGAGCCAACCTGATGTCAATTCCCTATATAATTGGTAACCTCCCTCTTCCCCTGCCCCCCAGCAAAGACTGCAGCCATGTCCTGCCCACCGTTTGCACACTTGGTGGGGTGTCACTTCAGACGTGTAAGGTCCCCCATTCATTAAACCCTTGATGTCTCTGTCACTGACTCTGGACTCTTTCTTCAGTCTTGAAGCTGGGCAAGTACAGGGTTTGTAAGCCTGCAGGATACAGCCCAAGAAAACTGCATACAACAATGTACCTCTACACAGCCACTAGAAGTTAAAATTAAAAGGAATATCAATACCAAGTTTTGACAAGAATGTCAAACAACTAGAAGTCTGATTGTTGGTGGGATTTTAAAATGGTACAACCACTTTGGAAAGCATTTGGGTAGTGTCTTATAAAGTTGAGCATATACCTACCATATGATCTAGTCATTCCACTCCTAGAGAGAGAGGAGGACATATGTCCACACAAAAACTTGTTCCCAAATGTTCTTAGAGGCTATATTTACAATTGTCAAAGATTGGAAATAACTCAAATGCCCAGTAAAAGCAAATAGATAAACTAATTTTGGTATAGCCATACCTTGGAGTACTACTCAGCAGTAAAAAGGAATTGACTATTGATTCTCTCAATAACACGGATGAATCTCACAAATATGATATGTGAAAGAAATCAGACACAAAACTATAAATACTGCATGATTCCAGTTATAGAAAATTCTAATCTGTAGTGACAGAAAGCAGGGCAGTGGTTGCCTAGGGATGGGAAGAATGAATTACAAAGGGGCCCAGGGAAACTTTTGGGGATGTTGCATATATTCAATATCCTCATTGTGGTGATTGTTTCACAAATATATACATATGTCAAAACTTAGCAATTGTACACTTTCAACATGTGCAATTTATTGTAGGTCACTTATTCCTCAATAGAGCTGTTTTTAAAGATTGTAAAAATTATACTAACTTAACTGAACAAAGATCACACATGAAGGATACATATGTATGATTCCATTATATGAAGTTGGAAACCACAAAAATGTTTTATTTTACTTTTTTATTATTTTTTAAAATCTGGTCTCTTTTTATTTTTTTTTTCTTTTCATTTATTTATTTATTTATCTATCTATTTTTAATTTGGTCGCACAGCTTGTGGGATCTTAGTTCCCTGACCAGGGATTGAACCCACGCCTTCGGCAGTGAAAGCACAGAGTTCTAACCACTGGACCACTAGGGAATTCCTTGTTTTAATTTAATTTGAAATCAGAAGGAAAAATGAACTTTTAGGTCAAAGAAAAGGCTTTAATATTTGTCTTTTTACTAATACAGCCATAAAACATCTTTTTTGATCCTTTCTTTTATGAAGAAAGGGCCCATGAAAATCATAATACGTCCCTGTCTGCAGTGAATTATATTTTTAAAGTCACAATAATGTAAACAGTATTTATTAGTTGTCAACTTTTAGAATCAACCGATAAATAAAGCATGGTGCATATAATCACAGCTATAGAAGAGTATGTAAATGTTATCAACCTTGACAATGTAAAAGTAATTACACATTTGACAGAAACTAGAGGTAGAAGGGGGAAAGAGGTGGAGGTCAGGGTACAGACTTAAACAGTTCCATGTGACAAAAGTGGGGAGTCAAGAGAGGCAGTCTATAGTTGATGGAACAATACGTAAGGGTTTACGTACATTATTTAATGTTACAACTGTACTTAGTAATAGAACTACAGTATTATATACCTACATTGGGAGGCATGGAGAATGAAAGTGTGTGTACTGTTGACCACTGCACACTCATCTATCATAGGAGAAATACAGTAGATGAATGTTTCAAGTTGATAAATCAAGAAAAGAGGACAGAAGCATGTTATCTAGAGAAATAAAGGTCAATCCGCAAAAGAATTCAAAGAGAAAGGTTAAAAGTAGCAGCCTCGTGGAACTGAAGGTTGAGGAGAGAGGATGAAAGGATGCTGTTTGTTATACTCGAAGTTGTTCTATAGTGTTTGTGTGGGTTTTTTAACCAGATGCGTGTGTCATTTTGATAAAAATGAAGTCAACTTCTCTCGCCCCTGTTATTCTCTGCTTGAGCACAGATTCCAACTTGTAACTACTTTAGTTATGTGTGTGATGACTCAGTTATTGTCTTTCTTCCCATTAGACTGTCAGCTCCACGATGACAAGAAAAGTCTCTCTTTTACCACAGTGCCTGGCACAGAATGTGACCCGGGAGTCAGGGTTGTACCACACATACCACGCTGGGAACTCCTCATTCAAAGGTCTGTCCAAACTTCCCCTTTAGGACAAACTGGCAGTTGAGATAGAAAATGCCCTGGGGGAATTCCTTGGTGGTCCAGTGGTTAGGGCTCCACGCTTCTACTGCAGAAGGCGTGGGTTCGATCCCTGGTAGGGAAACTAAGATCCCGCCTGGACTGCATGGCCAAAGAAAGGAAGAAAGAAAAGAAAATGCCCTGTTGTGGAAAGGCAATGCCCCAGCAAGGAGCAAGAGCAAGGATGGGCATTAGATGAGAAAGGGTCTACAGCCAAATAATACCCCAGAAAGGGCTGGAAACCTTTCCTAGTGGGGGTGCGAGCTGAGGAAAATCAGGTATGTACTTATCCCTCCAGCACTGAAATCCTCTTAAAAAGAACATCAGGGCTTCCCTGGTGTCTCAGTGGTTGAGTCCGCCTGCCGATGCAGGGGATACGGGTTCGTGCCCCGGCCCGGGAAGATCCCACATGCCATGGACTGACTGGGCCCGTGAGCCATGGCCGCTGAGCCTGCGCATCCGGAGCCTGTGCTCTGCAATGGGAGAGGCCACAACAGTGAGAGGCCCGCACTGAAAAAAAAAAAAAAAAAAAAAAAAAAAAAAAAGAACATCAAGGAGTGCCTTGAAGGGGAAAAGAAATTCTAAATGGACCTCCTGCAGGTAGAGTAAGGAATGGCGAAGAGCAGAGGCACCTCTTAGGCTAGGTGAGATGAGCCTCCAGCATTTTGACACCAGGTGGGAGATGGTCTCCTTTCAGTTGGCCTGGGTTTGTGCCTGCCGCTAAGCAGAGGCAGGTCCATAGGATGCAGTTGATCTGGCGGTCCTCCCCGACAGCTCTGAAGAGGAATCTGGAAACTGCTTGGTGGCTGAGCTGTAGATTATCTGGGGGTCAGAACAAAAGAGGCTGGAGTAGGGAACAAGGGAAACAAGCTGTCATAATCTCATAGCGCCACTTCCCTAAGAATCTGGGGGATTCCGGGTCAATGGTTTGGGTAAACCTGCTCATTTCCTGATTAGGCGACTAAAGGTGACCTGTGAGGCCTCTCCCTCCTGACCTCAGCCCCACGCCTGACCACTGCAAAGTCATGGGTATGGAGATTTTTTTTTAATACATTTATTTATTTATTTTTGGCTGCACGGGGTCTTTGTTGCTGCACGCGGGCTTTCTCTAGTTGCAGCGAGCGGGGGCTACTTATCATTTTGGTGGGCGGGCTGCTCATTGTGGTGGCTTCACTGTCATGGACCACAGGCTCTAGGCACTCGGGCTTCAGTAGTTGTGGCATGCGGGCTCAGTAGTTGTGGCTCACGGGCTCCAGAGCACAGGCTCAGTAGTTGTGGTGCACGGGCTTAGTTGCTCCACGGCATGTGGGATCTTCCCAGACCAGGACTCGAACCCGTGTCCCCTGGGTTGGCAGGTGGATTCTTAACCACTGTGCCACCAGGGAAGTCCCTACGGAGATTTTTGAGGTTCAGACAATACCTCAGAAACCCCCGTGGGCTGACTGGGTTTTCCTGGAGAAAATGTTCTTATAATGAGGGGAACCCAGGAACTCCCCTGGCCGTCCAGTGGTTAGGACTCCGTGCTTCCACTCCAGGGGGCCCAGGTTGAATCCCGGGTTGGGAAACTAAGATCCTGCAAGCCGTGTGACGTGGCCAAAAAATATAAAAATTAAAACTTTAAAAAAAAGAATGTGGAGAAAGGCCGTGTGCAGCAACGAAGACCCAACACAGCCATAAATAAATAAATAAATACATAAATTGTAACAAATTCAATAAAGACTTTATAAATGGTCCACATCAAAAAAAGTCTTTTAAAAAATAAAGAAAATCAGATACCTCCAAAAAAAAAAAAAAAGTGAGGGGAACCTAGAAGAGGCCAGCCTGGAAAAATGCCAGTGAAAAATCTGGGGTGGGAGGCAAGATGGCTCCCAGGGAGAAGGTTCCTGGTCAGCAGTCCTAGAGACATTTCCCCCCTCCCAGGGAGGCAGCAAATGGTTTCAGGGTTTCAGCTTTGTCTACCAGGTTCCTGGAACCTCCCTCTGGTCAGGTTCCCCCGGGTTGGGTGAGTTTGAAGATATTCAGTAGGCACTGTGGTCACTCTCTTTCTAGAATAAGTCAAAGACAGGAGTTTATTTGATTCATTTTGAACTACTGCTGAATGTAGCTCTCTCTGCGTCTCCTCCTCAGGAGACAACTGACAGGTTCATTCAGGTGAAGGAGGATGGAGTATTGTAAGGAGAGAGATGAACACTGAGGCCATTTCTCATAAGTGGGGAGGGCTTGGCATGGAAAGCACAAAAAAAAGCCCCTCCCGTGCTGGGCACGGTCCTCAGGGCCTAGGGCAAAGGCAGGACATGATGTTCCTGCTCTCAGTGATTGCAAAAGCTGGTGGCAGCACACAGCTTGCTGCCGGGCTGGCAGCTTGCACTGTCCTTGCTACCACCCCCAGGGACCCAGGAGTCTCAGGCCTTAGAACTCAGCTACTATACTCTGGGCGCTGAGGAATCTGTCAGCCTTAGTATAGTATTGTATAGGGATTGGGAGCCGAACTGCTTTCTTCCTAATGTCTAACTGGGTTCTTCCCAGCTCCTCACCTGGCTTGGCTTCCTTTTCTCCGAGTTGCTCACCAAATACCCAAATGGAACTGCACATTCAATATCATCTTCCTCTCCTGTCTCTGGAGGCAGGACCGTCGTTAAGGACACACGCTCTGGAGTCAGATCACCAGGGTTTGCAAGCCAACTCTTCCAATGGCCAGTTTACTTACCTTTTTTGGTGCCAGGCTTTCATCTCTAAAATGAGAATGGCAACAGTCCTTAACTCGTACAATTGTGAGGATTCAGTGAGACAGGTAACGAGCCTGGTGTCTAGTTAGGGTTCAGTATGTTAGCTATTATTATATGGAATGAAAAGTCCTTTATTTCCTCTCACATTCACCTGCTCCTCTAGCTTCAGATACCTGCTCATCCTTTCCCCAACTGCACTCTTCTCCAGTCATTGTGAGCCTTTCAGTGCTACATTTTCTTAAAGAAGAGATTCCCCTTGGATCCTTTCCATCTCCTGTAGACCCTAGTGCCGGATAATCATTGGCAACCAGAATTGGAAAGACCTTTTATAAATCATCTAGTTTAATTTTTTTTTTCTTTTTGCACATGTCAAAAGTCAGAGCCAGAAAGATAAAGTGACTTAATAAAGATCACGCTGAACTAGAACCCCAACTAGCCCTACAGATATTAGCAACGTCAGATGCCAAGGTCCAACCCACATTTAATTCTAGTAGATTCAACGTATACCTGCTAAGGACCTGCTATGTATGTGTATGTGTATGGTAATAGGTCAGGCACTGAGAGGGTTATAAAATTGTTTCAAGTCACCTGTCCTGCTGGAAAAGTTGGATCTCGGGAGGTTGTGAGGCACTGTATGTCTTAGGAAACCAGGGGTCTCCATTCCTTTGCTTTATATACAGATATGGATCTATAAATAGATCTTGATCTAGATCTAGTTTTATGTTTATATTATTTTGTATATAGTTTTGCATATGTACATATGTGAATATACAAATATACATATAAGTATATATAATTGAATTTAGATTCACCTGAGGAATTTAGTGAATTCTTCCGCCATCTTTTTATTTTTATTTATTTTTATTTTTATTTTTTTTAGCTGCTCTGTGGGGCATGTGGGATCTTAGTTCCCTGCCCAAGCATAGAACCTGTGCCCCCTTCAGTGGAAGCATGGAGCCTTAGCCACTGGACCGCCAGAGAAGTCTCTCCCCCCATCTTTTTAAATATCATCTTTCTGTCCTGGTACAGTGGGCATATCTATGCCAAATGATGGGGTTTGTATACACTCATAAATGGAACTACAGTAGAATTGCTCTTGGGGACAGGTCCCTCTGGCCCTGAATGTAGCCAGCAAGCAGGTCCCCACTCTGAAAATAGATGAAAGTCAGGTGCCACTCTTCATGGTGGGAACAAAGCAAAGGACAATTCAAGGAAGAGAAAAACAAAGCAGTGTAAGTCTCTGTGAGACCTGGAAGGTGGAGGAGACCTACTGATTACTCAAGGAAGGCTCAGCAGGGACCAGAGGTAGAAGATGCTCCTAGGAAAAGAACAGGTTTTGCTGAGAGCTGGATAGTGACCACCCATAGATTGAACTGATAATAGTCCTGAATCAGGGAACCCCTGAGCAAGACAAAACAGGTCTCTGGGTCTTCACATAAAAATGATTTACAGAGTGTTTGTCCCCTGGAAAGTCTTTATGTGTTGAGAAAGACATGGAGGTAGTTGTTTACAGCTTACTGTGAAGCAGTGTCCAGCGGACTGTAATCAGGTGCCATGCTCTGGAGGCCATGTTCACAGGAAGGCAGGGAGGAGGCCCAACCTGCTGAGTTTGGAGCCAGTTTCCTTGCCTTCAGTAAATCAGCAACACCCCAAGGCTGCCTTGTCCCACTGGCAGCCTTCTTCAGGTCAGGCATGACTGAAACCTCTCTTGTAACCTGAGACTGACTCTGAAATCCTTTCCAAAGCAAATACTAAATAGTATGCAGTGAGATTCTAGGTCTGAACACTTTGATCACCTTCCATAGATTCTAGTACTGAAGTGGACCTCGGTGTATTTGAATTGATGAAGGGAGGGAGGGAAGAAAAAAGGGAAGAGGGAAGGGGCTGTGCATTATACAAGTTTTAGGAAACTAGCCTTCTTTCTCTTCAGCATTGGGGCCCATAAATATGGTTACTTTTCTGTCCCCAGTATACTGGTCCTCTCAGCAGCACTGGACACAGCTTGTCTGAGGCACTCTCCTTTCTAGGTTCTCATGATGCCACAACCTTCTTGACTTGCCTTGTCCTTGCCTAGTCTGCTTTGTTGACTCCATTTCCTCCACTCTACCTCTGAATGTTTGAGATGCTTTAGGGCTCAGCCCTAAACCCCTTTCTCACTCTCTTCCAAGATCATTCCATCCAGTCCCACAGCTCTAAATGGCATTTTTAACATGAACACCCCCATATTTTTATGTGTGGCCCTCATCTCCTCTTTGAGTTCCAGACATATGACATAATGGCACAGGGTCTGGAGTCAGACAGCCAGAGTTTGAATCCTGGCTCTTCCACTTACTATGTGACCTTAAGCAAGTTGTTTAGCCTTTTTTGCCTCTATTTCCTCATCTTTTTAAATACCATCCTTCTGCCTTAGTACAGTGGGCATATCTATGCTAAATGATGAGGTTTGTATACACTCATAAATGGTACTACAGTCGAATTGGTCTTGGGGACAGGTCCCTCTGTAAAGCGGGATGATAATAATTCCTGACCTCACAGTGTTGTGAGAATTAAATGATCTAATATGTGTCAAGCATCTGGGACAGTATTTGGCACATAGTAAACATCAATAAAAGTTTGTTGCTGTTATTTCATCTGACTGTCTACTTGGCATCTCCTCTTGGGTGTCTTATAGGCAACTCAGGCTTAACACAGCCAAGACAGAACTCTTGATTTCTACCCGCAACATCACAACTCCCCCACTTTCCATCATCTTTAGTACATGGGCACCACCAATCATCCAGTTGCTCAGGGAAAATCTAAGTGTCATCCTTTTGGTCATCCTTTTATCTCATCTCTTATACTCAATCCTTCAGTACAGCTTGTCAAACTCCCAAATATATCCAGAATCTATCTACTTCTGTCTCTTTCCACTGCTGCCATCTTAGCCCAAGCCAGCATCATCTCTCACCTGGATCGATCCTTCACACATATGCCAACGATCTATTTAAAATAGTTTTTCAAATCATGTCACTCTCCTGCTTAAAACTGTTTAGTGGCTTTCTATTGCATTTAGACTAGAATCCAAACCCTCACCATGGCCTGTAAGGCCCTCCAGGATCTGGCCTCTGTGTCTCTCCAAACTCATCTCCACATTCACTGGCGTTCTTTAGGTTCTTAGTTCACACTGAGCTAGTTCAAACCTCAGGGCCTTTGCACTAGCTGTCCCTTCTACCAAGAATGTCTTTATCCCCAGATCCTCATATGATTGGCTCCTTTTATCATTCAGAATTCAGGTTAACTGTCACAATGTTACTTCCTCTGAGAAGCATTTCTCCACTACTTAATCTAAAGTGGCTTCCCCCTGGGAATTCCCTGGCAGCCCAGTGGTTAGGACTCTGCGCTTTCACTGCTGAGGGTACAGGTTCAACCCCTGGTCAGAGAACTGAGATCCCACAAGCCACACAGCACAGCTAAATAAATAAATAAAGTGGCTTTCCCCCATCACTGTTTCATTTTCTTCATATCTGAAAATATCTTATTTGTTCATTTCTTGACTAGATTTTGTCTCTCCCTCCCTTCTAGAATGTTAGCCCCATGAGAGCAGGAACCTCGTCTGTCTTATTTGCTATGCGTCCTCAAGTGCCTAGGAACATTACAAGGTTAAGGAATTTATGTTTAAAAGGATTGCTTTTAAAAATTGTGATAAAATACACATAACATTTACCACTTTAGTCATGTTTAGGTTTACAGTTCAGTGGCATTAAGTACATTCACATTGTGGTGCAACCATCATCACCATCCATCTCCAGAACATCCATTACCTCACTTAAGTATCCTAGCAATTCTGTGAGGTATTATTATTATTATAATTTATAGATGAGGGAAAGGAGGCATGGAGAGCTTAAGCAACTTACCCAAATTCCCACAGCTAAAAAGTGACAGAGCTGGGATTTGAACCCAGGCAGTCTGCTTTAGAGCCTGTGCTCTCATCCACTGGCTTTCTGTACTAGATAAGTAAAGAAGATGCAGGGCAAGGCATGGGGCACATTGTGGCTGTTAAGACCCTGATGAAAAAAGAAAGTCACAGTTAATAGCTTCAAAGCATGCCTTGAGAGTATAGAGAAAGTAGTGAAAGGGTGGCCCTTTTTTTTTTTTAAAGAATAATTCTTTTTCGTGTTTTGTTTGTTTGTTTGGGTTTTTTGGCTGCATTGGGTTTTCGTTGCTGTGCGGACTTTCTCTAGTTGCAGCCAGCGGGAGCTACTCTTCGTTGCGGTGCATGGGGCTTCTCATTGCAGTGGCTTCTCTTGCTGTGGAGCACGGGCTCTAGGCGCGTGGGCTTTGGTAGTTGTGGCTCGCGGGCTCTAGAGTAAAGGCTCAGTAGTTGTGGCTCGCGGGCTCTAGAGTGCAGGCTTCAGTAGTTGTGGTTCGTGGGCTCTAGAGGGCAGGCTCAGTTGTGGCACATGGGCTTAGTTGCTCCGCGGCATGTGGGATCTCCCCGGACCAGGGCTCGAACCCGTGTCCCCTGCATTGGCGGGCAGGTTCTTAACCACTGTGCCACCAGGGAAGCCCCAGGGTAGCCCTTTTTAAGATGCTGGCTCCTCAAAGGCAGTTTTATTTGTCATGGCAGAATAGAGTGGTGGTGAAGTTCATGGGCTTTGGCATCAGATAGACGTGGGCTTGAGTCCCAATGCTGCCAATTACTAACTAGTAAGTTATTTCACTTGTCTGTGCCTCTGTTTCCTCACCTATGGTCAAGGATAAAAGCATTTACCTCATAGAAATGTTTTGAGGATTTAATGAGACTGTTGATGTAACTTGCATGGCACCATGCCTGGCACGTGGCAGAGGCTCAGTAAACATAGGCTCTTGCTCCCCAACCAATAAATGGTGCACACCCCTTCCCCAACTAACCCACTCTTTTGATTCAAAAGATCTCCCAGGCCAGGCTGAAGTAGTTGCACTTGGATAACTTCCTGGGCCATCAAAGTGACTAAAAGTGATCCCTCCCAGGACAGAGAAAGGTTCTTCCTTCAGCTAAGGACACATTCCCACTGCCGCACTTTGAGCCCCAGGAAGTAATGCATTTCTGACTTTCTTAGAACAATCACCTTTTCCCAGCTTCCAGCTACTCAGGGTTCAGGAACTCAGAGCATCTTGCTAGGCAATCACAATTGTTTTTAATTATAAAAAGGACATTTACATGCCTTTTTTTCGTAAAGTTTAATCTCAGGGAACAGGAAGTGAAATCAATGTTTATTTGGCTCAACTGCAGACACTGAGCCACCAGAGGAGGGAACGTTGTATGAAAGACCAACTTCCCTGACTTCCCAGTTTTTTTCTTGGCTACCTCTGGATTGATTAATATCAGAGAAACTGAAGAGGGTCCAAGGAAGGACCACCAAAATGATTAATAAAAAGCAGAAGCTACTGAATGGTGCTAGGAGCTTCCAGTGAAGGGCAAGAAAACGGGATGGGGAGGGGGAGGCCCTGAAGGCTGAAAACAAAGCAGCCACCGGAGACTGCAGAGCTGCAGGCAGCCTGAACCCAGCTACCTCCCTGGACCAGTATCGGGCCAGGCACTTTGGGAGATCAAAAGGAGCTCAAGGCTTGGCCTTTGCCCACAAAGGTAGGGAGACTGGGCTATGCCCGCAAAAGGACAAATTACAGTCCAAGCTGAAAATACAAGTGCTGCAACAACGCACTCACTCTCTGATACATGCCAAATTGCTGGTGCAGTGAGAAGGGCTCAGTACTCTGAGGAGGATGGGACCTCCACAGGTGATGGGGCCGGAGCCTAGGGGAGGGACACGATGTGGCCGGGCAGAGAAGAGGGAGAGCAACATAGGCTGGAGAAAGTGCAAGATCAAAGTGCAGGAGGCAGGGTAGAAGCAAGGAAGAGTGAGGAGCCAGGCCTGGTGGAGTGAGCACTTCTTGGTATGGACTAAGCGGGAGATGGGCACTAGCAGAGGAGTTTGCATTTTATGCTACAGGCAGCTGAGCAGGGGGATGTCTTGCCACCAGCCCTGCTTTGGCAAGATGGCTTTATTGAGGCATGGTGGATCGGAGGTGGAGACAGAGAGACCAAGCCTAACAGCACAGCCCTGAAGAAACCTCTTGCAGCTGCAGCCACTGAAAATGTGCTCAAGCACAGAGAGGGGCCAGGCCTCAGTTGACAAAGCAGCTGGAGCCCGAGCGTCTCTCCAAAAGATGCAGTCTAGCCTCCACACCCTGAGACCATGGCCTCCGTTCTCTCAGGCCCACCAAGCCCATGGAGCTGGTCATCATTCAAAGCACAACTCAGCAAGCTTAGGCCCGACCAAGGACAGATTTCTGGGCAGATGATATCTCTGTTATAAATAGAGAATTTGACTCCAGGTGGGAAATTCAATTTGTGGGAGCAGATGAAATCTTCTGAAACCAAGATCTGATTTCCTGAGCAAATGTCCTTTGGTCTTAATGAACAGGAGAAGGAGATAGGGAAAAGAAGCTATAATTACGTTTTTTCCTTAAATAGGAGGCTTCTTGGATTACCAGGGAACTGCCTGCAGTGCGTTAATAAATGCCTCCCATTTCGGAGCCATGACTTTTGAGGCAGAAAATGCCATTCAATATCGATGCATCACTTAGGGATGGTTGCAAAGTGTTTTTCAGCTCTTGTAATTCATTAGGCATCCCCATCTCCCACCCGCTCTCCTCTCCCCGTCCTTTCCTAAGGCCCACCCCACCAGGAACGTGGCAAGTCTTCTGCAAGTTGAAAAGATGAGAACTCGCAGACAGAAAGGTTAATCAATTGACTTCAGGCCAAGCACAGCAAGTTACTGACAGTCCAGCAGTGAGAATGTTCTAGTCAGGCCTTTCTGGGGGTTATTGCTTTAGCTCACTGAAACACACAAACCAATGCCCGCTTTTCCTTGCAAAGCTAATTTTTTTTTTCTTCCCTGTCTGGTGAATGGCAGGCAGAGGAACAGAAAATGAGGTCCAGGACTTCCCTGGTTGTGCAGTGGTTGACAATCCGCCCACCAATGCGGGGGACACGGGTTTGAGCCCTGGTCTGGGAAGATCCCACATGCCACGGAGCAACTAAGCCCATACGCCACAACTGCTGAGCCTGCGCTCTAGAGCCCATGAGCCACAACTACTGAGCCTGCGTGCCACAACTGCTGAAGCCCACATGCCTAGAGCCCGTGCTCCACAACAAGAGAAGCCACCGCAATGAGAAGCCCACGCACTGCAATGAAGAGTAGCCTCCGCTCACCGCAACTAGAGAAAGCCTACGCGCAGCAACGAAGACCGAACGCAGCCATAAATAAATAGATAGATAGATAGATAGATAGATAGATAGAAAAAAAAAGAAAATGAGGTCCAGAAAAGATAGAGTGAAGAAAAGAGAAATTAGTGACAGACAGAAAACGTGAATGGCAGAAGCCAGCTGAACCTCCAGGCCTGGTGTTCCTGAGCCCCGTGCTCAGGTGGAGTCAGCATGGAAAAGAGGGAGGGCCACTGTCACCAGGAATCAATCACTTCCTACCTGTGTGGTCCTGGACGGTCAGTTAGTCAGTCTGAGCCTCAATTTCCTCATCTATAGATGGGGATTATAGCAGCCCTACATGCCTCACAGTGTTATTGTGAAAATCAAATAAAAGCCAACTAGAGATGGTCTGAGGGTGAACCAGGAAAGGCCTCCATACTCTCAAACTCCTCAGCCACCTGCCTCCGTGTCAAACATTCCCACCGTTCATCACACTTTTGGAGAAAGACATTGATAGCTTAGCTCTGGACAAGAATACAAACTTTTGGGAGGGGAACTCATTGGCCCATTAGCACTCACCAGCACATTAGCAAGAATTCATTTATCAGGTTACTGGGGACCCCCAGGGCTTTGAGGGGAGGTAGATTTAAACACTCTTTCTTCCCTAGAGTCTTTCAAGGGACATTTATCTCTGGGTGTGTTTTCCTTCCAAAAAGGTCCGGGTGCCATCCTTTTGTAAGTTTGCATCCCCATGAAAAGCACTGGGCAAATATTCAACCCTCCTTTGGTTTTTTTTTTTTCCCAGGGGGACCTTAGGCACAGAGAGATTAAGTCAAGCACCCATGACCACACAGTGGCCCAGCCAGGATGGAGAGCCTATCAGATCAGAAGCACCCAGGCCTCTGCTCACCAGCCTGGGAACATTTCCTGTCATCCATCCAGTTTCTCCTTTTCAAATTTCACCCCACTCCCACCCCAACCCAGAGAGATATGAGAAAGGGTGAGGAGGCTGGGTCCTGGCAGCAGTGTCCCAAGCACACACCCAGAATCCCTTGTGGGGAAGAGCTGTACTGCTGGCGGCAGCAGCAGCAAGCACTTGGCGTCTGACTGGGCTCTGTCAGCATCCATTGAACTTGGTGTTTTGCTTCCTAACTCCAGGAGGGCAAACATTCCTAAGATGCCAGCAGTGGGGAGAGAAGGAAGGCACACAAGGAAGCGATGGGCAATTCCCCAGAGTCTGTCCATTCAGCTCCTACTCCAAGGCCTTCCTGAGCCACTGGCTCTCTCTCCATGGGGCTCCCTGTGCATGAGGGAGGTGGGCGGGGAGGGCCAGTAGTGCAGAAGAGAGAGAGAGAGAGAGAGAGAGAGAGAGAGAGAGAGAGACAGACAGACAGACAGACAGACAGACAGACACAGAGAGAGAGAGAGGAAAAGGGAAGCTCCAGAGTAGGGCCAGGGCAATGCAAGGCTGCTGGTGGGGAGATGTTCTTATTCCCTCCCTTCAATGGCCTCTCGTTTGGCCCTGGCCCCCAACTCTCCCAGAGCAGCATCCTTTCTCCTCAGCCTTGCTTTGACTGTGCTTGGATGCAGGTTGGCCCCAGGGCACTTGCTAAATACAGAGTCTGAGGGTCCAGGGTGGGGCCCAGGAATCAGCATTTTCATTGCAACAGGACCACAGCTGGGGAAAGGCTGCGGTCAAGCTCGGACACCCTACCCCACTGCACCCCAAGGAAACGTCCCTGGTCACTGTCTCATTCCCTCACAGCTCTGCCCTCCGAGAGGTGACAGGCAATCTGATAGATTTATTCAGGTGAGTGCATTAATGGGCGCTAATGACTTAATGTGCTGTCCATTCCAGATAACATGTGCAATTTACCAGGACCTTCCGGAGGCTGGGCCTTAACCCAAAGTAGAATTTCTGGCACACGCAGCTGGAGGGCGGTGAATGTGAGTAAGGGGAAGGCTTGCATCATGCCAGGTGGGAGGCTGCCGCTGCCCTCTGGCACCTAGGGGTACAGCTGGTTCTGCTGCGGGTCCTGCGGGAGAAATTGAGCTTCACGAGAAGACAGGCTCCCCCTACACTCTTCCACTCCCCAACACTCCAAACTGTTCCAGTCATTCTTTCTGTTCACCGCTGTCTTCAGTAGAGATAGTGGGTCAAAAGCAAGCAGGTTCTGGGATGATGCATTCATTCAGAGCTGCTCGAATGGGGGTGTCTGTACCTATTGTGGGGTACACAGAGCCACGGGATAAACACAGTGCACTTTTATGGAGCTTCAATGTACGCAAGGATTTTCGAGCTATGCAATACTTACATGCTAAGTCAAACACCAGCGTACTATGGAATAGAATCTGAAAATTCATGTTTCTGAAATACACTGTGAGACTTTGAAGAAATCTGACACTTTGGGCCATTTTGGCCTTCACGGCTGGATTCTCATGTATTCCGTTCTTAGGGACTCCGTGTGTGTGTGTCGGTAAAAGTTGAGAAGCACTGCCAGTTACAGTCTGTGTTTCCCTAAGTATAGATTAGTTTATTGGATTATCTAAGACTAGGACAAGGGATGGATACATTTTGATGGGGGACAGAGATTGCATTTGGGAAACACCCAGAGCCTGAGGGGTTGTCTAGGGAAGGGCATGCAAAGAGGATCCAGGAAGAAAGGGGCTTACTGAGGGGAGGTGTGGGGGGATGCTAGGAAATCTTGTTAAGCCAATCCCCATCGAGTAATTGAGATGAGCAGAAGCAGGGAAGGCTAGGCAGCCGGCAACAGCAAAGAGGTCTGCGATTTATGGATGCAAAGAGCGTCCCTCTGACCCCAAGCCTCAGAGAGGCGCCAAGACCCTATTCTGGTCACAGGGCACCTCTGTAAGAAGAACTACAGTTCTTGAATTACAGGGGCATGAATTGAGACTGGGAAGCTGGGAGCTAGCTGGGACCCACAGAATGAGCAGGTGGCAGGGCCCGCCAGGCAGCTGCGTTGGAGGGGAGAGGGCACCAGCCAGCGAGGCTTGGGAAAGGACTGGCTGGCAGTTTACAGCTCATCAGCCCAGGAGTTGGTCCCTTAGTGTCTCCCAGCCCACACTGGGTCGGCAGGCTCAGCACACAAAGGGCCACTAAAAAGCCCTCTTAGCGACAAATCCTAGTGACAATTTCTTTGAAATGGCCCTTTTCCGTCTGCACTTTTCTCTGGTTTCTCTCTGGCGTCCTGCTTTCCTGGTAGCTCCCAGGTTCCCCAGGAGCTCAGGAAATCAGGTGGTTCCTCTCGATTTTTCTCCACCCACCCTGTCCCAAACATCAGGGCCCTGGTTGGCCCCAGATGCTTTAGGATTGGTGGGCGTCTTGCCAAAAAGCAAGATGGAGACCAAGGGGCTGGGGCTGAAAAATTACAAAGTGAGTAGTTTCCTCCTTGATGGTTCTGATTATGCCATCCGTCCTTCTACCACCCCAGGGCCTGCCTAGCCCACTGGGAGTGGGGGCGGGCCTTGCTGCCTTAGGCAGATGCACTTCCTGCTCTTGCCACTGGCCATTGGTGATACTCTGCTCTTCACTTATTCATCTTTCCCTGGGTGCTAGTGGATTGCTGGATTGTCCCAGCAGAGGCAGGTAGTTGAGTATGTCTCTGGAAAAGGCTACCATCTTGTCTACACTGTATAACCCCAGTTGAAGGCTGGGAGTCACAGCCTTTTTGGAGACACTACAGCTGTTGCAGTCAAATTGGCATGGGTTCAGATCCTGGATTAGGCCCTACTAACTGTGTGACTTTGAGGAGATTACTTAACCTCTCTGAGCCTTCATTTGCCTTTAAAATAGCCATAATCATAATACTTACTCTTTCATTTTCCTTTAAAATAGTCATAATCATAGTACCTACTCTATCAGGTTTATGGGGAGGATTACACTTGCAAATGCATGCAAAATGCTAGCATGGTGCTTGGCCCATAATAAGTGCTCAATAAAAGTTAGCAAGTATCATTATTATTACTATTAATGCTCATTCTGTGGTTGGAATCCAGGTTCCACTACTTACTGCTATTTGAGTCTTGGCTACTATCTCCTGTGTAAAAAAAGGATGATCATGTTCCCTAAGTAAGAGGATTGTGATAATTCTGAAATGAGTTAATGCATGTAAAGTTCTCAGGGCTGGCTGGAGGTCCTACCAGGGAAGTGGAACTAATTGTATCCCCTGGGATGAAGAACCATCCGCCTTTTCCTAGGAGCATTAGCAGAGCGCCCTGCTCAAAGTGTGTGATGGGTCGATAAATGGTAATCATTATTACTATTATTACTGAAGGCCGAGAGAGTCTCTGCCCATTTATTCCTGTATTCTCAGTTAAAGGTGAGTTGAGTTGCTTGGTTGTTAACTGTCGATTACAGTCCAAGGTGCCAGTGAGGCTGGGCTGCCTCCATCCACTCTCAGTGTGCAGGGGAGAAAAAATAGTGCCACTTCTTAGCTTCTTCTCAGTGTATTGATTTCAATAGGAAATAGACTTCTGGCTGGAAGATCGTCATTCGTCATCCAATTGTCATGAGATTTGAAGAGACTAAATGTTTATCCTGAGGGGATCTTCCTCACCAAATTTCAGTGTGACTGGATTGAGGGTCCCAATTTTACATGCAAGTGTTTATTTTGCCGCATTTGGGCACAGGGTTAAGAAAGCTGAAGAACCCTCTCTGTACCCTGTGTCCTGCTCTCCCTCCTCCTCCTCCTCCCTGTGTCCTGCTCTCCCTCCTCCTTGTTGAGCATAGGGGGTGCAGACAGCTTGTCAAATAACAAAAACAGAAACAAATCCTACTGGGAATTCCCTGGCGGTCCAGTGGTTGGGACCCCCCGATTTCACTGCCGAGGGCGCGGGTTCCATCCCTGGTTGGGGAACTAGGATGCCACGGGCCGCACAGTGTGGCCAATAAAACCCAAATCCTACTATGTGATTCTGGATTCTGGGGAGGGTAGGGAGGGTGGGGGGGGAGGGGGAGTTCTCCTTTTGGAAATGAAATCCACCAGTGTGCGTGTAGGCTCAAGAACTCATTTTGGCCAAGAGTAAGACACAGTGCAAATGCTACATCACTTCAGGACTTCCCCGGTGGTGCAGTGGTTAAGAGTCCGCCTGCCAATGCAGGGGACACGGGTTCAGGCCCTGATCCGGGAAGATCCCACATGCCACGGGGCAGCTAAGCCCGTGCGCCACAACTACTGAGCCTGAGTGCCACAGCTACTGAAGCCCGTGCACCTAGAGCCTGTGCTCCTCAACAAGAGAAGCCACTGCAATGAGAAGTCCGTGTGCCACAACAAACAGTAGCCCCTGCTCACCGCAACTAGAGAAAGCCCGCACGCAGCAATGAAGACCCAACGCAGCCAAAAATAAAAATAAATAAATGAATTTATTTTTTAAAAAAACCTACATCACTTCAGACAGGAAACAAGCAGAGTGAGAACCAAACGGGGAGCCTTTTAGTGAGCGACTAGGAGGCAGATTCCTCTTGAGAAAGAATGACAGCTACCATTATCTGTGATCTTTACATCCATTATCTCATTTAATACCCCCAATAACTCTGTGAAGTAGGTTCTGCCAGCATCTCCATCTCACAGGTAAGGCTTAGAGAGGTTAAGTAACCTACCTAAGTTTACACCTCTACTAAGAAGCAGATTCCAAAAGCTGTGTACTTAATCTCTATTCTAAACTGTACCTTGCCTCACCCCTCACCCAGGAGCCCTCACACATGCTTATGTCCAGCGATACAGACCCTCCCAATACTCTCTCCCCTTCAGTACCCCTTATTTGCTTGTGTTTACTGCACAGCAGAATGACTGGAGACTGGCATCTGCTCCCAGCGAGCCCAGCAAGCAGCAGAAGGTGGCTCGTCAGAGTCGTAAAATGCATTTGTTTTAGTTATTAACCCATTGAGTTTTAATTGTAAGAACTGGTACAAACCAATGTATTGGTATGTGTTATTAATGTTAAAATTAATAAGCTACAAACTGGGTAAGGATCAGGGAACTCTGGAGGGGATGCCCCCGCCTCGGAGACATCACCCCAAGGAAACCAGCTAGGGACCGTCTGGCTGTAAAGAGCATTATTCATACTAGACGGCTGGTTCCCTGCTCCCTCTCCAGTCCCTGGAGGCAGGAGGCCAGCTCTTCTCTGCTTCTCTTCACCTCTCTCTTTTGGAAGGATTAGAAATCAAGTCTGAGTCACTTCTCTAGCTAGACTAGACTATTTTTTTGGTACTAGCTCAGTGTGTCTGTGGCCCCACGTGTGATCCGTGTGTGTCCCCGTGTGTGTGTGTTGTGCTCTTCGGAGAATCTTCCTGTGTGTTGGCCTGCCTGTGCGTTTGCCCAGGAATGCTGTGTCTCTCTCCCTGTGTGTCTTTACTTTCACTCACCATCCATTTTTAATAATTCCATTGGCTTGTTTTTCCAGCCTAGGCTAACCCATCCAGATGCAGGGAATTTCCATCCTTTTTTTCACAGTAGGAAGTGCCAGGAAGGAAGCAAAAAGTGTGCTCAGTGGATAGATGGGCAAATCTGCTAGTCAGCTAGTCCACTGCTGATCCCAGCTGCGGGGAGCCACAGAGCCCTGCACTGGGAGCTCTCCTCTGTATCCTGGAAATTCCACGCAGCTCACAAGACCATCCTCTTGCCCCATGATTGCCCCTCAGTAGCCCTCCAGCCTCTTCTGAGGCTTTACCCAAATGCTTAAGTAGAACTGGAGGTGGGGAAGAGATTCCAACTGGAATGGGTCCCCTTTTCCCAACAGCCTCCCTTCCAGAGTCCAGGCACACAAGGGAAACTGAGGAGGGCTCACTTTTCACCCTAGAACTGCTGAGGCTCAAGTGTGCCAATGTTAGTTGTGTCTGTGAGGGGCCTCTGGCGTGCAAAAATTCACCACGCATTTGGCATCACCAGAGGCTTCAACTCCACCCTTTCCTTCTGTTTTTCTTTTCCCTGGCCTCAACTTTGCCCTCCCAGACCCACTGTCCAGTTTCCCAGTCCCTCTGGGTCCCCACTGAGGCTACCTCTTAGGGGAGAAGAAGAGTGGCCTTTCTTCTAAATCCCCAGAACTCCTCCAAACGGGTCTGGAGCCACCTGGGAGACCAAGAGCCTTCCTTGAATCTCGGTTGCTACATGATTAGTATTCACAGCGTGTCTCTTAAAAATGTCCTGAGATCATTCATCAGGCACTGTGCTGTGTGCCTGGTTGCTCTCCTTTGGGAGCGTGTGTGTGTGTGTGTGTGTGTGTGTGTGTGTGTGTGTTTACATGTGGTGTGCAGGACCCTCCCTCCATCTGCTGGTGAACACAAACACGCACAAACATGTTAACCTCCTTCCCTTCTCACCAAACTAACCGCATGCTCTAAGCGGACCTCTGCCAGCTGGCAGATCGCTCTCTTCCTGAGGTGGGCTCCCGGGCCGGGCCTGGGCTCGAAACAGCTCGCACTCCAGTGCTGGGGAGAGGCGCTGCGAGCTGGAGCCGGAGCCGAAACTCAAGGTGCGTATGGACGTTGGCGGTGGCGACCAGAAGGGGAGCTGCAGGGAGGGCAACCCCAGCAGAAGGCGAGCAAACAGGGGGCGAGGGGGTGCTCGGGGAGGCAAGGTCAGGGGCCGGGGATTGGAGTCCCGAAGGGAGCGCTCCCGTGGCCCCTTCTCGGCAGTTCACTCCCCACCCGCATTCCCCCCACTTTCGCGGGTGCACTTTGGAAATTGGCTTGCCCTCTTCGCTGCCAGCAGTTCCCGGCAGAGCCCAGGCGGAACGGTCAGGTTCAAAAAGTGAGGCAGCGCCGGGCTGGGTAGCTGGGTGGCTGGGTTGTATCCTGGGAGATTCTTTCCCCAATTGTCAATTTTGTGCGTATTTTTAGTTGTGACCCGAGCCGGCAGCTGTGCCTTTAAGCCGCGTTCCCATTCGGGGAAATCGACGCCCGCACTCGAGGGTCGGGAGGCGCCGGAGAGGCCCCTTATTCCGTACTCCCCCACCTTTCCTCCCCCTCCCCTCCCCTCCCCCGCCCCCTCTCCCCTCCCCTCCTCGGCCGTCCGGCCGCCTCGCCGCCATCCGTCACCTCGCAGCCTGCCGCACTCCTGGAGCGATCGAGAGACGAGCGAGCCACGGCGATGGTGCCGCCCGCGGCGCAGCCATGGAGCCCGCCCGAGGAGCCCGCGCGCGCCGCTGCCAGCCTGCCCGCAGCCCGCCGCCTGCGCGCCAGCTCCCCGCGTCCCGGGCCAGCTGCTGCCGCCCCGCCAACCTTCGCCCGCCCCGCCGCCCGGCGCCACTGAGCCCCACGCCTGTGCCGGGCTCAGGGACACGGGCGCCCTAGTCCCACTGCCGCCGCCGCCGCCGCGCCACCGCCGCCGCCGCGCCGCCGAAGAGCAGGAGGAGGAAGGGGAGGCGGAGGAGGAAGGTAAGAGGCGCGCTGCCTAAAGGAAGGCGCACCCGCAGTCTCAGCCCGGCTGGGGGTGAGGCGCGGCGGGAGCGTGCCGCCCCGGGCAGGATCGGGGAGGCCGGGTGCTTGGGCGTCCCCGGCAGCCGGGGCCGGGGCGGGGGGCTTCGAGCGTCGGGCCGCCCGGAGTTTGGGCGGGCGGGGGGAGCGGCCGGTGGCGTGCCCACTGACCAGTGAGTCGCCGGAGTGGCGGGCTCGCCTCGGCCGCTGAGGGTGCGGGTTGAGGAGCCGAGCGCAGGGGAGCGCAGCGCGTTCATTATGGAGCCTTTGTGTGCGCGCCGGGGCCGTGGGCACAGTTGGGAGAGCCGGCGAGACACGGGGCCTGGCTGCTGGGAGGTGGCCCCTTAGCCGGGGTGCCCCAAGAAGCCCGAGCCCCCGGGCTGCCAGAAACAGCTGTCTGAAGCATGTGCGTGGTTCCCGGGGCCATGTTCACACGCGGACACGGACGCACACACGCACACACAGCCGCACCGTATACCCGGCGCTCAGCTTACACAGTCACCCTCATCCAAAGGCGAAACATACACACACACACACACACACACAGACACAGACACAGACACACAGCTACAGTTGCCCCCTTCCACCAGGAAGCAGTCACCCAAACACAAACAGCTACATGCACCCCCTCCCCAGCACCACTAACACATGTACACACACACACACACACACACACAGAGCTACAGTTGCCCCCCTCCCGCCAGGAAGCAGTCAACCAAACACAAACAGCTACATGCACCCCCTCCCCAGCACCGCTAACACATGTACACACACACACACACACACACACACACACACACACCCTCGCTTCTCTACTCCCCAGCCGGGTGCTTTTGAGCTTGGAGTGAGTGTATGTGAGTGAGTGTGTTGTCTCAGAGTGTCCCTGAGAAACTACATGACAACTGCACCTGCTGCCCCCCAAGGCACAAACACACAGCCTCCCCCACCCGAAGCTGCTGTAGACCCCTCTACCAGGGCCCTTAAGAACTCCATTCTGGCCAAAAGCGTTCCCAACTCTTGTAGTCGTGCCCATCCACACCCGAGCTCCTGGGCTTCTCTTGCACACCCATACACACACACTGAAACCACTGCAGGGACAAAAATGCTTGACACCTTCTATTAGAAGCAGGTGGCATCCCCACCCTTGTCTTGTAGCTGCCACCAAAGAGCCCTTGATCACGGTGTACGCTGAATTCTGCCAGACCTGCCCCCTCCTCTTGGCATCTTGGTCCAGCTGCAGAGCCCTGGAGTCCACCAGGTGGTCTCAGCATCCTGCAGCTCTTGCAGAGGGCGGGGCTGTCTCTGGACTCTTGCCCATTGGAGAAACTGCTATAAGAGCAAGGCTCCCTTGGGGGCGCCCTTCTTGGCGTGGAGGGTGGGTGAGTCTATGCTGACTCAGAGAGAAGCCCCGAGTGAGTTTTCCCCACTGGAAGTCTTGGGGTAAAAGGCACACACTTTGGCCTTGAGGGCCTGGGGCGCTGTGGCAATTCAGCCACTGGGGCCCTCGGCTGGGGGACCTCGCCCCTCCTTCCCTTTCCCTGCCCATCAAGCTCACTGCAGGAGAAACGGGGGAACCCAGCCCTCAGCTTCCTGGGAGCTGAGAGAGGCTTCCCAGGAAGCCTTTGCTATTTCCACTGAGCGAAAGGCTCTCAGCTCTCCCCCGGGAGACCTCAGCAAGACTTGTCCATGCCCAGGCAGACATGCCAGCTTCTACCCAATTTCGTAGCTTATTTTCTTTTTTTCACGTGAGAGAAGCAATTCAATCTCAGCAGCTTGGCGTGAGGGCACCCCTGAGGTGAAATAAGACAATGTATGTGTGGAGGGGGAAGCAGGTTGGGGGGAGGGAAGGAGGACTAGTGGGTTTGACGGGTTTAAGTGGAGATGCCGAGTCAGACTGTAGCCCTTGGTAAAATCGTGACAGAGATGCTTCGACGTCAGAACCCCTTCCCTGCACCCCTCCCGTCCGCTGCTCCAGGCGCCTCTAGGTCCCCTCCCCCGCCCCCTTATATGCTTAGGTGGGGCTTTGCTCGAAGCTCGCTCAAATCTGAAGACAGAATCCCTGTCTGGCCAAGGTGTTAATAGCTGATGGTGGTTTATTGCCTTCACCCTTCAGTTAACATTTGCATTTTCAAAGGAGGCTGAGGAGCGGCTCCGTTGGTGGTGATTTCAGGCACCTGTGGCAGGACCCAGGCAGGAGCCGCTGTGGATGGATGGCATCGACCGTCTCTGTCTGGCCCCGAGTTATGCGTGATGTGTGTGTGGGAGTGGGGATGTGGGAAGGTGGGATGTAATTATGGAGGACTTGGAGGCCCACAGAGAGAAGGTTTAAATTGATGTGAGAGACAGTTGGGAGCCACTGCAGGATTCGGAGAAGGGAGGGATATGATCCGAGCAGGAGAGAAACACTCCTTGCTGTGTGTGGAGAGATCATCCCCTCTCTCCCATTGGCAGTCACCACCACAATTGCCTTACAAGTGTGAGCTGATGACCACCAGAGAGAGGAGGCAGGCCAGAGTAGGGGGGTAGGTGCCCCAGGTTCCTGGCCCTTAGCATCTCCCACATCTGAGGTGCCCAGCAGACTGGCTGGGCTAGCTGCCCAGAGCCAGCCAGTGCCCCCATAAACACCAGCTAGTGATGCTGTCGTTGCTGTGGCTTCTGAGATTGCAGTGGAGCTTCTGCCTCCATGGGTGAGGGGGCTGGGGACTCCTAGGAGGCTCTACCCATTCTGAATGAGTCTGAGGACCTCGCTCTCTGGTAAATGGCGCAGTCCCAGGGTCTTGGGAAGTGAGCTGTGTGGCCTGATCGGGGGATTTTGCCACCAACTCAGTCCTTTGGGAGCCATGGTAGATTGAAAAAGTGCAACAGGAAAGCCCTGGGATTGCTGATAACAGCAGCAGGTTGGGAAAGGCAGGAGGGCGCAAGGGGTCGGGGTTGGGGGGTGTTCAGGGGGGCAGGGGCAGAGGAGAAGCATTGGTCTGGCACCGCCCCACTGCAGTAGTACCCCCCTTGGTCCTTGGAGGGAAGCACAGGTGGATGCAGGACAGCGGAAGCACTCTGTACCCACCCACCCCCCAGTCTGCAGAAATGATTGGGCTCTGCACCCAGCACCAGACGAGGCACCCTGAGAGGTCAGCACCAATGCAATGGAAGAAGGATCCCTGTTCTTTTGGAGCCTTTAGGCTAGATGAAGTCACAACACACACACACACACACACACACACACACACAAATTGCACACGGTACCTCCAAACAGACACGCACACACAAGCACCCTTGCGCTCACATGCACGTAACACACACAAAAACACACACACCTGGAGCAAATTATGGGAAATGAGGCTCACGCTGACAAGCTCAGCTTCTGGGGGTTCTAGGGGTTCATGCCTTCAGAGGCCCTGGCGATCCCTTTTAGGGGGGGCTGAGAGGGGCCCCATCGATACTGGGTAAAGACCCTTAGCTCTGACAGGCCCCTGGGAAGAGGCCACACCCAAGATAGCTTTAGCTGTGGTCCAGCCTTAAGGCTATTAGCATTCGAAGCAGAAAACTCTGTTCTGGCTCTTCCCTCAAGGACTTCTGTTTTCCTTTTTACCATAAATTCAAAAAGGAAAGCACTCTCTTGCGTTATCAGCAGCCAAAACGAAGGACTCTGAAAGTGGGCTGGACCTTGCAGCCCTGCTGTGAAATCTGAGGGCTGGGGCGTAGAGAGGGGAGGGGAGGGGAGGGAAGTGCACCACCTTCCCTCCTTTCCAGTCCCCCTTCAGCTGAGCTGGTAAGGAGAGGGAAGGGATCTTGGGGTCCTGTGTGATTTCCCACCCACGACAGGCAGCGCCCCCTTTTCTGAGGGCACCATCCTTACGGTGGAACGTTAACAGTCCAGTGGCACGCTAGCGCCTGCTCCCCTGGGCAGTTAGAAGAAAGGAGCTTGGAAATCAGTGTGGGCACGACACGGGGGCAGGGGGAGGCGAGGCAGGGGTGCTGCCTGTTACATGGAGGAGCCAGTGTGCCTGTTGTGTTGCGTTGATGAACAGAGGTGAACAGGTTTCCCTGGGAGCACCCCTAGCTAGTCACCTTTTCTGAGCCTCAGCTTCACCTCGGCATTAGCCACACTGCCATAGCCATGCCTAGCTTTTTGAAGATGCTCTCTGCCTGGTTGTACTGTTTGGGTCTCCTTCCACCTCAGTGACTCCTCCTTTCTTCTCTGTTTTGCTCGTTACTCCTCCTGACCTCTCAGATCTGAGTGTCCTCTTCCTCTGTGTCTGCTTCCTCTGTTGGCAGCTGGGGGTCATGGCTTCCCCTCTCACCCCTCTCCGCTCCCACTTCTCTCGCCCAAACTTAACCCCTCTCCGCTATTTCAGTCCTCTGTTTCCACCTTCTTGCTGAACATCTCCCCTTGGATAGTCTGCCATCCTGTCACAGACTCAGCGTTCACAAACTCATCTCATTGTCTCCCAAAGATGCCTCGCTCCTCTGACCTCTCTGTTACATACAGAACCATCTCTGACCCTGGTCCACCCTGACCCTGCCACCACCTCATGTCTACACTGTACTAGTCTCTTTCCTTTCCGGTCCATAATACACCTGCCAGGTTAATATTCCTAAATATCCTTTATTCAATGTCAATGTCAAAGATCAATGTCTTTGAGAGGGTGATCCCTGTAGGGTACATTTCAGCTTCCTGAGCCTGGTATTCAAGGCTCTCCTTGAGTGGGCCTAACACTGTGTATTCTTTGAAGCTTATTTCCTACTCTTTGCCCACATCATGGATTCTCGCATTTTACTGTGTCTCAAAATCGCTTGGGGGAACTGTTAAAATGCAGATCCCTGGGTCCCACCATCTGAGCTTCTGCTCCAGTAGGTCTAGAGCCTGAGTCCAGGAATATGCACTTGAACAGACTCCGCCAAGTTGTTTGTTCATGTGGCCGACGCACAGTGACGCCAAGTAAAACTCCGAAACGTCGGAGTTTGGAACAGGGAAAGGTTTTTGGCAGGGCCAAGCAAGGAAGTCGCATGGCTCATGCTCAAAAACCCCGAACTCCCCATTGATTTGGGGGGAGGAGTTCTTAATCGGCAGAATTAGGGGTGAGGGCTGCAGGATGTGTGACTTTCCTCTGATTGGTTTCTTCTGATTGGTGATGAGGTAGCAGGGTGGTGCTCCACGAACCTTGTGCTCAGCCTGAAGTTACCATCCTGCAGGGAGCCTTAGTTCCTGCAGAAGAACTCAAAGATATTGTTCTGTACATTCCTTGAGGAGAGGCCTGGTTCCTGCCCCAAGGCTGCACTGTTGTTTCTGGACTGCTCCTCCCTTGTTTCTTCATTCCCTCCCTTCCCTGATTAGCAACTGTTTGAATCTGCCCTTTCAAACTCAGGGAGGTCTAGGGGGCTGAAGCCTTTATCCTGAAGATAAGAAACTGACAGGTGCCTGAAAGGCTTTTGTACCCTGGAGGGCCCCACAGGGTCCTGCTCAGTTTCAAAGTGATGCTGATGTTCTTGGTCTGCTTGAGAAACACAGTCCTACATGGACCCTCTACTCTAGCCCAGTTTCTTTCGTCAGGCTCTCCTAAACAGGTCTTTTGTACATTTTTTTATTGCAGCTGTGCTCTTGTTCATGCCATCCCACTCACCAGGGGCGCCCTCTCCTCTCTGCCTGTGCTCTACACAATACCCATCCTTCAACTCTCATTCAAATTCACCTCCTCTGTGAAGTCTTCTCTGATCATTCTAGGCTGAAGGCCTTTCTCTCCCTCCTCTGAACTCCTCCTGCACTTACCGTCTCTAAAATACATTTGGTAAGTACATCACGGATACATCTCACTATTATTGCTTAAATCATTAACTCATATATCCCTCACATGCAAATATATCTTATTATATGTGTATGTCTGGTCTACATTATAAGTTCAACAAAGGAAAAAGCCTGGTGTTTTTCATCTCTTTTTTATCTCCATAACACACAATGCCTTACACAATGTAGGTGTTCAATAAGCATTTCTTGGGTTGGATTGAATACTAGTTAATAGTAGATAGGGATTCTATCACATCTCCCCCTGCACATCAGCTCCATAAATGTTTATTGAGCACCTATTATGTGCAAGGTGCTGTGCTAGTTGCTAGAAAGGATATAAAGATGATGGAGGCCTCTTGTCTTCCTCAGCCTCAGTCATCTTTGCATTTACAGGGCCTAGTGCATACAAGAGGTCCTTATCAGATATTTATTGAGTAAGTGAAGAAATGAAGTTCAGACAGGAATCATTTGAGCAAGGACATAGGGTAGGTGTCATAGAGAAATGAGGTAGGAGTAGAAGATAAAGCTAGGAAGGGAGTCTGGGATATAGTGGATGACGATCATTTTTGTTTTGTTTTGTTTTGTTTTGTGTTTGGCCTCGAGGCATGCGGGATCTTAGTTCCCCCACCAGGGATCTAACCCACGCCCCCTGCAGTGGAAGCAAGCGTGGAGTCCTAACCACTGGACTGCCAGGGAAGTCCCTTGTTTTTGTTCTTTATTATGAACATTTCTACCCCCAAATAGAGAAAATAGTATAGTAACTCCATATACTCATTATCCACATTAAGTAATTACCAGAACTTGGCCATATTTGCTTCATTCATCTTTTTTTTTTCTTGGCTGAAGTATTTTAAAATAGAGTTTAAACATCACTTATGTCATTTCACCCCTAATACCTCTCTACGCATATTTGAGAAGAGTGGACATTTTCCCATATAACCACAGTCCCATTAACACATCTAACAACAGTATAACAACAGTAACAATAGTCCTTTTTATTATCCACGACCCAGTCCATACGTGAATGTCCTCAGCTGTCTCAGAACATGTGTTACAGTTGGCTTGTTAGAATCAAGATCCAAAAAAGCTCTGCACATTACATTTTGTCATTATGTCTCTTAAGGCCCTTTCGACAGTCCCCTGTCTCTGACTTGTTGTCACGTTAGTTGTTCCATCCATCATCCCACATTCTGGTCTGCTTGCTTCCCCTTGTTGTCATTTAGCTTGTTCCACTATCTCCTGCATCTCTTGTAAGTGGAAGTTATCTCTAGGCTTGATTAGCTTCAGGCTCACTTTTCTTTTTTTCTCCTTTTTTTTCCCTTTGTCAGATTGATTAAAAGGGGGCCATCCTGGAGGCGTGAAGACCAGTTAGGAGGCTGTTACAGTAGCTGGCTGGGGATAGAAAGAAGGAGGTGGATGGATGGATTTTGGAGGTAGAAGAAACCTGATTTACCTACCAATGGGATGAATGGGGTGAGGAAGGAAACAGAGTCAAAGGTGATTCAGAGGTTTTGAGCCTGTGTGATGGGGAGGGTAATAATACCATCATATCATATCTGAATGATAGGTTTTTAATGAGAGCAGCAGGAATCATGGTTAGATGAAAGGAGGAACTTTCGCACAGTAATAAGCCATCTGCTCTGTTTTTTTCCTGATAACACTATCTTTCCCAGGAAACTTTGATTAGTGGTATAGCTAGAAATTTGGGCCCTCCAGAAAAAGAAAATCGGAAAGGAACTCCTCATTTTTTCTCAACTGCCAAATAATTAAATTTCCAGGCCTCAAGCCTTGGAGGAGCGGTAGTGTGTACACCAATGGACAGAGAAAAGGTAATGCTGACATCACCCTGGCAGATCAGCCAACTGTCGCATATTATCATGGATATCACAGTCACCAGTCTTGGGTGGAGGACCGAAGGATGCCAGGGCTTGAGATATCTGTAGACCCAGCCAGTGAGCATAGCTCAAGACCCAAGTCCTTCCTTAGGGTCCCCTGAAGTCTCCATCCCACACCCAATTTCCATCCAGTAGGGAGCCTGCAGCCTCTTAAGCCCTCAGCAATGGTCCTGCCAAGGTCAAAGATTGCCCAGCAGCCCCGGGATATTCACTGGGCTCTGAGAAAGTCCCCACATTAGTTGCCTCAGTAAGAACATGCTTCAGCTGTTGAATCAGATCAGGTGAGAACTACTCTCAGCTCCATGCTATTGGACCCTCAGTCATAAAACCTCTCCCTCCACCTTCCCCCAGCTCATCTTTCTTCCTGCTTTCTCTTCTCCTCCCTCCCTGCTCCATCTCTTCCAGCATACATTTATTCTCTTGAGTTAATCAAACACTGGCCCCTGCAGCCCACTGTGTCTCAGACTGATCACTTAAGCAGCATTATTGATCACTCTGAAAGCCTTAGGAGGTAGGAGTGGACTGAAAACTAGAGCTGTGGGCTTCCCTGGTGGCGCAGTGGTTGAGAGTCTGCCTGCCGATGCAGGGGACACGGGTTCGTGCCCCGGTCCGGGATGATCCCACATGCCACGGAGCGGCTGGGCCCGTGAGCCATGGCCGCTGAGCCTGCGTGTCCGGAGCCCATGCTCCGCAACGGGAGAGGCCATGACAGTGAGAGGCCCGTGTACCAAAAAACCAAACCAAACAAAAAAAAACTAGAGATGCATCAGCCGATTGGCTGGCTAGGCCTTTCTGGGCAGCCTCAGCTCCTCAACTGCCTGGAGTGTCTTTTGAGAAAGTGGAGGCAACGGACGGAGAAGATCCTCAGAGGGCCTTCATTCACCTCATCCTTCCTTCTTCATTTTGGAGTTAAGGAGTGCTCCTGGGTCTAGCCCAGTGCCAATGTTCTGGTGAGAAGGAGAGAGCCAAGGGTCTGCTCTTTAGATATTCATAATTTAGCAGAGAAATCATACTTATTCATATGAAGCAACTAAGAATAATACAAGTTGGGAAATAACTATGTACCACATTACATGCTCTCGACAGTAATAATCATAGGGGTTCAGGGCACAGAGGGAGTGAGCAGTGTGGGCTGGATTGGAGGGAGAAGGGCTTCTCAGAGGAGGTTGAACTTGAGTTCGGTTGTGAATAATGTGTGGGATTGAGACTGTTGGCTAGAAAAGGAGCAGGCTTCCAAGGGGGAGGCATAATTATGAAACTGTGCACCTCAGATTGGGACTTGAACCCACGGTCTTTTAACTGAGATCACACACATGGTCTCAGGACTTAATGAAGCTCAGGTTCTTGATGTCTCAGCGCAGAAAGAAATCAGTGAGAGGCAAAGTGATAAGTAAGAAGTGGATTTATTTAGAGAGAAACACACTCCCCAGACAGAATGTGGGCCATCTCAGAAGGCAAGAGCGGCACCAGGGTATGGGGTTGTCAGTTTTTATATGGGTGGGTAATTTCATAGGGTAATGAGTGGGAGGAATATTCCAGCTATTTTAGGGAAGGGGTGGGGATTTCCAGGAATTGGGCCACTGCCCACTTTTTGACCTTTATGGTCAGCCTTGGAACTGCCATGGCACCTGCAGGTGTGTCATTTAGCTTGCTGATGTGTTACAATGAGCATATACTGAGGCTCAAGGTCTAGTGGAAGTCGACTCATCAGCCATCTTGGACCTAGTTGGTTCTAATCAGTTTATGTCATGTCCTCGGGCTATGTCATTCTTTTAAAGGTTGTGCCCTGCCCCCTTCCCTCCTGTTTCAGTTAGGGGAAAGGCGGGAGGTGGAGAGCTCGGTCATGGTGTGATCTGAATAGAGTGAGGAGATCTGACTAGAGGAGAGGGTGGGTGTAGAGGTGCGGTGGGGAAAAATGACTTACTGGGGAAGGGGTACCTGGATTTAGGGGGTCTTTGATGTCAGCATAAGGAGTTTGGACTTGAGGAGGCCCTGGAGGGCTATTGGCCGATTAACCGAAGTGTTTTAGGATGGGTAGCCCTGCCATAGGAAGCAGACTTGATTGGAATAAGGAGGGATTGCTACCAGCTTGTAAATTACTACGGCAATCCAGGTGAGATAATTAGGGTGGTGGCAGTGGGCAGAGAGAGGAGGGTCAGATCCAAAAGGCATGGAAGGCATTGGTGTGGCTGGTAAACCACTAAGTAGATTCTCCTGACTTGTTTTTGTCTCATCCACACCCTCCTCTTAACCTCAATACTTACACATTCTTTTTGCCCCCATGCCCCAGGGCCTTCACGTGGCAGAATTTCACTGGAGCTAAGACAACAATGGGTTAATTGAACTATTCCCGAGTAAAGATTTGCACCCGGGCCTTCTATGCCCGGACCTGAAGGAGTGAGCAATGGGGAGTCTGGCCGCAGAATCTGGCTGAGAGGACAGCTGAGCTGGAGTGCTGAGTCCTACACCCCCAACAGGGAGGCTGTGGGCAGGGGCTGTCTGTTTCAAGCCCCCAAGACGTGTGAGAGGGGAGACACCTTTCAACCGCCCTGGTAGAATCAGGTTGAAAACGCCTCTGAGCGCTTGGGATCATCCCAGTGGAGGTCACACCTGTGCCGCGGCATGCAAGAGCTACCACAGCACTTTAATGCCAGCTGGAGCCCTGTTGTTACAGCTGGTATGAGAGAAATGAGCGAGGAGCCCACAGGTGGGTGGGAGGGTGATGGTAGAGGTCCCTGCCTGCTCATTTGCTTCCCTCACCAGCTCTCCCCTGCCTGCCCAGCCCACTGAATTTCATCCCTGAGCAGGTGTCTCGACCAAGTCCCCCATCCCTGGGTAGGAGGGGAATAGAGAACTGCAATAAAGGGATATTTGTGGGACTTTAGCCCCCTTCCTCTTACCGGTTCTTGTGGGAGGGATTGATGTCTTCTAAAGATGAATGAGTGGAGCGTAAGTCTGCCCCGGCTGTGGGCTTCTAACCGCCAAGGGAGCAGGGCCACCCAAACAGGCCTCTCTCTTTGCTCTGATCCAAACCCACTGGGAAAACAGAGGAACAGATGGCTAGACTGGTGGATGAACACGCGCATGCACGTGCACACACACACACACAATGCATAGTCTGTCGACCAGCGGTCTCCAGCATTTCCCTGCTGGAGGTTTGTGTTCTGATTTCTGATCAGTCTTCTGGTTGCTGGTTTGAGGTAGGGGTGATGGTTGGAAGGAGGGTGCTGAGAAGTGGGCAGGAGTCCCGAGTGGAAGATGCTCATGGAAGTGCGCGATTGGGAGGAGGGAGTGCAAGTCGCTGAGGAGGGTGATTGTCCCATTTATGACCCTTCACGTGGAAAAGCCCATTGAAAGTGGAAAAGAAGAGGGCATGGTGGTGCCAACTGGCTTAGGAGGCAACCAGGGAAGTGTCAAGGCCTCTCATTTTGGAAATCCTGCTGCAATTTGCACTCTGCTTCTCTCCCAAGTTTTGTCTTTCATCTATCCATTTCCCCTTCAGTAGTCATTCTCTTTATCTTCCCCCTTCTAAGCCAGACTCAAACAAGTCAGTTACAGATGAATTTCCAGTTGACACAGGGGGAAACTGAGGTACCCAGATTATTATTATTTTTTTTCCTTTTTGGCCACTCCGTGCGGCATGTGGGATCCTGGTTCCCCAACCAGGGATTGAACCTGTGCCCCCTGCAGTGGAAGCTCGGATTCTTAACCACTAGACCGCCAGGAAAGTCCCCCAGATCATTTTTTTAATGAGACTTGCCTCCGATTCTGTATCAATACAGCCAAAGTCTGGATCTTGCGTTTGTGGGCTGGGACTTTGAAAACCAACCCACTCAAAGGGCTGGCGAGGGCGCCGTGTGTCGCATTGGCTCTGTTGCCACTCTCGGTGAAATCACAGAGAATGCAGATATGATTAATAAAGCGAGTGTTGTTCCATATTCATCTTGTCACCTGGAGTCAAGCTGTAATCTTTCTAATACGTAGGGAAATCACTCACTGACGGAGAAAAGGCAGGGGGGGGCGTTTAAACAGACCCACCAGCCTGCTGTTACCACACAGTTTAGTGTCTGTCACCTGCAAAGTCCAAATCAGAATTGGCTGTTGGGTCTTTTTCCTTTTTCTTCCCCTCTTCTCTCTCAAGTGGTTTCTACAGTCAGTCTAAATACAGCTTGTCCTGCTTTGGAATTCTGGGTGACTGCAGGAAATGATAAAGCCTGGCCTTTAACCTAAGCTCCAGTTCCATTTCATGATTACCTTTAAGGACATTTTCTCTTAGGAGTTTACCATCACTTTAGATTCATCATAGCTAAAGCGAAACTCAGCATCTCCTCTCCAACCTTTCCCTCCACGCTGATCTCCAGCCCCGAGCCCTTCCCTGGATCTCCGCCTCTGTTAGTGACACCATCACTCTTTCAATAGCCTATGGGCTGAGACTTGGAATCAGTCACCCCCTCCCCCTCCTATCAGTCACCACCCTGTCTTGGCAGTTCATCTCTCACAAGTGCCTCGTGAATGCATGCCTTCTTGATCATTCCCAATGCCGCCATCGTAGCCCAGGCTCTTGTTACCTCGTGCCCAGATTACTGCAGCAGCCTCCTGACTGGTCCCTCTGGCTGCCACACCTACCCCTCTTCCCGCCAAGTGATCCTTCAACACTGCTGCCAAGGGAATCTCCTTAAAACATCTTTCATCATGTCACTTCCCTGCTCAAGAGCCTATAATAGCTCCCTTCTGCTTATGATGTCAAATAGAAACTCCTCTCCCTGGTATCCAAGGCCTGCCTTCCACAAGAGCTGAGCTTCACCATATAAATATATATTCCCTGTGACCTATGTCTTCCTGACCCCGAAGCTCCGCGAGTCTCCTTGCTCTCTGTGCCCTGCCCTACCCCACTCACAGCTTACTCCTCTCTGTGTACTCATCTTCCTGCTGTTCCCCCACCTGCAGGGCCCCCCTTTTTCTCCACCTCTGGAAATGCTTCCGTTGCATCCTCTAACTAAGACGCTCAAGTCCAACCTCTGCTGTGCAGCCTTTCCTGATCATTCTCACCCTCATTGGTTGCCCTCCTTTTTTTAATTATACATTTTCCCTGATTATAAAAAGTAATACCTATACAGAGGGGAAAACTCTGAGAATACAGAAAAATATAGGAAAAGAAATTGTCACCCACAGTTCCTCCTCTTCCATTTTGGAATCCAGACAGCTAGGGAGTCAGCTCTTTACGGGCCTCTTTTTTTTTTTGGCTGTGCTGTGCGGCACATGGGAATCTTAGTTCCCCCGGCCAGGGACGGAACCTGGGCCCCCTGCATTGGGAGCATGGAGTCTTAACCACTGGACCACCAGAGAAGTCCCTTCAGGGGCCTCTTTGATCTATGTACCACGCCGGGTGGTGCTGGACACACGGACACATCGTAGGGTCTCAACAAACCCTAGTTAGTGGGTGGAGGGGAGATGAGCCGTACATCATCCAGTCTGTACCTCTCTGCCCATTGCGGAGGGAAGAGCGGCACATACCTAGGTGGTGCTGCTACATCCTCTCCCAGGGGAGGAATGCAGCCAGAGAGAGTGCTGAGAGGTCAGCGTTCCGGGTGCCCTGGAACTCTGCTGCCTCTGATGACACAACCCCCTTGCTCGGTGCTGGGGTTTTTTCCCCCTTCAGGAAGCACCTGGCTTTGCCGTGAGAGCTTTAGTTCATCCCGGTGGCCAGAATGAGCTTTTCCTAACATGCTGGCATTAAATTGCAAGAATCAGTAGCTTACTTTGTCCACCATATCAAATTGAAACGTCTCATCCTGGCCTTGGAAAACCATCTGCCAGTTCACTTTCCTTCCCCATCCCATCTTGCTAAGGTATCTCTCACGGTTTCCCAAGTTAACCCCTTCACTTGAGCCAAGCCAGCCAGTGTGCCATACCCTCAAAACCCTACTTCCCTAGTGGAAGGATGTCTGACAGTAGGTTATTTGCTACCAGCATCCCCCCACCTCAGTCCCAAGCCCTGTGTAACATAGTCCCTCTACCGTGAATCCTGTCCCTGCTTCTCTCCACCACTGAGGTTCATGACCCCATCGGCACACGCTGCCACTGACCTGAGACTCAGTATGCAACCTTCTCAGTCTTTGTATAATCATTTTGTATTAAAATATTATGTGCTTGCTATTATATTATTATATCAAGATGTTGCCCAGCTAGTTCCCATATGCATTCTGTGAACAGCATTAGGCAGAGTAGCTACTCTGGACCCGGCCTTACCAGTTACTGTATTCCATGGTTTCGAAAACACAATTTTAACCTTTTTGAAACTGAAGTGCTTCTTGCAATCCATGGTGCATTGTAGGCTAGCTGGCCGCATCTTTTCTTCCTCAGGGAAACCTAAGAAAATGTTGCCTCTAATTTCTAGAGTCAATGAAATAATGGTACTAAGTTACTCAACCTCTCTGAGGCCCAGGCCCTTTTTCTGCAAAATGTGTACTTACATTAGAGGGCTGTTGTGAGGATTCAAAGATAGTATTTATATAGCACTTAGCACAGGGCCTGACACTTTGGTGGAGGTGGAATAAATGTCAGCCATTGTAATCCCCCAACTTTATAAACTGTAAACCCCTCAAGGGCAGCGACACACTTTTTGCTCTTCTAGCAGATGGTGTGATGTGAAGGGTAGAAAAAGGTTCCCTTTCCAAAAATATCTCCTTTACTAGACTGCCAAACAGGCGAGATTTCAACATTAATCACTCCTTTGAGTTAAGGCATTATCTCCTGAAAGCCTCTGTTAAAATGCAAATATGTCACTTGGGAAGGTAACACATTAATTCATTAGCATTCATGATCCCATTAGTGCAGATTAGTTTATCAGATCAACTAGCTGGTGCGGAGCAACCTGTGAGAGCCCGAGTCAGGGGGCTAGTAAGATACAGGACTTTAGGTGGGAGTAGAGGATTGAGGGGGACAGGCAGTTCAGAGCTTGGGCCACCTCCCACCTGCTTTTGCCTTTTGGGGTTGGTTTGTCAGCAGGACTGTGACTCTGATCTGCAATCAACTAAGAAGGTTCTCAGTGACAGACAGAAACACATGGATAGAAGGAAATGTGAGGTTGGGAAGACAGTCCTAGAAGATCATCTAGTTCAATCTCCCTTTCACGTTTTCACTTTCATCAGCAGGGCATCCACTGCCTCCTAAGGTAGCCCATTTGATTGTTGAAGAAGTCTAATTAGAACATTTTTTATATTGACCTGAAAGTCTTTCAGTGACTTCTTTCCTTCCTCTTCCTCCTGGCAGCGCCTTTAAAGTATCTGAATATAGCTGTTAGGTTTCTTCAAGTCTGTCTGTCTTTTGACTTCTATTTTCTTTGACTTTTCTTACTAAATCTGTCACTGAACCGAACTTGGGTCCATTCCCTGTGCGCAGTAAAGCCAATCTACTGATACTGGTTTGTGGTGAAGGAAGGTACAGTGTTTATATGAAGGCGCCAAGCAAGGAGAATGGGCAGCTCATGCTCAAGAGATGCCAACTCCTGGATGGCTTTCAGGGAAGTGTTTTTAAAGGCAACATTTGGGGTGAGGGCTGCAGGGTTGGTTGGTAGTAAGGTAACAGGGTGGTCGTTCAGGAATTTTAATCATCAGCCTTCTGGTTCCAAGCAGTCTTGTGGTCAGCATGTAGTCACCATCCTGGAGGGGGGGCGGGGGGGAAGGGGTGTCTTAGTTTCTGCTGAACACCTCAAAGATATGCATCAGATTGTTACGTATATTTCTTGAGGAGGAACTAGGATTCTGTTTTATGGCTGAACTATTATCATTACTTTTATGGCTTACATGTTTTCCCTTTGTTTCTGCATTCCCTCACTTCCCTAATTAGTAACTGCTTATACCTGCTCTTTGGAACTCAGGGAAAGCCTAGGAGACCTTTTCCTACAAACAAGAAACAGGGACACAGAGGGACTTTTGTACCCGGTAGGGCCCCACAGGGTCCTGCTCAGTTTCAGTCCCCCTTTTTCTTTGATACTCCTCAATCCTGAGGGGAATAGGGGCGGGACAAGAAAGGGAATAACGTTCTGGATAGAGAGGATAAACATAAACTCTGAGGGGAGCTGGGTTTTAGGGGGAGTTGGTTTCAAATCTACCCAGTTTGCTCAATGATTTTTTTTACTTTATTTATTTACTTTTAAATTTTAATTAACTTTTATTGGAGTATAGTTGCTTTACAATGTTGTGTTAGTTTCTACTGTACAGCAGAGTGAATCAGCTATACGTATACATGTATCCCCTCTTTTGGACTTCCTTCCCATTTAGGTCACCACAGAGCATCAAGTAGAGTTCCCTGTGCTAAACAGTAGGTTATCATTAGTTATCTATTTTATACATAGTAGTGTATATATGTCAATCCCAATCTCCGAATTCATCCCACCCCCCCCTTGGTATCCATATGTTTGTTCTTTACGTCTGTCTCTATTTCTGCTTTGCAAATAAGTTCATATGTATCATTTTTCTAGGTTCCACGTATAAGCTATATTATACAATATTTGTTTTTCTCTTTCTGACTTAACTTCACTCTGTATGACAGTCTGTAGGTCCATCCATCTCTCTGCAGATGGCACAATTTTGTTCCTTTTTATGGCTGAGTAATATTCCATTGTATATATGTACCACATCTTCTTTATCCATTCCTCTGTTGATGGACATTTAGGTTACTTCCACCTCAGTGATTCCTTTTGTGGTATGGTTGTGCAGCTGAGCTTCTTAACATGGAGGTCCATGGACCTCCTGGAACTGTGATGTAAAACCTTGGCTAAGTGTGCCTACATGTCTTCCACCCTGTGTTCATAACATTCAACACTGGTCCAGGACCTAGAAGAGGCCTTAGTCCATTGGCCTTATAGCATCTTAGTTGCCATTCTTTGGTAACACTCCAGTTTGTGAGGATGCTTCTTAGGGGTCTTGTCCAGAACTGAACAGTCCTCCTGGGGTCCTCTAGCCAGCACACAGTAGACACAGTGATTTTATGAACAGCTTGGTATTACATAGTTCTCACCTTTGGAGAGCTGTCAGAGAGAACATCTTGTTCTCAGGTAACCAACCCTCAACAGGACTAAGTCACCTTTTTCAAAAGAGCTGCTTGCTACCTACCCCTCAGCTCACCATGCTGAAAGCCTCTCAGTTCTTTCAACAGGAGCTTGTTGAGGTTCCTACACTACCCTTTTAAGCTGCTCTACAAAAAAGAAAAAAAAAGATTCTGTGGCCAAATAAGTTTGAGAAATGCTAGATCCCCTTCTTAGATCTTCACAGTGTGCATTACCATATTAAAGGCTCTGAGAAGTCCCGCAGTAGAGAAACCTGCTATCCTTGTTTAAGGTTTTCAGTATGTATTTGACCACAGACCACCACCGTCCTTCTCTTTTCCTTCTCAGATACAGTCTGTGAACATCCACACAATAGCTTTGGCGGATTCAGCTTTCACCCATGACCCAACAATTCACACGCGGGTACACAAATGACTCGCTGCACCCAAGGTTCTGCAGAAATGGGACAGGGCTGGGAGAATTTTGTGGTGGGGAGGGACAGGGAGAGAGCACTGGGAATCTGGGAGAAAGCCTCAAAATGGGGAGAAAAACAAGCCAGGGGATGCTGGAGACTACCTCCCAGTTTTACCACGAGGCCGCCCTGGTAGATGCTCTCGGCTCTGAGCCAGCTGAGCAGAGGAGAGCAGCTTTGGCCAGGCCAGTCCCCTGCAGGGCCATTTGTGGTCATTGGCTTCTCAGCTGGGGCCTTTCCACTTTCATTCCCTGCCCGCTGCTCTCCATTCCCTCCCTGGGCCTCTGGAGTAGTTTCAATTTCTCAGTCTACTAGTTGATTCATTTCATTTGGGTCATGTTCTTTCCTTTTCCCTTCAGTGGGACTGAGGGGAGGCTTTTGAGTTCTCTGTTGCCAAAGGAAGGAGCGAGAGGATGGCGTGGGGGGAAGACAAGAAAAAGAACATGGCCTCAGGGCTTCCCTGGTGGCGCAGTGGTTGAGAGTCCCCGAGCCGATGCAGGGGACACGGGTTCATGCCCTGGTCCGGGAAGATCCCATGTGCCGTGGAGCGGCTGGGCCCATGAGCCATGGCCACTGAGCCTGCGCGTCCGGAGCCTGTGCTCCGCAACAGGAGAGGCCACAACAGTGAGAGGCCCACGTACCACAAAAAAAATAATAATAAATAAATAAATAAAATTTAAGTTAAAAAAAAAAAAAGAACATGGCCTCTTCTGCAGGACCCCGGGCGAGTCTGTATCTTCCCTGTGTTCTCAGAGCAGGAACGGGCACTTCTGTAGCCCTCGCTGGGCCTTGGGGAGGTAACAAGGATATCCCTGGAGGCAGGGAAAACTCCTGTCTTTTGCCAAGAGAATCTAGGAAGCGTTGAGGGTCAGAAAGGCAGGGGGTGCCCTCTGGGAACCATAGGGTCACAAGGGTGAAGGAGTCCAGTTGATAGCTGTTGAAAGTAGCTCCGGTGAGAGAGAGACAGAGACAGAGAGAGGGAGAGGATGTATTTAGAGAAAGTACACAGACTACACATGTACATGCCTGTGTGTGTGAAGGTAAATCTGCAAGGTTGTTGGAACTTTCCTGACTGAAGAGGCCTACGGGACACCTGGACCTTTGCAGGGGTGTCAGGGTCACAGAAGTGACTTGTCAGTAGGGAGAAGGGAGGAAATCTCTGTAGTGTGATGGCCCCTTTCACCCTCAGTGAAACAGACAAGATGGAGCAGGGTCATTTCCCTCCACGCAGGGTGCAGGAGTGTGAGTTGTATGTGTGAGCGCACGCATGCACGCGCAGCCGCCCCTGGGGACTGGGCCCCTGGGGACCGAGCCCCTGGGGACTGACCGTGCAAAAGACCTCTCAGTGGATCCATTTGAACCCCCATGCCCTCCCCCACTGCCCTCAGCCTGGAAGGGCTTGCTGGTACTGAGAACCCCCCCTAGGATCTGATCTTGCCTAGTTTCAATGCCTCTAATGCCAGTGACTGAACCTCCTCACTAGGCAGTTTTTTTCGCTACCTAACTGCATCAAGGTTAGGAAATGGGCTTTTCCCTCTCACTAGATTCTTTCTATTTTTAGACAGGAAGACCCCAGGCTTTCCTTCTCTCCTCTCTCTCTCTCTCTCTCTCTCTCTCTCTCTCTCTCTCTCTCTCTCTCTCTCTCTCTCTCCCTCCCTCTCTCCCTCTCTCATGCCAGGTGACTGAGGCCTGCAGTAATAGTCCACATTCCTACTCACACATAGACCCCCAGAGTTTGCTTTGAAGCCTCAAAATGTCCTGACCACCCTGCAGTTTGGATATCACAAATGCCCCCTCATGCTCCAGGACCAAGATTTCCTTTTCTCCGACATATGTGGGCTTCGGCTTTTGCCTGTCCGGGTAGCTCCTTCCATCTTTCCTTTTGACTTTGCTGTACCTTTTCCCCTGCAAAGACTCTCTCCACCACCCAGAACCTGCAGAAAACCTGCCAAACTCCCCACTCCTGCCTTGGCCTCCCACCCCACCCCGCTCACCCCGTTGGAAGGTTCGAGACTAGAACATGGTGCAGTAGAAAAACCAATGCCCACTCTGCAACTCCCCATCCCCGGCAGCCCAGTAGGTCAGGGTAGTGCAGTTAAATGGGTTGAAAAAACTGAGTCCTGGGGCAAGACATCCCAACAGTTTTACTCTACAAGTATGGTCTCAGGATTTACTTATATCCTGTGTTATGCTACACACCATGGAAAACTGAAGACTATGACATGGGCTTTGCCCTTTGGACACTTGTTCTCCTACTTCCAGGGGAAAAACAAGGAACGTCCAGGTGAAACATCATTTTCATTCAACCAACAAATATTCAGTGAGTATCTCTAACGTGTCTCGCCATGTTATAGGCACGGGGAACATAGTGGTGAACAGGATAGACAAAATCTCGTTCCTTGTGGAGCATATAGTTCAATGGGAACATATGTTTTGAAAGCCAGCAAATAAATATTAACTACTTGTATTGATAACTGCCAGGAAGGAAAGAAACAAGGGGCGGAGATGGAGAGTAACAGTCAGGAAAGGTGTTTCTGCAGAGGTGACGTTTGAGCTCAGAATTGAATGGCTCGAGGACAGTCCATGCTGTGCCTCAGACAGAGACTTCGTACGGGCAGAAGGAAGTGGGGAAGGCTTTCAGGAGGAGATGGGGTTTGGCTGGCTGAAGTGCATGGCACAGAGCTTTGACCACTGAGAGCTGCTTTTCCATTCAGGTAGAGCATTCCGAATCTTCTCCTGGGAATCTGAGATGACCACTGTAAGAGGAAGGGTCTGCAGGATTCTTCCACATGATCTGACTCTAAAACCTTTTCTGTGTCACACCTAGTCATTTTGAGCTAGAAACTTTCGAGGCTTTCCAGGTAGGACAAAATCAGGAAGATAGCTTATGGGTGGGGGGAAAATCGGGATTATTGTGGCTAGAAGTATGGTGGAGAATAGAAAAAGATACATGGGCTGGGGCCAAATTATGGTAAAGATTGTGAAGAGGACTTTGGACTTGATCCAGTAGGCAGTGGGAAACTGCTGTTAGTTTTTGAGCACGAAATGAAAGGAAGACAGAAGGAGACAAAGGAACGGTCCTGACAACTTGGAATAACCATAATCCATCCTTTTGCCCAGTACACGTGGGCTCCCCTAGAGGAAAATGGTTATGACCCTAGGCTCAAATTCCTGCTCTGCCACTTACTGACTCCGAACTTGGACAAGTTACTTAACTCCTCTGTGTCTCAGTTTCCTCCTCTGTAGAATGGGGTTATTGTGAGGATTAAATGAGTTAATCATTATGAAGTGCTTAGACTTTTTAAAAGATTGAATTATAGTTGATGTATGATATAAGTTACAGGTATATAATATAGTGAATCACAATTTTTAAAGGTCATACTCCATTTGTAGTTATTATAAAACATTGGCTATATTCCCTGTGTTGCACAATATATGAAGTACTTAGACTTTAGCTACTATTATCCAAGGAGGAAACTGGTATGAGGAGGTACAGTGTGGATATTGCCAAGAACCTTGAGTTATTTTGGTCACAATTTGATCAGCTGGGGATTCTAAGAAGCTGCGAGCATTGCCTGGGCTCAGGACCCAATGTATACAAAGTGTGGGATTTCTGCCCCAATAATCTTTTCCATTAGCCTTCTACCAACATCTAAAATCCCCACTGTTCTTTAGTGGTGAGCTAGAGACTCAAGTGTTTTTTGTTTGTTTTGTTTTTTTGGCTTAAAAAATAGATTTATTTATTGGCTGCGTTGTGTCTTCGTTGCTGCGTGTGGGCTTTCTCTAGTTGTGGCGAGCGGGAGCCACTTTTCGTTGTGGTGTGCGGGCTTCTCATTGCGATGGCTTCTCTTGTTGCAGAGCACAGGCTCTAGGCGTGCAGGCTTCAGTAGTTGTGGCACGCAGGCTTCAATAGTTATGGCTTGCAGGCTCTAGAGTGCAGGCTCAGTAGTTGTGGCACACCAGCTTAGTTGTTCCGCGGCACATGGGATCTTCCCAGACCAGGGCTCAAACCCGTGTCCCCTGCATTGGCAGGTGGGTTCTTAACCACTGCACCACCAGGGAAGCCCCGACTCAAGCGTTTTTAACTGAATTAAGGTATCCTCTTAGCTGGATGTTAAAAAAAAAATCAAAACATTAGGTCATTGGCCATTGTTACCTGGGATAAAGCAGAGCTTTGAGGGAATGGGATACTAGAGGGTATATTAGTTATCCATTGCTGCATAACAAATGATCCCCAAACTGAGCCATTTAAAACAACAAAATCTGTCATCTTACGGTTTCTATGGGTCAGGAGTCTGGGTGCGTCCTACGTGGGTGGCTCTAGTTCAAGGCCACTCAGGAGGTTGTTGTCAAGTTGTGAGTCAGGGCTGTCATATCTGAAGACTCAACTGGGGCTGAAGGATCTGCCTCCAAACTCACTCACGTGGCTGTTGGCAGACTTCAAGAGTTTTAGTTCCTTGTCATGCCTGTGGGCCTCTCTATTAGGTGGCTCATAACATGGCAGCTTGCTTCTTCCAGTATGATTAATCAGAGAGAGAAAGCAGATGCATGACCAAGGGTGGGCCAGCCTAAGGCAGAAGCCACAGTCTTTTGCTAACCTTATCTCAGAAGTTATCCCATCAGTTCCACCATATTCTATTCATTACATATGAGCCCCGAGGTCCAGCCCAAGCTCAGGGCGAGTGGGTACACAGAATGTAAATATGAGGAACTGGAGATTATCGGGACCATTTTAGAGGCTGCCTGCCACAAACAAATGAGGATTGATGGTAGGTGTTACAAAGTCCCCAGTGAAGTGGAAAGGTGGAATATCCTGGCCAACTGAGGGTCAGCGTAAGTCGTTACTGGACTTAGTGATAGCCAGAGATATTGGATACCAAAGGGGCAAAGAGAGGAATGAAAAGGTAGCGTGGGAGGTAGCTGGGAGGTGTTTGACCCACACCTGGAGTTGCCAGATGCCCTGCAACCCTCCTCTGATCCAGGCCCATATTTGTGCAGAGGTATCAGCGCCCCCAGCCCTTGCCCACAAGACCCACCCTATGGGCGTGGCCAGGGAGAGAAGAGGGAGCTTGGATGAGGTCCAGGAAGCCCAGTGGCAGCAGACGCAAGAGAGGGGAATGCAGGTTCAGCAACTGCATTTGTTTGCAGTTGGGAAAATTGTTAATTTTAGCTTCACAGAAGGGGCTGAAGCAGGAGGGTTTGTCATATCTGCTGAGCTAGCCCTTGGCTGCCTCCCACAGGCCACTGCCGCCGTGTCAGCTCCAAGCCGCTGTTTGCAGGGTGGTGAGCTTGGCTAACAGTAAAGAAGGGCTGCATGGGCTGTGGGCTCCCTTGGGTGTGATGGGTCTGGGCCTTGAGTAGGTGGGCCCAGCCAGCCCTGGGCAAAGCAGTGCTGTGGGTAACAACTGCCTGCTGGCACCTCCTCCTCCCTGCTATCGCGCCTGTGTTCCTGTCCTGGCTCTACCACTTGCTGATTTTGTGACCTAGGGCAAGTCGTTTTATTTCCCGCTGCCTCCATTTCCTCCTCTGCAAAATGGAGATAAATAGTCCCTAGCTTTCAGGGTTGTTGTGAGGAATTGTGAGCTCATGTAGGGAAAAGACCAATAAATGGTAGCTGCTATTACTTATGTACCTGGCTCTGACCCAGGGCACCCAGCCCAAATGAGGCAGATCTCTCCCAATGCAGACCCCACTTCCCAACCCAATAAGGAAACCTCTCTGAGTGTGTCTTCTTCTGCTGAGGGCTTTACATGGTCTATGGGTTAGGCACGCTAATGATCGCCATTTCACGTAGGAGGAAACTGAGGCTCAGAGAGGTGAAGTGACTTGCTCAGGGGCGCACAGCTAATAACAGGTGGCAGAGTTGGAACCATGACCCAGGTCATGGTTCCAAATCTGCCCTTCTTCTATCCTACCCACAGTTCGTTGGCCCTGAGTCTGATTTCAGGATGTGATGGAGGTTGACGGTGGGACCAGAGGTTGGCTACAAAGGGAGAAGGCTTTGGGTCCAGATCATACAACCTTTTGGAGCCCCACAAACTGGACTTTGCATTGCAGTTTCTACTCCATCTCCACATGGCTGAGCCAGGAGTAGAGGTTCTGATTTGTGTAACAACACTCTCCCCCCCTCACCCCTAACACACACACATGCACACGCATGCGCACACTTTTCTACCAAATGGCTAATTTCCTTTCAAACACATTTCTGAGATCAAGAAACTGGGAAGCGGATGCAGGTGTGTTGAGGACCTGTTCAAAATGCTAAGCTCCTCCAAGAGCACAGTCATCGTTGCAGAGATGCAGATCCCCTCCCCTCGTTCGTTACCAAGGAAAACCTCAGTCCCTGCAGCAGGAGGTGGGGATCTGGGCTGGCTACAACTTGCCCTGGACTCACAGCTCACGGCAGACTCATCCTCTTCTTTATCTTCAATAGCTGCAGAGAGGGAAGAGCTTGAAACCCTTGGAGTCTGAGGCAAGGAATTAGGAATAGAGAAGATTCCAGAATTGAGGCTTAGTCTGGAGAGGGAGGCAGGTTAGGTGAGGAATATGCAGATCTGAGAGGTCAAAAGAGGATCAAGAAACAAAGCACAAGGGTTGAGAGAGGCTAAGGGAGAGGGAAGAGAAAATCAAGGAAGAGTGGAGTTTGAGAGACAGGAGGAATGGAGGGAAGATAAGGAGGGCAAACTCGGATTGCAAAATGCAGAGAAAACCTGAAAGAGTGGCCTCCGCAATTGTCCTACAGAGTGAACATAGGGGCAACAGTCTCATTGGTAGAGAGTTGAGGGGCCTTGACTGGAAGCTGCCTTTGTGCACATGGTTTTCACTTAGGTTGTATATTTCTTGGGGGTAGCTGGCAGGGGGCAGGTGCTTGTTAGAGATTGATGGGGAAGGCTGGTTTCTCCGCTAGCCACCCCTTGGCCCTGCTGCCACTAATGAGCAACATTTATAGAGCACCTCCTATGTGCAGATGAGACTGAAGAAAATCAAATAACAAGAAGTAAAGAGAAGGAAAGAAGCAAAAGGGTCTACAAAGGCTGCAACAGGTTAAACTGCCTCTAAGTGGGTAGAGGGCAGGGGTGCTGATGCAAGCTTTCTGCTCAGCAGCCCGAGGAGGACAAGTTGACTAAATCAAGGCCTGGTATGGGAGACTCCCCAGAGAGGATGGGTGTATATTCCAGAATCTTGTTTTACAGAAGTATCAGGCCCACCTCCACAGCAGGGCTAGCTCTGAATTTAGAGTAAGGACACCAAATGTGTTTGAATATATGTATATGTGTGTGTGTGTGTGTGTGTGTGTGTTGTGTGTGTTGTGTATGTGTGCTCCCAGAGAGGAACATTTCCTCTCCCAGTACACAGACGCATTGCACACACATGGATAACACACATGGTGTGTGTGAAAGGGATTATGCTCTCTATTCGCTGTCTGGGTGGCAGTGGATCTTTACTTGGCCTGTGAAGGCCATTTAATCCCAGCTCTCTTTCCTCCCTGAGCTCCTGTCAAGTGTCTTGGTCTGCTCTGTGGAAGAGGGGCCCCAGCTGGGAATGTGTTTTTGTTTTCTGCGGTTCCTTTTTCCTCTGTCCCAACCTTAGCCTGAGCTGCTGTTTCCTCAACAACATCCAAAGGGGGAAGCAATCATTGGTTTGAGAAGAATCTCCGAGCCAATGAAACATCAGCTCGGCCATTGTTTCCAGATGCCTAAAAGAGAATTATCCATAGATGGAGCAAAACCTCTGTTGACCAGAATATTTGGGAATGGGCAGATAGTAATGCAGTTTTCTGGTGGATTGAGGGTTTTCATTTCAATTCATTGTTGAAATTCTCTCTAAAGTCTGAGGCCCCTTTCTTGCCTTGGAATGTAAGGCTCAGTGAAATGGATTCTGTTTGATGACTAAGGACTTTGCTTTCTAAATATCAGCCCCGATGTTTGGGGTCACAGGAAGATAGTATGGTATATCAGTCAGAACACTGATTTTTAGAAGTCAGAGGATGCAGGTTCCACTTCCGATGCAGCCACATACTAGCAGTGTGACTTTGGGCCGTGGCTTATCCTATTAGAGCCTCGATTTCCTTGTCTGTAAGATGGAATTTTGTTATTTTTATAGGATGGAGAAAGTGTAGGCGAAAATGTGTACTGAATCCAGACTATCCCCTGATAATTACTTACTTGAATCATTCCCTCACGCGGGCTTATTTAATTAGCCTTTGCCTCTTTTACCAAACAGCCAAGTGAAGAAAAAGTGTATATGATCAATTGATGGATCAGAAGATTGGACTTCTGTTGACTGAAATTTCATCATTTGTCCCATTTCTTAACCCCCCAAGGGCACACTGTATCTGCCCCACACCATTCAAACCCCTTAGCTTCCAGTTCAGTTGCAAGCACCTACCCGATGCTTAGTCATGTTTGACATCTGTGCCTGTCTTGATGCCTTCATCCCTCCACCCCTGGCCAGGCTGCAGTTTCATATGGGATCCCCGCTTTGAGAGCTGGACAAGCACAGGGCCTGGCATTCAGGGAGTGCTTAATGCATGGTAGCTGCTGGTCCTAGTATCATTATTCTTTGGGGGCTACCTAGAAACTGGGGAAGACAGTAGGAATGAACATGGGGTCTCCAATTCCATTGGGACTGCTAGAATTGTATGTGGAATCATAGCAAGGGGAATAGCAGAGCTGGAAGAGACTTTACAGACGAGGAAACAAGGTCAGAGGCAGTATGCTGGTGGCAAATCTAAGCACTGTCCCTTCAGAGAAGATAGGGGAAAGGGAAGCAGAGATACCAAAGCTGAAGAAGGTTGTGGTCTGGGCTCAGTCTCCTCCCTGGTCCTTTCCCATCGGCCTGTTGGCTGGGATTACTTCACCTGGTTAGGCTGAGGGTTTAGGATAAAGGAGGGACTGGCCTCCGGGGTAGGAGTCCAGGCCTAGGTTACTTGGGGAACTTGGGGCCTTGAGAGAGGAAAGCAGGGATGAATGGGGCACCCAGGCTAAAAAGACAGCCAAAGGGCATCCAGCCAGGGATGGGGGCAGGGAGTGGCAGTGGTGGCATATACATCTCCCCTTAAAGACATCCAGCCTACTCCCCAATTTTGCCCGAGGACATCGGAGGTATAGGGTGCTGGCTTTGCCCCAGGGAATCCCTTTGGGGCCCCAGGAAAGAGGAAGAGCCAGCTGAGTGCCCAGGGCTGTTGGCATCCTGGCTCAGTGATTCTGCAGACAGAGCTGAGCTGGTGGTGGGGGCCAGGGCAGCACCTACTGCAGAAAGAACTGGGGGGGAGGCCAGGCAACCGGCACACCCAGGATAGGACTGTCACAGAGAAGCATTCCCATCTGGATAGTTCTAGAGAAGCAAGTCTGGGTAATGATAAACTATGAATTTTATGCATGAGCTGAACATTGAAAAACTTCAGCCCCAAGCTCCGGGCTAGCATCTGAGCCAAATCCCACTCGCACAGCATTTAATCAGCTTCCTGACAGATCCCAGTAAAAGAGAGATGAATTTACGAGATTGATTAGCTAATACCCAAGTGTTATGCTTACTCCGTGATCCAAGAGCACCAGGCTGGGGCCTCTAGACTTTCTGCCACTCAGATTCTGCAGCTGCTGTGATGGCAGGTGGGCCTGGTGTCTGCCCCCTGGGAGGGGACTGAGCCGCGTTGTTCCTGCTCTCAAGCTCCCTCCCGAGCTTGGGATGCCCCCATCCCCAACCCAAGATGCATCTGGGCCTTGGGAAAGAGTTATTCTACTCTTTGTCCTCCGTCTTCTGTTATGATCTCAGCTAGTTTATTGCCCATCTCCACCCCATGCCAAGGATGCCCTCTCCCTGTCTCTACCAATCCAAAGCATGCCAAGCCTTCAAGACCCGCCTGGAGTCTCCCCTGCTCCAGGAAGCCTTTCCTGACTGTCAGAGCCATCAGTGAGCTTCCCCTTCTCCCAACGCCAAAGGCTCGGTGTTGTCCGAGCCACAGATAGTCACAGACCGTGGTTAGAGCCAAAGCAGAATTTAGCAAGTTCCATCCATCCCCACTTGTAAATGCTAGATTTATTTAACCACAAAAGTAATGCATGCTCATTACAAGTCAAACAACACAGAGAAGCTTCAAGAAAAATAAAGTATCCCCCTCTCCAGCCCCTCTGATCCTGTCCCCTCAGAAAATCAATATTACCAGTCTCTTCATTCTGTCTCTACGCTCATACACAGCTTCTTCATTTTACCTGTAAGGAAACTGAGGCCTAGAGAATGTGAGGTGACTTTTCCAAGATCACACAGCTGGCTAGTGGCCGAGCTGGGAGCAAGAACCCAGGTGTTCAGGCTCCCAGTTCCCGGGCCAGAGCTGTTGTGGGTTAGTTGCCTCCTTAGAGAGTTGTGTCTCCCCAAGTGAATTGTAAACTCAACTGAGGGTAAAAACAAACAAAAGACCAAACCAAAACAACAAAACCCCCAGAAAACCATGTGTTCTCTCTTGCATTTCCCACAGCACCTAGCGCAGTTTCGAGCATCTGGTCCAGGATGTTTACTAAATGTTTGTCTCCTCGTTTTAAATCCTTTCTGAAACAAGACACGGTATAAATAAAGAAAAAGAAAATGTTTGACTCAGTGCCTGGTTGTGCTAGACTGCAAAGCCAAGCCGTGCAATCATACAGAAATTGATTGTTAAGATGGCTGGGAAAAAAGCAGCTGAAAACTCAAGTGATTGGTGACTGTGCACAGATATCTGGAGCCAGAGACAAAAACTGAGACCAAGGAGCTCAAATATTTGCGCTAACAGAGCCAAGAACCTGGTTTGAGGAGAGGTGGGTGCAGTGCTAGAGGTGGGGAGGGAGGGCCCTCGGCACCCCACTTTCTTTGGGACCTATTGCTCCCTGGGCCAGCGGCCACGTTGGCTGTTGCCGTCCTCCACGTGCTAATGAAGGCCCCCTTGGCTGTGGCCAGGTACTTACAGCTCCTTTCGTGTTCCGAGTCTCGAGAACCTACTTTATATGGCCTTTTTACTCCTTTATGGAGTCAGTCTGGGATTTGTACGGATTTATTTGATATATTTGTTGATTGCTGATCAGGCGTAAGGGCAGAAAAGGCAGCTGGAATGAAGGCTCTCACCCCCAGGAGTGTCTCCCTGCCATGGGGTGCTAGGGCAGGGTTGGCAGCTGCCTCTGGCATATCAGGTGATCTGGAGGTGGAACCCTTTGGAAAATCATAAACACTAATTGAATTTTAGAGCTGAACCAAAATTTCAAGATCATCTAATAAGGTTATTAATGCCATACATTTATACAGCACTCCATGGTTTATGAAATGACTACGTGTGAGTCATTCCCCTCATTTTACATGTAGAACCCTTTGCTTATTTAAGGAGACCCCGAAAACTGGATAGCAGATTGTTAGTTGTCGTCAGTGTGAGAATAACATTGTGATTATGTGGGGATTTTCTGATTCTTAGGAGACGAAGGATGAAGTGTTTAGGGGCGATGTGTCATGATGTTTGAAACTTTGATACAGCATTTAAAAAGATATAAATAGGGGGCTTCCCTGGTGGTGCAGTGGTTGAGAGTCCGCCTGCCGATGCAGGGGACACAGGCTCGTGCCCCGGTCCGGGAAGATCCCACATGCCGCGGAGCGGCTAGGCCCGTGAGCCATGGCTGCTGAGCCTGCGCGTCCATAGCCTGTGCTCCGCAACGGGAGAGGCCACAACAGTGAGAGGCCCGCGTACCGCAAAAAAAAAAAAAAAAAAAAAAAAGAGAGAGAGATAAATAGGGATTGGGGGATATGGGGAGTTGTTTAATGGGTACAGAGTTTTGGTTTGGGATGGTGAAAAATTTATGAAAATGGATGATTGTGATGGTTGCACAGCAATGTGAATGTACTTAAAGCCATTGAATTGTACACTTAAAAATGGTTTAAAAGACAGCTATTATGGGGCCTCCCTGGTGGCGCAGTGGTTGAGAGTCCGCCTGCCGACGCAGGCGACACGGGTTCGTGCCCCGGTCCGGGAAGATCCCACATGCCGTGGAGCGGCTGGGCCCGTGAGCCATGGCCGCTGAGCCTGCACGTCTGGAGCCTGTGCTCCGCAACGGGAGAGGCCGCAGCAGTGAGTGGCTCGTGTACCGCAAACAAAAAAAATAAAAATAATAAAAATAAAAGATAACTATTAAGTTGTGATATTTTACCACAATGAAAATATATGTAAATATACAGAGATAGATAAAGCAAAAACAGCAAAAATATTAATAAATGTTGAATCTAGGTGATGACTATAAAGGTGATTATTGTATTGGTCTTAGGGCTACTTTAGCAGCTTCGTATATTTGAAAATATTCGTAGTAGAACATAGGGAATAAAAGAAACTCTTAGTATGAGCAGGCTTATGGAGAAATGGACACATGGTTGTCGGAAGCAGCCAAACACTGTACCAGAGATGAGTCACGGGCCCCAAGGGCACATGGAAATTTGGGACACATGATGGAGAGGAGGCAAAATGAGTTGCTGTGTCGTTGGCCGTTGTTGGTTAGTTGACGGGTATGATGGCAGAGCTCAGCAAGTTTTCCACTCTGGATGTTACCTGGGGTGCGTGATAGGAAAGTTGTCACATGGAGGGTCCCTAGGTTGCAACATAACACAGCTCATGTTTACGGGTATCTCAAGGGCTCTAAGTTATTCAGAGGCTGGCTGTCCAGTTTCTGCCTCATCCCTTTCTCTGGGCCATGGAGATGCTTGTGAGTCTTCCATGATTGATTGACACAGAAATAGAAGTTGCTAAAACTGTCATCAGTTCATTTTGGTTGGTTTTGTGGACTCGTCTCCACTCTTGAAATCTCATCAAAATACACACCCTCTAGGTGGGTGTCAGAAGGGCTTGCTGAAAGGTGATCCATAATGGCTTGGTGGTCCAAGGTTTGGCGGGAAGAGAAGTCAAAAGGAAAGACCTGTGATTCGGTCACCCAGCTCTACCTTTGCGTGTTCTGTCGGCCATTTGAGCCTTTGCTGATGAGAGAGAAGGATCTAACCCAGTGCTGGGGGACCTTCCAGATGTTCTTGGCTGGAGTATGAAGGTGCCATCCATCTCACTGCTGGCAGGGCTTAAGGGTCAGTTCAGAACTCAACAAACAGAGCCATTAGGGTGGGGTCTGGCCTTCCCAAGCACATGACAATCTATAATTTGTAAGGGTCACTTTGCCCCTGCTGTTGCTTTGCTAGACCCACCAGGTTCAGGCCTCATCCCTCCTCAGCAGACACAGACAGAAGGGCTTTTGACTGCCCCTCCCAGTGCACAAGGGACAGGGACTTAATTTGCATTCTCCTCTGGCCAGCATTTGCCTGGTGTCTACATTAATCACCATAAAGGGTAAATGGCACCAAGAGAATGGAGCAAGCCAGGGAGAGCAAGAATGAGAGAGAGAGAGAGAGAGAGAGAGAGAGAGAGAGAGAGAGAGAGAGAGAGAACCCTTGAGCAAGCAGTGAGGCCTAATGGGAGGGGAACAGGATGGTTTGGAAAAGAGCCGGCCAGAAGGAATCTGTGGTGAGCTCTCACTTCAGCCTCTTGAAAATTGGATCCCCTTCCACGTCATGTTTGATGGCCATGTTCCAAAATAATGGCGTCTAGGGCTGCAAGAAATCAGTCTGTGAGCAGGGCCTGATGCAGTGTCATCATAACAAATGAATGTAGGTGGGAGATTGGACAGACCTGGATAGGACAGAATGCTGGAGATGATTGACTAGTTCAATTTCCTTCCGAATTGTACACAGAAGGAAACCGAGACTCAGCGACGGGAAGGGACTTACCCAAGGTCACCCAGCTAATTAATTAGTCCAGGTGGAGCCCCTGAATCCTATTCCAGTCCTCTGTTTATAAATCATAACACACATTATGCTGGCAGGCAAAACCCCCGTGAGCTGAGAGTTCTTTTTTCTCTCAAACATCTTTGCAAGGTGGCCCTGACAGAAGCTCAGTCTTGGAAGAGGCTCGCCCCTCCTCCCTCCCTGTCTTACCCAGCAAGGTAGCCATGCTCTGGAGTCAGGGCAGGATCCAGTAGGTCCTCGCTCAGTCTCCAGCCCCCCCTCCAGCCCCCCCACCTTTGTCAGCAGAGACTTGCTGGAAAGGCCACTCCTGACTGAAGATAATGTCCGTGAAGTGCTCATTAGTAGGTAGCTGCTGGCTGACTACGGGCTCAGCCATCTATCTCCCTGGGTCCTGGGCTGAGGCGCTTGATCTATGCTGCACCTGGCCCAACTCTCCCCTTCAACTTTGAGCCGAGCGGTCACCAGATTCTGCCCTGGGGTTCGTAATTTTTCCCACCCCAGCTTCCAGGGCCACAGGGCCCTCTGTTGAGTTGCCGGAGAGGAGGGGTCAGGAAGCAAACGTTGGGGCAGGGGGTGGTATGGGCTTTTCATAGTCACAGACCCTCAGAACAGGAAGGGACATTGATCTGCCTCCAATGTATAGATAAGGGAACTGAGGAGCACTGTCACAATAATATAGCTTACTTAGGTTCTACTTTAGAGCAGAGCCACAGAGAGCTGGCTTTCATACCAACACTGTTGGGCAGGGTGGTTACATGGGGACTCTGGGGGGAGGGGAATGCAGGTGAGACGTTGGGGGATGCAAAAGACACGTGTATATTGCACAACAATATGAAAGTACTCAATGCCACTGAACTGGACACTTAAAATAATTAAGATGCTAAATTTGATATGTATACTTCACCACAATTTAAAATATATATATAAAATAATTCCTGGATAAGTGTTGGTGATAGAATAAATATAGGTTTTTTGTATGTATTGCATTAGAAACCTTGACCCCTAAAACACACACACACACACACACACACACACACACGCTCACAAGACATGTGTATTGCTTCCACGACAGAAGAAAACACAGAAAAACAAAAAGTTGCAAAGTTGCTGACAGGCAAGAGGACCTAGAAAATAACTCTCTCAAAAAGGAAAAGGCCTCTCTATCTCCACCTCACAATGTAGCCTCCCAATGGTCTGGTACCCCAGCTGGGTTCACCGTTGTCCCTGTCCAATGGGACAATGGTGAACCTGGCTTTCCTTGCTTCTAAACCAGTGAGGATGGGATGTGGGCAAGGCTTTCGGCAGCTCAGTCTCTCTGGGCCTCAGTGTGGAGGAGTAGGGGAGTTATTTGTTGCAGTCTGGGTTGCCACATACAGTTGTGCAGGTTGTGAACTGCATAAAGGTGATTAGACAAAGAGGTAAGTAGGGGAGGAAATCCCGCCTGTAGTCTGCTTCGCAAATCATGTGCCCTCGTGCCGGGCTGAGTCCACCTGGATGAAGGGGTACATTTTTCATCTGACAAAGCCATATGTTCATGGGGCTGTGTTCACCCAGAGGGAGTAGCTTCTTCTAAGCTTTTTACACAAAGGCACTGAATAGACTACTGGCGGCTCTGGCTGCCATCAGCCATGGGCTCCTGTGCTCCATGGTGACCCACGCTTAGGTTCCTAAGTTCCCCCCTGAGGCTCTCCCCCTCCCTGTGTACCCCCTGGTCCCAGGCATTTTGTTCTTGCCAGCCACCTTCTGAGCATGAGGGCGGGAGATCTAGTGAGGCAGGTCTCTTGGGCCCCAGGCCCACCTCAGGAAGACTCCCAGATTTCTCAGCTCTCTCAGCCCTGCATTTTCTGCTCCTGTGCTCTGCCCACCTGTTTGGCTCAGCTACCATGTCTTGGATGCCCATTCCCTTCCTGGTAGTCTGGTGCCAACTGTTTGTCTGAATCGTGACTCTGACGGCTGTGTCCCCAGTTTTCTGTGCCCTGCCCTCCTAGCTGCCCCTCTGTAGTCAGTTGCGGCAGCCAGCACTCAGCCCCTAGGCCTGTGGGGCCCTGGTCGGTGGGGGGGGGGCTTGCCTTCAGCACGCCAGCTCACTCTTGCTCCCTGCCTGCCTATCTGGATGGAGGCCTCCTGTTGGTGCTTTTCACTGCCAGAGACCACGTGTGCCAGGTGGGCGAGGAGGACGACAGTGGCCAGGGGCTCTCGGCTGGAGAGCTTTGCTGTAGCCACATGTTGCCTGTCAGGACCCCACCCTGTCCTCCTGAGCTGCAGCGGAGGAGCTGTGGCAGGGCCAGGAACAGGGAGAAACCTGCGTGTTGAGGGGAGGACAGGTTAGTCCTTGGGATCCAGCAGTTCCTTCTGGTGATGCTTAAAGCGTCTCCTCCCCCACTGCGTGAAGACCCAGGCCCAAGGCTTCCAAATGAGCTCTCTGGGCCCTCCCAGAGGCCAGGGGATTATGGTGCGAGATGGGCCTGAAGCAAACTGCCCAAAGTGCTTCTGAGATGAGAGGGGCCTCAGAAAGGGGTCTCGGGTCAGAACCAGTGCTGGGCCAGCCAGCGGGGAGGCAACAGGGAGGGAGCCCAGTTCCCTAAACCTCTCCACTCTGACAAGGAGGCCAGCGTCTTCTCAGCTGAGCCCCTTCAAATGAAGACGAGCAAAAGCCCTTGAATCAAGAAGAATGTGAATGGAACAGCTAAGCATTTTCCCTCTCTGCCTCCTCCGTCGTCGTCTCCAAATCCCAGAGCTGGAAGGAGCCAGACAGTGGAAGAAGGGGCGGGGAAAGAAAGCAGAGGGCCGGCCATCAATCTCCTGCCCTGACAAGCTGCGTCATCCCTGGCTGCTGCTGACTTCCTTGGGGCAAGGGGGAGGGGAGCTGGGTTCGGGTCTCGGCCAAGAGGAGCAGGGGGATTGAGACAGGATGCAGTCGGGTGCTGGTCTTAGAGCCAGGGGCCAGGGCAGAAGGTGGGGGGCTCTTCGGGGGGTGCAGAGAAGCCCAGCAAGCCTGGGTCCTTTAGGGAATATACAGACCAGGGCAAGTCCAACTCTAGACGGATACCGACTGGACAGGGAGCCAAGCTTTGTAGAGTCCAACGGTAGTCCCTCTGCTGCCTCTCAGGGAAATCGAAGCTGCTGGTTTTCCCAGTGCCTGCTTCAGCACCATCCTCCACCTCCCGGACTTCTCACGGTTCAGTCTGCTCCCCAGACGTGGGTGCAAATCCCAAAGGAGATGGTTAGCTAATTGGGAAGGCCGAAGATCTGGTCATTCCAAGAGGTAAGGGTTACAGAGGGAACCCCAGATCAGTTTGCTCTCAGTCCGAAATGTCTGCTTCCGGGTTCTTTGAAGTCTTCTTGGAAGGAACCGCACACCCTGGAAGAGTGTTCCAATTTAGTCACGCCAGTGGGCTAAGCCAACCAAGTAATTTGGTGAGGGGGAAGGAAAGGCTGCTTGTGCCGTGGAGCTTGGGTTCCTCTGCTGGTGAGGCGGGTCTTCGGGAATCTGGTTTAGGGCTGAGTGCGTCCTTGCAGGGTTCCCACTGCAGGAACTTGTCAGTTGAGATTTTCTTTCTGGGGGTGGGGGGGCTCAGGGACAGGGACACCGGACAGATGGGGGGCCGGGGAGCAGAGGAAAAGGTCGAGGCAGAGTTCCCAAACAAGCATCTCCCAGCTTCAGAGAACGATCCTGCACCAAATTAAATGTTTAGTCCTGCTCAGATGTAGTAGGTGTTTAAATTTGGTTCAATAATGTTAGAAAATATGCAGGTTCCTTCCCAGGTTTAATTGGCTTACTAGGTTTTAAAAAGCACTCTAGTCCCGTGTTCAATAAGACAGGAATCCCAGTTCAGTGAAGGAAGGGGTCAGCAAATTAACAGGCTTCATTCTTTTTTTTTTGAATTTTAGAATTTTATTTATTTTTTTATACGGCAGGCTCTTATTAGTTTTCCATTTTATACATATTAGTGTGTACATGTCAATCCCAATCGCCCAATTCATCACCCCACCGCTTCCCTCCCTACCTTGGTGTTCATACGTTTGTTCTCTACATCTGTGTCTCAATTTCTGCCCTGCAAACCAGTTCATCTGTACCATTTTTCTAGGTTCCACATATATGAGTTAATATATGATATTTGTTTTTCTCTTTCTGACTTACTTCACTCTGTATGACAGTCTCTAGATCTATCCACGTCTCTACAAATGACCCAATTTCGTTCCGTTTTATGGCTGAGTAACATTCCATTGTATATACGTAACACATCTTCTTCATCCATCCGTCTAACAGGTTTCATTGTGATGTAGAGTTTGCAGCCTGTTCCATTCAAGCTCCTACCTCTGAGTAAGTCACTCTGGGAAACAGAGCTGTGTCCACAGCTCACTGGTAGCCTCTGAGACCCTAGGCTCTTGGAAGCCTCACCTTATCTTAGGCTCTCCCCGTGTGGAGGGCAGGAGCGGACGGAGGGAGGGCCACAGGGGAAGGAGGACTGTCCCTCCTTGGTTCCATCCTGCTTAATGGTTTTCCCACTGAAAAGCACTCATTTGTCACATTTCGCTTCAGGAGGTGTCACAGGATGATCCACCCCTCAGGCCTGGGCCTATAAAAACCAGGGAATTGGCACCTATGATCTGCCTTTCTCTGCCTATGTCTTCTCTGGCAGAGGCTAAAGTGCCACTAAAATGCTGACTCCTGCCTTATCCGTGATGAAGTGAGCTTTTAACAGGGTAGCTTGGCCTGTGGAGCTTATTTTCTTCAGGGCTGTATTGAAGGGGTAAAGAGCTAGAAAGGCTGGTGGAGGAGTGGGGAGGAAGACACCGGTGGCTGGATGTCAGAAGAACCCCATGAAGCTGGGGGACGCCTGGACCTTTCCTGGGTGCCATCTCCAGTCGCCCACAAAGAATGGACCCAGCTGTTCCTGACATTTCTGACGTGGATCTCTGGTCATCAGCTTCATGGCTAGCCATCTACTCACAAGGTGTGCTTTGAGGACCTCCACAGGTCCCTTCCACCCCAGAATATGTTCTCCATGCTTTGTCATTATTGCTGTGAGTCAAGGCATTGTCCTCTGAAGACCTTTGTTAAAATATCTTTTTTTTTTTTTTTTTTGGTCTGAGGAAAGTTTTCATATATCGGATTCATTGGCTTTTACCTGCCAAAAGCAGGCTCACAAAGAAATGGGATCCAGGGCAAATAATGCTTGATGGGAAGGGGAGAGAGGTTATATTCGCGACAAGGAGAAGCATAATGGGCTAGCTGAGCTGGGAGTCATAATTGCTTGGGCAGGAAGGGAGGACTGGGCAGCCGAGGAGGAAATCAGACAACGGGCATCACTTATCCCTGTAATCTAGGCGTCCCCGTGGTCCTCTCTGCCCAGCAGATCGAGATCCTTCCAAATCGCCATCCTCCCAGACCTCTGCATTCCCAGGGAAGGCCTCCCTTCTCCTCATCCCTCACCCCCAGCACGTGGTTCTCCTGAAAGAGTTCCACTTGGAGCAGTGGTTCTAAACCTTGGCTTGTTCAGAATCACTTGGGGAGCTATTAGAAGCCTTGATGCCAGGCCCCACCCCAGACTAATTATGTTAGAATCTCTGAAGGGAGGCCCCAGGGGCATCCCAGTTTTTTGGGTTTTTTTTTTCCGGTACGCGGGCCTCTCACTGCTGTGGCCTCTCCCATTGTGGAACACAGGCTCCGGACTCACAGGCCCAGCTGCTCCACGGCATGTGGGATCTTCCCGGACCGGGGCACGAACCCATATCCCCTGCATCGGCAGGCGGACTCTCAACCACTGCGCCACCTGGGAAGCCCACATCCCAGGTTTTTAAAAAAGCTCCCTCAGGTGATTCTGTTGTGCAGCTTGCACAAACAACTGAGAATGTGTAAACGTAGGAATCCTAGACCTAGGGAGGCCTTGGTCATTTTCCCAGTCAGGCTCCAGCTTCCCAGCATGTTCCCCAGTTCCCCTCTCTCTCCTCCATCTACTCCTCTCCCCTCTGCTCCCCACCAACCCCAAAGTTCTGTTCACTTTCACCACCTGGCATTATGCTGTCTTTTCCGTTGCCTTGACTCTTGCCTACCCATGCTGTCAAGGCAAGTAGCTTATCAACATCTTTTCCTAACGACAGTCCCCGTTCTCTCCTTAAGAGGGATTCTGGCGCCAGCTGGTGAGATGATTGAAATTTCACCCCAGATCCACTTGATTTTGACAAGGACCCTGGATGGCCTCATCGCCGTATCTCCACTGGCTCTGAGAACGATCCCAGACGCATGCTCTGCTATTTCCATCCAAAGAAGCAGGGCCCACGTCTTGCAGGGGAGGCCCAGAGTTGGCAAAGCATTTGGAGAGTGACTGTCTGTGTATCCACTTGAGGGAGTCTTTGTGTACTTGTGGGTGTCTAGCCCTTATGGCTAATATTCAAATTTGGCCCATTTGCAGACTTGACGGGACTTTCCCAAGTGCTGATAAACACGTCCTTGATTCATGACCTAAAAAATAGATAGATAGATACTCTTGCTACAAAACTACTTTGAGATGAAAACGTAATGTTTTATTCAGTGGATATTTATTGGGCACCATCGTATGCCAGCCACTGGACTAGGTGTTTTGGATTTGATGGTGACCCAAACCTGCATGCCTGGTGCTGGCAGTCTAGAGGGTTTTAGTCATCTTTTTTTGGAACTACTCTTCTTGAACAAAAAGGCACTATTTTAAAAAAGAAAAACAAACACTTTAAACTCTGAGTCAGGAATTGCTATGCACTGGAAGTTCTCAGCTCACGAGTGGGTTTCTGCATATGGGCCTGAACAAGTTATTTCCCTTTTGTATGTGTGGAATGGTAATGTGTGAAAAGGCACGTGGTGTGTATGTACACCTTTTATGGGCCCGTGATTCTCAGATTGCACTGTAAGGGCACCTTGACTCCTGCCACTTCGCTCTCCAGAGCTCTCTCAACTTCTCAGACATTGGATGGCTAGTTAGCCGGCTCACAGCTATCGGTGCTCACAGTGCGCCAGGCACTGGGCTTCCTACTCCACATGCATCATCTCCTTCCCTGCTCACAACAGGGAGGTAAGTAGAATTATCGTCCCCATTTTACAGATGGGAAAACTGCTCACCCACTAGCCAGTAGCAGAGTCAGGATTCAAACCCAGGACTATCAGACCCCAGAGCCTTTCAAAGCACACCCCCTTCCGATGCTACTGCCAAAGCAGGGCTGAGGCAAAGCAAGCTCCGTCACCATCAAGAACAGCAACATTACCACTGTCATGGTCATTGTCATCCTGTCATCATATCAGCGATCATTTGTCAAGTGCTTTCTTTGTGCCAAGCAACTGCACTAAACAGCCTTTATTAATAATAAAAAAGAATAATACTAATAGCAGTTAACAGTTACTGGATTCCTATTCTGTGTCAGGCACTGTCCTAACCATCTTAACCAGGATCACGCTAATCATTCCTCACCAAATTGCTGGGAGGTAGATCCTATTCTTAACCCTGTTTTAGAGAAGAGAAGACTGAATTTTCGATGGGCTGACTTACCCCATGACCTCACAGCCAGTGTGAGCAGCAGAGCTCAGGTGTGGTCTCTGTCTAACTCCCAGGGCTGGAGTTCCCACCCCTCCCTGTTTTCCAGTTTGGAAACACTGTCTGCCACTGGCTTCTGATAATTGGAGAGCTCTCTCGGACCCATCTGCTAATTGGGATAGGGGCTGGAGTGACAGGCCACCACGGGTGTGAGCAGATGCCCTCCTACATGAACTGACAACCCAGTCCCTTTCCATCTGGCAGCCAATGCCACGAGAATGAGAAACCTGCCCAGAGAGGGCCTCCCGGCCAAACAATTTGTATAGCAGAACTTTGGGAAAATACATAACTGAGACCTGTACAGGTGGAAGCCAGGTAAACAAGAAGACTCTTCTCTTCGTAGTTTCTTCTTCCTCATTCTGTGAGGTTGGATTTTATAGAGTGTATATTCTCTCTTCGTTGTGCTTCTGGGACACCCTGCCCACTGACATCTCTTACGGATGCCTCTTCCTTCCTCCTCACCCCAGCTAACCCCTGAGTCCCTTACCTCCCGTCCGCCTTCAGTGCCATTTGCTCATCTTATTTCATTCCTCTTTCGAAAATGCCTGCCCGGGCCTCCCTGGTGGCGCAGTGGTTGAGAGTCCGCCTGCCGATGCAGGGGACACGGGTTCGTGCCCCGGTCTGGGAGGATCCCATATGCCGCGGAGCGGCTGGGCCCGTGAGCCATGGCCGCTGGGCCTGCGCATCCGGAGCCTGTGCTCCGCAACGGGAGAAGCCACAACAGTGAGAGGCCCGCGTACCGCAAAAAAAAAAAAAAAAAAAAAAAAAAAATGCCTGCCCCTCTCTGCTCCAAATCTCTTCACTTTTCCCTTTCATTTCAGCTCAAACCACATTAAGGTTGTAAAGCATTTTGGAAACTGGTGAGTATGGCAGGAAGGTAAATAGAGTTGTATAGTATTTCGCTGTCATTGAGCTTGGAGTCTTTGAAAACCAACGGCAGTTCACAGCCCTGGCATACCTTTGTCTCTGCAGGGCTATTAACCAGCCCTAGATGAGGGCTATGGCCACGACCCCAAAATATAGACTTCTCAGATGATGCGAAGTCACTCCAGGTAGAGTAGTATTAGCTAGAGCAGCACTTCCCAGATTGGCTTCCACAGTACCCAGAGTGTGAGGGATTGATAGGTACCACGAGAGAGAAAGGTTTCCGAGTACAAATGAGTTTAACAAATGCTGGGTTAGATAAGCTCAACTTTACTACAGGGTTTCACAGAGCCCTTAACATACTAATGAGAATCATGAATCTCCAAGATGACATTTAGAGCCTCGCCACCCAAAGTGTCGTCTGAGGACTGGCAGCATATGGATCACCTGGGAGCTTGCTGGGAATGCAACATCTCAGGCCTCCACCCCAGACTTTCCAAGTCAGAATCGGCATTGTAACAATATCCTCAGTCGATTTGTATGCACATTAAATTTTGAGAAGCACTGATTTAGAGAACCAGGCATTTCTCACACTTTTTTGTCCATGAAACGCATTTATGGAGCCTCTTCTGGGATTGGTGTTCCTTGCAACATACTTTGGGGGAAGTGCCAAGGGTAGAAAGCCCTTCATAGGAATTTCTCATTGTCTAGAGACTCCATAGAAAGACATTAGCCAGAGCAACAGTTAGAAATTGGGGGACTGATTCATTATACATGACCCAAAGCCTCACTTTACAGAAGTTTCCAGTCTTGTGTTACCAGAAAGTCTTCTTATACCTCTACGACCCCAATTAACTCATTTCCTGGGGCATGTTTAAGCATCACCACGGCTGTGCTGCTGTGTCTATTCTCTGGGCCATACCAACCTGTTCGTTTCTGAAATCCAGCAGCTTCTCCAGAGTGCTAGAGCTCAGGATCAGAGCCTCCAAAGAATGTGCCTGGTCCCCTGCTGTAAAACATTAGAAAGGCAACTTTACAGGACAACTTTTCAGTCCAGTGTGTTCTGTTCAGTTAAGCTGTTGTTGTTTTTCTTTAGGGCCTTTAACCTATTGTGCCAAACATCGAAATAACACTAGCTATTTTGTATTCAGATCTTGTGACTCATTTGAGGGCATTGTTAATATTTTATAAGAAAATTCTCATTTTTTTCCACTCACATTTGTGATTTTCAGGTGTGTTGCTGCATTGCATTCATAAACATGCTTTTTATTAAGTCTCAGGGCCCCATTTTTTTTCTCCTCTGAGAAACACATCTCCAATTTTATGATCCAAGTTAAACGGAAAATAGGCTTTGATATGTGAAATTGTGATTTGTGAGAAACTTGTCCAGGTTGCAACCGTTCTGTACAGTAAGGGGCCGACATGCCCAAGCTCTGGTTAGGTCACGGCAAAGCCCTCAGCAAGGTTTCCTGGATGTCATCACCAAGCACTCTCTCAGTGGCCACTCTCTCTGGCTGGCCAGGAATGTTTGCTCAGAGTACAGGAAGAGGAGGTAACAGGAGCAGCGGGATGATACTTAGAGATGTGTGAAAGCAAAAAAGACATATGCCATTAGGCCCTTTGGGCTGCAAGGCCTGCCAACTCCAGAGGTTGCCCACTCTGGGTTTAGAACCATGATTCTGACCTCTCCCACTCTCCCATGTGAGCAGAAGCAACAGAGTAAAGAGGGAAGAGACTATGGAAACACCTCCTCACGCTGGATCAGAAGATCCAAGGCTTCCTTTGAATTTCCCACCTGCTCAATGATGCTGACAGTGCCAATTGATGCCAGTAGTTCCTATGCTTTCTAAGTATCAATACCCATTTGTAATGTTAAAAATTAAAGACACTCCCGACAGTCATGATTCTACTTGCATTTTTTTCTCTCTTTGCTAACAACCCACAATTGGTGTATTTGAGAATTTTCCTTGCAAGAAATCCACAGGCCTTTCAGGGGTCCCAAGGCACACAGACTGTCTCTATAGCTTATACCTGGGTGTGAATGAATAATAGCAGCTACCATTTCTTGAGCACAGGCCTCGACATTTTACATGCATTTATTTCATTTAATGCTCCGAATACCTTATTATCTCCATTTTAAAAAGAAGGAAATTGTGGCTCAGAGAAGTACATGACTTACCCAGAGCAAGTCCCACAGGTGGAACCAGGGGGCAAGCCCAGATCTTCGGGACCCCCAAGTTGTACTCTTTATTTCTCAGGCTGGGGGACTGGAGAGGCCCCAAATGCTGGGGGAGAGGGGAGCAAATGGGCTCCCGAGGAGGAAACAAGAAAGGACTAGGAAGTTGAAGAGTGACGGACAGAAACGTTTGCCTCATAATTTTGCCCCGAGCTAGTCCTGCAAACCAACCGAGGTTAAGGTGGCCCTCATAGGCCACGTGGAGAGCTAATGACAGAGCCCATTTCTGAATCCACCTCTCTACATACAACATTCTCGTAGACAGACTGTTCCAACAGCTCGCCTCCTTCGCAGTCCTTGGCCACCCCAGGCACACTCCATCCCCAGGCCTGCACCTGTGCGGTTCCTTGTGTCAGGCAGGCTCTGCCCCCAGACAGCTACAGGGCTCACTCCTTCCCTTCAGGACTCTGCTCAGTTGTCACCTTCTCACAGAGGCCTTCCCTGACCACCCTATGTAAAATGGCAACCACTCATCCCTGATTCCTTGCTTCATTTTCCCTCTAAAGCACTTTCTCACTCTCTAAAATATCATGTAATTTTACCTATTTATTTGTATATTGCCACTAGGAGGCAAGCTCCACGAAGACAGGGATTTTTTTAGCTATGTTGTTCACTGCAGTGTCCCCCGTGTCTAGAACAGTGTCTGGCAGGTCGTAGGAGCTCAATAAATGTTTGCTTAATGAATGTACAGATAGCTTTAAACATGGCTCCCCACTGTATCATAGCTACAGAGACACATAGGTCCTTTGAGATAAAACAGAAGATGAGCAGAGAAAAGAATGTGTGCCTTCATGGGTGAGAGGACCTGGGGTGGGAATACCCACGGTTCTCAATCTGGCTAAAGCCAACGACCCATATTCTGGACCCTTCTTACAGCTATTTTACTCTTAGTATCCATTGATTGAGAAACACATAATGACCACAAAGTAATCTAAATATGTGATATTTTTAAAGTAATTTTGTTAATCATTATGACATCTGCCTCACATTTGGAAAATAGTTGGTACATACACGTGTGAGATGTTTTAGGATGGTGCTTAAATGCTTAATCTCTGGCATCTGTCAGCTAGCACTTGATTTGCAGCACTGCCAAGTATTACCTGTGTGATCTTGAGCAAGTTGCTTAAATCTTTGCCTCAGTGTCCTTGTCTGCAAAATGGGGCTAATGATAGTACCAAGCTCACAGGGTTGTTATGAAGATGCAACGAGATATTGCATGTCAAGCTCATGTAAAGTGTTTGGCATGTAGTATAATGCTCCCCAAATGGGAACTGTTGTTATTATTATTATTATTATTATCACCATCACCATCATCATAGTATGGTTATTGATTGACATATCCACAGGTAATGCTTCAAAATGTATGGATGTGCATCCCTCACAGTTCTGGGGGCCAGTGTGGTGGACACTAAGTGTTGTTGGCAGTCAAAGAAGAGGGGTTGGTAGCTGGGTGAATAGGGACGTGGACATGGTGAGAAGGGGAAGGTAGACAAGAGGGAGAGTGGCATCATCTTGGATTGGTGGCTTGATGGATGCATTCAGAGAGGAAGCCAACAGTTACACAGGTGACCTTCCAACACTTCTGAAATCCTGACCTAACCCAAGGTTACTGAGGAAGACAGGTACAGATATATTACTGAAAGGCCCTGGTATATGTTTCAAGTGTTTTATCACCTGCAAGTATTAGCTCTTCTAGAGTGGTGAGGCTGCTCTGATCCTCACCTTGCCTGGCCTTGCATTCCAGAGAATTTTGAGCCCCATTAGGGGCAGGTTGGATCTGGGTGACCTGGACAGTTTCTCTGCAGTATTTCCGTCCTCACCCCCTGCCCCCAAGTCGGGGCTCCAGAAAGCTGTTTCTAAACCAATCTGTGGGGTGGCAGCACCATGAGCAACCAGCTGAGGTCCTGGGGAGAGCTGAGCTGGGGGCAGCAGTGGGTAGCCAGTGGGCCAAGAATACTGTGCTGTGTGACATTTCATTACTGTGCCCTGCAGAGCGCGAAGCACAGGGCAGATTAGCCCGGGGGTTCAGTGACTCCTGGTGGTTCAAGAGCTCAAACAAGAAGGAGGTCAAGGATGGAGCTCTGTGGGGGGCGGGTGGAGTAGTGGCCACCTTCTGAGGCTAAACATTATCAGACAGGAACCAGTCCACCCATGGAGAGAACACACACGCTGTGCCCATAGGCTGATTGATTTGATGAGGGAGTTGAGTACGTTCTGTGATTTTTTGCTCAAAATGGGAAATAGAGCCAATTAAACTTCACCTTCCCAGGGAAGAAACAGGGAACCCCAGCTTTCGGTTTTATTTTAAGAAGCTGATCTTTCTGGAAAGAGAAAAAACTCCAATGGCACTTGGCAACAGGCCGCAAAGAGGCTTCTTTCTGACCTTCAGGTGAAAAGCTCAAACTCTTGTGCAAGTCAGGAATTTTTGTCCTCAAACCGAGGATCTTAAAAAGATAGCTCTGTCAGTGGTGTGCAAATTGACTGGAGCCCCCTCCCCATTTCTCCTGGAACCCTTGAGTCCATTCTCATCACGGTGCAAGGAGCCCATTTGTAACTGTCCAGTCCCTTCCCCAGCCTGATGGGGAGCTCTGCTCTGGGGCCTCATTTGCATAGACAAATGCAGACTGGCATCTGTCAGCCTAGCACCTCAAGCCAAGGAGTTGGAGCAGCGACAGGCAACCTTCTGGGCAAATACCCTGGATATTGGATTCAAAAATGACAGTGTCAAATTGGGGCTAATTTGCATAGGCTTATCAGGTTAATTACTACAATGTCTCCAGGAACTTGAAAATCCTTGAATTCTTATGCAACCAGAATGCTCAAAGTCTGTTGCTATGAAACAAACTTGGAGTGTAAATTACCATGAATATCATTAATCTGTTCACTAGGAGGTTAATTTGCAATTTGTTGGCAAATCACACATGGGTCTTATAGCAAGAGTGTGGGTGGTGTTTTTGTGCTAACGTGTGGCCCCGCCTGTGTCTCTGGATGTATGTGTGTGCGCGCGTGTGCATGCACGCGTGCCTTGGGATTGGCACTCTGGGAGCTCACATTTTGGGTTTTCTCACTGCTCCTCGGCTGTCACCTGGCTCTTCTGGCATATCTTTTAGGGCATGTGTTCTCAGTGTTGGAGGGCTGCTGTGCGGAGCAGTCCTCAGCCCAGTGCCAGCTTACGAGACATCATCTCCTCCTGAGACAGAATTTCAAAGGTGTCCGTTAATGCTTTAAAATCATCTGGCTTTTCTGAAAGATGCTCTTTCCCGTTAATGGCTCTCAAGTTGTTTTTCGGCACGCAGACAGGTTGCTCCTGGTAAAAGAACTCAGATCATCCAGAGGAAATGGGGCAGGGCAGTTGCAGTGGGGTAGGAGATGGTGACCAGGATCACACTGAGCAGGGCTGGGAGGGGGGTTTCCATGGCTGCCCTGGGTTATTGTTAATGGAGGGTGGCAGGGTTGATGATACAAATCTCACCGCAGCTGTGTTACTGTTGGACCCCTCCTCACACAGAAGTGGCTCCCCAGCTAGCCTCCCAGGGCTCAAAATCCCCTTTGGATGGGGGCATCGGAGATTCAGATACCTCATCTGGGAAGGAAGACCTAGTGGGAGAGCAGGGCCTGACATGTTTTATGGGGACATAAATCATCTCAGTTTTGATGCTCACGAGGGATGCCCCAGGAAGTGCTCAGTGCTTTGGGGACACCCTGAATAGCCTAGGGGATGGAAGCTCATGGGTCCATCATAGTGAGGGGCTGTTCAAAGGAGCAGGGCCATGCTGAAAGTTGGGGAAGGCTCCAAAAAATGGTCACATCCATCTACCTTACAGGTGAGCCTTAAAATAGGCCTGGGAGGGGCACAGAGAGTTTGTGATGCTGGTTTGAAGCATTTAGGGAGCCACACAGAAGCAGACTTAGAAGGTCTGCTGGGAGCCAGGGAGCCCCCCGAAAATGTGGCTTGCACCTTTCTTTCTTTTTTTTTCTTTTTTTAAATTTTTTTTGAAATTAAGTGATTTATTTCACCAACTATTTCAAACATAATTTCAACATGTGGCATTAGTCAGTTTTCTTTTTTTTTGTCTTCTTTTTTTTAACATCTTTATTGGAGTATAATTGCTTTACAATGGTGTGTTAGGTTCTGCTTTATAACGAAGTGAATCAGTTATACATATACACATGTTCCCATATCTCTTCCTTCCTATGTCTCCCTCCCTCCCACCCTCCCTATCCCACCCCTCTAGGCGGTCACAAACCACCTAGCTGATCTCCCTGTGCTACACGGCTGCTTCCCACTAGCTATCCACTTTACACTTGGTAGTGTATATATGTCCATGCCACACTCTTACCTCGTCACAGCCTACCCCTCCCCCTCCCCATATCCTTAAGTCCATTCTCTGGTAGGTCTGTGTCTTTATTCCCGTCTTACCCCTAGGTTCTTCATGACCTTTTTTTTTCTTCTTCTTAGATTCCATATATATGTGTTAGCATACGGTATTTGTTTTTCTCTTTCTGACTTACTTCGCTCTGTATGACAGACTCTGGGTCCATCCACCTCACCACAAATAACTGAATTTCGTTTCTTTTTATGGCTGAGTAATATTCCATTGTATATATGTGCCACATCTTCTTTATCCATTCATCTGTTGCTGGACACTTAGGGTTATAAAAACAAAAATAAACAAATGGGACCTAATGAAACTTAAAAGCTTTTGCACAGCGAAGGAAAACATAAACAAGACCAAAAGACAACCCTTAGAATGGGAGAAAATATTTGCAAAAGAAGCAACTGACAGAGGATTAATCTCCAAAATTTACAAGCAGCTCATGCAGCTCAATAACAAAAAAACAAACAACCCAATCCAAAAATGGGCAGAAGACCTAAAGAGACGGTTCTCCAAAGAAGATACACATATTGCCAACAAACACATGAAAGAATGCTCAACATCACTAATCATTAGAGAAATGCAAATCAAAACTACAATGAGATATCATCTCACACTGGTCAGAATGGCCATCATCAAAAAATCTAGAAATAATAAATGCTGGAGAGGATGTGGAGAAAAGGGAACCCTCTTGCACTGCTGGTGGGAATGTGAATTGGTACAGCCACTATGGAGAACAGTACGGAGGTTCCTTAAAAAACTACAAATAGAACTACCGTATGACCCAGCAATCCCACTACTGGGCATATACCCTGAGAAAACCATAATTCAAAAAGAGTCATGTACCAAAATGTTCATTGCAGCTCTATTTACAATAGCCAGGACATGGCTTGAACCTTTCTTTTCCCCACATCCCCCTTCTCCCAGTTCATTCAACCAGCATTTACTGAGCACCTATACTTGTTCTGGGCACTGGGGATCCAGTGGACAAGTCATGCCCTGCCCTGCCCTCAATGAGCTCATAGTCTAATGAAGGGTAGACTTTTATAGTAACTCCACCTGGGGAGGCAGATGAGGCTCAGAGAGGGTTTCCCAGGGAAAGTGATTTGAGCCGAGTCCAGAAGGATGTGTAGGAGATTGCCAGGTAGACAAGATGGTGGAGGGCATTCTGGTGTGCAAGGCAAGGCTGCTTTCTCCCTAGAGTAGGAAATATCATCTCACTTAGTAAAATGTCACCCAGAACCTCCATGATTGGCGCTAGAAAGAGATGGTTTCAGCAGGAAGAAGCATCTGTGAGATTCACCTTCCCCTGTAACACTGACGCATCCCAGGGCTCTTTTAATACTCTACAGTAATGTTTAGATCAGGCTGAAAGTGTCATATGTCAAAGGCTAGGAGATGACAAGATTCCGGGAAACCAACATGGAGAATAATAATAATGAAAATAGCTAACGTTTGTCGAGCACTTCCTTTGAGCCAGGCACGATTCTAAATGTATATGTACACATATACTCATTTTAATCCTCCTAATATGCCCATGAAGTAGACATGGTACTATTATTATCATTATGCCCATTTCACAGATAAAGGCCAGGAAGCTAGACTAGACAGCCGGCCCTAGAAGATATGGCTCAGTCATCTTTCACTGTTGGAGTCCCCTGGGGACCCATTCCTCCTTCCTGACTCCCAGCCCACTTCCATGGACCAGAGACCAACTATAGTCCCAACCACCAACAAGTGCCCTCCCAAACTGGGGTGCCCAGCCTTCTCTCTCCCCACATTAAAGAGGCAGTGCACAGGCGTGGAGGAATCCTAGGCACAGATGCCTACAGGGCCAGACCTAAAGGAGTAAATGTATTCACTAGGGCAAGATCAGATGTATGCCCAAGAAATGTTTCATTCTCCTCTTTATTATTCTTTTAATAAAAACAGGAAATCCAAAAAAGAGGGGATATTATTATTCTTTTAATAAAAACAGGAAATCCAAAAAAGAGGGGATATATATATATATATACATATAGCTGATTCACTGTGCTGTACAGTAGAAACTAACACAACATTGTAAATCAACTATACTCCAATAAAATTTTTTTAAAAAATAAAGTGGAAAAATAATAAAAAATAAAACCAGGAACACAGCACTACAAGAACAATATTAAATGGCAGCTGACACTTGGCCCCATGATTAGAGGACAGAAGGAATGATGGGGACTGGGGGGACTGGGAGAGTGCATCCCTCATCCAGAAGGGGTTTTGCTGCTTAGCGCCAGCTGATCCTGGTTGGGTGGGACTTTAAGGCCCAGGGTTGCCAGGTAGGATTTCCGAAGAGAAGTCAGAAATCCTGATTCTTGTATGAAATCTGGGTATTTATAAATCTTAGCAGTAAATTGTAAAATTTTTGAGAACACTGAGCTGGCCAAACAAAACATACTTGCTTACTAGCTGGGTGACCTTTGGGCAAGTAATGTAACTTCTTGAGCCTCAATTTCCTAATATGTAAGAGAAGGATGAGTCAGGATTAAATGAGGAAATGTAAGTGAAATGCCTATTACGTACTAAGTGATTAAACCACGATAGCTATCCGGATGGATTATTATTCCTAGGAGTTCCAGTCTCGTAAGAGACTGGAGCACCTCTTTCTAGGTGATTGGCATGAAAGTCTCTAACCTTCACCTCAAGAGAGACCCCCATGCCTTACTCAGGGGAATTCAGCTTCACCCTTGTAGGCAGAAGATACTAATGATGTGCTTACCCAGCAACTAGCCAACATGTATATATGGAGAGGGAGGTGCATTTCTTTCTTAATGTCCCTTCACACAGCAAAATCAGGGCTGACTGATTTACAAAGCCAGTCCAGGGCTGGGGAGGGGCGGTGAAGGCCTGCAGAATGATTTCCTTCAGGCAGAAAGGAGTAAACCGAGGCAGGGAAGCTAGGCCATAGTTCCCATCCCAGTCTCCCTTCAGTTCTTACTGGGGACACCCAAGGCTATTAAGAAAGCTCTTGGCTCCTAAAACTTTTACATCCTCATCTCTAATTTTCACACTTTCCTTTCAAGCAGTGGCTCTCACTCCTTGCAGCGCATTAGAATCACCTGGGCAGCTTTAAAAAAATACTGATGCAGGGGGCTTGACCCTCAGAGGTCCTTTGAGCCCTCACAAATTCATAAGTAAAATTGCATATGGGCTTGTGTGCATATGTGACCTTTGTGGGGTCTTGGTTGGGGCCTCAGAGAACAGTGTGGAAGATGAATGACATAAGCATGCAGGGTCCTATGGAAAAGAGCTGTGGTTCTAGGCCTGCTCGGCCATCACACTGTATCTCCAAGCAGACAGGGCTTCTCAGCTCTCCTGAGCCCCGGTTTCCTCATCGTTGCCAGCCGCAGGGATCAGTAATCACACCCGCTGTGTTTCCTCAGGTGGTTGTGAAGATGTACTGAGCTACTAAAGCCTGTACCAGAAAGGGCTTTGAAAAAGCCCAACCCCTTCGCCACAGGGAAGGGCCTCTTATTACAAGATTAAGGCGGATGTGGTGGGGAGGTAACAGAGGCAGCCGGAGCAGCACTAAGCACGGCACATCGAGAAAAGGCCACTTAGGTTAACAAAGCAGCTCACAAATGAGAGCAAATTAACACGGGGACCCTGCGAGAACAGAACATTCGCACCACAGGGGCAAAGCACCCATTGGAGCAGCCAGGCCTTAGCAGGGAGAAGGAAGTGGAAGAGCAGAGGGCGGGGAAACAGGCCAAGTGAGGGGGTTTTTTTCAATGCTGAGGAAGGAGGCTGGCTCTGGCTAAGAGCAGAAGGGAAGTGGTCAGCTACTAAGGAGGGAAAGAAAATGGTGGCAGGCACCCCAGGTAGGCCTGGGGAGCAGATAAGAGCTCCTGACAGGCCTTGGTGAGGTGGCAGGGGCAGGGGGGAGGCCAGGGAGGGGTACAGAATCAATGCCCCGTTCAGGTAATAGTCGAAAGGAGTGTCCCTCCAACTTCAACACGTTTTGGTTTCATCCTCTGGCAAGTGCATCCAGACCACAGGACAGAGAGTCACCAGGGCAGCTGCTACTAACTGCAGAGCCAGTCACCCCTGCCACCCCTGCTCCCTTCTTTTTCTACCTTCTGTGAAACAACCAGGGCCCACCTGCCTCAGAGGCAGGAAGTGGGGCATACCTCAATCCAGAAAGCCCTTGACACATCTTCACAGAGAAATGGCCTGGAAGGGGTGTTAGACTAGAGTGGAATCCTAGAGTGGGGTGATAATAAAAGTATTAATTATATCGCCTAGACGACTGACCAGGCAGAATGATCAGCTCCTACTGGGCCAGGCATTAACCCTTTAGTTGCTGGATCCGAAGGAGGTGGGGACAGTTGGAGGGCATTCAGGGCTGTGAAAGGGAAAGTACAGGGCCATACATCTAATTAGCGCCAGAGCTGGGGTGAGCAGCAGGATGTCCCCGCTCCCAGCCTGGTGTGTTTTCTATGGCTTCCTTTGCTATTATTCCAAGTCTTCATTATAGTTGAGGGAAAATGCCAGAATATCCTCAGGGCCAGCCTTACACATAGGTAAACATGAGGTGATCAAATATGTCTCCTCAATTGCCTGTCACTGTGCCTGAAATTTCACCATGGCTGATTCATTCCTTTGGATCTTGAAGCTTTCTGGTCTTTCAGGGGGATATAGATGGGGGATTTATTGACAATCACCGAGGAAGGGCTTTGCAAAGTGGACTCAGGTTATATAGCTGGGGGGAGAGCAGCGGCAGCTGGCCCAGGGAGGAAGATGCAGGCTGACACTCTGGATCCAGGGCCCAGGCCACTCTGAGGGGGCAAGGAAGGAGTACTTGATACACCCACACCCAAAGCTTCGTCACACCCTGGCTTGGGCACTCAGGAAGCGTTTCCCCAGGAGACTGTATTGTGACCCAGGAGGCCTGAATCACTACCGTGTGTGGCCCACGCTGGGGAGGAGGGTGGGAGAGTGAAGAAGGATAATATCAGGCCATCTGGCGTGGCCACAGGGGCACTTTATTAAGAGAAGAAGCCTGGGTGAGATGGATGTGACAATGGAATCTATGAGGACATTGAGAGGCTCCTTGAGACTGCCAAGGGACACTGGGTTGGGAGTCTGCACCTCCCCCCAGGGGCCTACTGACTGGAGGTGCCCTGGCCCAAGTCCGGGCTCCTTTCTGTCTCTACCTCTGACTTCCATCCTGGTTTGGCTCCAGAGCTGTGTAGTGCAGCTCTGGACTCGCCCGGCCATGGTCACCAGAGCCCTCCCTTTTCTGCTGCATTGGTTCTCTATTTTTATATGGAAGGGGCTTCATGTTGACCGTCTGGTGGGAAGGGGGAGAGGGAAGAAGGAAGGAGGCTAGCAGATTTGTCTGGAAGCTGTTTGCCTGGTAAGACCCTGTGTTTCCTTAGACAGTGTGTTTACTTGGGGTAGCCGGGGGTAGGGGAGAGTACTTCTTGGAAATTTGGGAATTTGCCTTGGAGCTGTGTGTTGCATAACAAGTGTAGTAGTATAATTTAGACTATAGGTCTATTTGAGGTTGCTTGCAGGGCTGAACTGAGCACACTGAAGACCCTCCCAGAGGCTCCCCCAGTTCTGTTGCAGATCTCAGTCAGCTGGGCTGAACCCAGAACCCCTAGCTTCCAAAAGAACAGAGAGAGCATCCACCCTCAAGGCCACCACTGCTGTCTGACATGAGCCCTGTGCTTCCTGAAAGGGTGTCTCTGGGGGCCTCAAGTGGTTTCTATCTAGACACATCCGGCGGGCTCGATTTGGGAGCAGGATGCTGCTGTTAACAGGAATTAGAGACCCAGAGGCAAAACTGCCCCCCTGGCTCCGCTCAAGTCCCCCAGACAATCTCCCTGGCTTAAGACCAGGTCATCACTAACCCTGGTGTCATGGGCACTGCTGACGGAAGACGATGTTTCACAGAGCAGAGACTTCTGCCTGAGTGCAGAATCAGTGACTTGGGGAAGATGGAATTCAGTGCAATCCATTTGGGGAAGTCAGCCAGGATTTCTCTTAAGCTTTACTTCCCAGCAGCCCCCTCCCACCTTGGAGACAGACTAATCCCTGACATTTGTCTAGTGGCTTTATACTTTTCAAAGCTCCTTCACATCCATCGTCTCCATTGAGTCTCAAAACACCCTGTGAAATAGGATGGGAAGGTGTTGTTATCCCTGTTTGACCAACAAGAAAACTGAGGTCCCAAAAGGATACGTGACTCACTCAGGGTCACACAGCTATTTAGCCAAAGAACTAGGACTTAAAATGTGTTTCCTAACTGCCAGCCCTGTGTGCCTTCCACCTCCCATGTAGACTCCCCCATAGAACTGTGGAGGTGCCCAGCACCTACCATGGCACCTGACACACAGTAGATGCTAATAAACATTTGCCAAATGAGTGACTGAGTGGATAAGCAGGGGCAAGGCAGGGAGGAATACAAGTTCTAAAACTGCTTTCTTTTTTATGATCAGAATACAAGGGCAGAAATTCGGTGTTATTTCATCATGTTTACCAGGAAGGAAGAAGTAAGAGATCTTTCCCATTTCACAGATCTCACTGCCATGGCAGGGAGATTAGGGTAGCTCCCAGAGAGAAGCCACGGGGCTCAGTCTCCCAACAAGGCTGCCTTCCACTCATCCTTTAAAGAGGAGTGGGTGGTGTGATCCCCGCCAGCGGTTCCCCAAGGTTCTGCGGTGGGTGTCTGAGGACACTGGTTACTTGCTGCTTTAGGGCCTCTGCACCCGCCACCTTTGACCCTTCTAGCATAACCCACACCTCACAGGCTCACTGCCTGTCTCCTGGATCACACCTGGCCGGAGACTACCTCCTAGACCTTCTTCTGTCTTCCACAAGGCCTGGCACGTAGTAGGTGAATAGTCTGAGGTAAAAAGGGATGACCGCTCCCTGGCACCAGGCACTGCAGACAGGATCCTACCTCCCAGGGCCCCTACCCCACCTCCACCAGCAAACTGGCCTGGAGTTGCCGCCTGTCCCTAGTTCTGGCAGGAAAATGGGGAAACAGGAGGTGGAGACCCGGGTATTCAAATAATTGCTTTGCAGTAGCACAAAGTGGCTTTTGAGGCAGGCAGCGGCGAATTTGCGACCCTTCGGGTTTCTGATCTCTCCGCCCACCACTCATTACCAGCCCCTGCATTTGGGTCTATTTCCTTTGCTCCCCTGAGCCTCGGTTTTATTTTCTGTACAATGGGGAGGGTGCTGAGGTGAGAAAATGGATGGAAAGCACAGTGCCCGGCGCTTAGTAAGTGCTCACCCAGCGGCAGCTGGATTATCCGCACGTCACTGTACTTGGAGCCCCCCTCGCCGGCTCCCCTGCGGGGGCCTGTCCAGGATGAAGGGTGAGGGGGGAGCTCCTCCGCGGCGGATTGCGGGCGGGGGGCGGGCGAGAGGCAGCAGACGCTGTGTTTACCAGCTGCCTCGCTAGTTCGCCACCTCAGCTCAGCCGCGGCTCTGGGGCCGAGCCAGTCGCCTCCTTCTTTAAGATTCTGGTCACAGCAGGGGCTGGGTTTCTAAGGCAGGCGTGATCTCTCTCTTCCTACAGACGCCGCTGCCGCTACCGTAGGCACTGGGCACAGTCCGGGGCAGCGCGAGGGGGAGACGGCCAGAGGGTGGCCAGAGGGTTCCCCGGGCAGGGCAGCCGCCCAGCCCTGGCCCGCAGGGGGCCTCGACAGTAAGTACCGCGCTCCGCGCAGCCGGGTTTGGGTTCGCCTGGGAAAGGACCAGAAAGCTGGGCGCCCAGCTGATGAGGCCGGGGTGTGTGGGGTTGGGGGGGGTCGGCAGCCGGGTGCTGGGGTACTCGCCCGCCCCACACAGCGACTCCGGGCGGCACTGGCATGGGTCCCTGGTCCTGGGCACGCGCCCGCTGGGCTCCCGCAGTCGATGGACCGTGGACAGAGTTGGCGCGTCCGGAGCCGACATCCCTCCTCCCCACCATCCGCCAGCCCCCCACCGCCAGTCCCCAAGGAGCCGTTTGGGTTGACAGGCCACCCGCGTGCCCCTTCGCGGCGCCACCCGCGAGGAGATTGGAAGACAAGATGCGCGGGGCCGAGGGTTTGGACGCCCGTGGAAAAGTGGCGGCGTGAGCGGGAAGTTTTCCTCTGGAAGTGGCGGTGGCCAGGGGGGAGGAGAGCTAGAAGCCGCGAGGCACAAGCCGGCGGGGGCAGGGGCGACCCCTGGGGGACTCGAGCCCCGCCCTCCCCGCAGCAGCCCTGTCCCGAAGCTCCGCCCCCCCGCGGGAGCCCGACGTCAGAAGTGCGGGGGCTTCTAGGCGCAGCTTCCCCAGGGCCGGCGCACCCTGGCTGGCCTGCCCTCGCGTGGCCTCAGCGTTCACGAAGCATCTCGTCGGTGAGAAACAAGACCGCCCGCCCGACAAGGTGATGCATTACTTGTAGAAAGCTTGGCAGGTGGGAATATGCAGGCCCGTACCTGTCACTTTCTTTTCCTGAGCTGTGTAAAATTCTAGGGTGGGGGGGACGGTGGTGTCTGAGATCACAAAGGTGAGTTTATCCGAAGTCACAGAGTCCCATTCTCAGAGAAGACCGTCTCCCTTATGCTTCCCACCCCCGTCCCCCAGATTCTCATCTGTACCAAGAGTCCTGATGATCATAATAGCTACTGTTAACTATGTGCCAAGCATCGTGCTGACCTCTTTAGGTAGTAATGAGAATTCGTGAACAGTCAGAACTGTAGCTGGCATTCACTCGGTGCTTTCTGTGTACCGGGCACAGTTGTTGTAAGTGCTTTACGTGTGTTGAATCTTCACAACAACTCTGTGAGGTAGAACCTGATATTTTCCCCATTTTACAGATGAGGAGATTGAGGTGGTGGAAATTGAGGGGTGGACAAGCCCAAGGTCCCACAGCTGGTGAGAAGCAGAGCTGGGCTTCCCTCCCACCGTGTTCCATGGCCCCACTTCTTACTTCTGCACCCCGACTGTTAACCACTAGAAATAGGGTGAGAATTTGACTTTAATGAAGTAATAACACAGGCTTTGTTTTCCTCACAGCACAGCTTATTTATTCTGTAGATCTGAAGTCAGGGCCCAAGGTCCAAAGAGATTTGAACCAATTTTCAAATCATCCTCATTACATTCTGTGGAGAGAGGCAAACCAAGTGAACTGTAACAGGACAGCAGATCCTATTAGTATCTAAACAGAACAATGATAATCGTGATTGCTAATAGCCACTAGTGAGTCAACACTTACTTTGTACATTTAATCTTCATGTAGGTACTTTGAAATAGGTACTATCATGAACCCCATTTTATAGATGAGGGAACTGAGGCTCAAGAGGTTAAGTAACTTGCCACAGAGTTCGGATTCCAGCCCAGATCCTCTGCCTCCAAAGTCCAGATGAGATCTGACCTTTGGCAGATTTGTGCCAACTCCTTGAGCCATCTCCTCCTCCGCCAGGTGTCCAGAGCCCTGCACTGTTCCCTCCATTCCCCAGCCCCCTGTTTGCACTGAAGAAAGGATTGTACAGGTGGTGGAGAAGGGGCTTCCTAAAGAACATGGAGTGTTCTGCATGGATTTGGGTTTTGTCGTTGCACTAAGTGCTGTGCCTGTAACATCAATACGTTGTTCTGCTTTATAAGTTTTATTAATCGGACAAGTGTCTGGTCTGCTGCCTTGGAGCTGTTAATCCAACATTATGGCTCTATCTGAGTACCACTGTTAGGAATTATTTTCTAAAAAGTTTTTAGAACCTTATTTGCAATGCTGAGCAAAACCATCTTCCCACCTCCTGTGGAGGGAGAGGGGGCTTCTCTTTCGGCCAGGACTTCAGTAGCAGAGACTGCAGAAGACACTTGTGTAGAAGTATTGCTATTCCTATTGATTTTTGTCCCTCCTTCCCCCAGGATGGCCCCTGTGAACTGAACAGAATGTGGCCAGGTTCCGAGGGGCTCTTCCTGAGGCACGTCTGGCCCTGCAGTGGGGATGTTTGTAATTTCCCACCATTAGCCCTGACCCATTCACAGAGCTGGCTTCCACAGACCCTCTTCGGTGTGGACATAACAGCGTGTGAGCTTCGTGGCTTTGGTCTCCATTACTATGGCTGAACTGCAGTGCATCTGCTAGCGGTCCACCCCTCCTGCCCCCTCCCATGAGGTGGGGGTCTTCCACGTGTAGCTTTTGGGTGGTGCATAGGATGTGTGGCTGGTAATCCAGAGCTGGGCTGTGTCCCTGGTTGTCTCTGTGGCCTCTCCTGAGTTCAGTGCATCATGTCAGAAGGCCGCACGAAAGGGGCCACTGGGTAGCACTAGTCCTCTGCCCTCATTCCTGTGGCTAGAAATTACAGATTCACTTCAGTTTTGCCTGCATTGTTTCAATGACTTCTTTTAATTACAGTGGCTTAAATACCTAGAGGTTTCCCTCTTTACTGAATCTTCTCCTTTCCTGGAATGCCCTTCTCTGCCTTGTCCGTCTGCTGGACTCCTGTTCACCTTCACCACTCAGCTTGGGGTGGGGCTGGGGTTTGGTGGGAGTCATGGGGAGGGGGGAACGGCCCTCTTCTGTACTCCCATAACATCCTCTGCTGACCCCTGTGGTTCCAGGTGACACATGATTTTTTATGTCTGTTGACATTCCTGCCCCCACCTCAGACTCCAACCTCCCTGGGGGAGAGACTGGCCCTAGTTTCTCTTCAGTGTGTGGCACTGTACCTGGCACATAGTAGGTGCTCAGTACATTTTTGTTGTGTATATGAATGAATGCTATCTAAGAGCTGGTGGAGGGAGTCCCTGCTATTATTCCCCTTACAAGAAGGTAGGTGGGAGCAGAGCTGGCATTATTCTGTAACAGAGAGTCCCAGTTCTGTGGGTTTTAATCACTGAAGAAATACAAATACACCGTAATGCCAAAACCTGAATGCTTGGGGAAGGGCTTTTCTGGTTAATAGCACGTTCTGGGTAACTGAGGGTTAGGCGAAAAAGAATAGGTATTTTTCTTTACCCGTTTTGGGTCTTTCTACAATGTCTGGGTCTGGTTTTCTAGTGAAAACCAGAATTAGTGAATTGAGTCTGGGGTCCATCATTGAATCTGTGTTGCCAAGTAGGTAGCCTGTGGGTTCTTGGGATTCCCTAGGATTCTATCTCCCCCAAACCTGATGGCAGAATATGGCATAATCACCTGACCACCTTCACCCAAAGACAAGCCCACAAGCCCTTTGAGGTTTGCAGTTTTCCTGCTACTCGCATCCTCGAAACTGACAGGGGGACCCAACGAATAACGTGAAAGAGGTGCAGAGTGTTTGCTGCTAGCTCACGCCCCCTGAGATAGAAAATCAGCACCTGCTCTTGCCCTTCTCTTTTATCCTTAGGTGGAGGGTTCACCAACCTTGCTCCCCCTTTTCTGATACCATAGGATCTTCCCTGTGCTTTAGGAAAGACCTTCTAATTCCTTCCTCCCTCTCAGCAGGAAGACACCATTAGGCAGAATAAAAGGTGTCTCGTTGCCCTGAGGCTGTACTTGGCATCGCTGGACATCTCCCAACGGGGTGACATGAGTTTACCGGGTCTCTGCTCACATAGCCTCTTTTGTTAAGTTGCTTCTTGGCCTGATTCCTGCCCTGTCCCCCCTCCCCCCCATGTACTCGATGGACAGAGCTTGAAGCTGGTGCACAGGGCGGAAGTCGGGCCTTGCTCGGTTTGCTCCCTCACAAGAGGTTTGCCTGGCGCCTGCTGGGCATGGTGCCTGGGCTTCACATACCACCCGCATCATCTCAGGCAAGGAGGGGGCAGATGGGCCCTCTAGGCAAGGCAGCGGGAAGGATGTGCCTTTCTCTGTCCAGCTACAACTAGGCTGGCTTGCCCCGAGCGGGCACTGGGGAGAGGACCTTATGCCCCAGCAGAGCCAGACGTGAGAGAGGGAGCGAGGAGAAGGTTTACTCGCTCACTGTCTCCCTGTGTCAGCTCCAGCTACTTGCTCCCCCAGTCCACCTCTCCCCAGCACCCCTCTCCCACTTGGGCCGTTCTCTTCATGCCTTCATCCCCGTCTGTCTCTGGGCCAGTTCTCCATGCCCTCCCTCTCTTCGAGCCCAAAGCTGGCCCCTCCTGTAGTCCCCAGCTGCAGTCTTCCAGAAAGCCTTAGCCTGCTGCTTCTGGAAATCCGCAGAGAGTGGATAAGGGCGAAATAAATAACTTCCCAAGTCCCCGGCAACTCTGAGATTCTCCAGCTGTTTGACCAGAGTCAGGGGTTGGAGCCTCCCAAGCTGGTGGCCCAGCCCATCGCTGCCTTGCAGCCTCACGGAGAGGAGGGAAATGGCACAGCCAGCCCACTGAGTAGGCCCTCGTTTGGCTTCAGGAGGCTTCGCCTGGAACCCTGTGCAGCCGGCACCTGCCAAGCAGCCCCCAGAGGGCCGCTGTTTGAGCCCTGGGCCTTTGGCTGCTGGGGGCAACTACTTGTTGGGATGTTCCCAGCAGCTCCTGTCCACACCTGCTCCCCCTATCTGGCCTCCAAACCTCGTTTACAGTTCAGCCCTGGGCAGACTAGAGGCTAGGATCCGAAAAGAGAGAAAGATCTGGGTGGCCAGGGACCCTCTGCCAGCTTAGCGTTCTGTGCCAGAGCTCTGCAGCCCAGCCTGGCCTCGGAGAGATGTGCTCACTGAGGGCAAGAATTCAGGCCTACTGCTCCCTTCCCTGCCAACTCCACTTTTCCCATCATGACCATTCCCTCTCACCTTCTGGAATTCTCTCCCCTTCCCATTTTCTCCTCTTGATCTCATTCTCTTGCGCAAGAAAAATACAGCCTCTGGTGGCTGGGGAATTGGCCCAAGTTGAGACAGTGTCCTGGGTCCTCTTCCTCAGGCTATTTCAGATTTGCCCCTCGCTCGCCACATCCCCAGCCGTGAAATGGGGCGGGTGCCGTCCTGCTGTCCATGTGGCAGAATAGCAGTGCCCTTCCCCAAAGAGCTTGATCGCCCGGAGTCCTATACCAGAAGGCTCTCATTACCGCGCGGCCCACTGCTGGAGCCTGAGGGCAGAGCTGGGGACAGCTCGAGGGCATTTTGAGAGCAGGCAAGGCACAGGACTGGGCCGCCAAAAAAAGCTAAGGCAAATGAGAGTCGGCGGGCGCAGTTTCTCTGCCAGGCTTGCCTTCTCCAGGCCTGTCCTTTCTCCTTCACTGTCTCCAAGGCCCTCCTCTTGTCTCATTTCTGCGCTTCTGTCTGGGTTTCTCTGCTTCATCTCGCCTCTCCCCTCCCTCCTGGCTCTGTCTGGCCCCCTCTCCTGCTCAGCCGCCTTCCCCTCCTGTCCTCACCTCTCCCCCACTGGCTCGGTCAATCTCTGTCTCTGCCTACTTTAGAAATACTTGGTGTGGTACGTGGAGGGTGGAGGCGGGGTGCCCAGAGCCCCTTGGAGTGACACGACAATTCCTTCAAGCTCCCGTGAGTATTTCGTTGCTCCAGTCCCCCTCACTGCCTCTGCCAGTGACAGGTGCGTGGGGTCTATAATGCAGGCATCTCCCCACTAACTCCGCCACAGCTCAGTGTCAGCAGCTTCAGACCTGGTGACCCACGGTGCCATATGGCCTGAGCCTCACATCTGGCACAGCCCTCACATCTGTCACTGGGCTGGCAGCCCCAGCACGGAGGGTTTAGGAGTGTGTCTGGGCCTATTAGACAACACGTCTGAGTCTATTGGATGTGTAGCCCCTGAGGGGGGAGAAGTAGGGAGGGGAGGCTGTCAAGAGGGTCCTCTGCAGTATCCTCTCAGAAGCCTCATGGGGTCGGTCTTTTGTGAGGTGACTCCAGTCTCCCAGGTATTTGTGGAAGGACAAATGGCTTCGGTCTCTCTACCTGCTCCCTTGTGACCTGGTAGAACAGGTGACAGGTGCCTCCATTCCAGCCCTCAAGGGAAAAGCAACTGCTTGGACAACGAGAAAACGAATCCAGATGCCAGCAGGTTTTCCAGAAGATCCCTCTCCAGGCTCAGCTAAGGAGGAAGTTGCAGGGCCATGAAGACCTGGAGGGAAAGAAGGAGAAAAGCCCAGGAGGCAGCCCTGGGAAAGTAATCGAATTGTCTACCCAGAGGCTCTCAGGAAGGGAAAAGACTATCCAAAGTCATCCTGCCCACCCCCCGGGCCTCTGGCCATTCCGAAAGAGGAGTTGTTTGCTCTTTAAAGAAACATTCCTTCCCTGGGAAGGAGTAGCCATTAGATTTCCCACCCTGGTACTCCTAAAAGGACTGGAGGCATTCTGGTTCCCACTTCTTCTTAGACTGTAGCCCTCCTGTACTCTTCCTTTTACTCCATTCTCTCCCTATTTTTGTCTTTGGGCAGAGATGTTGAAGGGTTTCTCCTGTGGACCAGACTCCCCAACTAGAAACCTATCTTTCACAGGCTGAGGCAGAACCAGTAGGCATTTGATAATGGATTGCATGGAATGGCCAGAGGATTCTAATCCATATACCTAAAAATCACTCCTACCCGTGCATCCATCAAGCCATTTAGAAAATATGGGACTTCCCTGGTGGTCCAGTGGTTAAGACTCCACTCTTCCAAAGTAGGGGGCGCGGGGCAACTAAGATTCCGCATGCCGTGCGGCACGGCCAAAAATAAATGAATAAAAAGAAAATATTTATTGTAGCACCTACTATGTGCCAGGTACATACCAGAGATACACTGTTGAACAAAAGAGACATAGTCAATACTCTTACGGGGTTTACAGCCAAATAATCACAGAAATGAATCTATAATTACAGAGCCTGATGAGTCTCACGAAGGAAACAGATCGGGTTGCAGTGTTAGGAATATCAAGGGGCCGAATTCTCAGGGAAGACCTCTGTGAGGAGGTGATATTTACATGGAGACCTGAAGGATGAAAGATCAGCCACGTGAAGATCGGGGAAAGAGCTTTCCAGGAAAAAGGAGTATGAAGTGGGAAGGCCTCGAGGTAGCATAGAACTTGATGTGTTCAGAAACTGAAAGGAGACCAGTGGGGCCAGATTGTTCTAGGCAAGAGTACGAGTAGCATAAGAGAAGTTCGGCAGGAGGAGAGCACAACAGGGCCTCGTAGGCCACGGCAAAGGACTCTGGATGGTCTTCACTTGCAGTGGGAAACGTCTACAGGGTGTTAGGCAGGGGAGTGATGGGATCTGATTCAGGCTTTTGCAATATCTGTAGTGACCAGGCTTAAAAGGGGGCAGCAGTGGCTACAGAGGGAGAACAGGCAGGAGAGATGATGGTGGCTTGAACTGGGTGACAGCCATGGAGATGGAGAGAGTTGGTCAGATTCTGAAAGAATAGCTGCAAGGACTTACTGAAGGGTTAGAGGTGGGGGGTGAGGGAAAGGGAGAGACAGAACTCAAGAATGACTCTGAGGTTTCTGGCTTGAGTCATTGAAGAGGTGATGGTGCCAAGTACTAAGATGAGGAGGGCTGAGGGAGGCCAGGGCTTAAGGGGGGAAAAAAATCAAGAGTTCAGTTTTGGACATGTTAAGTTTGTGATTCCAGTGAGACATGGCAGCAGAGATGTCAGAGTAGATCATTGGAATGTAGGAGTTCGGGAGCTCACAGAAGAGGTGTGGGTAGAATTGGAAATTTGGGAGTTGTCTGCACATAGATAGATTGTATTTCAAGCTAGGGGACCAATGAGGTCACCTGGGAGAGAGAGTAGAGAGAGAAGAGAAGGCCTGCGACCGAGTTGAGAAGAGCGGCAGTATCCAGTGATTAAGTGGAGGAGGAGAAACCCACAAAGGAGACTAAGAAAAAGCGGACAGAAGGGTAGTTGGGTGTCAGGAAGGAATCACAGAAGCCAAGGGAGGAGAGTGTCCCAAGAAGGAGGGAGTGGTCAACTGTGTCCAAAGCTGGTTAGAGGCTGAGTAAGCTGAGGACTGAGAGATAACCATGAAGGACATTGGTGACCTTAACAAGAGTGACTCGGTGGAATTGAAAGATGTGGGAGCCAGATTAGAGTGGCTTGAGGAGCAAGTGGGAGATGAAGACGTGGAGAAAATATGTGTAGAAAACTCTTGACCAATTTTTCCATGAAGGGGGGCAGGAAGTGGGGCAGTGTAAGGGGATTGTAGAGTGGAGCCAGGTGGTTTCTGTTAGTTTTCTTAAGGATGGATGGTTTCCATCAGTGTGCTAGCACGATTCTGGAGAGGTGAAGAGACTGATGACTTAGGGAAGAGAGTGAATGCCCAAAGGAGTAAACTCCTTGAGAAGTTAAGAGTACCCTCTGTGGTACCACAGCATAATTGAAGAGATCTGCCATTGATAGGAGAAAAGAAAGATCCTCCACTTTAGTAGAAGGGGAAAAAGAAAACACAGGGACAGGTGCAGACAGAGTGGTGTGTAGATTTGGTGGTGGCAAGATAACGGAGCTCTCATTTGATGGCTTCTGTTTTCTCAGTAACATATGGAATAAGGTCATCAGCTGAGACTTGTTGGGGCAAATGGGGAGGTGGAGAAGGAAGATCTAGGAGAGAGGAGGAGCTATGAAAGAGTCATCTGAGAGAGTGAGAAAATGGTGGCCAGATAGCATTGAGAGCCCATACCAGGTTTGAGACCATGGGTACAAAGTGAAAGCCATCTACTCAAGTGTGTGGTTTTTCTCCAGCTGCCTTTAGCTACTTGGATACAGGCATGGATAATGCATATGGTTGAGTTTATCGAGGGGTGGAGTTTGCAAGGGAAGAATAGCAGAGGAAGAGGAAGTAAGGAAGTTGAAGGTGCTTGCAAAAGAATGATGTGAACATGAAGGGAAGTAACAATAAGAAAGAGCTTGAAGGAGAGCAGAAAGTGAATAACTAGGGGCAAGTGCTTAGGGAGGCCTCTCTGAGGAGATGAGATTTAAGCTGACACCTGAAGGGTGAATAAAGAGTTGGCTCTGCAAAGAATGGAGGAACAGATTTCCAAGGAAGGGAATAACAAGTGAATAGGTGATCTTGATTAGTCCTTCAGTGGGAGTCCTTGCGGAGGTACACTGGCAGGATAGATGGGGAATATAGAGTGGGATGTTGGCAAGGGAGATTGGGGAGGTGGTCGAGTATCTGATGATGACCCCAAATCTAGGTGTAATGATGGAGTGAGTGACTGAGTGAAGGTAGAGGAAGCAGTTTTTGGAGGCCTCTTCATCACCCTGTGGCCGTTGAATTCACCAATGGTGGTATCAAGAGTTGGAGTGGGCACACCCATTAGGGTGGCTATTATCAAAAAATGTTTAGGGCTTCCCTGGTGGCGCGGTGGTTGGGGGTCCGCCTGCCGATGCAGGGGACACAGGTTCATGCCCCGGTCCGGGAGGATCCCACATGCCGCGGAGCGGCTGGGCCCGTGGGCCATGGCCACTGGGCCTGTGCGTCCGAGGCCTGTGCTCTGCAGTGGGAGAGGCCACAGTGGTGAGAGGCCCGTGTACCGCAAAAAAAAAAAAAAAAAAAAAAAAAAAAAAAAAAAAAAAGTTTAATATTAAAAAGGTAGAAAATAAGAAGTATTGTCAGGGATGTGAAGAAATTGGAATCCTTGTGCATTGCTGTTAAGAACGTAAAATGGGGGACTTCCCTGGTGGCCCAGTGGTTAAGAATCCGCCTGCCAATGCAGGGGACATGGGTTTGAGCCCTGGTCCGGGAAGATCCCACACACAAGTAAGCCCGTGTGCCACAACCACTAAACCCACGTGCCACAACTGCTGAGCCCTCACGCCTAGAGCCCATGCTCCGCAACAAGAGAAGCCACCACAATGAGAAGCCCGCGCACATCAACGAAGAGTAGCCCCCACTCACCACAACTAGAGAAAGCCCACGTGCAGCAACAAAGACCAAACACAGCCAAAAATAAATAAATAAATAAATTTATTTATTAAAGAATGTAAGTGGTACAGTCACTGTAGAAAACAGTATGTCAATTCCTCAAATAATTAAACATAGAATTACCATATGATCCAACAATTTCCCTTCTGGGTATATAACCAAAAGAAGCGAAAACAGGGACTCAGATATTTGTATGCCCATGTTCACAGCAGCATTATTCACAGTAGCCAAAAGTTGGAAACAACCTGTGTCCATTGACAGATGACTAAAATGTGGTGCATATATACAATGGAATATTTTTCAGACTTAAAAGGGAAGGGAATTCTGATTCATGCTACAACATGCATGAACGTTGATGACACTAGCCTAAGTGAAATCAGCCAGTTAGGAAAGGACTAATGTTGTATTGTTCCACTTATACGAGGTTCCTAGAGTAGTCAAATTCATGGAGCCAGAAAGATAGAATGGTGGTTGCCAGCGACAGTGGGGAGAGCGGAATTGGGCATCAGTGTTCGATGGATACAGAATTTCAGTTTGGTAGGATGACAAAGTTCCAGAGAGAGACGGTGGTGATGGTTGCACAACAACATGAATGTACTTGACGCCACTTAACTGTGTGCTTAAAAAATGATGAAAATGGTAAATTTTATGTTGTCTACATTTTCCCACAATGAAATAAAAAGTTAGGGGATTCCCTGGCAGTCCAGTGGTTAGGACCCGGCACTTTCAGTGCTGGGGGCTCAGGTTTGATCCCTGGTCAGGGAACTAAGATCCTGCTAGTGGCACAGTGTGGCCAAAAATAAAATAAAATAAAAAGAGCAAAGGGGAAGATCCCATGTGACTAGGAGCTGAAGTTCTCAGTGAGTTGTGGGGACCACTCAGGATGTCATAGACAGCAGTGGGGAGGGAGATAGAGTGGTAGAGGTGGGCGGCAGGCATGTTCCTCAAGGGAGCAGGATTTTTGGCAGAGGAAGGAGGAATGGCACTGGCAAGCAAGGAGGCACCTGCACCTACCTCCGCCCGCCACAGGCCCTGAAGGTCTTGAGATTTGAGAGGGAGAATAATCCAGCTTCCGCTTGAGAGGGCTGGCGGGCAAATGATGTCCTCAAGGAATAGACCAGGCTTCCATTGAGAAAGAAGGTGAAAGGGCACTTTCAGAGAGTAAATGAAAGATATAGAGGGGTTTGCCATTGACCAGGAGTTCCTGAGGGCACAGCAGAAGGGTTTGAAGGGAAGAGAAGTGTGGCATTAGGGGATGAACAGACCCCTATGGGGATGAGAATCCCTGGGTTCTGAGGGATGACCAGAGTTGAGTGGCCTTCTCTTTGGTGTTGACCGAAGTTAACAGGCATGTGAGGCCCGCTGGGCTGAGTCTCCCATATGGGAAGGTGGACTTACAGGCAGGTAGGAAGTCAGTTCTGTGGCTGGAGCCTCTGATATGCCCCTTCTACTGTGGTGGCTTCAAGGCAGGCTGCTCTGACAGAGAGAACTGGCATGGCCCTCCGTTCACTGGCAGAGGAGTGGTCTGCTGACTCTCCCCCAGCATCTACTCATTGCCTGCTACGTAGCCCATGGGTTCTTGGCCAAAATCGTGTGGGAAAATTGGCTCTGGAGTTGGACGTACCTGGGGTGACATTGTAGCTCCACCACAGTGTATACAGCTGGGTGTTCCAGAGCAAGTTTAATTTAATCTCTCTTCACAAATTCTCAGTTTCTGCATCTGGAAAATGGCGATAATATCTCCTACTTGGGGGGGGGGGGTGTCGTGAGGCTGGATCGAGGCAGTATGTGCACCGTACCTGGCGCGTTGCGAGTCCTCAGTGAATGGCAGCTGTTGTTTTCAGTACCGTGCTCTCTCGGCATCTTCCTCAACTTACTCCCAGATGTTGTGAGTCCTCAGGCTGTTCTTTTGCTGACCAAACTCTTCAGTAAGGCTAAATGGTGCCCCATCTCTCCAGATCTGTCTCTCCTTTCCCCTAATTCAACCTTACTTTTCTTATTTCATATACTTTTAGAGCCCTCCCTGTTCTTTCCTTTTCTGATGCAGGCAGTGAGTTCTTTGTTTGCATGGCTTTATGTATTCTTTATCCAAGACAGCATTTGTGTTTTCTTTTTTCTTTTTTTAAAGTTAAATTAAATTAAAATTTTTATACAGCAGGTAATTATTAGTTATCTATTTTATACATATTAGTGTATATATGTCAATCCCAATTCATCCCACCACCACCACCCACCCCCTGCTTTCTCCCCTTGGTGTCCATACATTTGTTCTCTACATCTGTGTCTCTATTTCTGCCTTGCAAACCAGTTCACCTGTACCATTTTTCTAGATTCCACATGTATGCGTTAATATACGCTATTTGTTTTTCTCTTTCTGACTTACTTCACTCTGTATGACAGTCTCTAGATCTATCCACGTCTCTACAAATGACCCAATTTCGTTCCTTTATATGGCTGAATAATATTGCATTGTATATATGTACCACATCTTCTTTATCCATTCGTCTGTCGATGGGCATTTAGGTTGCTTCCATGACCTGGCTATTGTAAATGGTGTTGCAATGAACATTGGGGTGCATGTGTCTTTTTGAATTATGGTTTTCTCTGGGTATATGCCCAGTAGTGGGATTACTGGGTCATATGGTAGTTCTATTTTTGGTTTTTTAAGGAACCTCCATACTGTTCTCCATAGTGGCTGTATCAATTTACATTCCCACCAACAGTGCAAGAGTGTTCCCTTTTCTGCATACCCTCTCCAGCATTTGGTGTTTGTAGATTTTCTCATGATGCCCATTCTAACTGGTGTGAGATGATACCTCTTGTAGTTTGATTTGCATTTCTCTAATAGTTAGTGATGTTGAGCAGCTTTTCATGTGCCTCTTGACCATCCGTATGTCTTCTTCGGAGAAATGTCTATTTAGGGCTTCTGCCCATTTTTTGATTGGGTTGTTTGTTTTTTAAATATTGAGCTGCATGAGCTGTTTATATATTTGGGAGATTTATCTTTTGTCCGTTGATTCTTTGCAAATATTTTCTCCCATTCTGAGGGTTGTCCTTTCATCTTGTTTGTAGTTTCCTTTGCTTTGCAAAAGCTTTCAAGTTTCATTAGGCCCCATTTTTTTATTTTTGCTTTTATTTCCATTACTCTAGGAGGTGGATCAAAAACGATCTTGCTGTGATTTACGTCAGAGTGTTCTTCCTATGTTTTCCTCAAAGACTTTTATAGTTCCTGGTCTTACATTTAGGTCTCTAATCCATTTTGAGTTTATTTTTGTATATGGTGTTAGGGAGCGTTCCAATATCATTCTTTTACATGTAACTGTCCAGTTTTCCCAGCACCACTTATTGAAGAGACTGTCATTTCTCCACTGTATATCCTTGCCTCCTTTGTCATAGATTAGTTGACCATAGGTGCGTGGGTTTATCTCTGGGCTTTCTATCCTGTTTCATTGATCTATATTTCTGTTTTTGTGCCAGTACCATATTGTCTTGATTACTGTAGCTTTGTAGTATAGTCTGAAGTCAGAGAGTCTGATTCCTCCAGCTCCTTTGATTTCCCTCAAGATTGCTTTGGCTATTTGGGGTCTTTTGTGTCTCCACACAAATTTTAAGATTTTTGTTCTAGTTCTGTAAAAAATGCCATTGGTAATTTGATAGGGATTGCAATGAATCTGTAGGTTGCTTTGGGTAGTATAGTCATTTTCACAATATTGATTCTTCCAATCCAAGAACATGGTTTATCTCTCCATCTGTTTGTGTCATCTTTGATTTCTTTTATCAGTGTCTTATAGTTTTCTGAGTACAGGTCTTTTACCTCCTTAGGTAGGTTTATTCCTAGGTATTTTATTCTTTTTGTTGCAATGGTGAATGAGATTGTTTCCTTAATTTCTCTTTCTGATCTTTCGTTGTTAGTGTATAGGAATGCAAGAGATTTCTGTGCATTAATTTTGTATCCTGCAATTTTACCAAATTCATTGATTAGCTCTAATAGTTTTCTGATGGCATCTTTAGAATTCTCTATGTATAGTATCATGTCATCTGCAAACAGTGACAGTTTTGCTTTTTATTTTCCAATTTATATTCCTTTTATTTCTTTTTCTTCTCTGGTTGCCATGGCTAGGACTTCCAAAACTATGTTGAATAATAGCAGCAAGAGTGGACATCCTTGTCTTGTTCCTGAGCTTAGAGGAAATGCTTTCAGTTTATCACCATTGAGAATGATGTTTGCTTTGGGTTTGTCATATATGGGCTTTAATATGTTGAGGGAGGTTCTCTCTATGCCCACTTTCTGAAGAGTTTTTATAATAAATGGGTGTTGAATTTTGTCAAAAGCTTTTTCTGCCTCTATTGAGATGATCATGTGGTTTTTATTCTTCAATTTCTTAATATGTTGTATCACATGGATTGATTTGCGTATATTGAAGAATCCTTGCATCCCTGGGATCAATCCCACTTGATCATGATGTATGATCCTTTTAAAGTGCTGTTGGATTCTGTTTGCTAGTATTTTGCTGAGGATTGTTGCATCTATATTAATCAGTGATAGTGGTCTGTAATTTTCTCTTTTTTATAGTATCTTTGTCTAGTTTTGGTATCAGGGTGATGGTGGCCTCGTAGAATGAGTTTGGGAGTATTCCTTCCTCTGCAATTTTTCGGAAGAGTTTGAGAAGGATGGGTGTTACCTCTTCTCTAAATGTTTGATAGAATTCACCTGTGAAGCCATCTGGCCCTGGACTTTTGTTTGTTGGAAGATTTTTAATCACACTTTCAATTTCATTACTTGTGACTGGTCTGTTCATATTTTCTATTTCTTCCTGGTTCGGTCTTGGAAGGTTATACCTTTCTAAGAATTTGTCCATTTCTTCCAGGTTGTCCGTTTTATTGGCATAGAGTTGCTTGTAGTAGTCTCCTAGGATGCTTTGTATTTCTGCAGTGTCTGTTGTAACTTCTCCTTTTTCATTTCTAATTTTATTGATTTGAGTCCTCTCCCTCTTTTTTCTTGGTGAATCTGGCTAAAGGTTTATGAATTTTGTTTATCTTCCAAAGAACCAGCTTTTAGTTTTATTGATCTTTGCTATTGTTTTCTGTTTCTATTTCATTTATTTCTGCTCTGATCTTTATGATTTCCTTCCTTCTACTAACTTTGGGTTTTGTTTGTTCCTCTTTCTCTCGTTCCTTTAGGTGTAAGGTTAGATTGTTTGAGATGTTTCTTTTTTCTTGAGGTGGGATTGTATTGCTAGAAACTTCCCTCTTAGAACTGCTTTTGCTGCATCCCATAGGTTTTGGGTCATCGTGGTTTCATTGTTATTTGCTTATAGGTATTTTTTGATTTCCTCTTTGATTTCTTCGGTGATCTCTTGGTTATGTAGTAACGTATTGTTTAGCCTCCATGTGTTTGTGTTTTTTATGTTTTTGTTTTCCCTGTAATTGATTTATAATCTCATAGCATTGTGGTCAGAAAAGATGCTTGATATGATTTCAATTTTCTTAAATTTACCCAGGGTTGATTTGTGACCCAGATGTGATCTATCCTGGAGAATGTTCCATGTGCACGTGAGAAGAAAGTGTAATCTGCTGTTTTTGGATGGAATGTCCTATAAATATCAATTAAATCTATCTGATCTATTGTGTCCTTTAACGCTTGTGTTTCCTTATTAATTTTCTGTCTGGATGATCTGTCCATTGCTGTAAGTGAGGTATTATAGTCCCCCACTATTATTGTGTTACTGTGGATTTCCTCTTTTATAGCTGTTAGCTTTTGCCTTATGTATTGAGGTGCTCCTATGTTAGGTGCATATATATTTATAATTGTTATATCTTCTTGGATTGATCCCTTGATCATTATGTACTGTCCTTCCTTGTCTCTTGTAACATTCTTTATTTTAAAGTCTATTTTATCTGATATCAGTATAGCTACTCCAGCTTTCTTTAGATTTCCATTTTCATGGCATATCTTTTTCCATCCCCTCACTTTCAGTCTGTATGTGTCCCTAGGTCTGAAGTGGGTCTCTTGTAGACAGCATATATATGGGTCTTGTTTTTGTATCCATTCAGCCAGTCTGTGCCTTTTGGTTGGAGTGTTTAATCCTTTCACATTTAAGGTAATTATCTATATGTATGTCCCTAGTACTATTTTCTTAATTGTTTTGGGTTTGTTTTTGTAGGTCCTTTTCTTCTCTTGTGTTTCCCACTTAGAGAAGTTCCTTTAGCATTTGTTGTAGAGCTGGTTTGGTGGTGCTGAATTCTCTTAGCTTTTGCTTGTCTGTAAAGCTTTTGATTTCTCCATCGAATCTGAATGAGATCCTTGACGGGTAGAGTAATCTTGGTTGTAGATTCTTCCCTTTCATCACTTTAAATATATTGTGCCACTCCCTTCTGGCTTGTAGAGTTTCTGCTTAGAAATCAGCTGTTAACCTTATGGGAGTTCCCTTGTATGTTATTTGTCGTTCTTCCCTTGCTGCTTTACATAATTTTTCTTTGTCTTTAATTTTTGTCAATTTGATTATTATGTGTCTTGGTGTGTTTCTCCTTGGGTTTATCCTGCCTGGGACTCTCTGCATTTCCTGGACTTGGGTGGCTATTTCCTTTCCCATGTTAGGGAAGTTTTCGACTATAGTCTCTTCAAATATTTTCTCCTGTCCTTTCCCTCTCTCTTCTCCTTCTGGGACCCCTATAATGCAAGTTTAGTATTGTCCTAGAGGTCTCTTAGGCTGTCTTCATTTATTTTCATTCTTTTTTCTTTATTCTGTTCTGTAGCAGTGAATTCCACCATTCTGTCTTCCAGGTCACTTATCCGTTCTTCTGCCTCAGTTATTCTGCTATTGATTCCTTCTAGCGTAGTTTTCATTTCAGTTATTGTACTGTTCATCTCTGTTTGTTCTTTAATTCTTCTAGGTCTTGGTTAAACATTTCTTGCATTTTCTTGATCTTTGCCTCCATTCTTTTTCCGAGGTCCTCGATCATCTTCACTATCATTATTGTGAATTCTTTTTCTGGAAGGTTGCCTATCTCCACTTCACTTAGTTGTTTGGGGGGGGGTTTATCTTGTTCCTTCATCTGGTACATAGTCCTCTGCCTTTTCATTTTGTCTGTCTTTCTGTGAATGTGGTTTTTGTTCCACAGGCTGCAGGATTGTAGTTCTTTTTGATTCTGCTGTCTACCTTCTCAACATTTGTGTTTTAACTTCAGTGCTATAATCCAACAGAATGAAAGCACTTCATCCTTCCCACGTAATTGTGGCCCTCTCATCGTCTGAGAATAGCATTGTAAATTGTGGTCCATGAACAAGCAGCCTGGGCACCACCCTGGAATTTGCTAGAAAGTTAGACCTAACTCCAGACCTACTGCATCGGAATTATTCTAGCAATACCCCTAGGTGGTGCATATACACACTGAAGGCTGAGCTGCACTGCTAGAGTATGGAGCCCAAGTGAGGGCTCCTTTAGCAGAAGAAGGGTTAGTTTTCAAGGTACTAGTAAGGCGACACCCAGAGAAGCTCCTTCACAGTCCCAGGGAAGGAGCTCCCATCCCTGCCACAAGGAGAAGATGGCATCTCCTGGGGTCCCAGCTGCCATGCGGGATCTCTGTAGCTTCCAGGAGAGTCACACTCCTGTGACTGGAATCAGAGAGCTAATTGGCCCCATGTGGTTCCATAGCCTGCCAGTTGCAAGGGGAGTGACAAGACTCCCCAAGGAGCCAACCAAATGTAAAGAAAAAGGAGCCAAAGGCAAGGAGGGATGAGGAACTCAAAGGTGATGCCTGGGAGTTTAGCTGTCAGAAATGAATCAGCTTCCTGCCGAAAAGTGCAGGGGAGAGAGCAGCAGCTGAGAATCAATTCATCTTCTTCTCAGTTCACCTGTCCTTCAGCCACATCCTGCCTAGCAACAACAGTTGTCAGCATGATCTCCAGCCACCAGTCCCTCTTTGGACAGTGATGGGGAGATGAATTTAGCCTCGAGTGGAACTGGAGACAGGGTGTCCACAGGGAGGCAGGTCGTCTAGTCGTTGGGACAGTTCCCTGGAAAACGAGGGGGCAGAGCATATCATGGGGCTGCCACTTAGAGGCAAGGAGTTGATGGGGGAAGGGCCTGGATTGTAGGAAGCAGGTGAAGTTTATCTTCAGCTCCCGTCCTCTGCCCCTCTAGCCACCCTGAATGATGCTACCAGTTGCCACCTCTACATCTACGTGATACGTTTAGCCTTCCAAAGTGTTTCTGTAACCATATGTCATTTCATTCTCCCAATGACACTGAGTGACTGGGATCAGAGACAGATGAATTAAGATGTGGGCCAGCCGGCCAGACTCAGCCAGGATGTGGAGAGCTTTGGCTGCAGGGTTGGGCCAACCCTGCGATGGAGACTGAATAGCCAGAGGGTCCAGGACCCTGAGTGGGTGTGGGTGTGGGTGCTGGGATTGTGGGCCCTGTCCAAGAAATTTGGCTCTAGCTGAGGCCCTCATTGGCCTCCACCTTGGAGTCTGGGCTGGAGAAGGATCAGAGACCTAGCCTATTTGGCAGGACAGTTAGCGAGTGTGAGGCAGTAATGGATGTGAAAGCACCTTTTTTCTGATGAGGTAACGGGTGTAAAAATGAAAAAAATACACATGGCTATAAAGTGTTGTTATCATTTGGCAGAAGATAAAAGGCTAGACCTTTACCCGGGTCACTGACTAGAGAGGGCAAGCCTGGCGCAGGGTGAAGGGACACCTCTGGGGGCCTTGGGTAGGAAAGGGACAGGTTGAAGGCACTGTGTGCTTTAGGGCAAACAGAAGAAAATAACAGATCCCAGAAACAAAGCTGGGCAGAGGGTAGGGAGAGAGGACCATAAGCTTTGGCTGCTTCATAATTTTGTTCAGGGTTGCCCTGTTCGAAGGGACCAGAAGCCAGAAGCCAAGCATCTTTCAAAGTGCTTATTTCCCCCAGGATGGTAGTCACGTGACCCGTGGACAGCTGAGCTCCCGTCATATGTCACCGCTTGACTTCAGTGTCACTCCCAAGTCTCTAGGCACTTAGCAAATTTCAGAGGGACTCAGCCACAGACGCTGAAAGATGCAAACCCCAGGAGGGCAGGGACAGCTTCCGTTTGCATTGCAAAATGGCTTTCTGGTCAGTTAAAGAAGGTATTTCTTCCCTGACCACAGATGCTGGGAAGGCCCAGACAGTGTGAAAAAATGGCTGCTTGCAGAATTGGGGGAGGATCCAATTAGGGACAGGTAGTCCAGCTCTGTTAGGGACAAGCCGGGGTTGAATGTGCTCCAGTCGCACCTGGAGACATGCCTGTGACTGTGGGAGAAATAGCTGGGTCCCTTGTGGGGAGATGGGGGCCACCCACAGACAGAGCTTAGCCTCTTGTCACTCTTCCCATCATTGCCCTTTCCTGGCCATCCAGCACGGTTCCCGTCTCCTCCTGGGAGCCCTCTCTGGTCCTCCACCCCCTTCTCTGAACACACAATTTGGGCCTTAATCATGGACTTCATATACTATTCTCAGTTACCACTCTAATTCTCTTGTTCAATGTACACTTGTCTCTCTGACCTGCCCTCTCTCCCCCCGCGCCCCCTGCTAGACTGGAAGATCTTTGAAGGTGGAGATCTGTAACTTCTTGGGCCCCCCAAAGCTCCAACTGTGTGAGTAGGCCCTCGATAAATACCTGTTGATGGATTAACATAGTCAAAACAGGAAAGCAGAACACTTGGGTCACAAAAGGCTCTTAGCTTGTTGGGTCCCCTGGCACCAGGAGTGTCTATTTTCATGAGGATTGGTGATGCCTCAAGGCCCAGTGGAGACTGGCATGCCAGCTTTGGAAAAAGAAAAAGGCAGCGAAACCGAGGCTGCAGTGGCCCGGGGGCCCTGCATGCCGGACAGGGTAGCAAGCGCTCCCACGGTGCCTGGATCTTCCTTGCAGTGTCCCCGCTCCCCATGCCCCAGGATGTGCAGCCCGACAGGCTCTCATCGTCCAGATTGCCCTGGCTGGTGCCCATGGCGGAAATGAGCTGGTGTCATCCCAAGAAGAGGCGCCTTTAGTGCCGGTGAGTTGAGGTCGGATGACAGGAGGCAAAGGGCTCGTTTGGGAAGCAGCTGTAGGGGTGAGGCAAGATGGCGGCTACAGGAAGATGTTCTCTGGCTCCCTCCAAGGCCAAGTGCCTGCCTGCCACCAGGAGCAGAAATGAGAGAGGTGCCAGCCTGAGGCCACCCTCACTGAGCCCCTGTCCTGGGAGGGTCCCTATCCAGAACACCGGCCAGCCAAGTTCCAGCTTCCAAGTGACTTTCTGTTGAAGAGTGACCATTTGTCTTACCAGCATGAGAGGGAAGGAGCCAGTTTCTGAATTCATCTTCAGCAGGCTTGACCTCATCTTAGCAGCTCCTTCCACCTCCCTCAGGGGCACCAGACAGAGCCCAAGCCAGCATGAGTGCAGCCAGAGTTGATGTGGTCGGATTCAAATCAGCCACAGTCTGTCTTCCTGCCTGAGTTCTTCTATGAGAGAGACAAGCCCAGGACTATGAATTTCTCTTTTATACGATTACTCCAAACCTACCGAATCTGTGTCCTGATAAACAACCTAATTGCTTACAACCACTTGCTCCCGAGGAATATTCTTCACTAGTCAACAATCACTCTCATAGTGTCAGAACCTTCCAATTCTTTTCCAAACCTTACACTAGTTTGATTAATTAGCTCCTGGCCCTCTGTATCTCGTTCAGAAGGGCACTGCCTGGAACCTTAATTTTTGAGAATACACACACCTAGGCTAGGAAACTCAATCCCTTTTATTAGGCCAATTCAAGGGGCTGAGGCTCTGGGCCTCTTGCTTCTGGTCCGCTCTCTTCTACCTCCACCTGCCCTATCCTGCCTGCCGGCCATTCATTCCCCTTTTTGCCTCTTCCCTTGCCCCTGCACACAGTGCGTTCACAAAGCCCAGGGTCCCCCACGCCCTCACCCCTTAGGGCTCTTCATTCAAATAGTGAGCTCAGACCCATCCTTGCCTGCAGGATGCTTCACCCTGGCCCTTACTGTAGACCCTCTATAAAGTCCTAGTGTAATTCCTAAGCTTCAGTAAGTTGCGCTGTCAGCATCGGGAGTGCTATCTATAATCTCTCTCGAGTACTGAGGCAGCAATTTCTCTTCTCCCAACTCGTCTGGGTTCGGGTCTTCCGGCAGCCACAGGAGGCAGCTCCCCTTCTTGCCCATGGGAGCCGCTCTCCAGCTATCCCATTAACTGAGACAAGCTGGCATTATGCACGGTTGTGTAGGTGCTGGTCCTCCACATGAGCCCGTTTGTTTACATATGGCATCTCAGTAGTTTCTTTTTATATATAACCTAAGGGACATTGAAGTTTAAAATTACACAGGGACTTCATGAAGGTGCTCCACATTCTGAAATGACTTCACATTCCTTCCCCACTTCCTTGGCTGTTTTGTGGTCCCTTCCCTCAAGGTTCTGGTTTCTCTTAGGGAGTTAATAGCCAGTTCAATGGGTGATAACCTTTTGAACTAACCAGCTGTTAGTTCTTTTTAGGACTGACTCTAATGTCAGGCTCCATGATGCCAATTTCCTCTATTGGCCCTGGTCCTGTAGACAAGTGGCTTCTCCCTTCTAGACTCTTCTTTCTCCAGTCTGAAATATGAGGCAGTCCTCACCTCTGCTCGTGCCGGAGGATGTAGGAAGCGACGTGCGTGAACTCCCAGGTGCCATGGGCAGCACCCTTATCGGCGTCCCTCCCAGCTGCTTCTGAGGCTTAGTTGCCTTTGCGTCTTGTTTTGCTCCCATCTTCCCCTTCCCCTCAGTCATGTGATACAGGAAGAGAGAGCAAATGATATGGAATGTGAGCAGCTGCCAGCAGAGACACTGCGACAAGTGACCATTCACCGGGACCCTATATATGGCTTTGGCTTCGTGGCCGGCAGTGAGAGGCCTGTGGTGGTGCGATCTGTGAGGCCAGGTAGGTGTCCCTCAGAGTGTCCTGTGGCCCTGGCTTCTACCCGCCCCCCAACGCCCACGCATTGCCCAAAGAACAGAGCACCTGAGTATACTGTGTTGCCAAGGAACTCACGAAGAGTGGGTGAAGACTTGCCAACTAGTAACTGTGTGACGGAGCTGGGCTTTTAAGACTTACCCACACACACCACCGAGGCTGCTTGGGCTCTAGACAGAGGCTGTAGTTAATGGTTTAGTAGGGTCTGGGTCTTAATAAAACTTCCCTTTGCACAGAGCCTTCATAGGAGAGCCATACTGCCTTGGATGAGGAATACTCATCCGATTCAATTCAACAAATATGTATTGATCGCCTACTCTAAGCCCAGCAAGGTTATAGGGAAATACAAGACAGATTTCCTGTCCCCAAGAATCTAACCATCAGGCTCTGGGGACTAGTACACGTTCATGAAATAGGTCATCCATTAAAGACTGGAGTCAGGATATAGACCATAGGTGGAAGAGGAGAGTGAAATCTCTGAATACCACAGTGGCAATACAACACCTACCATTGATCTAGGTACTGCTTTGTGCTTTACATCATCTTGTTCAATCCTCACAGCTGCATGCACAAGGTAAGTAATACCATTCCTATTTTACAAATGAGGAAACTGAGGCATAGAGGAAGAGAAATGACTTGTCCAGGGTCACTCTGCTAGGAAGCAGCAGAGCTAGGATTTGCACTTAAGCCTGTGTGATGCCATGCGGGGGAGCAGGGCTTGAATGGGACCATGTGGGGTGGACCAAGCGAGAACCCCACCGGAACTGTAAAAGCCTGCTGTCATGAATGAAATGGGAAAGGGCCTGAGCACTGTTTTGTTCTGAATCTTGCTAGGCATTGACAGAAAAGACAGACGGAAAGGAGCTCTATTCCTGACTTCCTGGGCCTGAGGCATTAGATGTTTACAACAGTTTCTCGCTCAGTCAAGAGGAGCAGCTGGAGTACAAACTGGTCTAGCAGAAATTTGATGAATTTTGCAATCCTCCAAGGAAAAGAAAAAGATTTTTGTAAGCTCGCTCTTCAACTAGAGGGCATAAAGTAAAAAAAAAAAAAAAAAAAAAAAACAATTCAGTAAAAGAGTTCATGGCTGACGTAAGGCTCCCGAGTCAGTCATGCAGTTTGGCGAAAGGTTTTTGAGTCTCTGATCAGAAATCAAATTTGTCCTGGGAAAGAGGGACCCAGATAAAACTTAAGGAGCCCCTGGTTTAACTTCAGAGGAGACAGAATTCATAGGGTTGCTGCAGGTGGTATGAGAATGTAGAAGAAGGGGTTGGAGAAGTGGAGAGAAGGAAAGCCACAGGGGAGACCACAGGAGGCCACAGGGCTGGCAGGCTAATTGCAGAGAACTTGTTTTTGAGAGCGCAAGAGAAGATAAGACGCATCCTATAGAGGAACAGTTATGGTTGAACAAGCCAACAAACCATTCCGTGAAAATAGCAGCAAACTGAGCTTACTACTGCATCAGAGAGCCAAGGCTTGTGATGGAGATTGAGTTCCGTGAGGACCTCCTCCCTTAAAAGGAATGAAGGAGGGATGGATGGATGGAAGGAAGGAAGGAAGGGGGGGAATAGGTAGAGTGGCCTCTACCTAAAAGATTGGCATAAGTGGCAGAAGTAGATAGGAGGAATGAAATGAGTTGAAGGAATTGTCCCTTGGAGGATATGATAACTACCATTTATTGAATTCTTACCAACATCAATCAGCTGTTTTAAGTGCTATACGTTCATCATCCCATTTATCCTCCCAACATTCTTATGATGTTATTTTTCCATTTCACAGATGAGGAAAGAAAGATTCAGAGAGATTAAATGTCTCGTCCACAACTAGTGAATTGCAGATATGAGGTTAAGAGTCTGGGCCTGCCTGGCTGGCTGCAAAGAGTGGACTCTTCACCACCATGCTCCCCATTTCTGAAGTCACTGTGCTGTCAGGAGACTGGGCCTGCTGGCTGAGCCACACTTAGCACACAGGCCCCACTCTCCAGAGCCATTGAGAGGTGCTCAAGTGACACAGTGGCCTTGTTATTGTTCATCTTTGTGGAATTTGCACAGCACACTTCTTTGTAGAGAGAGGCATAGTTGGGATCTGGCCCTTTTGAGTGGATCCCAGTAAGCGTCCAGGCTGGTTTGAGAGCGACATGTCGTTAAACATCTCTTTCAGGTTTGAGTTAAGCTGGGTCCAACTTCTCATTCTCCCTGAATCTCTAAAAAGCTTTCCTCCAAGAAGGTCTTTGCTAAACACCACGAGCAGCATAGCCCGGGGCACCCCTCAAACCCACCCTTCACCCCAACCGGGAAGGTAAGGCCCTCAGGCAGATCTGCTTTCTAAACCTCGACAGTAGAGATGGGAAGGAGGGAAAGGAAATTTCCAAGTGCCCGTGATTTAGGATCTATGCCTTGTTCCCCTCATTTCTTGGAGAGTAGCATGTCTCAGAGGTGAAAGAAAATAAACCCTTCAGGTCTTTTGGTCCATCCCCCTGCCTCCAGGCAAGTGAGTGCCTACATCCTTCCAGACCAGTGAGTTTGGATATTGTTCAAGTAAGAAGATTCCTCGCCCCCTCCCATCACCTGTAGCCCCTCCGATAGTCTGGAAGCCATTCTCTGGGCCCAAGCAGATCCCTCCTGGGGAAACGGAAGTTTGTGCTCCTCTCTAGACCCAAGCCAGGAAGCACTCATGGACCTCGTCTGAGCACCAGGCCTTTGCTACCACAGCACTCCCAGCCAAAGGAGGGCCACTCCACTCTCTTTCTCCAGTCCTCTGCCCTCCATCCACCACAGGCAGCAGTGGCCCGGGGCTCAAACAGCGGCCCTGCCACTGGCACCACTCGGCCTGCAGCGTCGCCTGCACCCACGTCAGCTCCCTCAGGCAGTGTCAACTCCCTCCCACCCAGGCCTGCGCTTTCTCAACCCTCACGCCTGTCTCCTCTCCTCTGCAGGAGGCCCCTCTGAGGACAAGCTCCTGGCTGGTGACCAAATTGTGGCTATTAATGAGGAGGACGTGAGCGAAGCCCCCAGGGAGAGGTTCATAGAACTCATCAGGTAATAGGGCCTTGGCAAGAGCTGAGTACGGCCCTCCCCATCCCACCAGTGGCGTAGCTATGGCTGCCACAGCTCTCCCTGGCCCTGAGAGAGGAGGCCTCCCAGGAAGGGTAGCCCAAGCCAGAGTTCCTGGCTACCCAGGACATCCGGGGCCCAAGGGCCCTCACACACTCTGGCTTAGCCTCGTCCAGTGATGTGAGCAGACATCACTGCTCACATCACTGGACAGCCTCCTGCCAGAGCTCACCTCACCTCCCTCCACCCAGCTACTCCCCTTACCCATGCCCTTTGGTTTTCGGCTTGCTGTGCAGTAAGTGACCAATGAGAACAAGTGAGTGACCAATGAGAATAATGAGCGACCAATGAGACAGACCAAGTGAGCAGTGAGAACCAAACAAGCCATTCAAAGGACATTCTGAGATAAGTACAATGTGAGCAAGTCACTGTTTCCCGTCCGCCCACCAAAAAAAAAAAAACACAAGAAGAAAATCTAAATCCCTGGCCAGTGGGTTGAAGGAGGGAACCTGCCATTGTGGATTTTGCTCACAGTATGTGTGACCCCTTAGTGCCCTCCACAGATAGGGGTAGGTGAAAGAGAGAAAGGGGTGTTAGAAGGACTACCACCCTCTGTCCGTGGAGTAATCACATTGACTTTTCCTCTCCTTTACCTCTATACACACCAAGCCACCACATACCACACACACACACACAAACACACACACCATGCCACCACATACCACCACATACACACCATGCATACCACATACTACACACACACCCACATGCACACCATACACACACAGACACAAAACATGGCACCACACACACACACACCCCACATACCACACACACACCATGCACTACAAATATGCCTGCTCACACACACACACACACTCACGTACCGTAGGCACTCCCACATGCCCACCACATGCACACACAGCACCCCCACGCCCCCTTGCATACACGTGTTGATAAGGAATGAGATGGTAGAGATGACAGCTCTAGATTCCACGGCTGACCTCAGTTTGGAGGACATGGGCTGTCTCCCCTCAAATGGAACCCTGTGCTGGCCCTCCTGCTCTCCCTCTCTGCCTGCTGTAACCTGTTCCATCTCTGCATCCATCTCCTCAACCCTTCTTGATTTGGAGTGTTTTCATCCCACTGGTCTTTCTTGTTCTCCCAAAGCCCACCTGCCGCCAGACCCCCTCCCTCCCCTCCACAGGCAGAGGAGCGGTAGCCCCTTGCTAGCTCTGGAGGGGTTTGCAATGCTCCCTCCTGAAGTCCAGAGCAGGTCTTCCTTGACATGCTCCCCCTCCAGCTTAATATCTTGGAATGTGTCTGGTCCCTGATGACCCTTAGTTTGTCTCTTCTCCAAGTTCAGTTTGTACATTGCATTCCCCCACTCTCCACCCTTCACCCTTCACACTCCACCACCACACCAATATGGGGTGAGTTCTTTCAATCCCATCAGGGTATGCTGGCGTTCTTTCAGGCTGACCCCTCGGAAGTCTTTGCTTTGCTTCTAGTGGATACCTTTGCACCCCAGAACAAGGTAGCCTGATTTTGTGAGGGAGCCCAGAGCACTTTCTGGGTCAAGACAGAGCTCACTCATTTGATAACCTCAGGGGCTAGCAGATCATTCATTCATTCAGTAAATATTTATTATAGCGAGTGTCTACTGTGCATCAGGCATTGTTCTAGGCACTAAGTATACAGCAGTGAATAAGCTAGATGAAAATCCTTGCCCATTGGAGTTTACATTCTACTGGAAGGAGACACACCATAAGCAATAAACATGATAAATAAGTATTGTACAGTATGCTAGAAGTTGATGAATGTTATTGAAGAATAGAAAGGGGATCAGGATAAAGAAGATCAGGAATGATGGGCACAGGGGTGCAGAGTGTAACTTTAAATAGCACGGCCAGGGCTTCCCTGGTGGCGCAGTGGTTGAGAGTCCACCTGCCGATGCAGGGGATACGGGTTCGTGCCCTGGTCCGGGAAGATCCCACATGCCACGGAGCGGCTGGGCCCGTGAGCCATGGCCGCTGAGCCTGTGCGTCTGGAGCCTGTGCTCCACAATAGGAGAGGCCACAACAGTGAGAGGCCCGCGTACCGCCAAAAAAAAAAAAAACAACAACAAAAAAAAACAAAATAGCACGGCCAGTGTCGGCCTCAATGAGGAGGTGACATTTGAAGAAAGACTTGGGGACTTCCCTGGTGGTCCAGTGGTTAGGACTCCATGCTTCCACTGCACAAGTTTGATCCTAAGATCCTGCATGCTGCGCAGCATCGCCAAAAAAAAAAAAAAAAGACTTGAAGGAAATGAGGATGTTAGAGAAGGCAAGAAGAACCCAGTGTAAAGGCCCTAAAGCAGGAGTGTGTCTGGTGTGTTTGGGGAACAGGGGAGAAGCCAGCGTGTGGAGTGGGGTAAAGAAGGGGGAGAGTTGTAGCTACTGCAAGGACTTTGGCTTTGTTCTACATGACATGGGGAGACGTGGCAGGGGCCGGAGCACAGGAGTCACATAATCCGATTGACACTAGGCACCTGCCCTGATCAAGAGACAGGATTTTCTATGGTGTTTTCCCTGGAATACAACTCCTTTCTTCCCCTGGGAGCTTCCCAGACGCTGCAGATGATTCATCCCTGGACTCTGCCTCACTGAATATGGGAAATGGTCCAAGTCCTTGAGCAGGGAGCCTTGGCCTTTCTTGAATACCCAGAATCAAGGGCATCTTGACTCTGCTTCCTGAACACCTTTGTTCCCAGAAACATTTGAAAAAGGCCAACAAAGAGAGGAGAAGCTCCTTCAAGGCGAACTCTTTCCATTCCTTTAGTTCTTTTAAAGGATTATGTATTCCTGGAAGAGAATTTTCATACCTCACAGCTTGTTGGATCATTGGCATAATTCTTGTCTGAAGAGTTTCAAATTCTTCATCCTTTTGAATATTTGCTATCTGGAGAGTCTTGCCTTCCATCTGTTGCTTCCCGGCTCTCATTTTTTTGGTCCTTCAATTAAAACAAGTCTGCTGAGTATGAGTCATGATGACCACATGACCTCCTTTGGGTTTGTCCTTTCAGTTTCTCCTCTTGCTTAAATACCAAATTGCCAATAATCATTGTACACGTTTCCCAGGACTCTGACTGTGCTCCCTTTGAGTTCCATAATTCAGGTCTTTAGTTTTCCTTGAGAACTTTTTAGCCTATAGATAAAATTGCTCCTAGGGTTTGAGGATTTCTACAGAGAGACTGTGAGAAGGAATATTAAAAAAGACCTGAAAAATGACAACCCCAGAGATAATGGTAATACCATCTTCAGACGCCTGTGTGAACTTATATGTATGATGTATGTCAGCCGCCACAGATGATGGCAGGCGAGGCAGCCATGCACATATTTAGATTGCCCTCTGTCCTAATCCATATACCTGAATGCAGCCCAGGGGAGAATTCTGGTGTTGCTTCTCGTGCTAGATGAGTACCCAGTGCATGATACACTACTCTCCTGTTCCCTCTTCTCTCTGTAGGAGCGCTAAGGAATTCATCGTTCTTACAGTTCTGCACACTCATCAGGTGAGTGAGCCTCTTTGCCATCCACCTTTCCTCCTGACTGAGACAAGAGTATCCCCATATTGGAAAGTTATAGCCATGGGAGAAGGGGAGGAGAGAGACGAAGACCAACATTGTTGTGAGCCAAGGATTTAGGAGTGAACTTAGAAGCATACTTTCGGAACATCTTGTCTACGCTCACGTCCCAGACTTGAGGATTTTGAAGGGCTACACAGTGCTTTGTTCTGCCCTGTGCTCTCTGCTTTGCCCCACTTAAGCTGCCCCACCCCTGCCCCAGTTCCAGACATATTTTCTACCTCCTTTTTGCTGTGCCCCATCAAAATTTCCCTGTCCAGTGTCCGAGTCCCTTAATCCTTGCAGATGGTGGGTGCTAATCTTATTTATTCATTCACACAGGTGTATACTAAATGGCCTACAATATGTGAGACACAGCACTGTGTTGGGGAATTTACTGTAAAGTTGCTGGGGAGGTACAGTTGGACAAACAGGTTCATCTTTGTCCAGGTTCAGTCAGTAACTGGCTCTGTGACCTTGCGTGAGTTAGTTCCCTTTTCTAAACCTGTTTCGTCATCTGTAAATTGAGGGATTTAGACTATAACAGTGTTCCCTGAACTTGCCTGATCATAATAGTCACCAGGACTGTTTATTAAAAGTGAAAGTCCCCAGACCCTTCTTCTCAAAAGTTGAAATCAGAAGGCACAGTGTCCATTACTAGGTCACATCCTTGTAGTCATCTTAACTCAAATTCACACACCCAGGTGCAAAACTTCAGCATGCAAAACTCAGAGCCCTCCTCCCACCACCAGCCTAGTTGTCCCTTTCCAGTGTCCCCAACTCTACCCTGCACCCCAGCACTTATGTCCCAACCCCATCCCATAGCCACGGGGGAGGTCACTTCTGTTGGGGATGGGAGACATGAAATCAGGGGAGACTTTACAGAGGAGGCTGCACCTGAGCTCTACCTTGAGAGATGGGGCAGAATTTCCCAGGCACAGATGGAGGGAAAGATTATCCAGAGAGAGATGACATTTCTGTGCAAAGCGAGGGGCAGTGCATAGATGCAAGGCATGGGCTCACGAGTCTGGAAGACGGGGTTCAAATCAAACTCTGGCATCTACTGCCTCTCCTCATGGCCCCCAGCCATCTTCTGTGTCAATGTGAACCACACACACAAACACACACACACACACACACACGCTTCCTGGTATTTAGGCCTTTCTCAATTCCAATTCTCCTGTCTCAGGGCTTGCAAGCTCCACCCCTCAGTGGGTGTTACCAATAGGCCCCTCCCTCCCCACCTTACTGCACATGATTAGTTGCCTAGTGAGCAGTGGGCAGTCAGCCCTCACTCCCCAATCACCTGCCATGAAAATGGCTACCAGTTCCCCCCCAGAATGATGCTTGTGGCATGGTTGGAATTTACCTCTCTGATCAGAGACCCATTGTGGGTTACTTTGTTAGTCAGGTCTCCTCAAATGTCACTTCCTTGTAGAAGCCTTCCTGGACTATCCTTTCTAAGATAGAATCTACCTGCCACTATCTCCTGATACTGCTTAATTTTCCCAGCAGAGCTGAAATATTATATTTTTTAACTTTTTGTTTTGAAATCATTGTAGATTCACAGGAAGTTGCAAAGCTAGTACAGTGACATCCTTTACCATGTTTCTCCCAGTGGCTACATGTTAAATACCTACAGTACCATATCAGAACTGAGGCACTGATGTCAGTACAATGTGTGCGTAAGTTTCAGTGTCACTCTATCACATGTGTGGCTTCATGTATCAACACAGTCAAGATACTGGACAGTTCTATCACTGAAAGGATCCCTCATGTTGCCCTTTTATGGTGCCCCTACTCACCACCCTCAATCCCTGTCAACCACTAGTCTGTTTTCCATTTCTGTAATTTCATCCTTTCAAGAATATTATATAAATGGAATCATAGAGTATGTAACCTTTGGTGGTCGGCTTTTTTCACTCAGCACAATGCCCTTGAGATTCATCCAAGCCATTGCTTGTATTAATAGTTTGCTCCTTTTTATTGCTGAATAGTATTCCATGGTATGGATGTACCACTGTTTGGTCATCCACCCACTGAAGGACATTGGGGTTGCTTCCAGACTTTGGCTAGCCCAGTTAAAGCTGCTATAAACATTCATGTACAGGTTTTTTTGTGTATGAGCATTAAGTTTTCATTTCTCTGGAACAAATGCCCAAAAGTGTGATTGTTCAGTCATATATTAAATGTATGTGTAATTTATTAAGAAACTGCCAGGCTACTTTCCAGAGTGGCTGTATCATTTTTACATTCCCATGAAATATTATACTTATAGGTATTTATTGTCTGTCTCTCTCAATAGAATGTCAGCTCCACGAGGGTAGAGGCTGTGGTTCACTGCTGTATCCCCAGCGCCTGGAACAGCACCTGGCATAGAATAGGCACTCAATAAGTATTTGTTGGAGGAATGAAGGAAATGCAACTTCCAGCCATCACGGCAACGTAAACTAAAACTAAACTAAACTCAAGTGTCCAAACTTAGGTGCAGAATGAAGAGCCTAACACCCCCCCCCTGCATCTCTGTCCCAACTCTCATCCAAGTGCCCCCAACACCCCTTTGTCCCCCAGTTCTTATGCCCCCACTGCCCATCCCATGGCCTCTTTGCCGTGGCCAGGCTGCTTTCCTTCTCTCCTTTGTACGTGTCTTAGTTCTCACTGCCCTGCAGACTTCTGTCCTTGTCCTAGTCCACGTCTCTTCTAACACATGGCTGTTTCCTTGAAGACCTGGCTTGAGACTCATGTCTTCCAAACACCTTTGCCTGACTAACCTCAATGAGAGTTTCTAGTTCATTCATTTGTTCACCAAACATTTACTGAATGCTTACTATTCTAGGCACTCTTCCAGGCTGGGAATATGGCAGTGCACAGGACAGACATGCTTCCTCCTCTCAGAGAGCTTACATTCTAGTTCTTGGCCTTGTGCTCTCTAAACCCTAGAAACATTGAAAAGTGGGTGAGCACATATACACAGGAGTGTATATGTAAAACAAGAGTGATAGGTAAAACAATTAGCAACCTGTACAGTAGGGGCCTTCCAATCAAAATGTAAGCCAGCCACAGGCACTGGAGCATAGTCTTGCAGGCCGCCTAACTGTGCCAGGTGTTAACCCTTTAGCTGATCTTTTATAGAGAGGGCCCAGGGGAGAGGTCAGGTGGCACCCAGGAAGCTTAGGGCACTGACTACTTACCAACCAGTGGGAGAGAATCCCTCAATATTTTACAACAGGTATGGCCATACCAGTGCATCCCAACCAAATGTCAGCCTTGCATACACGTACAGTCAATCCTCAGTATTCACAGATTCCGTATTTGCAAGTTCGTCCACTGCCTAAAATTTATTTGTGACTCCACAATCCATACTCACGGCAGTTTCCTGGTCATTTGCTGACATGCACACAGCGTGAACATTTTGAGTCTCCCAATGCACATTCCCAGCTGAGGTCAAACAAGACGATGCTCTGTCTTCTTGTTTTAGCTGTCATGCAGAGCCGTCCAGAGGATGGAGATGGTAGGGGGCAGTGCAGTGTAGTGCAGGAAGCTCCAGCTCTGGGGACAGTTGGATGGGGTTTGAATGCCAACTCTGTTAATGGGGCAGCTTCAGGCAAGTCACAACACTTCAGAACCTCATTTTCTACTGGTGAAATAAAGAAAATTGAATCTACCAGAATGAGTTGTTTTTAGAATTTAAGATTATAATCTATGTGAGATACACACACACACACACACACACACACACACACACATTTCCCCCAGGAACAGGAACAACTGTTCAGTATTCATTAGTTCAGTGCTCACACAACTATGAATAGCAGAAATCAACCGAGAGAATCTTCTTTCGCATTAAAGTGAAAGCTTCTTGAAGCCCCCCAGCACGTGCTCACTGTTACAGCTCCTACATCACAGAACATGGTAGTACTTGGCATCTCATGGGTGTCTCTTACCAGACTCTCATGTTCAAGCTTGACAGTCTCCAGAAGAAAATCTCCTGATAGCCAGGTTGTGGCCCAAGAATCTGTACTTTTTTTTTTTTTTGCGGTACGTGGGCCTCTCACTGTTGTGGCCTCTCCCGTTGCGGAGCACAGGCTCCGGACGCGCAGGCTCAGCGGCCATGGCTCACGGGCACAGCCGCTCCACGGCATGTGGGATCTTCCCGGACCGGGGCACGAACCCGTGTCCCCTGCATTGGCAGGCGGACTCTCAACCACTGCGCCACCAGGGAAGCCCAGAATCTGTACTTTTAATAAGAGCCACAAGTAATTCTGATGCTCAGTAGAATTTGGGAAACATTGAACCAGACAATCTTTAAGGCCCCTGCCACTCCTACATTCTGTGGCTGATAATGGTCTAATTCAGTGGTTCTCTAGTGGTTATACATTTTTTTGTTTTTACATCTTCACTGGAGTACAATTGCCTTACGATGGTGTGCTAGTCCCTGCTCCACAACAAAGTGAATCAGCCACACATATACATATGCTCCCACATCTCCTCCCTCCCGTATCTCCTCCCTCCCGCATCTCCCTCCCTCCCACCCTCCCCATCCCACCCATCCAGGTGGTCACAAAGCACCGAGCTGATCTCCCTGTGCCATGCGGCTGCTTCCCACCAGCCATCCACTTCATGCTTGGTAGTGTATACATGTCCATGCCACCCTCCCACCCCGCCACAGCCCACGCCTCCCCCTCCCCATATCCCCAAGTCCATTCCCCAGTAGGTCTGTGTCTTTATTCCCATCTTACCCCAGGTTCTTTATGACATTTTTTTCTTAGATTCCATATATATGTGTTAGCATACGGTATTTGTCTTTCTCTTTCTGACTTACTTCACTCTGTATGACAGACTCTAGGTCTATCCACCTCATTACAAATAGCTCTATTTCGTTTCTTTTTATGGCTGAGTAATATTCCATTGTATATATGTGCCACATCTTCTTTACCCATTCATCCGATGATGGACATTTAGGTTGTTTCCATCTCCTGGCTATTGTAAATAGAGCTGCAATGAAAACTGTGGTACATGACTCTACTGGTTTTACATTTGAACCTCCTGAGAAGCTCTTAAACATATTGATCCTTGGGCTCTAGCCTCGGACCAATTGAATTAGAAGCTCTGGGGATGGAGCCCAGGTATTGATCTTTTGAAAACTCTCCGCAAATGATTCTGATATGTAGCCAGGGTGCATGGTCTAATGTGTAGTCTCTTTCTGATGGAATTTTCCTTTTAAAGGAGTGACTGTTACCATGGCAGATCATTGGGGAGTATTTTGGGCAGTCATAGGGATCCTTTCCCAGGGACCCTCAAACCATACTGCATAGATAGCCACTTATTAAGTCTATGTATTTAAGAGTGTTCTTTAATCTTTGAGTGACCAACTATTCCCCGTGGTTGACTGAATATGTATTCATTTTGGTACCCTTAGACCTTGTCACATCGTACGCCCTCAATAAATATTTTAAAATAAAGTACTGGCTTGTGACCTAGAATAGCCCTGGCAAAGCAAGCAGACAGTCCCTTCAAATGAAACCCTAGTTTTCTGGTTTTGAAAACTTAGCCTGTACCCAAAGAGTCTCAGTCCCCTCTGCTTGGAACCACCTGTCCAGAAAAAAAAAAAAAGCCAAAATAATGGGAACCACCGCAGAAGAATTAGTTTCCACAGAGCTTCTTCAGTATACTGCTTGGCAGAGAGTAGGTACTCAAACCCTATCTGCTGAATTGATGAAGTAATTTGATATTAACCCTAGCAATCAACTACTGCCTTCTATTTGCCTACTCTGCGCTTGGTGCTAGGGGAAGACACAGCAATATAAAATGTCATCTCTTCTTTTACAGCCTGGTTAGGGAGATGAGCAATGGTGGTGTGGATTCACAAGGAGTATTACAGGAAATCCAGGGAGGGGAATGACGAGGTTGGGGAAGCGTTCAGGACCAAGGTAGAGTTTGAGCTGGGTTTTAGAGGTGGCATTTAGCTGAGCAAAAGGGACGCTGGGGGCCCTGAAGGGTGGGGATGGTGAAGAGATAGCGTGAGGTAGGCACAGAAGTGGGAAGAAGCCCCATGTGTCCAGGGAGCTGTGGGCAGAACAGCCAACTAGGCGATAGATGGGGAGTGAGGGTTATGTGTGGTTTGTGGGGGACCTTGGAAGCCGGGGAGAGGACATGTTCCTCTCTAGGCAGTCCTGAATGCAGGAAGGAAAGACCCCTGGGTCCCTTATCAGTGGGCCCCTGACACCAGGATGGCCCTCCATTGTCTACGGCTCCCACAGTGGTTGCTATGGGAACTGCTTATAAGTAAGCTCAGGTGTCAAAGAAACTGAGGCAGCAGAAAGGGGAATCAGGAGGCTGTCAAAGCTTCAGGAACCTGAGCTCCATGTGCTTCAAATCCTTTCACAATTAGCAAAGTGCGGCCCTATCATACACTAAAACGTTTGCCCGTATACCTGTCTTTGGCCAAGGTGTAAGTGAACACAACCCTGAAATCTGTACTAATAGAGCCACCAAATTAAAAAATGGTCAAAGAATCACCAGCTGCTTAATTCAGTCCTGAGGGAAAAGGCAGCCTCTCTCTTCTGTTGCTTATTCCACGGAGCCGCTGGCTTCCTATTTACTTCAAGGGGCTTGCAATGGCCCCAGAGGTACTTGGCAATTCTAGTCCCGTGTTTCAGGCCAAAATTCATTTCAGCCAGAAAGGGTGCCCATTGCAAAATGAGACTCCCAGCTGCTTGGAGGAAAAATGGGGTCAGTCAGGAGCTCAGATGTCCCAGCTTTAAGGCACTCAGTCTATGCTTAGTGTGTTAGGACATTTCCAGCAATTCCTGGGCACTGCCCTCTCAGAGATTCTGACTTCTGAAGTCTGGTGTAGGCCTAGAAATCTCTGTTCTAACGAGCATTTCCCAGTGATTCTTATCATCAGGTGAGTTTTAGACATAGTGGGTGAGTGCATGCTAATGAGTTAGTGCAGGACTCTGTGAATTTCTTCTGTAAAGGGCCATATAGTAAATACTTTAGGCTTTGTAGGCCATACGTGGTAGCACAAAAGCAGCCATAGGCAATGCATAAATGAAGAGAATGGCTGTGTTCCAGTAAAGCTTTATTTACTAAAATATGTGGTGGGCAGGAGCTGGCCCACACAGGCCCATAGTCTGCTGGCCCCTGAAGTGGGTTCATTACTCCTTCTAGGTACCACATTTGAATGTTGACCAGGGCCTTCCCAATTCTCAGTACTTTAATTCAAATGAGCGACTCTAGTATCAAGAACTTCAGGCCCCATATTTGCACTTTGAAGATGCTTTGGGACAGGGCGACCTTGGAGAGCCCCTTAAGTCACACTGCAAGGTAGGCGTCACCTGTGTCGCAGCATAAAGCTAGACATGACTCCATGACATGTAGCAGAGACCAGCTGGCAACGAGTGAGTCACCGTCAGTGATCGAGGCTGAAGACCGAGAATAGGATGGAGTCTTAGAAACCAACAGGACAAGGGTCGATGAGGAATGAGGCACAAACAAGCTGAAAACAGCTGTACAACAGACACTGGAAATGACTATAATCCTTGAGGATAGCAAGGAGGCTGTCGCCTCTCCATATGTGATGCATAAGAGGGTACCAGTTAGGGTTCTTCATTTGTTCATATCCATTCACTAGGACCAAGGTAGAACCAGAGCAGTGAACGGAAGACCAGGAATGGACTTCCAGGTTCAGTCTGCTGTGGGGAATGATGGCTAATCCAAGACTCAGAAAATCTGGGTTCTGCTTTTTGCTCCGCTACTCAGTTATTTTGATGCATTGAGTAAACCGTATCCTCTTCCCTGGCCTCCGTTTCCTATGTAAAAATGAAGGGTGGACTAAATGGCCCATTCAGGTCTCTAGAGATGCCTCATTCCACACTGTGCATGAGGGCATTCGATGACGGATGACCACAGAGGAAAGAGAGAGTGGCTGTCAGGTAGAACAAAGAGTTCACCTACCTTGTGTCTGGCACCTCCGGTGGAGATGTGACTACAGTGGAGACGGACTTAAGCAGAGCTGCCTGAACAGAAGTACAGATCCTTCTATCTTGCCCCCTCCCTTTGCTCCTGCCGCAGCCCACAGCCTCCACCCAAGATTTGAGCACCAAGCTGTGCAACACAAAGGCATTTCTCGACTTGCATGAACAATCAATACTGTAATCACTTTCTGCAATGATCTCCAGCCCTGGATTTCCTTGTGCTATGTTGTCTGCCGCCAACAGATTGTCTCTGTGGCTCAGGATGAGAAGTCTAAGGTTCCTTTAGCTCAGTGGTTCCCAACCTTAGCTGCATTTTGAAATCATCAGAAGCTTAAAGATACCAATACCTGGGCCCCATCCCCAGGAATTTAAAAAATTTTTTAAAAACCCGGGTTTTTTTTTAAAGCTCCTCCCTCTGGTGTTTCTGCCCTCTAGCCAGCACTGAGACGCACTGCCTGACATTCTGCTGGACTCAGTGGCTTTCTGCAGTCTGCCCTCTGTGGGGAGTGAGATTGTTGGCTCCGGAAGAGAACACAGCTGGGACCAGGGCCCAAGAGCTGACGAGGACGTTTGTTGCTGGTGTGTCTTTATCTTAGGGCCCTGCCCTCCTGTGGCTGATCTAGTAAATGAATCCCAACCGCAGCGTTAATGGCAGAAAATAGCTTAATGTATTGCCTTCCCAGCTGGTGGGGACCCTTCAGGGCCTTAACACAAAGGAATGCTTGATTGTAGGGCTCGCAGGCTCCATGGCAAGGCTGGTAGGGGAGACGGTTTGAAGGGGCCCCAAACCTGATTTCCCCCTTCCTCATCTCAGTAAATGGCATCTCCATTCTTCCAGCTGACTCCTCTGTCTCACCTCCCACAACCAGTCGGTCAACATAGCATCTTGGTTCTATCTTCAGAATCTAGCCAGAATCCACTCACTTGGGATCATAGCGCCATTATTACCATCCTGGCCCAAGCCTCCATCATATTTTAAACTGTATTCCTGCAGTAGACTCCGAACGGGTCTCCCTCCTCTGGCTGCCACCCTCCTGTACTATTTTCCACACAGCAGACAGAGGCATCCGTTTTAAATGCAAGTCAGACCCTGTCTGCTCAAAACCCTCTGGTGGAGCAAAATCCAAAGTTCCTGACACGGCTTACAAGGCCCTACGTGATCCAGCCCCCAGACTCCTCTCCGGCTCCCCACTCAGTCATTCCGCTCCGGCCACACTGGGCTTCCTGGCTGTTCCCCACGCACCCCAGTCCTCCTCCCACCTCAGAGACTTTCTTGTTCTTTCTTCCTGGAAGGCTCTTGCTCCAGATATCCTCATGGCGGTCTCAACCTCACTTCCTTCAGGCCTCGCTTAAATGTCACCTCCTGAAAGAGGTCTTCCCTGACCGTCCCGTCTAAAATAACACCCCGGCCGCTCCCCACCCTCACGGCCTCAGTCTCTGCTGTAGTCCCTCACTCTGCTCGATTTGTCCTCGTGTCCTTATTTGCTACCTAAGAGATATTTCTGTGTTTATTGTCTGTCTGTCTGTCCCTGCTAGGATGGGCGCTCCTTGAGGCCAGGGAGTTTTGCCCATCTTGTTCACTGCTGAATCCCTCATCACCTAGAACTGCGCCTGGCACAGAGTGGGCCCTCCCTAAATTTGTCACACGGATGAATAAATGCCCCCAAAGACATGAGGGTGCCCCTCACCAGGACTCCTGCATTTCCTCAAATCCACGGCCCATCCAGGAAAGACTTAGTTTCCAGCATTTGCTAACCATGCGTCCTGCTGAATTTGTGGGAGTTTTCGAAAACTGGAGAGCCTAGCTGATTGAGCATTTCTTATAGAATTGGATGAACAAAGTAGTGGAGAGCCCAGAACTAGGAAGCCAGGACACCTGGGTAAAATCCCTAATGTCTCTACTCCCAAATAGTGTAGAAATTGTGGAGAAATCCTTTTGGAGGGCTAGGCCTCCTTTCTTCCACATCTAAAATAATATTTTCTATGAGCCTCTATCCTAGGGGCAGGGCATATCTTTGAAGTGAATAAGATTATTTCTGTAAATCCTTTGTGATGTTCATATTCAGATGTAATAAAAACCACCATTTAGGTATATCTCACATTAAGGAAATCAAATATATAAAACTTCAGTGCATGTTATTACAAAGAATTTTTGCAAACTCCCCTAAGCCTTGAGCATTAATAATGGGATTCAACTTACTCCAATTCGATTCATGCCCAGCTTACACAGAACATACCAATCACCTAAGGAAGCACTTAGCACATTGCCTTGCACCTAGTAGGGAATCAATACTTATTTATTGGCTTATTGATCAGCAAGGCAAAGGGTACCCATACGGAGACATCTTAAGTCCCATGCAACAAAGGTCAGGTTTTTCCCAGGGATGAAGAACTCACCAGCCCTCTCTGTTCTTTTTCCAGTCCCCCAAATCTGCCTTCATCAGTGCTGCGAAGAAGGCCAAGCTGAGATCCAATCCCGTGAAGGTCCGATTTTCTGAGCAGGTGGCAATTGGAGAAACAGATGCAGTAAGTGCAGCTGCAGGCTCCTCCCCTCGGCCCTTGGCCAGAGTTGGCCTGGCCGTCGAGGTCTTGCTCTGGGCCAGTTGCTCATCTGCTGCTCCTCAGAATGGACAGCATTATGAAGGGGTTGGAGGGGGGACCTCGGGGCTCTGGGTGGGTATTGAGTGAGGGGTATGTGGCATCCAGAGAAGCCCTGGGCATTGTGGGAAGAAGGAATATGTATCAGTACACTCAGAATCCTCACGGTGCTTCAAGAAATTTCCATCTCTAGCACAGTGCTCCATAAACATCGTTTGGCTACTTAAAGAAAGAAATAGTGGTTTTCTGAAGATGGGGTGACATTGAGCTCTCTTCACGTTGAAGTGATCCCACAGCTCCAGGTGTTAATTGGAGAAGACTGTGCATGAAGGGTGAAGCAGCCTGGGGGAAATGGTATAGACTCATTAAGTCACAGAGCTTTTATTAGGCACCGGCTGTGTTCCCAGCGTTACAAGGGATGCAAAATAAATGCCTGTTCCCTGCCTCTGGATACCTCTCAGTGATGTTGGGAGTACAAGTGGCTCAGACTGAGACAGTATAGAATCCACCACAGGGTGGTATGATTTCGAGGAGCAGGTGATGCTTGACCGCCCATGCCATGCAGCAGCCAATCTGGGGGGGTCATGGCCAGCCCACTCTTTCTCACTGCTTTGTGGGGTTAACGTGAACTGAGCCATCTGTTCCAGATAAGCAAACGAGAAGAGGTGGGTGGAGCGCAGAAAGATGTGTATTAGGCGGCCATGAATGACAACTCCGAGTCCTCTAGGAATCCGCAGAAGTTGGTGATATCCCACGGGCGTGGGTGAGGGAAGGACAGCCAGAGCTAACAGGCACTGTGTGCTTTTACAGGCTGTCCTGGGCTGGGCTCTCGGGAGGCCCGTGGCATTTCTGTAGAGAGGAACAGCTGCAGCTGAGACAAGCTAGGAGGCCCAGCCTGAGTGGAGAAATCAGTGGGGCGCCAGGCACCCCTGTAGTTCTTTGAGGCAGAGCCACCCAGACGAAGGGATGGATAGAGGACAGAGGTGTCTTCCGTCTCCATTTCCCTGACTCTCATACCCAAACTCCACCTAGGCCCTCCTCCATCCCTGTTCAAGGAAGGCTGTGAAGCCCAAGTGACAACTGGGCCCCATTGGCTAAGCCGTCGGAATCATTGGTGGCTGGGCTCCGTGTCAGTCACAGAAGAAGAGGTTGAAGAGAAGCCAGGGCCAGTGAGCAGAGAGGAAAGGGAGCAGTGTGGAGTCCTTGTGGATCAGAGTAAAGCAGACCCTGAGGTCCAAGTCACTAAGGGGACATTTGTGTCCTGAGCCCTTGAACACCCAGAGGTAGTGAGGCTTGAATTCGGAGAGTACAGATAGGTACAGCCTATCCCGTCTCGGCATCACCGAGTAACCCACCAAGGCCAGGCCACCCAGTGAAGAATCCCTCCTCTCCTCCCCCTCCCCCTCTTTCCCTCCTTTTTCCTCCTCTCTCTTCCTCTCCCTTCCCCACTCCCCCTTCCTCCCTCATGATTCCCCCCTCCACATGTCACATCTAGCCACAGGCAGAAGGCGGCCCCCACTGCAGACCAATCTGCACATAAATGCCCCAGAGTAGCTAGAAGCCCCCCAGGGTTACTCTGTCGCTCCCGGACAGGCTCCCAGACAGGCCACCAAGCATGGTGGAGGCTTTTGTCTGGGAGAGACACAGGGATCAACCTTCTCACTCTCGCTGTGCTCAGGAAATGATGTCACAATACACTCCCACCACCACCATCCCAGTGTGGACTGTAGCAGCTCCACCACTGGTCAGGTCCCGGGGGAGTCCAGGCCCAGGTGACTCCCAGCTACCCTATCATCCCTTTCTCTTGGTGTTCCAGGGCTTTATTAAGCAGCCAGAGCAAAAATAAATCCTGTGGGTGTTCCTTGCCAGCTCTATTTTTAAGCAAAATCAATTAAGTAATTATCTGAGTCCAACCCAGTGTGCTAAATAAAACCAGCCACCGCTGAGCATCATCAGCCTGGGAATCCAGGGCCTCTGGGCTTGGCGGAAGCGAGGCGTCTTGGGATCAGGGAGAGAACCGGGGAGTCACTTTTCCAACTTTAGATCCCATCACTCCCCACTGTGGCTTGACTCCATCACGAAATGATCTGATGTCACAATAGCACTAACCCCCTCCTCCTACCACACCCTGACCCAGGAGGACTTGCTTATGTTTTCATACTTTGTTCGTGACAGTCCCTAGATCTGGAGTGTTCTTGTCTGGCCTCTCTAATAGTCCACACCTGCCACTTCCTTTAAAATCAAAATCCAATTCACCTCTTCTAGGAAACCTTAGCTATCTTATACCTGTTGGTTTGATTTGGTGTTATTGTTGTTCTCTACTGGATTTGTGTATGTGTGCCAGGTCACTACTAGTGTAAGGCTAGACCCCGGTCCTCTGTGCTTGCTGTAGCCCCAGGTATTCGAAAATGAGCTTTGGGGGCTTCCCTGGTGGTCCGGTGGCTAACATTCTGTGCTCCCAATCCAGGGGGCCTGGGTTCGATCCCTGGTCAGGGAAGTAGATCCCACATGCCGTAACTAAATGATCCCGCATGCCGCATTGAAGATCCCACACACGGTGATGAAGATCCTGTGTGCCGCAACTAAGACCCAGTGCAGCCAAATAAATAAATTAATTAAATATATTTTTTAATGGGCTTTGCCAGTGGTTCTCAATCAGCGTCAGTACCACCCACTCTCAGAAAGCTTTTCTGAACGTCTGAGGGTGTTTGGGGTCATCCCAACGATTTGGCATGTTATTGACATTTATTGTCTCAGAGTCAGAGATGCTAAATGTCCTGCAGGGAGTGTGGCAGTCCCTGAATGATGAGTTGTTAGAGGTATGCAGGCATGAAAGAGCACTGTGGGTACCGGGAATGGTAAGATATGACTCTGGAGAAGTAGGCAGGGGCCAGGTCACAGAAGACCTAGGATGCTTTGAGGGAGGGAGACTGGCAGAGCAAAGGCATGGACATGGAAGTGATCTCGATGTGTGAAAGGCCAGGTGGAAAGGCAGGAGTCAGGAGATAGGAGCAGGTGAGTGAGGCAGGCTCCTAAGGCCTTCCATCAGCCCTTCAGAGTGTGGTGGTCTCTATGGGCCAAGCCCCCTCTGAGCTGTGGAGCTTTGAGCCACAGTAGACTGTGGATGTGCTGTGACATCGAATGAAGGGTGAGCTTTGGATATGGCCCAGTGTCTTCTTGGAGAATTCGGTTCTGGTCTCCACATTAACATTATCATTGATGGGTTCTTTCCTCTGTATCTCTGTCCTTCCATACCTTTGGCTTCCTGTCTCCTTCACTCACTCCTTTCTCTTCCTTTCCATGCCCCTCCTCTGGCTTCCCTCCTCCCTCTACATGAGTCCCCCTCCTTGTCCTTTCCCTGCCTGTTCACAGAAGATGATGAAGAAAGAAGCTCTTCTCCTCATCCCCAATGTCCTGAAGGTTTTCTTAGAAAACGGGCAGATCAAGTCGTTCACGTTTGATGGCCGGACCACTGTTAAGGTACCCACAGGGTCTCCTCTCCTGGATTGGTGTTGTCCTCTCTTAGGAGGTGCTCTCCTCTGGAGCACACACCACTGCTGGTCCTTGGGTTCCTCTGAGTCTGCACCAAGCCGCTTGCTACCAGAGCAAGGTGGTCTTGGCCTTTGAACTCCTGCTTCAGGGAAGCACCCTGTTTCAAAAACATACAGTCCTCGGATGACTGTGGTGAGGGAAAGCTGAATGCCCAACTATGTGCTAGCGACTGTGTGTGTGTGTGTGTGTGTGTATGCGTACACGCATGCACATGTGCATGCATGTGTGCATGCGTGCGTGTGTGCACACATCTGCTCACTGTTTCGTGTCTGTGTTACACTGCGTCCTTCAAGACTTAGGAGCTAAGGAGTGTGAAGATCATTAAACCATTTATAAAGCAAAAGTGACTTAAATTGATAAAATAACACCTACGCAAGTTTACACACAGAAATCAACAAACCATCTCTCAGGAGATTAGCTTAGCCATGGCTTGCTTTTTAAATACCAACCAGCTCTTAAGCACTGAATCAAGATTTGAAAAGTCCACCAACAGTCCCTTTGGCTATTCCTTTCGCAGGAAGAGCAATTAATGAGCTCTGATTCTTAATGGCTCAGCCGGGCGTCTAGAAGTTGTAGTTATTCCCTTAGTTCTGAGGAGGAGAGGTGATGTACCATTAACCCCCAGGTTTAGCTCTGCTCTGGGATAGAAATATCTGCTCCTGCTTCTTCTGGATTCTTTCCAGAAAGAGAATTCCATCCCCAGAATGAATGTTTTCATGCAATCAGTGCTGCCTGCCCAGAAAACCCACCTTGGCCCACGAATATCCTGAGGTTCCCCTGCTGGGGCTAAGACAACCCTATAAATAAAGCAAGCCCGGGGCCAGGAAACTTTCCCTAAGAGGAGTTATCAGGTGTTCAGAATTGGCCTTGCCAGTGGTTCTCAGCCAGGGTTGGCTCTGCCCGCTCCCAGGTAGGTTTTGGGAATGTCTGAGGGTATTTGGGGTCATCCCCATGGTTTGGCATGCTACTGGCATTTAGTGTCTCAGGGTCAGAGATGCTAAATGTCCTGCAAGGAATGGGACAGTCCCCGAATGATGAATTGTCCTGTCCAAAGTGCCAGTAGCGCCCGAGTTGCAAAAGCCTGGGCCTCACCCGTGTTGATTGACCCGAGAGTTTCTTTGGAAGGTTTAGGCCTGGGTGGTTCCCCCAGGGGACTTAGGACCAAAACACACTCCTTAGGGTGCCCCAGAATGGTCTCTTGACTATTGAAGTTTTCCGTCTATGGGAGGGACATTGAAACTAGGCCACCCAGGGGTGTCTAAGTTCCCCGCCTCCAGCTGTGGGTATCTCTCTGTGTCAGAATCCTCCTTTGTGTTAAATCATGGACCGGTATGTCCGTTGTCGATCTGTCTCCACACTGGAGCATTTACTCCTCTCTTTGCCCGTGGAGGCTCCTCTGAGCGTCCTCCCACCTCGCAGTGTCACCGCCGTTAGTGCTTCCAGGTAGCCCCAGCCTTCCAGGACAGCAGCGTCCCCTGGCTTGTGACCTTACCATGACTTCAGGGAGGGTGCACTGGCTGTTCATTGGAACTTGGACAGGCTGCCAGGCCGCTTGTCCCACAGAGGTACCTGGGTGAATTGACAGCCTGGCATGGGAGCTGTTAGACTTGTAACACCGGTTGGCAATCACCAGCTTGGCCCTCCACAGTCCCAAAGCAGCGGAACTGCAGAGAAAACCTCATCTCTCCCTGCCAGCACTTCAGCAACACTGGCGCCTCTGTGACTACTTGGATAATACAAAGAGATATTCTCAAGTACCCACCAATTTCCAGCCTAACATTTGAATAGCTAAACGGCTGTCAATGTTCACTGAGGGGCTTGTTTGGCAGCCCTGGCTGGAAGGGAGCTTCGCGTTCCCAAGCCTGCTTCTTCCCGGCCTTCGGGGGGCTGAGCGATGCCAATGCTACGAACACACACGCTGGAGGCCGGTGTATGCTGAAGTCACAGCAAATAGATGGTAGAAGTCTCAAAACTGACATGCGGGCAGCCCCCATGGATCTGCTTCCAGACACCCTAATATTAAAAGTAGGGCAGCAGAGCAGACAGAGTGCAGAAGCAGTCAAACTCATGACTGTACATAAAACACATGACATTGTTCCTCTGCATGGATGCATTTTTCAAGTTGCTAAATTGATCGTCTCTAAAAGCCAGCTAAATCAAAGATGAACATTTTGCCAGTAACTCTAGTCATTCAATTTAGGTTATGAATCCAGAAATCGTCTACTTTTAATCATGTAATTGTGGCTTTGGCTTTTGTTAGTTCCTAAGTAAAGACTTGCCGGACAAACCAGAGTGAACATTCTGACTTAGGTGAGAAGCTGAGGGAAGAACCAACACAGTGCCTGGCACTTAGGACACACTCAGGAGACAATTTGTTGAATGAAAGGAGAGAGAGGGGGAGGGAGGGCCATGACCTTCTTTTGCCATATGCCTGGCCCGGCCAAGTTCAGAAACACCTCCCTCCACCCCCTGCACCTGTGGTGTGCCCCAGGGCCCAGGCCTCTGAACAGCACTCCTGGCTCATTCTCATCATCCTGGAGCACCATGCCTGGGCCACCATAAAGGCCAATGTCTCTGTCTGGCCCGCTTTCCCAGCCTCAGCCTTCTCCCCAGGACTATCTTTCTTAATGTTCAGTCCCCTTTTCCCATTTTGGGTGCTTAGAGTATCTTAGAGCTGGAAGGGATCTCTCTCTCAAGGCTCTTTTGTCTTCCACAGGATGTCATGGTGACATTACAGGACCGGCTTTCCCTGAGGTACATTGAGCACTTTGCCCTTGTCCTTGAGTATGCCGGGCCAGAACAGAACCACAAGTTCCTGCTTCTCCAGGACAAGCAGCCCCTGGCTTATGTAAGTAACTCCTTTGTCCTGGCCTGATAGCTTTGCAGATGGCCTTTAGTAGAGAAGAGGCCACCAGGTACTCTCCTTCTGGAAAATTCATCATGATATGCTCAGCCAGCTCCCAGAAGTCCCAATTCTCAATCAAGATCTTTATGACTCACCCACAGAGGCCTTTTAAAATGTCTCTTGGGAATTCCCTGGAGGTCCAGTGGTTAGGACTCTGTGCTTTCACTGCCAAGGGCCCAGGTTCAATCCCTGGTCGGGGAACTAAGTTCCCACAAGCCACACAGCACCGCCAAATAAAACTCTGTAAAATGTCTCTTGTGACCTAAGAAAGGCATGACAGTTGTTAGTCTTGGCGGTCACTAGTGGGGAAAGCATGGGGTGGTGATTTACTGCGTGCAAGACTGAATTGAGCAGTGTCAACTCCACTGTCTCCTGGAGGCCCTGCTAGACTTTTCCTCCTGCGAGGGGAAACTTTACCTTCAGGTGAAGGCTGTAATATGGAAGGGTCAGCGAGTGGAGTCTAGTGAGACCCCTGAGGCTAGGACACGTGTGGGCTGGGAACGGGCTGAGTGGGACCAAGCACGGACAGCATGTCACCCGTGTCAAGTTCCAAAGTAGAGTAGGAGAAAGTGTCTTATCTTCCCAGCCTCTGGGAAAAGGCCAAGGAAATCCAGGATTGCTGGATAGTATTTCACCAGTGGTGATGCACCATGGAGAGTAAGAGAGGCAACCAGGGCCAATCAATGTACCCAGGGAGTGGGGACTTCCTTCCCTGGTGGTCCAGTCGTTGAGACTCCGCACCTCTAATACAGGGGACGGGGGTTCAGTCCCCGGTCAGGGAACTAAGATCCCACATGCCGCATGGCACGGCCAAATAAATAAATAGTTTCTCAGTTGCTTTAAAAAAAATATTCCCAGAGAGGGAGGGAAGGGGTTGGAGAGGGACGGCTGGGAAGAAATGTCTAAAGGAAGCGAAACAAAAACTGAAATCAGACACACAAAAATGAAAGGATTTAGGAAAGAAGAATTCTTCAAGTTTAGCTCTCAGCCAGATGCAGTCCAGAGACTCACAGGTTCCCACCTGTGAAGGAAAGGTGGGTGTCCTGCCTGGAGGGAGGCCTAAGCACCTCCCCGCCCCTCAAGGGGCCTTGTGGATCCAACTGGTCTCTTGTTCCAAATGGGATTTTTAAGCATTTTTATTACAAAAAAAATCTCAAATATACACCAAAGTAGAAGGAATTGGATAATGAACCCTCGTTACCCATCCCAGCTTCAGCAGTTACTGGTATATTGCCAGCTTGTTTCAGCTACACCTCCAAATGGGATTTTAAGTCTTTGATTTGGTTGCTCATAAGCAACTTCCTTTGCTCGAGGCTGAGCCCCTCTGCAAGGCAAAGGCCTTAGCCCCACAGCAAGAAGAGCCAGAGAAGTTGCCAGGAGCCCTTGCTTCCTACCTCATGTCCTGGGCCTTAGGTTGCTGATAAAGGCCAAGGCGTGATAAGCAGTTCGAAAATTCTAGTCACTTGGGGTCAGAAGGGCAGAAAAGACTTAGCTCCTCACCACTTTCCCCAATGGTAATTGGAATCAGCCAGGTGGAAGACAGAATAGGAAGCAGCACCCTAGCTCTGCCTCAGGCCCTGCCTTGAAGAGCCGCCGAGCTGACTCCTGGCACCCAGCCATTGATCCCAGCTCTCTTTTCCTCCCATCTCTCACCCCTGGGATTCAGGTAGTGCAGCGGACACACTATCATGGAATGAAATGCCTCTTCCGGATAAGTTTCTTTCCCAAAGACCCGGTGGAGCTGCTGCGTCGGGATCCTGCTGCTTTCGAGTACCTGTACATCCAGGTAGAGTCTGGCTTGGGGATACACAGACAGACAGACCAATGGACAAACAAGCTGGCAGGTTGTTCTGCCATCACAATGAAGTCGCTATGTAAGTTTTTCCAACCTTCAGGTAGCTCTGAAGGCTCTCTCATTTTCTGCTACCACTGTAGGCCATGGTCAAGTTGGTTGGCCTGGCAACCTGAGCTGGCTCTGGCTCCAAGTCCTGTCTGTTTGTCTAGACAGATCTTATCAGTTTTCAGGAGGAAGCAACCCCAGTAACTCTGGCATCTTCACAGCATACCCTGGTTTAACAAGTGCATTGGAGTAACAGGAGGTCCCAATGCCCAATCCCGAGCTCCACTAAGGAGATGGTTCCCAATTCAGTTCATCCAGAAACATATGCTGAGCACTTACTCTGGGCCAGGCCCTGTGCTAGGTGCTGGCAATCAAGGTGGTCAAAGAACTATCCTAGATCGCTAGAGCTCATAGGCAGATATGTGCACAAATAAAGACAGGGTGACAGGCATTATGAGGATGGCAGGGTACAATGTCAGTAGGGGCACTCAGGAAGCAATTTGCCAACTCTCCCTGGGAGGGGCACAATGCAGGCTTCACAGAGGAAGTGATACATGCATGCTCTTAGCCTTGAAAGATGAGTGGATGTTTGCTGTGTGCAGAGATGGATGTTTAGTTCAAATAGTTTGGAATTTGGTGACAAGACCCTGTCCACCCTCTCTCTCCCCTTTGTGATGATGTGTTCAGCTGTATTCCTTTTTTATACTGAACAGCTTTAGGGAGGTCTAATTGACACATGGCAAACCGCACATATTTAAAATGGCAGTTTGATAAGTTTTGACATATGTTTATATCCATGAAACCATCACCACACTCAAGATATTAAACACATCCAACACCCCCAAAAGCCTCCCCAGGCTCCTTTGCAACTCATACTCCCATCTCCAGGCAGCCACTGACCTGCTTTCTGTCACTGTAGATTAGTTTGCGTTTTCTACAGTTTTATACAAATGAAATCATACGGTATGAACACTTACTTTGATCTCACTTCTTTCACTCAGCATAATGATTTTGAGGTCCACCCATGTTGTTGTGTGTATCAGTAGTTCATTCCTTTTCATTGTTGAGTAGTGTTTTATGGTATGGATGTATAAAAATTTACCAGTTCACCTGCTGATGGACATTTGGGTTGTCTCCATGTTTTGGCTACTACAAATAAAACTTCTATGAACATTCACGTACAAGTCTTTGTATGACATATGCTTTCTTTTCTCTTGGGTAAATACCTAAGAATGGAATGGCTTGATCATACAGTAGATCTATCTTTAATTTCTTGAAGAAACTCTAATGCTGTTTTCCAAGGTGGCTGTACCAATTTATATAAGCACCAGCCGTGTGTTAGAGCCCCAGTTTCCCCACATCCTCATCAGCACTTGGAGTTAGCAGTATTTTTTATTTTTATTTTTATTTATTTATTTTTTGCAGTACGCGGGCCTCTCACTGTTGTGGCCTCTCCCATTGCGGAGCACAGGCTCCGGACGCGCAGGCTCAGCAACCATGGCTCACGGGCCCAGCCGCTCCGCGGCATATGGGATCTTCCCAGACCGGGGCACGAACCCGTATCCCCTGCATCAGCAGGCGGACTCTCAACCACTGAGCCACCAGGGAAGCCCAGCAGTATTTTTTAAATTTCCGTCATTCTAATAGCATGCAGGGGTATCTCATTCTCATTTTCATTTGCAGTTCCCTAATGACTGATGATGTTGAACACCTTTTCATGTGCCTCCTTGTCATCATGCAGCTTTTTTGGAGAAGTGTCTATTCAAATCTTTTGCCCACTTTTTAAATTGGGGTTGTTTGTTTACTTATTATTGAGTTTTGAGAGTTACTTGTGTATTCTGGATACAAGTCTTTTGTATGTTATTTGCAATTATTTTCTCCCAGTCTCTAACTTGTCTTTCCAGTCTCCAAACAATGTCTTTGACAGAGCAGAAGTTTGAATTCTGATGAAGTCCAATTTGTCAATTTGTTCTTTTATGGATTGTGCTTATGATGTCATATCTAAGAAGTCTTTGCCTAACCCAAGGTCACAAAGATTTTGCTCTTATTTTTTTCTAGAAGTATTATCATTTTAGGTTCTACATTTAGGTCTGTGGTCCATTTTGAGTTAACTTATATATGTGGTACAAGGTATTGCCCCCCAAAGTTCTTCTTTTTTCCATATGGATATCCAATTGTTCCAGGACCATTTATTGAAAAGACCATCCTTTCTCCATTTAGTTGCCTTTGCGCCTTTGTGAAAAATCAGTTGTCTGTGTATGTGTGGGTCATTACTGAACTCTCCATTATATTCCATTGATCTATTTGTCTATCTTTATGCCAACATCACACTCTTTTGATTACTGTAGCTTTATAATAAGTCTTAAAATCAGGTAGTGTTTGTTCTCCAACTTTGTTCTTTTTCAAAGTTGTTTTGGCCATTCTAGGTCCTTTGCATTTCTATGTGAATTTTAGAATTAGTTTGTTAATTTCTACCAAAAACCTGCCATGATTCTGATTGGGATTGTGTTGAATCTATACATTGGTTTGAGTCTTCCAACCCATGAACACAATATATATCTATTTAGGTTTTCTCTAATTTTTCTCAGCAGTGTTTTCTACTTTTCAATGTACAGGTCTTTCACATGTTTTGACAGACTTATCCTTAATTATTTCATTTTTTTGATGCTATTGTAAATGGTTTTGATTTTAACTTTAATTTCTGATTGTTGCAAGCATGTAGAAATACAGTTGGTTTTGTATATTGATCTTATATCCTGCAACCTTGCTAACTCATTAGTTCTAGTAGTTTTTTTTTGTAGATTCCATTGGATTTTCTGCATAGATGATCACTGATGGAGCATTCCTTTTACACTCTCTCCTACGCTGTAGTGATACCACTGTGGCTCTCTAGTCTCTTAGCTCATCCTGGTTTTACCTCAGCACAATGGGCAACTGGTCTAACCAAGGCTGAATCCTTGATAGCTGGGATTCTGACCTTCAGGGTTTGGGGGTTGACATACCTTGGGCCAGTAGTTCCAGGAGACCCTTTTTAGGATAGCATAGGGAAGACTGACTCATCACTGCTTTGATCTTCAGACCCCAAGGAAAGAATATCTGCCCCATCTGTGCAATCCATCTCTCACTGTGGGCTTCTGGGCCAGAGACCTGTAGAGAATCCCTCCCAGTGTCTCTCTTCCTTTGTTCCCATCTGAGCTGCTAGAGGAGCCTCCGATGGCTGGGACTGGGGGGCGGTGAGTATAGGCCCCAGAGAAAAGGCAGAAAGGTCTCTTGTAACAGGAGGAAAGAAAGGGAGTGGTGCCATGTCTCACTTTTGCAGCGCCCTAGATGTTCTGACCATTTGTGCCTTGCCATTGTGTGTACCTGTCACTGAGAAGGGGGCTGTCCAATATCCGCTGAATGAAGCAAATGGTGTCTCTGAGACCTGAGGTTCCTCTGTTACCTCTTCCCCAAGGGCAGAATCTTCCTCTTCCGCTTGATCTAGGATGCTTACTTACACCACGAGTTTCTTCTAGGATATAAGGGAGTCCGTGGGGGGGGGTGGGGGGGGGAGGGAACGTCTCCTTTAACTGACGGGTTTGGACTGCCCTCTCTCACAGAGTCGGAACGATGTCATCCGAGAACGCTTTGGAATGGACCCCAAGCCAGAGATGCTTTTGGGCCTTGCTGCCCTCCACATCTATATCACTGTCTCAGCTACTCGACCTAGTCAGAAGATCTCACTCAAGAATGTGGAGTGAGTTGCGCCAGGGCCCTTCAGGATGGGGGCAAATAGCTGTGTAGGGAGAAGGTGCAGTGGTTGAGCTGTGCTCTGCTTTTTAGGAATGTGGGCCTGGGATGGGAGTGAGAACTGGAATTCCTCACACCTAGACCAGGATGCCCTTGAGCTACAGCTTCTACTAGAGAACTGTGGCCAATGTTACTCGCCTGCCTCCGGCCCCTCTCTGTCTCTCTCTCTCCTAATCTCCATTCCTCCATCTCTGTCTCAGATTTCAGCTAGTTTCTGTCTTACCATTTTGCTTTCTCTGTCTCACCTTGTCTCTCTAATTTCTTACTTTTCTTCTGCTTTTAGGAAGGAGTGGGGCCTGGAACCCTTTCTTCCCCCCTCCCTCCTACAGGGCATCAAAGAGAAGAACCTCCGGAAATCTCTCTCTCAGCAGCTGAAGGCGCACCAAACACATCCTTCCAGCAGCACCAAGGTATCCAGAGTAGGCCACCGGGCACCCTGCTCGGGCACTAGTGGCCCTGGGGGACTCCTGTGTGGTTTCCAAGCAGGTGTGGTCTTCTGGGGAACCCTCCCCACTGTTTTTGACTTGGATACACATCTAGCTTGGCCAGATATGGGGCATGCTTGTGGAGAGGGGTTTTCCCCAAGCCTGAGACACCCCCAGAGACTGCTCAGTGGCAAGTCACTGGGAGAGCCCAGGGTCCTCAAAGCAAAGGGACAAAGGTGCAGGAGGAGAATATTCTTGGGTCGTTCCACCCATTTAGTCAGTGCTGATGAAGCACTTGTCGTGTGGACAGCACTGGACCCTGGGGAGACATGTTTCCCATGGAAACGACTGCTCTGTCCCTCATCAGCTTTCTAATTCATCAGCCCTGGTACAGGGAATTCTGGGAGATAAAAGCCCAGCCCCATGGGACAAGGCCTGACCTGGAGAATGGGTCGCCGGGTGGCAGGTGGAGGACTCAGGTCACTGCTGTGCTCTCCTGCACTTTCCCACTCCCTGCCTTCCCAGCCCCGCAGGCCCTTCTCAGGCTTGCAAGGCTCAGTCTACTTGCCTAGGAGGCAGGCGGGTGGTGAGGGGCACCAGAATCCACATGCAGATGGAGACACTGGACACAGTTGCCCCCTTATATTCCACCCATGCCAGATTCCCTGCATTACCAACTAGCTTCTCTTTTAAGATGCAGATGTCCCCGGAGAGTTAAGCCATTCCTACCTTGCTGTGCATATTTAATCAGATTGTTTTCTTCCCAGCTGAGAGCTTCAGGGCTCCCAACCATCTCCTCAGCAAACACTTTTTCTGAGCGCCCCCCACCCCCAGTGCTTGGGCTGGAGGTACAAAGATGAAGAAGGCCCGGTCTCTGCCCTCAAGTCAGGCACAGGCTGGTGGGGAAACAAGAGGCAGTCACAACACAGTGCGACCAGTGCAGGTGCCCTGGAAGCGTGGAGGAACAGCAGCCAGCCCAGCCTGAAGGAGATGGAAAAGGCCAGGAATCGGTGCATTTGATGCCAGAGTTGGGTCTTAAGGGACAGATAGACGTTTGTCTAGATGAGTTGCGGGGAGGAAGACTTTCCCAGGCAGGGAGATCCAAAGAGATCAGCATAAACCAGCGCGGAGGGTTCAAGGAAGCTGCCTGAGTGGGGTGCGGGCAAGAGAGGAGGCCAAAGAGGTTGGCAGGAACCTGTTCCCAGAGGGCCTCGTGTGCCGTGGAAAGGGGTTATCCTTCACCCTGTAGGCAGCACGGAGCCACTGAAGGGTTTAAGCGGCCAGTGGTGTGATTATGTTTTAGGCTGCTCCCTCTAACTGCAAATGCAGAGGGGTGGAGGGAAAGGAGTGTTAGTACTGAAGGTAACCCAGCTGCCACCGTGATGCAAGTGGGGGACATCCAGGCAATGACCGCGGGGCTAGAGAAGAGGGATGGGTAGGGTGGAGAGGGAGTTAGGAGGTAGAATCAAGATGATCTGGTGACTGGTGGCCCTCAGGTGAGAGGCTGAGGGAGGAGTCCAGTGTGACTCACAGGTTTCTGGCTCAAGTGCCCAGGGGATGTGGGTACCACTGATGGAGACTTTTCTGCCAGAAGAAGAGCAGGCTCGAGACTTAGAGGTGCTCAGGATAAAGGTACTGAGTGCGACCCCTAGTTGGGGAGGGCCAGTACCTAGTGGCCATCAGGGATCTCAGGAGAGAGGTATAGATGTTGTGGGGTGTTGGAGTTGGGGAAAGGCGTCGAAATGAACCGAGGAACAAAATGAGTAAGCTGGATTCTTCAGGAATGAGGATCAGGGGATAGGAGGAGGGTTTAGGAAGGGAGATGGGATGCTAGAGTCTGGCAAGAGCTGTCCAAACTGGAACCTTCCTGTGGTTCTCCCGAGTGTCCCACAGTGGGGCTTGCTGACTGGTCTGACTAGTGCCTGTCCTAAGCTGTTGACCCTCCTTCCTGCGAACATGGGTTTGCTTTTCCTGTGCACCTCAACTTTCTCATACTTCTGAGTCGGTTGTTTCCACAGGGCTCTGCAATTCAGGCCAAACTCCAGTATCTTCGAATCCTGAATGAACTTCCGACGTTCACGGGCGTTTTGTTCAACACTGTGGGCCTGGTCAGTGAGGGCAGTGAGGGGGAGGGAGCCCTTCGGGGGCGCTTGTCCTTGGCTGGGGGGACAGGAGGGACTCCACTGGATCTTTCATGCTCTGTCCTTTTCCTCCTTCTTCTCCCTCTTCCCTCCCGTGGTGCTCTGGTCCCGCCTCTGGTTAAATGGTTAAAGTAGGAGGCAAAAAAATAAAATAAAAAAATTCAGGAATTCCCCGGCGGTCCAGTGACTAGGACTCCGCGCCGTTACTGCCCAGGGCCCGGGTTCGATCCCTGGTTGGGGAATTAAGATCCCGCAAGCTGCGTGCAATGCGGACAAAAAGAAAAGATAAAATGTAAAGTAGGAGGCTATATTTGTTTACAGTATCCCTCTAGGCTCTTTTGTGCCCCCTTTTCTCAATTTCAGAGGTTAGCAAACTTTTTTTATAAAGGGCCAGATAAGTGAATAGTTTAGGCTTGGCCGGCAGGCCATGAAGGTCCCTGTCGCAACTACTCAGCCCTGCCATTGCAGCATGAAAGCAGCCGTCGACAATGCATAGACAAATGGGCCTGGCTGTGTTCCAACATCTCTTCGTTTACCGACACTGAAATGTGAATTTCGTGTGATTTTCACATGTCACAAAATACGGTTCTTTTGAATTTTTATCAAGCATTTAAAAATGTATAAAACCGTTCTTAGTCCGTGAGCTGAACAAAAACTGGCAGAGGGCTGGATTTGGCCTGTGCGCCAGAGTTTGCCGACCCCTGCCCTGTTTCATTGCTCTTACCCATATTCCCTCAATCCCCTAGCCCAGATGTCCCCTCTCCCTGCCAGGGCCTTCACTATAGCAATGCTCCTCTCCAGCGGGGCACAAGTGGTCCCCCTAAGACTGTGCCCCAGGCTAGTTTACCCTAGTGAGCTTTGGTGAAAGGAAATTCAAATCATCTTGCTGACTGGATCCAGGTGCTTGTCATGCTCTGGGGAACACGCTGTCATGCTCGTGGGGCAACTGATGGAAAGCCGCTTATCGAAGTATCTAGAGCAGATGGAATAGGTTCCTCGGGATGATGTCAATGCCAGGGAATGGGCCGGCAGAGGGCTCAGGCTTGATGGCGCCAAGGAGCCTGTCACGACCACTTAAGGGAATCCAGTCCATCAGGCGCAGAGGTGGCCATTTACATACTGGGATTTGAGGATTACGGAAAGCCCACTGCTGAAATTCTTATAGGTCATTCCTATGGGGTAAGACTGCTGTAGTGCCTATTAAAGGGCACATATCTTCTTAGGGAGGGAGGTCCCCCTCCACCCCTCCAGTCATTAAGTGTTAACCAGTCAACCTTTAACACCTTGGGCAGAGTTACTTTGTCACTTCAGCTTTTAGCACCAGGTGAGAAGTGCAAGTTCAAGTGGCTGTTGGTGAGGGAGGGTAAAGACCAAACACAGGATGCCACCTGTTCAGACAGAGCACCAGGTGGGAGACTTGAGTGGCCCAAGGCAACAAATGGAAAATCCCTGGGGCTTGGTAGGAAGAGGGTGCTTCAGAGGCACCAAAATAAACCTATTTGACGATTTTGCTAGAACCAGCCCTGCTGCTGCCCTCTTCAATCTCCCTTCTGCTGAGGCTAATGTGTCCATTTGGACCGATGATCCGGGGCCCTGGCCTGAGAACAGGGGCGTCCCAGACCATTTTCCCCTCGAGGTTGTCCTCTGGCCCTGGCACTGAGCTCCAGATGTTTCCAGACCTTCCAGCAGAACCGGTCCAATGCCTGTTTTCTATTTCCTCCTCCCGCCTCCTCTCCTCACTTCCTCTGCCCTTCTTTCTTTGAATGCTGCCCGCCACGCCGGGGCACCAGGATGAGAAGCAGTCGGCCACCACCCTCCTAGTGGGACCCCGTCACGGCATCAGCCATGTTATTGACCTCAAAACCAACCTCACCACTGTGCTGTCCGAGTTCAGCAAGATCAGCAAGATCCAGCTGTTCCGGGAGAACCAGGGCGTGGCCCGGGTGGAGACCAGCATCATGGATGCCAAGGTAAGCGCGGCTTCGAGGGGCTACTTCTTGCCAGGAACAGGCCTTGGGAACAGAGGAAGAAGTAAACTTGAGAAACAGAGTGTCAACCCATTAGGTGAGGTTCAGTGATTCTGAAGTGGTTCAGACCCTGGGCCTTTGGGGGCTCATCTTTCTTTCTGTTCTCAACCCTCTGGGACACTGTCTTGACCCCATAATAAGGTCAGGCGGTGCTAGGGAAGGCTAGAAAATGCCTGATCAACCTGCGACAGGTTTTCAGCAATGGGCAGGGGGATTGGGGAACTTGGAGCTACCTCCCAGTCCATTGCTTCCCAATCTTTCTCGTGTCACAGCACACAGAGAAAATTATATTCAGGCGGGACACTGGGTTAAATGGACCAGCTCCGGGGACTCTGGCCACCCCAGGCCCCGCCTGGCTGCCCCCGAGGCTGAAGGGATATGTGCACGTCAGCTAGGGAGCCCTGCCGTAGGCGTGCACACTTGGATCCATGGAGGAGAGGGTGTCTGAGTATGTGAACAGAACCAAGGGGGCCTGGGGAGACGGAGCAGGCAGAACCTCGTCCCCATTTCACCTCCCAGAGTCCAGCTCTTCTCGAATCTTAGAACCTTTCCCATAGATCAGCTCATTCAGACTGGCAAGCAGCTGTCGCCTGTGCAGAGTCTGACAGCCGTGGTCAGCCGCCTCCTCCATGGCTCTCCTGTTTGAACACCCAGTGACCAGTGTGGGTGGCGGAAGGCCTGCCTGCCAGCTGGCGGATGCTCTTAGAGGAGGTGCAAGTTTCCTTTCTTAAAGGATTTCCCAGGGGGAGATATTGTTAGCAGATTAACAGGTGGAATGTTTGCTGTTTCTAAAAGAGCAAATTATTTATTTGTGTCTTTGTGAAACCCAGGAAGCTTTAATATGTTAAGTTTTCCACCTGTGATTCACAGGCTTCCCATTGGTTTAGGAACCTGCCCGGAGCTGGTATTTAATTGGCTTGTGGCCACTTCCTCAACCAATGATTGCTGCCCTCCTCAGATGCTGCCGGGTAAGAAGCCAAACGGACAGGTAGGGAAGCGTGGGAGGAAAGACAAGACATGCAGGGGAGATATGGCTTCCTGAGAAATAAAAAGGGTTTAAAACTGAGAAACAGCTTTCCAACCAAGTCTCCTATGTTCTACGAGTGATTCTCAATGTCGGCTACACAGTAGAATTTCCTTGAGAGCTTTTTAAAAATACAGATGACTGGACCCTACTCCCAGAGATTGTGATTTAATTGGTCAGGTGCAGCCTGAGCGTCAGGATTTATTTCTTTTTCAGTTCCCAGGTGATTCTGTAGTACAGCCAGGTTTGAGAACCACTGACCTCTGGGTCCAAAGCTCTGGGAGGAACCAGCCCAAGCAGGGTCAGTGGATGTTGCCTGAGTGAGGAACACTATTCTCATTTCTAGGAGTGATCTGGCCACAGTTGTGGACATGAATGCTGCCCAGGAGGGGTCTCACTCTTATTGGGGAGACTCACAAAGGCACGTGGCCTGCCTTAATCACACCACATTGGAACATGTATGGAGTTCTGGAATCAGACAGACCAGGTTCAAATCCCAGCTCTACCACTTCCTAGCTGTGTGGCCTTGAAAAGGTGTCTTAACTTCTCTGAACTCTGATTTCCTCAACTGCAAAATGGAGTGCCTTCCTCCAAAGGTTGTCGTTCAGGATTAAATGAGAAAATGTAGGTAAAACGTCTTAGGACACTGCCTGACACAGAGTAAGTCGTCAACAAACGAGACCTGTTATTTTTGCCAAAGCAAAACAACAATGAGGAGAAGTTCATATGAAGTAAAATTTTGTAGGTAAGTGTGGTGTGGAACATGGAACAAAAGAAGATGAAGGGGTTAACCAGAACTGGCTTCCCACAAGAGGATATTTGAAGCTGGATCTTGAAGTGATAGGCATGGATTAGCAGAGAGAAGTGGGATGTGTTCACAGGAAGAGAGTAAGCACAGAAATAAGTAAGCCATATGTGCAGGTCGATAAGCATAGTTGCTTGGCTGGAGAGGAGAATAATGAGAAAAGAGATTGGAGAGAGATTGGCAGTGGGCAGAACAAGCTGGTGAAAAGCTTCGAAGGCCAGTCCGAGGAATTGAGATTCAATGTGATAGAATAGTGGGAATCCACTGTAGGCCCTTGAAGAGGGGAGTGACAGGATGAAAGCTGACTGGGACCAGTGTACCAGGTGGATGTTTGCAAGGCTAGTGCCAAGCCAGGGAGGCGGGGAGGGGATCGTAGTGCTAGTGCAGGAGTGAAGTGACAAGGGCAGGGCCTGTGCTGGAGGAATAGCAGTGGTAATGGAAAAGAAAGAGTGAGGATGAAACAGAGTCACTAAGAGTGCATGCGTATCCCCTTACACATTCCTGTCTTGCACACACAAAGCACAAGTCATACCTAACCCTTACTGCCTGCTGCCTATATCCTGAGTGCACTGAACAACAGTGCTGTGCACACAGCACACGGACGGTCCAAATTGTGGGTGGGTGAAGAGGTGAGAGCCTACATCGCAGGATAAACAGGACATCGTGTTGGTGCATGGAGGGGGCTACGAGAAGGTTGCACTTTGCTGAGTGAGTGCTGTGGAGGCAAGAACTCAAAGGTACTGGTCCCCTGGGACTCAAGGACCGTCATCTTGTACGCTTACTCCTCCAGGCCCCTGGATTCCGATTTTTTTTTTTCCTGTTTTCAGGGATGCTAGCATGAGGTAAGGCTACCCCAAAGCCAGTCCCCTCCCTAGCTGGCATCCCAAAGTGCTGGCTGCCTTTGAGCTCCCAGGGCACCCCAGGAAGGAGATGGGGCTAGAGCATGTCCAATCAATGCCTGCTGTACCTTCTCAGGGCTGGCCATGCCTCCAACTCCATTCTCCTTTTCTCCTTTTCCATTTGAAGATGGCCTGGGCATATTTAGGTACAGTTTTCACTCAGCTTACTTGCTCTTAGTGGGGCAAACATGTGGTAGCATATGCACATATCTTTCTTCAGGAGACAGCACAGTCTGGGACTGAGAGAGCTCTGGGCCATTACCGTACCCCATTACCACAGAAGCCCGTAAGGGAGGAAAAGAAACCATCAAAGGAAAGTCCCAAGGGATCTCTTGCGGTCCAGTGTGTCTCCTCTTCTCGTGTTTGAGCCTTATTGCTCTCGTGCTTTCTGTCGGGACAAGCATTACATTAGACGTCATGATCATTAAAATTCTATTTAAAATAAAATGTTGGTTTTGAAGGTTTCTAAGAAAACCTATCCGGTCTCTTTGCTTGCCTGCCTTTGATTTGATTTTTACCCTTGCTGGCAAAAATTGCTTCTGTGTCCCTTTTGCCACCTGCATTTGGCCGGTGCTGGGGCCCAGTGGGCTGTGGGTGGATGCAGACGAGAGGCTGCTGATGTGCTGTGCTGAACCAGTTCGGGCTGTGTTCAGCCCTCTCTGGGCACAAGGTTTTGCCTTCATGCTGTTTTTTCACCGACATTGGGCCGTATTTGGGGTAAGAGAGAAGAGGGGAAATTGAAGGCAGACAGTTAAGTCAATCAGCCAGTTAGGCACTCAGCCTCTGATCTGTCCATCGGCCAGCAGACCAGCCAGCCAGGCAGCTAACCAGTCAGGATGTCAGGCTGGTAGGCATTCTGCCTGTCCTGCAGACAGCTCGTCAGCCAGGACATCAGTGAGTCAGGCTACTCTGCAGCCAGCTAGTCTGCCAGTCTGTCCATCAGTCAGTCAGCCAGTCAGCCTGTGCTTTGGTCCAGTGGTCTCTCATTCTGTTTGTCAGCCAATGCCATTTCCTCAAAGAAGCTCCCTCCAGCTTCTGAAACCAAAGTAGTCACACATGCACACATTCACACCCACCCATCCACCCATACCCCAGTCCAGGATATTCTCTGTTCTGGTAGGTCTCTCTACTTTTCCTTCATAGTGCTTATCATACCTTGTAATCATATTCCTCTGTGTGATTATTTCATTTATGTCTTTTTTTTTTGTTTTTTGGCTACACCACGAGGCTTGTGGGATCTTAGTTCCCCGACCAGGGATTGAACCCAGGCCACCACAGTGAAAGCGCTGAGTCCTAACCACTGGACTGCCAGGAAGTTCCCTTCATTATGTCTTATTTCCTGATGGTTTATAAACTCCACGAGGGCAGGACCCTTGGTGGCCCCATTCTGGGATGCACAGCTGCATCTCTCAACGGGTCGCGTGGTCCATGAGCCATCTAGCCAGTGCGTAGCAGCTTGCTGGGTGTACAGAGTGGGGCATGGGAGCATTTCAGTCAGAGGGAACAACATAGGTTAAGGTATGAATGGGTAAAACAACAAGGCCTCTCTAGCACCCTGCAAATGATGTGGTGTTGCTGGACATATGGTGAGGGACAGTGGAAGGAGGAGGGCAGAGTTAGTGGGAGATATGCTTGGAGCTATAGGTTGAGTCACAAGAGGCTTTGTATGACGTTGGAAGGCAGTGGGTTTTAGGTGATGGGCTATTAAAGATTTTAAGTGAGAGTTGTGTTTTAGGAAGACACTCAGGCAGCAGTATGGAGGTGAAGTGGGTAGAGCCTAGAAGCAGAGAGGCCGATCAGGAGGCTATTGAAGGTCTTGAGGTTAGTGTGTCCCCACCTTTTCCATATCATGAAAATACCACAATTTGTACGGCCCACTGGAATAAACAGATGAAGCACCTTGTGGCCAGAGGCAACAGGACCCAGAGGCTGAGGGGCTCAGGATCTCAGCACACTTGTGACCCACTCACATATACCTTGAGAAGTTTTGGCCTTGGAGGAAGACATTGAGGGTCCGAAATAAAGCAGTGGCAGTGGGGACGGCCATGATGTCTGTGAATGCTCTGGAGGCCAGCTTAGCAGGTCTTGGGACCTCATAGTAATGGTGGTAGCAGCTATCCGCACCCAAACCTCTGTCATTGGTGGTAGGGGGTGAGGCAGAAAGGAAGGGCATCTTATTCTCCCCCCACCCCCATTCTATTCCCCTTCTGTCTCTATTTTGTTGTACCCAGAGTTGACCATTCTGTTGTGATTGAGAAGCATGCATTAACTGGAGGTACAAACATCCCCTGTGCCCCTTCCAAATGATGACCCAAAGGTAACATCTCATCCCTGGTCCCTTTCTCACTGGAGAAAGGAGCCATTGCTCTTCCGAGTACAGATGGTTCCTTTTTCTTCCTGATGGTATTGAATGAGTTCCATACGAGCATCACTAACTCATTTCCTGTGGGGCAGAATCCGAATGCCTTACCGTGGTGTGCTGTATAATTGGATGAACAATATCTATTAAACAACTCAAGATAGGATTCGATCCAGCACGAGATTGTATGATATAGACCCAGCACTGTACGAGCTCTGAGATAGGAAGAGTTCAAGGGGGAAATAGGCCAGAGATGGTGACTTTGGGATCCCCAGCTCAAAAGTGAAAGTTGATGCCCTCGTGGAGAACTGAGGGCTGAGCACTGAGCCTGGGACATCGGGTGGGGAGGTTGCAGAAGAAGAGAGAGAGATGGAGGTGGTCAGAGATTATAGAACCAGAGCACAGTGTCACCTCTCAGAAACAGAAGCCAAGAGAAGAATTTCCAGTGGACAAGGAGATCACTGTTGACAAATGAAACAAGCTGAGAGGTTTGAAAATGAATACAGACAATTGTATTTAACTGGAAAGAAGCTTTTCTCTTAGATCAGGTGGCAAACTATGGCCCATGAAGCAAACCTGACCCGCCACTGCTTATTTCTGGAAACAGTTTTCTTAGAATACCATCACATCCATTTGTTTAGCTTACAGATGATCTATGGCTTTTCTCACACTACAATAGCAGAGGTCTTGCAGCACAGCCTGTGTGGCCCACAAGGCCTAAAATATTTATGATCTAGCCCTTTGCAGAAAAAGTTTGCCAACCCCTGGTCTATATAAACTGAAAATGTTCAACTCCAGCTATGTGTCAGGATCCTGAGAGATAGCAAAGAAAACTGGTACAACTTTAGCTAAAAGCTGAGCTGGTTTGGATTCAGAATTGTTCCCAAGGTGATGATCCGGCCAAAGAAGGCTAGTCTAGTTGGTGACCAAGTTCCATCAAGTCTTCATTATGTCCCTTTTTACTGTCAGTACCCTAGTGGGGGCCCTAATCACTCCTCACCCCTCACTAGTCAGAGAAGAGACTCATTCCCTGCTCTTAATTCTTTTAGCTCTTAATGCCTGGTCCGAGAACCCTCAAAAGATGAGATGACCCACAACCCCATGGCTCCCTCTTCAGCCAGTCTTCAGTGGTCTTTATCTGGAGGCCACTGCCCTACGGCAGGGAGAATACTCTCATGGCTGACTTCAGTCTGACCCAGTTTTATTTTCAAACCATAAAATTACAATGCAGATATTGGGAAGGTTTCTTAAAAAGCTGCTGATTTTTTTGGTATATCATTGCCAGGTCTCTGAAGCAGTCAACTAGCTAACACCAAGATTAATTTGACTGATTTAGGGTCAGGAACAGAAGTCAACAGGGTATGCTAGTATTTTCCAACGTGGGTTAAACAAAAAACAGAAAAAGCAACCCTACTACCATGAGATGTTCTATGAAAATAGATTTTTCCATCAAATAATTGGAAAAAGTTGGAATACTAAAGCCCTCTTGAAGTTTCACAGTGCACGTTAATATATTAAAGGATCTGAGAATTCCCATAGGTATAACTATCTGCGTAGCTTCGTTTAACTCAGCGTTTCACCACATATTTGACCAAGGAACTCTTTTAAGGAGCACCAGTTAACATCGTAAGTGAACTTTGGGAAACAGAGGAAAACGGGGAGAGCATGAAGGTCTGAGCAGGACTGCAGACCATAAAGACTTTGTGGCCCAGAAGACACAGTGAGAACCAGATTGCACAGTGTCCATGTCCGGGGAGCTGTTCTGGGTACCATAGCGGGTTATAGCGATGAGCAAGAGATAGTTTGTGCACTTGAGGAACTTCCTGTCAAGGATGTTCCCCAACCTAGCCTAGACTCCCAGGTTCAGCCCTGCTCTCCTGGCAGGCCTGCACATCTGCTGAGCCCCCAAAAACCCAAACAGCCACACAGCAGTCATGTGATGCTATATTATTTTAGTCTTTTTCAGTAAAAGTGGTTCATTAAATGTGGTTGATTTAGTTTTGATACCTGGGTAAGAGTTTACTATAAATAAATTGTCAAATCAGAAGAAATTATTTGTCAGGCTGTGTGCCTTAATTTGGGGTTCAGAAAGTATGTTCTCATAACTACGCAAGTCATCTTGCCTTTGCTGTTGTTCTCCTGGACACGCACCTGCTCCGCTCCTTCCTGTGTCCTCACATTTGGTCCCATGTCTCCCCCAGCCTCTGGTGCTGTTGATGGAGTGGCCTGAAGCCACCAACTTTGCCTGCCTGATTGCGGGGTACTGCCGCCTCCTGCTGGATTCCAGGAAGATGGTCTTCTCCAGGCCCGCTAGCCAGCCTCTTCCACCTCCAATGATCAAGGCAGGTAGGGCTCAGTCTCCGTTTTCAGTGTAACAGAGGCCCTTTGGACCCTGGAGACATGGAGGAATGCTCACCCCATTCTGCCAGCGCCTGGTTTACCAGGAGCCCATGCTGTACCACTGCGTCCTACGTGGCACAAGACAGTGGAAAAGACAGCTGGCCTTCAGATGGGCCTGTCCCACAAAGGATGCCTGTGACAATACCTTGTGTCTGAGTTGATCAAGGAACGTAAGATAAAAATAGCAAACGAGCAATACATAGAGCCAATGCGAGAATTGCATTGGATCTAAGGCAAAGCTTTAGAGCTACAGCGATCTAAGAGAGATGCACGGGTGTTCTGGCTTAGTTGAAAGTGGAGGTGGAAAATGAAGCTAAACCCTTTCTTTGTCCATCAGAGTCGGCATTGACAGAGCTGCCTGAAGTAAGAGGCCAAGGAAGGCTTGGGTAGGAAAGGCTGTGCAGGCCCGGAATGCAGTCCAGCAGGAGGCTTGGAGATAGGAGGGGACGATCACTAAGAACAGGGTCAAGTGCTGCCCCCAAACAGAAGGCTTCCCAGTTAGGCAACTCAGTACAGCCACCCCTCAGGGCTGTCCTGGTGATGACACAAACAGGGGCCTCAGGACAAATCGGCCCAGTCCAGATGCTGCTGCCCCGAACCAAAGTAGGAGGAGAAGGGGGAGACCCAAAGAACAGGTACTCTACATATTAGATCCGAGGCTTTCCCCATCCCTGCACCCAAACATCACGGGCGGAAGCTGAGACTGACCACCCAGGAGTCACCCTCCTCACGTGCTGATGGCTCCATCCACTTGCCTTGCCACTTGACTCTTTCTTCTCTCTTCAAGGCTGTCTTGGTTTACGGCGTAGTCACATGTGATCTAGAGCAAGGAGTTTGAGAGTAGAAACACTCCTTTTTTTTTTTTTTTTTGGTTGTTGGGGGCACGCTGCACAGCTTGCAAGATCTTAGTTCCCCGACCAGGGATCCACTGCAGGGCCCCCTGCAGTGGAAGCGCGGAGTCCTAACCACTGGACCACCAGGGAAGCCCCTAGAAACACACTCCTGATGGATGACCAGCACCCCGTGGGCCGTGTACCTACACCCACCCTCTCACCTCATGATCTCTTCATCACGAACGTCGTGACAGGCCCACGTTTACATCTCATCACGTCCACAGGAATTAGAAGGCAATCCACCACAGATGTGGGAAAGGATAGGCGGCCTCAAAGCATATGAAGGAGGCTCCACATAGAGAAGCAAAGGAACTGACTTAGAATAGAAGAAGCCCAGGGGCTGAGCTGCCACACGCCTCCAGGTGAATAGCTCTGAAGCAGGTGGCCATCTGTACTATCAAACCTCTGATGGCCAAAGGAAGGCAAGGCCAGCATTAGCTTTGTCAGTGTCCCCTGTGGTCTTCCTCTCTGTCATCACACCCAATGATACCTCTTACTGAGCAGGATAGAGAGGGAGAAAGGGAAGAGGGAAGCTGTTCCAAAGGCAAATCGATTTCTCTTGGAGGTGTTGCAGCCTGGAAAGGAGACTTCTAGAAACGCTGGGCATGGCTTTAGAGCCCCTCTCTGATTCCTGAGAGCCCCCTTGGGCCTGCAGAGTGATGGGGGCTCAGGCTGCCTGTAGCACAAGGCTTCTCTGTCCATACAGGAGCCACATGGACAACAGTGGTGTCCCTGCTGTTTGCAGTGCTTCACTTCCCCAAGGCCCTGAGTCCACGCTTGGGGCCCAGATGTGTGGCATTTGGGACTGTTAGATGCTGGGTTCAACAGCAGCCACCCAGTGCTCTTGGCCAGTGGGACAGGGTGAGCCGCACAGCTCCGCTTCTCGGGGGCTGGTATGCACATCTTATCCCATGGCCCTAAGGATGGGCAAGGGGGACAGCAAGCAGCACCGCTGAGGAGACCTCTGCCCAGGCTACAGTGAGGGGCCATCAGTCCCTGGTACAAAGTGAGATGGGTTTCCTCCATTGGCCCGCACTTTCATTTCAAAACAGAAGCCCCAGTGCTAACTGTTGTTTAGCAAAGGCCTATAGGGAACAGGAATCCTGCCAACCTCAGCTGGGCTTTTCCCTCGGGGGCCAAAACTCCAGCCTACTCGGCCTGGTCTCTCTGGCTGGCCCTCTACTCTCGTTCCTCTGCAGCTGCTGGCTGCCAGCTAGCCAACTCAGTGCTCAGCTGGCTGGGCCAAAAGGATGCTGTTAAACCCACAAGTGGAAAAAGGAAAGCATCACCTCTCCTTTGAGGCCGAGAAAACAAAAGGAAAAGGGGGAAGTGGGAAGGAAGGGATTACCTCTTAGGCTTTATCAGTAGTTTCCCCACAGTAGGTATTTCATTTATTCACCCAGCAACTACTTCTCGAGTATTCATTATGTGCCAGGCATTGTGGATAGAGCCATGAGTAACAGATGTGGTCCTTGCCCTCACCAAGCTTACAGTCTAGTGGGGGAATATGGACAGATGATTAAAGGGATAATGTCAATGCAGCAAGTACATTTGCATTTATTTAAGGGAAATTCAGCTGACACAACAGAACAACACCTGGGCTTGAGAAAGGCTCAGACAAATACCAGTTCTCCAGCTGTACCACTGGTGGGAAGTCCAGAGGCAGCTACCATCTCTCCAGCCTTGAATTCGCTTGTGTCCTGGGGAAATCCAGGAAAATAAGGCTTTGGGGGCCCCAACTGGGACCACAGTTGGAGGAACGCACTCTACATTTTCTCCCATGGTTAGAAAACAGTTTGGTCTAGTGAATTGAATATTCTGGTTAAGGGCTACTACATAGCCCATGCATGGCTTACTGATTTGCATGAAGTTAAAACTCCACAACATGCAGAGTGCTAAAGCTAGACTGAACATTACAGACTCTTTTTTTTTTTAATGATGATTCAGAAAGAACATGAATGTATTCCAAGTCTTCTAGGTCATTATAACCAGTAATGATCATCGGACTGTAGAATACAGCAAGGCCAAGTAATAGAAAGCTGGTTGGGTCAACATCGTGCTGTGTGTATGTGTGTGTGCGTGTGTGTATGTGTGAGATATATATTTGAGCATATATATATGCTGATCTACTTGGATCACCGTCCTGTTTCTTTGCAAGCATTCCTTTTAAGTCAGCCTTCCGAGTGGTTGAGTACACAGCCACAGACTAGGGCATCCCTCCTGGGGAAAGCTGATGAGCAATTTACAGCAGATTCACAATCTGAGAGGCACGCTGTCCCAGCCATCAGCCTACCGCACCTGGCTTTACTGGCATTTCTAACCTGTCCAGAGGAGATTTGGGCTTTTCCAGGCACATTTTCTCCTCCACACAGCCCCATGCTGCTCCTTGGATCTGCAAATCACAGTACCGAGTGGCAGGCTGTGCATCACCTGGCCTTGATAACCTGATGTCGGGAGATGTTTCCATCTTGCAGGGAGGGAAGCCACCTTCAGACTTCTAGATCTTGTCGGAGAGAAGTCACCACCTGCTTATTGGACATGCCCCTGGGAGCCACCTCTGATGGCAGCTTATTGCCAGGCTGGCTATGCTGATTGTTCAGCTGTGTCACAGGGAGTTAGCACGGGTACATGGCCAGGACCCATGGACAGTGCCTGTGGGTAGAGACTTCCTGAACTGATAGTTTGTGCTCCTGGCTCAGTGCTCCCCTAGAGCACTTCTTACCTAAGGCACAGAGGTCATTACATACTACTCCTCCAGATGACCCAGAGTTCCCTAGATACAGCCACTGTGATCTAAATTGAACCCACTCAATGTGGTTACATTGACTGTATAGAGAGGCAACATGGTTTATGGAAAACAGCAGGGGTTGGGATCTGAAATCAGAAAGACTTGGGTTCCAGTCCCTGCTCTGCCATATCCCAGCTGTGTGACCATGAGGATAATAATAGTTCCTACCTCATGAGGGATTGACAGGATCATGTGAGATAAACCCCATAAGGTCCTTTCAAGTACAGAGCACATTTTTGCTCTTTTTATAATGATTGGGAGTTCATTGTGTACCCAGGGCTGTGCTTTTTTTTTAAATAAAGAACTTTATTTAGACATAATTTCTAAGCCATAAAATTCACCCATTTAAAGCTCACAACTCAGTGTTTTTGAGTGTATTTAATATATTCACAGAGTTGTACAATCCTTGCCACAATTTTTTTAATAAATTTATTTATGTGTTTATTTTTCGCTGTGTTGGGTCGCAGGCCTTCTCTAGTTGCGGCATTGCAGTTCATTGCAGTGCGCAGGCTTCTCACTGTAGTGGCTTCTCTTGTTGCGGAGCATGGGCTCTAGGTGCACGGGCTTCAGTAGCTGTGGCTCTCTGGCTCCAGAGCGCAGGCTCAGTAGTTGTGGTGCACGGGCTTAGTTGCTCCGTGGCATGTGGGATCTTCCCAGACCAGATCTCGAACCCATGTCCCCTGCATTGGCAGGCAGATTCTCAGCCACTGAGCCACCAGGGAAGTCCCTTGCCACAACTTAGTTTTAGAATGTTTTCACCCCTTCTAAAACAAACTCCGTACCCATTAGCACTCATTCCCCATTCCCCCACCCCCAAATCACCACCCAGCCCTAAGCAACCACTAATTGACTTTTCTGTCTCTATAGCTTTGCCTATTCTGGACATTTTGTATAAATGGAATCATATAATATATGGTCTTTTTGTAGCTTGGTTTTTTCACTTAGCATAATGTTTCAAGGGTCATCCATGTTGTAGCATGTATCAGTACTTCATTTCTTTTTGTTGACTAATAATATTCCTTTGTATGGATAGACCACATTTTGTTTATCCATTCATCAGCTGATGGACATTTGGGTTGTTTCCACCTTTTGGCTATTATAAATAATGATGTTATAAACATTGATGTACAAGTTTTTGTAGGGAAGCATTTTTTCATTCCTATTGGGTATTTATATCTAGAAGTAAGATTGCTGTTCTATGTTTAATTTTGAGAAACTGCCAAACTGTTTTCCAAAGTGACTGCATCATTTTACATTCCCATCAGAAATGTTGGAGGGTTACAATTTCAACATATCCTTGCCAACACTTGTATTGTTCATCTTTTTTATTATATCCATTGTAGCGGATGTGAAGTGGTATCTCACTGTAGTTTTGATTTGCATTTCCATAATAATTAGTGATGTTGAGCATCTTTTCGTGTGCTTATCGGCCATTTGCATATCTTTTTTGGTGAAATATCTATTCAAATCCTTTGCACATTTTTAAATTGGGCTATTTGACCATAAAAGAGAGTTTATTTCTGGACTCTCAGTTCTATTCCATATAACCTATAATGTCTAAGCCTTATGCCAGTACCACAATTTTGATTACCATTGCTTCGTAGTTAAGTTTTAAAATTGGGAAGTATGAGTCCTCCTACTTTGTTCTTCTTTTTAAGATTGTTTTGGTTATTCTGGGTCTCTTGTGACTCCATGTGAATTTTTGAATTAGCTTATCAGTTTCTACAAAGTCAGCTGGGATTCTGATAGGGACTGTGTTGAATCTGTAGATCAATTTGGGAAGTATTGCCATCTTAGCCATATTAAGTCTTCCAGTCCATGAACATAGAGTGTCTTTCCATTTATTTAAATCTTCTTCAATTTTTTTCACAAATGTTTTGTAGTTTCCAGTATACAAGTCTTGTACTTCTTTTATTAAATTTATACCTAAGTATTTTATTCTTTTTGATGTTATTATAAATAGAATTGTTTCCTAATTTTACTATTAGATTGTTTATTGCTAGTGCATAAAAATACAATTGATTTTTGTATATTAAGCTTTTATCCTGTAACCTTGCTGAGATTATTAGTTCTAATAGCTTATTAGTGGATTCCTTGGGATTTTTCTTTATATAAGATCATGTCATCTACAAATAGAGATAGTTTTACTTCTTCCTTTCCAGTCTGGATGACTGTATTTCATTTTACTGTCTAATTGTCCTGGCTAGAAATCCAAGTATGGTGTTGAATAGAAGTGGTGAAAATGGAAATTCTGGACTTTTCCTTATTTTAGAGGGAAAGCTTTCAGTCTTTCACCATCAAGTATGATGTTAGCTTTGTTTTTATTTACTTGTTTGTTTGTTTATTTATTTATGGCTGTTTTGGGTCTTCGTTGCTGCGTGCGGCCTTTCTCTAGTTGCGGTGAGCGGGGGCTACTCTTCGTTGAGGTGCACAGGCTTCTCATTGTGGTGGCTTCTCTTGTTGCGGAGCATGGTCTCTAGGTGCATGGGCTTCAGTAGTTGTGGCACACGGGTTCAATAGTTGTGGCTTGCAGGCTCTAGAGTGCAGGCTCAGTAGTTGTGGCACACGGGTTTAGTTGCTCTGCGGCATGTGGGATCTTCCCGGACCAGGGCTTGAACCCATGTCCCTGCATTGGCAGGTGGATTCTTAACCACTGCACCACCAGGGAAGCCCAGCTTAGGTTTTCTTATAGTTAACCTTTATCGTGTTGAGGAAGTTCCATTTTGTCGAGTTTTATCATGAAAGGTGTTGGACTTTGTCAAGTGATTTTTCTGTGTCTATTGAGATGATCATGTGGCTTTTGTCCTCTGTTCTATTAACATGGTGTATTACATTAATTGATTTTTGGATGTTAAATCAACCTTGCATTCCTGCAGTAAATCCCACTTGGTCATGGTGTATAATTCTTGGTATATGTTTCTGGATTCAGATTGCTAGTATTTTGTTGAGATCTATATTATATTTTGTATCTAAATTCATAAGAAATATTGGTCTGTAGTTTTCTTGTGATGTCTTTTTCTGGTTATGGTAGCAAGTTATGGCATCACAAAATGAGTTGAGAAGTATCCCTTCCTTTTCTATTTCTTGGAAGGGTTTTTGAAAAATTACTATAAATGCTTCTTTGAGCATTTGACAAAATTCACCAGTGAAGCCATTTGGGCCTGGACTGACTGACTGACTGACCTGATTGATTTGGGGAGAGTTAATTACTAATTCAGTTTATCTTCCTGTTATTGGCCTATTCAGATTTTCTGTCTTCTTAAGTCAGTTTTGGTAATTTGTGTATTTCTAGGAATTTGTCCTTTTATCTCAGGTTATCTAATTTGTTGGCATAAGTTTATTCAAAATATTCACCTTATAAATGATTCCATACCTGTAGAGTCAGCAGTGATGTCCCTTCTTTCATTCCTGATTTTAGTAATTTGAATCTTTTCTTTTTTGCCTGGTCTGTACAGTTAAAGGTTTGTTATTATTATTGATTTTTTCAAAGAACCAACTTTTAGTTTCGTCGATTTTTCTCCATTTTTGTATCCTCTATACTTTATTATTTCTTTCCTTCTGCCTGTTTTGTTTTAGGTTTAGTTTGTTTTTTGTTTGCTTTGTTTTGTTGTGCTTTGTTTTTGGCTGTGCTGTGTGGCATGCAGGATCTTAGTTCCCTGACCAGGGCTTGCACCTGAGCCACAGCACTGAGAGCGTGGAGTCCTAAGCACTGGACCACCAGGGAATTCCCATAGTTCGCTCTTCTTTTTCAAGTTTTGTAAGGTGGAAGGTCAGGTAATTGATGTGAAATCCTTCTTCTTTTTTAAATGTAGGTGTTTATAAATTTCCCTCTAAACCCTACATTAGTTAGATCTCATAAGTTTTCATATACTGTCTTCATTTTCATTCATGTCCAAGTATTTTTGAATTTCCTTTGATTCCTCTTTTGACCCATTGGTTATTTAGGAATGTTTTATTTAATTTCCACGCATATATGAATTTCCCAAATTTCCTTGTTATTAATTTCTAATTTAATTCTGTTGTGCTCAAAAAACATACGTTATATGATTTCATTCCTTTTAAATTCATTGAGGTCTATTTTATGACCTAACATATGGTCTGTCCTGGAGAATGTTTCAGGTGTACTTAAGCTGAATGTATATTCTGCTACTGTTAGGTGACATATTCTATAGATTTCTATTAGGTCTAATTGGTTTATAGTGCTGTTCAGGTCCTCTATTTCCTTGTTGATCTTCTGCCTAGTTGTTCTATCCATTATTGAAAGTAGGGTATTGAAGTCTCCAACTGTTGCCGTTGACTTGTGTATTTCTCCTTTCAATTCGACTTGTGTATTTCTCCTTTCAATTCAGTCAGGTTTTGCTTCGTGTATTTCAGGGCGCTATTGTTAAGTGACAGCACCATGCTTTTGTGATGGCTGTAAGCACTAATGAAAAGCAACACTGACACATTGACCCTGTCCAGCTGGAATTTGAAGGGCATTTGAGATTTTTTTCCCAGCATCTTGAGAACCATGATGAACTATGGGGTAATGGTTAAAAAACATGGGCTTTGCATAAAAAGAAACGAAATTGAGTTATTTGTAGTGAGGTGGATGGACCTAGAGTCTGTCATACAGAGTGAAGCAAGTCAGAAAGAGAAAAACAAATACCGTATGCTAACACATATATATGGAATCTAAAAAAAATGGTCATGAAGAACCTAGGGGCAAGACGGGAGTAAAGACACAGACCTACTAGAGAATGGACTTGAGGATACGGGGAGGGGGAGGGGTAAGCTGGGACAAAGTGAGAGAGTGGCATGGACATATATACACTACCAAACGTAAAATAGATGGCTAGTGGGAAGCGGCCGCATAGCACAGGGAGATCAGCTTGGTGCTTTGTGACCACGCTAGAGGGGTGAGATAGGGAGCGTGGGAGGGAGGGAGATGCAAGAGGGAAGAGATATGGGAACATATGTATATGTATAACTGATTCACTTTGTTATAAAGCAGAAACTAACACACCATTGTAAAGCAATTATACTCCAATAAAGATGTAAAAACAAAGAATGCATATTTCAAAAAAAATACACTGTATATAACCTAGGAAATGAGAGAAAGGCCCCCAGGGTATGGTTGCGCTTGTTTTTCTCCGTTGTTTTTTTTTTTTTTTACACTCGCCCACACAGCTTTACAAATGAATCCAAAAATAGGCACCTGGCTCCCTTTTATCTTCTACAAATGCTGATTCTTGTCTTCTGAGGAAGTAGTGCCTACTTCCTTCATAAACAATAAATCAAAGCCCTAAAATTCACTTGAAAGACAGCAAGTTTTGCACTTGGTTAATTTCTTATTTCACCTTGTTATTACTTAAGGCCGAAAGCATGTGGTGTGTTTCAGCAATTATACTGCAATAAAGATGTTTAAGAAAAAAAAAAAAAAACATGGGCTTTGTAGACCCTCAAACCTGGGCTCATATCCAGACTGCCAGGGCATTCCCTGGTGGTCCAGTGATTACGACTCTGTGCTTTCACTGCCAAGGGCCCAGGTTCAATCCCTGGTCAGGAAAGTAAGACCCCACAAGCCACGTGGCATGGCCAAAAAAAAATTAAAAAAGAATCCATACTGCCATTTACAACTCATGTGACCTTGTGTAAGTCACAAAACGAATGGATCAGTTTCTTTGTGTGTAAAATGGGGATAATGATAGCACCTACCTCACTGGGTTGTTGTGAGGATTAAATAGGATCATGTGTATGACCTTAGCCTAAGTTAATGCCTGCCATCTGTCTGTCTGTCTGCTGATAGCAAAGGGAATTGGCATTGTCTGAGTATATTCTCACAGATAACATGGGAAGGGGTCCCCAAAACAGACTAAAAGAGAGAAACCAGAAAGAAAGCATTTGTTATGGATAATTCTCAGATGCACACACTTACCATTGTTTAAAACTGTTGACTAGAACATTTTGCTACATGTATGTAGAGCAGGCAGGCTAGCCCTGTATGAATACAGAGAAATGCTATGATTTGAGGAATTGACAAAAATGCTCCCCCCCACCCTCCTCCCACATCCCAGCGTATCCCTCATATGCTTTACACATTCAGATGCACTAAATTTTACTAGTAGAGCTCTATTCTTTCTTTTTTTTTTTTTTTTTTTTTTTTTTTTTTTTGCTGTACACGGGCCTCTCACTGCTGTGGCCTCCCCCATTGCAGAGCACAGGCTCCGGACGCACAGGCTCAGCGGCCACGGCTCATGGGCTCAGCCGCTCCGCGGCATGTGGGATCCTCCCGGACCGGGGCATGAACTCGTGTCCCCTGCATCGGCAGGCGGACTCTCAACCGCTGGGCCACCAGGGGAGCCCGAGCTCTATTCTTTTAGGGTCCCTCCATCGAAAATCCTCTTTGAAATACACACTCTTGGGATTGTACTAGCCTATTTTACACTTGCCCACTGAACCACTACTAACTTGTCAGATTCATTTCCTTCTGCCTCAAGAGATCCAGCATAACACGAGTGTAACAGAGCACTGGGGGTGGGACAGATTCTGAATAGAGTGGGGTTTGAGACAGGGACAGTTCCAGGGGGGACATAAAACAAACCTCACCCTAGAGCTGACTCTCAGACCAGACATACCCGTGTAAGTGTCCAGCTGTGCCCAGATACCAAGGTGTTCACCCCCACCCCAGCCCATGCCTTTTCCCATTTCACCGGTGATGGGGCTATTAGCAGCCCAGGCCATTTGATTCTACTCACTTTACTTTCAGGGCCAGCAGCAGCATGGCTGCCCCTTCCCCTCCTCTCTAGCAGCCAGATAATGCTCCCTCTCAGTACCTACCACCCAACTGGGCACCAGAGACCCAGGCCCAAGACTCCAAGGAAACTCAGCCACAGTCCTCAGCACCAGGGCTCATGTGTTGATTCTCTTTCTGGGTTTAGATTACATGCACAGCGCCCACCGCCCTGTCACTGGGGGCCACCTGGGGAAAAAGGAGAGTAGTTATGTGGGCAGCATGGGCACCAGCCCCAGGAAGTCGAGCCGCTGCACGCCCCCGCCTGCCGACTCTGAGCTTGTCAGCTTTTGCTACCTCCACATGCGGGAACAAAGGAAGGATCAGGAAAGCCGGACAGATGTCAATGAGAACTTAATCTTCTTTGAGGAGACCAGGCCCCGGACCAAGTCTGACCCCACGTCCAAGAGTTCTGGCCAAGGTTATGATGTGATCCCTGATGACTTTGATGCAGCTAGCCTAGACCATGAGCCTTGTGCCAGCAGGGCCCGGTCCTACACTTTGGAAAATTCCCTTGGGGCTGAAGCCCTGAATTTCTACTGTGACTCTTGCAAAGCCAAACTCCAGGAGCATCTGGGCCCTCGCAAAGGTGGGAGGTCTGGCTCCTCTCGTGACAATATGGTAGACTTGATGTCCCTCCCACCCCCCGGGAGTGAGGAGGAGGAAGAGGAGGAAGATGAGAGCACTTCGCTGTTGCCTTCCATTGCTGCCCCACCTCCTGGTTTCCGAGACAACAGTTCTGATGAAGAGGACCCCAAGCGCCGGGCCGTCCAGAGCCAGGAGCAAGGACGCCACCTGCGTGGGCTCCTGTATGATGAGATTCCGGTGACACTGATTGACAGCGTGCAGACCCGGACAGTCCGAGATCATGCCCAGGAGCTAGATGATGCCCTGGTGTCCACTCTGCAGGCTCTGGAAGCCCTGGCAGCCTCAGAGGATGGACCACACCCCCCAGCCCCTCAGACTGCAGGTAACAGCGCGTTCCTCCTCCCTCTTGCCTCCCTTTCCTTCTCCTGGCCAGGCAGGCCCAGCAGGTGACATTTCTTCTTCCCAAGCAGAGGTCAAAGTCAGCGTGGTGTGTCAGGGCAGTGCATGGGCCAGAGGCAGTTCAGGTAGGGTCGGGGGAGCGACGAAGCTGCGGCAGGGATCTGCTGCTCAGATCTCCCCACTAGAGCTCTGGCTCTCACCATTCCATCGCTTTGGAAATGTCTTGCCGATGGACCCCAGGCATTGGGGCCGTGACAGCTACGGAGCCAGGCCAGGATGGAGGATCAGAGCAAGATTGTGAGAGATATAGAAGACAGGCAAAGAACATCCAGCATGCATATGACTGGAAGAAATACAAAATGACCAACTAACCACCTAGGGACCTGGGATCAGGGGAGCCAGGAGCCCGCACCGCTCAGGGCTGAGGCCTTTATCCGCCTAAGAGCTTTGGCTCTCAGTCAGATGCATCCAAGTCCTGGCTTCTTCAACACTTTCAGTGTCACCTTTGCTTTGGCACTTAACCCTCTCTGAGCCTCACTTTTGTCATCTTAAATGGATTTGAGAACAATAGTCCTATCACGTAGGGTTGTTGTGAGGATTAAATGAGGTCATTCGTGCAAAGTACATAAACACTTCCTAGCACATAGTAGGGACTCAGTAAGTGGTAGCCACTATTATTATTATTTGGTGGGCAAACTATACAGCATGCATGCTATTCCCTGTTATAGACCCACGTACATCCATCTTGTAGACAAACACGGATGTCAGACATGCACCCATAGTCACACATACATCCTTCCACACACATACGCCTTCAAACAAAGAGGTCAGTGATACAGTGACAGGAAGGAAATTGGGAGGAATAAGGCATATGAGAAAGCCTGTGAGGCGAGGGCAAGTGGGGACAGAGAGGGTGAAGCAATTGGGGTCAGAGGGAGCCTCGCTGACCAGGGCGAGTACCTGCCTTTTCTGTATGTGAGCGCATCCTTGGTGTCGGGCAGCCCCCATGTGTTCGGCCCCCAGGCTTGGCATTTCTCTTTGCTCAGAGTCTGGAGCTCCAAGCACTGGCTGCTCCCAGGCTAGAGGCCCATGTGATAGCCAGAGAGAGGCCATGCTCAGCTAAATGGCCTCAGCTGCAGGGACTGTAGGCAGGCCTGGCCAGATGAGGAGGGCCAGAGAGAGAGGGAGCTCTCTTTGCTGGCTCTCTTCAGGACAATTAACAAAAATTTCCTAGCTGTTGAATCTAAAAATAGTGATGATTAGCATATTGTTTTGCCTATGATTTGCATGTTAATTTGCCATCAAACTGCCCAAATCTTCTCTAGGACTCTTTTGTTTCTCTTTCGGATTCCAGCCCTTCATCACCCCTCTCCCAGCTTGCCTTTCTTTGTCCCCTCCCCTCCCGACCTCCCACCCTCAGCCCTGCAGGCCCCCCAGGCCTGACTGGTTTTTTCCAGCTTGAAATCCTGCTGACTAACCTCGACCCTCATAGACTCTCTACATATGGTTGGAAAGGACTTGACACGAGTAAATGCTGCAGACCCTATCCCTGTCCCTCCAGGTCTGATTGTGCTGGCCACAATCACCCCTGAATCATCGCTGGACTCGGGCCACGAAACCAACTCTTCGGAGCTCACGGACATGTCGGAGGTGATGTCAGCCATGAAGCAACACCAGAATACCACCTACTTCCTGGCCCAGCATCTCAACAAGGACAGCCTCCTGGCCCGCAAGGACCTGCCCTTCCGGATCCAGAGCTGTGCAGCCCAGGCCGTTCTCACGGCCCCTTACTCTCTCGGGCGTCCAGATCCCAACCCATCCCTCCAGCCAGCTGTCACAGGCCAGAGTCCTGGCACCCCTGGTGCTCGGAGGAAGGTGCCCCCGTCTGAGGCGCAGCCACAGCACGAGCAAACGTACGCCCTGGCTGTGCACCCAGCACTGTCCCCTCAGCTGAGTGAGCAGAAGAATCTGAGCCTGCTGTCCCCAGTTCCTGAGGACAAAGGGCCTGGCCACACTCGGGCAGGCCTAGAGATGTCACTGAGGGTGGCCACACCATCCCTCAGTGAAGAGCAGGTCCCTGAGCTAAGGGAGAGCCTGCCCAAGGAGGTCAGGTTGAGCCCCAAGCTTATCCTGGACCCAAAGGGCAGTGTGACCCCAGCCATCATCTCGGCCACCCTACAGCAGGTGGTTCATACTAAGAGTCTATCTACCCCTGGCGGGGCCTTAGGGAGCCCCCCCAACAGTGGGGAGAGGTTAGAGGCCAGCATGGGGAGGTCAGAGGTCAGTATGGGAAGGCCAGAAGTTAGCATGATGAGCGGCAGTGCCAATAAGAATCTTAAGTTCAAAATGAGTCCCAGTGCTCCAGAGGCCTCACGGAATTCCCAGCCGCAGCTGAGCCCAGAGGTCTCTTCCGGCTCCAGAGCACCCACAGGCAGCCGAGCTGATAGCCTGCACCTCTCCTCACAAGAGGACAGGCTGCTTATTCAAAGTTTCCCTCCCAAAAGCTATCTTTCTCGAGCGAGTCGAGAGTCAATGGGCAAGCAAGGTACCGGGGAGGTGGCAGGCAAGGGCGGGCCTGAGGGTGCTAAGCCTTCCCTGCACAAGCAGGGCACCATCTCCGGCCAGGGGGACAAGGGGCAGCTGGAGAGCACCCCCCAAAGCAGCAAGCTTGAAGACACCAGCCTGGTCCCCCGAGCCGGCTACCCCATGGTTCTGCAGAGCCCCAGCTGCCCGCCGCGAGGCCAGAGCCCGCTGAGGCCTCAGGCTGCCAGCCGGCAGGTGAGCACCATGCCCTCCAGAAAGATTGAAACGACCCTGGATGGAGCCCACTTGGCCTCCGAAGGCCCCACCAAACCCAAATCGTCCCGGGGTCCTTTCCGGCTCCGCAACTTATTCTCTGCCACCTTCCCAACCCGCCAGAAGAAGGAGACCGATGAGCGGCAGGCCCAGCTGCAGAAGGTGAAGCAGTATGAGCTGGAGTTCCTTGAGGAACTTCTCAAGCCACCAAGCCAGGGGGAGCTGTCGGGCACCGAGTACCTGCAACCCCCAGCTCCAGGCCGCTGCAGCTGCCAGCTCCGCAGCAGCCCCGTGCAGCAGGGGCCCGGCATGTCCCGAGAGCAGAGGCGCAGCTGTGATTGCAAGCGCATGTGCCGGGGGGCCCGGCCTCAGGCCCCCCAGACGCCGGTGCCTGGCCTCGGCGGGAGGGAGAGGGACAGGGTCCCCCCTACCCAGAGGCAGCCAGAGGCCGGCCCAGGCTTGAGCCTCGGCAGCCCCACCAGTGTCCGGCGCATCCGCTCCACCAGCCTGGAATCCCGAGAGTGCCGGTCGGACCCTGAGAGCGGGGTTTCATGCCTGACCACATGTGCCTCGGGGGGCGAGTGTCTAGGAGCTCCCAACTACAGGAAGCTGATGCGCCGCTACAGCATCAGTGAGCTGGACCAGGGCGACAGGGCCTCGCTGACCTCGGATGTCTACCCGCACCCACCTCTGGGCATGCTGCCCAGGGAGGCCAAGGAGGTAGAGGCAGGCCACCCCCTAGGCGTGGGTCCCAAAAGCAAGTCGCTGGAATCCCCGACCCTGGGAGACCCCTCCTATGTCCACGTTGCCCCTGAGACCAAAGGCCCCAGACAGATGGCCGTGTTCTCACTGCCGGAGGAGGTGTACCGGAAGCCCACGGAGCTGGACGAGGACAGCGAGAGCGGCAAGTGCTGCTCCATCCGCTACTGCTTCTACTACCGCAAGTGTGACATGGCGGATGACACCAGCGACGGCAAGGACGAGCTCTCCTACTCCATCCCCATGAAGATCCTGCCCGGCATGAAGCTGGACGAGCAGGTGGTGCCCGTGGTGAGCAGGACCCTGCAGGTGCTGGATGCCGCCACCTGCAGCAGCCCGGAGGCCTCCCGCACCCAGGAGATCGACCTGCGGGTGTCCACCTTTGAGGGGAGCCTGGCCAAGATCCACGCCCTGCGGGCCCATGCCTACGGCCTGCCTGACGGCTTCCTGGCCGCCCGGCTGGACACCAACGAGCTGCTGACGGTCCTGCGGCAGTGCGTGGCCAGCCCCGAGGCCCGCGCCCCCAAGCCCTATGTCTCCCAGATCTCTGAGTACAAGCTCGAGCTGGCTCTCAAGTTCAAGGAGCTCCGGGCCTCCTGCCGCCGTGTGGCCAACGTGGACAAGAGCCCCACTCACATGCTGGCGGCCATCACGGGCAGCTTCCAGGTGCTGAGCAGCCTCATTGAGACGTTCGTGCGGCTGGTGTTCATCGTGCGCTCTGAGGCCCAGCGCCAAGAGCTGCTGGCCAAGGTGGAAGAGGTGGTGAGGAACTACACCTTCCTGCTGCGCGCAGCCGAGGAGTCCACCGCCCGGAGCCTTAAGCAGCAGCAGCAGGCAGTGGCCGCGGGTCACACACCGGGCTCCCCCGCTTCAGCGACTGTTATGAGCACATTCACCCGCTCCTTAAAAACCCTTATTAAGTAGGCCATCTGCCCGGGCCTGCCCCCCTTCCCCAACTGTGGCCCCAGGTTTGAGCTTTGTGGTCTTTGCATCTTGTGGTGAGTATAGGTGTCTGCTGGGCCAGTCAGGGTCCCAGAGCCCTCAGTCTCCAGGGAGTGACAGCTCCGTGCATTGAGGCAGTCCCTGAGGGCTCCCAGCACCTGCCACCCTGGGTATCCTCACCCCTTCCCTGGCCTCTGGGCGTCACTGTGAGGGCCAAGGCCCCCCCCACACACCCCGGTCACTACGCCTGCTGCAGAGCTGTATTGCCTCTCTTCTCTAGGGCTGAGACGTGACATCAGGTCCACTTCCTGCTCCATCGTGGGAGCCGGACGGAGGCGGGCCTAAAGCAGGAGGCCCGTGGGCCCTGAGCTCCTCTTGGCTCCTGTGCCTCTCTGGGGAGCAGTGGCAGTAGCAGCAGGCCACAGCGCCGAGCGAGCGGAGAGGCTCGGGCACACAGTCCAGACGTGCCCGCCCACCCTGGGCTCACACTCACTCGGCAGGAGCCACCCCGGAGGGCCTGTGCCCGGGTAGTGGGTCTGCAGAAAACAGCCACGCTCAGCTGTTTGTGGCCGGCCCAGCAGGCTGGCAGCCTCGGGGAGCGCTCACCCCCGGGCCCAGTAGCTCCACACCAGCCATCCCCAAAGTGCCCTGCCCCTCGCTGACAGGCAGGGCGGCTCAGTCCACTAGGGAACAAGCATCTGGGATCATCCCGCTCGTTCTGGGTAAGGTACCTGGTGAACACGTCTGCCCTGGGGAGACCCAGCGCAGGCCTCAGAGCCCACCTGGCCTGGCCCAGCGCAGGGGCTGTTGCTGCCAGCGTGTGGCTTCTCTCAACATCTCTCTACCAGATAGACTGTCCTTAGGAGTCTGACTTAGCTACAGATGGGGGGTGGGGGGTGGGGGGTGGGGGGGAGGGGTCGGGGGAGCTGTTGATGACTATATCTTAAACTTCTGGAAGCTAGCGTGATATGTTAACCCTGAGTATATGCTTTTGGCTGTGTATTGACCCTGTGGATTTGTCTCTCTAAGAAAAGAAGCTGAGCGCCTTACCTGGTGCAGTCCGGCACCTGTCTCTCTCTCCCTCTCTCTCTCTCTCTCTCTCTCTCTCTCTCTCTCCCCCCACCCCCACTCCCCCGGAGTCATCTGGAAGGGAATCCACACTGTTTAGCATCCTCCTTGACACACATCTGCTGCCGTCACCGCCCCCACTACAACGTTCCTGGGAGTGAAGACACGGAGTCCCTACTAATTGCCCATTGTAGGGAACAAAGAAAGCCAATGTTTCTTCTGTATAGATTGCTTCTCATCCACCTCTCCTCTCCATACCCCGCATTTCCCACAAGCTCGTGCCCTGTGTCTGCCTCTCTTTCATCATTCCGTGAGAGGCTCACGTGAAACCTCCCATTCTTATGTGAGTTTTATAAAGATGTACACTGTGCTTCACCCCCCCATCCTTGGTATCCCCGAGTGCGATAAAGGACCCCCTGAGTGGCGATTCCTCCCGGCAAGGATTAGGGGAGCTCCTTCTGCAAAAGCCAGCCCCCCTCTTCCTTGCCTCTCGTCCCACAGGACCAAGTTGTTTAATGGGCCAGAGATGCAGCCAGTGGGGAACCATTGCCCCCCGTGACCACCACGAGCCTGCCTGCTGACATGTTCTGCCTCTTCTCCCAACTTCTTGATCCTGCCCCTTCACCACTCAGGCCCCGCCTGTGTCATTCATTCCACCGCCATCCTTCACCTCTCCCTCGGCTTCACGGAGAGAACATATTTTCTAATGTCTGTATATACTATATATACTACATAAAATATATAAATTCTATATATATACTAATTTATGTCTTGTTTTTCAAACAAGAATGATTAAATCTATTCATCTTACTATCCCAATAAGTCTTTGCAATGCCTCTGTGTGGGTGTCCTTGTGTCCCTGAATTGTTGGTTGCTGAGTGCTCCCCCGGGCCTCTGTGCCCATCTACCTGGGCTCCGGTGGTTGAGGAGAGATGAGGACCCTGCTCCTCCCGCCTCCCCTTTGCCCCTCTTAGAAATCTCCTGTTGGTCATGGGACTTGGATACTGTCTACTTCTTTCTCTTGACCTTGGGTCCTTTGGCTTACCTGGCCACCATGGCTGTGACCTCAGAGCTGATGGGGCGGGCTGGGCACATAAAAACAATGTGCTCCTCAGCACCAGACAGCCTGGGAATTGGGAAATTGGGATTCAGGTCAGTTCTCAAGTTGCTTTGGGAAATGGGGCCTCTCCCTCTGAAACGTGCCCCGTCACAACAGAACGTAGCTTGACTGCCTTGTAGCTCAGGCTAGCCAATCCCTTGCAATGGCCTCTGGTGATTTCTTGGGAGAGGTGTATTTCCATACAATAGAAGCAGCAGGACCCTAAGCAGAGCTGACTTCTCTGGCTTTTCAGAGAGTTACCTAATGGTGGGCGATGATTCTATTTCTCCTGTTCTAGGTCCTTCTGGTAATCACAGGTCTCCTCTAGCCTATGAGATGCCTTTGTGCCAACTAGAAAAAGATTCTCCCTGCTGCACCTAACCACCATGATGAATTAGAAAACAGCAACAACAAAAAAAGAAACAGTACTCTGGGTGGTGCTAGACCTGTGGGCACACAGGTAATTGGTAATTTCAGCCCCACTTACTTTGATGGCCGGTTGTACAAACTATACAACCATTTACAGGAGCCCTGATGAGTCACTTCCTTCCACAGCTTTGGCACAGATGCTTTTTCTCATGTTTGCAAAAGTCGTGGCTAAAGTGGTTTGGGAGAGGGCAGACAGCAGAAGCAAGAAGAGCTACAATTCTGCAGCCTGTGGAAGGAAAACCACATTCACAGAAAGATAGACAAAGTGAAAAGGCAGAGGACTTTGTACCAGATGAAGGAACAAGATAAAACCCCAGAAAAACAATTAAATGGGGCTTCCCTGGTGGCGCAGTGGTTAAGCTGTGACAAAGCGAAAGAGAGGCATGGACATATATACAGTACCAAACGTAAGGTAGATAGATAGCCAGTGGGAAGCAGCCGCACAGCACAGGGAGATCAGCTCGGTGCTTTGTGACCGCCTGGAGGGGTGGGATGGGGAGGGTGGGAGGGAGGGAGACGCAGAAGGGAAGGGATGTGGGAACAGATGTATATGTATGACTGATTCACTTTGTTATAAAGCAGAAACTAATAAAAATTTAAAAATAAAAAAAAATAAAATGGAGAAGTGGTGGTATAAAGGAGATTAGAAGATTACAACAAGCAAAAATATAGAAAAGCTATATAATAGCAAGTCTTAAAAAGGAATATTGAAGCAATTAGTAACATTGACTCAGAAAAGTTAATAATAGATTTGCATGTTACATTAGTCAAGATTTTTTTAATTTGCAAACTAGAAAAAACGTAACTCAATTGTTATTAATTCTCTCTCCCAATTATACTTAAAGAGCTGATCTAAAGATTTTATCTGGAGAAGGATTTTTTAAAAAATCTGATTGAACCCCCTACATAACCACAATATGAAATGATTTGTGACTCTGCATTGTTACCACACTGATTGCTGATGTGAAAAACAGTGGGATGGTGCTTAATGAAATGTAGGTGGAGACTCTCTGGATCGCCTTTCCTTACTGAAAAAAGGATGGGGGTGGTGGGGGGGGGAAGGAAGCAAATTATATTTTTAATGTGTGTGGAAATTTCTCAAGGAAGGAAGAAAGGAAGGAAGTGGGGGGGAAGCCAGAAAGGCAAGAAAAGACAAGATTTGCCTCTCCCTTTCACTGACAGTTGAACCTAAAAGATACTCTAATAAGATTCAGTCTTTGGAATGTACTTGCTAAAATTGTACTGAGTTTGGTTATGTCTGAGGTCTGGACTCTATTGCTCCTAGAGAAGGAAGAATGAATATGTGTGGTATTTGTGAGTCACACCCTTTGGGAAAGTTCTGATAAGCTGAAAACTGTCCTTTGCAAATCACCCCATCTTTGGCATTGGCTGAAACCTGAAATTCCATGTGTTAAAAGTTACCCTTTTATTTAAAGCTGTTGCTCCTTTGTAAAACATAACTTCTCCTATGATGGAAATCACTTATAAAAAAAAAAAGAATCTGCCTGCCAGTGCAGGGGACGTGGGTTCGATCCCTGGTCCGGGAAGATCCCACATGCCACGGAGAAACAAACACCGTGTGCCACAACTACTGAGCCTGCACTCCAGAGCCTGCAAGCCACAACTACTGAAGCCCACGTGCCTAAAGCCCGTGCTCTGCAACAACAGAAGCCACCTCAATGAGAAAGCCACACACCACAACGAAGAGTAGCCCCCACTCACTGCAACTAGAGAAAGCCCGCACGCAGCAATGAAGAGCCAATGCAGCCAAAAATAAATAAAATAAAATACATACATTTATATTAAAAGTTTTAAAAACAACTAAATGAAATGGAGATAGGCAAAATTCCAGAAAAAGAATTCAGAATAATGATAGTGAAGATGATCCAGGACCTCGGAAAAAGAATGGAGCCAAAGATCAAGAAGATGCAAGAAATGTTTAACATTGTTTAACAAAGACCTAGAATAATTAAAAAACAAACACCTAGAAGAATTAAAGAACAAACAAACAGATGAACAATACAATAACTGAAACGAAAAAATACACTAGAAGGAATCAATAGCAGAATAACTGAGGCAGAAGAACAGATAAGTGACCTGGAAGACAGAATGCTGGAAATCACTGCCACAGAACTGAGTAAAGAGAAAAGAATGAAAAGAAATGAAGACAGCCTAAGAGACCTCTGGGACAAGTTTAAGCACAACAACATTCACATTATAGGGGTCCCAGAAGGAGAAGAGAGAGAGGAAGGACCCGAGAAAATATTTGAAGAGATTATAGTTGAAAAATTCCCTAACATGGGAAAGAAAATAGCCACCCAAGTCCAGGAAGCGCAGAGTCCCTGGCAGGATAAACCCAAGGAGAAACACGCCAAGACACGTAGTAATCAAACTGACAAAAATTAAAGACAAAGAAAAATTGTTGAAAGCAACAAGGGAAAAATGACAAATAACATACAAGAGAACTCCCATAAGGTTAACAGCTGATTTCTCAGCAGAAACTCCCCAAGACAGAAGGGAGCAGCACGATATATTTAAAGTGATGAAAGGAAAGGACCTACAACCAAGATTACTCTACCTGGCAAGGATCTCATTCAGATTCGACAGAGAAATCAAAAGCTTTAAGACAAGCAAAAGCTAAGAGAATTCAGCACCACCAAGCCAGCTCTACAACAAGTGCTAAAGGAATTTCTCTAAGTGGGAAACACAAAAGAAGGAAAGAACCTACAAAAACAAACCCATAACAATGAAGAAAATGGTCATAGGGACATACATATTGATAATTACCTTAAACGTGAATGGATTAAATGCTCCAACCAAAAGACACAGGCTCGCTGAATGGATACAAAAACAAGACCCATATATATGCTGTCTACAAGAGACCCACTTCAGACCTAGGGACACATACAAACTGAAAGTGAGGGGATGGAAAAAGATATGCCATGCAGATGGAAATCAAAAGAAAGCTGGGGTAGCTATACTCATATCAGATAAAATAGACTTTAAAATAAAGAATGTTACAAGAGACAAGGAAGGACACCACATAATGATCAAGGGATCAATCCAAGAAGAAGATATAACAATTATGAATATATATGCACCCAACATAGGAGCACCTGAATACATAAGGCAACAGTTAACAGCTATAAAAGAGGAGATTGACAGTAAGATAATAATAGTGGGGGACTTTAACACTTCACTTACACCAATGGACAGATCATCCAGAAAGAAAATTAATAAGGAAACACAAGCTTTAAATGACACAATAGACCAGATAGATTTAAATGATATTTGTAGGACATTCCATCTAAAAACAGCAGACTACACTTTCTTCTCAAGTGCATGCGGAACATTCTCCAGGATGGATCACACCTTGGGTCCCAAATCAAGCCTCAGTAAATTTAAGAAAATTGAAATCATATCAAGCATCTTTTCTGACCACAGCGCTATGAGATTAGAAATCAATTACAGGGGGAAAAAATGTAAAAAACAAAAACATACGGAGGCTAAAAAATACGTTACTAAATAACCAAGAGATCACTGAAGAAATCCAAGAGGAAATCAAATAATACCTAGAGAAAAAGGACAGTGAAAACACGAAGATCCAAAACCTCTGGGATGCAGCAAAAGCAGTTCTAAGAGGGAAGTTTATAGCAATAAAAGCCTACCTCAAGAAAAAAGAAACATCTCAAATAAACAACTTAACCTTACACCTAAAGGAACTAGAGAACAAAGAATAAACAAAACCCAAAGTTAGTAGAAGGAAAGAAATCATAAAGATCAGAGCAAATATAAATGAAATAGGAACAAAGAAAACAAATGCAAAGATCAATAAAACTAACAGATGGTTCTTTGAGAAGAAAAACAAAATTGGTAAACCTTTAGCCAGACTCATCAAGAAAAAGGGAGAGGACTCAAATCAATAAAATTAGAAATGAAAAAGGAGAAGTTACAATGGACACCACAGAAATACAAAATATCCTAGGAGACTACTACAAGCAACTCTGCCAATAAAACGGACAACCTGGAAGAAATAGACAAATTCTTAGAAAGGTATAACCTCCCAAGACTGAACGAGGTAGAAATAGAAAATATGAACAGACCAATCACAAGTAATGAAATTGAAACTGTGATTAAAAATCTTCCAACAAACAGAAGTCCAGGACTAGATGTCTTCACGGGTGAATTCTATCAAACATTGGAGAAGAGCTAACACCCATCCTTCTGAAACTCTTCCAAAAAAATGCAGAGAAAGGAACACCCCCAAACTCATTCTATGAGGCCACCATCACCTTGATACCAAAACCAGACAAAGATACTACAAAAAAAGAAAATTACAGACCAATATCACAGATGAATATAGATGCAAAAATCCTCAACAACATACTAGCAAACAGAGTCCAATAGCACATTAAAAGGTTCATACACCATGATCAAGTGGGATTTATCCCAGGGATGCAAGGATTCTTCAATATATGCAAATCAATCAATGTGATACACCATATTAACAAACTGAAGAATAAAATCCATATGATCATCTCAATAGATGCAGAAAAAGCTTTTGACAAAATTCAACACCCACTTATGATAAAAACTCTCCAGAAAGTGGGCATAGAGGGAACCTCCCTCAACATAATAAAGGCCATATATGACAGACCCACAGCAAACATCATTCTCAGTGGTGAAAAACTGAAAGCATTTCCTCTAAGATCAGGAGCAAGACAAGGATGTCCACTCTCACCACTATTATTCAACATAGTTTTGGAAGTCCTAGCCGCAGCAATCAGAGAAGAAAAAGAAATAAAAGGAATACAAATTGGAAAAGAAGAAGTAAAACTGTCACTGCTTGCAGATGACATGATACTATCCATAGAGAATACTAAAGATGCCACCAGAAAACTACTAGAGCTAATCAATGAATTTGGTAAAGTAGCAGGATACAAAATTAATGCACAGAAATCTGTTGCATTCCTATACAGTAACAACAAAAGATCAGAAAGAGAAATTAAGGAAACAGTCCCATTCACAACTGCAACAAAAAGATAAAATACCTAGGATTAGACCTACCTAAGGAGGTAAAAGACCTGTACTCAGAAAACTGTGACACTGATGAAAGAAATCAAAGATGACACAAACAGATGGAGAGATATACCATGTTCTTGGATTGGAAGAATCAATATTGTGAAAATGACTATACAACCCAAAGCAATGTACAGATTCAATGCAATCCCTATCAAATTACCAGTGACATTTTTTACAGAACTAGAACAAAAGATCTTAAAATTTGTATGGAGACACAAAATACCCCGAATAGCCAAAGCAATCTTGAGGGGAAAAAAACGGAGCTGGAGGAAACAGACTCCCTGACTTCAGACTGTACTGCAAAGCTACAGTAATCAAGACACTATGGTACTGGCACAGAAACAGAAATATAGATCCATGGAACAGGATAGAAAGCCCAGAGATAAACCCACGCACCTATAGTCAACTAATCTATGACAAAGGAGGCAAGGATATACAGTGGAGAAAAGACAGTCTCTTCAATAAGTGGTGCTGGGGAAACTGGACAGCTACATGTAAAAGAATGAAATCAGAACACTCCCTCACACCGTACACAAGAATAGACTCAAAATGGATTAGAGACCTAAATGTAAGACCAGACACTATAAAACTCTTAGAGGAAAACATAGGAAGAACACTCTTTGACATAAATCACAGCAAGATCTTTTTTGATCCACTTCCTAGAGTAAAGGAAATAAAGAAATGGGACCTAATGAAACTTAAAAGCTTTTGCAAAGCAAAGGAAACTACGAACAAGACGAAAAGACAACTCTCAGAATGGGAGAAAATATTTGCAAACAAATCAATGGACAAAGGATTAATCTCCAAAATATATAAACAGCTCATACAGCTCAATATTAAAGAAACAAACAACCCAATCAAAAAATGGGCAGAAGACCTAAATAGACATTTCTCCAAAGAAGACATACAGATGGCTAACAAACACATGAAAAGATGCTCAACATCACTATTATTAGAGAAACGCAAATCAAAACTACAATGAGGTATCACCTCACACTAGTTAGAATGGGCATTGTCAGAAAATCTGCAAACAACTAGTGCTGGAGAGGGTGTGGAGAAAAGGGAACCCTCTTGCACTGCTGGTGGGAATGTAAATTGATACAGCCACTATGCAGAACAGTATGGAGGTTCCTTAAAAAACTAAAAATAGAATTACCATATGACCCAGCAATCCCACTACTGGCCATATACCCTGAGAAAACCATAATTCAAAAAGAGGCATGTACCACAATGTTCATTGCAGCTCTATTTACAATAGCCAGGACACGGAAGCAACCTAAGTGTCCGTCGACAGATGAATGGGTAAAGAAGATGTGGTACATATATAGAATGCAATATTAGCCATAAAAAGGAACGAAATTGGGTCATTTTTAGAGACATGGATGGATCTAGAGACTGTCATACAGAGTGAAGTAAGTCAAAGATAAAAACAAATATCGTATATCAATGCATATATGTGGAATCTCTAAAAATGGTACAGATGAAGCGGTTTGTAGGGCAGAAATAGAGACACAGATGTAGAGAACAAACGTATGGACACCAAGGGGGGAAGGGGGGTGTTGGTGGTGGGATGAATTGGGAGATTGGGTTTGACATATGTACACTAATATGTATAAAATAGATAACTAATAAGAACGTGGTATATTAAAAAATGAATAAAATAAAATTCAAAAATTAAAAAAATTAAAAATAAATGAATGAATGAATAAATAAAATTTAAAAATAAAAAAAATAAGTGGTTTGGAAGCCAAGCATGGAGGAGGAGCTGGAGACAACACAGTAAGACTGGGAGCTCCCCATCAGGGATGCTGCCCGCCACGGATACTGTCCTACAACATCACACTGGGACTCAGGAAGTTGGTGCCAGTGTAAAGTGAGGCCTGCCACCACTCAAGACGACCTGACTGGTCAGTCCAGAAACTTGGGCTCCTGAACTACACTGGTAACTCCTTAAAATCAGAAAGCATTCTTATTCGCTTCTATACTCTGGGTACCCACCCACCCGGTACCCACCCAGCACCTAGTAGTTCTTCAATAAGTATTTGTTGAATGCATGAGTGTTGAATGAGATGACTCCCGTGAGTGAGTCCTCCCAGAACTCTGTACCTCGTGAAAAGGGTCCTCTCTCCTCTGGGAATGACTAATCCAGGTCAGTGCAGTTGGACGGGGCCAGGCAGCCTGGCATCCTCCTATCAAAGATGAGGAGTCAGGTCCATCGCCCAGTGTCCCACGGACTCAGCTGAGTTTCACCAACTACTTTCCAAAAGCTTCACCAACTTCCCTGATGTGATCGATGGGCTCCTTTTCTTTGGTCCCAGGGCCTTTCTCTGCAGAGCTGGGAGCCCTGAGTGGGGGCTGGCAGGGACATCTTCCCACCAGCATCTTGCTCACCAGCTTTGGCCTGAGCCGGAGCCTGAAGCTGATGCTCTCCAGCCATCCCGTACCTGACACAAGTCCCCAGAGCCTGACTCCTTCCTTTCCAACTTCAGTCCATTCAAGGAAAATGGGTTCATGCTATTGGTGTGGGCCCAGGATGCCTGTGGTGCTGGAACAGTCACATTTTTTCCAAGCTGTTGTCAAGGCACTGCGGATAATAGGCAATTTCATCAACAATGATTTGAAAGGACCTGCCTCAGCCAGTGCTTTACTACCAAAGGGGCGGGGAAGGATCAGCTGCCAGCACTGGGAAGAAGCATAAATTTAGCATAATGTCTTAGGATCAAATTCTTCCAAACAGCCACTAGAATGGCAGTAATAACTCCACCCCATGCCCCATCCTGTAGGCTGGAAGCCAGAGTGTGGGTGTGTGTCTGGAGCAAGGAGGAGGTCCTCCATGGAGTGGGAGGAAATGACCTCTGAGGGTTCAGTCTCGGGCCCGGGCAAAATGTTCTGGATTCCAGATGCCAGGCGGGTCTCTTAGTTTCAATGCCCTGACCTGCTGGAAGCCACCGTGAGGTGGAAATTATGGAGGCCTGCCTTCTCACAAGTACAGAACTGCTTGTTTCACTTTGGGTTTCTAGCAACTGCTTCCCACTCATGACCATGCACCCATGCATCACGGGGACATCCTCTGGCAACCTCGCTGACGTTTCCAGCTGCAGGTTCTAGACCTACCACTTAGCAATGTGCTCAGTTTGAGCCTCCTTGCCCTCCTGTCTGTGATGTCCGTCCTTCTGCATGTTGACTCCTCATTCCTATGTTCACTGCTTTGGCTGAAAGGGATATGCGGCTGTAGTAGGTTCGGAGCCTTGCACAACACAGAAAACTTGACTGCTGCCCATAAGTGTGCACAAACAACTGTGTACAAGCATTTACCCTATGCCAGGCACTGTTTTAAGTACTTTACATGCACAATCTCACTTTTTTAAAATTTATTTTATTTATTTTTATTTTTGGCTGTGTTGGGTCTTCATTGCTGCGTGTGGGTTTTCTTTAGTTGCAGTGACGGGGGCTACTCTTCATTGCAGTGTGTGGGTTTTTCACTGCAGTGGCTTCTCTTGTTGCAGAGCATGGGCTCTAGGCATGTGGGCTTCAGTAGTTGTGGCACACGGGCTCAGTAGTTGTGGCTCATGGGCTCTAGAGCACAGGCTCAGTAGTTGTGACACACTGGCTTAGTTGCTCCGCGGCATGTGGGATCTTCCCGCACCAGGGCTTGAACCCGTGTCCCCTGCATTGGCAGGTGGATTCTTAACGACTGCACCACCAGGGAAGCCCCACAATCTCATTTTTTTTTCTAAGTTTTATTTCTTCTTCTTCTTCTTTTTTTTTTTTTTTTTTTTTTTTGGCCAGGCCGAGAGGCTTGCAGGATCTTAGTTCCCCGACCAGGGATTTAACCTGTGCCCTCGGCAGTAAAAAGAGGCCTAACCATTGGATTGCCAGGGAATTCCCCACGACCTCATTTAATCTCCTTAACAATCCTTTGAGAGAGATACTATGAGCATATCCACTTTTCTTAGGAGAAAGCTGAAGCCTAGAGAGGCTAAATCACTATCCTGAGGTCACACAGCTGGTAAGCGATAAGCCAGTTGGTTTCCAAGCCCAGCCCAAGCTTTCACCTGCTACCCTGCAGTACTCAGCCCAGCACCGCCTCTGAAGCCCTTCCCCTGAAAACAGAGGCATGGATGCAGCCACACTCATCAGAGGATAACCTGTAACAGTTGCTCAGGGTACAGGCAGCGTGTGGGTAACCAGACATTGGTAACGTTGGGGTGTGAGGTGTGGGATACTGCAAGCCCACCTGACTCTTCGCCAGGCGGCCCCAGTGCCACATGCCTCTCGGAACCAGGGGGTGGAGTGGTATCTGTGTATGAAAATTTATGGATAGAGCAGCTGTGTCCAAAAAGGCACCATCAAAATGAGGGGACCCCCCTGTGTTCCTCAAATCGGGGTCTGAGCCCCCAAGGCTGTGACCCATACTCCTTATGGCTTTGCATTCTTCTCAAAGATTTTGGAGGCAAATATCACACAACTGATAGCTTCAATGTTTTTATGTAAAAATATGGAGAGGAATGCAGAAGTTGCACACCCTGTAAAGAAAACATATCATTTCAAAGACACTTGAGACTTGTGCCTGATACTTCTGGCTTCATTCCCATGTCCACCTTCCCAGCGTGCAGATTCACTCTCCTCTACCCCAGAGATGCTTTGGTGGAAAGGCTGGACACACTCAGGGTTCATCAGATGAACTAATTAGTGGTGTGGGCCCCAAGGGGAGGACATCTAGGACTGGCCTATTTCCATGGATCTGGGCATAGGTAGGGGTCAGGCACTTCTTTGGGGATGAGAGACCTGGCATGACCGGGTGCCAGGAAGGAGATGGGGCAGCGTTATCAAAGCCTCCTTCTCAGTCCCAGTGTTACCTCTTACACACTTTAGCACAGGGTCAGCTCCAGGCACAGACTGAGGGGAGCCAGATTCTGTGCCAGCCGAGATTTCCACATCTGTAATGAGCAAGCAAAGCAGGGAGGCCATGTGGGCTAAGGTGAGTGGTTCCCCCTAGAATCAGGGCTTGGTTCTATCTTCAGCCCAGCCGCTGACTTGCCATATGATGGGATACAAGTCATTTCACCTGTTTGGGTCTCTTTAAAATGAAGATGACTGAGTCTTCAGCCTCTCTCTGAGGCTCGGAGGATTAATGACGTGGTGCTGAATAAAACAGCTATAAAAATCCCAAATCCTAGCTGTATGAGCTTAACAAGTACAAATCGAACCACCCCGTTTGCAGCTGGTCCACAGAAACTAATTAAGCTTGCACCAAGAGCCCAGCACTAGAAAACTGGGTGTCTGTTTCCTTCAAATATCCATTATTTTCCGTCAAAACCACCTTCCCCTAAAAAAGGCATATATGAGGCCTGCCTCCTCCCCCTTGGGCCTTTCTTTTGAAATTGGGAAGCCCACCTGTTACCTCAGTAGAGACCCACATCCTGGAGTGGACACAGTCAGGCAGACCCAAGGCTCTTCTTGGCCTTTGGCCAATATCCCAGCTTGTTTCTCTGACACCCTCCTCTCCTCTCTTCATTCTCATCCTCTTCGCTAGAAGCAGCTATAATTCAAGGAGGCTTGAACTTCTCATTTTTTTTCATCATTTAGGCTTAGGTCACAGGAAACGGCTTTCAACTCCAAACTCTTAGCCAGCTTCCCGGTGACAGCTTCGAGTTCTAGCTACCGTGCCCAGTGTTTAGTTCCCGTGCATCTCACTCCCATCCTAGTGGTTTGCCAACCTATGGCAGCATGCCAAGGGCAGCAGGAGAAACGATTTTTGAAGACCCATGGCAAGGGACAGGGGTAGTTCAGTTCTCAGATCATGGCAAGATGGCTTAGAAGGCAAAGCTGGCTTCGATTCCCACCTCCTGGTTCCTTCCCTAACCCTTGTTCTCGCCAGGATGTCCTGGGCCCTCAAGCATTCTTCTGGCTTCTCAATGCCCTACATGGTAATAACCCTCTAGGCCTGTTCTCCCTTCAAAATGACCTCTTCCTCCTCTTCCTCTCCCCAAGTAAAAACTGGTATTATGGGCATATGTTTGGTTTTGAGCCATCTGATTAACACACAGAGCAATTTATGCTGTGCCTCAGGGCTTCCTACAAAGTTAGATTTAGTCATATCCAATGCGGGACGCAATGAATCTGATATTTTAATTGGTATGCATGCCTGTGACCTTGGTAACGTGGCTGCTGGAAATCCCTTCTCTCAGTTATGGGATTATGCCAGTGGGGAGGGTCTAAGCCATCAAGGTAAACAGTGTTCTCTTTGCCTTCTCTAGAACCCTAATCACTCAATCCCTCAGCCTGCCCACTTGTAAGCTCAGAAGCCCACCTGTCTCTCCCTACCTCATATAAAAAATAATTTTTTTTTGGCCAAGCCACAAAGCATACAGGATCTCAGTTCCCCAACCAGGGATCAAACCCATGCCCCCTGCAGTGGAAGTGCAGAGTCTTAATCACTGGTCTGCCAGGGAATTCCCCTCATTTAAATTTGAAGATAAATCTGCAGTATGGGCAAGCTGTTTTGCAGTTTCTTGGAGGTAACTACAATTCCTGCTTCCTAGTACAGTTTATAGGAAAAAAGGGGGAAAATGCTATATGGCAATGGCATGACTCTTGGCCCCCAAGGACAGGGGAATTGCTAGGAAAGCGAGGCAAAGACAAGCATTCCTGCCCCTTTTCTAACCTGGTACAGCAGGCATGTATGCCTCCAGGGACCTGGAAAAATTCAAAGAGCCAACTCGTAAACGGACATATGTTCCCCCTGCTGAACAATGGAAGAGGCTTTGATCTGACTTGCAGTTTCTGTAGCCCTGAGCCCACGCTAGCTTGACTCTGTTAACAGAGCTGCATTAGGTGCCAGGAGATTTTGGTTCTACCTGCAGCTCTTCCAAGAACTAGCTGTGTGAACTTGGGCATTCACTTCCCTTCTCTGAGTATCAGTGTCTTGCCATATAAAAGGAGTGGGTTGAACTAGAGGGTCTTTTAGCTTTAAAAAAGCACATTTTCTCTACATTAAACATCTTTTGGACAAAGGCAAGTACTTCTAGCATCACCCAAACACTCCTCAGATCAGTAATTAAACTGGGAGAACTCCCCAACTCATAAAAGTTAAGCACCAGAACAGACCACAGAGCCTGCTTGACCCTGCTGCTTTCATCTAATTCCCTTCTGTCAAGGGGGGCTAAAATCTCCCATCTCTTTTAAATCCCCAGATGATTCTAACTCACTGGGATACTGAACTTGTACAATAAAGCCTATATTCACAGGAAATCAACTCACAGGAACCCTAGGAGAGTGAAATGCATCTAAAGGGTCCAGGCAAATCCTAAGGTAAAACAGCAAACTTTGTTTTATGAGATAAATCTTCTGGAACAGGCAGGGCTGCTTTTAAGATAGACTTTTGTTGGGAATTCCCTGGTGGTCCAGTGGTTAGGACTCTGCATTCTCACTGCCAAGGGCCTTGGTCAGGGAACTAAACATCCCACAAGCCACGCCACGCAGCACACACAAAAAAGATACACGTTTGTTAATAAAACCATGATTTACATGTGTGCCCTTTGCTCTTTCAAAGGACTCCTAAAGTGAATCCTTTTGAAAAGCCATTAATACTCACCTCCTAATATATCTTTGATGTCAATCCAGTTTTTCAGTTCAAATCCTTAAGCGTTTAAAATACATCCAAGGGGACTTCCCTGGTGGCACAGTGGTTAAGACTCCGAGCTCCCAATTCAGGGGGCCAGGGTTCGATCCCTGATCAGAGAACTAGATCCCACATGCATGCCGCAACTAAGAGTTTGCATGCCACAACTAAGGAGCCCACATGCTGCAACTAAGACCCAGCACAACCAAAAATAAATAAATAAATATTTTTAAAAAATAAAATCAAATAAATAAAATAAAAAGCATCCAGGGACTTCCCTGTTAAAAAATAAAATAAAATAAATTAAATTTTAAAAAAAGCATCCAGGTACTTCCCTGGCAGTCCAGTGGTTAAGACTTCACCTTCCAATGCAAGGGGTGTGGGTTCGATACCTGGTGAGGGAGCTAAGATCACACATGCCTTGTGGCCAAAAAAACAAAACATAAAACAGAAGCAATATTGTAATGAATTCAATAAAGACTTTAAAAATGGTCCACATCAAAAAAAAACCTTTAAAAAAACTCCCACAAGTGAAAATAAATAAATAAAATAAAATAAAATGCATCTACTCTGAGGGTCTGTGCGAGAGGCTATGGGAAATGCAGGGTGTCTGGCCTCAAAGAGCTTGCATGCTTGCTGAAGACACAGAGAACATAAGTTTGGGAGTCCAGGGCCTAATGGAAGGGCTGACTCCTGAGAGCTGGTGCTCTCAGTGTGGGCTGCAGCACACTGGGCTGTCTCTACAGATGTGATGTGCTTTCTGGTGGCCTGAAAGCCCTCTGATGTGCTTACAAAAGAGAGACGCCCACCTGCCATCAGTTTGGCATTGAATTAGGAGTTGGCTGAAAATTCGAAGCTGAGGATATGAACAATGACAGGCCACACTGGCCTCGAGAGGGAAAAATCTGAACATAGGCAGTAGACAGAAAAGAGAAAATGTCTTGAAAGAAATGCCAATACCCAGAAGGAGCAGGAAAGGTTGCTTGAAGATGACAAGGAGGTCCAGCTAGTCAAAGGTGACGCTAGAAGGAGCCTTGCGTGAACTTCCCTGGCGGTCCGGTGGTTGACTCCCCGCTTCCCCTGCAGGGGGCGAGGGTTCAGTCCCTGGTCGGGGAAGATCCCACAAGCCCGCATGGTGCAGCCAAAAAAAAAAAAAAAAGCCTGCGCGCTGGGATTGAAGTGGCAGGCCCAGGAAAGAGAGATTCTGCTGCAATTGCTTCTTTCTAGTGCTACAGGGGGAATTCTTTTTCTCTGCCTGCTGTTAAAGTAGTCATTTATGAGTCTGTAAAGCTTCTCAAGGAAAAGGTCGTGTTTTATTCATTCTTGTAATCCAAAGGCTGAGCACTGTTATTTTGCCCATAGTTGCTGCCGAAGAAATACCTGCAGAAGTGACTGATTGAATAAATGGATGAATTTAGACCCCCCTATAATGCCTAGAATCTCAGAAGGAAGCAAAGCCATACCTGCCCTATGTGGGGAGGGGAAGGGAGGGGGCCCTTCCAAGGAGGTGGGTGTTTACAAAATTCTCCCAGTGGTCTGAGCTTTGGAGTTAGTTGGAAATGTGAAATATGGACAAGAGGGCATTCCTCAGCCTTTTCTAGAACAAAATAGTCTGTGCTCCTGCTCCTCCCTTCCTCTCCAATTTGGGGATCAGGATTCCAGCCCTTTTCCTTCAGCACCGGGAAACTGGTATTCAAAGCTCTCCACAAGGCTTTCCTGGTGGCACAGTGGTTGAGAGTCCGCCTGCCGATGCAGGGGACACGGGTTCGTGCCCCGGTCTGGGAAGATCCCACATGCCGCGGAGCAGCTGGGCTCGTGAGCCATGGCCGCTGAGCCTGCGTGTCCGGAGCCTGTGCTCCGCAACGGGAGAGGCCACAACAGTGAGAGACCCGTGTACCGCAAAAAAAAAAAAAAAAAAAAAAAAAAAGCTCTCCACAATCTGGTTTTGTATAGGTCAGGGTCAACCAGAGAAAAAGACCCAGTAGGAAGTGTACATTAAGGGATTTCTTGTAAGGAACTGGCTTATACCTATGTGGGGCTGGCTCAGCAAGTCTGAAATCTGTGGGCAGGCCATCAGGAAGGGCAGGCTGCAATTCCTTTTTCCTCAGAAAAACTGCAGTTCTGCTCTTAAGACCTTTCAACTGATTGAATCAGACCCACCCAAACTGTCTAGGAAAATCTCCTCTACTTAAAGACAACCATTAGGAATATTAAGCACATCTACAAAATACCGGGACTTCCCCGGTGGTCCAGTGGTTAGAAATCCACCTTCCAACGCAGGTTCGATCCCTGGTCGGGGAACTAAGATCCCACATGCCTCGGGGCAAATATAAGCCCATGCACCGCAACTACTGAGTGTGCTATAGAGCCCATGTGCCTCAACTAGAGAAGCCACAATGAAGACCCAGCGCAGCCAAAATTTTTTAAAAAGTACCTTCACAGCAACCCCCAGATTAGTGTTTGATTCAGGAGCTGGGACTACAGCCTAGACAAGTTGATATGTAAAACTGACCATCATAGGCTTCTAGTTGCCTTTCTTGCCTCAGCTCCCAACACACCTTCCCTCACCTCACCTCACCCCACTTGTGCATTCGCCTGCCCCAGGGCCTTTGATAAACCTGAGTCAGGAAGGGGGCAGGGCACAACCTTTAAAAGAACGACATAGCCGTTGAGGACACAACATAAACTGGTTAGAACCAACTAGGCCCAAGATGGTGGAAGATTTGATTTCCACTAGAAGTTGAGCCTCATTATATGCTCATTGTAATATGTCAGCATGCTAAATGACACACCCAGGAATTCCCTGGCGGTCCAGTGTTTAGGACTCCACGTTTCCATTGCAGGGGGCACGGTTCAATCCCTGGTTGGGGAAGTAAGATCCTGCATGATCCCTCTTGTTGTGCAGTGCTGCCAAAAAAAAAAAAAATAGACACACCCACCAGCACCATGACAGTTCCGGGGCTAACCATAAAAGACCAAAAATGGGAAGTGACCCAATTCCTGGAAATCTCCACCCTTTCCCCAAAATAGTTGGAATAATTCTCCCACTCATTAGCCTAGAAATTACCCAGCCCATAAAACTAACCACCCCATATTTCAGGGCCCACACTCTGTCAGTCAAGTATGTTTCTTCCAAGGCTGCTCTCACTTTCTGAGACGGGCTGCATTCTGTCAATGTGTTTCTCTCTAAATAAACCTGCTTTCACTTTACTATGGCTTGAATTCTTTCCTGCGCAAAGCCAAGAACCCACACTTGGCAGCTCATCCCAGGGATTCACCTGAGACCTGGGATGACATGACCATCCTTTTGCACCCCTTCTTTCTCTGCAACAACCCTCTTCTCAAGGTTGCAATCCTTGGTCTTAGGAGGCCCATTTCCTGCAAGACCCTTCGCACATCCTCTCAATTTGATTGCATTTCTCACGCCCCACCCCCCATACTTAACCTTATTTCTGTAACTATCTGTCTTGCCTGCTAGGGGGAAAGGATTGTGTACTGTTCATTCTCTGTACACCCACCCTCCAGAGGCCCTGGCATATAGAAGGATCTCAGCACATTTCTTTTTTTAATAAATTTATTTATTTAATTTATTTATTTTTGGCTGTATTGGGTCTGCGTTGCTGCACGCAGGCTTTCTCTAGTTGCAGCGAGCGGGGGCTACTCTTCCTTGCAGTGCGCGGGCTTCTCATTCCAGTGGCCTCTCTCATTGTGGAGCACGGGCTCTAGGCACACAGGCTTCAGTAGTTGTGGCATGCGGGCTCTAGAGCACAGGCTCAGTAGTTGTGGTTCACGGGCTCTAGAGCTCAGTCTCAGTAGTTGTGGCACACGGACTTAGTTACCCTGTGGCATGTGGGATCTTCTGGACCAGGGCTCAAACCCGTATCCCCTGCATTGGCAGGCGGGTTCTTAACCACTGCACCACCAGGGAAGCCCCACAGCATGTTTCTTTTGAATGATATCAAACTTCCAGAACCCATCACCATTTACATATAACTCAGCATACTCTTTTCAAAACCTCACATCTTAGGATCCTTATGCCAGCCTCGCACACATTGTTCCTATTCTGATGGCCTAATTTGTCCACATTCATCCATCCCTAAAGGTCTGAGGACATTTTTTTCCTAGATGACTTTAACTCAAGTCTCCTTTAAACTTTCTCCTCAGGACTACCTTACCTTAGATGTGGACTAAGACACCCATCTCCTGTGCCCTAACATTGTTTACCTTTCTAGACAGAGACAAAAGGAACAAACACAACAGCATTTTTCCCACATACATTTATATTCTGGAATTCTCTGATTAGATTACTTAGTTTTTGCCCTAATGGGATTATTAGTTTTAATCTAATGAGCGCAGGGCTCTTTGATCATTTATCTGGAGAGAAGGTCCCTTGTGTTCATAAAGTTCTCAAAGGGGTCCATGATTTCCAAAAGGTTGAGATTCACATCTCTCATCCCTCTTCTTAAACCCTACAGCTACTGGCCCAATTAAGGACGTTACTAACTTACTCTCCCAACCTGATTTGACTGCCTCCAATCTCTTCCCTATTATTAATTCACACAGTTAAATTTACCAAAAGCACAATTATGATCATGTCATTCCCTTATTCCAGAATAGTCAGCAACTTCCCACCACGGGCAGAATAAAATCTCAACGTGGTACCTGATACTCCAGCCAAAGCAGACTACATCCCTTTCCTCAAAACCTCTACTTCTTCACCTTTGCTTCCTGCCAGGGGAGAACCACCTTCTGCCAATCATTGCCTGTTGTCAAAAAATATTAATCGATCTAAGAAAGAAATGGAAAACTTTATTCAAGCCAACCCGAGGATTATAATGTGGGAGACAATATTTCAGAAAGCTATGAGGACTGTTCAGCCCATCAAAGCACAGTTATATATAAGTTTTTGAGACATAGGGTTATACATCAAATCATATATTGACAGTTTACATAATCCTGATCTGTGCATACAAAGTGAGTAGTGGGTCATGGTGACCCCTTACAAGACTGAAAAGGAAGGTTATTTCCTAGGGAGGTCTGCTTAGTGCAGATACACAATACACACTAAAGGGGAGGGAGGAGGCCCAAACAGGCAGAGAAACATTTTGTCTTGCCACAATATATGAATTTTATTTCATCACTGTCAAAACCCTGCCCATCCTTCAAGGCCTAGCTCATGTGCTTCCACTGCCAGAAATACCTCCAAGATGTCTGGACAGGATGTCCAATACTGCCAGGATGTCCCAGGCAGAGGTGATTTTTTTTTGTGTGTGTGTGGTACGCGGGTCTCTCACTGCTGTGACCTCTCCCGTTGCGGAGCACAGGCTCCAGATGCGCAGGCTCAGCGGCCATGGCTCACGGGCCCAGCCGCCCCATGGCATGTGGAATCTTCCCGGACCGGGGCGCAAACCCGTACCCCGTGCATCGGCAGGCAGACTCTCAACCACTGCGCCACCAGGGAAGCCCCCAGAGGTGATATTTTTTACTGCTGGGTCTGCATATGATTTTGTTTGGGTAGGATATCTCGCTGTACCTCCAAAATCCCTTTTTCCTCTGCATCCTGAGTACAGGGCCACCTAACAAGACATTTCATAGTGTTTCCTGCAGGTAGGTGTGACTTGCAACTAAGGTCTTGCCACGGTGACTAAGCTCATTCCAAAGGGATGTGATGGAAAATGAAATGAGCAAATTCCACGTAACTTGTTTAAAAAGAAATCCCTTGCCTCTTCTCTTTCCTCCTTCCCATGGGCTGGAACCTGGATGTGCTCATGACCTAGCATTGAACAGAATTGTCCCATTGGCCTGGGAGCATGTTATGCAAGAGAGAAATAATCTGTGTTATTTGAGCCACTGTGTTTTAGGCTCTGTGTTACAGCAGCTTACCCTTTACCCAAACACAGGGTTCTCTATGGTAGTGTATGAAATTGTGCCATGTCTTATAAATATTTGTATAAATGTCTCATCTCTACTAGGAAGCCATCTCCTAATTGGTCTCTCTGCTTCTTATCTTGCTGCTTACGCTCTATTCCTTTTAAGAGAGCAGTCAGATCATGTCATTCTTTGGTAAATACCCTTACTCAGTAATAGCAAAACTCCTTAAAATGACCTACAAGGTCCTGCATGGTTGGCACCTTCCCACCACTTGCTCTTAGTTCACTGATCTTATGTTTTCTTACTGGTGTGCACTACCCCTTTGGCCCCAACACTCACTCTGCACCAGACACATCAACCTCCTTACTATTCCTCAAACAAGTTAGATGCACTCCTGTCCTAGGCCTTTTGCAGTGCCCTCTGCTTGTCCCAGGTATCAACATGGCTCATTCCTTTAACTCCTTGAGGTCTTTGCTCAAATGTCACCTTCCCGGATAGGCCTTCTCTGACTACACCCTACTTAAAATTAGACTCCTCCCCTCCACCACCATCATGGCACATGTTCCTACTTCCTTGCTTGATTTTTCTCCACATCGCTTATCACCACTGGATATATTATACAATTTCTTCGTTTACATGTTTATTGTTTGAGAATATAAACTCTATGAGAGCAGGGGTTTCTGATTGTTTACTGCTGTATTCTCAGTGCCCAGAACATGGCCCGGTGCATTAGAAGTATTCAATAAATATTTCAATAAATATTGAAAGAAAAAATTCCTTGGAGGCAAATACTTTATAGTCCCCTCAGTGCCTAGTGTACTGCCTTGTATGCAGTGAAGCACTCAGTAAATATTTGATGAATGAAATGTGATGGAAGACTACTAATATTCTGCCCTGCAGTCCGCTTCCTTCTTCAAGTATTCCTATACACCTGGGCCTATGTTACCTTTCTGAACTCGTAAAATTATGACAAAAGGTCAGAAGGAGAGGTCCTCTGAGGACACTGCTGAAAATAGCAGGAAGGGAAAGCTAGGATGCTGCTTTAAATATTTTCTGCCTTTGCCACTTGGACAAATTCCTTCCCATCTCTGGTCTCAGTTTCAACCGTATGTAAAATGAAGCCAGTAGACTAGATGATTTTTGAAGTCCCTTTTATTTTTACAGCTTGTAGTTATGAGCATTATGGTACTCATAACTAAAATTGTATGATTCTAAAATTGTATGATTTTTCTCTTACTTCTAACCCATGGTTGGAATATGCTTAATGAAAATGTGGTGAGAATAAAGGCACTCTTTGGTCCAATTAGCAGTTATCATCATAAAAATAATAAAATAGTGGTGTAAAAGGACACATTAGCAACACGCAGAATATGATGCTGAGGACAACATGGGGCAGACAGGACCAAAAACCAGGTTTTCTGATTCATCCGGGGTTCTTTATCTGAAGTCCCATAAGTATTCTAAATTTTCTCTCCTTTCCAAGGGTCAGATAAATCAGACCTTTATTGCCCAGATATTGTGGAAAATCCATACTTCATCACTTGTTTGAACATACTTGGTCCCAGCGCTGAAAACAAAATGAGACTTCTCTTGCAGTGTCCCTGGATGACTCAGGTAGCCTGCCCTCAGTCACTTTCCCCTTGGGACTTGCCTGCCAGGCAAAGGCGACACTGAAATTGCTTGTTTGCCCTTTGGATGAGCCTGTGCTCTGGGCGTCTGTGATGCAAACGTGTTTTAATTCAGCCCCATCCTTACAAAAAGACAAAAATCATGTTCATAAACATGCAAACTCAATCACGTTGAGAAATCTCCCCTTCATTCAGACGAACTGTGGCTGCCATCCTGATAAACAGATATTTTTTAAAGAAACTGTAAACCAGAGCCAGGCTTGCTTTCAGGTGCTGAAGAAAAAAAAAAAAAAAAAGCGTGACTTGCGGGAAAGATCTGGCCCTACGCGTCACCAGCACCTCTCCACCCCCAGCCAAGCGCGGGTATCTCAGCGTTTTTTAGTCAGCCCTCTCGGACTGCCTCGTTACAGGGGGCGGGGCGATTCCTTAGCCTCGCCCCCTTCAGGGCCTCCAGTGAATCCCTGAGACAGCCGGGGGTAGGCGGAACTACAACCAGGACCCGCCCCTCGCCGGCGCTCAGCTAATCGGAAAGGTCGGGGTGTAAACTTCCCCGCTGACTCCGCCTACCCGGCGCTGGGCAATTTAGAGCCGCGCGCCGGCGGGAATGTAAGATGGCGGAGTAGCAATGCGAAGTGCTTAGTACTGAGTGTCTGGGCCGACTCGGTTCGGGTCTCGGCAGCAGCAGCGATCACTAAGCAAAGAGTGCCTAGGGTAGTTGGCCAAGATGCCGAATATCAAAATCTTCAGCGGCAGCTCCCACCAGGACCTATCCCAGAAGATTGCCGACCGCCTGGGCCTGGAGCTGGGCAAGGTGGTGACTAAGAAATTCAGCAACCAGGAGACCTGGTGAGGATGAAGTTGGGACCCCGACCGGTCTCACCTGCCGGGGCGGCCAGGCGACACTTGGGCAGCAGAGGGTAGGGGGATGGGGCCACCGCGTGAGTTCCGAAGGGCCGGCTTTGGGGGGGGTACGGGGCAGCTCTGTGGCAAGCGTGCCCCACGGGCTGTTTCCGTTATTTTACCTCTCGCGGGAGGGTCACGTTCATTCTCACCGTGCGGTTGGGTGGAGTCAAGATGGAGCAGGAGGCGAAGCTACTGGGTTTGAAGGCAAGGGCTGGAGGACCCAAGGCGGGGATGGTGGCTGCCTAGAGCGGCTAGAGGGAAAGACGCCTAGGCTCGGCAGTGGGGACACGTGGCTTTGTCGCTTCGCTTTTGAGCCATCCAGACCAGATTGGGTTCTCTTCAGCTCTTAGACCAGCTTGCCTGGGAGATCCTACTGCGTACTGAGCCCTCGTAGTGCTTCTCCTAGAGTCTAAGAAGTAGCTTTTCAATTCGAAACGGTGTCGGTCGGATTTCCTGTTGAGGGAATTTGACATTATGTACTGAGGGCGCCAAAATTAATACTGAGGACTTCCCTTCTATTGGCAAGCGTTGGCTTTTCACATCTTTAGACTCGGAGTCATACACTTAAGTTAACTCTAGTCGCTCGGATAAAATGATGCATTAACTGCATCCTGATTGCCAGCATCTCAGTTTGAGCCATCCAGAAAATCTTAGGGAACCTTAATTCTGGAATCCTTGACCTTCCCAAGTGTAGCTACTGGTACAGACAATACAAAAGCATATTGTTCGGTACCAAAGTCTATCCTGAACTTGCCCACTTCTAACGTTGTGCGGGGGATTTAGGAAACAGTTTTATCCCTGAATATTAAGATAATCGAGAAAAGGTCATGGAGTGGAAGGCCGGGAATGCGTAGAGCATTGCAATGAATTGTTTTCATTGCTTTGCTAATTAAATTTGCACCTTCTCCTCACTTCCACCGTGCTCCTGCACCTTGGGGCCATCTTAGAGATAGCTTGGTCACCTGATCCTTTCAATACCCCTTCCACCTAAACATAGCATCTTCTGGTTCTGTTAGGTGTTTTTTTGTGTTTCGTTGGTACCCTGTTGATCAAATCAGAGCAGTGCCCGCAGTCTTACAGTCAGTCCTCTATTAAGGGGAAAGTTTACACCAAACCTAATGAATCAGTTAAATTAGTGAAGATTGCTTTGAACATTTTTTCCTAAATGCTTTTGTTCCCTTTTTTCTTTCTTTAAACTGTTTACCAAAGTGTAACTCCCCCTATCCTTTGTAGACCCTGCTGATAAAAGCATTATCTGTAGTGGACAGCTAGCTTCCTTCTGGATTCTTGATCATTGTACCATTGGTTATGATGCAAATGATAGTGCAAACACTGATGCCATTTGTAACCAGGCAGTACCTTAGTCGAAAGGCTAGCTGAGCTGTTGTCTTTAGCTTTAACCACAGCATTATGACTCATGGGCTGTAATAAGACAAAACAGGTCCAGACTTTGCAAGTGGCACTATAGCTAGGGGACAAGAATGATTTTCATTCAGAGGTTTTTTTGGTTCCCCTTAGAGAACTGTGACTATTAAGTCCTTTTCCTATGCTTCATGAAAAAATAACAAAGACTTTTTTTTCTTTGTGGACTCTCTGCCTAGTGCAACACATCAGGACCTGAGGCTATATTGGGAGAGGGGAGGGGGAGAACACTTTAGTGTTCTACCGATTGATTTATCTGAATTAGCAGGAGTCCCAATGTACTTCCCTGAAATAAAAGGCTGAATTCTTTTTTTTTTTTTTTTGCGTTACGCGGGCCTCTCACTGTTGTGGCCTCTCCCATTGCGGAGCACAGGCTCTGGACGCACAGGCTCAGCAGCCATGGCTCACGGGCCCAGCCGCTCCGCGGCATGTGGGATCTTCCTGGACCGGGACATGAACCCGTGTCCCCTGCATCGGCAGGCGGACTCTCAACCACTGCACCACCAGGGAAGCCCCTGAATTCATTTTTAAACAACTGGACAGTAACATGCTTGGAAACATTGGATAAGATTAAGCCCAATGTGGAAAATTGATGACTGGTTAAGTTGCCTTGTTTCTGGCTTAATCATTAGCTTTTTGGTTCCTTAGATGTTCTGAAATCTTCATTGAACATAATCGAATATGTTGCTTATGGAGCTTCCCCTCACCTCCCTTCCCAAACCTTTGGCTTTTCTGCACTGCATAAGTGGTAACTGCTGCCCTGTGTGACTCTTGGGATCTAAAGATCATGGACAGGGCAGCTCCGTGGGTGCTTTGGGTCATCAGATGGGGAACTGCAGAGCCCATCCTCAAATGAGACTTTTGCAGCAATTTGGCAGGATCTTAGGGGTTGATGCTCTCTTGAGTAGCTTTCTTCTGAAGTCAGGATCATCCTTTGATGTACAGTTTTTTTGTTTGTTTGTTTTATATAATTAATTAATTAATTAATTAATGTATTTATTGGCTGTGTTGGGTCTTCCTTAGCTGTGCGCAGGCTTTCTCTAGTTGCTGCCAGCGGGGGCTACTCTTTGTTGCTGTGCGAGGGCTTCTCATTGCAGTGGCTTCACTTGTTGCAGAGCACAGGGTCTAGAGCGTGCAGGCTTCAGTAGTAGTGGCTCATGCGCTCTAGAGCGCAGGCTCAGTAGTTGTGGCGCACGGGCTCAGTTGCTCCGAGGCATGGGGGATCTTCCTGGACCAGGGCTTGGACCAGGGCTCGAACCGGTGTCCCCTGCATTGGCAGGCAGATTCTTAACCACTGCGCCACCAGGGAAACCCCTGCTGTCCTCTTTTTGAGGAAACATACATACATATATGTGGGTGTATGACACACACAAATAGCTATGAGAGGTTAAAGGCTCAGGCTCTGGGATCAGAGAAGCTGGGTTTGAATCCTAAGCCTTTCTTTGCCTCAGTAATCTCATCTCTAAAGTAGCATCTACCGAGAGTCTATTGTGACAGTTAAATGAGATAGGAGTAAAGTTCTTAGAAAATTGTCTAACAAATTCACAGTGTTGGTAAGGGGTGGTGATGGTATTGCAGAAAATGTGGAAAATATAGAAGAGGACAGAGGGGAGAAAAGACATCCCAAATAATTCCACCACCCAAGATAAACCTAACATTTTGATATATGAACTTCCAGATGTTTGTTTGTTTATGTACTTTTTAAAAAAAGTAAGATAGGTTGTTTATAGCTTTCTTCACTCAGCAATATATTTTGAGTAGTTTCTCCTCTTAATATTTAGTCTACATGGTTTTAAGTAGCTGTATAGTCTTGTCATGGTTTTACTATAATTTTAGATAACCAAGTCTCTATTAGATATTTAAAAGTTTTGATCTGATTCCTTTATATGAAAACTCTTGAATGTAAATCTTTTGACTGTTTCTGATTATTTCCTTAGGATAAATATCTAAAAGGGGAATTACTAGGTTGAAGGGTATACACCACTTCTCAGGCTTTTTTTTTTTCCTTTTAATTTTTGGCTACGTTGGGTCTTCCTTGTTGTGTGCGGGCTTTCTCTAGTTGCCGTGAGCGGGGACTACTCGTTGCGGTGCACGGGCTTCTCACTGCAGTGGCTTCTCTTGCTGTGAAGCACGGTCTCTAGGCACTCGGGCTTCAGTAGTTGTGGCACGTGGGCTCAGTAGTTGTGGCTCACGGGCTCTAGAGTGCAGGCTCGGTAGTTGTGGTGCACGGGCTTAGTTGCTTTGCAGCATGTGGGATCTTCCTGGCCCAGGGCTCGAACCCGTGTCCCCTGCATTGGCAGGCGGATTCTTAACCCCTGTGCCACCAGGGGAGTCCCTCTCAGGCTTTTTAATACCTATTGCCAAAATTGCTTTCTAGAAAAGTTGAACGAGTTCTGCTATCAGCAGTGATGGTATTAATAATTAGTAAGTAGTGAATGCTTAAAATGTGCTAGTTCCTATGCTGTGCACTTTATACATATCTAATATTTAATCCCCTCAACACTGCTCTGAGGGGGTACTCTTACTATCCCCATTTTATGGATGAAGGAACTAAGATTCAGAGGTTAAGTAACTTGCCCAACTCTTGAGTATTTTCTTTAAATTTTTTGCTGTTACAGTATTCATCTGGCTTTTGAAACTTCTGAATGTACTAAATTTTTTTTATTGAGGTATAGTTGATGTACAATATTATATGATTCATGTGTACAACAAAGTGGTTCACAATTTTTAAAGGTTATATTCCGTTTATAGTTATTATAAAATATTGGTTATATTCCCTGTGTTGTACAATATATCCTTATAACTTATTTATTTTATACATGGTAGTTTGTAACTCTTAAATCCCCTACCCTTATCTTCCCCTTCCCCCTTCCCTCTCCCCATTGGTAGCCTCTGGTTTGTTCTCTATATCTGTGAGTCTGTTTCTTTCTTGTTATATGTACTAAATTTTTGGACTCAATTCTCTTCAGTATTGTTAAATAACTTTGATTTATTTGATTACTCTGGATAGGCTGAGAGGGGGATGACTTTAACCTTGGTTGCCTAGGATTTTCCTAAGAACTATAACCTTTGTTAGTTAATCCCATATATTTTGCACGTGCCAACATCCATCTAAATTCTTGAGATTTTCTTAAGAATACCACCAATCAAAAGGCACTTTTAGATTCACTTTATTTCCTTTTTATGTTTAACATTTTGTGCTTGTCAGATGCAATTATGTCTGATGCTAAAGGAAAGGGTAAAGGAGAAGCCAGTTTTTCTCACTGGATGGACATAGCCAGTCATCTGGCCTCCCCAGAACAGCTGGGAGAATCATTGGCCCAAAGCCATTTGGAGGACATACCATTAGCTAGAGGGAAAGAACAAGGATTGTTACCCTTTCAATTGCTAAACCAGGTCTTTCCACCTGGTAGATGATTTTTTTAATATATATATATATATATATATATATATATATAAATTTATTTATTTATTTATTTATTTATTTATGGCTGTGTTGGGTCTTTGTTGCTGCACGCCGGCTGGCGCTGCTCTTCGTTGCCGTGGTAGATGATATTAAGAGCAAACAGGTTTCAGGCACACCATCAATTCTTCTACCATCCATCACTGCCTAACTTATCATCTCTTAGAGGAAACCATAAGAATAATATTAAGGGTTTTTTGGGATTCACTGAACTGTTTATTGACCGAGCTGTATAATCTAAGTATACTTCATGGGCTTTTTTAAAGGCTTTATGCAAGTCTGTATGTCATAGTACTAACTGGAGGGAAAGATTGGTCTTGATTAGTGAGATTAGAATTATGTACAGTAAAACAAGGCAGTGTCCTAGTTTATGTGTACCACTTTATTTTTAATATAGTTAAATAACTTTTTTAAGTTATTAGATACATGTCTGGTCATAACATCCTGTGCTTGAGGGTATGTGCTAGTCCTAAGTGTGGCTTTGGGAAACGGCTGCACTTTTGGTTGCTTATTAGGTGATATAATACAAAAATGGTACTGGTGATTGTTAGGTAGTGAGCTGGTGACTTTTTTTAAGAATTACTTTTCAAACCTTATGTGATGTTAGAATATACTTTTTAAAAAAATCCCTTCTACTAAAGTTATGTATTTAGCAAATGCTCTCTGATGTTTAAGTTGGCAGTGAAAATTTAATTTTGTAATTAATACCTTACCAGCTTTCAAGAAAGGACTTAAAGTGTTTCATGATAGTCACAGGCACAAAAAGTTTAAGTAGATACATCAGAAGCCTGTTAGAACAAAGGACTATAGTAATTGTGCCAAGAATTTGGCATAAAGTGATTACTGAAGTTGATTTAGTTGTTACTTTAACTGTATCCCTTGGCTTCCTGGCAGCCAAAGGGATAAAGGCATACGCAATGGATTATGTAGTTTTCATTTTCATAAAACTCTTTAGATACTTCCAGGCACAAAATTCTACGAATTTTATGGGTGGGATCCTTAAATAGTGATACCGAGTAGCATAATGAACAATGTAAGCAATTGTGTGAATATTTTTTATATTGACTTTGGTAGTTGAGGCATTTGTAAAAAGAGATAAGCCACCATGGTCTTAAATATGTTCTTTTCTGGTCTTACTTGATAATAAGACAGCTTTAGAGTAGATAATTAGCCCATCCGTTATACTGTCTTGGATCAATTCTCAAACTGCTCTTCCCTGGCTCCTAATCAAACAGTCTGACTGGTGAGTGAATGTCTGGAGCACAGATGATATTCTGTGTTCTTGACTGGAACAAGAGCCATAGGTTTTCCCACGCCAGGTGTAGAGGACACGTTTGGCTTTTTATTGGCAATCAATATGCCTGACTTTCATTCTTCCCCAGAGAAGTGGAGAGCTTGGTCAAGGAGGTGAGGTGGCAGGAGGGGCAGGGAGTGAAAAATAAAATAAAATAAAATAAAATAAAATAAAATTTTCTTGAAAAATAAAATAAAATATCTTCAGTTTTGAAGTTGCTGGATATTTGAAGTACTCAGTCAGGGCCCTAGAGTTGTGTGCCATAAAACACAGAAGGGACTCAGCCTGGAAACTCTCAAAGGGCAGGCAGCGTTAGTAAAGGAGATCTGGAAGTCCCTTGAAACTCCCGCAGCCTCTTGTTTGGGCCCACCACAGTGAGGAACTTGCAGAGCAGGCTCACCTCCACAAGGTGTTATTTAGTCCTGTCCATCTGAGTATTTTTTTAAAAAAACTTAACATGTAATCAGTATAAAAAATCGATATATTTTTTATTTTATTTATACCAGCTTCACAGTAAGGTGTGGTATTTCACACTTACTGCGCATCTCAGTTCACCTCCTCAGTCACACTAGCCACATTTCAAGTGCTCAACAACCACTTGAGGCCAGTGACTCCCTTACTGGACAGTGACGCCCTAGTGCCTACAGTTTGGATAGCATGCAAGTTGCTCTCCCAGGAAGCCCTCCCTGGCCCTCTCGTGCCTGTCCATTTGAATTTAAAACAATGTCTCCAGAAAGCAATTTTGGCATTAGCATAGTTGACATTGCTGACAGATTTACTTGTTTCCTAAGGCTGATCTTGGTGATTAATAGATGTCTGTTCAGCTGTGTCTTGGGGGCCACAAAATTGCTGTTCGGTTCATCATGTTGCTCAGCATCACTACTTCAGGATCCCGCCGTAAAATGCTTTGTAGCCATTGCATCCTGGTGGACCCATCAAGTTGTACTTCCACCCCAAATTAAATATCTGTCAGCTGGGTATCTGTAAAAGCGTATGAGCAGATCTGTCAAAACCTTTTGAAGAAACACATTGGACCCGCTTACCTCTAGTGTGAGGTGAGTTACTTTGTGAGGGATGATAAACCTCAGTCTTCTAAATTTTCACAATAGCAGGCCTGCAGAAGGTTCATAAGTGAGCAGATGCAAGAGGCAGCCTAATCCTGAGTGGTATTCATTCATTCTTCCTGTTATAGAACATTTCAAACATATACAGAAGTAGAGAGAATAGTAAATGACTTCCCTGCTATGCACCCATCACCCAGTTCAGCAGTTATCAATTCACGGCTAATCTTGTTTCATTTATTATTCCCCCTCCCCCAGCCCCCCCACAATTGGATTATTTTGAAGCAAACCTTGATATTATGTCATATCACCCATATACATTTCCTTAACCACAATACCATTTTCTTGCCTGAAACAAATTAACAGTAATCTCTTAATATCAAATAATTAGCCAGTATTCACATTTGTCTCATAAATGTGGGTTTTTTAAACAATTTGCTTGAATTGGTATGCAAATAAGGTCCATACAGTGCAATTGGTTGATTTTTTTTAATGTATTTATTTGGCTGCATTGGGTCTTCAATGCTGCACGCGGGCTTTCTCTAGTTGCGGTGAGCAGGGGCTACTCGTTGCGGGCTTCTCATTGCGGTGGCTTCTCATTGCAGAGCACGGGCTCTAGGCGTGCGGGCTTCAGTAGTTGTGGCACGTGGGCTCAATAGTTGTGGCTGGCGGGCTCTAGAGTGTAGGCTCGGTAGTTGTGGTGCACGGGCTTAGTTGCTCTGCAGCATGTGGGATCTTCCTGGACCAGGGCTAGAACCCGTGTCCCCTGCATTGGCAGGTGGATTCTTAACCACTGCGCCACCAGGGAAGTCCCTCTCAGAATTTATTTATTTATTTATTTATTTATTTACTTATTCAGCTGCATTGGGTCTTAGTTGCAGCATGTGGGATCTTCATTGCAGCATGCGAGATCTTTCGTTGCAGTGCATGGGCTCTTCAATGTGGCACACGGGCTTCTCTCTAGTTGTGGTGCATGGGCTTCAGAGTGCAAGGGCTCAGTAGTTGTGGTGCACATGGGCTCTCTAATTGTGGCACGCAGGCTCTAGAGTGCATGGGCTTAGTTGCCCTGCAGCATGTGGGATCTTAGTTCCCTGATCAGGGATTGAACCCGCTTCCCCTGCGTTGGAAGGCAGATTCTTAACCACTGGACCACGAGGGGAGGCCCCAAGAGCTAGCTTTTTGTTTCAGTGGTTTTTCTCTATTGTTTTACTGTCTTTAACTTCATTGGTTTTTGCTCTTATGTTTATATTTTCTTCTGTTTACTTTGGGTTTATTTTGCCCATTTTTCAGTGCCTGAAGGTTTACCTCCAAACATCCCGAACAAATGTGTTTTCCTCTTTGTTCTGGCTACCAGGAATCTCAACTTCCCTGTTCTAATTGGTTTCTGGTTTGATTTTTACCATTTGCTTTTATTTTTCTTGCTTTACAATATAAGCTAACCCCATTTTTTAAAAAGTAGGATCCTGGGATTGGAGACTCGGTGCTTTCAGTGCCGAGGGCATGGGTTCAACCTCTAGTTGGGGAACTAAGTAACAATTGTTACTTGGATTGGAAAGGAATAAATTTTAAATAATAATTAGCTCTTATATCAGCTTCTGGCAATGGAATTACTTCCTGTTGAAGAAGTTTTTCTCTTCATCAGTACAGGTTATCAGCTGTTCTGGTCTACTTGCCTACACACGCTACACATGCATGCATGCCCGTACACCCACACACACACCCCACCTCACCTAGAGGATTAATTGAGGAAATGGTGTTGCTTTGAGGTGTCACTGAGGTTATTATTTTTTAATAAGTTATTCTTGGTAAGGATCCAAGTATGAATATTAAAACTTTCATTTTATGGTAAAATATAGTGTTACTCCATAATTAGAATAACTTCCTGTAGAATTTTTTAAAATAAGAATTACTAATTGGACCAGAGTACAGTTAGCATAGAATGAAGGCAGGGACCACATCTGTTCTCCATCGTGTCCCTGGCACCAAGCAAAGTGATTGGCGATGAACATTTAATATTTGTTCAGTGAACTGCCAATGTGGTAGATATACTACTATCTTCTGTAGAAGGCATCATTATAGAATGGTAGTGATTCATTCCTTATATGAGCTTTCTACTTCTTTTGTTATATATTGATTGTGACAGTCATAGATGCTATATCAGATTTGCATTCAATATATGAAATGAGATACAGCCTGCCTACTGAAATTATAGTCCAGTTACTTCTAAGTACCTTAGCCAATCTTTTTCATGTCATGTCACCTATAAAAGCAGGTAATATCTGTATAGTACACTGGAGTAAACTGAGGCAGTAAACTGTTTCTGTTAGAGGGACTCCTCTGGGGAATCTCCTGAAGTCTGAGGGGATCAAGGCCACATGCAGCTGTAACCCATTCATAGCATACTAGTGGGGAAGCTGTGTTTTTTAGACCTTACTGTCTGTAGATGTACAGTATAGTGCTTTAAAATCTATTGTTTTTGTTGTCCTTCCTTTTCCTGTAGTGTGGAAATTGGCGAAAGTGTGCGTGGAGAGGATGTCTACATTGTTCAGAGTGGCTGCGGTGAAATCAACGATAATCTAATGGAACTTTTGATCATGATCAATGCCTGCAAGATTGCTTCAGCCAGTCGGGTTACTGCAGTCATCCCATGCTTCCCTTATGCCCGGCAGGATAAGAAGGATAAGGTAGGAGCGGAATCTCTTTTTTTTTTTCCTTTAATTCTTTTTTTAAAATCAGGGGAAGCAGGAGCACTTGCCCAAAGTCAAAAAACTTCCTTAATTATCAAATGTATATTTAGAGGATATTATTTTCTTTATCTTAGGCATTACCTGATTTTCAAAACAATTGGCATGATTGGTTTGTATAAAGCAACACATTTGCAGTCTGTCTGTTTTATTCCAGTCATATGTATGTGACTTTTGGCTAACTCACTGCTATTTTTTCATTGTATCAATAAGACTAAGCACCAGCTCCCATGGAGTAGAATATTTTTTTTAAACTATGGTAGCTCCTCTGGGACCCTCTTGGTTCTAGTTGTGACCTCTTCATATAACTTGAAGTCAGTTACATGAATACTTGGTCTCATTACACACACACACATGTCACCTTATTTGGAGTATCAGAGGATAAAGCATATATGTAAAACTTTGCAGGTCTGTTGTAATTGATGCCCAAATTTTACATCCAATGCCTGGGAGAAGGCCAGATATTTTTATTTCAGTAAAATACAGTGCTCCTACAGAGTAGAGTAAAGGGCATGGGCCTTGCTATTTTATGGTGCAGCCAGGTGTGTTTACCTGTTATTAAAGGGGGTTGAGGTTACTGGAACATTGGCCTCCGGATGAGTAAGGGAGTGGTGTAATTTATAAAATAAAACTATAATTTCCATCCTGTGATGTGTCTTTAAATGTTGACATGTTAGATATTACACAGGTTTGGGTATGTATGTGTTAAAAGAGATTTTAATAGAATTCTTTCAAAAAAGATTTTTAAAGTCTGCCTAATTTAAATAATGGAGCATTGGAAACACTTGAATAGGCAGAAAATATGTACATGAAGAAAAAGAAAGGTGGGGAAGGTATTTTCTTTTCTGAAATACGTATCTTGATTTGGAAAAATGATAATCCACTTCGTATTTGTGCCAGATTGTGATCTACTCAAAGTCAGTGGCTATGTCGCTTTTTATGAATTTCCTGGTAGCACAGTACCTTAAACACAGTAGGTGCACAGTAAATAAGTGCTTTTTGAGCAAATGAATTGTTTCTCAAATTGGCTTTTTTTTTTTTTCTTTCCTCCCCTCCATTTAGAGCCGGGCTCCAATCTCAGCCAAGCTTGTCGCAAATATGCTCTCTGTAGCAGGCGCGGATCATATTATCACCATGGACCTGCACGCTTCTCAAATTCAGGTATCAGTGGAAGCTAAGTATTAGCTTAGGGATTATTAGGGATTAGAAAGGGGGTAGGAGAGGACTGAATGCTGAAAACCGTAGGGAAGCAAAAACTGCCCAAGTACAGCTCAAATAAACTAGACATTGATGACATTTTCAACATCCTCACCTTAAGCATAGATCATGATCTTAGCCATGTTGGGTGGTTGGACAGGGAGGCCGTCTGGGATTCTGGGAAGCATGTAGGCTTTGGCATCAGACTTAGTTTGAATACTGGCTCTGACACTAACTAGCTTTGTAACCTTGGGCAGGTTATTTAACTTCTCTGAACACACACTGCTTTGTTATTGTGAGTATCAAATAAGATATTAAATTCATAGTATAACACCTGGCTCATGAAAGATATGAAATAAATGGGAGCTGTTATTGTCATCATTAAATTTAGAGCCATAGATATTGGAGCCTACTTTCTATCCTAAACAGAGTTAGGGGAGCAGAATACCACCTTATAGTTTATACTTTTTGAAGAGACTTTGCAATCATTATCATTGGAGGCTTCTGGGAATTCAGTGAGATATGGGACAGGTGTTTATACCCATTATATAGAAGGGGAACAGATTAGTTGTGAAATACAACTAATATGTAGCAACTAGTGTTAGAACACAGATCTCCTGACTTCTAGTTACTGTGACCATTTATTGTAAATGGCTTCCATTAAGTTTATATACCATAGCATCTCTAACCTGTTTACCAGTTAGTTTTTGCTCCTTAACAAACCAGCCCAACATTTAGTGGCATAAGGTAGTAAGCATTTATTACCTCGTGGGTCTGCACGTTGGCTGGGTAATTCTGGTCTTGGCTGGACTTGGCCGTTTTTCCCAAGAGCTTGCTCATGTGCCTGTGGTCAGTTGTGGTGTAGCCGAGGCCTGGCTTTGCCCATCATGGCTGGGCTCTCTTACACAGCCCAGATTCGAGGAGGCTGTTTTTACAGTCTGCCACACCGGACATGCCTTCTGATCAGTTTGAATGTTGCAGTAAAGTATTCTGTTGGCAAGTTACTATTCTCTTTGTGTTCATTATTTGTAAATGGAAGAGAAGGAAAACAAGCAAAACTGACCCAGCTTCTTTCTTTCTATAGGGCTTTTTTGATATCCCAGTGGACAATTTGTATGCAGAGCCAGCTGTCCTCAAGTGGATAAGGGAGAACATCTCGGAATGGAGGAACTGCACGATTGTTTCACCCGATGCTGGAGGAGCTAAGAGGTATGGCTGAAAGTCATGTTATTCCCAACGTACTGGGGAAAGCTTTCAGACAGTTGTGTCAGAAAATGATGTTTCTCTATTGAACTGAGTTTTTCTCTTCTTGAAGTATAGTTGATTTACTATGTTGTGTTAGCATCAGGGGTACAGCAAAGTGATCTGAAAAAGACTATATATATATATATACATACATATATATATGTATATGTGGATATATGTATATATATGTGTGTATATATATATATATGTACATATACATGTATATATATAGTCTTTTTCAGATTCTTTTCCATTATAGGTTATTACAAGATACTGAGAAGTGACAGTTTTTAAGTACTTGGATGTGCCAGTAGCTAGGACATGGGCTGGATATGGTTTTACTCACTCCTCTTCTACTGGCCTGAGTCACTACCTGAAAGACAGCAGAGGTGCACAAAATAGTCTGGCATCGTGGGCTTGACCATAACCCAACAGTGACTCAGCGCTGCAGGGCTAGCAACAGCGCTGTGACCCATCAGGAGGGGGAGGAATTTGGTTTTCTAATGAATGGCACCTGCTATCAAAGCCCATGATAATAGTGAACAAGTAAACTTTTACATACCTCCAAACGGTTGGTTAAACCGTTTTGATCCTTTAGATTAAAATATTAAGCAGGAAGGAAAAGAAAGTGTGATGATTTTATTTAAGCCAAGCTCTGAACATTCTAAACAAACTGATTGCCAGGGATTGCCAGTTGCAGTGCTTCAGCTCACGTGGTGCAGACTAAGAGCTTTTCATTTCTTTAGCGGCTCCCTCGTTAGTAATGCATTCAAAAGCGTGACACATGTTCTTGTTGTGGAAATGGAATGAAGAGCTACAAAACACAGATGATTAGGAAACGCGAATTCAGATCTTTGCAAAAGCCATTCAAGTCTTCAATGACTGTTTCTCAACAACCTCTTTATTTCAGGAACTTCAACAGAACTGATAAGCTGAGAGCTTGAGTTCTGTTCTCCAGCCAGATGTATGGCTTTGTGAGTCCCTTGTCACTAGTTACCATCTGTAATACTAGAGACGGAGCCTAAAACACATCCCCCTCACGGTGGTTGTCACACTTGTGAAAATCATCTTCCACAGAGACTTAGAAAATGGTCACATTTGAAATAAGTAATCAAGCACGATTTTCCTTCCAAAGTTGGGTACAGAAAAACTGCCTTCAGTAGATGGCTTATTGCTAAATGATTTTGTTTGTTTGTTTATAATTTTCTTTTAGTGATGAAAGATTTTCAAAGTGAATGGCTATCACGTCTGTCTTGGCAGGGTTTTTGGACTAGGTAGAGATTCCTGTGTGAGTGTGACTTGCACGTAGTCCTCCCGTCAAGGATATAGGGAGTGACTTTTTTGAGCTCTTTACACTTTGTCAGTCACTGAGTTTGTTGACCATTGAGTGTGGATGGTTTGGGATGCTTGAACTAAGTGGTCATGCATTTGCCTCGGCTAAATAATCATTCCAAGCAGATTGGTAACTTTTTTTTGGCTGCACCATGCAGCATGTGGGATCCTAGCTCCCCAGCCAGGGATCGAACCTGTGCTCCCCACTTTGGGAGCACAGAGTCTTAACCACTGGACCACCAGGGAAGTCCCAGATTGGTAACTCATGTTGTTATGTGCCCACGCAGTAGGAAAGGAGAGCACAGGGTATGGGTTGTTTAGATCAGGTGTAAATGTTGCCTAGGTGTGGTCCAAGTCTTGTTTGTTCTTTATTATATGGTCACAGGTTCTCCCTTATTCAGCACAAACTCGAGATATGTGACCATAGCCACAAGGGAAATAGGACATAATGCTCTGGTTGGATCAGTATTACATTAAAAAACAAAACGCAAAGCACAGGCCTCTTCACACATAAAAAGGATGGCATGGTGGAGTGTGGCCATATGTGTCACTGGGGCACCACAGTCATATACACTGAATGGGTTGCTGTTTGAGTGATTACATGGTACTTTGTCGCCAGCAAGATTTGTTTTCTATCCCACCTTCTAGTCTGGTTTGTATTGCCTTGTCATTTTAAAAAAAGGAATTCTGTTTTGATTTGGAGGTGCTTTGAGCTGTACAGCAAGATGCCTGGTTTGCCCAGTTAATTGGTAAAACTTTTTTTCTAGCAGTCCTTAAAGGAATTCCCAAGCTTGGTGTCCAGGTACAGTTGACATTGACAGTTGGTGGATCACTGAGGGGAGTGTGATGTGGGCGTGGGCATTGGAATGGGCTGGGTACTGCTCCTCTCCCACCAAGTTCAGGTTCACTTCTCACCACATCCGCATGTCAAATTGGGGTGATCTACACTCCCGGCATTAGTTAACCAAGTCATCTCTCTCTCCCCTTTCGCTGCCAGTCTAGTAAACGAACATGCCCTAGCATTCATTATACCGCTTCCTGGGACCGGTGAGGGTGTCTGTCTTCCCCTACGGTAACCCAGAATGAATTGTAATCTAAGTTTGACTAATACATTCATAAACTGCTCTCAGGGTATGGAGGCATAAGTCTATGAAACCCAGTTTGTGATGCCAGTCAATTCCGGTTGCTTCCTTCCAACCCTGGGAACTGTTGGGTTTCAAGGAGTCTTCTCCCCCAGAAAACAAGCCCATCCTTTATTTCCTTTCTTTGTCCTAAGACACACGCACACGCACATGTTTTAACTGTGAATACCCTGTATTGCAGAGTGACCTCCATCGCAGACCGGTTGAATGTGGACTTTGCCTTGATTCACAAAGAACGGAAGAAAGCTAATGAAGTGGACCGCATGGTGCTAGTGGGAGATGTGAAGGACCGGGTGGCCATCCTCGTGGATGATATGGCTGACACTTGTGGTACAATCTGCCACGCAGCTGACAAGTGAGTGCCTAGTGGTGGGGCTGGGGGTTAGAAGTAAAAAGCCAACTGCTATCTGAATGCCCTAATCCTGCTGATTCTCTTTGGAACTGAATTGAGGAGATGATAACTAGCTTTCTTTTGTCACCCTAGGCTAAAATTGCAATGCAAGTAAATTGATAAGTATTATTTTTTTCTCTAGATTTTCTTAGTTTTATTTTTCCTTGTTATTGTGCTAAACTTTATGTAACATGAAATTTGCTGTTTTAACCATTTTTAAGTGTGCAATTCAGTGGCATTAGTTGCACTCACAATGCTGTGCAACTGTCACCACTATATTTCCAAAATTATCTCATCACTCTAAGCACTCTACTTTTAATAGTTTTTTTATATTTATTTATTTATTATTTATTTACTTTATTTATTTTTGGTTGCGTCGGGTCTTAGTTGCGGCACACGGGATCTTTTGTTGTAGTGCACAGGCTCTTCATTGTGGTGCATGGGCTTCTCTCTAGTTGTGGCGTGCGGGTCTTCTCTTCTCTAGTTGTGGCGTTTGGGGTCCAGAGCATGTGGGCTCTGTAGTTTGCGGCATGCGGGCTCTAGTTGAGGCGTGCGAGCTCAGTAGTTGTGGCACACGGGCTTAGTTGCCCCGTGGCATGTGGGATCTTAGTTCCCTGACCAGGGATTGAACCCATGTCTCCTGCATTGTAAGGGGGATTCTTTACCACTCGACCACCAGGGGTGTCCCTTGGTAGTTTTTTAAAACAAGTTAAGGTAAGAAATCCATATGCCTGAGGAGACAGAAATAGATTCTCATATTTATATTTTACCTAAGCTAGAATCCCTGGCCTTACCTTTTGACTGTTCATTTTCGCAGCTACTACCTTCATTCCTTCTCATTGTTTGCCTGCACTGTTCTGAATTGCCTTCCCTCTGTTCTCTGCTGCCAGTCACCAGTCTCTTACCTCCCCAGTCCATCTTTCACATTGCCACCCTAGTTGCTTATCTTCCTAAAACTAAGACTAGATTCCCCTCATGCCTCCTTTAAAACCTTAAGTGGCTCCCCACTGCTTATAATCCAAGCCAGTATGGACAGCATTGTTTCTCATAATTTGTTTTTTAAATCTCCAGGTATCCATGCCTTGCACAGTGCCTAGCATATATGTATAATAGATGCTTAAAGAAAAAAACAGACTCGTGTGCTCTCCTGGTTTGGATCCTGGAGTATACATTTATAAAACTCCTTTTATCATATTAGTAAGTTAATGCTAATTGCTCTTAACAGATCAACTCCCTGAACACAGTAAAGTTTCTTTCTTGTTCATGGTATGCTCCAGTGCGAGTATTCCCCTTTCAGTCTTGTGGCGCTGCATCTTTAACATTTCCATTTTGGCCAGCCAGAAAGGGAAAGGAGCATGGAGGATCATCCATGGGAGATTTTACAAGCCTCTGTCTACATTTAGATAGCCAGAATTAAGTCACATGGCCACACCTAACTATGCAAGGGAGGCTAGGAAATGTCCAGCTGTGTGCTAGGAAGAAGAGGAGACAGATTTTGTGGAGCATAGCAGTCTGTGCCACAGTCCTTCTACACTAATCCAAACCTATTCAGATAAGTTCTTAGTCTGTTTCTCTCTCCTTGCTATCGACTGAATTGTATCACCCTAAAATTCAGCCCTAACCCCCAGTGTGATGGTGTTTGGAGATGGGAACTTTGGGAGGTTATTAGGTTTAGGTGACATCATGAGGGTGGGGCCCTCATGATGATATTGGTGCCCTTATGAGAAGAGACACCAGGGAGCTCCCTCCCAACCCCACCCCCCATTCCCCCTCTTGGTCTATGCACACAAAGAGGTCATGGAAGCATATAGCGAGATGGTGGCCACCACCAAACCAAGAGAAGAGGTCTCAGAATGAAACCTACCTTGCTGACACCTTGATCTTAGACTTCCCAACCTCCAGAAACGAGTGAGAAATAAAATTCTGTTTAAGCCATCCAGTGTGTGGTATTTTGTTATGGCAGCCCAAGTTGACTAAGACATTATTCTTCCCTAACTCAGATTTTATAGTGACAAGTAAGATTACTCCTAATCAACTCTGCTTTTTCCTCTAGACTTCTCTCAGCTGGAGCCACCAGGGTTTATGCTATCCTGACTCATGGAATCTTTTCTGGCCCAGCCATTTCTCGCATTAATAATGCATGCTTTGAAGCAGTAGTTGTCACCAATACCATACCTCAGGAGGATAAGATGAAGCATTGCTCTAAAATACAGGTGAGGCTGAGATTCTTGCAAAACAAGACTCCACTGAGTATTTAGGAGGTGGTTACATGTGTTGAATTAGGTGTCTGGGTGTGTTCTAAAGATTTCCTCCTTTGCTCTCAAGGCTTAGTCATCAGGATCTGTGACCCAAAAGGAAAAAGATCACGTGTCTAAAAATTCAAACAACTAGACCTAGAATCTCTGGAGGATGGAGCCCAGGATTCTACATTTTAACAGGCTCTTCCAGTGATTGTGATATACACTCAAGTTTCCAGGTCCATGCTTTACAGTTTGTCTGTATCACTCTTAGCTATTGGCCCCTGCAAACATAATGTAAAACCTTTAAACTGACGGTATGCTCCTTAGAACTTCAGTGTTTCTCAAAGTGTGCTCTGGAAACCACCTAAGTTAATCACCTAGGGTTCTCGTTAAAATGCAGATTCCTTTGCTCTATCCAGGGCCTACAAAACCAGAGGTCATGGGACCGGGACTTTAATTTCCCCAGGTTATTGTCAGACAATAAAGTTTGAGTGCTGTTGCACTAAAAAAACAAGGCCTTGCTTAATTAAAAATATGTACAGTAATCCATTCGCTTTCCATTAGAAATACGGAAATATAATCCACTAGAAATATGTGGAATTGGAGGGTTGATGTCATTCTTAAGGATTTCTTTTTCAGCTTAAATATTCTTTTTTCATTCCTAAGAATTTTTACATGCCAACTTACCACCATCTTGGTGAGTCTGAGTCAGAGTTTTTCCTCCATAAGCGTTTTGACTCTTTCCCAAGTGGTTGGTTATATTTAAAATGTGGGTATGAAGAGCAGCTGGCTGTGGGCTCCCTTGGGGAAACAGCACAGTGCAGCAGTCTTAAGAGGAAGGACCCTCATCGGGCTGCTTATCAGTGTCTGCAAACTGGCCAGTCATCTCTGTCTGTATGATACTAACCTGATGCTTGCCTTGCCCTCCTAGGTGATCGACATCTCCATGATCCTTGCAGAAGCCATCAGGAGAACTCACAATGGGGAATCTGTCTCCTACCTGTTCAGCCATGTTCCTTTATAATAGAATAAGTTCTGAGGCTTTTAAAAAATAAAGTGTGTCCCGCCCCTTATTTTCCTTTGGTATTTGATGAAAAATCCAGCAGAAGACCCAGCTTGTTACAGTGTAGCTTTCTACCTCCCACATCAGGTATATGAGTGTTTCTCCTACATTAGAGAAAGACTGAGATTAACTGCTGGGATTTCCTACCTGTATTGTCTCGTCCTGGCTTCTTTGATCTTGTGAGCCTTGCAGCTTTAACTACAGCTCAGCTGCTACAAGATGTCAGACTTTGGAAAAAGTTGTGTAAGGGTCGGGTGTCTGAATGTGTTTGGGGAAGCTCAGACTACTTTGCATGTGAATGCTTCAGCGCCCCCCCACCCCCGAACTTGTGACAAGTTCTCGAAAGTCTGTACTAAATTCCAGCATGAGCCTGGGGCAGCCTGAACCCAGCTCTGGTTGCTGAGCCCCTCTAAGGCTGGAACAGCTCTAGGGCAGGAGCCTGAGGGGAAGCAACCCACCATGCAACAAATGCTTCTTGGGAGGAAAAAGCCTGATCCATCACCCTTTGCTTGGATTCTGTCACTTGGATTCTCCTTTGTCCCTGTTCCTTTCCGTTTGGCCTGACCTTCTTTTCCTGGCCAAATATCAACTTGGTCCCAAGTAATCATTGTGCCATAGTCTTCTGGAAAGCAAACTCGCTTCCTGCTATATAATCTATAACAATTTACATGAGATTATTTCGCTGTAGCTTAATCTTCCTTAGCCCACTACCACTGCGGTAGTAGGTTTTAGGTGGTGGTGTAGTGCCTTTTGAGTAATTTAACTGTTTAATTGTCATCTTTCTTCCTTGGACCTGTTTGACCTCTCAGATGACCTGAGATTTCTGTTAAAAAGATTGATGTCACTGTCTCTTGTAGAAGAAACTAATAAAGTTTCTGTTCGATTGTGGGTCTGTATCTGTACTGATCTCTCTGCCAAAGCTTTGGTTTAGGTGTCTTGGCTGCCTAATGATAGCTCTTACTCCTTTGTTTCCAAGCTATTAACTGCACTGAGTAGACATGGCAGCGGTTTTATTCAACTGTAAGACCTTAAGCTGTCTGGGGTTAACTAAGAACTAGATGTAGTGTAATTCTGTGCATTATACCTGAATTACAGGCTGTATAATGCCTGTTGGATCTCCGGTTCTTATTCCTGGTGATAGGAATTAGGTATTTTCTCAGAGGAAGAGAGTAGTTTCTACAATTTATTCATTTTGAGCCAATTTTGCCAAATGTGATAAGACTTCCCTCCATCAGTAGTTGACACACATTTAGCATTTAATTTCAGCCCTTCTAATTATAACGCATTCCAAAATGTTAAGTGAGTTTCTTTTTGCATCGTCAAATAAGGACACTGACGTTTTGGGATGCTAAATGCTTCTGGAGCTTTGTGAAGAGTGCTCCCTTGCCTTTGAAGCCTGGTTCTGCTTTTGTTTTTGCTTTATGTTGAATATTGGGATATTATTTACAATGATCTTTTGAAAAAAGTGATTGAAAAGGGACTGAATTGAGCTATGAAGTGTGTTCTTTTGACCCTCTAGCCCTCTTTCACTTCAAGTCTTTGCTCTGGGAGAAGCTGACATGGAGCACTGATGCTATAACTTGCTGATTCTGCTATTTCCTGAAGTATTGGGTCAGTTGATCAGGGCTTGCCATGTCAGAATATTTTGACATCAGACCTGTACTCTGGGCCCCCTTGGGCAATCCAGTTCCTAGGATGAGGTTTTGAGGCCCTCAAGAAAGGCCCTCAGTCCCCATCTTTGATCCCTATGTCTGGGGGGAAGGTCAAGATTCAATTCCTTGTGACACCCAGTAAAGTGCCCTAAGTACCACTGAGGCCGTTCTTTTTCTCTCCAGTGGGAGAGACCCAAGTGTGCTGGATGGCAAGTGATTCTTGACTGGGGAACAGTAGCAGGAACAGACCTGGAGGGGGGGGGGCACAAAAGCTGGAGTTGCAGGGAGAGCACAGTTGAAAGGAAATAGCTACGTAACTGCTTCTGAGCAAAAGGCATCACCAGGTTCGAGTTCCCATATGCCCTAACCTCCCCTTACCCTCAGAACTGGAGAAAAGGAGATTCCTTGGACCAAGGCTGAGCTGGGCAGCCCTCAAACCTAATGCCTTTATCAGAGGTTTCTTTCATCTCAAGTTGGAGCTTTCCACGTTTGGAATAAAAGCATTTTCTGCTCAAGAGTTTACTTAGCTTGCCCATTAATAGCATGTAGCCCTTAACCTGAGGGTTATTAGAATCATGGAAAACTTGAAATTTTAAAAAGAGAAACGTCGTCTCCCCTACTGACCTGCCCTCCTACCAGCCTCCCTCTTAACTAGCTCTTGGCAGGGAGAGGGAGGGGGATGAGGCCACCGAAAAGGAGTCAGGTTATTGGTGGCACCTCCCCAGCAACTTTTAAGCTGAGGACGGGGGAAGAAAGCTCTGCACTGCCTCCCTGGGGCCCACCACTCGGACTGGAGACCACTGAGTGGGTAAGCGCCCTGTTTGCAAAAAGAGCCATTACGTTCAGTCAGGAAGTAGAGCCAGCCCCCAGCCTCGCCTTAGTCTGCACCTCCAGCCTTGAGATGGCTGGCTCTTCAGTTGATTGGCTCCTGCAGCCCTGAGCCCTAGTCTCCTCTGCTTCTGGTTTTCCCTTGCCCTGCCTATGCCAGGGATTCACTTCCATTACCCTGACAAGGCCTTTTGCGACCAGTGTATTACAGAACCAAAAGAGATTATAGGAGGGCCCTGTGCCTTTGGAGTCCTCTACAGAGGCCAAAGCATCCCGCCACCCCAGATCACAAGGTAACTGAGGTCACCAGGGTCATCTGTGCTGCCTTCCTCTCGGAGCTGCAAATGGGAGAGGGGGGGATTGGAATTCACACAGCCATACGGTGGGAACACACTGAAGTTAATTCACACCTCATTTCCAGGCTGAGACTTGACGGATCATGTGCCTGTTAGTCATTTGCTGCCTCTTGCCAACAGCCGGCAACAGTAAGCCTGTTCTAAAAGGCTCAGCCTTTTGCACGTGCTTATCCAAAAGCACACTCGGTGGTGTCCCTCCCCTCAGAACCAGTCATTGGCCCCTGGACACTCCTGCCTGAAACAGGTTCTGTCTTGATGGTCATGATTGAAAGGCAATGGAGCTACAGCTAAAGACTCCCCCTGCTGCTGTATTCTTTCGCCACGTTTTGAAGCCTGTTTTCTCTTGTAGATCTTTTTTGGTGAGTCTCACACTCCTTGTTTAAGAATAAAGCAAATTCTCCAAATTATGACAGATGAGGCTTGATGTTCCGCAGAAGCTTGCTTCGTTCAAATATTTCTTCTAAATCACCTTTTCCAAAGTCTTGGCCGGACAGCGGCAAGGGAGCTAAGATGTTAACGGGCATATTCAGATCCCTTGTACTAAACACGCATCGGGGTTAGGATCCATCGGGCCTTGCCATTTGTTCTCGGGTTGCTCTTCTGGGATGTTTCTGCTGGGGCAGGTGATGTTAGCTGCCTCAGAAGAAAACCTTTGTGCTGTTAAGAAAAACCTGTGTTTGTTAGGAAAATTATTATTTCAGGGAGAAGACTGAATGTGAGGCCAGATGTTAGTTTTCAAATCTCAAGGCAATTCCAGCGTAAAGTCAGTTTCTGAGGGTTTGCCTTAAGTCTGATCACCAGAAGACTGACCTATGGTCACATTTGGTACATTTGGATGGGGGTGAGCTCACTGTTTCTTTGGGTTGGGGGAGCATGCCACCCGGTTTGTGAGATCTTAGTTCCCCATCCAGGGATTGAACCCATGCCCCAGCACTGAAACTGCCGAGTTCTAACCCCTGGACCACCAGGAATCCCCGTGAGTGTATATTAATGAGAAGCGTTGAAATGGAGGGTGAGGGATACAGAGGGTGATACGAAGAAGAAGCGATGGTTCTTTCCTTAAAGCTTTCAGAAAGTTGAATCGGCCCCAGAAGACCCGTGGTAATGATGGTTGAGTAGCTGCTCTACACGGCCTCTAAGATTGCAAAGGTAAAGGGTTTGCAGGGACTGGACAGGTCCCCACTGCCTCACCCTTCCTGAGGCTGCTTTCCTGTCTCAGCACTGAGGGCCTGGCCACCATCTTCCATCCCTTCTCCCCAGCTCTCCTGTCTGGATGCCCTTAGCTTTTTTCTTTTTTTGCGGTACGCGGGCCTCTCACTGTTGTGGCCTCTCCTGTTGTGGAGCACAGGCTCCGGACGCACAGGCTCAACGGCCATGGCTCACCGGCCTAGCTGCTCCACGGCATGTGGGATCTTCCCGGACCGGGGCATGAACCCGTGTCCCCTGCATCGGCAGGCGGACTCTCAACCATTGTGCCACCAGGGAAGCCCGCCCTTAGCCTTTGATGTTCCGAAGGACATTGATCTTGCCATGAAGTTCCTTAGGCCCTCTGTTCTTGAGCGTGTTCCCTTGGTTTTTAGTCTGCAGAGTGAAAGGGAAGGAGACACAGAGCGGCAGGGTAACTTTTTCCATCCCAACCCTTGGTAAACTTACCCGCCCCAGAACCTCAGAAACCTGGCTGGCTCCTCTTCCAGCTGAGTCCACGTGGTGTGATCCTCTTTGTTGCTGACCTGTTGTATGCCCCTTGGTGACAGCTCACTGTCCCCACCCCATGTCTGGAGGGACACCAAAGCCAGCCACCAGAGTCGGACTCTTCCCCATCTTTCCCTTTCTCCAAGCTCTTTTCCCCAGTACGTTTCTCCAAAAGCTCAGTGGCCAACTATAAAATTAAAAACAGGGAGGGGAAGGCTCTTTTTGAATCAAAAATGTCTGAAACCCTGCAGAGTGACAAGAGGCCTTTCTCCCATTCCTCTTCATCCTGCTTTGTTTTTTCAAATGGCTCAATTCTATATTCTCCAAGTTCACTTTCACACTTGTCGTGTCCACTTGCCACTGCAGCCGGGTCTTGTTGCTTCTTCACCCATAACAGTTGCCATGAGCTCACTCACATCTTGGGGTTTTGATTCAGGGTAAGTCCCCTACCTACGGACAAGTTCTGTTCCAAGAGTGTGTTCATAAGTCCAATTTGTTCATAAGTCCAACAAAGTTAGCCTAGGTACCCAACTAACACAATCGGCTATATAGTACTGTACTGTAATAGGTTTATAATACTTTTCACACAAATAATACATAAAAAGCAAACACAAAAAATAAAGAAAACATTTTTAATCTTACAGGACAGTACCTTGAAAAGTAAAGTAGTACAGTACAGCAGCTGGCATACAGGGGCTGGCTTTGAGTGAACAGGCAAGAAGAGTTACTGACTGGAGGAGGGAGGGGTGGTGGGAGATGGTAGAGCTGAAGGATCGTCAGCAACAGGAGATGGAAGGCAAGCTGCAATTTCACTCACGCCTGACATTGATGGCACAGGTTCTGGTTCCTTGCTGGATTCAATTCTATATACCCTCTTGAAAAAACGGTCCAGTGATGTCTGGGTAGTACTGTACCAGCTACATCACTACTGCTTTTACACTCCTTCCAGACACCCTGGGCTTGAAATAAAGACACTGTACTACTGTACTCTATACAGTACTGTACAGTAAAGTACACAAAAGCACAACCACTTGTAGAGGATGCACGCACGTGACAGTGGACGCCAGACGTGAACTAACTTACGTGACTGGACATGTGAACGCACATTCGCATCTTTGAAAGTTTGCAACTTAAAGGTTCATATGTAGGGGACCTACTGTGAAACAAACAGGGCAGCCAGGCTTGTCCATTTCACCCGGGCGATACACAGCAGAGGTTCTCTGTATGTAAGCAAGCCTGGAGCCACTCCACCCAACTGTAGTCCTCATCCTCAAAGTTATTGGGGTAGGGCCTCTGATGACACAGTCGGTAGAGACTTAGTGTGCCGGAGGGGCTGCAGCGAGGCAGGGGAGGAGCACAATGAGAGGAGGTCTGCTGCAGCCCAGATGAGGACCCTTCCCAGCCTGGATGAGGCCCCTTCCCCCTCCCATGGTTTTCCTGCAGCCACCAACCACGGGGCCTGTCACTACTGTCCGACTGCCACCAGGGGGAGCCAAGCGGGCTGTAGGGAAGGGAGACCTGCTCAGGGCTCTAAACACCTGCCGGAACTCCAGGTCCCCTCTTCCCTTTTATGTCCCCAGCAGTCAGGGTGACAACGTGGTGCCCAATTCCCACTCATTCATCAGACAAGAGAGTGCACACAGTGTAAGCGCATTCCAAGTGCTGTGCTAGATGCTAGGAACACAGAGGAAACTGCCTTGGTTCTCTACCCGAGGCACTCGTCTAGAGGGCGAAACAGGACATTACAACTTGGTGTGATAGGAACTCTGATGAGGGAAGAGCAAAGTGCGCTAGGAGCACAGGAGGGGTACCTGAGCCAGTGGTGGAAGTCAGGGAAGGCTTCCTCGTGAAAATTATTTTGACTCAAAGCAGTTGATTACAAGTTGGCCAAAGGAGGACTGGGGAGAAGGGTGTTTCAGGTGCACAGAATAGCATGTGCTTACCTGGACATCCAAAAGAATGCAGCTGGGGTGTGTGTGTGTGTGTGTGTGTGTGTGTGTGTGTGTGTGTGTACGTGTGTGTACGTGTGTGTGTGTGTATGTGTGTAGGGGTAAGATGGGGAGCCGTAATGAGGAACGGGGCTGATGAGACCAGACCATGAAGGATCTTATAAGTAGAATGGCCGGACGCCTACTGTCCCAGGGTACTTATTAATAGCACGCCCTTACACACTGTCCTGGTGTGGTTAACTGAGGACCCTATCATACGGTACCCTACTTGTAAGACATGCTTAGGAGTGTGAACTTTATCCTAGGAGCAGAGAGAAGCCACTGAAAGTTTTAAGCAGGGTACTGACAGGATAAGATCCACACAGTTAAAATAGACTGGCAGCATGTGAAGAATGGATCAGGTGAGGGTGAGTGTGGAGGAAGGAGATCAGTTTACAGGGCCGTGCAGTTGTCCAAGGGAGAGATGAGGGCAGCCAGGGTGAGAGAAGTGCTCGTAGAGAGACCAATCTGCAATATATTTGGCAGGAAAGTGCAGCAGAACTTGGTGACGTTTTGATGCATGGGTTGAGGGAGGAGGGGGTCCAGGACAACTTCCATTTTTCTGGCTTGAGTGCCTGGTGGATGCTGGTACTCTGGAGGATGGGGCGTGATGCTGAAGTTCAGCTGAGGAACTGCTAAGTTTAAGGTGCCTGGGGGAGGGCCCAACGGGCAGCCGTTGCTGCCAGCGGAGAGGTTGTGGTCATCAATACATTTCTGCCCAAATGCCCTCTCCAGATAGCCATGAGGCAGTGGGGCTGTAAACCGGGCCAGCCTTAAGGAAGCTGGGTGTTTGAATCCAAAGGATAAGGAAAAGTGGGGGGAAGTTGTGGAATGGGAGGAAAGCTAGGGAACAATGAAGAAAGGTAAAAAGTGTTTTAAACGCACAAGATAAAAATCTGGATTATAGGTTATCTTAAGGAGAACGATAAATAGAAGCCAACAAAGAAGCCTCTAAACGAAAGAAATGTGGATATTTTAAAAATTACAGGGCTTCCCTGGCGGCGCAGTGGTTCAGAGTCCGCCTGCCGATGCAGGGGACACGGGTTCGTGCCCCGGTACGGGAGGATCCCACATGCCGTGGAGTGTCTGGGCCTGTGAGCCATGGTCACTGAGCTTGCGCGTCCGGAGCCTGTGCTCCACAATGGGAGAGGCCACAACAGTGAGAGGCCCTCATACCGCAAAAAAAAAAAAAAAAAAAAAAAAAAAATTACAGACAGTTTACAACAGCATTATAGACAGTTAGGGAGACGTGTGTAAAAAGCCTTAACCTGTAATCTGCCGCCCCATGACAGTGATGATTATTTTGGTGTATTTGGGAGGTATGCATAGTGAAGCAAGAGCAGCAACAGCAGGTTAACTAAAGAAAATCTATGGTAACAGTTTAACAGGGTCCAAGGCCGGATTTAGAAGGCTACATCAGCAACCCAGCTAGGGAATGGCAATCAGGGACTCACTGAAAGCGGGGGGGGGGGGGGGGGGGGGGTGGCGCGCCAAGGGCTTCAGAGCCTTGTGTCCACACTGAACGGAATCCTTATGTTTTTCTTCTTAATTAAAATGTCTATTTTGAGATGATTATAGATTCACATGCAGTTGTGAAAAATAATTCAAAGAGATCCCATATGCCCTTTGCCCACTTTCTCCCAGTAGGCACATCTTGCAAACTAGAGTGTAATATACAACCAGAATCAATATATTGATACAAGCAACATACAAACAGTGCCATCACCCCCAGGAGCTCTCACAGCCACTTCCCTCCCACCCCTGCCCCCTCCTTAATCCCTGGCAACTACTAATCTGTTCTTCATTTCCATAATTTTGTCATTTCAAGAATGTTATATAAATAGAATCATACAGCACGTCACCTTTTGGGATAGTTATCAATAGTTTGTTCCATGGTATATATGTACAGTTCAACCATTCACCCATCGAAGGACATATGTATTTCCAGTTTGGGGCTGTTAAGAATAAGACTGCTATGAACATTCATGTACAGGTTTTTGTGTGAACACAAGTTTTTATTTCTCTGGGATAAATGCCCAGAAACACAGTTGCTGAGTCGTATGGTGGTTGCATGTTTAGTTTTTTTTAGAAACTGCCAAACTGGTTTCCACAGTGGCTGCATCATTTCGCATTCCCAGCAGCAGTGTACGAATGGTCCAGTTTCTCCTCATCCTCACCAGCCTTTGGTGGTATCACCGTTTGGTTTTTGACTTTTGTTTACACACCTCTGAGAGGTGTGTAGTGATGTCTCCTGGTTTTCATTTGCGTTTCCCTAATGGCTGATGATATTGACTATCTTTTCTTGTGCTTATTTGCCATCCTTAGATCCTCTTTGCTGTAGTGTCTGATCAAATCTTTTTGGATCTTTTCTAAGCCTTCTGTTTCAGCTGGCTCCCTCTGACATGGCTCCAGCACAGAAAGGGGGGGATAGGGTGCCACCACAGGAATGCCAGCTGGGGGTCGAAATACAGGTCGCCTCCACTGACAACCAAGTAGGGAGCCTCCCCGTTACTGGTGGTCAGGATTGGGAGTTCCAGCCTCCACTGATACCTCCTGGCTGGGAGGGGTAGGAGTTCCTCATTACTGCTCCCCACATGGCCTCCACTGACATCACAGGGTGGGAAGGGTGTGTCTCCATTACTGCTGGGTGACAGAGAAAGTCTTAGCTCTCTACTAGAGCTTTTTTTTTTAGTTTATTTTTGGCTGCACTGTGTCTTTGTTGCGGTGCGGCGGGCTTCTCATTGTCGTGGCTTCTCTTGTTGCGGAGCACGGGCTCTAGGCGCACGGGCTTCAGTAGTTGTGGCACGTGGGCTCAGTAGTTGCTCGCGGGCTCTAGAGCGCAGGCTCGGTAGTTGTGGCGCACGGGCTTAGTTGCTTCCCGGCATGTGGGATCTTCCTGGACCAGGGCTTGAACCCATGTCCCCCGCATTGGCAGGTGGATTCTTAACTACTGTGTCACCAGGGAAGTCCTACTAGAGCTTCTGACACCACCCAGCCAGGAAGGGAAGGGTAGTCGCATTACCGCCTTATGGGTGTGGAAGTCCTCGGTCCCCATATGGTCTCCACTGATGCCTGAGGAGGGACCACATTACCACCCAGTGAGGATGAAAGTCCAGCTCCCTCCTCTGCCTCCTCTCCCTCCCCATCTGGCAGGGGACTCAGGTGGGAGCTTGGGGACCTGAAGCTGAAGTCTCTGCTCCCCCCTCGGCCTTTGCTGGTAGCGATGGGGCCACAGTTTTTCCTGTGGTGTTTAGCAACAGTAGAGAGATTCGTATCTAAAATGTTCTGTCTTCCTAGGCTGCCCCTTTCCTAGAGAGAGACGACTTTTGCTGGGGCTTTTTAATCTGCAACCATTAGCCTTTCCAGGTTGTCAGCTTCTTCAGCCCAAAGTCTGGGAAAATGAGGCAAGAAGAAAACTCAGGGAACTAACCACCATGTCGTTCCTTGAGTCCAAAAAACCCTAGCCTGCTTGCCTTCTCCACCTTTCAGAATCTCCTGTGGTTGTTTCATACATACTCTCCAGAGTTTTCAGATGTACTTAACAGAAGGAATCGGCAAAAGTACGTCTACTCCATCTTCCCAGGCCTCCTTTTGCTTTTGAAAAAAACACAACTTTGTATTGATGAATAAGATAACAATGAATTTTCACACACTGGACACACCTAACACCTAGATCAAAGCAACAGAACATTACCAGCACTTCATGAGTCCCCTCAGGGCCCTTCTTGGCCACACTTTCCACACTGGAGTAGCTACTGCCTCTGGCTCTTACCTGGCTAGCCCAGCACAAGGGCAGCAACAGCTGGAGATCCACTCTGGCCTGTAGCTCTCTCCTGTGTGTGTGCGGGTGTGTGTGTATGCCTCCTCACATGCAGGCTGGTGGGGTTTTGCACACAATTCTATCCATCTGACCTCCTCGCGTAGGCACCTTAGGTTTGCAAGTTCTTCACAGACTCGAGTTCAAATTTGAGTTCCACTACTTACCCAAAGTTCAGTGTAGTGACTAAGAACATGAGCATTGGAGTCAAACCTGAGTTCAAATCCCAGCTCTCCCATTTGTCGGCTGTGTGGTCCAGAAAAGGGTAATAACAGTAGGCCCTTATGTGGTGCTGTGAGGATTAAATGAAACAACTCATGTGAAGTGCTTAGAAAAGCACTTGACACACAAGCCAACCCTCAATCAATGTAGGTATTACCACGGTTAGTATTAGCACTTGTGTGAATCTTAAGGGATATCAATTATGTCAAGTGCCCGATACAGTTCCTGACACTCGGTAAGTGTTAGCTCTCCTCCTTCCTGCCTGCAGGGGCACACTGAAGAGTTGGTACCTGTTGTAATTTTGTTCTCATGGGTCAGAGGAAGAGAGGGAAAAGCTTCAGTGGGGAAGATCCTGTGGTTGTTTCATACATACTCTCCAGGGTTTTCAGCACACACAGTGGCTGTGCTGTGATGTCCTTCCCAGGGCCTCCTGGGAATATGCATTGGGCTCCCTTGTGACAGGCTTCCTTCCCCTGCTTGGGAGCAAGGTCAGGTCCCAGTGCCTCCCTTCATGCCCCGACTCCGCACTCTTCTCAGTGAAGGCCTGGATGGAGCAGAAGGTAATGCTCGTGGGAAAGCCAGCCCCCTCTCCACAGGCTGAGGTCTGCCTGGCCCCCGAACTCTGACGCTATTGTACTTCCTTCTTAATATGGCAGAGTAAAGGCCCTGGAGGGTTCCGGGCCAGTACAACTCCATGTCCTAGCTTGGTCCCTGTGAGTCCTTTCCTTTCTCTGGCAAATGGTACTGGCTGCCATGCCCAGGCCTGCCTCAGTGAAGTCCCAAGGTGTCTCCCAGCACCCCAATCTGGGGGTTAAGGAGAGAGCTTGTCAATAAATAACCAAAAGGTAGTCTGACATAACCTTCCTTTTCAAACTATGTCACTACACATTTCTGTTAGGAGAGAAGGAAGGAGTATCTTGCAGTTGCACGGAGCTAGGGCATTACAACTCCCCAAAGTCTGGGGATCAGCTACTGTAATACCTGAATGTAATTTATGAACTCCTGTTCTGCCTTGTTCCAGTTCAGAGATTTGCTACAGCCTCTGGATTTATGGCGTTGCCCTTCTCTCTGCAGACAGCAGAGGGCCTCATTAGCACAAACTCAATGTCACTGACAAATATATGGGAAGGGATGTGTGCCAAGGTTCTTGAAGCAAAGTAAAACTTTAACAGAAATGTGCAAGAAAATTGGCTGTTCGGCTTAATTCCCTTAAAAAAAGGATTTTCTGAGTTAATAGGGGTTAAGAAGAACCTTCTTATTGTTCCACTCCATGTGGTTGAAAATTCATCCAAAATTCACATGTTGTCTTCACTGCCTCAATTTGGAACAGGGATCCTGGGTAGGGTTGCCAGATTTAGAAAGTAAAAATACAGGATGTCAAATAACAGCCCTTCACATGTCGTTGTTTCTTTTTTAAATAAGACTCTGAAAGATGGAGAGAGGAAGGCAGAGCGGCTAGGGAGCCCAGGACCTGAGGAAAAGCAGAGTGGTGAGTTCCTTGGGTTTCCTTTTTTTTTTTTTTTATTCCCAACAATTCATTGGGTTTCCTTTTTGTCTCATATATGCTGGACTTGGTGCTGGGGAGGAAGGCAATCCAGAAGTGCCAGTGGGCACAGACAAAAAAAGCCCTTACAAAACCCAGCTCTCTCTAGGCAAAGGAACAGGAAAGAGATAGCCTGAGACAGAAAACTTTCAGATAAAAACTGCTCTACAGCAACCAAACACCACAAAGAAAAGGGAAGACCTAGTGAGACACCACAATTGCAGGCCATAAGGAGGTGCCCCAACACGCCCACACACATACACACACACACCAGGGTGGTTTCACGAAAGACCTAGCATGGGGCCGGGACTTTCACTGCCACCAGACCATAAGGAGGTCCTTCACCCCATGGTGCCAATGGAGATACCCCCTCCCCTCCCAGTGCAGGCCTAGTGGGAGCCTGACCTCCCACTCCTACCTGGCCTCTGGATGTCAGTGGAGCCTGAGTGGGGACCTTGTCCTCCTTCTCCCAGCAAGATGGTGTCTGAGCAGGTTGACTAAAACAGAAGGTTTACATGACATCCAGAATCTCCTAATACCCCAAATGTGCAAAGTGCAATAAAATATGACTCATCTTTCCAAGAGCCAGGAAGATCTCAAACTGATTGAAAAGTGACCGTCAACAGACGTCAACACCAGGATGATGGAGATGTTAGAATTATCTGATAAGGATTTTAAAGCAGCCATCATAAAAGCGCTTCTGTGAGCAAATATGAACACGCTCGAAACAAATTAAAAAATAGTAAGTCTCAGCAAATAAATAGAGACATAAAGAGACAATTGGAAATTTCAGAACTGAAAAATACCAAAACCTCAAAGGATGGGCTCAACAGCAGAGTGCAGGGGCCAGAGCAAAAGTGTCAGCGCACTCCAAGATAGAACAATAGACATGACCCATTCTGAACATCAGAGAGAAAGTAGATGGAAATGGGAAAAAAAAATAAGAACAGAACCTTGAGGACTTGTGCGACTATAATAATGAAAATCTAACATTCATGACATTGGAGTTCTGGAAGGAAAGGAGAAAGAGGATGGGGCTAAAAAGGTACTAGAAGAAATAATGGCTGTAAACTTCCTAAATTTGGCAGAAAACGCAAACCCACAGATTCAAGAAGCTGGGTGAACCCCAATCAGGATAAACCCCAATATAATCCACACCCAAACACATCATAGTCACACTTCTAAAAACCAAAGACAGAAAAAGTTTTAAAGACAGGGAGGGAGAATTGGGATTGACATATATACACTATTAATACTATGTATAAAATAGATAACTGATGAGAACCTACTGTATAGCACAAGGAACTCTGCTCCACGCTCTGTGGTAACCTAAATGGGAAGAAAATAGAAAAAAGAGAGGGTATACATATACGTATAAAAATTAATTAAAAAAATAAAACACAGGGAGGGAGAAACAACACCTTATCCATAGAGGGAAAACAATTCAAATGACAGCAGATTTCTCATCAGAAGCCATGGGGGCCAGGAAGCAGTGCTGAAAGAAAAGAAATGTCAACCCAGAATCCAGCACAAATATCCTTCAGGAATCAAGGTGAAGAATCAAGACGTTCTTAGATGAAGGAAAATTAAGGACAATTTGTCACCAGTAGACCTACTCTGAAAGAATGAATGACTAAAGGAAGTTCTCTAAATAGAAAGGAGTCGATTAAAGAAGGAACAGAATCATAGAACATCAGAAAAAAGGAAAGAACATGGTAAGCAAAAACATGGGTAAATAGAATAGGCTTTCTTTCTCCTCTCGAGTTTTCTAAATTATGTTTGATGGTTGAAGCAAAACTGGTAACCCTGTCTGATGTGGTTCTCAATGTATGCAGAAGTGATATTTAAGACAATTATATGCTTATAAATTATACTTTGATAAAGCTAGAAAAAAATGTAAGAAAATAAGAAAACAGCCCACTATATTATAAATGATGGAGTGTAAAAGGAGATAAGATTTCTATACTTCACTCAAACTGGAAAAATGTCGATACCAGTAGGCTGTGATAAGTTACGTGCATATTATATAATGCTTAGAGCAACCACTAGAAAAGTTATGCAAAGAGATACACCCCAAAGCACTATAGATAATTAGAATAGAATTCTAAAAAATGGTACAAGTAACCCACAGGAAGTTGGAAAAAGAAAGCAACGAAACAAAAAAAACAGAACAAACAGGAAACAAACAATAAAATGGTGGTCTCGATCTCCAGAATATATAGCAAATAATCCCATTTGATGTATATGGTTTAAATACACCAAATAAAAGTCTTAGAGTTACACAGTAGATTAAAAAACATGAAAAGAATACTGGATGGATGTTAACTAGATTTATTGTGGTGATCATTCTGAAATATATACAGGTAGTGAATCATATTGCTTACCTGAAACTAATATAATATTATCTGTCAATTGTATCTGCATTTTTAAAAAGTTAAAAAAACTACTGGATGGCCAGCTAAATTTGAATTTCAGATAGAAATGAATCATTTTTGTAGTGTAAGTATGTCCCAGGCAACTGCTATTTTAAGTTCCCCAGAGCTGCTTGCTTTCTTCCCAGTTTGCTCACCTCTCCTACAAAAATCAATAGTCCGAAGAAAACTAAGCAGTTTAACTCAGGTCTCTTCTCCAAGGAAACGGCGTTGATTGTCTATGAGGTAGATTCTCTCACAAGATTATTGTGTGGATTACAGCGAGCTAATGGAAATGAAAGCCCTTAGCACCCAGGAGTTGCTCAATAAATATTGTTAATTTCTTTCCCTAAACATCAAGGAGAACTTCCCAAAATCCTGGGCCTGTCTGTGGCTCAGAGATAAAACCCAGCTGACCCTCTGAACTCTGAACGTCATTATTATTTTAGTAACGAATGCTTTTATTGAAAAGATAAGACATGGTTAACAAAAATCCAGGCAGTACAAAATGGTATACGATGAAAAGGAAGTCTCTCCTATCCCAGCCACAGTCCTCCACTTCCTCTCCCTAGAGGCAACCGCTGTTACCAATTTATGCTTCCAGATGAGCTCTATGCATATGTATGCCTATATATAACCCTCTTTTTTCCCACCAGTGTGAACATACTAGCCGCACTGTTCTGCACCTTCACACGCTATTTTTAGCATCTAATTGCCTGGCTGCAGTGGGATACAGGCAGCCGATCGTGAGGGTCCTTATGAAAAACAGCCCTTTGAAACTTGTTGCTACCGCTGTTGTAAGGATGTCGTCAAGGATGTCGTTCATTGTATCCCACAACATCCTCTCTGAGGACCCCCGGGAGGAATTCCTGTCTGATCTGAGTACTGGGAACGGTTGCCCTTCTGAGCAACGACTTTGTTTTTATCTCCTGGACATTGTGAATTGTGTAACAAGGTTTCCCCTTTCCTGTTGGCTGCTAGAAAGCTTAGAGCCAACTTTCGGGCCCACCCTTCGTGGGAGCAGAGGTTTTGATGGTATGCATTCCTACCCTAATTCTTGGCTCCACGTCCTGCCCACTCTTGTTTTTCTTTCCATCTTTAATTTATGCTGCCTTGACTTATCTTGTGTGCCCTTGTAAGCTGCTGGAAATCTTTTCTGAGAAAAGGCGAAGTTGGAATAATTAAACGACCGCCTGACTTTATTCGCTCACTCACTCACTCCGGTCCCCACCCCACACCCGCCTTAACCCCCATCATATCCTTTCAGTGGCTTCTGGCACTCCCCTCAGGCCTGCTTGGCTCTTACCCTCCCCTCCAACCTTTTATTTAAGCTGGCTTTCATTGCACTTGGCCTTGGGGAGCCTCTCTTGCTTGTCATGGTCACCCCCGCCCCCATCCCTCACCATTGTCCCCACCTCCATATACGTTGTGGGCAGCCTTTCCATGCTTGATTTGATCATTCTAGGACTGAAGACTGTGGCGCCTGGCCACACATCCGAACAATTCTCCATCCACTCCAGGTTCCAGCTTGCACCCTTGGCAGCGGGCCTGTGTTGGATGATGTCAGTGGTGTGTGCTATAAGAACAGAGCCATCACGGGCTCAGGTTACGCCTCGGGACCAACTTGGTCAAAGCTTTGAGGGAGGGTTCCATAGAAGAGAAGAATTCATTTTGAAGGGCGCTGCATCCTTGTTTCCCAGGTAAAGGATTTGCAAGGCCAGGAAGGCAGAGTGGTCTCTGGAAAAGACCACGAAGATCGTCCAGAAATATTAGGAGTCTTGAGTTCTGTTCCCACACCTGCCTCTGAGTGGCTAGGCAACGTCGGACAAGTCCTGTCTCCTCCCTGGACCCTGGTCTTTGAATTCATAAAGATAGAAAGATTAGATGATCTCTAAGGTCCCTTCCAGCTTTAACAGTTCATAGTTTCATGCTTGGTACTGCTCTTTTTAGGGCCTCTACACACGCCTCCTTCCCCCGGGGCGTTTCCCAGCCTCTGTTAGCCACTCCACAGATCTAAGCAGTTTGGCTGATTCTGCTCCCGCTGGAGGGTGTACTCACTCCACTCGTCTGCTGCAGGTCTGCCTGTCCTGGCCTTGCTACTGAGACACTTCTACTCCTCGGCCACAGAAAAGCGGTTCCGGCAATTGCCAATCATCTAAACTGACAGAGATGCTCCTATAGACCATAATAGTCTGAATTCAAACTGAAAAGCGTAATAAGCTCAAGGGAGATGCAGCTAGAAGGTCTGATGGGTCCACTGCTTAGCTAGTTGTGTTTTTCTTTCTATGCCTCTGCAGTATTGTCCGTTTCACACTGCAGTGCTGCGGCGGGTGGATGGTCTGGATCATAATGAATGAATGGTATTAATTAGCACAGTGATCATTCCCATCGGAGCTCAAAGTGCTCAGAAGTTAATCGTTACTTTTTCCATGGAGTAGAAATACATATTTATTAAATTTAGAAATCCTTCAAACGCACAGAAAAATACAGGAACAATAATAGCTGATTTGAATAGTTCATTCTTGAGTGCAGTAATGTACTAGGCCTGTTCAAAGTACTTTTGGTGCATTAACCCATTCTTCACAACAACCCAGTGAAGGTGGTACTGCAGCCACAAGCCAGATTTAACAAATGTTCACTTTTTTCCATACTTACCTAAAATCCTTTAAACAAGCAAACAAAAAAGAAATACAACATGGCAGAACAGTTAACATTCTCCCTACCCTGTTCCTCTTCTACTCTCCCCATTGACGACCATTATTCTGAAGTTGGTGGTTGGTGAGGTAGGGTCTTTGCTAGCTGTGTTTTACAGTTTTACTACATGGTGTATATCTAGAAACATTCTGTAGTATTGATTCCTGTTTTTTTTTTTTTATTTTACATAAGTGGAGTCATGATGTACATTTCCTTTTGAAACTTGAGTGGTTAATTTTGTATCTTGCTCTAGTGAATGGCCTCATTCAAGCAGTTTCCAGATCATAAAATGTCAAGAGTTAGGGCCCATCTAGATCTGCCTTAACAGAGAGCTCCCAATTCCCTCACAGCCTTGGGCTTCAAGAGGTCTTCCCATCAGCCTTCCCTGGACCAGCTTTATGTCCTTTCCAATAGAGCCAAGCTAACTGTCTCCTATCAGGCCGCCAGCCAGGAATTTCCTCAACTTCCAAGCTGCCCCCCTACCAAATCCTCTGTATCTTTATTCGCCACCTTAACTTTCTTCATCCAATTTCACCAATCCCCAGAGCTTCAGTGATTACCCATTGAATGACTGACTCACAAAACTGTATACAGCCCAGACTTTTCTCCCAATCTCCAGGCCTATATCTCCATCTGCTGAACTGGACACTCTGTCTGGATGTCTTAAAGGCACCTCCAATTCAACTTGCCTCAAGGTGAACTTATTTCCACCCTCCTCTCTAAAACAAAACACAACTCTTGAAAGAATCGTCCGCACACATGGGTTCAATGTCTTGCTTCCCATTCGCTCTTCTTTTTGAATCCATTCATTCTTCAACCCTTTCCCATCTAGCTTCCAGCCCTACCACTTCACCAAAACCATTCTTTTCAAGGTTCCTGGTTCTCTCCAAGTTACCAACTCCAGTGATCAATTGTCTGTCCTCAACTTATTAGGCCTCTCAGCACCAGCTGTCCCACTGATCACTTACTCCTTGTTGATATTCTTTCATCACGTCGTTTTGGGGGCCCCTCCGCACTTTCCTGGTTTTCCTACCTCACTGGTTGCTCCTTCTCGATCTGCTTTGCCAGGCCCGTCTCATCTTTCTGCTCGCTAAACATTGGGGTGCCCAGAGCTCAGCCCTCAGGGCCCTCCTCCTCTCTCCCTGCTTTCAATCTGACGGGGAGCTCATTCAGTCTCATTACTGATGAACCCCAAATCTGCAGCCACACTCCACACCTCCTCTCTGAACTCCAGACTCATATAGCCAAGCACTTACAAGGTGTTTCGGAGGTCTCACAGCCCCAGCGAGTGTGGTCAAAACTGAGCTCAAGTCACTGCCCAAATCAGATTTCCCCACGTCAGGAAATGGCCCTAAGCAGAAACCTAGAAGTCACACTTGACATCTTCTACCTGACCTCACATGTCCTATCCATTGCCAGGTCCTGCCAATTCTGCTTCCTAAACCTAGACCTATCCCCACCACGTCTCAACACCTCTATAGCTTTCACCCCAGACTGGGCCACCATATTCTCTTTCTTGGACTTGTAATTGTTTTCTCTGCCTCTGCTCTTGTCCTCCTGTAATCCATTCTCCATACATATAGCGGATATATCTATACCTCTATCTCCATCTCTATTTATCTGTATAAATTTTAATATTTAAAAACTGTTGCTGTGGACAATGGGCAGATACTAAAGGATCTGGAGTAGGCAAGTGATATATTTGACTTACATATATATTAGATTTATCATAATCTTTGATTGATCATACTTACGTGTATATATGTGAGAAAGCATATATAACAAGTCCTCTATGTCAAATCCTTTGACATCTGCCCATTGTCCACAGCAATGGTTTGCAAACTAGTGTGTGGGTGGTGTTTTTTTTTAAGCAGTGGAACTTTGAAAAAAAAAAAAGGTTTTTACGGAAACAAGTGAAACTTGTTAACACAGGTCAACGTGGAGCTCTTCTAGTTGGAGAGGGGAAAAGTCCTACAGCCCCTTTCACTCAGTGTCCATCCTCGTCCCTTCCTCCCTCTCACCCCCCAGAGGCTCCACGGAGGCCTCTCTGTGGAAGCTTAGCACTCCACGGAACACAGTGGGAAAATCTGCATGATAAAAAGTCCAAACTCTAACAAAACAAACAGCAGCAATAAGAAAGTACTCCTCTACGCTCTGGGTCCCGCTCCCCTGCCCGTCTTGCCACCCTACAGCATTCCTTCTGCATGGGCCACCCCCAGCAGCTTCAGCCCTCAGTGCACAAACGTCCTGTCCCCTGGGAGAGTCCCCCATCTTGCCTGCTTTGCTTCAGTCCAACAAACTTCTCTTTCAAGAGTCAACACAAAAGTCAGCACTGCCTCTGCGAAGTCTTGCCTCACTCCTCCAGGAGGACTTGCGGGGGGGTGGCCTGCTTCAGTCTCAGAGCTCCCGGAGCGTTGCACTTTCTTGGCCTGGGTGCCTCGAGGGCAGGCATCTTCCTCTGCTTATCTGTGTGTACCACGGCGCCTGCTTGGTAACAGGTGCCTGATCAGTGTTTGGAGAATGGCCGAGGAGACAGAAGTGATGGTCTTGACCCTATTAATAGACCCTATTAGTGTGTCACTGTGACCAACAGGACTACCTATATAGGGCTATCTTTATGATAAGAATGAACTCCCAGGAGCCTGGTTTCTTCTCTCCCAGCCTGGAAACCGTAAACACTGTATCCCCACTGTCTCAGGTTCCTGAGGGGAGAGAGAGGTTCCTTCAAGCCAGCTGCCTTGGCCACTTTCCTGAACCATATCTGCCTGTGTGAGAGCCCAACAGCAACTCCAGGTTAATGAGCACACAATGGCCACTATGTGCTGGGCTGCGGGTGAAGAGAACAGTCTCTCTAGTCTTTATATTATTTACACTAACTTAACAAAAGCACTGCGCACAGGTGGAGGGGCACCAGCCTGAGAAGCCACAGGGAAGGGGGTGGGGGATGGTGGAGCGTGGAGCCTAAAAATTCAACACCAACCCTCCCTGAGAAACAGACTGAGGTGGCTCCCGCCATCTTCTGATGGTTTCTTTGTTACTGGTGCTTGCTTTTGTTTTGCTTTGTTTCTGGGTGTTTTTTTTTTTTTTTTTTTAGTCAAGGAGGCACTCAGGGAGAAAGGGGACTCAAAATAACAGCTCCCATTTATTTAAAGTTTACTAGGCACCGGGCACTGCAGTGATGGTTTTGTGTCTATTAGATCATTTAATTCCTCATAACCCCTTGAGATAGACACTATCCTTATTGTCCCCATTTTACAGATGGAGAAACTGAGGCCTGGCAAGGCCAAGTAGCTTGCCCCAAGTTACATTAGGATTCAAACCCCTGCAGTCTGCCCCCAGAGCCCGCGCCCTTTACCATTGCACCACACTGCCTCCCACTGGTTGTACAAAGGCCACGGCAGCTGTGGTCGTGGTCCTAGGGAGCTGACAAAGAGGGCAACTGAAACTGACATGGTCTTCAAGGGGAGAGAATATGACCACAAGTACACAGGGCAGAAACAGTAAATGAAAGCCAGAGAGGCTCACCAGTCAGAGTTGGTGCTGGGGATCTTTGGCAGCAGCGTGGCGGTAGGATGGAGCAAAGTGAGGAGATTTTCCTAGAGGGGCTGACGGGTGTGCTGAGACAAAGCAGAGTCAGGGCAGAAATCTGTGATGGCAAGCTTCCTCCAAGGAGGGCCAGGCCACTAGCCTGCTGCGGGGAATGCGCTAATACCCCAACATCCACTCCTAGGCAGATTTCCCAAAGTGAAAGCAGAGACTCAAACAGATTCTTGAACACCCATGTTCACAGTACTTTTCACAATAGCCTAAAGGTGGAAACCCAAATGTCTATCAACGGATGAGTGGGTAAACAAAATGTGCTCTATACATCCAGTGGAATATTGCTCAGCCTTAAAAAAGAACGAAATGCCAACACATGCTACAACTGGATGAACACTGATGATATTATGCTAAGTGAAGGAAGTCAGTCACAAAAGGACAACTGCTGTATGATTCCACCTATATGAGGTACCTAGAATAGTCATATTCATTGAGACAGAAAGTATCATAGTGGTTGCTAGGGGCCGAGGAGAGGGAGGAGTGGGAAGTTATTTATTGTTTAATGGGTACAGAGTTTCAGTTTGGGATGATGAAAAAGTCTGGAGATGGGGCTTCCCTGGTGGCGCAGTGGTTGAGAGTCCGCCTGCCGATGCAGGGGACACGGGTTCGTGCCCCGATCCGGGAGGATCCCACATGCCGCGGAGCGGCTGGGCCCGTGAGCCATGGCCGCTGAGCCTGCACGTCCGGAGCCTGTGCTCCGCAGCGGGAGAGGCCGCAGCAGTGAGAGGCCCGCGTACCGCAAAAAAAAAAAAAAAAAAAAAAAAAAAAGTCTGGAGATGGATAGTGGTGACGGTTGTACAATAGGTGAATGTACTTGATGCCACTGAATTTTACACTTAAAATGGTTAAAAAATAAAGAAATAAAATAAATAAAAACTAAACAGGCCCAGCAGCAGCCTGGTCCTCTGAGCTTGCAGCCCACAAGGAATGGTGATGGGTTTTGAGGTCCAGGGACAGAGCCTCAGATGGCAGAAGCTCGTCAGAGGGGAGCGGCAGTGAGTGTGCATCACCTAAAGAGGGTGCCAGAGAGCTCTGGGATGACGCGTTTCCTCAGCCACCTCCTTCCCCCACCGCACCCCCAGTCTGCGCCTGTATACACACACACACACACACACACACACACACACACACACGCACTCACCTACCCTCTGCGAGAAGACATTGCCTGCCAAGCCAGCAGAAGCAGCGTGGGGTGTGGCCTGACTCCCAGGGAGTCCTGGGGAATCCCTATAGCTGGGCAAATGTCATGCCTGCTTGTCTCAACTTCTCCAGGGAGTGTGTCCTCCCCTCCAAGGCCCAAGCCAGTTTATTCTCCAGTGAAAAGATTGCTAGGAGGTGCTACCTGTCCAGTCCTCAGGATCATTCTGGGGGAAAAGGAGGCAGTCCAGTCCAAGTGGAAAGATCAGGGATTCAGACTTGGGTTCAAATCCCGATTCTGCCACTTGGCAGTGTATGACCTTGGGCACAGTGTTCAAACCTCCTTGTGCCTCAGTTTCCTTGTCTGTACAATGTGATTGCTAATAGCTCAGGGGCTTCTCTTCAGTTGTGAGGATTAAATGAGATATGTCAAGTGCTTACAGCAGTGCCTGCACGTAGTGAGGAAAACTATGGTTCGTGGTGTCTGGGGAAGACAGTGACAGCCAGTCTCCAAAGACCACTGCCTTGCATCCCCCTAGGCGGGTGCTGGGTGAATCTCAGGAGGCCATCTGGAAAGGCGTGGGGGAGGGAAGCGAAGAACCAGCCGTAGAGAGCTGGCCTTCCGCGCCTGGGATGCCTTCAGGGAAGGGGAAGGGGGCGGGTCCATCTCGGAGTCTCCAGGGGCCAGCTGTACAGTAACAGCCTCTGTTTCAATTCCTCCCCTCTTGGTGTCTAAGCTTGTTTTTGTGTCTGGAGAGGAAAGGCATGGGCGGGGCTCTGCTGCACAGCACCAAGAACCACAAACACGCCCCTGGAGTGAGGGTACAGAATGTACCCAGACTGCAAACCACACCCCTGTGGCTTGGGGAGGCCCCTGGGGTGGGCTGGAGAGCTGTCACACTACATTGTTTGAGAGCCCTGTGCCTAGCAACCGGCCTGGGATTCCACAGCCTTCAGACAATGGGATGTCCTAAGGGGGCCAGAACTGAGTTAAGGGACCTCCTGTCAAAGTGTCTTCCGGGATTGAGGGTGCCTCTGATCTGAATAGAGGTCCATGGACCCTTGGCACCCTCCTGGGCCAGACTAGGTCTGGAGCTGGCCTAGGAGAGCTTCCAGCCTAAGGCCACCATGAGGGAACATTCCCAGCCACAGCCAGACCCTCCTCACAACCCAACCCATTTAGGGGAACAGATTCTGCCTCTCTCCACCTGTCTGCACCATCCCCAGGAGGCCTCACTAGGGTGCCCAGAGCAGTGGAAGGAAGGAGACAGATGGGACATTTGGGGAGGCTGGAGACAGTTTCCCAAAGCCTGAAGTGACTTGAAACTGGAAGACAATTGGGAGGAGGCCAAACCCACAAAAGATGAGGAAAGGACTTCTGGTCGGACGGGTTGGAGAGAGAAGGTCCTTTGAAACCAGATGAAATTCCGTGGGGCAAGTGCAAGGGGATCATTAGCGACAAAACCTAACAACATAATTTGGCTCAACACAAATAAACAAGAAAACACTGAGTGAAGAAGGGAGTTGACCACAAGTTGAAGATGAATCAGCCTCAAAATAGAGTGTGGCTCACTTATGTTGGCCCCGTTTTCCAAACTAAAGATCAGGATGCATATTTGACAAGGATGAGTGTATGTAGGCTAAACAAGCTTCAGTGTTTGGAATTGAGACTCTCTCCCCAGGAAACCTAGGTCCTAGGCTCCCTGAGACCATGCTCAGTAACAGTCTAGTCTTCATCAGAGAGATATGTCCAGAATCTGGGGGAAATGAAGAAGGTTCAGAAGAAGAAAAAGGTGAAAAATGGGACTTCTGGGCAAAAATGAGCAAAGGAGAGGCAGCGTGATGGGGTGGAAAGAACCCAGGCACCCATGTCCAGGAGCTGGACTCTTAGCTACTGTGCAACATCAGGAAAGTTACTTAACCTCTCTGAGCTCGTTTCCTTGTCTTTAAAAGTGGAATCATAATATCTGCCATAAAGATTTTTGTGAAGATTTAAGGGATTCAAGAGATGTAAAGCACAAAACACACAGTAGGTCCTCAATAAATGCATAGCTGTCGGTTTGGAGAAGGGAAGAATAAGATACCAGAGGATTTTATGAGGGGGCTACGAATTAGTTGTTCTCCCACATCCATGGAACAAGGAGAAATGGAAGATAACTGGAGTAGCAAGGACTTTGCTGAGTGTGGGTAGGTAAGAACCTGGTGACCCTCAGAAGTTGCAAACTGGCAGCTGACAGGCTGAATCCAGCCCTCAGGCATGTTTTGTTTGGCTCAAACAGTATTTTCCAAAAATTTGAATTAGTTGCCAACCATTTAAAAAGTGGAAGATTTCACATAAAAACCCATATTTCTGGCTTCTCTTGAAAAAGAAAATCTAGCAACTCTGGACCCACATGTCTGCATGACAGCGATTGTGGGAGGGGAGCGAGCGAGGGCTGCTTCTAGAAGGTCTCTCACACCACTGTTTCTCAAACTGTAATTCTCGGAGTAATCACCTGGGAGTTCTGTTAAAATGCACATGCTAATACCCAGCATAGGCAAATCCATAGAGACAGAAGGTATAAGAGTGGTTGCCCATGGCTGGGAGGGAGGAGGGAATGGGGGGAGGGGAGGTGGGGGGTGGAATGGGGTGATCGCTAATGAGTACCAGATTTCTTTTGAGGGTGATGAAAGTTAAACCAGGTAAGGGGTGGTGGTTGGGACTTCCCAGGTGGTGCAGTGGTTAAGAATCTGCCTGCCAATGCAGGGGACACGGGTTCGAGCCTGGGCGGGGAAGATCCCACATGCCGCGGAGCAACATAGCCCGTGCGCCACAACTACTGAGCCTGCGCTCTGGAGCCCGCGAGCCACAACTACTGAAGCCACGTGCCTAGAGCCTGTGCTCCACAACAAGAGAAGCCACCGCAATGAGAAGCCCGCGCAGGGCAACGAAGAATAGCCCCCTCTCATCACAACTAGAGAAAGCCCGCGCAGCAATGAAGACCCAACGCAGCCAAAAAATAAAATAAATAAATAAGTTTATTTTAAAAAAAAGAGGTGGTGGTTGCACAAGATTGTGAATCTAATTGTAGAAACAACTGAGTTGTCCTCTTTCAGAGGGTGAATTTTGTGGTATGTGAATCATATCTTAATAAAGCGGTTACTTTAAAAATGCAGATGCTGATTCAGTAGGGCCGAGGTGGGGCTGGAGAGTCTGCAGTTTAAACAAGCTCCCAAGCGTGGTCAGCGCCGCTGGTCTGGAGACCAGCTCTGCGCAGCTCTTTACACCGCGGGTTTCAACCTGTGCTGCACACTGGAACCATGTGGGGAGTTTTAAAAACTACTCACGCCCGGGTCCCACCCCCAGGGATTCTAATAACTTTGGTCTGGGGTGAAGCCCGGGCATCAGGATTTTTTTTTAAAGCCCCTCACTTGATTCTACTTTGCAGCCAACTTTGAGAACCACTGACACCCCCTGGCCGCTTTCCCCTTTCCCACTTCCTTACTCGGGGGCGCCCTGAGGCATTTGACCCCTGCTTTGCTCCAAGCCCCTGGAGGCCAGTCTGGCCCTGCCCACTCCCCTCATCCCACCCTAGTTCTGGGATTCTGAAGCCAAACATTTCCTCCCCCCACTCCTCCCAAGTCCCTTGTTAGTGTAGGTTGTTTGGTTTTCTTGGGCAGCTTTGGGTGAGGACGTCTATCAGAGGCTTTTGGAAAATCAAAAGAACTCCGATCTTCCCAGGTGCCTTTGGTAACTAAGCCAGGACTCGCCTCCTGGACCCAGGCAGGGCTCCGCGGCCGCCCGGCCTCCCCGCCACGCCCTCGTCTGGCTTCCGCAGGGCCCACGCGCCCTCCCGCTTCCCGGTGGCGGCCGCAGGGAAGCCATGTGCTTGAAGGGGAGGGTGAGCGAGAGGCAAGGGATGCCGATTAGCCTTGATGCCCCCTAACAACCAACCACAGGGACTCTTCCAGTGGGACAAGGACAGCAGGAGGGGAGGAGAGAGGGCGGGGGCTGGGGCGAGACCGTCCACTGAGGTTTACTGGGTAATTGACGATTGCGTGAGAGCGTCTTAGAGCGGCAGCCCCGAGCAAGGTCCAGGCATGGGCAAGTCATTCCAAGTGAAAAGAGGTTATAACCACAAAAAGACAGAACATTTCGTTCTGAGTGGGAGGAAGACAGCTGGGCAAGGCCAATGGAAAGCACCCCCACCCCGCCTCCAGCCAGCCTTGCTTTTACAGGACTGATACCATTTCCCAGATGTTTTAAGCATAACATCTGTATTTTTTCCCCCACTGACTACTTATTTTCTCTGTGCAGTCGGCTTGAATACAGCTATTTGTGTCCTCTTTCTCTCAAGTGCTTGTCTCTTTTCCTAGAGATTGGAAAGGATTTAATTAGATTCTACCTAGAAGGTGCAGTGAAAGTTGGGAAAAAGCTGGTGTTAAATCAAAGGCTAGATTGCTATAGCGATCCGAATTGATTTAGCACCGGGGACATTTTCACACTTGCTCTTGATAACTCCTGGGAGGTGCAGGGACAAGGAGGTGCCTTTGGAGGCCTGGTGTGCAGTTTGGAAAGCAAACAAACACCTCCAGTGGTGGGTCACTGCCTGGCCCTCCAGGACCCCCTCTCTTTTCAAGACTAGATTTGCCCCTTGGGTTTTCGGTGTGTGGTGTGAATCGGGGCATATGGGTGCCTGCACTGGAGGATGATAGCTGAGGGGCCACCGGGAGGGCTATGTAGGAGGTGATCTTTTGAGTTCTTTGAGCTCCTTGTTCCTTCCTTCCCCCCAGGAGATCAGAGATCGGGGCTGTGAGGGGACCCCACCCCTACCCCCGCACACAGGCCTGCTTTGGGCAAGAGCAGGGTTGGGCATTCTCACAAAGCTCACTCCGTGGCGGCAGCTGCTCTCCCGCACTGAAAAAGTTCTGACCAGACAGTCCCTTAGCATCTCCTCGGCCCTGCCCGGCGTAGCCATCTTGCTCTCTGCCCCTGCCCTTTGCCCTCTTTCTCTGGCTTCTTCTCCCACAATGGCACAAGAGATAAAAGACAAAAGGTTGAGCTGTAGAGTCAAGTGGCTCTGAATTAGGATGAGAGGCCCTGGGAGGACCACCATCTGTGGAGCAAGGACTAAAAGTTTCTCAGAGAAGCGTCCTTGAGGAGGGCTCTGAGGCCAGGCAAAAGTGGCCCGAGGGGGACTTTTCTGAGCTGTGACCCTGGGAAAAAAATCTGACGGGGTGGGGGGAGATGGGCGTAAAGTCAAAGGGGGGTAATTATACTTCTTAAGATTTATTGAATGCTTACTAAGTGCCAGGTATAGGGCTAAATGCTTTACATGGATAATCTCATTTAATCCTCTCAACTATCCTAATTGCCACCATTTTACACCTGGGTAGTAGCAATTCTGGCTCAGAGAGGTTAAGTAACTTGTCCAAGGTCCACAGCTAGTAAAGGGAGAGTGAGGCCTAGACCTCAGCTCCATCTGAGTTTAGAGCCACTGCCCTTAGCTAGAGAGCCGCTTCACTGACGACATAATGGCCTCAGAGCTTACCAAGGAAGGTGCTGGCAACTCCAGCCCAGGCCTTGAGGGACCACTGCGTCCCACAGATCCTGAGGAAATACAGCGGGGCTTGTGGGAAAAATCTCAGCCCACCCTCTGTGCCCAGCTTTGCAGCCTGTGAGGACCCCTTCCCTTATGTCAGCAGTAGGTCCCTGCCCTAGCCTGTGTAGATCCATGTGCGGTGGGAGGAGCCTGAGATGGGGCAGGATCAGAGGGCGGTGCAAGTTTCTGGGCTAGTGCTAAACAAATCAACACGCAAAAGCAGGCTCTGCCTTCTTGGCTCTTGCGTCCCCAGGGAGTGCTAGGCTTGAGCTAGGAGAGTGTTCTAGATGTTCTTGGCCAGTGGGGCTAAGATGGGGCATCTCTTTCATCAGCTGTGCTAAAAATCGCCCCAGAAAAGGCCAGCACTGTTTAGACACCTGTTGTTTTCCTCGATTCGAACCTTCCTGTAAGGGTTGGCAGTGGAGACCCTTCGAATGTTCTTCGGGGTTGCCTGGTCCTTGCCCAGCAGGCAGGCCCTTCTGGCCAGGGACAGTGAATCACCCAGACCAGAATTCATGCATCTGCTTGGGAGAACACTGTGTGCTCTGGACCGGTGCCGGAGCCCGAGGGGAAAGGGAAGTGTGCAGGACTGAGCGGACCAGGAAAGACTGGGAGGGGCTTCTGCTCTGGCAGCTGCTCAGGCTCCTCCCACTAAGCTTCAGGAGGTAGTGGGAGAAGTCACTCGATGCCCACACTTGGAGGCAGCTCCCCCGCTGGCCCTGGGTGTTGAGTCACAATCCCCATAACTTACTCCCGCAGTGTGTATTTAGCATTAGTGGAGCGTCACCTGATTTGAGCTGGGTTCTCCTGGACTCCACCCCTTCTCTCTGCCCACCATTTCTGCCATGACTCAGGCCTTGAGCGTCTGTCTCCTGAATTACCGTCAAAGCCTCAAGCTACCACCACCACTCCCTCAGCCCATTCCCCTTGCCACTACCTGAACCATTGTTCTGAAAGGTATCTGTCAGTCCTGTGGTTGAAACCCTTCAGTGGTTCCTCATCAACCCCCAGGGCACAGGGTAAACGTTTTGACATGGCATTCAAGGTTTTCCAGGTTTGGCCCAATCATGCTCTCCACCAGTGTAGGGATGCCAGATAAATGCAAGGGTGCTCAGTTAAATGTGAATTTCAAATACACAAAAAAATAATTTTTTTAGTTTAAGTATGTCCCCGGCATTGTGTCCGGTAATTTTATTTGTTAAATCTGGAAACCCTACTCCAGCCACATAGCCATTCCTACTGATATAGCCCTACTTCAGACCCTTAGCATCACTCTCTTGGATGAAGTCGCCAGCATCCAGACTGATTCCTTCACCCCTGGACTCTCCCTCTTCCAAACCATCCTCCCGTCCGCCCCAAGACATTGCTCAGGCCATTCTCTCACTGCCATCCGAGAATGCTCTTTGCATTTCCCACTCCTGTCCAAATCTTTCTCCACATTCGAGTTCTTCCTCCATTATGCTCTGTCACAGTGTCCCAACAACGGTCACTCCCCTCTCTTCTGGGCTCTTGACACACCCTACTGTACCACCTAACATTTGGTTATGTCATTGATTCCATTGCAATGCGTTGATCTGTGGAGATTGTATCTTCTCCACGTCATGATGGCCAGCATCACGCCTCATCCTTTGTATTCTCTCCCTCCTCCCACCATCGCAGAGTGGGGCCTCAGTCACTGTAGGTCGGTGGATCAATGCTTTCTTTGCTTTCTCACAAGACTGTGAGCTCCTCAAGGGCGGTCTCTGGACTGAGTCTTCGTGCAGTTCTGTTTGGTTTAACAAACGTTTCTTGAGTGTGTCTTCTGAGCCAGGATCTGTTCCCAACGTGAGGGTACAGAGATGGCATACAGGGGGCACAGTGCTGCTGCCCTCAGGGAACTCACGGTCTGTCTAGGGAGTTCTGATATGTATGGTTACTTACAAGGCAATGTGAATTGTGCAATGAATAAAGCATATACAAGGTGTAAAGTGCTTACAGAGGTGGGAGTGATGAACAGAATTTGGGAAATGGGATGTCGGACACATTATAGCAGAGGTTGTGCCTCTTTAGAGGGAGGGTAAGAGCATTCCAGGCAGGGGAACTTTGTGTGAAAGCACAAAAGCTTGGAGGCAGGAAAGAGCATATGGTGTGTGTTAGGGAACCATAGGGTCCGGTGTGAAGGACCTGGAACAGTAACATGAGGTGTTTGGATGGTGAACGATGAGGAGCTGTTCAAGGGTTTTATCCCCAGCTTTATTGAGATATAATTGATATATAATATTGTATAAACTTAAGGTGTATGGGCTGATTTAATACACGCTTATATTGTGAAATGATTACCACAGTAAGGTTAGTTAACACATTCATCACCTAGTTTTCATCTCATTCATTTCATCTCATTGGGCAGATTTGTGTATTAAGAGAGGCAATCAAAGCCCAACACAAAACACCACATACTGCATGATTCCATTTTTATGAAATGCCCAAAAAAGGCAAGTCCATGGAGACAGAAAGTAGATTAGTGATTGTCTGAGGCTGGGGGTGGGAACAGGAAGTGACTGCTAATGGGCACGAGGGACCTTTTTGGGGTGATGGAAAAGTTCTAAAATTGGATTGTGGTGATGGTTACACAACTCTAAATATACAAAGATCACTGAATTGTACGCTTAAAACAGGTGAATTGTATGGTATGTAAACTGTATCTCGATAAAGCTGTTTCAAAATAAGAGACCATCAGTCTGGCCACAGTGTGGGAAATGGATCGGAGGGACGCAAGCCTGTGTGGGGCGAGAGCAGTGAAGAAACTTCTGCAAAGGTCTGGGAAAGAGTTAGTGAGCTCTGGTGCTAAGGCAGTGGCAGAGGGGCTGGGGAAGGAGGGCTGGAATTGGTAGATATTTAGGAGGTGGAATCAATGAGATTTGGTAAACAGATTGCCTGGAGAGGGGATAAGTAAGAGAGATGGAGGGGTCTAGGATGACACTCTGGTTTCTGGCTTTGATGGTGGGCAGGTGGTGGCACCATCAAGCCTCACAGCGCTTAGTATAGTGCCCGGCCCTCGGCACAGGTCTGTGGAATGAATAAATGATTGGATGAATGAATGAAGTGCATTCGTATCACCTCCTCCTGCTCTATTGCTCCCTCTCAGCCATAGGCTAGGCCTTTGGACCCCGGTGTACTTGTTTCCATCACTGTCTATTTGGAGGCATGGAACGGCCTGGAGATTCCGCTGTCCCCGATTTACCTCTAGGAAACCCGCACCTTACTTCTTCCCTTCTGGCCCAGAAACCACCCAAGCACACAAGGGATCCCTGGTCTGGGGTGGGAGGCACCTGGGAATGGATGGCCACCTAGGCCCTGAGGACTCTTGTCATGGGCTCAGGACTCTTACACCCTTAAGCCCCACCCTCAACCAGACCCTCTCACTTATCTGCAAACCCACTCCCTCTCCCATCAATCAGCGATGCATCCCAAGTGCTCAGGGAGCACTGCGTTCTTAGGCTTCCACTTAAGTTCCCACTCACATCAGTCACCTGCCAGACCAATGGACCAGTGTTCCTCTAAGTGTTCTGTTTGGACCACCTGCCTCAAAATGATGTGGCGGGGGGCGACTTCCCTGGTGGCGCAGTGGTTAAGAATCCGCCTGCCAATGCAGGGGACATGGGTTCGAGCCCTGGTCTGGGAAGATCCCACATGCCGCAGGAGCAACTAAGCCTGTGTGCCACAACTACTGAGCCTGCGCTCTAGAGCCCGCGAGCCACAACTACTGAGCCCGCGTGCCACAACTACTGAGCCCGTGTGCCGCAACTACTGAAGCCCACGCGCCTAGAGCCCGTGCTCTGCAACAAGAGAAAACACCGCAATGAGAAGCCTGCGCACCACAGTGAAGAGTAGCCCCCGTTCACTGCAACTAGAGGAAGCCTGCATGTAGCAATAAAGATACAACACAGCCCAAAATAAATAAGTAAATTAATTAATAAATTAAATTAAATAAAAAAATAAAAAATCGACAGCAAAGTCCTTGGTCTATCCATTACTACTTGCTTCCTTTATATAAAAAATGACTTGGGGGGGCGTTTATTAAACACACAGATAGCTGGACCCCCACACTTGACCCATTCTATCAGAATCTGCAGGGCGACTTTGGTTAGGGACTTCCCTGGCGGTCCAGTGGTTAGGACTCTGTGCTCCCAATGCAGGGGGCGAGGGTTCAATCCCTGACTGGGGAACTAAGATCCCACATGCCATGCGGTGCAGCCAAAAAGATTAAAAAACAAAAAAGAATCTACAGGGCTGAGTAGGAGGAAGGAATGCGTTCTGCATATTTCTCCCTGGATGGTTGTGAGACCCAATAATGTGTGAGCGTGGATTGGGGGTGCTTGTGGCCATGCCGCCCCAGCAAGCAGCCCCTGGCGGCCACCCGCTGGACGGAGAGTCCTCCCCAAATGCTCCCTCCCCCGGACATGGGTGTCCTTCCCCTGATGTTCACCTTTCTATCAGGAAAAGCACTCGTGCCCCGCCGCTAATCAGGTCACCCTCTTGCACAATCTTCTGCCCTCCTCCTTCCTCCACTAAGTTTCCACAGGACAGTCAGTGCTCAGTGGCTCTCTCCTCTGTACTCCTGGCACTCAGCACAGTCTGCCATGTGTGAGAATTGTTTGTTTACATGGGAGCTCTTGAAGAGCCCAGACCAAGTCGGGGAAGACTAATACATTTAGACCAGCAGCCTCAAGGACACAGCCGGGCATAAAGTAGGTGCCTGATAGATACTAGGAGGGCTTGAATCACTAAGGAAAGGAGCAAGAGGACTGAATGACATAAACCAAAGTCTTTCGCATTTGGCTTTAGGAATGACCACGTTTGCCTGACAGTGAGGTCAATAGGTCAACACCTCTGCGTTAGAGCCCCAGAGAGGGTGGGGACCTAGTGACCAAGCTAAGGAGCTAGGGGGGTGACACTGTGGGCTGCAAGGAGCTTCATTCATTCATTCATTCATTCATTGAATCAATTTTTAGTGAGCTCCTCCTATGTGTCAGGCAGTGCACAAGGTACCAAAGATAAAATGGGCGACAGGACAGACAAGGTTCCTGCCCTCACAGAGCTTACAGTTTAGTGGGGAAGACAGATGTTCAATAATTGCAGAAAGAATTATAGCTGGGAGAGGGCTATGAAGGCAAAAAACAGTGTCCAGTAAAAGCGTATATGACAGGATGACTTGAATTAGCCTGTTGGGAGTGGAGGGGCAACACTGTTCAAGGAGAGTTTACCCAAGGAGGTGACCTTGAACCAAGATCATAAGCAAGACCATGAGGTAAACAGGCAAAACACTGGGGAAGGGCATCTCAGGCAGAGGGTACAGCCACGTGAGGACCTGAGGCAGTTACAAGCTTGGTGTGTTTGTGGAACATGCAGGAAGGCTGGTGTGGCTGGAACAGAGGGAATGACAGGCTCGGGGTGCAGGAGATGAGACTAGGCCAGATCACGTAGGGCCTTGTGGGTCTTCAAATTTTACTTAAAGCGGGATGGAAGGTTTTAAGCTGGGGAGAGGTACAATCTAATCTGTAGTTTCCAGAGGGTCCCCTGGCTGCTGTGTTCATAATGGATTGAAGGGGGATGGGAGTGGAAGCAGAGAGACAAATCAGGAGGTTATGATGGTGACCTGGCCGGGGATAGTGGCTATGGAGACCTCAGTGAAGCAGTTCAGCCCACACATTTTACAGATGAGGAAACTGAGGCCCCGAGAAGGGGAATGACTTGCCCATGGTCACCCCGCCCCCTGGTCGTATTGTCCCACAAGAGGGAGGTTATCAGAGAACCAAGCAGAGAAGGCTAAGTGGATTCTGGTAGGATGAATTCATGGATGCCTTGTGGCACATCTGGGGCTCTGGAAGCCGATGCAGATGCTTGGAGTGGGAAGGAAATGAAGTGTCTCTGGTATCCATTATTTGGGGCGCTCTGTAGTTCTACTGCCTGGGGGTGCAGTGAGGACAGCACCAGCTCTCAGTCACATATCCCAACTCTGTGTAGTCTGGCCATTGCCCAGCCAGGAGCTAAGTACTTACTGGCCAGTTCCTTCCTGCCTCCATAGTATAACGAAGTGCTGAGCTGGGCAGAACTCCCAGAGCTCCTGGGTCTGGGAGCAAGCAAGCAGCAACCTCATGAAGGGCTATGTGAGGTCAGGGGGAGGGGCCTACACTCCTGAGCTTGCGTGGAATTGGCTGTTCGTTGACACACCACTTGTGTGGACGGCCAATCACAAGAGCCACAGCATCCTTGCTCTTTTTTTTCCCTCTGCACTTGTCCTTGTGAAAGCCACAGAACTTCCCACCACAAAGTGAGCTGGGGAGAGAAGTCCCTTTCCTCCACTGCCCCACGCCAGGCCCAAAAGGCCTTGGGGAGAGGCACCCTGCTCACAGCCCAAGGAGGATGAATGCTTTGCTTCCCAAAGCAAAATGTTTGCTCTTTGGGGGTGACTCTGTTGAAGACCAAGTAGGGAGAAATGACAGCAAATGGATGGTCAACCAAGGCTTTGCTGAAATAGCCTTGGGTGTAGATAATCATGAACCCTAGACAGGAGAATTTTCACAAGTCATCACTTGCTAGTCAGCATGGGTGCCCACATACACTGCACCAGCCAAAGTGGCATTTGTCATCTGCCTTCCCTGGGCTCCAGCAGGTCAGGCCTCTCCTCAGTACCTACCCATTTGCTTTGGGAGTTCCCTTCCTTGGGCAAGAGAAGCACTGAAAAAGTGGATTGAAAAGGGTCAGGGAATCTTTTCTTTTTTCAATTGAATTAGAGTTGATTTACAATATTATATAAGTTTCAGGAATACAACATGGTGATTCAATATTTTTATAGATTATACTCCGTTTATAGTTATTATAAAAAAATTGGTTATTTTATAAACAATATGCCCTGTGCTATACAATATATCCTTGTAGCTTATTTGTTTTATACATAATAGTTTGTACCTCTTAACCCCCTACCCCTATCTTGCCCCTCCCCCCTTCCCTCTCCCCACTGGTAACCACTAGTTTGTTCTCTATACCTATGAGTCTGCTTCTCTTTAATCCTGTTCTTTCATTAGCAGGGTGGATAACCTTTCCCTAAGTCCATTTCACCATGTAGAAAATAAGAGGTCCAAGTAAATGCTCTCCAAGTTCCCTTCCAGTGGGCACATGCTAGGAGTCTAGTAGCTGCTGTGCACCAGATACCAGGCCAAGCATTTTACATTCCTCAACTCATTTAATCCTCACAGCAACTCCTGTGACATAGATACTATTAGGCCCCACCTCCCCCGACTTTACAGATAAAGAAAATGAGGCTCAGAGAGGTTAAGCAACTTACTCAATAACACACAGCTAGCAAAGGGCAGAGCTGGGATCTGAGTTCAGGTCTGTCTGATCCCACACCCCACACTCGTAACTGCTTCCTTAAGCAGTGACTTTACAGGCTCTACACCAAGGGCACCAAACTGCCCTTGAAGCCCTGAGAAGCTGGGCAGGCCCAAGAGACAAAATGACCTTGCCTCGTCATTTTACATTTTGTATGCCAGCCTGACAGGTTGGTAGAAGCAGGTGGACACTTCGCTGCCATGAGCTGAGGGGTCAAGAGAAGGCCTCTTTCAATTAGTTCCTGGCAATGGTGCAATGGTGGGGTGTCCTGGGCTCCCAGGGAGAAGCAGGAGGGCACTGCCAGCTGGGAAAGTTGGCAGGAGGAATGCCTCATGAGGGCATCACCCGATTTATAGCTTTGGATCCCTCCCCTGGGTTCTGGGATGTCTGACAAATACTGGCCAGGTTCTCAGGTCTATACCCTAATGATATTAATGAGGGCAGGGGAGCCTAGTGAAAATTCAATAGACAAGTATAAAAAGTTTCACAGACTCTGTCTGCAGAAGTTCTTTTGAAGGTCTGCACAAAGCCGCAAGGGCTGCTTGGAAATCTTCGTCCAAGGAAATTATTAACCTTCCTCATTTCTGGAGAACGATGCAATCGGTTTATTAAATGCCTCAATTAAAGGGAGAGGATACAGTGCAGTTGGGGGTTTTCCATCATAATTCATCTGAGGCTCTCAGTCAGGGAGGTTCGAGCCTGGGCCTGACTGGGCTTCCTGACCACTTCCTGCTCCCAGGCTCCCTCCAACCCTGTGCCTCTGACAAGTTCAGGTCGCTGGGAGTTCAGCTCTCATTAACCCTTTGAAGTCTGGGTGGATAAATCACAGTTGAATTCCACGAACCACTTCATGTACATCAAAGATTGGCCAAGGAAGCAATTGGTCCAGCATGGATGCTTTTATTGTAAAGATCAAATGAGATAATGTGTCTGTGTGTGTGTGCGTGCACGTGTGTGTGCGTGTGCATGTGCGTGTGTGAGAAAGCACTTTGTGATCCTGGAAGCACAGTAAACTACATTTATTATTATTTTTCTCAATAGGATGGTTTATTTATTTACAAGATGCATGCCTGTCTTCATTAGGCGCCTATAAACAAACCAAGTTGGTGCTAGTTGAGCCTGGAAAAGTACTAAACTTTCCTTGTATTTCCTCCTGCGTTCCTCAAGCTGACTGACACTTAAGAACGTTCTGATAGGCCTGGAGCCTTGCGCATGTGGAGCCAGTGTAATTTGCTGATTGTTTCTCCTTCACAGAGAATGTGTATCGCAGAAGATGCAGGAGCATTACCCAGCAATGCAGGGCGTGGCTTTGTCAGTTGCTCCACCCAGGAGGAGAAATCTCAAAGGGCAGAACTGTGTGCTGAGTGGCTGAGCAGCCTTCGTGTGCATCGGGATGGATCGGTCACAAAGGGCAGCTAGGAAACGTAGCTAACGTCCTAAGGAAACTCTCTTCCAAAAATGCCTGAGGTGACTCTCATACATTACTGGTGGAAAAGAAAATGGATACAATCCTTTGGGGGAGAATTTGACAATATCTCACAAAACTATAGATGCATTTACCTTTTGACTCGCCAATCGCACTTCCAGGGATTTACCCTGACAATACACCTCCAACAATATAGAAATGCATATGCATGAGGTTATTCATTACAGCGTTGTTTGTAATTGCAAAATATTTGAAATTACCTAAGTGTCCATACATAGGAGAGTGGTTGTATAGACTTTGGTACAGCCAAAGAATGGAGTACCATGCTGCTGTAAAAAAGGAGGAGGACCGTCTCTATGAACTGATAGGGAGTGATTTCTAGGATATGTTGGTAAGTAAAAAGAGCAAAAAGCAAAAAATTTATATATCTGTAATATGCTTCCTTTTGTGTAAAAAGAAGAGAAAGTAAGAAAATATAGTTGCATCTGCTCATTCGTACAGAAACGCAAGAAGCATAATAGAATTTGTTACCTACAGAGTGGATGGGAACAGCACATAGTAGGTGCTTCATAGGCATTTCCTGTTAATGACTGACAGGTGCTATAGAGGACACTGTGGAGGAAAGGTAGATTCAGCCTGGAGTATCAGGAAGAGTTTCTATTGCTGTCTTGAAACATGAGTATGTAGTCACCTGGTTGGCTGGCCATTATGGGAGAGTGTTCCAGGCAGAGAGAAAACTTATGAGCAAAGATCCAGACAGGGGAGATAGCCCGTTGTGGAAAGTGGCTGGGACATTGGGTGGGAGGGGGGACTATCGTGAGAAAGGCTGGATAGGGCAGGCGGGAACCAGAATGTGGACTTCCCTTTATGTAATGGTAGTGAGTTTGAATTTTATTCTATGTAACATGAGAAGCCATTGGAATATTTTGAGCAGAGGAATGATATGGGTCAGTTTCTGCTGCATCGATCCCTCTGGCTATGATGTAGGGTGTGGACAGAAGCGGGAGAGAGTAGAAGCGGGGGGCCAGTTTGGAGGCTACTGCAACCAGCCAGGTGAGAGGGGACGGTGACTTGGACCAGGAAGGTAGTAGCAGAGCGGGAAAGGAGTGGTCCTGTTCTGGATATATTTGAAGGTGCAGCTGGTGGGACAAATTGATAGACTGCGTGTAGGGGAGGACGAACAAGAAAGAGGAGTCTGGGATAACTCCTGGATATCTGGCTTCAGTGACTGGGTGTCTGATGGAGCCATTCGGCAAGATGCGGAACACGGTAGAAGGAGCAGAATGTGTGGGGAAAGGTCATGAGTCACCTTGGATGTGTCAAGTGTGAAGTGTCAGTGGATTGGGTCAGTTGGAAGTATGGGTCTGGGGCTCAGGGGAGACATCTGGGCTGGGGCCATAGATATGGGACCATATAGATGGAGGTTGAAAAGATGAGGCCGAAATGGGAGAGTGTGTGTATCACAGTGAGGAGAAGAGGTCTGAGGGCAGAGTCCTGGGGAACACTAACAGGAAACAGGGGCAGAAGATGAAAACCTCATGAAGGTGGCTAAAGAGAAATCGTAGTAGAAACAGCAGGAGGAACAGAAGAGGGCCGTGGAGGCCCAGGAGCAGGGAGTTGCAAGGGGAACATGCTCAGCAGTGCCCAGGGCTGCAGGGGGACCCCCAAGACAGGAGTTGCAAAGGGTCTATTGGGTCTGGCAGTCACTTCTGATCTTTGAGCAGATGGGAATGGGGGTGGGTGGGTTAGGTGAAGCCAAATTACAAGGACTGCGGAGTGAGAGGAAGGGCTCAGTGAGGGGGGCTCTTCTTCAAGAACCTCTCACTGTGAAGGGAAGGAGTGAGGTGGGATGGCAGCTGGGGGAGGGGGGGTAAAAGGTTGGAGGAGGGTCATTATTATAAGGAAGAAACAAGGGAGCTCATTTTAGCTCCAGAGTTAGTAGGCACACAATACTGAAAACCCAGAAGAGGAAGAACTTCACCAGCGGAGTTGGGTAGGGATGGGTGAGGGCCTAGGTGGCACAGAGAGCCCGCAGATTGGGGTTAGGGTTGAGCAGGAAAAGGCAGACCTCTCTCTGAAGAGTTACTTCTCATGAACTCATTTTCAGCGCGAAGGAAGCAGCGAAGATCAAATTATCCACGCGTGACTTGGGGCTCTTTGCAAACTCGGAGAGTGCGGGTGTAGTCATGTGTTAGTCCAAATAAGACCCTGCGCCGGGGTCACAAGCATCCGCAGAGGATGGTGTTGACAGAGGCACTAGTCGCCCGCTGGAAGCTGCAGACAGTGCACACTTCAGGTGCATTTGTACAGACTCAAACGCAGCTTCATGTACGCTTGAGAGCCTCGGATATTAATCAAGGTGAAAAGTCTCCCTTAAAGCAAATTATGAGACTTTACAATGAATAAATAGGACCTAATGAGTGGGTTTGCCAATTGTTCTTTCCTGCTTTGGACTTTGGCCAGAAGCTGGAGGGCTGAGAACAGAACAGAGCGAAAGGCCCCAGGCTCCTTTCTTGGCTCTCGCCTCCGGGGCCACACCGAGCCCTGAAGGTTCAGCAGAAGTGAGGCCTGGGTGTGGCACTCATCTTTTGCGAAGCAGAGGGTTTGCTCTCCAAGGGTGAAGAACTAAGGGCTAAGACATTCTGTCCCTTTGCAGACAATGGAGCTGCTAAGCTATTTCAGAGGTGCTCATGCAAATCACTGTCTAACTAAAAAAAAAAAAAAAATGTGCTGACCCTTGCCACGTGGCGTGATATGGATTGGACAGAGAAGCAAAACATTTGGTTTTGGCCCAGGCTCTGTTACAAGCTTGCTGTGTGACTTTAGGCAAGTACCTTCTGCTCTCTGGGCCTCAGCTGCAGCATCTGCTAAGGGAACTGCCACGCCAACATTCTGGTTTGTTCGTTTGTTTGTTTTTTAATTAATAGACTATTTTTTAGAGCAGCTTTAGACTCACAGCACAACTGATGGGAGAGTAAGGAGAGTTCCCATATACCCCCTGTCCCCCCATATGCATGGTCTCCCCCACTATGGACATCCCCCATCAGAGGGGTACATTTGTTACAATTGATAAACCTACATTGACACGTCATTATCACTTAAAGTCCATGTTCGTGTTGCACATCTTATGGGCTCTGACAGATGTATCCACCATCATAGAATAGTTTCACTGCCCTAAAAATTCTCTATACCCCAAGAATTTGTCCCTCCCTCCCCTCAGTCCCTAGCAACCACTGACCTTTTTCCTGTCTCCCTAGTTTCGCCTTTTCCAGAATATCATATAATTGAAATCACACAGTATGTAGCTTTTTCAGATTGGCTTCTTTCACTTAGGAATAAGCATTTAGATTCTTCCATGTCTTTTCATGACTTGATAGCTCATTTATTTTTAGCACTGAATAATATCCCATTGTCTGGATGTACCTCAGTTTATCCATTCACCTACTGAAGGACATCTTGGTTGCTTCCCAGTTTTGAGAATTATGAATAAAGCTGCTATAAACATCCATGTGCAGGTTTTTGTGTGGACATAAGTTTTCAACTCATTTGGGTAAATACCAAGGAGCATGACTGTGTGTGTTTACTTTTATAAGAAACTGTCTTTCAAAGTGGCTGTCCCATTTTGCATTCCTACCAGCAAGGAATGGGAGTTCCTGTTTTCTCCACATCCTCTCTAGCATTTGATGTTGTCAGTGTTTTGGATTTTGGCCATTCTAAAAGGTGTGTAGTGGTATCCCGTTGTTGTTTTGATTTGCATTTTCCGGATGGTATATAATGTTGAACATCTTTTCATATGCTTACTTCCCATCTGTATGGTGCCTGTTCAGGTGAGATGTCGCTTCAGGTCTTTTGTCCATTTTTATTTTATTTATTTTTATTTTTTATTTTTATTGATTTATTTTATTTATTTTTTTTGTGGTACGCGGGCCTCTCACTGTTGTGGCCTCTCCCGTTGCGGAGCACAGGCTCCGGATGTGCAGGCTCAGCGGCCATGGCGCACGGGCCCAGCTGCTCCGCGGCGTGTGGGATCTTCCCGGACCAGGGCACGAACCCGCGCCCCCTGCATCGGCAGGCGGGCCCTCAACCACTGCGCCACCAGGGAAGCCCCCATTTTTATTTTTTTATTTTAAAAAAAATTTTGGCTGCACCGCGCACACTGTGGGATCCTAGTTCCCCGACTAGGGATCGAACCTGGGCCCTCGGCTGTGAAAGTGCGGAGCCCTAACCACTGGACTGCCAGGGAATTCCTGGTCTTTTGTCGATTTTTAAATAGTGTTGTTCATTTTCTTCTTCTTTTTTTATTTATTGGAGTAAAATTGCTTTACAATGTTGTGTTAGTTTCTTCTGTACAATGAAGTGAATCAGCAATATGTATACCTATATCACCTCTCTCTTGGACCTCCCTCTCCCCTCCGCCACCCCCATCCCACCCATCTAGGTCGTCACAGAGCACCCAGCTGAGCTCCCTGTTCTACACAGCAGGTTCCCACTAGCTATCTATTTTACACATGGTAGTATATTTGTGTCAAACTTAATCTCCCAATTCGCCCCACCCTCCTCTCCCCACCCTGTGTCCACATGTTCATTCTCTACATGTACACATGTCTATGTCTCTATTCCCGCCCTACAAATAGGTTCATCTGTACCATTTTCGTAGATTCTACATACATGCGTTAATATATGATATTTGTTTTTCTCTTTCTGGCTTACTTCACTCTGTATGACAGTCTCTAGGTCCATCCACGTCCACAAATGACCCAATTTTGTTCCTTTTTATGGCTGAGTAATATTCAGTATATATGTACCACATCTTTTTTTTTTTAACATCTTCATTGGAGTACAATTGCTTTACAATGGTGTGTTAGTTTCTGCTTTATAACAAAGCGAATCAGCTATACATGTACATATATCCCCATATCTCCTCCCTCTTGTGTCTCCCTCCCTCCCACCCTCCCTATCCCACCCCTCTAGATGGTCACAAAGCACCGAGCTGACCTCCCTGTGCTATGCAGCTGCTTCCCACTAGCTATCTATTGTACATTTGGTAGTGTATATATGTCCATGCCACTCTCTCACTTCGTCCCGGCTTACCATTCCCCCTCCGTGTCCTCAAGTCCATTCTCTACATCTGTGCCTGTATTCCTGTCCTGCCCCTAGGTTCTTCAGAACCATCTTTTTTTAGATTCCATATATATGTGTTAGCATACGGTATTTGTTTTTCTCTTTCTGACTTACTTCACTCTTTATGACAGACTCTAGGTCCATCCACTTCACTACAAATAACTCATTTTCATCTCTTTTTATGGCTGAGTAATATTCCACTGTATATATGCATCACATATTCTTTATCCATTCGTCTGTCGATGGACAATTAGGTTGCTTCCATGTCCTGCCTATTGTAAATAGAGCTGCAATGAACATTGGGATACATGACTCTTTGAATTACGGTTTTCTCAGGGTATATGCCCAGTAGTGGGAATGCTGGGTCATATGGTAATTCTATTTTCAGTTTTTTTTTTCTTTTTTTTGCAGTATGCGGGCCTCTCACTGTTGTGGCCTCTCCCGTTGCAGAGCACAGGCTCTGGACGCGCAGGCTCAGCGGCCATGGCTCACGGGCCCAGCCACTCCACGGCATGTGGGATCTTCCCAGACTGGGGCATGAACCCACGTCCGCTGCATCGGCAGGAGGACTCTCAACAACTGCACCACCAGGGAAGCCCTATTTTCAGTTTTTTAAGGAACCTCCATACTGTTCTCCATAGTGGCTGTATCAATTTGCATTCCTACCAACAGGGCAAGAGGGTTCCCTTTTCTCCACACCCTCTCCAGCATTTATTGTTTGTAGATTGTTTGATGATGGCCATTCTGACTGGTGAGAGGTGGTACCTCTTTGTAGTTTTGATTTGCATTTCTCTAATAATTAGTGATGTTGAGCATCTTTTCATGTGCCTCTTGGGCATCTGTATATCTTCTTTGGACAAATGTCTATTTAGGTCTTCTGCCCATTTTTTAATTGGGTTTTTTTTTGGGGATATTGAGCTCCATGAGCTGTTTGTATACTTTGGAGATTAATCCTTTATCCGTTGCTTCATTTGCAGATATTTTCTTCCATTCTGTGGGTTGTCTTTTCGTCTTGTTTATGGTTTCCTTTGCTGTGCAAAAGCTTTTAAGTTTCATTAGGTCCCATTTGTTTATTTTTATTTTCATTACTCTAGGAGTTGGGTCAAAAAAGATCTTACTGTGGTTTATGTCAAAGAGTGTTTTTCCTACATTTTCCTCTAAGAGTTTTATAGTGTCCAGTCTTACATTTAGGTCTTTAATCCATTTGGAGTTTATTTTTGTGTATGGAGTTAGGGAGTGTTCTAATTTCATTCTTTTACATGTAGCTGTCCAGTTTTACCAGCACCACTTATTGAAGAGGCTGTCTTTTCTCCATTGTATGTTCTTGCCTCCTTTGTCATAAATTAGGTGACTATATGTGCATGAGTTTATCTCTGGGCTTTCTATCCTCTACCATTGATCTATATTTCTGTTTTTGTGCCAGTACCATACTGTCTTGATGACAGTAACTTTGTAGTATAGTCTGAAGTTGGGGAGCCTGATTCCTCCAGCTCCGTTTTTCTTTCTCAAGATTGCTTTGGCTATTGGAGTCTTTTGTGTTTCCATACAAATTGTAAAATTTTTTGTTCCAGTTCTGTGAAGAATGCCATTGGTAGTTTGGTAAGGATTGCATTGAATCTGTAGATTGCTTTGGGAAGTGTAGTCATTTTCACAATATTGATTATTCCAATCCAAGAACATGGTATATTTCTCCATCTGTTTATGTCATCTTTGATTTCTTTCATCAGTGTTTTATAATTTTCTGAGTGCAAGTCTTTCACCCCCTTAGGTAGGTTTATTCCTAGGTATTTTATTCTTTTTGTTGTGATGGTAAATGGGATTGTTTCCTTAATTTCTCTTTCTGATTTTTGATTGTTAGTGTATAGGAATGCCAGAGATTTCTGTGCATTAATTTTGTATCCTGCAACCTTACCAAATTCATTGATTAGTTCTAGTAGTTTTCTGGTGGCATTTTTAGGATTTTCTATGTATAGTATCATGTCATCTGCAAAAAGTGACAGTTTTACCTCTTCCTTTCCAATTTGTATTCCTTTTATTTCTTTTTCTTCTCTGGCTGCTGTGGCTAGGACTTCCAAAACTATGTTGACTAAGAGTGGCGAGAGTGGATTCATTTTCTTATCATTAAGTTTTAAGGAGTTATTTGCCTATTTTGGATAATGGTCCTTTATCAGATGTGTATTTTGCAAATATTTTCTCCCAGTCTGTGGCTTGTCTTCTCGTTCTCTTGGCAGTGTCTTTCACAGAGCAGAAGTTTTAATTTTAATGAAGTCCAGCGTATCAATTAGTTATTTCACGGATTGTGCCTTTGGTATTGTATCTAAAAAGTCATTGCTAAACCCAGGGTCATCTAGATTTTCTCCTGTGTTAGCTTCTAGAACTCAATATTGTCATAGTTTTACATTTACATGTAAAGTCAGAGGACTGACACTATCTGACTTGAAGACTTAACTATGAAGCGACAGTAATCAAAATCTTTGTCTAGATTCATTTTCTTTTGTATGTGGATGTCTAGTTGTTTGAGTACCATTTGTTGAAGAGAATACCTTTGCTCTGCTGTGTTGCCTTTGCTCCTTTTCAAAGATCAGTTGAGTATATTTATTTGGGTCTATTTATGGGGCTCTCTTTTCTGTTCCACTGATCTCTTTGTGTATTCTTTCACCAATACCCTACTGCCTTGATTACTTTAGCATTATATCAATAGAAGGTCTGAAAGTCAGATAGCGTCAGTCCTCTGACTTTGTTCTTCTTCCATCTTGAGTTGCCCTAGAGTTGGCAATATACATTTACAACTAATCCAAGTCAACTTTCAAATAATGACACACCATCCCACGGGCAGTGCAGGTACCGGGTTGGCCAAAAAGTTTGTTTGGGTTTTTCCATAACATCTTAGGGAAAAACCCAAAAGAGCTTTTTGGCCAACCCAATATCTTATAATAACAAAACATCCTAATCCTCCCTCCTGCCCCTTGTATTATTACTATCAATCATTTCACTTATACATAAACACACATAATCAAATACATTATTGCTATTATTATTTTGAAAAAAAAATTGTCATTGTAAGATCAATTAAGAATAAGAAAAAATATTTATTTTACTTTATTTCTTCATTCTCTGATGCTCTTCCCTCTGTCATGTAGATCTGAGTTTCTGACCTGTATTATTTTCCTTGTCACTGAAGAACTTCTTTTAACGTTTCTTGCAAAATAGGTCTACGGGCAACAAATTACCTCAATTTTCATTTGTCTGAGAAAGTATTTCTCCTTCACTTTTGAAGGATAATTTTACAGGGTACAGAATTCTATGTTGGTGTCTTTTTTCTCATAATACTTTAAATATTTCACTCCATTCTCTTCTTGCATGCATGGTATCTGGGGAGAAGTCAGATGTAATCCTTATCTTTGCTCCTCTATGGGGAAGGTGTTTTTTCCTCTGGCTTTCTTCAAGATCTTTTTGTTTGTATATGATTTTTGGCAGTTTGAATATGATTTGTCCTTGTGTAGTTTCGTCAGCATTTGTCCACTTGGTGTTCTCTGAGCTTCCTGGATCTGTAGTTTGGTGTCTGACATTAATTATTGCTTTAAACATTTCTTTTTTCTCTCTTTGTTTTCCTTCTGGTATTACCACTTCATGTACGTCACACCTTTTTTTTTTTTTTTTTTTGTGGTACGCGGGCCTCTCACTGTCGTGGCCTCTCCCCGTTGCGGAGCACAGGCTCCGGACGCGCAGGCTCAGCGGCCATGGCTCACGGGCCCAGCCGCTCCGCGGCACGTGGGATCTTCCCGGACCGGGGCACGAACCCGTGTCCCCTGCATCGGCAGGCGGACTCCCAACCACTGCGCCACCAGGGAAGCCCCGTCACACCTTTTGTAGTTGTTCCACAGTTCTTGGATATTCTGTTGTTTTTTCACCTTTTTTCTCTTTGCTTTTCAGTTTTAGAAGTTTCTTTTGTCATATCCTCAAGCTCAGAGATTCCTTCCTCAGCTGTGTCCAGTCTACTAATGAACACATCAAAGGCATGCCTCGTTTCTGTTACAGTGTGTTTGATCTCTAGTGTTTCTTTTTGATTCTTTCTTAGACGTTCCATCCCTCTGCCTGCATCATCCATCTGATCTTGTATGTTGTCTACTTTATCCATTAAAGCCCTTAGCATGTTATTCATACTTTTTAAAAATTCCTGGTCTGATAATTCCAACATTCCTGCCATATCTGAGTCTGGTCTCTGATGCTTGTCTTCAAGCTGTGTTTTTTTGCCTTTTAATATGCTTTGTGTTTTTTTGTTGTTGTTGAAAGGGGTACATGATGCACCGGGTAAAAGGAAGCAGGGTAAATAGTCCTTTAGTGACATGGTGGTAAGGCATGGGGGAGGCGAAGCATTCCACAGTCCTTTGATTAGGTCTCAGTCCTTCATGATGCTGTGCCCCTCAACTATGAACATCACCACTGTGTCTCAGGTTTCTCCCCAACTTTGGTTAGAGTCGGCTGGAGTTGAGTACTTCCTTCCCCCAAGGTCAGCTAGGCTCTGGTAAAACCCCAGAAGGTTAGGCACTGGTTAATTGGCTTCTCCAGAAGGCAGATCTTTTTAAGAAGGACAGAACGCTCTGGTGTATTTCAAAATGATTACTTTTTGCCTCCCCCCTGCCTGAGCACAGGGAGTTTTGTTTTTTCCTTTTTTCCAACATTCACTCTAAGGACCTGGTTGAGCTCCTGGAGATAAAGTTCACGAAAGTATGATGGCTTCCCTATGACTGGGTCCCCTGGAGTTTTAAAATCTCAGGCTTGTCCACACTGAGCCACTGGCAATTCATCAATTACACTTCAGGTTTTCCTACCCCAGTACTGGTTCCCATGGAGGTTTCTGCTCTAAGTTGTGAGTCTGTATCTCCTTGCCTGTATCTCCAGTTTCGGGGGCAGCAGTTTACCCAGTGACCTGACTTGTCTTATGAATCTAAGCTTTTTACTTGTTGTTGGATGGAGTGGTGACTTCTAAGCTCCTTACATACTGGACTAGAAACAGTAAGTTTCTATGGTTTTCTGTGTGTTTATTTATGGTTGGTTTCCCTGACTATACTATAGGCTCGGTAAGGACAGGAACCTTGCCTGTCTTATTTGTCTTATATCCTCAGTGCCTAGCATTATGCCTGGCACATGGTAGGTCCTCAACACTCAATGTACGTTCAATGAAAAAATAAGGGAACAGGAGTCAGAAGACATGGACCGTGTGACCTTGGGCAAGTCCCTTCCTCTCTCACAGCCTCAGCTTCCTCTCTACCTGATGTTGCTCTTGTTTGTTTCTTGATTGTCTGTCTCCCTCCACTAGAATGTAGGCTCCAGGAGATCAGGAACCTCATCTGTCAGAGAGCCTGGCACACAATATGTTCTCTATTAATATTTATTGAACAAACAAATGGGTGACTGAATGACTGAATCTACAAAGGGCGGGGGTAGCTTTGGTAATTTGATGGCAGAGATTTCTGGGAACTTTCCCTTTTCTATACCCTAATGGTGTGCCTGTCTGGGCTAGTTTTACGTACTCCTAAGAGAGCTTAAAGCCTCGCTAGTAGAGGAACGGAAATAGGTCTCATGGGTTAAGATGATCAGAAGTGTATGGAAAAACAACTTGCCGAAATTTGGAACTCAGCAGCTTCCCTTCGTGTCGCCCAGGAGAACGCAGGCTGTGCTCCGACATGTGTGTATCCGACAACAATTTGAAGCTTGATGTTGAGCCCTTCTAAACCACATAGACTTAGATAATGTGACCCAATTCTTTGGTTTTGCAAGGAAGGGGGTATGCAACCGGGAGAAGAGAATGCAGTTATTTACCGGTTTTTTCCTAAGGGCAAAAACCAGAATGTTCAGCATTCGTGGCAGGGGCAGGACTTATGTTTTGCCTGAGGAATTTTTGCTCGCTGGATGGGCAGGGTCAGGTGACAAACTTCCACAGCTCAGCCTGGCACCAGAATGGGCTCTGCCCAGAGGCGGGAAAAATATTTTCTTTAAGTCCTAGTTTCCTCAGCATTCCCCAATCATGCCCTGGTGTCCCATTTCACAGGCTTGATGGGGGAAATCGAAAGTCATTAAACTGTGGACCTTCAAAGGAAACTCTTGTAGAAGAATTCAATTGGGAGCCCCAATGACCAAAGTTCTAAAGAGTCCCTTGCTTTTTGCTAAAAGCAAAATAAACCCATTCTTTGACCCTCTGCAAGGCAGCCACTGCCAGTATGACATGGAGGCCTTTGGAGTTAGAAGGAGAAGGGAACTGAGGGAGCAGTCTGTCTTTAGGGGACACTGAATTGTTTATGTCATTCTCAATAAGGTTGGCAACTGCTCTTCAGCAAGTTTGAAGGCTGTTGAAACAGATCCTGTATTCCTAGGTTTGGGGAACTAGGTGTGATTGGGTAATTTTCACCCACAAAAATCTTTTAGCTCTGCAAAAAGCTACATTCCCATAGAAAATAATCCCCTCAAATGAGCATCTTCTCCACGCAGCCTGTCTGTCTGCCTTTCTTTCTTTCTTTCTTTCTTTCTTTTTGGCTGGGCCGTGCAGCATGCAGGATCTTAGCTCCCTGACTAGGGATCGAACCTATGACCCCTGCCGTGAAAGCACAGAGCCCTAACCACTGGACAGCCAGGGAATTTCGTGTCTTGAGCGTGACGTTGGAGGGTGGAAGACAGTGATGGTTGGTGGGGTGAGGCCGGACTTGCTCTGTTCCCAGGGCATAGACCACACCTGCCAGCCAGCTCTGGCACATCCCCTTAGGTGGAAGTCAATGGCCACAGACCCTTTTCTGATGCACTTTTTTATGCCTTCTTCCTCTTTTCTTCTTCTCTCTCTTTCTCATCTTTCAGTATATCCAAAAACCCAGAGAAGAAACTTCTGGTTGTTTACTCCAACATGTATTCTTCTCTTCCTTATTACCAGTTGGAAGAGGGAAGGGAGACAGGGCAAGACAGGGTTACAAGATTAAGAGACACAAGCTACTACGTATAAATTAGATAAGCAAAAAGGATATAAATGGAGTATAATCTATAAAAATATTGAATCACTTTGTTTTATACCTGAAACTAATATAATATTGTTACTCAACTATACTTCAATTTAAAAAAACCCACAAAAATGCAAAAATATGTGCTAATTTCACAACACCGAGTTAAACACTGGATCAAAAAATAAATCATTGTGCTTCCCTGGTGGCGCAGTGGTTGAGAGTCCGCCTGCCGATGCAGGGGACACAGGTTCCTGCCCCGGTCCGGGAAGATCCCACATGCCGTGGAGTGGCTGGGCCCGTAAGCCATGGCCACTGAGCCTGCGCGTCCGGAGCCTGTGCTCCGCAACGGGAGAGGTCATAACAGTGAGATGCCCGCGTACCGCAAAATCAATCAATCAATCAATCAATCAATCACAAAACTTTGAGATGAGTAAAAAGAATCCACTATGTACCAAGCTTACAGTATACAGCTTAAGTGGTGCTAAGTAGGAAATGTATAGCTGTAAATATCTATCTATATTTAAGTAAAGGTTTCAAATCAATACCCTAATCTTTCATCTTAAGAACTAGAAAAACAGCAAGTGAAACTCAATGTAAGCAGAGAAAAAGAAAATTATAAAGGCAAACATGGAAATTAATAAAATAGAAAGTACAGAAAAGTAGAAAAAAGTCAACAAAACCAAAAGCTGGTTCTAGGAAAAGATCAGGGCACGTGAGTGAGCTTGGTTGAAAGGAATTGAGCCCAGTTCAAATAGGCTGAATCCTACAGACTCATGAGCTAAATAAATATTTATTGTTTTATGTTACTGATTCCGATGGTTGTTTGCTATGCAGTGTTATCGTGGCAATAGATAACAGATGTAGCTTAAAAAAAAAAAACCTCACAAAACAGAAACTTAAATTTCTTTGGGGGTGGCCATGTATGCAGTTAAAGAAAGCCTCCCTTAGGAGGAGTGGCCAGACTAAGAGCTGGCCAATGAGATGTAAGCAGAAGTGTTGTACCGTGTTTCTGGCAAACTCCCTCAAAAGGAAGCAGTGATTTTTTCTTCTCCTTCCTCCTTTTTGTTGTCTAGATGTGGATACAATGGCTGGAGCTTGAGCAGCCATTATGGACAATGAGGCAACATGCTATAAGTCTGGTGGAGCAGCAACTTGGAAGAAATTTGGGTCTCTGGTGACTTTATAGAGTCACCCTATCAACCCTGGACTGCCTACCTGCAGACTTTTCTTATGGGAGAGATAAATGAACATCTATCTTTTTGACGCAACTATTATTTTTTTTTTCTGTTATTGCAACCAGAGCTAATCGTAACTAATACTATACACTCTCCCTAAAATGAGACTGGAGCTTGACAAGTGGCTCCAGGTAATGGGGTGAAGTTTTATAGGTTAAAATGTGGAGAAAAGTGAGCATTTAGACTGTCTTAAGGGATAACAGAGGGGATTTCCCTAGGCAAGAGGTATGGGACTACCACTAGGCTGTATGCAGTTTCCCTTCACAGTAAGCCCCAAGAGAACCCACATCACACTCTCAGATTTGTCACAGTATCCTCAGTGCCTAGGCCAGTGTCTGACACATAGGAGAGGCTCAACTGAAAATTGTTGAACGAATAGTTTGTTGCTTTCATAATTGACATGATCAACAGACCAATTTACGTGTGTGATTTGAAAGACTGGGAAAGCTCCCTCCGTGTCCCCATCCAAAATTTCTTCCCTAACCTACCATCACCTGCTACAACGTCTGAACCTCCCCTAATTTTTTTTTTTTTTTTTGCTGATCAGCCTGTGTCAGGTCCTGGATTCAGCTCCGAGGATGTAGTGGTGAGCAAAACAGGTATGGGTCCTGCCCTCAGGGAGCTTCCTGTGCAGTGAGGGAGAAACAACAAACAAAAATACGTGAACTAGTCATTCCCATTTGGGATAAGTGCAAGGAAAGAAACAATAATGTGGGAAACTTCTGTAGATAGGGTTGGGTTGAGACCTGTCAGAGGAAGGGAGACAGCCAAAGGACAGGAACAAACAGCCATGCAGAGAGTCAGGTGGCAGAGCTGGTGGGAGCATCTGGACTGAGGGAACCACGTGCACAAAGGCTCTGAGGTGTGTTTCAGGAATAAAAGACACTCAGGGGGGTTGGAGCTTGGTAAGAATGAGGGAAGAACACTTAAAGGCTGGAGAGGTCAGCAGAGGCCAGATCACATAAGCACTTGTAGGCCATGCGAAGGAGTTTGGACTTTACTGTAAGCGCAATGATAAGCCTCTGATAAGCTTAAAGTAAAGGAATACTAGGATCTAGATTTGCATTAAGAAAGTCACTCTGGCTGCTGTGTGGAAGTGGACAAGGGCCAGTGTGCAAGCAGGGAGACCAATGTGTGAGGCTTTTGCCTCCATGTGAGAGATGAGGGTGGCTTAGACCAGGGAGCCGTGATGGGGCTGGAAAGAAGTAGAGGGATTCGGGGTGTGTTTTTGGAGGTGGAGTGGCTCACGCCGGGCGATGGATTACATGTGGGAGCTGAGGGGGAGGGAGGAATCAAGCGTCCGCTATGAGCAGCTGTGTAGATGGTGGTGCCTTACACCGGTTGGATACACTGGGGGAATTGGGAGTCAAGACTTTGACTTTGATCAGGTAGATATTGAGGTACTTGTGAAACACACATATGGGGCTGTCAAGGAGACAGTCGGATATTTGAGCCTGGAGTTCAGGGGAATGCTTAGGACTGGCAATATAAATTTGGGAGTCATTAATGAGGGGATGCTACTTAGGACCTTGGGAATAGCTGGAACCAACCAGAGCGAGAAAGTAGGGTAGAGCCGAGCCCAGAGGCGCTCCAACATTTAGAGGAGGAGAAGCCTGCACACGAGGCTGACAAGGGGCCATAGGGTTATTTGTATACTGCTCGTCATCCCCAGCAGAATGTTTTAGAGTTTGAGGAGGCTGATACATAGCATCTTTTTTCTTCTGCCTGAAATCAGAATTGATCAAGAGAGACGTACATATGAGTCAGACAGGAGATAAGAATATCTCCTTTATTAATGATAAAGCTGCCTGGAGAAAGAGTAGAGCCGCCTGTGAACAGGCCTGCTAACATGAGCAGCCTGTCTCATCTGCCCTCTCCACATGGAGACAGGAAACCAGCACCAGGATCACAGGGCCCGGGTTTGCCCTGGCCCGTGCCTAGCAGAGGGCCGGGCACCCAGCAGGTGCCGATGTGTGTGGCACAAGTGGACGTCAAGATTGAAACCATCCTCACAGATCATCCAGGAATCACCTGGGGAGCTGACCAGTTCCGGTGCCCAGGTTACAATCCCATATCGATTTTATCAACATTTCTGGGGATGGAGTTCAAGACACCAGCATTCCATTAAACTCTTGCCAGGTCATTCCAATGTGCAGCCGAAGTTAATAACCATTTCTCTGGCCCAGTTCCTCCCTTTACTGATGGGGACCCTGAGGCCTAGAGCAAGAGGGTCAACTGTAACTCGTGGGCTCGTCCTGGCCCTGCTGCCTACTGCATGAGGGGCTGGGACAAGCCTGTTTCTCTGTCCGGGTGTCCATGTCCTCCTCTGGGAAATGAGGAGGTTGGGACAGTTGATCTCAAGGGCCCCGCCCAGCACTGATGGCGTATTACTCTGTCCTCTGATCCCAGGTGTGACTTAACTCACTGGGACATTGCCTGTTCCTTGAGATGCTTCTGCACGACGGTTGGGCTAGCATTGTCCTTGAGATGTCTGGGTTCTGGATGGCAAAGGATGGCAAAGAAGAGATGTTTGGGACAGTTCGGGACCCACAGAGTCAATCTTTGGTGGAGAATTTGTCCTGTTTGTTCTTAGGCAGTGGTAGCAGGAAGTTCATGGCAGAGGAGCCATGCTGAGGAAGGTCTAAGGGGCTGGGGCTGCCCCTGGGGCCCACATTCCTATCCTCTTCTAGTTCCTGTCCTATCCTGCACACTCTCTCCGAAGTCGCCTCTTTTTCATTCCTTTCCCGCCCTCTCTCTTTATCTGCATCAGTCACAAGTGTTTCCTAGGCGAACCGATTCCCTCTGCCTACCCAAGATGACCTGCCACCCGCCCACCTCCCTCCCATGTGATTTTGTTGACCCAGAGCTCGTAAGTGTGTTGTCACAATAGAGGCAACCAGAAGTGACTCATGCAATGAGAAAGGCTGGGAAGTAAGGCTGTAGGTGATTCCTTCCTCTACAAAATCACGTGGAGTGTCGGGGTGCTGAGCGATGTATCTGTCTTTAAAAGTGGCTTTTCCTTCAGCAACTTGATAAGAACTCGATATGAGGATGAATAGAATCTGGGGACTGGAAGGAAAACTGAGGCCTAGAGCCAGCAGGTAGCTGTACAAATCTCATGCCTAGAGGGCTCTTCCTGGCCCGGGTCCTTCCTAGGCACGTGGCTGAGAATCGATCCTGGGTAACTTCTTTGTTTTGCAGATTGGGAAGCTCACGGCTGGTGAGGACACCAATGACTTGCCCAAGGTCCTATAGCTTGTTAGCCAAAGACCAGGACAACAGTCCAGGACTCCTGACTCCTCTTCCTAGACTATCTCAGCTGCCTCATTCTACCCCAAAATGACCTTTAAGGATTAGTTTAATTTAATACGCTGGTGGGGTTTGGGCTAAGGACTCTGGAGAGGAAATGTCAAAAAGAATAGACCAAAAGATAAAGATGGGGAGGAGATCAGAAAACCTCAGTGTTCCCTTGGGGCTTTTCCTGTCTTTCTCTGACACCTCCCAGCCGGCCCTCCCTCCTCACTGTGGGCGGCCTCTGAAGCGTGGCTCTGGGCTTTCTGCTTGGCCTCCTCTGCACCCACTTCCTGGGGCGCACGTCCACTCGCATCACTCCAGGCCCTGTGACACGCAGACACACCCGCATCTGGTGCTCCAGCCTCGGACCTCACATTTCTTTCCATGGCTGGTTCTGGGATATTTCCATATGGAAATATGCTTAGCTCAGCCAGAGATCAAAATTGGAATTCATCTTCCCTTGGCAAATCTGCAGCCTTTTCCTACACCCCTGCCTCTTCGGTGCTTCCATTGTCTCCCAATCCTCCGGACTCCAAACTTTCAGGTCACCTGAGGCTGCAGGGAGGGGGAAAAGGGGAGTTGGTGTTTAATGGGTCCAGAGTTTCAGTTTGGGAGGAGGAGAAAGTTCTGGAGATGGATGGTGACGATGGTTGCACAACAATGTGAATGTACTTAATGCCACTGGACTACACACTTAAAAATGGTTGCAGGGCTTCCCTGGTGGCGCAGTCGTTGAGAATCTGCCTGCTAATGCAGGGGACACGGGTTTGAGCCCTGGTCTGGGAGGATCCCACATGCCGCGGAGCAACTAGGCCCGTGAGCCACAACCACTGAGCCTGCGCGTCTGGAGCCTGTGCTCCGCAACAAGAGGCCGCGATAGTGAGAGGCCCGCGCACTGCGATGAAGAGTGGCCCCCGCTTGCCACAACTTGAGAAAGTCCTCGCACAGAAACGAAGACCCAACACAGCAAAAATAAATAAATTAATTAATAAACTCCTACCCCCAACATCTTAAAAAAAATGGCTGCAATGGTACGTTTTATGCTATATATATATATTATCAGAGTTAAAAAGAAGAGAAAACACAAAACTTTCAAGTCATCCTTGACCTGTGGCTACTTTGCTTTCTCATCCCAACTCACTTTGTTAACAGGTCATGCTGATAATTTTTTCACTTAGTGGTGGTTCCTCAAACTTCCACATCCTCCAGCATGACCAGGGGAGCTTGATAGCGTTATCAATCCCAAGCCCCTCCCGCTCCCCTCTTTAGTCTGGGGGTAGGGCCTGGAATCTGCATTTTAAACCAACTTCCCAACAAACCTGAGGTGAGTGGACTGCAGACCACACTTGGAGAAACACTGCCCTACAGTGCCTCTTGGCTTTGTCCCGTTGTCTCTTTTCCACGACCCCCTCCCTGCCCCGGCTGGCCTTCATCACCTCACACCTGGATTACCGCAGCAGCTGGCTTGCCTTCGGCTAGCCTTTCTCTGCTCCAGCCTCCCCAGCTGCCAGGACCCGTCTTCTGCAAATATCTTTGGCATCACATCACTTCCCTGCTCAGAAGCTTACCATGGCTCCCTCAGACCCGTTAGGTCCTAGCTCGATTCAACTGGCTGGGAGCCAGCCAAGTTGGCCTCCCATTCTTAATCTTTCCTCCTTTTCTATTCACTCCATCCAGCCAGCTTCATTGGTCATTTTTAATCTCATGTTAGTCCCTCTGCTAGTTGGGGGTGGTCTCCTTTCTACCTCCCCCCGCCCCACCCCCAGAACACCTCTGGTGACTTAGGGGTAAGTATGAAAACTGTTGAGATTTTCCAGCCAGTTTCTCAGTGCATCCATCTCCCGTCCCCTCCATCGTGGCCTGGCCATTCACTTGCTATAGGACTTCGGGCAAGTTGTTTCACCTCTCTGTGCCTTCGTCTTTTCATTCTCTCATCTGTAAAATGGAGATCTTAATGGTACATCCTCATAGGTTTGCGGAGAAGATTAAAAGAGGCAATAGAAGTAAAAGGGCCTAGAACATTGTCTGACACAAAGTAAGTGCCATGTAAGTGTCAGCTATTATTACTTAATCATTGTTATTATGGCCCCTTCCAGCGAGCTCTTCCCTGGAAACCACTTCTGCTTGGAATAGCTAACTGGTGGCGTTCTCTGTCAAACTTTGCCTGATCTAGCGGAGGTAGTTAATTGTTAAGTATTTGGGTTCCAGTGAGCAGCTCTGCATGAGACAACCTGAGGAACTAGGCTGTCTACAAAGCAATAATTATGTCCATCAATTTCTAACCAACTAGGAGGAGAGGAGGTGAGATTTGAAATCAAGATTTTTCCAGGATAGGTAGGATTATGTTAGGACACTTCAAAATACCCTAAGAGATATTGGGTTGTGCACGTTATTTACTATGGTCTTTCTAGAATCCTTCTCCCTACACGCCATGTCCCAGTGGCCCCGATTCCTCATCTGCTCACTCCCTGGGTTCCTTCTTGGAGCCTAACCAGAAACATCCTCTTCTGTGGTGGTTTCCAGCCTGGGAGCCCTGCACCTTGCACCCCTGAGGTCTTTGTCTGTAAATAATCTACCACCCACATTTCTGTTCTACTTTTCAAATCCACCTCTATGCTTTTGTAGCGAATACAGTTAAGTTCCTTTAAAAGCCGCATGGAGTTCACAGTCACTGCTTGTCATTACGTGTTCTCTCTCTTTCTCAGAGAATACAGTCATACCTTGGAGATACTGCGGGTTCAGTCCCAGACCATGGCCATAAAGCAAATATCATAATTAAGTGAGTCACATGAAGTTTTTAGTTTCTCAGTGCATATCAAAGTTATGTTTACACTGTACTGTAGTCTATTAAGTGTGCGACAGCATTGTGGCTTAAAAAACAACGTGCCTACCTTAATTAAAAAATACTTTATTGCTGAAAAATGCTAACCATCAACTGATCCTTCAGTGAGTCATAGTGACATCAAAGATCACTGATCACAGATCACCATAACAAATATAAGAATAGTGAAAAAGTTTAAAATATGGCGAGAATTACCAAAATGTGACACGGGGACAGAAAGTGAGCAAATGCTGTTCGAAAAATGGCACTGATAGATTTGTTCGACGCACAGTGGCCAGAAACCTTTAATTCGTAAAAAAGAAAACAACAAAATGCAGTAGCCGCGAAGCACAATAAAGTGAGGTATGACTATACTAAGAGTTCAACCACCCTCAGGTTGGGGGAGATCTGAGATCTTTTGACATTTAAAAGGCGCCCTTGTTGACAAGGCTGTGGGAACCACTGCCCCATGGGATCAGGGGGAGCTGTGGGAGTAGCATGGAGCTCTCTGGCTCTCAGTTTTCTTATCTGTGAAATGGAGGTGAATCTTAAGTGCCTCTTTTTCTAAGGGCCGGCTGCATGAGGATTAGATGAGATGATAGATAGGAGGGTCCTGGGAGAGGGGGCATGTCCAGGCAGGGGACCATTACGGCTGCTGCTCTTCTGGTTCTTTTCCTTGTTCTGGGTCCAGCTGGACCAGCTGAGCCCAGAACCCTAAAGCCTGTGAAGGTCTTTCCAGGAGCAATGTGTTCTTTTGCCTTTCCCCACCCCTGCTTGGTTTTCTGTGGAACAACAAGAGCTGCTCCCCTATGTGACTAACAAACAGCCACAAAGTTCCTCTTATCTACTCTAGCAACCGCTGTGGCCTTAGAAGTTGCAGTGTTTGTCTTTGTTTAGTCACGGTTGCCTAGGAAGTGAAGTTGTTCTCTCTTTCCCACTGTGTGACTGTGGGTATGTTTTTTCCCCTTTCTCGTAGGGAAGGGCTAGATGACCAGAGAGGGCTGTACGCTTGCTGGGGCATCTTTGGAGATTCCTTTTTTCGTCTGTTGGTTCTTGTTTGGCTGGAAATCAGGGCGTGGGAAGTCTGCAGATGAGCCCTAGAGTCGAGAAGTCTCTCAGTTCTTCTTGAGAGCAGGGAGGGGATGGGAGTAAGTGGGAACTGGGGAGGGCCCGGTTGGGGCAAGGGGTGGGGGAAGCTAGGGGAGTAGCTGCCTGATTCAGTTTGTGTCCATCCCAGCAACTGTGAAATCTGCACAGCCCCAAAATCAATCAAATGGGCAGGTGCAGACAATGAACTTGGCATCATGAATAGGGAGGTGAGAAGCAGGGAGGGAAGCTGGGATTTGAGAGGCCAGCAAGCAGGCGTTTGTAACGTTCTAAGAAGAGGTTTAGTGATCCGGAATGAACAGGCCAACATATACGACCTGTATGGTGAAGGAAGCCTGACGTTTGGAAAGTATTTAGGCAGCGACGGTGCAAGAAAGGGAGCCAAGACCTCTTGGTCCTTGAGGTTTATGGCTCAGGAAAATCAAGGAGTTCTTTTAAATTTCAAGTGACAAAGCTGGAGGTGCACATGTTATAGGAAGCTGAGATTGAACGGAGTCACTCACATTTGGTGTGATAGCCTCCCCTGGGAAAGCAGGGGGCTTAGAACACAGCTCAGGGCCCGCAGTGGCTCCAGGTTAGGGCGTGGTGGAAGAGACAGTGAATGCCCAGAATCAGAAAGGGCAGGACTCCAGATGCCAGAGACATGGGGCCAGGGAAAGGGTGATGGGTGAGGATGACCTTCAAAGAGAGGCAGAGGAGGGAAGTGGAGTCGGGATCCTTGGACTTGGCCGTGCCCACGAGGCTGGTGGGTTTTGTGAGTGAACTTTCAGCAGTGACACGTGGGGCAGCAGGGCTTGAGAGCATCTTTCCTTGGGGGAGAGGGATGGGGTTTGGGCCACCACGTACATTGTGTCCTTTCCTCACTAAGGCCCTCTTAGCTCCTTTGTCCATGTCAGGGGTCTCCTGTGGATTGGTATTAAAGAGAATGCACCAAGTAACCCGGATGATGTTTCAAAAGAGGGAAGGGGCCCACTCATGTTTATTCAGTTCCTCACTTCATGCTCCCTCACATGGACCCCCTGTCCTTTCCTTTTGGATCTTCTTGGGGTATCCTTCCTCCCAAATCACCCCCTCGAGCTGAAGCTGTGTTAGTAGTCACCTCGCCACTCACTCCGAAGCTGTTATATGAAAGCAGGAGCAGGACAGAGGGATGGATGGAAGATTGGGTCCCAACTCGCTATAATAGCTGGACTTCGTGCAAGTCACTTAAACGGGCTGAGCCTCAGCCTCCTCACCTGTACAATGGGGGTGTTGTGACAGTTACACAAGATCATGGCTGTAGCACAGGCCTGATACTCATGGGGTGCCCGTGAATGGACAGCGAGTCAGAAAACCAGTGCCCCTGACCACCTGTGGGGCCCCTACCGCCCACTCCATTTTAAACTCAGTAAGACACCAGGTTTATTTTTAGAAAACAAAAACAAGAGCAACGTTTATTGAAATTTCAAGCCACATTTGAAACATCAAACTCCAAATCCTGGAGACATAACATCAGGATACGGTGTCAGAAAGTGGAAAGTGTTCACTGCCACAGAACTCCCTAGAGACAAGCTCCCTGAGCACATCACCCAGGCACCGTCGGGTCAAAGCCATTCCCTTGTCTATCCCTTGTCCACAAGAAGACACAGGCAAGCTAATCATTCCGTTCACTTGCAAGTTTTCCAAAAAAAAAAAAAAAAAAAAAAAAAAGTTTTCGAATGACAATGTGGAGTTCCAGCTGATCTTCTCTCAACCCCATTCTATGTAGTCAGCACCAGTGAATGGTGGGTTTGGCATTCAAAAGAGGACCTCACATGTATTCAGGGGACAGATGGGGCAAAGGTTGCAGCAGCAAGGCATTCAGAGGGTGGCCCCCCTCCCCGCCTTTACTCTTTAGTTTTAACCTACTCTTTTAATTAGTTTTAACCTTTACTCTTTAGTTTTAACCTACTCTTTGCCCTTAACCTAAAGGACAAACTGGATCAACCTGGTAAATGAACACAGTCAAAGAATTAGCCTTAAGAGATAAGGGACCAGTCAATACTCCCAAAGCTGGTTAGGCCCTTCAACACGTAGGTGTATGTGTATATGTATACATCGCTACACTAAGATACAGATCTAGCCCTATGGGTATATATACGCACGTATGGCTATATAGAAAAACTATGCCAATACTAACCAAACAGAACTTTGTAAGCGGTCATCCCAAAGCCGTAATCCCACACTGGGCTGTGCACAAAGCCATGCATTACACCATATTAACCAACAGAAGGCTGACTTGGCTCAATCTCTCCCAACTGTGGCCCTGCCTTGGTGAGGCAGGGGAGGAGAGAGAGGCTGCCTCTGCTTAAACCACAACTGGCTTCTTCATAGGACAGTCATTGTCAGGTGAAGCTGTGGAAGATGTCCACGGAAATGAAAAAACAGACCCCTTAGACTTTCTGGAGCAAACTGGCGGCCTGTCTCAAACTACCTTTCTCCTCTGCCAGTTGCAGCTAAGTTGCCCAGGCCCTGGGAGCCCCCAGGGCATGGTGGCTTTAGAATCTCGCTGGCTTGGGGTGACGAGGCCCCATGCAACTCAGCTTTCAGGGACCTGCTCTTTATCAGGGGTCTGTCACTGGAGTGGACCCAGGTGGCCATGTCCTTGGGACATCTCTTGGCACCAGCTATACTAGGTGTAAAGTTCTCCACGTGAGATGACGCTTGGGGAGCCAAAAACAAACTGGGAAGAACTAGGTAGAACAAGTTTCGTGGCTCTGCCCACCCTGAGGACAGAGCCACTTACACCGCAGAACCACCGGGGGCCTCGGGTGCTTCTGGGGTTTCGGGAGCTGGCTCCGCGGGGCTCAGACAGGACTGGAACTTCTCCAGCTGCTCTGGGCTCGCCAAGGTCTTCAAGAGAGTGTTCTCATGCTCCAGCTGGGAGTTCTTCTCCACCAGCTGCCGGATCTGCTCCTTCAGGATCTCCACCTCCTCTCTCACAGCGTACATCAGATGATTCTTCACCAGATCCTGTCCCGGAGGAGATCACGACAAAGCTATCCCTTAGCCGCGGCAGCCCCTCTGCGGCACCTTCTCCTGGCCGTTGGGGCGCCTGCGCTGTCCCTCATGCTGCCAACCTCCAGCCTTCCCTCAGCAGCCCCTCAGCACGCTGGCCCCGCAGCGCTGGTCCTCCTGCCCCTTTCTCCGAAGCACCTAAACCCTCACTCAGGAGAGCTGCGTGATCGGGGCCACACCTGAGTTGGGAGCCCAGCTTTGAACTACATAGGAATTCCCCCCTGTAAGTTTCTGATGACTTTCAAAGCTGGCCTCCTGGGAGACTTTTGGGTGAGACTTCTGCTGGTTGGCGGTGGTATGCTATATCCCCATTTCCATATAAGGTCCCGCGGCTGGCCCAGATCCCAGGGAACACCTGCAATGCACCCCGTACTGTTGGTCTGCTTTACCCATCTCCACCAGGAGAATATAATGGGCTCTTCTGGAGTCTCCTCCTGTCCACAAGACCCAGCATACTGAGCTGCAGCTGTCCTGCAGCCTGGCCCGAAAGGACACTGGCCCTGGGGGAAGGTACCCGGATGGCTTCATCCTCTCTGAATTCAGATGACTGCACTGGGGGCGGGGAGCTGTGTCATTAGGCTCCGGGGCACAATAAAGTGTTTGCTAAAACTGCTGGAGGGCCCAATCCCCTGCAGCCATTTTGGCTGCTTGGTGGAGTACGACCTCTACCTGGTGAAGGAGGGAGAAGGGGTGGGGTGCTTTGCTTCCTGTTTCCTCCCAACTCCTGACCCCAGCCCAGGCTCTGCAGCGGCACTGCAGTGCGGTGGCATCCAACGAGCTCTGGCCCCTGCCAACTGTGGGATGCAGACGAATCCAAGGGTCTGAGCTCCCTGCCCTGCCACGGGTCCAGGAGGGAGCCAGAGGCTGCTGCAAAGCCCTGGGATGGGAGAAGGAGGAGGAAAGGAGGGGGTCCAGCAAGGGTGGACTGGAAATGCCCAAAAAGGTGCCACTCTGATGGGACTCTACTTAAGGCCTCCAAGGGGATAGGAGGCAGGCTGTCAGCTTCCTCAGGCTCTTGGCTTTTGCACCCACCCGCTCACTGCCACCCTGAGTTACATAAGCAGTAGCCAGGTCTGGGGATGGGAATGACGCAGTGATGCCACTCACCATGGCCTGCTCGATCTTGTTGTCTAGGGCCACCACGCTGGCTCCGGAGGCACTGCCAAGACAAAAAGGAAAGCGACCGCGTTACCCACTTGGTTCCAGTCTGAGTACCTGGCAGCGGTGGCCACAAAGTCCTCCATCTGCCCCAGCTCTTCCTCTCTATCGCCTCGCTGGCCCGAAGTTCCGGGCACTTTGTCCCTAGGTCCCTCTCTGGCCCCTGCAGGAAGCTGCACCTCCCCACCCAGACCAGCTCCGCGCTGCCGCCGCCCAGAGCTCCGCGTGGAGCAGCGCGCGGGTCCGGGGCCGCACGGGCCAGCGAGGCCTGCTCGGCGACATGCAAACAATGGGGGCGCGCGGCCCAGGGAGTCCCCTGCCGCCAGCCCATTCCGGCGCCAGCCCAGAAGGTCCCGGGCAAACCTACCGAGCTCCGAAGCTAGCTAGGAATTCCTCCTCGGCTCGGCAGCTTCCGGCCTACTCCCCAGCGGCGCACGGCGCGGCCAGCCCCCCTGCCCAGCCCAGCCCAGCCCAGCCCAGGCCCACTGCCCCCTCTGCCTCCGCCCCCGGCTGCAGCAGCTCGTTCTTATGGCACAGCGGCCACAGGGACGCTCCGACGGCGGATCCAAGCGCGGCGGTGACCCCCCGCCTTCCCTGCGTCCCCTACCCCCGCCCCTTCCCAGGATGCTACACCGCGGGGAACGGGGACCAGCGGCGCACGGCTCTCTCGGAGATCCCGCTCTCAGCCCAGCCCCCGCCGGCGCCCGGGCTCGGGAGTTGTGGCCAGGGGTTACCTGTTATCCAGCTTAACGGAAACCACATCCCCTCCAAGCAGGGAAGAGAAGAAAGAGATGTTGAAATTGTGCAGCTGGTAGACCGCCACCTCCATGGGGGTCTGATACATTTCGGTATTCATGGCTCGGGCTGCCGGGGAGCTCTGGCCGGGCTGCGGGCTGGGCTGAGCTGGGCGGGCTGGGCGGCCGCCGGTTGCTGGCGCGCTGGACGGGGCTGGGCTCTGCGCGTTGGGCCCTGGGGCTAGGAGGGGGGCGAAGGCTGCCGAGCGAACCCAAAGCCGGGCGGGCGTTCCAGAGTTGAAGGGAAGTGACTCGAGGGGTGTCACCTGGTGTGCCACAAACCCCACGGCCGCCAGTCCAACCCAGACTCGGAGATATTTCGGCTCCTTCTTCTTTATATAGGAGGAGCCGGCTGCGTCACATGGCGTCAGCGGCATGCAAATGAGCCCTGTACCGGGCTTTGTGGCTCAGTTAAACCACATCCCCTCCCTGAACCTTAGTCTGGGACTGCAAACAGTTCAGCACTTTCTTGTGCCAACTGGCATCTCTAAAGAGGGCTCTGGAGATTGGTAAAAACCAAATGGAGCTGATTTCTTAGAGAAATGAGAAGTACAAATGCCATTACAGGAGGTAGGAAGCGTTCAGTAGAGGGCAGCGCTGGTTTTAAAAGCTCTTCTTCGGATGTCAGCCAGCATACCTCCCGTGTCTTTGCAGTGCTATCACAGGCCGCCCTCCCTGGACACCGGCCCTCACCATCAGGACCCTCATTCCTTCCTGGCGCCTGCCTTCTCAGCCTCTCTCCTGCACACAGACTTTGTCAGTTGCATGTCCCCTCACCCAGCCAGCTTGCCCACTGGCTTGCCCCCATCCCCAGCATCTATCCACTCACCTCCTCCTACAGATGTACCTGTCCATGTACTGACACATGCACAGATCTGTGGCATGTACGGACTAGCTAATCTGTACATGCCAGTGTGCATGTATGGAGGACAGCGTGAGTGTCCAGGAACTCAGATGAGTGGGGGAACATGTACAAGGGGGCAGCTGGGGGCCAGGTGGGTGACAGAGGAGGTGGGGAGGAGACAGTAGGGGAGTGGGCACTGCAGTGACCGCAAGATGCCAGCCCTTTTCTCTTTGGTCTCAACACCCTATTCAACATCATCCAGGATCTCATGTTCCTATTTTTAAAAACAAGATATTGTTACTGTCCTATGAACAGCAAATGACAGCAAAACTACAAACCAAGGCTAAATATAAACCATCCCAGGAGAACACCCGCCCTGTGATGGGTCCAGCCACACACGGGGTTACAGGGTACTTCACAAACAAACAGATTCCAAGTCACAGGGAAAATGAGGTGATTGTTGCCTACTAAGAGTTACACATGTTTCCATCAAAATATATTTTCATTCTTTTAAGCGTCAAGCTTAAAAAAAAAAAAAAAAGCCATCAGAGGCTTGAGGTCCTTTTATCCTGCTCTTTCCTAAGTGAGGCCACCTGGTGGTCAGAAGCAGAATTGCAGCCAGATGGAGCAACCTAGACCAAACAAGGGACAGGTGATGCAACTGGGAGTATTATTTACACCAACTCAGGGCCATTAGGAGAACATTGGGTTTCACCACACATACAATAGTTTGGATGAAGTTAGGGCCAGTACCCATGAATCAGTCGGTGATTCAGGCTATGGTCCAAAGAAATACCCTAGTGCAATCAAGCTATTGGAAAAGTACTGGGGCCTCTTATCAGCAAAAAAGGTAATTATTATTTGCTTCAGGATATTTCACCTAACCAGGTACCTGGCACAGACACCCTGGCCAAGGCCCCGGTTAAGCCCAGTCTGAAGGCCTTAGTTTTCTTCAGGCTGCCCGTGCAGTCATGCCACCGAACAGCCAACATTTTTCACTATGATGTGGAGCTCCCACTGGATCCCACTGGTGGTAATACGTGCACAAGGGCCATTCTATTTGCAAAGGACCGACAAAGAGATCTACCCAAGCAAACCTACTGCACTAGCCCAGGATGGCGATTTCCTTCACCCCAGTTTAGCTGGGAGACAATCCCAATCTCAGGATATCATGTTATCTTCAGGTCACAAACTCCCTGAACAAGGTGTTCACGCTAAGCTGCGCGCGGTAGACAGAACAAAGTGCAGACCACATTTATAGGTCATCAAGAACATTATCTGAGCAAAAATAAAAAAAACAAACCTTCTTAAATCCGGAGCTTAACTGATACTGGAATTCCCTGATATATTAATCTGCCCTCTGTGTCACATAGAGCTTTCTTGGTCCAGGAAGAGTCTGAGTTGACCTTTCATTGGCTTGTAAATCTTTCCTCAACTCACTATCGCTACCTACCCCAAGATTCCAAGGGAGATGATGAAAAGAAAAAAAGAGAGATAAATAAGCCGGGTCGGCAGGGAAAAAACACCACCAGGAAAACAGGGCATAGGACAGAAGAAAAACCAGCTCCTTCAATGGGGACTCCCTTATATGGAGACAGAGGCATAGAAATCCAGGTAGTTTGGGGAGGGAAAAAAAAACAACAGGTGAAGTTTGCTAGTAAGGCTGTGTTTGAATTGTACATTAATTATACTTCAATTAGGAATAAGCTCGGTTTGAGACCCACTGACAATAACAGCTACCATTAACTGAGCAACGGCTATGGGCCAGGCGCTGTGTTGGCTGAGTCACAAACCCTGTGGTGTAGGCGCTGTCACCATCATTTAACAGATGAAGAAACCGAGGGTCTGAGAGGCTACCTTGCCCAAGGTGGTGACACAGCTGATAAATTATAGAACTGGGACTCCAGCTCAGGTCTTCCTGACGTAGAGACCAAGTTTGCTCTTACTACACGTACTAGTGGGGGCAGGGAGTAGGTTTGTTGAATGAGTGAGTCAAGGCAGTTGGGGGATGGGTTGGAGGTGCCAGGAAAGTGGTGCAGAGGAAGAAAAGGTGGGGGGCAGGGGAAGTACTCCTAGGACTCCAGCAGCATGGGGGACCGGAAGAATATCCAAAGTGTCCAAATGAGCTTCATTACAGGACTTTGCTCGTCTGCATTATTTCAGAAGGCAGCCATGCAGTCCTCAAAGAAAGCCCTCTCTGCCTAGGAAATAGGAACTATGAATCCAGCCAGGTGGCTCCCAGAATGGACTACACGGCGTCCCAAATTAGGTATGGAGTCTCGTAATAATAATCACAGTCCAGTCAATCTCCAGTTTGTAACTGGCGCGCCCTTAATTAACTTTTTCTCCCCCGCCCCCTATTCCTGCTGTGCTCAGCTTTTAGGAGAATGAAGCCAACAAGAAAACAAGCTCATAACAGGGATTTCGTTTCAGAAAAACAACTTTGAAAGGATGTCCCAGGTTCAGCCCACACTCAGCCAATCTCTCATCCCCTCTGCACCTCTAGTTCACCAATAGTGAGAAGAGCTCACCCTGAGGCCTTATGATTCTCAGTTCGCAAATAATGGCTGGATCCCTGGATCACAGGCTTTGCTAAAGGAAGACCACCAACCTAAATGTCCCTGTAGAAAGATTTTCAAACAGCAGGGGTAGGGGAGACAGGGGCAGATAGGAGGGGAAGAGGGAGAAGTTGCAGGAACCCAAAAGGCTTTCTGTGTAACCCTCGGCACACCGGAAAATTCCTCTGCCCAGAATAGCTGAGCCAAATGTTGCAGTGAGTGGAAGCTTGTGCTGTATAGGGTATCTGCGATCTCATCTAACTTTTCTGCCTAAAGTGCTGATCCATGAGGCTCTCAGCGTCCTTGTGTCTCTGGAGGTGGGCCCCAGGCAGGAAACAGTGGCCTAAGGATTCAACAGCATAGCAACTCCAACATGTGTGTTTCCAAATTTCCCTTCTTCCATCCTGTGAGTTACATGGTAGGCTGGACCCAGAGCCACCGCAGTCACAGCGCCCAGCTGATGAGCCAGGTCCTTTGCTGGCTCTCGGTTCTAGGCCTACAGCTATGGGATTCTGTGATTAAACAGACACAGCTGACCCTCCCTCTCTCACGGTGACCTTCTAGGTGGAGGGTGGCATGAGGAGGATGGGGTCAACTCCCGCCATTTCAGGGGGCCCTGGAAGCCAACTTGTTCCCTTTGAAGTGGAAGAAGTGTCTCAACATTGTCACCGTTCTGTTCCACTTCAAAAGCCAGACTCTCTAGGACAACAGCCCTTCCTATTTCGGGTTCCCACGGTGCAGGAAGGCAGACACTGGGCAGTCTGGGCCTTGGAACCTGTGGGCAGGACCTCAGCACGCTGCCGAGGGGTGGGAGGCAGACTCAGGGTGGGTGCGGTAGGTAGGGGGCGGCGAGGAGGGGGAACATCTCACTTCCCTTTTTGTCACACTCGAAGCATTGTGTACCACACAGCCCAAAGGAAACTCTTTATAGGCAAGTCTTCCTTATTTTCTACAGGGAATGTTCCACCCCCAAGGCTCCGCAATGTTGCCAGCGAAACACAGGGTGTTGTGGCAGGAGAAGCGGAAAAAGACATGATGGGAGAGGTGCGGGACAAGCCACCAGGCAAACTCTGCGTTAGGAGCTGGACAAGGAAATCAAAAAGGATACTGAGCACCGGAGTGTTAGCACAGTTGACAGGGCAGCTGCAAAACGACCCTCCCCATTTACCCCTCCACGGCGGCCCCCTTCTGCCTGAAGCTCTGTCCACTTCTAATTACTGACTTGTCCCTTTTTCTGAAGAGGCTGGGGGAATAGGGAGGCTGAAATGCCACCATTTCATTTGTGCTGGCTTCACTCTTCTCTCTTCCCCTCGGTTCCACTCCAGTGTGGGAGACTATAGACAGGAAGGATGCTGCCACTTAATCTTTACTTTGGCCACATGGAAAATGCCCAAAGTCCAGAAGGAGGGAAGCAAGAAGGAAAGACGGAGACAGACAAAGTGCCTTGTCCTCTGTGGGTCACGTGAACTGCCCTGCATGGCCAGGGCCCAGAACGTCGACTTTGGGGGGCAGGAAAACAGGGAGGAGGATGCGCACGCAGATGCAGAAGGCAGTGGTGGGTGGCAGGGAGCCCAAGAGGAATCGTGCTGGAGAGGGGCACTGTCTTGGAAAAGTGGCTCTAGCAACTGATTTGGGCCAAACCCTGGCACTGAATGATGGCAGGAGCAATGAATTGTGCCTTTCAGCTCCCTCCCCAGACAGGATCCAATGTGAGCTTCACAAACAATCTCCCAGTGACACGAGGGCTGACAGGCAGAACCAAACCCCATTTGGACAAGGCACTCCACTCCACTCAACCTCGTTCAAAAAAGTCAAAAGGGGCTCTTGTCAAATCACCTTTGTTACCCTAACTTTGGTGGCTAACAAAGGGTAGGCAGTCTCTCCTGGCATCTCCGCAAGACTGGAAGTACTGGCAACGTTATCCAGGAATGAATGCAATTTAGCTCAGTGGATCTTAAATTTCATGAACCTTGTATCAATATTTATGCTTGTCTCCCTTCTCTTTTTTGCCTTGCAGCTGGGAAAATTTACCTCCATCATTTTTCTAAGCTCTCTTCTCATTTTCCACCGTCCCCATTACCCATCTACAAGTATGAAACAGATATTCCTGAAAAAAGAGAAGGTCGATCTCAGTGAAATGTTTACTTCAGGAAAAAGCCTAGGGCTTGGGGGTGCTCAGGAGGGTAGCCTGGGGTTTGGGAGGGCCACACCACCGCCATCACCCTGGGCATCACTTCAGTCCTCAGAATCGGGCCCGTCTTTTTTCTCTCCACCCTGTCGTTTGGTCCGTGCCCATCCAGATGGGGATTAACATAGCAGCCACAAACCTTGGAATTTCTGTGGGACCCAAGGCTCCTCTGACATGGTGGCCAACCATGAGTGTCAGGGTCCCTCACTCTGATTCCCTTCCTTTGTAAACCAGGGGAACAAAACACAGGTCCTTAAGGGTCTCTGAGTTTCCAGTCCCTTCCTCCGGAGAAGGGGGTCTATGTTTAGCACGGGGAGGGGGTCACCTCTATCTGTCAACCTCCTCGTGGTCTTATCCTTGTTCTGTAGTGCCCTCCCAGACCAGCGAGCATCTTCACGTGGGCAAATAAACTCCCTCATCACGACCTACCTTCTGGGAATCCTGGCCCTCGACAGCCTTCTCAGGGGCTGGGAAAGGAAGCAGCAAGAACATGGCCACTCTCCGTGTTTGTTTGTCTGCACCAGCCCTCCACCAGCTTCTCCGGGCCAGGGAGACACTGGCAGGGCCTCTCCCAGTCCTTTTGCTTTATGGAGCAGTCCCAAGAGCCGAAATTCCAAGCCTTTTTTTTTTTTTTTCTGGCAGTTGCCGGGGTTACTCTGAGTGGTATGTGAAGGACTTGGGACTATTGGCAATGCTTGGAAGGCGAGAACCAGGAGGATCTTGCTGGGGACGCTGAGCCAGCAGACAAGGGGCCTGTGAAGAGGCCAGGGGCTCTGAGGTGCAGCACCTGACTCCCCTGTGGGCCCCGCTATAGAATGGGTGACCTCTGAAGTGGTCCAGGTTCCCTGGGGAACAAAACGACGGTAATAACGCCGGCCTCTTCAGGCGTGGGGGCTCCTGGGCCAGGATGGGTAAGCATTATGAGCTTCCCAAGGCTCTCACATTGTACGCCCGAGGCCCTTGTTTAACTCACAGCGCAGCTATTCACCGTGGGCTCACTTGAGGTAGCTCCTTGATCCTCTGTTGTTGGACTCTGTGACTTGTGAGGGAAGGCTGTGTAATTGCAAAGGGCCTCTGGCTCTCCAGCCGCCTCCCCCCTCCCTTGGGTTTCCTGGATGGAAAGAAGGCAGCCCAGCTGAGGTGGGGGGCGGTGGCAGGAAGGGGCAGGGGACACACTAGTCCGAGAAGAGAAAGAAAGGAGAGAAACAGGGCAAGCTTCTCCCTGGGGGCCCCCCACCCGGCCCCAGCCATGGGAACAGAGCCAGGCAGCTCAAAGGCATGCAGGGAGGGGTTAAGGAAGGCCTCCTGCCTGGTTTGAGAATTGCTGACAAGGAATACACACACCTTATCAGGAAGAAAGGGCAGCACACAAGCACACACACACACACGTTTATGCAAACACCCGTTCAGCCTTTGACAAAGTCTAATTCACAGAGCTAGGCACGCAGAGGGCATCATTCCATCTCTGTCTCTCTCTCTCACGTGATGCCAGCTTCATGACCCCCAAAGGGGTAGCAAAGCAATAGGACATGGCAAAGTGGCAAGGCAGGACACTGTAGATCCAGTGAGAGTGTCAGAAGCCGTGGCCTCTGCTCTCTCTGACATCCAGAGCTGGCTGCGTGCTGTGCAAGGGTCATAGGTGACAGGCTCTTGGGGGAAGCTTGGAGTGGAAGTCAGGTGGGCATGGGAGAACTAGCGTGAAGCTTCACACTGTACACCGGGCACAGGAAGTGCTGGTGCTGCCAGGTCCACAGTTTTCAAAGATGTCAATCACGCATTCAAATGAACGAGACATAAAAACAAGCACCATTTGTGTACAATCAATCATGTGAATGCCTAGGAAATGATTCCCATAGGCTCCTCACGAGGACAGTTCTAAAGAGAGCCAGTCCTGGCATAGATGTCACATGTGGCTGACGACCTGAGAAGTGTGATTTGAACGGCACTGAGAAAAATTCCTCTCGGTCCAAGCTGTTTGCCTGACCGGACTACTGCAGTGCCTACAAACGTCACCCTCGGAGTCATACCTTTGAGTTATAATGGAATTCTTTACACTTTGAGGAATTAGGAAAGTTTTTTCTTCCGGTGCAAAAGCCCTGGGAAAGTACCCCATTCTGCCACTATCAGCTACAAACACTTAAATAGGGATAAACTAAATTTCTGTATGACTTTCAACACAGTAGTAAGTGGCGGATCAGCATGAGAAGATGACTAAACACACAGCAGGTACACCTTGCTGGTGGGCTGCGGAGGGAAAGACATGGGTCCAGGGGACGAGAGTATGGATGTCCTGTGCTCCAGCCCTAGAAAATCTAGTGGAATACATCGGTGGCTTGAGAAGGGTACTTTCAAGAGACGCGGATGCAGCTCTTCTGGCCCCAGTCCATGGAACTGCTTTTGGGAACCACTGGCCTACAGGTGAGAGCCAAGACAGGATCTACCCGAAGACTTCCCAAAGCGCCACGGCCACCATGACCCACTCTGTATGACACACGATGATGGGGCTCAGCATCTTCTGAGCCTAACATCTGTTCAGTCATCTCCTGCCCTGTCATGTTAGTCTACCTCTTTCCCTCTTCACTCCTGAAAACTTGATCAGAACGTGAATGAGAGCTGCTATTAGAAAGATAACCCAAACTTGCTCTGATTTATAAATCAACCTTTGGCAAATTTGGCTTCTCTGTTATGAGGAACAGATTGCTTCTAAGACACTTCACAGCTGTCCGTGGGAACTCTTGGCCTGGGAGGTTGGAGGCGTGGGGGGCAGGCATCACAGGGCGGGAAGGGAGAAGAACCCGGGAGAGAGGGAGGGGCTGATTTTTCTCCAACAGCACAGTCTGGTCAGTTAACCTGCCCTACCCGCCTTCAACAAAAGCCAGCTCTCCTCCAGCCCTGTGGCTGTCCCTGCCTGGTCAAACGTGGATCCATTCCGAGGTTGGCTGGAGGGCTGTGACTCATTCCCCCCTCAGGAGCTTGCCGGGGCTGACTACAAAGACTTGCCAGGATCTCTGCAAACGTGCCCATCCCGTCCCTGAGCCAAGCCTTGCGCTCCCCTGACCCTACCGTCCGCGTCCCACCCCATGGCTTGCAAGCGCCTCCGGGGCAAGGAGGGCGCCTCCGGCTCACTGACTCCACTCTCCCAAGGGAATTCACTTCTCTCTGTGGTAGGCATCCGGCCTGTGTTTCGGTATTTTATTTAACTTTTATGTTTAATTTACACTGCCTGCTAGGTTTGGGGCTTAAATAAACAAAGGCTATGTTTCCCCCAAGGCCTGGACTTCCTGGTTGCCTGTCAGCAACAGAGTGACCCTTTTAACCTCTTTTCTTGCCCCTTGAGACAGGCAGTGTTGGGGGTGGGATTGCAAGAGAAAGATACTTTGGGTCAAAAGCCTGGAAATTCTTAGTGCCAGCCTAAAATACCACCCCCTCGCTCTTCTCCACATGAATGTTAAGCCCCGAAGCTGCCTTAGCAAGTACAGACTTCCTTCAAAGGCCACTGCGAGACTGTAAGGGTTAAGGCACAAAAACGGAAAAGTCAAAGTATTCGCATTGATTATTTGAAAAATCTACTTACAGATGTCTTTGTACCACCGAGCAAAGACAGAAGGGCCCAGGTCTTGGTGGGTGGAGCCTTGGCAGCGAGCAGCCTTAAGGGCCTATAGACTGAGCAGAGCTCGGTGGGCCTGCCTGGGAAAGGCTTCCTGCCAAAGCTCATACACCTTAAAAAATAAGAGGAACACTGGCCCCTGTGTGCTAAGATAGAGCTCTGACAGCAAAGTAACAAATCCTGGTCAACAGTTCTGACATCCTGTTATTTGCAAAAACTAATAATACTGTGGCGTTTGTTGACAGAGTTGCAGAAGAGCTAAAGTAAACATGGAAACTGAGGAAAGGCCAAGTATAGTCAGTTACTAGCTCAGCAGTTGAGAAAAGGGAGTTTCACAGACACTCCTTGGACATCTGGGGGCAGTGGGGCCTGAACACAGTTGGGAGACAATCCAGAGGCATCTGTCTTGTCACCAGGTGACTCCTCTCTAACAATAGGCTGCTGCAATAATGGCCTTGGCCCATGGAGCTGAGTCCTCAGACAGAGAGTAATGACAAGAAGAATTGAGAGGGACTCTCCTAGTGCGTATGCCAGGGTAGGTGCTCCCTGAGAAACGCAGCTCTGGCACCCATTCTAAATGAACTAGGTCAAGTGGGAAGAAAATACGTCAGAAGGCCAGAGTTCCTTTTCTACCTTGCCACCGGGCCCCCAGAACTGCTTAGAAGGCTTCTAAACCCCCTATGCCGCTAGCTCCTCGTTCATGAAGTGGGAATGATGCCCCCCTGCCCCACATAAACAACACACAAGGTGTATATGTTTATGGACTCCCCAAAGTCTGGAAATGGAGATAATATTGCATCGTTTTTGCACACTGATGATGTCCTTGACAACAGTGTATATATATATATGTGCCTATGTTTCCAGACATGGTGGATATCCTGTAGGCGGCATAGCTGAGTTCTTCAGGTAGTAAAAAGGGCCACGTGAATGCGATATGTGCCATGATGAGTCAGGGCCTTGGTCCTCAAATGCTGTTGGCAAAATGGCTCACCAGATGAGCAGTCCTATCAATGCTGTTTCAAAGTCCAGCATTTCTAACTTCCTGTCCAGTTCCAGTTTGTTGTTTCCATGATTTCACAACTTATGGATACTGCCTGTGGGGAGGGGCATAGTTTGAGAGACTGATGTTCAGATGGAATCAACATTCAAAATTTAGTGTCTTGACAGGCGGAGGTGAAGCAGGCGGTGGACGAGATGTTTCCTGAGGGTGCCGGGCCCTACGTGGATCTGGATGAGGCAGGAGGCAGCACAGGGCTCCTGATGGACTTGGCAGCCAATGAAAAGGCAGTTCATGCAGACTTTTTAAATGATTTTGAAAATCTCTTTGATGATGATGATATCCAGTGAGGTGTGTCCGGCGGTGCGTTTGCTCAAGCTTTGCCACGCGGTGGTGTGGCAGATCTCCTCAAAGAACAATTTCAGATGGCTCCAGAGAACTTGTGGAAATCATTTGAAATTAGGAGATGGTTAACCACGAAAGAGAAGATGGTTTTAACCATCTGGATGAGGCCTGTTAATCTCTGAATGTGACCAGCTTTTGTCCTTAACTTCAATTTAAAAAAGTGATGTTATTAAAAAAATAAATTTTGCGTCTTGAAGGTCTCAGCAATCCTTTCCTCACAGAGGACTTGTAACTTGCATAAAGTTTTGGCCTTGAGAGCTTCTCCAATGGCACAGTCAGTAATCAGCAGGACCCCTAGTCTTTCAAGCAGGACTGAAGGCACAGCGAGATAAGATCATGACCACTGGAAGTGGACAGTGCAAATGGTCTCAAGTGAGCAGTGACTGGCTTTCTAGACTAGAATACAAGCTCTTCGAGGGCAGGGGCTTATCTTATTCATCACGGTACCCCCAGAGTCTGGACTAGTGCCTGGCCCACAGTCTCAATGCCATAAACAGGTGCTTAATAATTAAAGAGAAGGTTTAGATAAGTATTAGAACTTGGCTAATGGCCTCCACAGGGAAGAACTATAGGCAAATTCATGAATTTGCCTCCTGTTAACATGTTAATTTGGGGACAATCATTGTACGAGAGCAACTCTGCAGTTAAAATCACGGAAGACTGGTGAAAATCAAACATACTTGGAAAACCCAACCCAAACACAATTTAATTGAGTAAGTGGCCACTAATGACCTGGAACCAAGGCCCGACCTCTTCAATAAAAGGGATAATTCACCCGTGTGTGTGCTCCTGGTTCTGCACTAATGCTGGGACTTTGGTCAGTTTCCACCTTTAGCTGGAGGGGCTGGGTCAGTTGGGAACAGGGCACCCACAGGGAGCAGTAGAGGGTGATGAAGCCCAGGAGGAGGGCAGCCAAGTCTCAGCTGGCAGTAACATCAAAGAGGGATTTCAGGCTAGCAAGCCTGATTCTGAGCAAGTGACAGCCATATAACTGGAACGATGCGGTGGAGGGGGGGGGGCGGTTGCAGATAAAAAATCCATCCTGACTAAAAATACCCTGATGACTGCCAACATAAAGGAAATTCTCACCATTAATGTCATCCTTGGGTTTGAAATCTTGAGGATCCCTGTTAAAATGAGAGGTCCTTCTCAGAAGGGGAACTATTTAGTTTTTCTCTGGGAAGGAGCATGATGACCTGCTCACTGTGGTCCGAATAGTTGGGGGGCTTCTGTGAGGAGTGACCCAGGCTGACTAAGTATATAGACTAGGGGGATACTGCCTGGGGTGGGCCATACAATGGGTCCTGGCTAACTGGTGGCCTTAGGCTTTCAGGGACAGGAAAATGTGCCCAAATATTCCTGGACTCAGTGTAAAGAAACCAAACTCCCTGAGTGGGCAGCTTTGAGTAGCAGAGTTTATGACAGAGGAGATTGTTTTCTCCTGCTCTTCTTGGTAAACACAAGCAAACTGTTCTGAAGAGGCCGCAAGGAGCAGTAATCTATATATGTCCAAGCCCGACTGGGGGTATCTATCTTCAGTGCTTTCCCGTCCCAAGGATCTTGTTTGCATGCTCATCAAAGCATCCTCCCTGGAAATCTCCTCCTCAAGTCCTACTGATTCACTGCTAAGTTGGCATAGGTGAGAAATTGAAGGCTCTGTGACTGATAAGGGGTTGATGGGTTCTCCTTCCCCATGGTAATTTCTTTTTACCAAGAGCCTCCTGCTGACCCAAAGGAATGAGTCCAGAGGGGGAAATGCCAGGCAGGAGGTCAGGTTGCTGGGGGGAGCTTTCTTTGGCCATTTTCCACCACTCTCTGTTGGCAGTTGCCTTCTCTGCCTGTGTAGCAGGCGACCCTGGCGGCAGACACAATACTCGCACCAGAGCTGGCCAGGGCAGCCCTTGCCCCTCAGCACCCCTCCTTCTTGCCCTTGTAAAACTGGCAAAACCTCAGCCCCAGAACCCCACTCTAGCTTGACCAGGTGATGGCCAACTGCTTGATACCAGGCAGAGCTGGGCCGATGGAGGGAGGCAGGGGAGTAGGGCTGGGCCGGTTCCCCCACCCCCGTGGCTCTGTTGTGAGGTGCTGACAGCTGAGAGAGGACCTGAAACCAGTTAGCCTGGGGCTCCCAGCCAGCAGTGTATTTTCATCTTGTTTTGACTGGGACTGTCCTCCTCTGTGTAAACACATCCATGTCAAGGGGAAGAAAATGTAGAACGGCTTAAAATAGGTGGGTGGAATGCATCCCACCCATGAATCACCAGCTCAGGGAATGCCCTGCAGGTAGACCTTGCTTTAAGCAAACCTGACATATGAAAACCTTAATTCAACAAGAAGGCAGGGATGCACCACTGTTAGGTCTTGACCTATCACTGAGAGATCTCAAAGCCACATCTGGTCCAAATAATAACTTCAGTAGCTCCCATGTACTGATTACTTAGCAGGCACTGTGCTAAGAGTATATCCATTAGCCTTTTGAACGTTGTCAAGAGTTATGGATAACTGATAGTAGGAATTGGGTATCGTATTATCATTATGCCCATTTTGTGGATGAGGAAACTGAGTCTCAGACAGGTTAAGTGACTTGCCTAGAGTTACCTAGCTCGTAGTGGCAGAGGAGAGATGTGAACCTCTGGGGTGTGATTCTAAAGCTCCAGGCTGTCTCTATCTGGGCATTTAGCTTTGTCTTGAGATTTCTAGGCAGGGCTGCATTCTTGGCATGAATGTCCATTCGTGCTGAACCCCCTTCATCACAGTTTGCAGGGGAATGATTAACAGGCCTTTATCAGGGTTAGGGTGGGGAAGCCCCCCAGGTGGGGGCTGGTTCTTTCCACTGACTAAAGGATTCCCATAAGGGGGGCCCCCCTAGCATGCCAGGATGGGATGGATCTGCATTTCATTTCAGGCCTGGCAGACTGTATAAGAGCAACTGCTTGACCAGACACAGGGAAGGCCCCTCCTAATTGCAAATAAGTACAAACTACTCAACACCAGGCTGGGGTAGGGACAAAAGACTCAGTATAATCCAGTATAAGGAAAGACCAAATGTAAACACGTATTTTGAAAAAAAAAATGTCACCGATCACAATGTTGGTGCAGGGCTGGCCCCCAGGCTAAACTGTGAAGTAGGAGTGTGTCTTCAGAACCTTCCTGCTTCCTTTTCAGGTACCTTCCTCCTGACTGTCCCTGCAGGTGACCTGTGCCCTCCTGCTGCCTAGGGTTCCATGGGGCCCCTCACTACTGTTTGCAGCTGCCTGTCTTCCCTAGCAATGCCCCCTTTAAGGGGGACTCTTAGTCTCCCTCCCCCAAATCATAAGTACCCAGCCCATCCTAAAGGACAAATTGGGGAGATGTGTTTGTGTAAATGGTAGGTAGTAGCTTAACAGGTTTTCCCCAGATCATGGGGCTCTAACCCTTAGATTTCAGTCAGTGGTACAATTTTAAGCATGAGCAGGGGGTGTGGAGGTGGGCAGAGAACAAGCTGGGTGGGGGCAACAGTGGGGGCGGGGGGAGACTGCTCGTCAGTGACCTTCAAATCTTGCCAAGTAGACCATGTGCTCCTCTGACTATAGGTCAAGTCTGGGTCTGCATGGAGGGATAAACGCTCCACCCTTACACTCATGCTGTATTGTTTACAGAGCATGGTGGACAGGGCACTGGGATAATAGGAGACAGGAGTCTGGCCTGGTTTTGCCTCTGGCTACCGGAACAACCTTGGAAAAGTCTCATAACCACTGTGAGTCCCAGTTTCCCCTAAATGTAAAATGAGAGGATCAAGGCTGCAAATTTATAGTTATTTGGGTGCTTATTTGATGAATGATACCCCCATTTAGACTGGGAGCTCCATGAAGCCATATACCAAGGGCCTATAACAGTGTATGGCACATAGTAAGTCCTCAACGAATGGAATAATTGAATGAAGGAAGGAAGGAAGGAATGGCAAAAGTGACTTCTAAGGTTGCTGCCTGTTCCAACAGTCACAGCCTTGATGTCCTCAGATGCAGCTCTTTACAGCTGTGCCTCTGAGTGGAGAGGCCCAGGCCAAAGGCTGGGTGAGGCCTTCAGGCCCTTGCCCTCAGGACCAGAAGGTACAGGGGCAGCCTGCACTGCAGAGGGGGCAGGCTCTGGGACCGAAGCCAGTAGGCAAGAGCTTCTGGGAGGCCCAGGAGGCTTGCAGGATGCTGGATGGGGTGGGGGGTGGTAAGGAATGTAGGAAGGGAAGGGTCAGTCAGGAGGAGTTAGGAGAGTAACTTTTACACAGTTTTCTGTAAAACGGGAAGCTGAGATAAGAGAGACTTGATGGGTGTCTGGGCTGAGGTAGGAAAAGTGCCGAGTTGCATGGTGACTCAAGGTCAGGAGCTGGAATGGGGCCCAGAGCTCTCAAGCCTCTGCTCACCCCCTTGGGACTGGCCCCTGGCTCCAGGCCAGCTCCCTGAATAGCTCCCCTCCCCCACTCAGCCGTCCACAATTCCAGCTTCTTACGCCAACCTGCTTCCCTGTCCAGCTGATGCCTTGGCTGTCCCCTCCCCCTCCCCCACTGAGATGTGAAGTCCTCCCCTAACCTCCCTCCAAGACTCCGGTGCAGTCACCCATTAGACCTCTGGAAGCAGACTTGCCCGCCCCCTTCTCAGCATCGCCCGCATTCAGACTCTGACGCAACTCCTCACCTTCTTACGCAAAAGGCTGCCTCCCTCCCATCCCCTCCCCTCCCCTCCCGTCCCCTCCTGGCCTGCCCCCCTGCCCTCCCTACCCCCACCCCACTCTCCTAGGAATACTCCCAGACAAAATTCTAAGGCGCTGAGATATTCTCGCGTGTCCCCACTCTTTCCTCTAGCACCCTTTCACGTTTCAACAGGAGCCACAGTTTCAATCCAGGAGAATGAATCTTTAAGAGTGAAATTTCAGGTATTAGTGAGTGGAGAGAGAGAGATTTACAGGGCAGGGGTCTTTCCCAGAATTCCTGATATAACGCTGTGGAGGTGGTTACCTCCATACTCTGGATGCTCGTTAGACCAATTCTGTCTTTTGCTGCCCTGGGATTTGGAAGATCAAAGTTCTGGTCCCATCTCTGCCATTAAAACTGTCTGTGTGACCTTGGGTAAGTCATGCAATCTCACTGAGTCTCTGAGTCTCTGAGTCTCAAATGGGAGTAATTACCCTTGCCCTACCCACCTCAACAGGGGTGTTTTGAAAATTAAAGGAGATGTGTGTGTGTTGTGTGTGTGTTGTTTGTGTGTGTGTGTGTGTGTGTGTGTGAGAGAGAGAGAGAGAGAGAGACAGAGACAGAGAGAGAGAGACAGAGAGAGACAGAGAGAGAGAGAGACAGAGAGAGACAGAGAGAGGGAGAGAGAGAGAGAGAGGGAGGGAGACCACTAACTGCAACGCGCGGGACAAATATCAGGGATTACTCATTCAGGTTACTTAGTACAGCCCTTTTTACAAAAATGCCAGTGTGCCTTTGGCCTGCCCCCTTCCTCTGTTTCTCCTCAAGGGCTTGGGCCTTAGACAAATCTGGTCTCCTGTGTAAGTCTGCCCAGCTTTGAGAACATCTCCCGCCCCTCCCCCACCCCCTCACCACCCATCCTGTTGCCCTCAGGCCTTCCTTCACCATCCAAGGGCCTCTTGCCACACTCTCTCCCTCTCTCGCAGCCCAGGGCCCAGGGCCATCCGTGTGCGCCGAGTGACCCTGCTCTCCCAGCCCTGACCTCAGCCCATCCCCATCAAAGCTTTGAAGAGGAAGGACTCTGGGGCAGGGGTAATGACTGAACTTGATGATTTGCTGCAGAGGCTGAGCACAACGTGGGACACCCAGCATGCGCTCCAGAAACACATCATTGTTTGGTTGTGTGTGCTGGGGGAGACCTGGGGGTGGAGCCTGCTTTGGGGCTCCTGACATCGCGCCAGATAGGCAATTGCTCCACCTCTAGATCCGCCAGGCCCTGCCCGCCTGGTCTTCCCACCCATCTTCCCCTTCACCTCTCAACCCAGAGAATGTGCTGGGCTCTTTCATCTCCAGAACCTGCATGCTAGAATGTGATTTTGGGCCTCCCTGGCCTAGCGCCACTGAGTTTCTCTGGTGACCCCACCCTTCCCCCAGGGACAAGAGACTGAGAGCAGTTTGGGGCACCCTCTGAATTTCCCAGCATAAGCAATCAGCTCTCTCTGAAGGCCGCACCCAGGAATCTTCTGACCTGAGGAAACCTGGGATTCTCTCTGCAGAATTAGGGGCTCCTGGGCTTTTCCTAGGGGTTGGAGAACGATGTTTACCACAGTTCAGCATGGATCTAATATGTCTGCTCCTATACTAGGTTGACAGCAGTCCCCTTGGCTGGAATGTCTCTTGGTCTAGCAAATACTAGAGAGGGTTTCTTCTAAATGGCGGGGGCAAAGCCTTTACTTTTATCCTTCAGGGCTTCGTTTCAACCCTCCTCTCCCCAAAGGAGGAAATTAGAAGCAAAAGGTGACCTTGCTAGGCCTTGGCAGAAAACTGGTGACGGGGCGGCAACACATGGCCTTATTTTGTTGGCCCCTGCCACCTGTCTCCCTCCCTCCGCCTGCTGCTGGGGCCCCATGTTGGCAGGCAGGTGGAGGGGAGGTGGAACTCTCTGGAGAGGCCACCTGGGAAATCTGGTCTTATAGTGAGAGCCTCAGTCACCTGGAATTGGTTTTTCTTCACTCCATTTTTTCCCCTAAGAGGCTAACAATTCCAATCCGGGATTTGTTTAAGAGCATCCAATGAATGGGGCAAGGGTCACACAAGAGTACTGGGCTCTGAATCAGGACAGAGACCAACTTTTGCCCCTGGCCCTGCCGTGACATTGTTCTGTGGCTGCAAGCTGGTTGAATTCCCTCTCAGGCCCTCAGTTTCCCCACCTGTCCAGACTCTATCTCTGGTCCTGGGCAGGGATCAGCGATGTATAAAATCCAGGGGTGTCAAATACTTAGTGATGGGCCCCTGAAGCCTCTGTCCTCTGTGGAGGAAGCCCTGCCAATTTGAAAGTGCTTCCATTCCCCACACTCCACTTGGAGCTTACCCTTTGGTGAGTCCACTGTAGCAGTCACCACCCTTAACATCTGGTCCAGGACCCACTCAAGACCTCTGTGCCAGGCAGTGGCTCCTTAACTGGCATGCCCTCCAACCAAGGCCCCTCTCACTGAACATGCATCCATGCCCCTTCCAATCACTCCTTTGAGATGACCTCGCCCTGCCTCTTCCTCCCAATTCTCCTTGCCCTCCTTTCCCCCCAGCTCACTATTGCTCTGGGAACACCATCCTTCTTTTCTCCTGGCAAATATGTCTGATCCACACTGGCTGGCTTCCTCCTTAAACGGGCAATTCTCCCCTTTGGCCTACTTGGCATTATCAGACCTCTTTTTGTTGTGTTTTGCTTTCCCACATATTCAGAGAGATGGAAGGAAACTTGAGGATCAACTAGTTCCAACCCCTCCTTTTATAGGCGAGGAAACAAATTTGAATACAGCAAATGACTTGCCCAGGGTCACACAGCCAGGCAGGGGCAAAGCCAAAACTCCATCCAGGTCTACCTGATTCTGGGGCTTCGGCTCCTTTACTCTGCTCCCTTACCCTTCAGGTAAGGCCTTAGCCCACCAGCTGCCATTCCCCTCTCTTTCTCCAAATGCACCTATTGCCCATGTCACACCACTGAGCACTGATTCTATTCCCTAATTGTTTCCCATGTGTGTATCTAGGTTTCCCAACGAGAAAGTAGTCTACGGGGGCGGGAGCTAACTCATTCCTCCCACTTGAATGAGGCACAAAAAGGGGAACTGAGCTGCCTAAGGTCATGCAGCTCTTCAGTGGTAGAACTGGGAACCGGATCTAGGTCTCTGAGTCTCCACTTGGGGCCTCTTCCCACTATACCACGATGTGGTGCACCTCTCTTTTTATCCCATTTTTCCCGTTCTGTACTGTACTGGGGTGTTTCATTCTTGCTTCTTCTTTATATTCTTATCCTCCTTCTTAACTTCTGCATTTTCCACAAATCTGCTGGATTTTAGAGCTGGAAGGGACCTCGGGGATCATTAGTTTCACCTATCACTGCACAGATGAGGAAACTGAGACCAGGAGAGGGGAAGTCATCTGCTCGAAATCAGAGAGCTAATTAGTAGCCCAGCTGGGAGCCAAGTCCAAGTCACCAACTCTTAGTTCAGTGCTCTTTCAACCACCCTCTTCCTGTCTGCACTCTTTGCCAAGAGTCCTTCTTGTTTGGAAATCCCCCCTCCTCTGCCCTCCAGGTCCCGCAAGATCTGAGAGTGCTTGGGCCCAGGGTCATAGAGCATCACTGGGGAAAGGTAGAAGGAGCAGAGGCCTGGAACTGCCCATATCCTCCCACCTCCCACCCTGGGAGGCCCCAGCCTGGCCTTGCCGAGAGTGGTGACTACCAAGTATGTGTTGAGATAAAGCAATAGCCTCTCGGATTCTCAGTTCATGGCCTAGACGGTGGCGTCAAAGCCCGAGCCGGCTGCAAAATGAGGTCAGTTCACTGTCCTCCCAATGGAAAAATCTTGTAAAATCAATAGCACTTATAACGTCAACAGACCCGGAGACCTTTCCTGTTTATTTTTTCCTTCTGAGCCGCTCTTTCTCACCCACTCTGCTGTGAAGGCACAGACAACACAGGAATCTGGCAAGCGAAGCTGCAAAGGCCAGACCATAGCTCAGCTCCCAGAGCCCCTGAACCGAACGGGGAGGGGTGGGTGCACGTCAAGGTATGAGTGACTTGTGAAGACCCTGGCCAAGGCCCTCCTGGCTAACCCTCGGGCAATGCTAATCAGATCCTAGGCCCTCCTTGGTAACTGGCACCTGGTTGGGAATAATCAGAAGCTGTCCTGAGCTCCAGTAGTGAGTCTGGAAGCTCGGCCCTACCCCAGCTTTGCCACACTGGGCCTTCACTGAGGAAGAGAATAACTAGAAAGCCAATTAGACAACACCATGGGGGCCTTCCTGCACTGGGAAGTGTCTGAGGCCCTCAGACTGGAGTGGATGTTGGCCCTTTTCCCAGACATCCTTCCCCCAGCCCCAGTGGGTGTATACTACCTTCCCTCCATGCACACAGAGAGTGGCTGCCCTCATGCTGTTATTTGCATGGTCACAAACAGGCTTCTTCCTCCTGCCCCGAAACTGGTCCTGAAACCAGACCACAGAGTCTGAGCCTGACATTTCTTCTATTAAATGCTGCCCTTTATATGAAAGTACTGTGAATTTATTCCAACCTGGATTCATTTCACAAATATTTACTGAGCGCCTACTCTGTATCAGACACTGGTAGCTTCTATCAACTGTGTTTGTGCAGTTGAAGACTGCCGTACCTCACGAGTTCCTAACGAGCATGTAGGGTCAGATGAAGGAGCAGATTTGTTGCTACCAGGCAGAGGAAGCTCGGGGGTAACCTGTGAAGGCAGGTCCTGAGAGTAAGCGTGTACCACAGTGTGGGTCTCTGCACATCGGGGATACTGAGGCATGGGTGCCTAGGGTGGTGAGCTAGGAGATGCCACTTCTACACAGACTCCTAGGACCAGGGACAAACCTCACACACCAGAGAAGCTGTCCTGGGTAGCCGCAAGAGGCAGAGGTGAGGACAATCACAGGGCCTTCCACGGCTAAGGGACAGCTGTGCACTCCATCCTCAGTCCTTGCCTGTTGACCTCGCAAGCAAGGCAAAGGACAGGACATTCTGGAAGGAGCGGTGCTCTCTTTTCTGATATGTCCCCCGGGCCCCTGAGTTTGGTTCCCTTGCTGGTCAAGAGGTATCCAAGACATTTAAAGGCAACTAGGTATTTCTTCAGGGGACGGTGCTCCTGGTTAAACACCCACCTCCACCTCCCAAGTGCATGAACTCTACTTTGCAGCTCATCTTCTCCTAGGCAAGGTCTTGGTCCTGTGCCTGGTCCCCCAACCCTGCCCTCTGGGTGATCTTGCTCAAGGATGCCAAGGGAGTTGGTGGCAGGGGCTGGGAGCAGAGCCCAGGTTTCCTGGATCCTGGCCTGGCACTCTTGCCACCAGATCCCACTGCCTCTCCCTCTCTTCTCTTGCCCTTTGTGCTCTGTCTGCACCGTCTGGAGGCACGTGCCCTGCACCCCACTAGCTTTCACTGCATGAGATATTTCTGTCCGACACCAGTCAGCAGTTCAACCATATGGGGCATGGGGAGTCTGGCTGTCTGCTGCCCGCAGGGCCAGGCCCAGGTGGGGGAGGGGGAGGGCGGGTCCCTCTGCTGGTCTGGTATCCGCAGAGCTGCAGCCCTAATGCAGTCATTTTTTTCCAGGGGCCCTAAGTGGGGCCCCTAAGCTTGGCATCCCAGGGCTAGGGCTAGGTCACCGTGGGTCCCCACTCCCAGGGCTGTTGCTACGATACAGGGTTCTACAAGTGCTGAGTGGCACTGCCGGGGCCGGATGCAAACGGCATGCAGCAGGGTCTAGCTGTGAGCCAGTTGGCCAGCTGACATTTCAGGGTCCAAAGAGCTTGTGTGTACTGGACAAGCTGTTTATTGTGGTCTTGGCACTGCCCGGCCCTTCAGACAGCAACAAATGCTCCCAAACTGGGAAAGGAGAGGAAATAAGGAGACAGCCGTAGCCAAAGAAGACCTGGAATCTCTTTCCTCACACCATTTGCTCCCTGCAGCTGACATGGTGCTGGTGCCAACCATCGGAAGTGCCCCTGTGAGGGTACCGGAGGGGGCAATCCCCACAAACCTCCATTCGTGAAGACCTACATTGCAAATCGTGTACATGCCCACATCAGCATCCTTCCGATTGCACAGCTCTCAGAGGCCGCTGCTGAGGGAAGGTTGAGCAGTCAGAAAATACCAGGAATGAGAAATCTTGATGTCACAAAGTTTAAACACGCAGAAGAACTGGTACCCCAAGGCTGCAGGTTCTTGACACACACACACACACACACACACACACACAGAAACACACACGCGCACACGCACACACATCATCTTCAGCGAGATGGTTATCAACAGGCCATGACAGAAATGGTCATTTCGAGTCTTAGCCTGGTTTTTTAAGTTACACTCAGGGTTGACAACACGCTGGGGAACATGCAGCAAGGGCATGTGTATTAGAGCATAGGGTGGGTTGACAGATGAGACATAGGAGACCCCAAATGAGGGGAGCTGAGAAGCCAGAGTCCAGAGAAGTTGTAGGAAAGGTAGAGTTTTCCAGAAGACATTTGACCCTATCCACGCCCGGGAGTCTAGTCCAGCCTATGGCCTGAGGAGAAGTCGTACTTGGGAGGCACAGAATCAGGGATAAGGGGTTGAACTCTGCCTCAGGCTCTTGACCTCCATACCTTGTTCCACCCAAGACTGTGGCTGCCAGGGCTGGACAAATGGAACTGCCAGAGTGCCTTCTGAGTGTCTTAGTCAGGGCCTCCAGTTTGTCTATGGTTTAGCACATAGTCTTATCAGCTCAGCTGTGCATGATAGATGCCTTCAATACACACACACACACACACACACACACACACACACACGGTAGCAGTAATGAACACCAGCAGTTAACATTCATTGAGTGCCTACTTTGCACCAAACATAGTTCAAAGCACTTCATATACAGTACGTATTTTATCTCAATTAACCCTCCCCAGTTTACAGAAGGGGAATCGGAGGTCCAGAGAGACGAAATAACTTACTCAAAGTCCCACCAGGTAGAGTGGCTGAATAGGGATTCAATAGAGGTCTGGCTGACTGCAAAGCCTGTGCTCATTAAACTACAGGGCCCTTGTGACTAAGCATATGAATGTGCCCATTTATACAAAAAGCCTCAGGGAAGGAAGGAAGAGAGGGGTAAAAGGGAAGATTGGAGAGCTGGGCCTTGGGGAAGAACCACAGTGGTGGAGGAGATGGTGGGCCATGGTGTGAAAGAGGGAGGATGGGCAGCAGAACGCCCACCAGATGCCAGAAGCTAAGATTATCTAAGTTTGCAACCTCACACCCTTGGGAACCCCCAAGGTCCCCCATCATGGTGCTTGCCCTCACACCAGTACTCACTCAGTAAAACTGCTAAGGAGCAACCTTGGGGAATACACACAGACCAAGTTGCTGCCTCCCTCTTGGTAAGACCCAAGCTTAAAAGTGGTTTCCTCAGAGGCCAGGTCACCAGACATTACTTAAGCCCCCAGCACGTGGCAGGCACTGGGGGGATAGAGACAAACCCAACAGGCACCCTGCCCTTGAGATGTGGCAGGCTGGCAGAGGAGATGTTAGATTGGCCTTGAGCCACCCCCAGGGGTTAACTGGGGCTAACGGTGCGGGCTGTGCACAGTCAGGGAACAGAACGAAGCCCCTGGGTCTCCCCAGAGACGGGGCTGCTGCCTTTAGCTCCACTCACAGAGCTAGGCAGCCCAGCTGGCACCATTCTCCACTGGGTTGCTTCTACAAACGTAGCTCGGAGCAGCCTTTCAGGGCTGTGCTGGGACACTTTAGCTGACACACAGGGAGCCTGAAATGGGTGAGGGCTGGGAGAAGTGGTGAAGCCACAGGAGGATACCCTCGCCCTTTCGTTCCTTAGCTTCTGCCAGTGGGCCTCCCACCTCCAGCAAGGGGAGAACACTCTTCTTCAGAGTTCTCCCCCACCAGCCCATCGTCTCCTCCCTTCCTGGGAAGCCCAAGGCTTAGAGAAATGAGTCCAAGTAATTAACTAATTAATGAATATGGATGGGGAAGTTGCTGAGGTTGCTGGAAAACACCCTGTTGCCGCCAACACACACAGCCCAGCCAGGCACCCGCAACCCAGCATGGGTGAGAAGGAAGCTCCGAGTGACTACTCGACTGTATCTCCCCAAGGCTCCAGCTGCATCAGAAGCACCCGCCACCCAGCACCCCCTCGCCCGATGCCAGGAGACCTGCCTCTGGACGGCACATGCCCTTGCAATGACAGCCACCACCACCCCACTCCAGCTGGGGCTGCGATCTGCTCAGTTATTCAGTGTCAAGGGTACTCTCTGTGGTCCAAGGAAGTCCGCCTGCGGACTCTCCCAATGCAAAGTGCAAGGCTGCAGGAGATGGATGGATGGAGATAGGAGAAGGGGAGAGAAAAGCAGAAGGAGCAACCAAGAGGCACACACAGCTGGCAGGAGCCCATCTCCAGCTGTTGGGCGGGCTGTTTCCTTTGATAAAGCACTTGGCAGTACTCCCAGTTCTGTAGTTTCTGGCCTGCGAAAGCACACCCGGAGCACAAGCCTGCCTGTGGGAGGACTTCAGCCTTGCTTTGTTTTCTTTCTTTCTTTCATTTTTTTAAGCTTTAGAAGATGCCCCTCCCCTTCCAAGGAACCTCATCCCTCCCCCACACCTAGACAAAGTGAAGTTGTACCAACAGGTGATGTGGGTTGGGCTGCCAGCTGGTTGTCGTAGAAAGTCAGTGCCACAGAGGCACAGGGGTGTGCAGTGAGGCCTAGGCGTGTGTGTGTGTGTGTGTGTGTGAGAGAGAGAGAGAGAGCGAGAGAGAGAGTGAGAGAGCGAGAGAGCGAGAGCGAGAGCGAGAGCGAGAGAGAGAGAGAGAGAGAGAGAGAGAGAGTCTGTTTGTCTGAGAGGCTCTGCTTGTTTGTTGTGGCTGACACTGCCTTCTGTGTGGCACACCATCACTGTTCTCCCCGCCTAGCATCCTTCCAGGCCACTAATGTTTCCCCAGAAAGCACTGGGAAATAGGAGTCCCAGGGTCACGTGATCACACAGAACAACACACCCTCCCTCAAACCCCTGGTCCTGTGGCTTTGTGGAAGCCAGTCTCCTCCAGCCCACGTGAAATGAGGGGCCGGGCTTGAAGGCCTCCCAGGTCCCTTGGAGGAAGCAGAGCAGGCGCTGTAGCAGAGCCCCTGCCCCCCGTCTCCCCCAGGCTCATCGACAGCCTAATGACAAGCCGCCCCCAGGCCCCAGTGTCCCAGATCCCTGAGGGGAAGCTCATCACCAGCCTGCCCACCCGGGAGTGGCATGGGCTCCTCGCGGGGTCCCCAGAAGACCCCACTCCCCAAGGGCCCCGAGCCAGCACCCACTCCCACACCCAGTCCGCCCCAGGCGCACGGGGGCCGGGTCTCCCAGGGGCCCGCTTGGCTCACTTCGCAAGGCTGCCTCCCAGGGGAGGAGGACCGGCCCGGAGGAGACACACAACTTCCTCCACAGCCAGAGGGGGAGGCCCGGGGCGGCCCTGAACCACCGACCTGCCGCCCCACCGCATTCAAGGCCCAAACCGAGGGGCCGCCGGCCCTTAGCGATGGGAGAAGCCAGTTGGGAAGAAGCAAACACGGAAACAAACACAACCTGGGAACTTTGGGCCAGCTTCCAAACTGAAAGTCCTCAAATATACCTTGGCCGCCCCCTCGCAAAAAAAGCACTTGCCTCATGAGAGAACCTAAGCACCTAGACTGCAGGATGGCAGAGCCAGAGCACCTCGGGGGATCATGTCGTCCAACCATTTCATCTTACGTATGGGGAAACTGAGGCACAGAGTGAGGTGGAGACTTCTGCTCGTTAGCAGAAGAGCTGGCACTAGAAGTCAGGGCACTAGCCCAACGAGTTCTGGGTCCTGGCCATGGTTGGAAGACGATATGTCAACACAAGGCCCAAGCAAGAATTCTGGGATCCAGAAGCTCTGAGTTGACATGGGCAGGGTAGCCCGGTGAGCTGAATGTGGCCATGAGGCTGGTGTGGGTCTGTGAGCACTTTAGATCCCTTTCACCTGTCAAGGGATATGCCAGTTGATGTTATGGGGCCAGGTGGCTATCACACCTGGGGCTCAATGTCAAGTCGGAGTTGGGTTGGGGACACCCGCTCTTTCTTGCCTTCACCTTTTCTAGAGTATTCTTCCTACCAGGGCTCAAGCTCTGGAGGGGGAAGAAACTCAGCCATAGTTTCTCCACCGGTTGGGGAGGGCAGTATGGGGCAAGCCTAGGTATGTGGCTTTTGCCACCTCTTTGGGATTCAGAGCCCACCTTGTTCCTTCACAGCCCAGGTATAATCCTCCAGTTGTGAACAGGGAAGAAGAAGTGGGTAGGCAGGAGTGCCTATCAGCTTCAAGAAGGTAATAAGCCCTAGATAGCTCTCTTAACTTTGAGCAAGCTCTGGGGCCAGATTGTAAGCAGATGGCAAGGCCCGCAAGGCTGAGCCTGGCATGCTCAGGCTGAAGTTATATCGACTGGGTCTGTCTTCAAGCCATGCGCTGGGGCTGAAGCTGAGTTGACCCCACCCCCTCTGACATAGCCAACCCTCCGCTACTAGAAGCCACTAACCCTTCACTATGGCCAGTGTGGAAACAGCACGTGCTGTTTTCTGAGACACAGTGACCTGGATATCTGCAAGAAGCTCCATTAACATAAAGAGTTCAGCATAGAAGACAATCATGCCCAAAACTTTCAATACTTAAACACATGCTTTAGAACCTACTTTAACCACTTCCATTCCCCCTTGTTCTTGCTGAGGGCTGTGGTATTCAAGTGACAGAACAAGGTCCTTCTTGATCCCACTCATCAAGTTCTGCACCGAGATTCCAGCCAGTTGCATTTACCACTTAATTCCACCCATCATTTTATAGAGACCATCATTTTATAAGACATTTTGCTATGTGTTATTTTACATCTGTGGACTAGCTCTATAATTGTTCTGCAGTGATTTCTCTGTGTGTAGTCTATCTCCCCAGCTTGACCCAAAGCTCCTGATGGGTGGGAAGCGGGCCTTTGGTGGCTTTTTCTCCCCTCCTCCCTCTCCCTGTAGCACTCAGGACAGTGGTGTGGCCGAGAGGATGGTCTCAACAGTGCTTGTTCAACTCAGTAACAACAACTGGGGAGGCCAGCAAAATTTCTGGATTCATCGGCAAGCGCATCCAGTGATGACGGAAATCTGCAGCTGGATGTATCCGCTGCCGTAAAGAAAGAGCTATTCTTGAAGGGAGGGTCACCCAAAGCCAGCATGTCAGTTGACTTAACTACCCCCTCCCTGTCCCATCTTGATGAAACAACAACTAGGCAGTTGGGACAAGGGTGGGGTGCCTCACACCAAGCGGCCATTAAGCCGAGGAGCTGGACATTCCGTTTCCCAACATCCTTTATTCTGTTTCATCCATCTCTTTGGCATCAGGGTGTTAGGCTTCTTTCTAGGCTTGTTTCCACAAGTGACAGTCTCCCTGCATCTAGCTGTGGGACGACAGTGGACCCAGAGTGAGTTATTGATAGGAAATTATTTGAAACTAGAGATCATGTTTGTTCATTAATGGTTATTAACATATACCTTGTTTATGGGTTTACCTAGGGGAAGATAAAAGAGGACTGGCTTTGATGGTGGATACACATTTATGGATGGGAACCTTGAGTATTTAGGAATACTTTTCCTAAAACACTCATTCCAATCAGAACTGTCTCTAGGTTTTCCTTCTCTCCTGTTTCATAAGTGGCCTCACAAACTGAGTAGCTAGAAATCTTTCATTTCTAACAGGAAGAATACAGAGGTAGCCTGGAGACCTATGTTATAGCTGAGATTGAGAATTTAGCTAATATCTCTAACGAGTGAGCTACTTACTATTAACCCAGTCATTAATTAAGGTCATGTTTGCACTTCAATTGTCAGCCCCAAACATCTGTTTGTTTAAACCGAGGTCACTTCAGTTTATTACAGTTATAGCCACTGGTGAGATAATCTGCTTAGATTTCACAAGTATGTGTGAATTGCCTACCTCAGCCCTTATTTTCACAGAATAAGAGTTCTCTTGAAGGCACAGGGTCAGACTTAAGATAATAAATGATTTTCCTTCTCAATAGAACTAAAAACAAGGCTTTAATTAAGTCACCAAAATTCTCGGATTGAATATCTATATTACATTTCTTAATGATGTTAATCTGTCCAAGGGTGACCCACAGGATTCCCATTGATCCAAGAACAATCTCTAGGCAGACATTTTATTGGCTCGGAGATTGTTTCCCGATCATTCAGCACTGCCCTTCTCAATGGTGGAGTCACCCCCACTTTGTTGATAGAGACTGCAGGTGGCCTGGGAGAGGGGGGGCAGTGGGGAGGGATGATAGAGATCATGAAACAGAGAAAGCGGTGGGGGGGGGGGAGAGTGCAGAGGCAGAGAGCTTAAAGAGGTCTGTGAGTGGAGAAAAGGGAATAGGGGCCGAGATGGTTCTCCCAGGCAAGCCTAGGACTTGAGGATAGTCCAGACATATACACCCTCACAAACCCTCACCACACACACAAACACACATACAGAGAGGCACACATGCCTCTTTTACATATACCTTCCTCACCCTAACTCTCAAGTCCCAAATACAGGAATGGGCTCAGATGGAGTTACACACATATGTCATACACACAAGAACACCAACCCTCCCAGATGCCATCTTTCCAGCTGTCCCTTCACGAACACAAGTGTCCCTCCCCATCTACACGTAAATATATTTACCATACATTTTCCATACCTTTTTTGCATACGATTTGAACATATTTTTATGTACATTCCACATTACTACCCAAACTCCCTCCACACAACCAAGTCCTCACATATGTACACAGCTACACACATACGCACACTCATACACATCTTCCTTCCCATCAAAGGCCAAAAAAGTCTGTGCCCCATAAATTCTGGTGCTTTCTTCCTTGGTGGGTGGGATTTGAAGGAGTGGCTGGATAGCTAGGTGAACTAGAGAAGTACTTTTCCTAGCATGGTTCTTAGCATGGTGGAAAAGTCCGTCAAGGACATTTGAAATCCCTCACAGAGTTCACTCCCTTGGCCTATAGACAAGACACCAGCGGTAACCTTTAGCAGCTGCCAAAAGCATCTAAGACTCTCTTAGTCCTGCTATGCTAGCTGACCTTTGCAAGGAATCCTGGGTATTTTGAACCAAGAACATTTAGTATAAGAAACAAAACAAAACAAAACAAAAATAAAAGTCTTTCCCTGACATTTAAGAACAATACTAAAGTGTCTGTGCAAACTCACCTGGCAGGCTTGGCCTGTGGCAAGATGGCAAAGAAGGAAAAGTTGATTTTAAAGCCCATCAGCCCTGGATGGCCTCTTGGAGACTGTCCCCCTCCCCCTCCCCATACATGCTCTGGAATCTCATTGTCCCCCACCAGGCTGCCTCTGTTCTGGCCAAAGAAGACTAGAACTGGGAAAAGGCTTTTGGATTCGACCAAAAGGAAGTCATGGGCAAGCTGAGAGTGTGCCGTTAGTCTATTAGATCTAAGATCCAGGTGGTGGGCACTGTGACCTACGCAGTGCCATCTGCATAGGAAGTCTACGGTCCAGTTAGTTTCTATCCAAGTCCCACCAGCCTGCCCATTAAAAAGTTGAAATGTGGCTAGGCTGAAAAGCAATCAGATCTGTTATTGACACTGTTTCATTCTGAATAGCACAGAGGACTAAAGGCTTTCTTTACTTAGTTCATTAGTTAGCTAACAAGCATTTTCCAAGCACCTACTGTGCATGGAGCACTGTCCCAGACACTCGCTCTTGCCATTGCTGCTTCTGCTATTTAATTTCTGAATACAGGCTGTTGCCAGACATCCAATTTTCTGAGTGCTTGCTCTGACAGGGAACAATGACTAATGAACCAAACATCAGGGAGGGCCCTCTGATCTCCAGCACAGAACATGCCCATAAAGGCAGAGTCTAATTTGTTCAGCAAGCAGCTGCCAATTCTTCTGGGATCTTAATTACCTGGAGCAGTTTATATGGGTGAATCCCCTTGGGAGAGAAACCCTGAACTCCGTCTTTCTCACATCCTATCATACGCCAGGCCCTACAAATGGCTTTAACCCCCAGCCACTGCACATGGGTACAAAGTTCAGGCCACGGTGGTTCACCAGACAGGCATTCCAGCACTGCACATGACCCTCCTTCACACCTCTACACACACACACACACACACACACACACACACACACACACACACACACACACTGCGGCAGCAGTGGGTTATAGCGGAAAGCACTCTGGACTGCAAGTCAGAAGATCTTGGTATCAACCCAGCTCTGCCTCTGCTTCTCTGTGTGACCTTGGACAAGACTTTTTCTGTCTCTGGGCTTCTGTTTCCTGTCCTATAACGTGAGAGGTGGGACTAGATGATCTCTGTGGGCCTTTCCGGTTCTAGGACTTGACATTCTACTTCCTGAGCCCTAAGAGAGCTGTGTGACCAGGTCAGGTTTGTAAAATGGGGATGAGACAAGATGGGGGCAGTGGTCGGCTCAAGCAGTCACCATCATGGAGATGGGGATATCTCCTTAGGTTGGTCCCTCCCAAAGTTCCATTCTATTTCTGAAAAGTTTCACAAACCAGGCTGGGGGATCTGGTGGCACTGTGGGCTCTGCTGCTCCCTTCAGCCTCATCTCCCTCCCCCATCATCTTTTTTAACCCTTTTTCCAACTCTCGTTCCTTTTAACCAGCCTTTCAGCTCATCCTGACTAGTTCCCTTTAGCAAGCTCTTCAGAGAGACGGATGATTAAATGGTCTTGAGAGTCTCCTGAGTCTGTAAAATGTAAATAACAGTCCCTGCCCTGGCGGCCTTCACAGGCTTTCCAGAGGATCAAATAAGATAAAGTCTGTGAAAGTGCTTTGGAAATTGTCAAGTGCTATGCAAATGCGAGGGATTATTATTAATGACGGGTGGGGAGGCAGCCACGTGATGTAAGGGGGAGCAGAGTGTCAACTTGCCTGCTCTCCTCACCATCTTCGCTGGGTGAAGGCACTGGTGTTGTCAGCCAGCCTGTAGCCGACTAACACATCAGTAGGGGTGGTTCTTTGATTAGCGTTACCCCCCATTGTCCCCTAGTAGAGTTCAGAACCAGAGGAAAGAGGACAAGGAAGGAGTAGGCTGATCTGGAAATAGAGAGAGTAAGGCCTGGGGTAGTGATATTTTTTTCTTAAAAAAGCGAATCCTTTCTTTCAAACAGAGTCTCACATGGAAAACCCAATTTATAAAACAGATGAAAGCAGAGCTACACTAGTTGAAGTTGAGATGACGCCCATGGAGTCCCACTGGCTGGGCTCTCCGCTTGCCCTCGAGATCGCTCTGGTGGCTCCCCAGGGCTCCAAAAGGAGCACATTGGAACACCGGCAGTGTAGAGCAGGAGCTCTTGCCTGGCACCCAGTGCTCCAGACATCCAGGGGGCAGCCACAGCCTGGGCACTGGAGTGATGGGGGTACACGACATAGAGAAGGGGGGGTGAGAGGATGCTATAGAAAGGCAGACAGAGTTGGGGGCAACACCTTTTGTTTACTCAGCAGCTTTGTCTAGGGTCCCAGGCCAGCATTCTCGGGTTACCCTACAATGGGGCTGCAGTTTTGTGAATCAGTGCTGGAAGGCCTACCGAAAAGCATGGGCCTAGAAATGGTAAAACAAAGGTTGGGACCAAATGAACGTGAGCAGGGCTCTTGCTTTCTTATTTTGCTTTGAGGGGCAGGGGGTGTTGGGCCTGGTCAGGATTGGAATCCAGAAGCCTGAGACATAGAACAAGGAGAGAGAGCTGGGGAGTTGGGGGGTGGGGAAAGAGTAGGCTCCCTCCTGGAGCGCTTGCTCCATTTTCCCACCCTCCCCACCCAAACAGGCTCAGTGACAGGGCACAGATGACTGACTAGGCAGAAACCGATCAGATACTGCAGGTACAGGCTGAGGGTTCCAGGCCAGATAGGGGTATGTGTGTCCAAGACTTTCACACAGCCAGGACATGGGTTGTTGCTGACTCCCTAAGGCAGATGGAACAGTGTCAGGGATTTTGTTTGAGTCGCTGTGACTGGGAGGATATAATAATAATAAAAAAAGTCACCTTAGACTAAATGATGCTGGCATCCGAGAAACATCCGGCGCTGGTATTTCTATATTATTCAGGCCGTTTGCAAAAGCCCAGCATCCTTCTCTCTGTAGAGATTCTTATTCCACATGTGTCTTCCCCTGATTCCTTTTGCACATGTGGTGGCCTAGAGCTCCTTCTCAAATTACCCTGAGGTAGCTGCTACAGAGACACGTTTGCTGTGCCAGGGCTGAGCAGGAAATGGGTAACCCAGAGCAGAGGATCAGTGGCAAAAGCCATTTGCGCTCGAAGGAAACGAGAGCATTTGGAATTCCGGTGTGCTTGGGCGGAGGGGAAGAGGTCGTTACACGGGCCCAGACAGTCTTTGTCCCTGCTCTTCTGGAAAGGAGCAGTGGGACCATCTCGAAAAATGTGTTGGATGAAAGAATCACTTGGCTAGAGGTTACTTCCCCTGCATAAGCCTGTGTGAGCACAGACACCAGGAAGGAGGTAGAGAGGGGGGGCTCCTGAGGGGCCTGGGGAGGAACAGAACTCGAGGAGGAAAGAAGAGCAAGTGAGCCAAAAATAGCTTAGCAACAGACCCCTTGGAAGGACTGTAACCCTTGCTCTGTGAGTGGTTAGAGCTCCTCCCTTCAAACGAGAATGGTTTTGCTATTACAAGTAATTGCCTCACTCTTGTTTTCTCAGATATTGAAAAAGACAACTGAGTTAGGTACACACACACACACACACACACACACACACACACACACACACACAAGCGAGGATTTCCAGTTTCTTCCCAGCATCATCCAAAAGTGCCTGCCTGGCTGGTGGGGGGGAGGGCAGAGGCCAAGGCCGAATTTAAGCTCAGCTGGAGCCTTACCCCTGTGTATGGGCTTCTATGGGGATGGGGGCAGGGCACAGCCAGGACTCTCCCAGTCGCCTCTGGTAAAGTCAACCGCATCCCCTGGGATGGCTTTGCACATAGATGGAGAGGGTAGCTGCCTGCTTGGTATGATTTAAGGGGCTAAAGGTCAGAGGAACCTTGCCCGAAAAGGTCAGCTCTGCTAGCCCCCAGCTGAGCCTGCAGTTTTCACTTCACTTCCATCAAAGGTCTAGGTCTAAACAGAATTGTGACTTGGGCAGGGGAAGCACATTCAGTTACTATCAGCTGTTTACACCTTGGCTGGATTCACTGTACCATATTAGCAGTAGCAGAAAGTAAGCCTCCCCCAGGGGCATGGTTAAGAGGCAGGGTAATCAGGAAAGTTCTGGAACACGAGCTATCTGCCCCCCTGTAGCTGAGAGCCCTAAGCAGCTGGGGGTAGTTTGAGGGAACCTGTGCTAGAAAGGAGAATGTGGGAGAAAAGAGAGGGTCAAACCCAACTTCTACCCAGTTTGCCATTTTCTGTAGAATGTGCCTGCTTCCTCTATCCAGGCTGAGAATGTTTCAGATTTGGCAATTAGGTTTACAACAAGAGAGATAAAATCACCTCTCCAGACAGACGCATTTCCCCAGAATTCAGACTCATTGCCTCCCACATAACGTAGGGACCACGTGCTGGTGAGGAGGGATGAGATCTGGAGCCAGGATTGTCATTCACCACCCTCCCTACTGGGCTTCAAGGCCTGGCATGGCCCACCCCTTGCTTCCTGAGAAGAGGAGCATGACAACAGTTACTAGTTTTTTTTTCTTTCTTTCTTTCTTGTGTTTGCTTATTTAGTTCTTTATTTTTAAAATTTTTATTGGAGTATAGTTGCTTTACAATGCTGTGTTAGTTTCTACTGTACAGCAAAGTGAATCAGCTATACGTATACATATATCCCCTCTTCTTTGGATTTCCTTCCCATTTAGGTCACCACAGAGCACTGAGTAGAGTTCCCTGTGTATGTTCTCATTAATTATCTATCCTATACATAGTATGAATAGTGTATATATGTCAATCCCAATCTCCCAATTCATCCCACCCACCCCCCTTCCCCCTTGGTATCCGTACATTTGTTCTCTCTACGTCTGTGTCTCTATTTCTGCTTTGCAAATAAGATCGTCTATACCAAGTTTTTCAGATTCCACATATATGCATTAATATATGGTATTTGAGTCACTAGTTCTTTGTCATGGCGGGGAATCTGCTCCCTTGGCCAAGCCCCTGCCCTGGAGACAAAGAATAGGAAAGGAACACACAAAGAGCTGCACCTGGAGGCCAGGAGTCTGTTTCCGTTGGTGCTGGGAACAGACCTGAGTGGAGTGGGTGCTCCTAAAGACACTGGGTTGGACTTTGCAGCTGGGGTCCCTTGGCATTGGAGAGGCTAGAAGTCATCTGGACAACTAGAGACCGAAAGATGGAGCCCTGCTGCCCAGCTTATATTCCCCAGAGACACCACGGAAGCCTAAGGACATTGCCAAGGGAGCAATCCTGGCAGCCACGCTTCAGGGGAAGGGACGTGGAGCAAAGATGCAGTCCCAGGCTCAGCAGAGGGCCCATAGCCAAAATGCGCCTGGCAGGCAAAAAATGCAAACATCAATTAACAAAAGACTGCAAAGAATTAAGTCTAGATAGAGCCCCCTGGCCTCTGTGGGCTGCAGGGACCTGAGGAACCCCATCCACCAGGTTGCCACAATGCCCGTCAATGGCAACATGGCATCCACTGCAAGCTGCTGTGACTGGCTCAAGGGTCTGGGGTCCGTCCCCTTGGCCTCTAACTGCCAGGCAAAAAGCAGCAACAAGCCTCCTCCCTTCACCTACAGCTTGGCCCCTGGCGGGATGCACCTGGCCAGCTCTGCTGTTTTCTTAAGTGTGTGAGGAGCCAGAGAGGAGCGAGGGAGGGAGGAAGGGGGCGAGGAGGGAGGCTGGACTTGAGGAAGGGAGGAAGGGCCAGGATGCTGGCCTCCTGAGGTAGCCCGGATTCCGCATGAATACACTACTGACTGTGAAAGGTAGCAGTGCTGCCTCTTCCAGTTCTAGCACTTCTGGGAGTCATTTCTCAGCTCACACTTCCCTCCTGTGACAGATACATAAATCCTTGGCTGAAGAGGCTGCCATGCCCCTTCCTGTCTCAGACGTGATTTTCCTCAGATGAATTGCACCACCTCCTTCAGACTTGCACAGGTCAGGTGACCAGACTAGGCACAGTGCAACAGCCATCAGGCTATGGAGAAGAGGGAGAAGGGAACGATGATTTCCGGTCAACTCCCTGGCCCTGTGCCTCCCCAAGTCAAACTAGGTACTGGTAGGCAGGCCCCTTAGACCTTCCTGGACAAATCCATGGCTTAAACAACTATATGACACATTCCAAAGACACACAGAGAAGATTTCTGAAAGCCAACTCCCAAGTATTTCTGGTGGCTTTTCCACTTTGTGAAATGTCTGTGGCAACGCTTGGTCTCAGCTTAGCTTCTCCCTACACCCAGGTTCTCCTCCTAGTTTCTGTATACTCCAGGGATGCAAGCTCACTTTCATATGGGTCCAAATAATTAGGAAGGCAGAACTACTGGGAAAAAAAAAAAAAACTAGACCCACAGTGCAGTTCGAAAGCTAGCTATACATGATTTTTTTGTGTAACTTTTACTTTTGATTATCTGTGCCACAGGTCCAATGTTACCTCAGCCACATAAAATTCAACTATGATTTTATTTGGAATCTGTGTGTGAGCAGATAATTTATTTTTGCAAGAATCTTCTTTATTTATGCTTGACTTGGACTGGTGTCAAAGTGACCCTGCATGCCTGAACACCCAGAGAGCAGCTCAAGGGGTGGGGTGTGCTGGCAACCTGAGATTCAGTGACTTCTATGGATAATCCCCGATGTGGATAATGAATACAAGAATAATCAAACTATGACTCTACCCAGATACGAGAATGGGGCTATGTGGGTAGGGCAGCAAAAGACAGAGGTTGCAATGAATTATAAGCACACAATTTAGTATCATTAAGGAAAAAGCATGATCCTGGATGCTCTAAATAAGGAAGAAGCATGTAGGAACTCTGAGGTCATCTTCCTTCTCTATTCTATGGCCACTGGCCACTAATGAAACCCTACACTGTTCCAGTCTCCCGTGGGACAGCCAGCTCCGGGGGTTAGGGCAGGTGATTGGGTCCTCCGAGGTCCAGTTAATTTTGCTCCTTTCCTAACCTGCATTCTTGCAAATGTGTGTCACTGGTCAAAGGAGAGATTGGGGTGATTGGCTAAGGGCAGAGGCGTGCCTGCTATACTCTCAGCTGTTACGGAGGACAGAATGAAGTTTCTGGTGGAGAATTTGGAGACTGTCTAAGGGATGGAGAAATACAAGCTGGTTCGAAGTATTTCTTATTTTATTTTATATTTTTTTGCGGTTCGCGGGCCTCTCACTGTTGTGGCCTCTCCCGTTGCGGAGCACAGTCTCTGGACGCGCAGGCTCAGTGGCCATGGCTCTCGGGCCTAGCCGCTCCGCGGCATGTGGGATCTTCCCGGACCGGGGCACGAACCCGTATCCCCTGCATTGGCAGGCAGATTCTCAACCACTGCACCACCAGGGAAGCCCCGAAGTATTTTTTAATAGATTTTGCTAATTTGGAAAAGAGAGCTGACAAAGGACATAATAACTACCATTTAATCATATTAAGGGGGTATATCTGAAAGCAGGAGGACAGAATTTAGGAGGAACAGTTTCAGAGAGCAGAGGTTGTTGAACACTGGAGTGTATGACCAAAGGACATTGTGGTATTTCCTTTCTTAGAGGTGTTGGAAGATCAGCTGTCTCTCCTTGAGCCTTTGGCTAAAGACAGTTCCAGGGACATCACAGGAAAGACATTCAAGGCTCCTGAGGTACAATCCAGGTGGAAAGCAGGAGACCTGACCCAAAACCTTTATCACCTTTCCACTTCCTTCCAGGGCTCACCTCACAATCCGCAAGGTGAGCCCTGGGAGGAAGCAGGACTACAAATCATGTTCCCTATCTCAGGGCAATGGAAGGAGGAAGTGACTCAAGCTTATTTACACAGAGCCCATCACAAATTCCTGGCAGAAGTGGGAACCCTCTTGTACGGTTTGATTTTATATAAATTTCCCACCGAATCTTGCCCAAACCTGTCCGGAAATCGGCACCGGTTCATGCGAAATTGCCACAGTGACATGTTTCCTGTCCTTCTACTGTGGCTTTGTGCGTTCAGAGAAAGATTGGAACCTCTTTGACTTGCTTCCTGGATATACTCCTTAGGTTGGAGCTGAATATGTCCATGAACAATGCTGAGAAGTAGTCAGTGGAAGCTGGTGAGGACAACTTCTCAGTGCTGTGTCCCCGTGTGTGCCCGAGCATGGTAGAGACCATGCCCTGGAGCCAGGGAAAGGACTGCTGCTGATCTGGAGTGTTGAGTGTCACGGGGCAGAGCAGGACACCAGAGATATAAAAATAGCAGGGTGTTCTTACACTTGGAATCGGGCTGTCAGAGGGGGCCTTCAAGCTAGGTGTACATGGACAAGACAATGTCAAATCATACTGCATGGCTCCTATTGCCCGCTCTGCTAACACAGTGTGGTAGGATGGCCCCAAATCCAATACTTTGCCTACCACTCTCAAGATCTGGACCATATTTGAGGACCACCAGTATTGTTATTTATTTACTCCTTTCTCTAAAATAACTTAAAGCAGATTAACTTTTCAAAAATGCCTCTACCTCAGAAATATTTTTGAAATCATACAGTGTACACACTTCCCCCTCATACATGTTAAATAAATAAATAGCTATAAAAATAGAAGAACAAAGTTAGTCTACGTACCACCTAAAATCATGTTGCACACCACCAGCGTATGTTTACCGCACTTGGGGGAACAGTGCCCTCTGTATAGTGCACGCAGATGGTCCCCACCGCCAACAAGCACGGCTTTATTTCCTCCTGCGATGTAAAGCCAGCAGGGCTTTAGAGGGCCGAATGGCCGGGATGCCTCCCTCACGCCTTCCTCTCAGGGCTAGAGCCCTGGCTTTTATTATTTTCCTCCTTTCAGGTGCCAGCCCCAGCCAAGGCTGGAGTTTGCAGCAGAACACAGGGCCCTTATTCTCGGTCAAGTGCTCCTTCCCTCGAGCTATTTCCCCTGCTGAGAATTCCTCACTAGACCTCACTTAACTCGGACAGTGCCCTCTGTGGAGTGGACTTCCTCAGCCTTGGCCCCAGGGGCTGCTTTGGCTGGAGTGCCCTAAGCCCACATCAGTCGCCTGCCTGTCCAGCCCAGCGCTCACATGGGCCCCAGCAACCTCCGGCTGGGAAGCTCGGAGCACGTGGTGCCCTTAGCTGGGAACACCGGTCTTCCCTGGGAAGCCAGCAACCCCCCTCTGAGCCTGCTCCCCGGGTGGTCAGGAGACAAAGGAGGCCCGCAGCAAGAACATGAGCAGTGGGGCTAAAGCATCCTGCAGGCCAGAAAGACTGTGCCAGTGTTGGCTAAACACAAGGACTGTATAACAATCAGGACTGACCAACAAGGGAACCGGCTTGTGGGTAGATAGATGCCTTCAAGCTGAAGCAGTGTGTCCACCCCCTGGGGATGCTTTACAAGACATTCTTGTTTGGCCTGGAGAGTTAAGGCCCTTCAGTGGCTTACGGCCTTTTTTGTTGTTGTTGTTAAACAGATAGTCATTCCCCATCCCCATCTCCCCAAATCTGACCTGGACGCTCTCAGGGCCCCTGGATACAAAGTCTTCAGACGAGCAGAACTGCTCTGAGGGAGGCGGGGCTGAGGCAGGGAGTTCCGCCCACTCGGCCCAGAGCCCCCTAACTTCCACCACCCACCAGGAAATGCCTTGTAGTTCAGGGCAGCCCAGCTCGAAAATCCTCTGGTGAGGAAAATTAAGCCAGGTGAGGACCCAAACCCCTCCAACTTTAAAAGACATATGCAGATTCTTCTTTGTGACCTTGTTTATTTGGAAGTGTAACCTCTATTTGGTGAGGGCGGTGGCACAATCAACCTCCCATCTTTCTTTCTGTCCCCCTCTAAACTCTCTCCTCTTCTCCTTTCCTCCCTCAAATTCACCTTCTCCCTGGCCTCTCCTCCCCTGCCCCCAACGCTCTCCTTCCTTTCTCCCTTCTTCTTTCCTTTCAGCAGTCCCTAAGGCACTAAGGAGGATCATAGGGCTCTATATAGTGCAGCACCATTCCCTGTGGGAATTGTAAGATCCCTTGCAACCATAGGAATCTATGACTGATTAACTGAGGCACAAGAAATGATTGTTGAACAAACTGAGCCAAGAAGAAGGAGGGCTAGCGGCGAGGAAGCAGAGTGTGTGGTGTTGAGGGTGAGGGCGCTAGGGCAGTGGGCAGGTGTCAGGACAGGTGGGGGCGGTTCCTCTTCTACTCACCCTCCCCACCACAGTCTCCCCAGCAGTGGAGAGGCTGGTGGGTACACGGCTGGCAGAAGACACTGGAGATGATCTACCATGTAGGGAACCCTGAGCTCTCAAGCCATTTCTCAAGGTGAAATGGCACCTACTGTGGCTCTGGACCCTCACCATATAACCCAGGGAGAGATGACCCACTATGAAGGAATCTGAATGCAGTGAAATGTACCAAACACCAACATTCACCAAGCAGACTGGTTTCCGGTAGCTCATCCGTGCATTATTTGGGGGGGAGAGTAGCTATACATAGCAGCCGTCAAATTCTAGTCTTTCTTCTTAGGCAGTCTTTTAGGTCTGGATGTGAACATCCAAGACCTGAAAATCCCCCTAATTCGAATGAGAATTTCCACAAAGACACACATGAAGAACTCAAGAAACGCATTCTGGATTGAGGACCTGAGCTGTGGGGGTGAAGGCGCCACTGGGAGACATTTGGTGGGGGGCTCATTGGCAACTACACACTGACCACACCCCCAAACACCCTGGTTCTCGTTACTAACTCATTCCGAGCCCATCATCCTTGGGTTTTGAAAATGGACCCTAATGTTCTATTCAGCCTAGACCCTCTCTTGGAGTCACGACTCTACACATTTACCATCTTCTCCTTCCTTTTTTTGCTCATACGAACCCCCTCTTTGTCACTCCCACCATTCTAACATTCAGGGGTTCAATGACATATTCAACTGTCCATGCATCCCATCTACACACATCAAGATTTTAGAGGTGCAGCCTTCCAGAATATCTGAATTGGAAGAGACCCTACAGACCACCTTGTCTCCCCCCTCCCCCATTTTTTAAGTAGGGAAAGCAGCCCACAGAAGGGCAGGGAGTTACTTACTCAAGCTCAAGCATCAGATTGGTGGCAAAATCAGGATTCGAACCCAGATCTTCTGGATCCAAATCTGACCCACTTTCCACCACTTCGAGCTGTAGCTCCTCCAGGAATTGTGCCTCCTCCACGAGTTCAGGGTCCTCTACAAGCTGGGGGTCTTCCACGAGCTGGGGCTCCTCCAGCCTTTCCCCCTTCATCTCACTGTTGCCCAGGGAAACCTTGATTGCCTGGCTGGGGTTGGCTCCTGTCTCTCTCTCTCTCTCCGTGCCTCCCTCTCGCTCTCTAGCTCTCCCTCTGTAGCTGCCTGGCTAGGCGGGAGCAACTGGAAACTCTTTCCCAGGCTCAGAAGAAAAAGTGCTCAGGAGCCTTGGGGCCAGCCTGGGCTGGCTCAGCTGTGGAGGTGGGAGGAAGTTCTCGGCCCCAGCCCCGGCCCCGAGTGCCTTCGGGGGCTCCCAGGCTCTGAGGGAAGGCTGGAGCTCCTGGGGCGAGCGCTGCCCTCCAGATCTTCTGCCGAGGCCGGGCCAGCTTCCTAAACTAACTCCCAGACTGAAGGGGAGGGCCGGATCCTCCGGGGGAGCCCAGACGTCGGCTCTGCCAGCCAGCCCCTGTGGTTGGAACTTTCAAAAAGACCAATGTTTCAGTAACTGATTTCTTTTCCAACCCGAACAGCAGGCCTTTCTGTCCCCCTTGCATGACTGTGGCTGTGGCATGCAGCCCCAGCCTGAGCAGAAGCAAGATTCCAGGGCTGGGACTCCATTAACACCCAAGCCACTGGTCAATCCCGTTAAATGAAATCAAATTAAAAAACACCGTTTTTGGCATCAGGTAGACCCAAAGCTGGTCTCCTGGCATGGAGGTGTTGTGTACCTACTGGGATGGGATGTCCACAGCCGTCTAGAGACAAGAAGTCATGAAGCCATTGGATCAAGAGAATCAGGAGACATGGTTTCTTTTTTCAGCTGGTCACTAATTGGCTGTTTGCTTTGAGGCAGGTACCCACCCATCCCTGGGCCTCAGTTTCCTCATCTGTAAGGGGTGGGCGTCAGACCGAATGGCTACGGAAGCCCTACCAGTTCTGAGCTTTTGTGTCTCCGGCTAAGACGCATGTGGCAGCCACCAACCCTCGGGAGGGGGAAGCTCAAGGTCTTGAAGAGGCAGTCCCCAGCTCCACTGCCCTCTGAAATCCTTCTCTATTTGCCAGCAGTGCCAGTAAGGTGCCCTGGTGCTTCTGTAGGTTTTGATCTGTTAAAAATTTCGGAGCTCCCAGCAGCTCGTCCCCCCAACAGGAGGAAGACCGGAAGCCTTCCCAGTCATTTCCACCTGACTGTGAATGAAGACGGTTCAGAGAGCAAACCTTGACAGGGAGAACGCTTGACAGACTGGGTTGCAGGTGTTAGCTGGCTTTGGGCAGGATGGGGTGTGTGACTGACGGAGCAAGGGGAGGGGTCGGTGAGGGGACTGGTGAGAGAGGGAGATGAGGCAAGTCTGAAGAGGTTTTCTTCTGGTTCCACATATGACTTGCCTAATGATAACGAAGGCTTCCCTTTACTGAGTGCTTCCTGGGAGCGTCCTCTCACTTAACCTTCCCAACCACACTTCCACCCTTTTCTACACGAGGAAACTGAGGTCCAGAGAAGTCACTTGCCAAAGCCACAGAGTCTGTCAATGGTAGTCTTATCAGACTCTTCAGGAGCACACAGTGGCTGATGTCCTTGTCTACTCCTCAGCGGCTCCTCCAGGAACTTTCAAGGGTGAAGAAGCCCAACCCAGCTCCCCACAAGGGCCAGCACCTCCCACCTCCCTGGGAGAGGAACCGGGGAAAGCAGAGCGGGGGCCCTGCCTCTCTACAATCCTTGCTCCCCCGGTCTCTAAAGCCCTGGGCACACCCTGCAGCCAATACTAGAATATACCAGCAAAGCCTCCCATGTTTGAATAGGAGACTGAAGATACAGCATTTTGGAGACATGGTCATTTTGGGGGGCCAGTTTCGAGTGTAACTTTCAGCACATTCGTTCTTTTTTCTCTTCACTGACCTTCATCCTGTTCATCTGGCAGGTGATGAGCTCTTCAAAGCCTTTCTGATCCCGAGTTTCAGTTGATAGGCTATTACGGCCCTTAGAGAATCACTCTGCCTAAATCATGGCTGCTTGATCTTGGCAATGAGAAAATTACCTCAGGGGTTTGCTCCTATCTGAGGGCCCCAGTGAGCCAGAGGAACTTCAAAATCCACATCTTAGGGTATTAGCAGTGACTGGGTTCATTTTAACTTTCCTTGCTACTGATTTGGGGCAAGAATCCCTCACAGAGGGACACAAACAGTGCCCAAGGTTTTAACAAGGTGACTTTTCTTTTTGCGGATTTTCTAATCCTGGGGGAAGCCCCCTTAGCCTGTGTTCTCACGACTTCCTGCACCTTTTCTTCATTATGATCAATTGTAATGATATGGTTATTTGTGTAATTATTATTTGATGTCCGTCTCCACCACTAGATTGTAAATTTCCTGCCGCGGGGATCCTGCCTGGCTTGTTGGCTGCCACTTTCTCCCCTGTGTCTGATTTTCATTTGTGTGTGGAAGGAGAAATCCTCCTCTTCCCCATGCACCTGGGGTGGGCAGTCTTACCCCAATGCCCCCCACACTGAGATGCTCCCCCAAATTGTTAGACTGTGGAGGATGGGTGTCCCATTGAAGCTAATTTGGCCAGGAGATAAGGCTGAAGGATGCGGAGGGGACCTAACAGCTCCCGAGTCTATTCCCCAACATGATTCCAGTCCTAGGAGAGTATATGCTAGCTTTCATGACTGTTCTCCAATGGAAATTTCATACACATTTCTATTATGAAAGTATCTTCCTAAAAACATTTTCATCTCTCACACAGGCACTTTCCTTTTCCTTGTAAGCACCTACTTCTGACTCCTTTGCTTTCCCCACCTGTGTATCCCCTTCTGTCCATGGTCCTTATAACCAGCCCTCTCACACTTTTATCCAGTTCTTTATTTTGCTATTGTTACCACCTTCCCCATATTTGTAATATAACATCCCTTGGTAATTTTGTCTAGCTTCTCTGAATGTTGGTAGGCAGGAAGTTCTTTCTGATATCTAATCGCAATTCTTCATGCTACAGTAGAGGCCTATTTCCTCTTGTTCTGCTCCTAGTGTGGTTTGGAAACAGCTAGTCACCATCTCTGAGTTGTAACTTTTCTTATATTTGAAGATCAACCCCTCTTCTCTCTCTCCACAACCCTCAGGCCCACCCTTAACGTTCCTCTCTGATCAATCATCTTAGTTCCTTTAGCCTGGCCACACAGCTCCCTGAAGCCCCAAGCTTTAGCCTGTTGGCTAAACAAGCCTCTCTTCCCTTCTGCATTCAGGCTGTTTTTCAGCCTGGACAAATTATCTGACATTTGCAGCCCAGAAAATTTACACCCCAGGCCCCAAAAAGGAGTGCAGCCTGAAGCTCTGTGCCCCACTGCCTCTGTACAATGAGAAGCATTCATAACTCACAAGGAGGCCCGCAAAGGGAAAAGAAAATCCGGACGACCCTCCCCATTCTTTTTCTTTACAGTAAATAATTTACAAAAACAAATTTTCCTCCCCATATGCTATACCCACTTTATCACTGGTCCCCAGGGCCAGCCTTTACGCATTTCCATACTGTCATGGACTATTTTTAGCGAAGGATGACGTTAAGTACTAGCTGCCCCGTGGGCTTCAAACTCATCTCTTCCTCTTGTCAGAATGCTGTCAGTCCTCCTCTTTTGGACCTGCTGGCCACTCATGGCCTAGAAATATTTCCAAGAGTGTGAGCAGCTACCTAATGTTATATAACTTCAGGGGTTCCTGAGAAAGCCTCTGTCTAAACACGTCTCCTTTGGCTCGGGTCTGATGATTAGAATTTCAGCAATAGAGATTCATTTCTTTAGCTCAATATCACTTCCTCAGGAAGCCTTGTCTGATCCTTTGTTATACTCTCTGAGAGAAGCTTATTCCTTTTCCCCCTTGGCACATATTTGTAATTATACTTTCACTAGAGTGGCTCTTCTGGTTAGTGTTCATCTCCCCCACTCTATGGAGTATCCCATGATGGCTGTGACCACGCCTTTTGTGAGTTTCCCACTCTATTCCCAGTGCCTAACGGTGAGCCTGTTACATGGAAGGCACACAAGAATTTGTTGTTGACTGAATCTGTTCATGAACTTAAATGTGAATTCTCCAGAGCACTGATGGGAAAGGGTGTGGGCGTGGATGCCCAGGACACTAGCTCGGGGACAGGGCCCCAGAAAGTAAGGTGCTGACCACAAGCAGCATCCTCCTTCCCCAGATGATCTGGGGCTGGTTCCTTTTTGCGACTCCAGCTCCCTCTCCTTTCCCGTCAGCTCGAGGCTTCTCTCCTTCCTCAGCCCAACCCCAGGACCTTCATTTATAGGGCACCTGGGAAAGAAGCGTTCGACCGAAGTAGAAGCGAGGCTAAAATGACACCCTGTGGGGCGTCCAGTGGCTTTCTTGCAGACAGATTTGGGCAAAAGGCATACATATTATCAGGGCAGCACCTTGGCACGCCCCTGCTTCTGTCACCCCCCTTAGAAGGGGCCTGGTGGAGACTGAGGCCAGAGGTGGACAAATGTGAAGCCATACCCCCAGGCTCCTCGGGTGCCCACCCTCAACTGCACTCCCAAGCTCAACGCTGCTGGTTCTGATGAGCTTTCCACAAGCATCCACGAGAGGTGCCTTCCTGCTCCTGGGCCCTGAAGGCCTCCACCTATCCAAGCCTAGCTAGGTCTCTGAGGGGAGGCTACTAGGGGCCAGCTTGCCCCGAGTCAGAGAGCGGCCATGAGAGGAGCACCAGAGTAGGCCTCTCCTTCCTGAAGCCGGGTGACTCCGGGTTTCAGCCCAGGAAGAATGGAAAGTGTTCCTCACTGTCCCCACCGCAGCCAGCTCGTTCTGACCCTTGAGCCCCGCGGGACTGGCAAGGTTCCCTTTCCCACTCCCAACTAGAGAGCCCTACAACTCTTCCCACCGGGCCACAACCAATCCATTCTTTAAGGCCCTGCTGGAAGCCACAGCCAGAAAGAGACTCTCCTTTCCTAGTCTGCTTTGGCATTGCCTAAGCTCCGGACTTGCGGATCCAGGGAACAGCAAGCTCAAGGCCTTTCCCTCAAGGAGCAGAAGCCCCAGTGTGGCCTGCGGTGGCTCCGGTGGAACTGCTTTGTTCCCCGCAGGCCTTGGGATGCAGCTCTGTCACTCTCAGCTCCCCGCAGCCCAGCCCGTGCCTCTGCTGCCTCTCTTCTGTGTCCTCTACAGTGCTTAGCGGGGTAGACATTCAATAAATCTGCAGTAGGCGCTAGATAAATAGCAGGCCCCTGGTCGATAAATGATGGATTGATTAACTGAAGTGCTTGGTCACTCAGTGCAGGGCCTGAGTTCGTTCATTTCCCTGTGTACCTTGGGAAGGCAGAGTATATTGCCTTAAAACTGGGCAGGGTTTTTCTTATTCTTTTTTCTTTGTTTCTTTATTTTACTGCAACTGACTATGAACTGAAAGGGTGAGGAGACAGGGAGAAGTGAAGGGCTGGAGGCCTGGGAGGGCCTCAAGGAAGGGAGATTCTGCACCTCCACCTCAACCCCTGCCCCCAATTTTCACTGGATTCAGGGAACCTGGGGTCCCTAGCTCTCCTGAGCCCTGAGATGGTGGTCTTCAGCTTGTCTGAGGATTCATGACTCTGAGATTTGGATACAAATCATACCTGCTGGTAATTCCCAATGCCACCTTTTTGACTATCTCCCTGTTTCTTCCTCTTTTTCTCAGACAGGACAGCAGTGTCCCCAGCTACCCTCAACCTGTGAGCCATTTACCCCCTGGCAACACAGTGTGACAGGCTGGGCAAAGACGAGGAAAGAGAAGAAGAGGACTTATTGGTTTAGTCACAAACTTTGAGCCAATGCACTATTAGATTGATAGGGCTATTCTGTAATGTAGATATTCGAGTAAGCTTATTAGAGAAATACGTCATAGAATTCAGCAAGCCCCAGTTCACTGGGGGCTCAGTTGCACCAAACCGGTAATGCAATTTTCTGAATAGGCTAGGAAGAAAGCTAAGTATCACTGTGAATTCAGGCCAGCCTGGGGACTTTTAGACTTTGTGGAGAATGGATTGGGAATTGGCTTAGGCCTTCCTTTAAAAAGTTCCTCCAGCTTCCACTAAACCCTTCTCCCTAAAGTCTCCAGAACAGTACTTGAACCAACAAGCAGGTACAAAAGGAAGAACTTCTGATACCTGTTTTGGGGCCCCTCCAGATGCACCAGGCTGACTCTTTAGCACCGTACCATCAGGTGATAGCAGGAGATGCCACCCGCCCCCCAAAAAACACCCCAAACCACACTAAGCCCACAGCAGCTCGCCTGCCTGGTTACATTTGCTGCTGAGTATGGGGGCTCAAGAGGGAATCACCTTCACAGCCTGGCACTTGGCTCTGAGCAGATGCTGGCCTGACACTAGGGAGAGCAGGCTGTTCCTTTGGAAGTGTAGTGAGCTCTACTTAGACCCCCATCAGGCTTCTGAATGCCTGGCCCCAGGGAAGCCTGCCACTGAGCAAGCAGAAGCTTGATGCCTCAGTAACCTGGCTCTGTTACATAAGGCACTACGCGAGATATGAGTCAGGGACCTCAGGCTGGCCCAGGCCCAGCCTAGTCTGGGAGTGAGGCTAAAAGGGAGGTGTGTAGGGTGTGTGTGTGTGTGTGTGTGTGTGTGTGTGTGTGTGGGTGGGTGGGTGTGTGTGTGGGTGTGTGTGTGTGTGTGTGTGTGTGTGGGTGGGTGTGTGTGTGGGTGGGTGTGTAGCCAGGAAGGAGCCGCTGGAACCACTTCCCTTCCTCTCACTTCTCACCCCCTTCTTCCTCAGGGATAGCTGTAGCCAATCACTGGCCTAGAGAGCTCGGAGCGGGAATCCTGGCCAGACCCTAAGCTGCGAGCAGCTGCTCTCCATCTCCCCTGAAGAGAAGACAAGAGGAAGTAGGTTGAATACCCAAGGCTGTTTCGTGAGTAAATTCTTCCTTCGAGGAAGGATGGGGAAGGTCCCTGTGGGACTTTGTCCACAGGCAGGGGCCTGATTTCAGGCTGGGTCTATTTGAGGAAAGTGACTCCCAGGGGAGGAAGGCTGATAGCGTGCCTGGGGCATCACTGACCAAGCATGCTTCTAGCTCTTGTTTCCCCCTGGGCTAGTGTCTGCACATTGGGAAGCTTCCCAGTCAGCCTCCATGCTGGCTGGGATCTCACACCTCTTAAACTATTTCCAAAAGAGCAGTAGCTACTTTGGGGCAGGGATTTCCAGCTAGAAGGTACAAGTGAATTAGACTCGTCTGTAGGGAAGATCCCCTCCTGCCTGGATTAGCATTTGAAAAAGCTTGTTTTCTGTTCTCCAAGATCCCTTCTTATCACCGCTCTGACTCCTTCACTAAGCTGGATTTCAGTATGGTACATGGTAGCTTCCATAAGCCATTTCCTTGACTTGACTCCTCATCAAACCTGCTTTGAGGCTGGGATCTATCCTTCAGGCCTTCACAGAGATCCCATTAGCCCACAGTGTCCTGCTCTGCCAAAGCTGCGGCCCGACAGCGAAGCCCTAACCCTTGTCCCATTACTGCAAGCATTGGGAGAGCACATGTCCTGGGCCATTATTGCCTTCTTCGTCTAAAAGGGAAATTTCATCTTTTTTGACCCCTGGGGTCAAGGAATGCTCTCCCTTGAGTGTACTGAGCACACAGATGCCCCACCAAATGGGTCCAAGCTTCAGGCCCACTCAGCACGTTGGCTTCTCCAGGGGTAGAGAGACTATTGCATGACACCAACCAATTTGTTATGTAAACCCAGCCAGCCATGGCAGATTATGTCTTTGTAGTTATCTTGAGGGATGCCTTACATAAGAGGAGAAAGTTCAGGTAGGAGCAGAATCGTGATGAGCAAACACCATGCAATGGCCACCACCAGGTGCAGACATGGCCGACCTTATTCCTCTTGACCAGCCCACAAGGTGTGGGCAATGCTCTGCTGGGCTCCATCACCCAGGGGACCTGGAGACCCTGCAGCTGTGGCCAAACACATCCATCTCCATTTTCCCAGACTTCCTGGCCTTCAGGACCTGTTATGGAAAGGAGCCAAAGCTCTACCTGGAATTGAAAGCTTGTTAGTTTATCTGGAAGTGCAAATATAAGCAGGATTGTTAACCTTCTCTTCAGGCTGGGAGGGAAAATAAGGTCACCCTGGAAAGAGTTATTTTCTGAGGTGTGGGCTCACATGGGTCCATTCCTGACAAGCCAGAGGTGGAGGAGGTGAAATCTGTGTTCTGTTCTTGCCACCTTTCTTGAAGAGCACGAGCATTCCATCCGGACCTCTCGAGCTCCATGCTGCCCAGAGCTCCACACTGATGCAGGCCTTTCAAGGACTCTGGTCCCGTCTCTCTGCTTCTCTTCTTCAAACTTGGCTTTCCCATGTTCCATTCCCATAGAACCCTACTCCCAGTGAGCTGTCACACCAGGGAAAATTCTGATAAACAAATCCACACATAGTAGTTAATGACAAGCAAAGCTGTTACATGTTACTCTTTTAAAAAGGACACCTTCGGGTAGTAAACCCCCGTAGACCCTGGCCATTCATTAGAGAGACACGCTCAAAACTTTTGCCAGTTCCTAATTCATGAGCATCCTGAAATCACATCATTTCCCTCATATGACTTCTACTATTTCTGTTGTTTTGTTAAACTTCTTAGCTTTCTTTTCATTGTGATCGCTAGCAGTAGCAGTTGACTCAGGGAGGGGGTGTTCTCCCCAAAGAAGTAGACATTCACTCACTTCATGGGCATTACTACACTTGAATGGATTGACTAAGAGTAGAGGACCAAAAAACTGAGTTGAAAAGTAGGTGCTGGGCAACTCCATTCCTAGGTAGAGACCCAAAAGAACTGAAAGAAGGGACTCAAAAAGATACGTGTATACCAATGTCCAAAGCAGCGTTCTTCAGCAGAACCAACAGGTGGAAAGAAGCCAAGCGTCCGCGGACAGATGAATGGATTAAACAAAATGTGGTGTATCCACACAATGGAATATGATTCAGTCATAAAAAGCAATGAAGTACTGATACATGGATGGACCTTGAAAACATTACACTAAGTGAACGAAGCCAGACACAAAAGGCCACATATTGTATGATTCCACTTATACGAAATATCTAGAATAGGCAAATTCGTAGAGACAGAAAGTAGAATAGAGGTTACAAGGGACTGGGGGGGGCAGGGGAGAATAGGGAGTTATTTAATAGGTACAGAGTTTCTGTTCGGGATGATGACAAAGTTCTGGAAATGGATAATGGTGATGACTGCACCATTGTGAATATACCTAATGCTACTGAATTGTACGCTTAAAGTGGTTAAAATGACAAATTTTATGTTATATTTTACTGGTATATATGTACATACTAATATATATATATATATATATATATATATACACTTTATATACATATATAAAACACACACCTATGTAATATATATAGTAGCTGCTGGTAGAGCAGTAGGTTCGGTCACTACCCAAAGCCTCTTAGCACATGGAATTCACATCTGTGCCTCAGCAAAAAGGCGATTTCTTACATATTGAGGTTCTCAAATGAGGTATACAAACCATGAATGTTAACTTTGCAAATGCATTTGTATTTTTAACAGAGAATATGCCTTAATCCAAGAGTGCCTATTTGTCAGACCACTAGGCACTCAGGAAATAGTTATTTTAAATTAACTCGGGCTAGGGAAGGACTTTCAAAGCTTGATACCAAAAGCAAAAATCACGAAGGCCAAGAATGACAGACTTAACCACACGGAAACCCAAAACCTCTCTACGGCAAAGTACACCATCCTCAAAATCAAATGGCAAATTAGTTGACAAAGGGTTGCAGTCTCTAATTCAGGATTTCTTATGGTGTGGTCCAAATACCACTGTGCTATGGGATAGGAGTTTTAGATGGTACAAGGACAGAAAACTGATCTTAGACTATGAATTTAGGCACTACAGCAGGCAGGCAGGAGTTTTGTCCCTCAAATCACATCATGTAAGTGGCTACGTCCTCAGAAATCAGGTCCAGGAATATACATTTATGAAATCATTAGTCTGAAGATTCAGAGAAGCACACATAATTTTTATGTAATTTTTTGTCGGAAGCCTGATCTCTGAATCTACATCTTTCCCTTTACTGTTATATATTACATCAATAGGGAAGGTTAAATGAATTAGCACACATAAAACAATTAGAAATCTTTGCTATTATTATTTTCTGATCATCTAAGTGTGGGGACCAGTTGTTGCCAGCTCAGAAGCTTAAAGGTAGACTCCTGGGGCTCTCCGAGCTGGAAGGGAACTCAGATTCAGAGCAGCTCAGATCACATTGGCTGATGTGCTTGGGGGCCTAAGGCAGAATAGAGCTGATTAAGTAGTTTTGGATAAAATCTCAGAAATAAATTTGAGGTTACAACAACGACAACAACAGAGTATGGCAAAAGCTCCCATTCCAGCTTGCTACACCTTACTGATCGGAGAATTAAGGCCCCTCAAATTTCAACTTTGCAAGTTTTTTAATAGGCTGTATTTCAATTGGAAATTTTAGCTCTTTGTCCAGCATATTACATCTGCCTCTTAAGTTTTCCAGTTTTAGAAGCATTTTCAAATGATACGGTATAGTCCCCTAATAATAGGGTGACCAACCATCCCAGTTTCCCTGGGACTGTCCCAGTTTGACCATTGAAGCTCCTGTGTTGGTTGAAAGTCCTGGGATGGTTGGTCACCCGACCTAATAAGGACATTTTAACCATTTGGTTAGTTTCTGGGCTAATATTTACCTCTGCTTAACAATTCTTTCTTCATAGACAATTCTTTAGTGTCTTACTGACCTTAGGTGGAGTCTTGGCTCTGCTCTTCATTGTAAGGCATCGGGCAAGTTATTTGGTTTTCCCGAGCCTCAGTTTCCTTCATTAAAAAATGAAGAATGGTGATAACGGTACCCATTTCATTGGGTTGGTGTAAATATTAAATGACGTTATGCAGCTATAGTGCTTAGTACATACTGTAAACACTCAGTAGATGTTATCTATTAATCTATTATAGTTATTAGTTACCTAACACAAGATTGAAGGGATGGTGTGTAAAACACATCATCTCCCCCCACCCCAGTAGTTTAGAGGCACCATTTACATACCAACGAGCTACATGGCCATTACCACTGATTCACATGTATATACACAGCACTGTTCATCAGGACTTCTACCAGGCTATTAGAATTACTGCATGAGGTTCATACCGAAAAAAAAATCACATTTAAACCTTAATAAGAATTTCCCAAGACTAAAGTTGTAAAATCTTTACAGAGGATCACACCAACAATTAAGCAGTCATCTAGCCAAAAAAAACCTTTATTGAGTACTGGGCGTATAACTAAAAGCCAAGGGAAAGCCAAGTAAGTGGAAAACATGCCCTACCCTCAAATTGCTTACACTCTTGTGTTCAAAGGAAACCAAGAGCTAAGCTAGGAGCCCGGGACAGGTCAAAGCAGACACACCAGATAGAAATCAAGAACTTGCCCCACCCTTTCTCCCAAGAATATAGGAGCCCTTGCAGCAGGGGAGTGGGCTGTAGGAGGAGGGGCAGGAAGAGTCGCTTCTCCAGAAGAGACTGCCTTGAAGGTAGACAAATTAGAAGAAAAAGACACCCAGGCAAGAATCTGAAATATCAAATCATTAAATGGAACTGAAGGAAGAATGATGGCTGTGGTATGAAGATAGAAAACCAGGGAATAAATGAAGTAAGAAGAGGAAATTTTCACTCGGGAGAAGACTGCCCAGCTCAGATTTTGGAGAAACCCCGTGACCAGTAATAATGGCCTCCTACTTTGCCAATGAGCATGTCATTCTAGGCAAAACCTCAACCAAACTGAGAATCTCCAATCTCTAAGGTGCCAGTTGTCAAGGCAAATGAGAGAATGCTTTGTCCTGCTATTGTCCCGCTAGAACCGTTAAGGCCCGTTACCACAGGACCCTGTCACTCCCCAGCCTCATGGAAGCCTGAGGGCTTGAGATGCCCCCTCCACCAATGAAATGCTCTCAGCCCCCAACCAACCTGGTGGCATTTCCAGGCTTTGCCAAGAACCAAACGTCAACAAGCAAGTGTCAGTGGAGTAGGTGACAAGGAGGTCTTGCCACTCAAGAAACCCAGGCCACCAGAAAGCCTCCCAAGGTGTGGCACAAGTGAACACTTTGATTTCAGGCTTTCAGCCTCACCCCTCACTCGCTTAGGTCTGACCCTCCCAGGCCTCCAACTTAGGAACCAGAGCCGAGGAAGCGTCCCCTCTTATGTGTCATCAAGCCACCTTGGAGCCGTTTCTCTCCCAGCTGAAAGAGTGTAAGTGCTACAGGCGCGCTTTCCAGGTGTCTTGCCACCCCTCCCCCGCTGCCTAGGAGCCCAGATCCCAGCAGATTGTTAGGAGCCTGTTAGGGCTTTCGCTCAGCAGGGTTGCAGCTGCTGTGGTCTGAATACACTTGTAGTAATCTTTCACCAGAAATGAAGATTCCCTCGAAACCTTTTCCATACATGGTGTGGTTTCTTGGAGACAATGAGATAAATTGATGCGTAAAGTAAAATAATAGATGAGAAAGGGCTTCGATGGCGTGGGAAATGCCTGAAAATATAACCTGTTATAATAATGCTAATTAAGTTGCTTGTCCCCTCCTGGAACTTCTGGATCTGAGGACGCAAACCTGGGCTGAGCACTAAGTGAGGGTAGTTCTTGCCTAGCTCCATGGCTTTTAAACTTTCTTATTTGTGCCTCACTGAAAAGCCATTCAATTATTCAAGTATTCTGTGGGAGCTCAAAATTTCTTATTACCTTGTCTGAGCACATTACCTGCCCACAACCTGGCATCTCAGAACTAGAAGGAACCTTAGAGACCAGAGAGGTCAGGCGACTTGCTCAGGTTCACACAGGGAAGTAGAGCCATAATTTGTACTGCAACCCAGGTCTCCCACAGTGGGGTTTCTCTTTCTCTTACATAACCTGTGATGTTGAGAAAGAAAAAATCTGCCCGCTCGCACGCGTGCACGCACACATGCACACGTGCACACCCCCCCCCCAACACACACCAGTGCCCTGTTCCTATGGCTCTAAGAACACCAAATCCACCACTGGGTTTCCTGAAGTTGCCTCCCCTGCCTCAAAATTGCCTCAGTTGTCCCCCCAAGACCGGCTCTTACCAGAGTGTCTCAGACTGGAGGACTGCAGTCACCTTTGGTCTTCCCATTGTGTTTCTCTCCTTCCCTCTCTCTTCCTTGCCCTTCAGCAAGATTTCTAGAAAGCCTGACCCGCACTCCAACACACGCCTGCTATGACATGGATCATCCACCCTCCTGTCCTTAGGATGCTCTTTGGGGCTGCTTTTAGCCGTCATTGGAAATTGAAGGCTGTGATCCATGGAGAAGTGCGGGGTCCCGCCCCATCCGGAGTTTCAAGAAATTCTCCTAAGTCTCTAATTTTGCCTATCCCCCGCTCTCCCCTACACCACCAGCAGCTTAATTTGTCTCGACATTTTGCTTGCCCTCATCCTCAGTCAGGGCCACTCAGTAATTTAAAAGCCCTTGCAGTTTCCATCTGAGTTTGCATATTTGGAAATGGGCTTTTTGATAAGGGTGGGACACAGATCCCAAGAGCATCCCATGGCACACTCTCCAAAGTTGCTGTAGAAAGGTGGGCATTTGGGGAGAAAGTGCCTCCAGCTACACCCAAACCATCTAGGACTCTGTCCACCTTCTGGGCTCCAGCATCTCCCTAGGAAAGACTCTGCAGGCACCTTTCAAAACAGGGCTCCCACCAGCCAGGCTTCCCCTCAGCCGTACAGGAATCCAGGTAGTCTCAGGGTCTAGTCGTGGCAGCCCGGGAGCCCAACAGCCCCCCCAGTGCCCCTCTTGGCCTTCTCGGTTGCCCCTTTCTGTCAGAGGGGCGGGTCCAGCCGAGGCGGCTGCGAGCCGGGCCCGTGTGCCCACCCGCGTGCCCTGCCACCCACCTGTGGAAGAAGAGCAGGATGGAGAGCATGGTTTGGTCGATGTTGCGGTTGCAGATGCCCTCGTTGATCAGGTAGCAGGGGTCCCGCAGCACGGGCTCTAGCGAATCCTGCCGCATTATGCTGTTGAGCTTGTCGGTGTTGAGGTTCTCAAAGATCAGCTTCTCCTGCAGCTTCTGAAAGTTGCTCACGGTGGGGCTGCCCGGGTTGTTGTCCCCGCTGCTGTCGCGCTGGAGCCTGCTCCGGTGGGCCAGGGCCAGGCAGCAGTTGCAGCAGTCGAGGCCGACAGGTGAGCGGCAGTCGGGCTTGGGCTGGGCCATATTCTCCGCCTCGGGGGACGCCTGGCCCGCGAGGTCAGGGGCGGCCGGCAGGTGCGCGCCCGCCGGGCCGGCCTGAGGAGACTCCAGGGTGTCTGGGAAAGACAAGCTGTGAGGAGAAGAGTTGGAAATGAGCGCCGAGAGCCGGCCACCCTCGGCTCGGCCCCCTTCTGGCTGCGCCGCTCGGGGTGCGAATAGAAACAGCTGGACAAACAGCTCTGAGCGGATCCTTCGGGCTCACTTCCTCCTCTTCCTCCTCCTCTCCCACCCCGTCCTCCTCCTCTCCCACCCCGTCCTCCTCTCCGGGCCAGGGCCGCCCCCCTGAGGTGCCACACGCGGCCCCAGAGCCGTCCCAAGTTTCCCAAGTGTAAGCGGGGGCCCGGGGCGGACCTGTGGTAGCAGGAAGGGCGGGCGGCGGGGTAGAGGGAGAGCCGGGGCGCGCCCTCGCTCCCTCCCTCCCGGGTTCCCTCCCTCCCTCCCCGGCTCGCGGACTCGCCAGATCTCGGGCTCCCCGGGGCTGCGCCGGCGGAGCGGCATCAGGAGTCCAGCGCGTGTGAGCCAGCGAGCGAGCCGCGCGTCCGGGAGTCGGCGCGGGGCCGTGACTGCACGCAAATGACCCGTGAGACGCCGCGGCGGCCCCCCGCGTGCTCCCAGGAGCCGGCGCGGTCCTGCCCCCGCCCCCAGCCCCGCCCCACCCCCCGCACCCGCACGGCTGCCCGCACCCTCGCCCGAGCCGCCGGGATCCCGGCCCAGCTCTCCCTCCCTGAGCGCGCTCCGCGGCGCCCAAGCTCGGGCTCCCTCGCCGCTTCTGGCGCATCTTCGGCCAGAAATCTCTGAGAGCCGCCGCGCGGGGCGGCCTCGCCACCCCGGTCTCGAGCTCGGCGGGCGGGCCAATGTGCCTGGTCCCACCGCGGACGGGTGCCCCTACAGGAGAGACGCCGCCTTCGAGAAGCGGGGTGGCGGTGGTGGGGGTGGGGTGCAGAGAGAGCGGTGGCCCCTGAGGAGAGCCTGAGGGCGCCGGGCACGCCTCGGGAGGACCCAAGACGGGCCTGGAACAAAACTCACAGAAGCACACTCAACTGCTCCTTGGTCTCGGTCCCTTTCTTATCCCTTCACTCATCTTCCCCTTTCCTCCCACTTGCTCTCTCCTGTCTCCCCTGAGCCCCAGCGGAGGCGGTCTCTGAGCTCGCTTCAGGGAGTGCCAGCCCCTCAGCGGGCTTCCCGCCGCCCCTGTTCCCTCGCTCTCTCAATCCCCCATCCCCCAGCCTGCCTTCTCTTGGCCCTTCTCCCATTCTTTCTCTCAGTTTTCCTCTTTATTTACTCCTTTCTGCTCTTTCCTTTCTTTCTCGCCGCTTTTTTTTTTTTTTTGCGGTACGCGGACCTCTCACTGTTGTGGCCTCTCCCGTTGCGTAGCACACGCTCCGGACGCGCAGGCTCAGCGGCCATGGCTAACGGTCCCAGCCGCTCCGCGGCACATGTGTTCTTCTCGGTCCGCGGCACATGTGTTCTTCTCGAACCCGTATCCCCTGCATCGGCAGGCGGACTCTCAACCACTGCGCCACCAGGGAAGCCCGCGCCCTTTTTTATTCCTTTTCTGGATTCATTTTCTTTATTTCCTCATTTCACCCCTTTCCTCCCCGATTCCTCTTTCTCTCGCCTTGGTTTCTTTCTTCCCCTTCCTTTCCCTCATTTTATTTCCCCCTCGCTTCCCTCACCTCTGCACCTCCTCCTTCTCCCTAGTTTTGTCCCATCCTCCTCTCTTCACTTAATTTCCCCGATTTTTCCAAACTTCGTCTCCCCTCCCTTTTCCGATCCCCACCTGCCACCTTAGGTGATCTCTGTCCTTACCCTTTCAAGGTGGGCATGTAAATTGATACCGCCACTATGGAGAAATGGATACATACCAATAAATTGGTACATACCACTATGGTATGGAGATTCCTTAAGAAACTAAAAATAGTACTACCTTATGACCCAGCAATCCCACTACTGGGCATATACCCTGAGAAAACCATAATTCAAAAAGAGTCATGTATCACAATGTTCATTGCAGCTGTATTTACAATAGCCAGGACATGTAAGCAACCTAAATGTCCATCGACAGCTGAATAGATAAACAAGATGTGGCACATATATACAATGGAATATTACTCAGCCATAAAAAACACAATTGCGTCATTTGTAGAGATGTGGATGAATCTAGAGACTGTCATACAGAGTGAAGTAAGTCAGAGAGAGAAAAGCAAATATCGTATATTAACGCATATAGGTGGAACCTAGAAAAATGGTACAGATGAACCGGTTTTCAGGGCCGATATAGAGACACAGATGCAGAGAACAAACGTATGGACACCAAGGGGGGAAAGTAGCAGGGAGGTGTTGGTAGGGGGAGGATGAATTGGTAGATTGGGATTGACATATATACACTAATATGTATAAAATGGATAACTAATAAGAACCTGCTGTATAAAAAATTTAAAAAAGAGTATAGGGCAATTGTGTCCAATAGAAATATGAGAATCACATATATAAATTTTAATTTTCATATAGCCATATTTTTAAAGTTAATTTTAATAATGTTTGAATAATGTAATTGAAAAACATCAATCTAATAGCCCTGTATCAAACTCTAAAGTTTGATAACAGAGAGAATATACTTTCTTTTCAGTTACTCAGAGAACTTTTACTAAAATTAATTTGTATAAGACTACAGAGAAAAGCTCAAAAAATTCTAGAAAGTAGAGGAAGAATAGCATAGCGGTTAGCCTGTCTTGGGTAGATCCCACCTCCAGCTTTGGCCAGCTGACCATGGGCAGTTTTCCCTTGAACTTCCTCTTTTCAAAATATCACCAATTAGAACAAGAACAGGCCATAATGCTCCAGCAATGTCCTGGTGGCCCCTGTGGCAGCTAACAGTCAATTAATGCTTCAGTTGCAAGGAGGTCTCTTAAGAGGGAAGGTGGAGGGCAGGGGTAGAAGCCAGGATGGCCACGGTAGCTGGGAGCTTTGCAGAGGTTGGTGGGAGAGGGGGGGTAGGGGAGGAGGCAGGTGGCTCCAGGCAGCCGCTATTCACCAACCATTATGGATATATCTCAACATTTTAACAACTGGTGCAGCTTTATTATAACAATGTGAATGAATAACTAAAAAAAAAAAAAGAGGTGCAGTGATTGGATGTTCATGGGCACTGGGCGTGGGGGAGGGGGGCATCTCATGAAACTTTGACCTGAGGGGTTCTTGACCCTGAGGAGAAGGTGCCTCTGGAGCTGAGCTGAGGTGAAAGGGCAGACTTGAGCGTGGCAGGCTGATGCCCTGGGTCAAACCCCAGCTTTGTGAGATGTAGGGATGCGCTGGGTGGGTAAGTGGTAGGGTTCTGGGGTGTCTCCGAACTTGGAGACTTGGAATACTTTGAATGCATAGGATTCAATAATCATTGGTTCCTGAAAAATATTTAAAATATTCATGATGTTCAGTTTTCACTCAAAACTCAAATGGATTTCAGTTTCAGTCAGCACTCCCCACCCCACTTCTTTCACAAGCCCATGGCCCTTGCAATAGAGCAGTATATACTGCCATCTTGTGTTCAAGACTTCAAACATTTCCTGCCTGAGTCAGGTCTTGCAGAGACACTGAATTCCACTAGTGGAATTCCATTTGCCTGCTAGTGGAATTCACACTGCACTGGTCCTGAGAGCCAGAGGAAAGAGGAGGTGGTTCCTGTACACTAAAAGGGCTTCATGGCCAGACTGACACCAGCCGGGGCAGAGCCACCCTCTTCTAGTGGCGCTCCACTTGCCTGACTCCCTGTAGCTTGGGCTTTCATAGATTTGACATTCCCTCTGTATGCCACGAGGATCACCCCCATGATTAGGAGCAAAGGACAGCCAGTAAACTCCTGTTTCCAAGGCTCTTGGGTCTTATATGGGGCCCAGCAATTTCCGGAAATGGAAGGAGGGCCATACTCTCTCTGCTGTAGGACCCAGAAAACCAAAATCAAGCTGTACCCCTGCTTCCTGACAGGATCCCAAGATAAGACATGAAAGAGGTGTTGGGAGGTCACTGACCAGTCCAGCAAAGCTGAGTGTATGCTGTGTTCTCACAGACTACTGAAGATTGTTTGTTCTCTCAAAACCCAATCCTTTAGATGCGTTAATTTCCCCTTTTCTTCTTCTTCGCTTTTTTTTTAATGTTCTTGGGTAAAAGCCAGAAGAGGTAGTAGAATATGAAATTTCATATGCATTGTGTAGACTTATAGCCTACTAAATTGTTTTTAATTACAGTGTTTATGATTTCCCTCTTGTTTATGATTATTTTATGTTAAACATTATAACAAAATATATTAGCTCCGTAAATGTTTATTTAAGTTGTGTTTTGAGACCTGCTGGGGCCTGTTGCTTCTACACTTGCCTGAGTCCTCTTATCTTTGTGCATAACCTTGGGACGAGGCCCTGGTGGAAGTATTTCCTTCTTGGCATTTGGCACCATTAAACTCCAGATTTTGTCCCCTTGACATTTCTCTTGTTGTAGTCTTTGCTCGCAAGCAGTATTGTTAATAATTCAGTACAGCTTCGCATACTATATCCAGGCTGATCAAGAGCAAATATAACTTAGAAAGAGGAAAATCTAGATAGTTCAGATATAGAGTTCAGAAAGCTGTTGTGTGTTTGCATACAAGTCCAGCTTGTATTGACATATAGCATACCTCCGCGGGAAGGCTGACTGGGCAGGGCCTCCTTGACTCCTCTCTGTGAAGCCTTGCTTTGCTCACATATATTGTGTTGGATGGAGAGACTCCAAGTAGCAAAACGTTCTTACATAAACCCAGCAAGCAGAAGGGGACCCCACTTGCAGACAGAGCTGGTGGCTTTCTGGGTGGAGTAGAAAGGGGAGAAAAGGGACAACTCCTTCTCAGATGGAGTCATCAACAGTCACATACCCTCCACTTGCCCTGTGCCAAGTATGGGGTTAGTGGGGATTCAGAGGTAGATAAGACACAGCCCAAGCCCCCAAAGAACTCATGGTCTAGTTGGCAAAACAGATACGTAAACAGACAAAAACAGCACAAACGGGAAGTGATGATGGAGGCCTGGTGTGTGTGTGGGGAGCACCGCTGTGGGAGTGTGAAGGAGGGAAGGGCAATCTACATGGAAAGAGGAGAGAACAGAGGCCTGGAGGTGAGAGCAGGGTGTATGTTGGGGGCTGCCTGTGGATTACAAAGAAAGTTGGTGTTACTGGAGAGTAAGATGTGAGAGATGGAACAATGAGAGTCAAGGCTAGAAAGGGATTTCAGGACCAGGTCTCAGGGGACCTTGTGTGAAGCATTAAGGAAATCCTCCCGCTTCACAAGTTTGCCACACATTTAGCAATTATTAAGAAAAGGAATAGATATTACTTATTGAGGTCATGCTATGTGCTGGGCACTTTACATATATCATCTCATTTAATCCCCACAACAATCCTATGAAGTAGGTACTATGATTCCAGTGATGATCTGGGCTTGGGAAAGTTAAAGAAGCTCTCATGTCACATAAGTAGTAAGTAGTGGCATTTGAATTTGAACCTACCCCTTTCCGACTTCAAAGCTTATGCCTTTAACCATTAGGTGACTTTTTAGTGATGGTTTATTATACATTTACAAAGTATAACATCTGTTTTAAGAAGATTGCATACTGCGAAAAAAGTGCAATCAATGATTTATTAACAAATATATATATATATATATATATATATATGACCACAATCTTCTTTTTTTAATTTTTCAAAAATTTTATACAATTTAAAAAGTTACTTTCCATTTACAGTTATTACAAATTATTGGCTATATTCCCTGTGTTGTACAATACATCCTTGAGCCTATCTTACACCTAGTAGTTTGTACCTCACACCCCCCACCCCTATATTGCCCCTTCCCCTCACTGGTAACCACTAGTTTGTTCTCTATATCTGTGAGTCTGCTTCTTTTCTGTTATATTCACTAGTTTGTCGTATTTTTTAGATTCCACAAATAAGTGATATCAACCAGTGTTTGTCTTTCTCTGTCTGACTTATTTCACTTAGCGCAATGCCCTCCAAGTCCAACCACGTTGCTGCAAATAGCAAAATTTCGTTCTTATTAATGGCTGAGTAGTAGTCCATTGTGTGTGTGTGTATGTATACACATATATACACACATACATATGTGTGTATATATGTATATATACCACATCTTCTTTATGCATTCATCTGTTGATGGAGATTTAGTTTGCTTCCATATCTTGGCAATTGTAAATAATGCTGCTGTGAACATTGGGGTGCATGTATCCTTTCGAATTAGTGTTTTTGTTTTTCTCAGATGTATACCGGGGAGTGAAATTGCTGAATCATACGGTATCTATTTTTAGTTTTTTGAGAAACCTCCATAGTGTTCTCCACAGCGACTGCACCAATTTACATTCCCATGAACAGTGTACAAGGGTTTCCTTTTCTCCACATCCTCGGCAACATTGGCTATTTGTGTTCTTTTTGATGCTAGCCATTCTGACAGGTATGAGGTGATCTCTCATCATAGTTTTGATTTGCATTTCCCTGATGATTAGTGATGTTTAACATCTTTTCATGTACCTGTTGGCCATTTCCATTTCCTCTTTGGAAAAATGTCTATATGGGTCTTCTGCCCTGACCAATATATTTAAAGACTTTTATTTGTACTGTGGAGAGCCAGGAAGGAAATTGATAAGTCTGGTATAATAATTAATATTATAATAGCTGATGGACTTCCCTGGTGGCGCAGTGGTTAAGAATGCACCTGCCAGTGCAAGGGACACGGGTTTGATCCCTGGTCCGGGAAGATCCCACATGCCGCGGAGCAACTGGGCCCGTGCGCCACAGCTACTGAGCCTGCGGTCTTGAGCCCACGCTCTTGAGCCCGCGAGCCACAGCTAATGAGCCCATGTGCCACAACTACTGAAGTCCACATGCCTAGAGCCGGTGCTCCACAACAGGAGAAGCCATCGCAATAACAGGCCCGCACACTGCAACGAAACTAGAGAAAGCCCGTGCACAGCAATGAAGACCCAGTGCAGCCAAAAATAAATAAATAAATATTTAAAAAATATTATAATAGCTGAATTTTTTATTACTACCATGTGCCAGGCACTGTGCCAAGTGCTTTACATGGCATTATCCAATTTAGTTATCACAACAACCCTGTGAGATACTATCATCATCTCCACTTAAAAGATGAAGAAACCAAGGCACTGAGAGGTTATATAGCATATCTAGAGAATAGGAAGCTGCCGTCTAAGCACTTACAGTCTAATTAAGTTCAAGTCAAGGCATACAGTAGTTTTTAGATAAGTCCATTTCCCTACCATCAATATTTAATTTTGTTAAACTTTCTTAATGGGACAAAGCAGATTATCTTTCCTGAAACTTTCACAATTGTTCACAGATTTGTAGACTGCTATATTTGGTAAGGGTTTAAAACCTTCTAGATCAGGGCTTCTATTTTTTTTGATGATTAAAAGATAAGGTTATATCTTTATTTAGTTGATCTGGACCTATAGTTAAACCATTTAAGAATTGTCCCGTGAAGGATTAAATCAATTTACATTGGGAAGAACCAATTATACAGACAAAAAAACAAATAATCTCAGTATCATGCATGCAATCTCTGAATCAGTTTTTAAAAAAAAAAAAAAAACATATTATGAAACGGTAAGCAGTACACATTCAAAATATGTTTCTGTAAAGATTTTTTTTGGACTTACTATTTTATAATGTAATGTTTTTTCTTTCTTTTCATTTAAAATTTCTTTGGAAGCACAAAGAATAAATATAAACATAATATACAATATATGTATATAATATGTAAGTATAATATACATAAAATAAGAGGAAATAAATTAGCAATTATTTCACCTTCTAGAAAATTGTGTTGTTTTTTTTCCTATTTGTCTCTATGCATTTATACACATTTTTTGCATAATTATGGTTAGAACAAAGATCTAATTTGGTACACAGTTTTTCACTTAATATAAACATTTTTATGTAGTTTTATACAGTTCATAATTATAATTTTAAATGGCTATATAATATATTCTTTTTTTTTGCATGTTCATATTAGCTTTATTATTTTCTACCTGCCAGCATCATTTACACAACTCTTTTTTTAAGTTCTTTTTTTTCACACACACACATTGTATTTTATTTTTACAAGAGATAAATAAACTGACACCAAGCATTGTAAAAGCATGACCACAACAAAAGCAACAATGATTGCAATTACCAAACACGAAACACACTCATACTATGTCATAATATTGACATTCAGTCCAGTAATCCTCCACTGTAAGAGCTCCTTTACTTTGCAGTGAAAATTGATTTGTATATTTTTTGCCTCTGAGTCCTTGTAGGATTTTTTTTTCAAACAGAAAGTCACAAAAATTATAATCATCCTCATCAGTTCACTCAGTCCCATGTAATTCATTTTTTTTTTCATCTTGATCTTTGTTAGCACATTTATGAATTCATCAGTTTTCCATTAGAGTTCTGAAAATGCTTATTCATTCAGTTCAGCAGTATAGTCAGTTTCCAGAAACCTGTACTTGTCAGAGTCTTTTCCATGAATTCCTTGAAGATGAAACGCTTTTATAGGAACATTTTTGCAAAGGCATCAGAGTACACCCAGAACTGTCTGTAAATGACAAAAGACTTAAAAATGACCACGGTTAAAGATTTGATGAAAGTTCATAATAATGCAATTGACAAGGAAATTTAGTTATTTCTGAGAGATATATTTTAAAATAATAACTAGAATTATGACTTATAACATTATACCAGAACATATAAGATTTTTAGAAATTTCATGTAATGTCTGAAACATTTATATTAACATATTTCCATACAAATAACCCAAAGAAAGTTTAGTTGTTTTTTTGTTTGTTTTTTTATACTGCAGGTTCTTATTAATCATCAATTTTATACACATCAGTGTATACATGTCAATCCCAATCGCCCAATTCAGCACACCACCATCCCCACCCCACCGCAGTTTTCCCCCCTTGGTGTCCATACATTTGTTCTCTACATCTGTGTCTCTACCTCTGCCCTGCAAACTGGTTCATCTGTACCATTTTTCTAGGTTCCACATACATGCGTTAATATGTGATGTTTGTTTTTCTCTTTCTGACTTACTTCACTCTGTATGACAGTCTCTAGGTTCATCCACGTCTCAACAAATGACTCAATTTTGTTCCTTTTTATGGCTGAGTAATATTCCATTGTATATATGTACCACGTCTTCTTTAGCCATTCATCTGTCGATGGGCATTTAGGTTGCTTCCATGACCTGGCTATTGTAAATAGTGCTGCAATGAACATTGGGGTGCATGTGTCTTTTTGAATTATGCTTTTCTTTGGGTATATGTCCAGTAGTGGGATTGCTGGGTCATATGGTAATTCTATTTTTAGTTTTTTAAGGAACCTCCATACTGTTCTCCATAGTGGCTGTATCAATTTACATTCCCACCAACAGTGCAAGAGGGTTCCCTTTTCTCCACACCCTCTCCAGCATTTGTTGTTTGTAGATGTTTTGATGATGCCCATTCTAACTGGCGTGAGGTGATACCTCATTGTCGTTTTGATTTGCATTTCTCTAATAATTAGTTGATGTTGAGCAGCTTTTCATGTGCTTCTTGGCCATCTGTATGTCTTCTTTGGAGAAATGTCTTTTTAGGTCTTCTGCCCATTTTTGGATTGGGCTGTTTGTTTCTTTAATATTGAGCTGCATGAGCTCTTTATATATTTTGGAGATTAATCCTTTGTCCGTTGATTCATTTGCAAATACTTTCTCCCATTCTGAGGGTTGTCTTTTCATCTTGTTTATGGTTTCCTTTGCTGTGCAGAAGCTTTGAAGTTTCATTAGGTCCCATTTGTTTATTTTTGTTTTTATTTCCATTACTCTAGGAGATGGATCAAAAAAGATCTTGATGTGATTTATGTCAAAGAGTGTTCTTCCTATGTTTTCCTCTAAGAGTTTTAGAGTGTCCGGTCTTACATTTAGGTCATTAATCCATTTTGAGTTTATTTTTGTGTGTGGTGTTAGGGAGTGTTCTAATTTCATTCTTTTACATGTAGCTGTCCAGTTTTCCCAGCACCACTTATTGAAGAGCCTGTCTTTTCTCCACTGTATATCTTTGCCTCCTTTGTCATAGATTAGTTGACCATAGGTGCGTGGGTTTATCTCTGGGCTTTCTATCTTGTTCCATTGTAGATCAGGGCTCTTAACCTTTTTTTGTGCCAAGGATCCCTTTGACAATATATAATAAAGCCCATGGATGTCTTCTCAGAACAATGTTTTTAGATACACAGAATACAATACGTAGGATTACAAAGGAAGTAAATTATATTGAAATGTACTTATCAAAATACTAAAAATGGAAAATTGTCATACAGTTATATAAGTGCTTGTTATTAATGTAAGTAGCAAGATATGGATGCAGCTCTGATAACCATGGTAACTTCAAAGTAATGATGAGTGTAAAAATATTTAAAGACATCGGTAATAACAGTAATGTGACATAAAACTGTGATTTCTACTGATGACAAAGTCACAGGTACTGCTAATACTACTGTGATCTGTTCTCTGCATTTATAATGGAAGGAAATCTAAATTTCAGTTAGAGGTTGGTGAAAATACAGATGTAATACTTTTCCCTTGAAGTTCATTTATCCCCTGATTTTTTAAGAGTTCCTGTTCTAGACCAACCACCTTATAATATTAATAACAACAGCTAACATGAATGAGCCTTTACTATATGCAAGGCACGGTGCTAAGGGCTTTACAACCATTTTCCATTTATTCTTCCTAGCAAGCCTATGAGGTAGCCTTGTTTTACAGCTCTCCGAGAGATGGAATTAATTTTCCAAGGTTACACAGCTGGCAAGTGGAAGAGAACGACAGAAATTTATTTTCTCACAGTTCTGGAAACTAGAAGTCTGAAATCAAGGTGTTGGCGGGGTTGTTTTCTTCCGAGGCCTCTCTCTTTGCCTTGTAGATGGCTATCTTCTCCCCTGGTCTTCACCTGGTCATCCCTCTGTACATGTCTATATCCAAACATCCTCCTTTTTTTTTTCTTTTTTGGCGGTACGCGGGCCTCTCACCGCTGCGGCCCCTCCCGTTGTGGAGCACAGGCTCCAGATGCGCAGGCTCAGCGGCCATGGCTCACGGGCCCACCCGCTCCGCAGCACGTGGGATCCTCCCGTACCGGGGCATGAACCCGTGTCCCCCGCATCGGCAGGCGGACTCTCAACAACTGCGCCACCAGGGAAGCCCCAAACATCCTCCTTTTATAAGGATACCAGTCATATTGAATTAAGGCTCACCATAATGATCTTGTTTTAACTTAATTACCTCTTTAAAGATCCCGTCTCCAAATATAGTCACATTCTGAGGTATAGGGGGGATTAGGATTTCAACATAGGGATTTTGAGGAGGAACGTAATATCACCCACAACAGATCCCAATTGTAAGGATTCAGATTCAGTAGTTCCGGCGTGGGGACCAGGGATCTATAATTTTAAAAGGTCCCCAGGTGATTCTCATAGACAGCCAGGGTTGGGTTCCCAGCCACAGATTTTCTTAGCACAGTGCTTGGACATGGTAGATGCTCCATAAATATTTGTTGATTGACCAAGTGGTGATGCCTGAATTGATCCTTGAAGGATGAACTGGGAAGGCTGAGCCCATTTTCTAGTGCTGAGTTGAGATAGTAGATATACAATACTTAGTGCCTAGCACATAGTGAGAGCTCAATAATTGTTTATATATTATTTTACCTGACCCTTTCAAACAAACTTGAAAGACAACCTGTGTTTGCACTGAGGCATAAATGAGATAATGCATGTAAAGTACTTAAGATAGTACCTGGTACGTAATAAGTGCACAGGAAAAGGTGGCAGTGGATAGTGTTGGTGGTGGTGGTTTTATTATTTTTAGGTTCTACTGGACTGAGATGGAATCGTCTATCTCTGATCTTCTAGGTTGTATGACTCTTCAGTTTGTCCTGTTACGTTATTTCATATATAGTGTCTCCAAGCGTGCTTATATTTGAGATTTCCCTTATAACAGGCACTGGCCCAGCCACCACTACCACCATCACCAGTCATGTGGTGTGTTCATGTTGTAATCTCCAAAAGTGTATAGAAAATAGAGGAGCTGATGGTAGAAGAACTGGATCAGAACTCTGGTTGCCTCGGAAGATGTTTTTGTGTAGTAAAGGGATAGTCTCTGGTTTTCTGATCAGTACAGCCCCTGAAAACATCTGGTAGAAGTGAATCAAATGCTTTCCCCCTCTTTCTTGGGCACTTTCACTGTCTGGTAGAGTGTATGTAGGCCACAAGTATGGTCCTCAGTCCAACCCAGTCTCCCCACAAGAGCCAGTTCTTCCTTCCCCACTAGCAGCTGACGATCGGTTTTCCCCCTGTTCCCCTAGCTAGTGCAAAACTCTTACTGTTCTTGCAGAGCTTCATGGATATCGTAATGGGCATTCGTAAATGGTGGGTATCAGACTTTGCTAGCTTGCTGCCCTATTAACCCAGAGTTCCCCTCGATATAATCAATTTTCTTGCTAAAGACTTCAGTGAGGAGGCACAAAAGTCCTTTGTTTTTTCCATGGTCCTTTGTTATTAGCTTTCCACCTCTCTCCATCCTGGGAATCCTGTTTTCACCAGTCATCTCATTTTACCCAAAACAGTAGTCTTTTCCCTCTTTGTAAGGAAAAACTGTGTTGTACTTTCCTGAAGCTTGGATCTCCTCTTGAAAGAAGGAGGTAAGGGCAGAAGGAAGCCAAGTAAACCTGGGGGGTGGTTGTCAGGGTGTGGGTTGAGAAGAATGGAGGTTGGGGATGCTGTTTTCTGTCTTCTTTTCTGAACTGAGAATCCAGGCAAATTACAGAGAGCAAGGCAGGAGGAGGGTAACCATCTCACAGAGATAGCTTGTAAGGCCTCTATATTGTTTGTAGATCCCAAGCTACTGATTAGGGGCCCCTGACCTAATATAGTAGAAAAATGGTTCGTGTTGTTCTTGCTGCTGTTTTTTAATATCCTTCCTGAGGTGTATCTCCCTTCCTGTATTAGCTTTCTAAACCTTGACACTGTGCACTCAGATTGATCTATTTACCCTACTTTCCACTCCTTGGAGCATTCTCATTTACCGTTCAGCCACCTCTGGAATTCTGGACTCGGTTTATCTAGCCCTTTGTCACCACTCCGTATGTTGACATACAGGCAGCCTCCAACTTGTACATAGGCTGAGATCTCAAAGTTCACTCTGAAGTCAATTGTTTGTAAGGTGACGTGTGTTTTTCCATAGGAGAAAAAACATTGTTAATAAATGATAGTTACATTTCCAGGCCAGCCCACAAAAGATATTTTTTAGCTTTAATGTACTAGAACAGTGGGCCATTTGCGATGAAAAAGTAGAAAATCTTACTAATTCAGCAAAAACAAGAAGATAGTCCAAGGGAATAAGAAATGCTTCAGCTTGACTGCTGGCTGGCGCTGGAATCAAGGAGGTTGAATTGGATGAGGAAAGTGGGGCTTTCATGGAGGCTCTCAAGGGGACTTTGGAAGGCTACACTAGTTCTTTGTTATTTCTAACTTCACTTTGAAACTGATCGCTTTCAATAATAATGAGTACTATATACTGAGCATCTACTCTGTGTCAGGCCCTATGCTAGACAGTTTACATACATTCTCTTCATTTCACCCTCACAAAAGCACTATGAGGCAAATACTATAATGACCTTTATTTTACAGATGAGGGAACTGAAGCTCAGAAAGGTTTATAAACTTGATGAAGGTTATTCACACAGTACAGTGGGAAACCAAGTCTGTGGTTTCCCACTCCCCAAACTCATGCTTTACGGTATGTTACCTGGCTATTCTTTTCTTTTCCTTATCTGGGCATATCATGAGCACTACTTTTAGGGCTCTCAGACATAATTAGAGTTGTTTGTTAGCTTACAATGTAAACAAGAATCAGAGAAATCAAGAGAGGTGGAGGGAGGGAGAAAAGGAAGGAAGAAGGGAGAGAGAGTTTTGCTAGGCAAAAGTTCAGCTAAGAAACCAGGTATAGCAGTGCTTCTCAACCTGTACTGTGCGTTCAAATCACCCGATGCTGCTTCTGTTGCTCTACAGGCAACACTTTGAATTGCAAGGCCGTACAGTGCAAATGATAAACAAAAAAATCCCCATTAAGCATCATTAATTCCTTGTTACTAATTTAATCGGGGTCAGCTTCTATACTGAACAGTCGCTTATTACACTCTTTTCTCCTGTGGGCTGTCCTAGGCCATTGTCTCTGCTTTGGGTCTGCCTGTCTGTTTCAGCTTATGCTCAACTGCTTTTTAAAATACAAGTGTTAAAGACATATGAGCATCTTCTACCACTCTGAGGCCTAAGCAGCCTCAATCAAGCATTACTTTCTCTTGGTACAAGCCAGATCTCTGGCCATGAGGTCCAGGCTTCAACAGCTGCTCTCAGCTTTCTCTGTCTTCCTAGGAACAGTCTTATAAAGGTGAGGCATGTAACACTGCTGTCCCAGCTCTTTCTAATTTCCTTTCTCAGAGCTACTGCCTTGATCTGGAGCAGGAAACAGCCTGGCTTTTTAAAGAGTCCAAATTTTTATTTCTTCTGCATAGTTGAAATAATACCAAGCATTAATTTAAGGCAGCCATTGAAAAGGTTCTTCGCAGAGTCCTCCTGCTAATTCCAGAAAGCCAGTAAAATTTGTTTCCTGGAAGGTTATTTGCTTCATCTTGCCACCTTCTCTCCTCCCTCCCCTTAGGATTTTGATTGTGATCATTTTGAGCCATTCTTCAAGTTTTTCTTCTATTTTTAGATGCTCTGACTCATTCTTCCCCACTAGCAAGAGTCAGGGAGGGCCTTCTATTCTAGCCAAGCTCTACTTTATAAAGTAGGAAATAGTCTCTCACAGTGTCTACAAATCAACTTGATGATCTGTGGCCTGCAACGACTCCATTGCTTTTCCATCTTCTCTAACAGTAGCCTTTCTAACTCCCTTTTCAGGTATGTATTCATCCAGCCTCCACTTTAATATACTAGGTAAGTTCACATTTCATCATTGGACAAATGAAAAACTGTGCAGAAAAAGATTTGCAATCTTCTCCTTGTAACTTCTATCCATTAATCTTACTTTTACCATATGGAGCAGAAATAACCCTTCAAATGTATCATGATGCCGGTCATATCCTCCTTTAAAGGTTAACTATCTCTTTGCTAGACTAAACATGCCCAATTCCTAATCAATCCACTCTAGTTTGTAAGTGTTCACTTTAAAATAAGGTGCCCAGGAATGGATGTACTGCTCCATGTTTGGTTTGACCAGAGCTGAGTACATTAGGACTGTTCATTCTTGTGATCTTCTAATGCAATTTTACTATTGTGTGGGCTTAAAAAAAGTCACTTCTTCACATTTATTGAGCACCTCCTTTGGGTCGGATACTTAACATCTACTAAGCAACTTCTCCAAAGGTTCAGTGGCAGAGGTTCTCTGTTCTCTCTTACCCCGTGGAGCCAGGAAATGATATAGTTACCCTCTTCCAATCCTTCTTACTGTTATCTACAGCCCTCCAGGTCTCTCACTTACTGAGCACCTCGGTACCTCACTTATAGTCTCCCCAACTCTGGCCCTTATCCTGAGTGACTTTAATGTCCTTGTAAATGACCCATCTACTAGTTTAACCCTTTCAATTTCCTGCCCTCACCCCACCTTGCCACAGAGCCGCAACCCTACACATCCTAACCTCCTTCCTTCTTTTTTTTTTCTTTTTTTTTTTTCTGTGGTACGCGGGCCTCTCACTGTTGTGACCTCTCCCGTTGCGGAGCACAGGCTCCGGACACGCAGGCTCAGCGGCCATGGCTCACGGGCCCAGCCGTTCCGCGGCATGTGGGATCTTCCCGGACCGGGGCACGAACCCGTGTCCCCTGCATCGGCAGGCGGACTCTCAGCCACTGCACCACCAGGGAAGCCCCCTCCTTCCTTCTTGTCTTGCGGGAACTACTTAGACTTTGGAGCCCATTTTCTCCCACCTTCTTGAGGACCTTTCTTCATCAGTTATCCCCTCTCCCATCTGTATCATCAACCACTCTTTGTCTTTTTACTGGCTGCTTCCCATCAGCATTTAGATATGCTTAGCTTTCTCCTATTCAAAAAAGAAACAAACATGGACCTAGAGATTATCATACTCAGTGAAGTAAGTCAGACAGAGAAAGACAAATATCATATGATATCACTTATATGTGGAATCTAAAAAAATGATACAAATGAACTTATTTACAAAGCAGAAATAGACTCACAGACGTAGAAAACAAACTTATGGTTACCAAAGGGGAAAGGGAGGGGGGGAGGGATAAGCTAAGAGTTTGGGATTAACAGATACAAACTACTATATATAAAATAGATAAACAGCAAGGTCCTACTGTATAGCACAGTATCACAGAATCACTTTGCTGTATACCAGATGGTAACACAACATTGTGAATCAACTATACTTCAATTTTAAACAAAGAGAAACAAAGAAGCAGAACTCTCCTTCGACTCTGTCCCTAACTGGTGCTCACCCTATTTCTTTCCTCCCACTATCATAGAAGCTTTTCAAAAGAGTAGTCTACACTTATTGTCTCCTTTTCCTCACCTCCCATTCAAAAGCCAGCCCCGCCTCCCTCCACCCCCCAGTCTGGCTTTTCTGACCCCAGAACACCACTGTTAACTGCTCTTGTTAAGGAAACCAATGACATCCTGATTGCCAAATCCAACGAACAATTTTAAGTCTTTGTTTTACTGGACCTTTGTTTTACTGGACGTCTTTCTGCTGCATTTAACATCTCATTCTTGCTCCATGTCTGTCCTCATGCCTCTCTTGAAAAAAAAAAAAAAGCTACTCCTTGGCTTTGATGATGCTGCTCCTCTCCTGATTCTCCTCATTCCTCTCTAGTTGCTCCTTTATATGCTTCTTTGTGGACTCTTCTTCTGCCACCCGTTAAGTGCTGGTGTTTCCCAGGATGTTTCTCATTCTACACCTTTCCCTTAGATCATCTCATCCATCCCCATGGTTTTATCGACTGTGCTGTCGACTCCCTAATCTATATCTATGGCCCCAGACCTCTCTTGTAAGCTTCAAGCCTTAATACTCAATTGCAACTAAACATGTGGGACATATGTCCCACAGGTACCTCAACACCAAACTGTGTGTCACAAATTCATCTTCCTTTTCAAATCTGTTCCTCCTGATCTACCTACCCCATAACTACAATTTTGGTGACTCAGAACTTTATCCACAGTAGTCCAGGCCTGAATGTTGGGAGTCATCCTAGACTCTTCATTCAACTACTTACCAAGACCTGTTAAGTCTATCTTCTAAGTGTCTATCTGGTATGTCTTTTCTTTATATTACTACATTGTATTAGTCCAGAGTCTCCATCATCTCTTTTTTTTTAACTACTAAAATAGCTTCACAAGTGGTCTCCCTGACTCTTGGCCTACTCCCCTTTAATCTTTTCTCCATATTGATACTAGAATGAGTTTTCTGTAACGCATATCAGATCACATCACTCTCTGCTTCAAGCCCTAACTTGGTTCTCCACTGCTTATTGGTAGAGTCCAAACTGTTCCACATGCCTTACAAGGTCTTTCACAACCTGGCCCTGGATACCCTTCTAGTCTTATCTTCTATAATCCTTTCCTTATCTTCTTGCCCAAATGGTATCAAACTGAACACCCCACCATGCCTCCATGCCTCTGTACACACTGTTCTTTCTGTTCAGAATGACTCCTTGTTTTCCAGCCAAACCCTTATTCACCTTTCAGAATTGGACTTGGTGTGTGTCTGGATAGATACACAAGAAACCAGTGACAGTGATTTGCCTCTGCAGAGAACGGGGTGGCTGGGGCACAGTGTCGGAAGGCACACTTGCTTTGCCCATCTTTTTGTACATTTTATATTTTGTACCACAAATCTGAATCGGTTATTCAAAAACTAAATACAGGGCTTCCCTGGTGGCGCAGTGGTTGAGAGTCCGCCTGCCGATGCAGGGGACACGGGTTCGTACCCCGGTCTGGGAAGATCCCACATGCCGCGGAGCGGCTGAGCCCGTGAGCCATGGCCGCGGAGCCTGTGCTCCGCAACGGGAGACGCCACAGCAGTGAGAAGCCCGCGTACCTCAAAAAAAAATAATAATAATTAATTAATTAATTAAATACAATGTAGTCATTTTTTAAAAGTCTCAGGGATCATGTCCCCCTAGAAAGTTGTCCCCCCCCTCATATTCCTCCTCTGTAGTTTTCTGTCCCTTCTCTGTGCTACCTCTGGGCCTAGTATGTGCTCCTATAAGTAGAATAATCACATTGTGTTGGAATTTATCTTGTAAGTTGCCTGTCTCCCCTGGTTGTGAGCTCCTTCAGGGTAGGGGCTGCATCTCATTTCTTATTTCCCTAGAATCTAGCACAGTGCTCCATGAATATTTATTGAAAAAATGAAGAAATGACTGAATAAATGAATGAGCTATGGGATTATAAAATTATAAAACAGGACTCTTAAGCCTGTGCTCTTTCCAGATCTCCCTCACTCTGTCCTTTTGCCCTGTGTTGAATCTAAAAAGTAATACTTCACACTAATCCCTAAGTATTATCCATCACCTTGTCAGTTTGGGTTCAATCATCCAAGACTGCCCAGATCTGTTCAAAGTCCCTCCTAGCTCTGTGTCATCAGCAGCTTTGATATGTACTTATATGTCTTATTCTGGGTCACTGAATCACAGAATTGGAATAATTTGTCTATTACCTGCTGTTTATTGAACACCTACAGTATGTTAAGCACTGTGCGAGGTGTTTTCATCTATGACATTGTCACAGCATTTGCTTCAAGGTACGTGTTTTTATCTCCGGTTTACAGATGAGGAAATTGAAATCAGTGTGGTTAAGTACTTTGCCTAGGGTCACATTGCTAATAAGTGGTAAAGCTGAGATTTGAACTGAGGTCTTTTGATTTCAAAATGTATACTTGCTTCATAACACTTCACTGGTTAAAAAGGGTGTCTACATTGCCCGACTACCGGGCAAGGGGTTCTCCAAGGTTGGCTTGAACTCCTCGGTGCCTAGTGCTCATTGCTCCCCAAGGCAGCCCATTCCAACTTTGGACTGCTCTGACCATTTTAAAAGCTCTTATTTGTAGGAAGCCAAAATTATAAATGAGCTGAACAAGACACAGCCAAGAATAAAGCTTTTTGGCTCACTCCTAGAACTTCCCTTCTAGTCTGACACCAAATCATTCGTTTGTTCAATCAGTTACAGACTCATTTTAACAAACAGCTGGAGCACCCAGCCTATATTCTGCCATCTCATCTGCAATGAAATTATGGGAAACTTTGTCTAATGCCTGGATGAAATGAAATCCACTATAGCTATCACATTCTCTGATCTGCCAATCTAGTAACCAGGTCAAAAAAGAAAAAAAAAAGGAAATGAAGTCTGGGAGGGATATTTGTTTTTTAACAGGGCAATTTGTCAATGACTCAAAGTAATGAGTTTCTAGCAGCAGACTTTCAGACACCATTGACAGGCTGTCAGGAAGATGATTTTGGGGCAGTGGTCTTCCTACTAAGTAGGAAGGGACCCCCGTTTTCATTGCTTTGAATTGTACAGCACCTGGTTTTATTTAGGCTCCCATTTCAGGTTTCTATGCTTTTATTTTTCTTTGTGTTCTACCCTTGCACATGTTTTCTCTATCTGGCTCTTTCCCTAAATTTCTACACCCTCCCCACAAACACACACACACACACACACACACACACACACACACACCCTCCTTGTCATTTGAGAATCAGTGCACGCAGCCCTTCCTCTGGACACCTTCTCTGGTGCCTCCAAACTGGGTAACTGTTTCTCCTCCTGTGTGATGTAATGGAAAGTGCACGAAATATCCATCGCAAAGTAGATGCCCAATAAATGTTAGTTTCCTTCTCCCTTTCCCCGGGTATTTCACTAAAATAGTATTGATCACACCATATCATGTTTCCTTGTTTACTTGTCTGGCTTCATCAGTCAATTCTGAATTCATGCGTTCTATCATTCAACACATATTTATTGCATGTCTACTGTATGTGCAAGTCATTGTTCATGCTAGGCGCTGTGGATACAATAATTTCTGAAAATCATACTTTCACTGTATCTTTTTCATTTTTGCATTCATAGCACTTAGCATAGTGCCTGGCAAATAAAGATTGCTCATTATAGGTTTGTTAAGAGAATGAATTTCCTCAGAAGAGTTTCTCAGAAGTGTGGTCCTTGGACTACTTGCATCTGGATCACCGAAGTGTGCAGGTTAAATGTTAAATGTCAGTTCCCAGATCTTGCTCTAGATCTGCCGAGTCAGATTCTCTTAAGGGTGGGCTTCGAGAAGCTGCATTTCAGTCTAGCTCTGCAGGTATTTCTTTCACACTAAAATTTGGGAACCATTGCAAAATAGGAGTCAGGGAAGGGGGAGAACTAATGCATATTTTTGAAAAGTGTAGCTAAAACCAGTTGAATCATTTTTAATGCCTCTGACTACAGTAGGAAAATTTAGTAAAGGGGGAAAAGGGCATTCATTAAAATTATCTGGGAAGGTTTTTTAAGTAGACTTGGGATATTCAAATAATTAAATAAAAGTCTAAAGTCTAAGATGATGAGTGGAATTATTGCTAATAAAATCTAATCTTAATTTAGTTCAGATTTATGATGCCAGAGAGTTCTTATTTTTATAGAGCTTCTCGTGTACTTGATAGTACATAGGGATTCTGCCTAACCTAACAACACAATATATTGATTTCCATATTATAGACTTGAATCACAAATTTATTATTTTAAATCATAAGAGAGTATGCCACAACTGTATTTGTGCTTTGACCCTGATTATGTATGTGTTTTATCTGATGCCTAGTGCTTGATCAGGGTGATAGTAGTGCTCATTCTCCATTAAAATTTGATCCATTTTACTGTTTTATGCTGTATTTTCTGAGAGCGTACTGTTATGAAATGTGTTCTTTGGTAATAGATGAGGTATGTAAGATCTGAGTCAACCAAAGGTAGCATAACTTCCCTTTCAGGAAGACTTGAAAAATTGGATTTTATGACCATGTTCCTGGGGCTTGGAACTTTCTATTTTTGGTTTGCCTTGATGTGATCCTCATGGTCAAGAGCTGAGATGTCTGTGCATCTGGGCACAAACCTCTTAAATATACACAGGTTTGTATTTCAGTTTCCCTCCTTGTAACTTTACTTTTGTTAAATTTAATTTAGGGTTTCTTTGGTGGTGATACTGCTGCTACGCTGGATTGGGAACTGCTGCCCTCACAGCGCCCACTGGGCACTATGTCCAAGGACCTGAGAATTCTGTGCAGCGACTCCTCCCTGGAGCAGAGTGAGTACCAGGGCCAGCTGTTTAGTAGCAACGACGATGAGCGTGAAAAATTACTGATGGAAAACTCCACACTGTATGTGGGGAATCTTCCCTTTCATACAACCGAAGAGCAAATATTTGAGCTCTTTAGTAGATGTGGTGATGTCAAGAATGTTTTTATGGGCCTGGATAAAATAAAGAAAACGGCACGTGGTTTCTGTTTTGTAGAATACCATAACAGAGCTGATGCCAAAAATGCCATGTGATTCCTAACTGGGACCCACCTAGATAACCGTATTGTCCACATAGCTTGCGATCTAGGCTTTAGAGAGGGCAGACAATATGGCCATGGCCAATCTGGGAGCCAGGTAAAAGATGAATTTTGTGAAGAGGAGGCTTTGGAAAACAGGCTCAGGTCCGTGGTAGGAGAGTAATCCACTAGAGAAAAACCTGCAACTCTAGCCCCTCAAAAAATCTATTAAAGAACAATACCAGGTCAGCAAATAGCCCATTTCATAACAAATCTAAATTACTTTATTTGCTGGGCAGAAACCCTTTTGCTGTACCTTTCTCTCTGAAATGTTATTAAATGGTGCGAACAAAAATAGTCTCTTGTTCTTGTCTTAATTTTGAAGCTGGTTGTCAGATTACCAGTTTGATCATCAGGTGGTCAAAAGTGAAGTGTTCTTCAGGAATAAGTTAGGTATGTGAGATATGAGTCATGAAAAGCACAACTTCCCTTTCAGGAAGTGTCAGTTGGATTTTATGACCATGTTCCCAGGGCCTGAAATGATCATTTTTTTAGACTTTGAATAAAATGAAGTCAAATAATTGGAAAACTTTTAAAAATTATTAAAAGAGTACAAGCACATTATTTTAAAATATTAAAAAATCCAGAAGGATCTATAATGAAAGCAAAAATCCTCCTGCCCCACCTCTTCCTACCCCAGACCTATTCCCTGGGTAATAACTTTCAATTATTTTAGCAGGTTGTTTTGGCTTCTTTGCTGGTAGTTTCCTCCATATTTCTAAATAACATGACTGCTTATACTGTTTATTTTAATTTTAAATGTCATCTACTGACTCCCTGCTTTCATAGATGAGAATTTAGCTCACTTACACCCCCACTGGCACTTCTCTTCTCTCAATCCTCTCAATAGGGTTTACAACACTATACTTACATTTTCCATTGTTACATCACATAGGTTAGGTTATGCTGCAGTAACAAACAACCCCAAAAGCCTTAGTGGCTTAAAATCACTAAAGTCTGCTCCTCACACTACATTTCCATTGCTGATTGCCATGATCATGTTCCTTCTGGGGCCCAGAAGTCTTATCTACTATCAGTAGTGTGAATCAGTTATGGTAATTCCCTCTTTCTTACTGGTGATTGGTTTAGGAACCCAGGCTTAAGCCAATCAGAGGTTTACAATCCCATGAGTTTGGCTATTAATAAGGTCATAGGTGGACAATGACCAGTGGGGACCCCAATAAGACAGAAATGAAAGATTTTTAATTTATGTTTGAAGGAGCGGTTGTCTCTCTCCTTCCCACTGGATGTGAATAAGTATGTGTACAATGATTGCTACAAGCAGCCTTCTTACAACCACAAGAGAAAAAATCCCTAGGATGAATTGGACTCTTTAGAAGGTGGGAGGAAGGACCAAAGAAACTGTGTCCTTCAAAAAATTATCCAGCTGTCGAATCAACTAACCTTGTAGCACACACTACATCTGGATGTCCTATTATGTGAGATAATACATTATTTTATCCTGTAAGCCAGCTTGTTTACATGCATCTGAAAATACTCTGATACCAAATACTTTTTCTTAATTTCATTCTTGTACAAAGGATTTAAATTGTGCTCTCATGACCCCAAACTTACCTCTCCAGGGTTCATCACCTTTCATCTGGAAAGTTAGATAAAATCACCTTCTTACTCCTGACTCCTTCACCCTGTGACCTGAGGTTAACCTCTCCATTCAGTAACATTCTTTCCTGAGTAGAGGAGGAAAGGGAATGTCAATTTTTATAACTATTATGTGCTGGGAAATTTGCTAGAGGCTTTAAAACACAATTTCATTTACTCTTAACAACTCTGCGCCCCTTACATAGATGAGAAAACTGAAGATCAGAGAGGTAAAGGCATCAACTAGTAAGTGGCAGAGCTGGGGTTCAAACCAAGGCATCTATGTCAATGATGGTGCCCTTAATCAAGGTACTCCATTATCTCTTTCCCTTATCTTCAGTCAAGCCAGGAGGTCCAAACCTCTCTTTGAGTTTCCTCTTTCTCAGGAAATTATCCCACTGACTACGTCATATCTGAGCTCTCTCTCCCTCAAGCAAGCTTCTCAAGTGTGATCGCCTTTTGGCCTTGATGTCGAGGATCACTCAGACTCCACCCAGCCATATTTATCTTTACTCTCTGGGAGAAACAGGAGTACCCGACATGCATTTCTGGCCAATTTAGCTTACTCTGCATACAGCAATGGAGTTTACTAACTTTTTAGCATCCCCTCTTTGTAACTTCCCTGAAAGATAAAAAGAGATTTTTCAAGTCATGGGATTAAAATTTTGTTTTTATCACAGGATGTTTGTGGAGGAGTACCTTGGCATATCTCCCAACCACTCTTCATAGTGGCTACTCACTTAGCCTGCTCCCAAGGATGTCTTTAAGGATTTAACAATGTCCTATGAAGCATACTGTTGGTTAAGTTAAAGAAACTTTCATACTGCATGGCTAGAAGACTCCTCCAGTAGTTCTTACAATATAACACATTCTTTAAAATCATGCTGAATAGGGGCTTCCCTGGTGGCACAGTGGTTAAGAATCCACCTGCCAATGCAGGGGACACGGGTTCGAGCCCTGCTCCAGGAACATCCCACATGCCACAGAGCAACTAAGCCTGTGCGCCACAACTACTGAGCCTGCGCTCTAGAGCCCGTGAGCCACAACTACTGAGCCCACCTGCCACAACTACTGAAGCTTGCATGCCTAGAACCCGTGCTCCACAACAAGAGAAGCCACCGCAATGAGAAGCCCACACACCACAACGAAGAGTAGCCCCTGCTCGCCACAACTTCGCCACATGCAGCAACTAAGACCCCATGCAGCCAAAACTAAATTAAAAAATAAAATAAATAAATTTATTTTAAAAATAATGCTGAATAAATCAATAGAATAAAGGAGCAAAATCACATGATCAAAATTCAATAGATGCAGAAAAAAACACTTGAAAAAATTCAATACCCTTTTCATGATAAAAATGCTCAACATAGTACGAATAGAACAGGACTTCCTCACTCTGATAAAGGACATCTATGAAAACCCCACAGCTAACGTACTCAATGATGAAAGACTGAAAGCTTTCCCCCTAAGATCAGGAACAATAGACTTTTATTCAATATTGTGCTGGAGGTTTTAAGCTAAGATAATTAGGCAAGAAAATGAAATAAAAGACATTCATATTGAAAAGGAATAAGTAAAATATCTTTACTTGCAGGTTGCAAGAGAAAATCCTAAGGGATCCACAAAAAAGAGAACTACTAGGGCTAATAATTCAGCAAAGCTGCAGGAGATAAAATCAATATATAAAAATCAATTTCACGTCTATGAACTAGCAATAAAAAATCCAAAATGAAATTGAGAAAGCAATTCCATTTAAAATAGCATCAAAAAGAATAAAATACTTAGGAAAAATGCAAAACAAGGGTGCCAAATTTATACTCTGAAAACTACAAAATATTGTTGAAAGAAATTGAAGAAAACTTAAAGAAATGGAAAAATATATCCCATGTTCATGGATTGGAAGACTTATTAATATTGTTAAGAGGACAATACCTCCCAAACCGATCAATTGTTTCAGTGCAATTCCTATCAAAATCCCAGCTGGCTTTTTTTTTTTTTTTTTTTAGAAATTGACAGGTTGATCCAAGAGTTCATATGAAAACGTAATAGAATAGCCAAAACAATCTTGAAAGAGAAGAATCAAGTTGGAAGGCTCACACTTCCTGATTTCAAAACATACCACAAGGCTACAGTAAACAAGACAGTGTTGTACTGGCATAAGGATAGACATATAGATCAATGGAATAGAATTGGGAGTCCATAAGTAAACCCTCACATTTACAGCCAAATTATTTTTGACAAGGGTACCAACACAATTCAATGGGGAAAGAATAGCCTTTAAAGCAAATGGTACTGGGACAGCTTTAAACGGATATCCACATGTGAAAGAGTAAAGCTGGACACCTACCACACAGCATATACAAAAATTAATTCAAAATGGATTAAATAACTAAAGATAAGAGCTAAAACTATAAAACTCTTAGAAGAAAACATAAACATAAATCTTTAAGACCTTGGGATAGGCAATGGTTTCTTAGATATGGCACCAAAAGCCAAAGAAAAAATAGATAATTGGATATCATCAAAAATTAAAAATTTTGTGCTTCAAAGGACACCACCAAGAAAGTAGAAAGACAATCCACAGAATGGGAGAAACATTTTGTAAACCATATATCTGATAAGGAACTTGTATCTAGAATATATGAAGAATTCTTACAATTCAACAAAAAAAGACAAACAACCTAAGTAAAAATGGGCAAAGGATCTGAATAGACATTTCTCCAAAGAAGAAATACCCATAGCTAATAAGCACATGAAAAGATACTCAGTGTCTTTAGCAATCAGGGAAATGCAAACCAAAACCACAATGAGATGCTACTTCACAAACAGTAGGATGGCTATAACCAAAATGTCAGATTCTAATAACAAGTGTTGGTGAGGATATAGAGAAACAGGAACACTTATACATTGCTGATGGGAATATAACTTGGCACGGCTGCTTTGGAAATAGTCTGGCAGTACCTTGAAATGTTAAGCAAAGGGTTGCCAAATGACCCAGCAATTCTTCTCCTAGGTACATACCCAAGAGAAGTGAAAACATATGCCCACACAAAAACTTGTACACATGTTCATAGCACCATAATTTATTAGAGGCAAAAAGTGGAAACAACTCAACCATCCATCTACTAATGAATGGATAGATAAAATGTGGTATATCCATACAATAAAATATTATTTGGCCATGAAAAGAAATGAAGTACTGATACATGCTATAATATGGATGAACTTTGAAAACATTATGCTGAGAGGCACCAGTCAAAAAGGACCACTTATATGAAATGTCCACTGTAGGTAAATCCACAGAGACAGAAAGCAGATTAATAGTTGCCAGGATCCAGGGAGGTGGGGGGCAATGATTGCTATTTGGTATGAGATTTCTTTTTGGGGTAGTGAAAATGTTCCACACTGATTGTAGTGATGGTTGCACAACTCTATGAATATACTAAAACCTTTAAATGGGTGAATTGTGTGGTATGTGACATGTCTCAATAAAACTGTTTTAAAAAATCACACTGAGTAAAAAGTTTGTTGGGGGCTTCCCTGGTGGTGCAGTGGTTAAGAATCCGCCTGCCAATGCAGGGGACACAGGTTTGATCCCTGGTCCGGGAAGATCCCACATGCCGTGGAGCCACTAAGCCCATGTGCCACAACTACTGAGCCCTCATGCCACAACTACTGAAGCCCACACACCTAGAGACCATGCTCTGCAACAAGAGAAGCCACTGCAATGAGAAGCCCGTACACTACAACTAATTGTAGCCCCTGCTCACCACAACTAGAGAGAAAGCCCTCACACAGCAATGATGACCCAATGCAGCCAAATAAATAAATAAATGTATTTTAAAAAAAGTTTGTTGGATATGGACAGATATAGGGGGAGACAGGCTATTTTATCTGTGTATATCCTGGTAATACTGAAGACTTCTTCAATTAAAAATTTATTAAGACTTGTCTTCCCTACAACCCTACTTTCACCCCCAGTCCATCTTCTTTCATTTTGTCTTCCTTGATGGGTTTTTCTATGGTGCTACCACCACCAACACTTTCCTTTGTGGGGAGGAGGGATATATATTTAGTCAGACATTTGGATTCGTTCCTGTATTCTCTTTGTCCTGATAAGGATAGGGCACTGGACCAATTTCTGATCTCAATCTAGGGATAACTGGAAAGGATATATAATGCTACCTTTAAATCACTTCCTCCCTGAAAGACACTTTCTCTGTCCTCTTGATGCTCTTGGATTTTTTATTTTTATTTTTTATTTTTGCAACTGGACAATGAGATTTTCATCTTCACTAATTTTCCAGACCAAAAAAACAATCCCCCTGGAACTTGAACTGGCTGTCCCCTGTGGGCGTAAATTGGGCACAAGGTACAAAATAATAAACTGAGAATGGCCTTGTATCTCACCTCATAGGATCTCACATCTCATCTCATAGGATTCCCCCAAAACTCCCTTACTGAGATAATCCATGCTTTTCTCTAATAAAGTTCACTATTTTATTATGTGTGTTCATTTGCTGGTGGGCAGATAAGACCTGAAGATAACAACTTATTCAACGTTTACCAAGAAATCAGGGAAATAAAAAGGAGGGAAAACTAATGAGTTATAAATTCTTTAATAGTCTTATAGTAGATTTCTAAGTATTTTGAAAAAATGTGGTTTCACTATGTTTTTTTGTTTTTGTTTTTGTTTTTTGTTTTCACTATTTTTTTTTTTTTTTTTTTTTTTTTTGCGGTATGCGGGCCTCTCACTGTTGTGGCCTCCCCCGTTGCGGAGCACAGGCTCCGGACGCGCAGGCTCCGGACGCGCAGGCTCAGCGGCCATGGCTCACGGGCCCAGCCGCTCCGCGGCATATGGGATCCTCCCAGACCGGGGCACGAACCCGTATCCCCTGCATCGGCAGGCGGACTCTCAACCACTTGCGCCACCAGGGAGGCCCTGTTTTCACTATTTTTGAACTCATATTCATTAAATAATTATTGAGTGCCTACTATATGCCAGCCAGTCTGTAGGTTCTGGGAATATAGCAATGAACAAAATGGACAAAAATTCCTGCCTTCATGGATCTTGTACTCAAAAAGGAGGAGACATAATAAATACATACAATATATATGTTGGATGGTGATGAGTACTATGGTGTTAAAATAAAACACTGTTTAGTGAATGAGCAAGTAGGATTGCAATTTAATATAGAGTGGTCAGGAAAGGCCTCACTCAGAAAGTGTCACTTGATCAAAAATCTTTACGAGGTGAAGGAGCTAGCCATTTGGATATTTGAGTGTGGTGGATTGTATGACTGTAATAATCCCTCTCATGCAGCATGCCCTTTTTGTAATGTGACTTTGGTACTCCTCCTATCAAGAAGTGGAGTTTCCCCTCTTCTTCTTGAATCTGGGCTGCTCCTGTGACTTGCTTTGACTAATAGAATGGGACAGGAATGATTTGTAAAATTATCAATGCTAGACCTTAAGAGGTTTTGCAGCTTCTGTTTTTACCCTCTTAGAACGTGGCTGCTACATAGAGAAATCCAAGCTCTCCTGATGTAGAAACAGGCCACAAGGAGAATTAAAGTGCCCCAGTTGACAGCGAGCACGAAGGCTCCATTCTTGTGAGTGGGGCCATACTGGATCCTCCAGACCTAGTCAAGCTGCCCCATCCAATACCATGTGGAGCAGAGATGAGCCATCCCCACTGAACTCTGCCCAAAGAGGAGACAGACAAAAAAAGGTAAATAAGTAGAATAATTATAAATTATAGTAAGTTCTACAAAGTAAACAAGCAAGAGGCTAAGAAGGAGAATAATATAAGGGACCTAATTTATTTAGAAGGATTGGCCAGGGAAGGCATATCTAAGGAAATGGCATTTGAGTTCAGACATAAAGGATATAAAGGAATGGTGGTAAGAGTATACTAGGCAGAGGGAAAAGCAAGTGCAAAAACCCAGTCTCGAAAGAGAGCTTAGGTGTTTCAAGTACTTTTTAAAGAAGACAAGGGGAGCTAAAACAAGGGAGATGATTCCGGGGAAACAGACAGAGATTTGATTATACAAGGTCCAGCAGTTGATAAAGAATTTGTATTTTTCCCTAGGTGAACTAAAGGGTTCTAAGCTGTGTAGTGACATGATCTTTCATTTTAAAAGGGTCACTTTTGCTGTTGTGGGAGAATGGATTAGAGGGGTCAAGAATGCAAGTGGAGAAATTAGGTCCTACTGCAATCCAGACTTGAGTGGAAAGTAGTCCCGTTAGAGTGATGACAATGAAGATGGAGAAGTGTGACTAGCTTTAAGATATGTTTTGAAGATACAGCCTGCTGAGCAGTGAGGACAGGATAAGGGAAAAGGAAGAATCAAAGATGACACATCGATTTCTGGCTTAGGCAATAGGATTGATGGTAGTGCTCACTACTGAACGTAAGGAGATGATTAGGGGACTCCAGACTTCAGTTTTGAATACATAACGTGTGCTATATTTGTGAGACATCTTTATATAGGTGTCAAGTGGACAACTGGAACTCAGAGGAGAACTGTGATGGAAAGATTTAAATTTGGGGGTCATCAAAATAAAATACGGTATTTAAATCTATGGGAATGACTAAGATCACCCAATGAGAGAACATAGAGTAGAAACAGAAGAGAGTATAAGACAGATCACTGAAGAATACCAATATTTAAAAATTAGCTAAAGGAGGAGCAGATAGTTAAGCAGAATGAGTAGTGGCTAAGCAGTTAGGGGGGAAATCATGGGAGAATGGTGTCAAGAAAGGCAAGAGAGGGCTTCCCTGGTGGCACAGTGGTTGAGAGTCCGCCTGCCGATGCAGGGGATGCAGGTTCGTGCCCCGGTCTGGGAGGATTCCACGTGCCGCGGAGCGGCTGGGCCCGTGAGCCATGGCCGCTGAGCCTGCACGTCCGGAGCCTGTGCTCCACAATGGGAGAGGCCACAACAGTGAGAGTCCCGCGTAACACAAAAAAAAAAAAAAAAAAGAAAGGCAAGAGAGAAGTGTATTTCAAACTGGAAGGAGTGGTCAACAGGACTGAATGCTTCCTCTCCCATTCCTCAGAATAGCTATTTTGACCCTATACTATGTACTTCCCTCCTTGCACTGCGTAGGTGACTTTGCCTCCTACTCACAAAGAATATAGGCCATCAGGAAGGAAATCTCTCTCACCAACTCCTTACGTACAAACTTACAAACTTACCTACGTATGCACAGTCCCATGTTTTCTTTCTTTCTTTTGAAAATTAATTAATTAATTAATTAATTTTATTTATTTATTTTTGGCTGCGTTGGGTCTTCCTTGCTGCGTGCGTGCTTTCTCTAGTTGTGGCGAGCGGAGGCTACTCTTCGTTGCGGTGCGCGGGCTTCTCATTGTGGTGGCTTCTCTTGCTGTGGAACGTGGGCTCTAGGCGCACAGGCTCAGTAGTCGTCGCTCACAGGCTCCAGAGTGCAGGCTCAGTAGTCGTGCACGGGCTTCGCTGCTCTGTGGCATGTGGGAACTTCCAAGACCAGGGCTTGAACCCATGTCCCTCGCATTGGCAGGCGGATTCCTAACCACTGCGCCACCAGGGAAGCCCTGTTTTCTTCCTTCTTAAGTGCAAATCTATCTACTCTCCTGTCTAAGGCTAATGCTCCCACAATGTGGAACTGCACCAATGTGCCCCATGCCAGCGATATCCCCTCTCTCCTGTATCTTTACTATATTTCCACTTGATGTTTCCCCTGAGGCTATAAACTGGCACAAATCTGTCCCATCTGTACAACAGCAGCAGCTGCAACCACTACCACCACTGTCCTCCCTCTGGACTTGCCTCCACAGGCAAACTTGCTAAAAAGAAGTCGAAAGTAAAGTAAAACTAGTTGAGAAGAAGTTGCTGTCTCCACTTCTTCATCTCTGAATCACTTTTTTCTGTGAAATTTTAGCTTTTTATTTGAACATAACTTCAGACACAGAAAACTTGCAAGAAGAGTTTTAAAAAAATCCCATTTTGCCCTTCACTCAGATGCCCCAAATGTTAACACTTTACCACATGTGCTTCCTCCTCCTCTCCCTCCCGCTTCTTCTTCTCCTTCTCCTTCTCCTTCTTCTTCTTCACCTCCCCCGCCCCCACCGCCACACACACACACACACACACACACACACACACACACACACACTTATGTTCTGGACCATTCGAGAGTAATTTGCAGACATGATGCCATCTATGCTTATATATTTCAGAGTGTTTTTCCTAATAATAAGGATATTGTCTTACATAACTCAAGCACAATGATCAAAATCAGGAATTAACATTGATACAGTATTAATAAATCTACAGACCTAATTCCTAATTCAGATTTCGCTGAATGCATTGTCCCAATAGTGTCCTCTGTAGCAGAAGAAAATCTTGGTTCGTGAGTAGCACTCAGCTTTCGTGTCTCCTTTAATCTGGAATAATTCTACGGTCCTTGTGTTTCATGACATTGATAATTTTGAAGAGTACAGGCCAGCTATTTCGTAGACTGTCCTTCAGTTTGAGTGTATCTGAATTTTCCTCATGATTAGGTTCAGATTATGTGCTTTTAAAAAGAGCATCACAGAAGGGCTGTGTCCTCAATAGGCACATGATGCTGATTTGTCCCGTTAGTGGCCATATTAACTTTGACCACTTGGTTCAGATTCTGTTTGTTGGGTTTCTCTGCTGCAAGGTTATTATTTTTTCCCTCTTGTACTAATAGATATCTAGTAAGGAAACACTTTGAGACTATATAAATATCTTTTTACTCAAATTGTCATCCACTAGTTTTAGCATCCACTGATGAGTCTTTATAAGAGAGAGGAAGGAGAGCAGTTAGAGAAGCTGATATGACATCAGAGGCAGAGACCGTGAAGGATATGTGACAAGATTACACTGCTGGCTTTGAAGATGAAAGAAGGGGCCATGAGGCAAAGGAATGCAGGCGATCTCTAGCAGCTGGCAAAGGCAAGCAAATGGATTATTCCCTAGAGCCTCCAGAAAGAACCAGTCTTATTGACACCTTGACTTTAGCTCAGTGAGACTGATTTTAGATTTCTGACCTCCAGAAGCATAAGAAAATAAATTTGTATTGTTCTAAGCCACTAAGTTTGTGGCACTTTGATAACAAATGCAATAGAAATAGAAATGCAATACAATAGGAATACAGTACAGTAGCAGTAAAAAACGAATTCACTTAGCTCCTTGATACTACACTGGCCTGCTTTTCCTACCTCTTTGGCTGCTCTTCTTCCTTCCTTCCAGGGGTCTCTTCCTCTGCCACTCCTTAAATAGTGAGGATCCCCCAAACTCTGTCCTCAGCCCATCTCTCACCTTATTTTGCAGCCTCTTCCTAGGTGAACGTATGTGTTCTCATAATTCCAGTGTGCACACTCATGATTTCCACATCTGTGTATTCAGCCCTTATCTCTTTTCTGAGCTCCCCATCCACATATCCATTCGTCTACTCAACAATTCCACCTAGTTATTCCCTACACTCCTCACACTCAACATGTCCCAAGCTGATCTCATTATGCTTCCCCCACATTCTCCATCCCCATTTCTACCCAAAGTCTGCTTCTCCTTCTGCATTCCCTGTCCCAGATAGTAACACCACCGTCTCCAAGTACCCAATCAGAAACCTGACTCTTTTTTCTCCTTCACTTATTTTGTCACAAAGTTCTAAATCTCTTTCATTTGTGCGCTCTCCTTGTTATCTCTTGCTTCACATATTGCAATGGTTTCCCAACAGCTCTTCTGCTTCTGTCTCAACCCCTTCGAATTACTTCAGCTACCTGAGTAATTTTTCTAAAATGCAAATTTCATCATGGCATTCTTCTATTTAAAGCCATTCAAAGATTGCTCATAGCTTCTGGATAATGTCCATACTCCTTGGAATGTCATATAGAGTCCTTCGTCAACTGCCTTCGGACTATCTCACCAGCTTTTTCTCTTTATACTACTCCATCCTCATCCTATGTGCCTACAATATTTTTTTAAATACATTTATTTATTTATTTATTTCGGGCTGTTTTGGGTCTTTGTTGCTACACGCGGGCTTTCTCTAGTTGCAGTGAGCGGGGGCTACTCTTTGTTGCTGTGCGCAGGCTTCTCATTTCAGTGGCTTCTCTTGTTGCAGAGCATGGGCTCTAGGTGCGTGGGCTTCAGTAGTTGTGGCATGTGGGCTCAGTAGTTGGGGCTCATGGACTCTAGAGCGCAGGCTCAGTAGCTGTAGCGCATACGCTTAGTTGTTCTGCAGCACGTAGGACCTTCCCGGACCAAGGCTCAAACCTGTGTCCCCTGCATTGGCAGGCAGATTCTTAACCACTGAGCCACCAGGGAAGTCCTGTGTGCCTACAATATTATTCATTTATTGAAGTTACCATGTTCCCTTTGGCCTCTGTGCCATCTTTCTGAAATGCCCTTCTTCCCCTGAACAACATCTACTCTGCCTTCGAAAGATGACATAGTGTTTTCTTTTTTAAAGTCTTTATTGACTTCGTTACAATATTGCTTCTGTTTTATGTTTTGGTTTTTTGGCTGCGAGGCATGTGGGATCTCAGCTCCCCGACCTGGGATCGAACACGCACCCCCTGCATTGGAAAGCGAAGTCTTAATCACTTGACCAACAGGGAAGTCCCTCTACTCTGCTTTCAAGACTTAGCTTTCCCTGGCTACCCTCCTCCCACTTCCACTGCTTAGTAGGATCCCATCCTACATGCTCTGTAGCATCTTTTATTTATCGTATCTCAGTGCTTTATCACACTTTATTGTAACTGTCTGTTCACTTATCTTTCCCCTACTAGACTGTGGACTCCTTGAGGACAGGGACTCAGCACACACTGAAAAAATGAACGCTAGTATAATGAGTTTGATTTACATACAGCACCAATGAAAACCAATCCAATTGTTTTGTAGTCACAGGCTTGTATTTTATCTCATTGTATATGCATTGATAATTCCTTTAAATAAAATATGGCATATATATTTGTTTAAACATTGTTTTTTAAATTTATTTATTTATTTATTTATTTGGTTGTGCTGTTCTTAGTTGCAACTCACGGGATCCTTAGTTGTGGCTCACCAGCTCCTTAGTTGCAGGATGTGAACTCTTAGTTGCGGCATGCATGTGGGATCTAGTTCCCTGATCAGCGATCGAACCGAGGCTCCCTGTATTTGGACCGCAGTCCACTACGCCACCAGGGAAGTCCCAGATTTATATATTAATTGTCATGTATTTTGATATATTTGCTAATTCTCTCATTCTGTCCACCTGGACTCCATTTTAACTCCTTGAAGCTTATATTTCCTTAGAACACAACTTAAAGTCCATTCTAAATGATTATCTTCAGTGAACAGGTAATTTTCCACAGTCACACAGAACTGAATTCTTCATTTTCTCCTACAAGCTTATCAGGAGTTAGAGAATCTAAGAGTTGAAAAAGATCTTTATAGGTCTCATTTTCCAGTGCTTCCCCACACTGATAGCTCATCTGAGGGAGCCTGTAAATATACAGATTCTCATGCCCCACCCAAGAGGTACAATACAGTATAATCTGAGATCAGTATTTCTAAAATTTTCCTCAATTAGTTCCGATGAGCAACCAGGGTTTAGAACCCTTGATTGGGTCTAATCATCTTACCAGTGCTTAAATACCCTGGTGGCATTATAGCATATACAATTCTTCTCAAACTTTAAAGTGGAATTTTACTCGGTAGGTCTGGGTAGGGGGCCTGAGATTCTGTATTTCTAGGAAATTCTCCTATGATATGATGTGGCTGGTCCTTAGGCCACACTTTGAATAGCAAGGGCATTAAAAGCACACAGCGGTGGCGTCAAGAGAAACCTGGGTTCAAATCCTACTTCTTCTACATAGTAGTTATGCAACCTTGGGCAATTTACTTCACTTTTCGGATCCTCAGTTTCCTCACTTATAAAATTGATATGGTAATGCCTCATGGGCTGTTGTGAGATTTATTTTTTAAAGAATACAAATTGACACAGATATATTCTTTTGAAAATTCAAGCAATCCAAACCAATTGAACTTTCTCTTCATCTTGATTATGCAGACACATTCGAAGAGAACATCTTTACAGTACTGTGCCTTCCTATACAGAAATGTTGCTGTTTATTTGTCTTTATGTGCCATGATTAAATTAAATGAAATAATGCTTTAAAAACACTTTGCATGGTTCCCGGCCATCTTAAGTGCTCAGAACATGGTAGTCGGTAGCTTTAAAAAAAAATTTATTTTGGAAAATTTCAAACACACACACTGTAAAGAGGACAGTATAAGTGGATCTCCATGTATCCATCAGCCAGTTTCAACAATTATCACCACATGACCAATCATGTTTCACCTGTACACCAACCCATGTCTCCTTCCTCTGGATTATTTTAAAGCAAATCCTAGACACACTTCAGTGTGTATCTCTGAAAGACCAATCCTCACCCCACCCTTATCTCCCTCTCTCTCTCATTAAAACCATTAGGCCATTATTTTCACCTAAAATTGAACCCCAAAATCTTAATGTGATCAAATATCCAATCAGCATTCAAATATCTCCAATTATATCAAAAACAGTCTTTTGAAGTTGGCTTGTTCAAATCAGGGTAAGAATGGAAGTTGTATTATTCTTTTTTTTTTTTTTTTTTTTTTTTTTTTTTTGCAGTACGCAGGCCTCTCACTGTTGTGGCCTCTCCCGTTGCGGAGCACAGGCTCCGGACGCACAGGCCCAGCGGCCATGGCCCACGAGCCCAGCCACTCTGCGGCACGTGGGATCCTCCTGGACCGGGGCATGAACCCATGTCCCCTGCATCGGCATGCGGACTCTCAACCACTGCACCACCAGGGAAGCCCTCTTATTCTTACTATCATCATCATTATTATCATTTCTATCACACAAATCTCCAGCCTTGACCTCCAGTGATGAGAAGCTTACCAGCTCTCACAGCAGCTCATTTTAGTTTTCGATAGTGTGACTATGAGGTTTCCATTCAATATAAAGAAGATTGCTGTCTCCCTGTATCTTACATCCATTGGGTCTTACATGGAACAAATCTGCTCCCTCTGCTCCATTACAGCCTGTATTAGTTTCCTGTGGCTGCCGTAACAAAGTGCCACAAACCAGGTGGCCTAACACAGAAACTTATTGTCTCAGTTCTAGAGACTAGAAGTCTGAAATCAAGGTGTTGACAGGGCTATGTTTCATTTGAAGGCTCTGGGGAGAATCCCTTCTTGCCCCTTCCAGCTTCTGAGGGCTCCTGCTCTTTGGGTTGTGACACCACAATTCCAAGCTGTGCCTCCTGCTTCACCTAGCCTTCTTCCCTCTGTGTCTGTGACCGAATTTCCTTCTCAGAAGGACGCCAGTCATATTGGGTTAAGGGCCGACCCTATGCCAATATGCCTCATCTGAATGAATTGCGTCTGCAAAGACTTCATTCAAAAGTAAGGTCACATTCTGACGTTCCAGAGGTTAGGACTTCAACATACCTTTTGTGGAGGGGGCGGGGCACGATTCCACCCATAACACAGCCCTTCAAATATTTGAAGAAAATAATCAAGTCCCTTAGAGTCTTCTCTTATCCTGGTTAAACCTTCCCTGTTCCTTCAACCATTCCTGAACTTTGGCTTTATTTTTTTCCAAACCACTGCCATTTATTGAATAATCCAACTGAGCCCACTGATTGAAATGTCGTTCAGGCATAGTTTGACCATGCAAATAGACCCTCACTATCTCCTCCCTGGTTCCACATACTCTATTTCTATCACTGCAGCTTAGGTTTGACGTATCATTTCCTCTACCTCCCCTCATCTCAGGCTGAATTGGGTGTCCCTTTTCTGTTCTTTTGTTTTACCTTTATCATTGCACTTACCACACTATGTAACAATTATTTGTGTGAAAAGAATTAAGGGTGTTATAAGTCAACCTAATGAGCCAACAGTATGTAATGGCCATAAAATAGTTGATTCATCAAATATTAATTGAATTCTTACTATGTGCCAGGAGCTGTACATGGTGTGATGGATACAATTTTGAATAAAGCATAGTCCTTGCCCTCAGGAAACTCATAGTCTAATAAGGGATACGAGCATGAGAACAGACAAGAAAAATATGGCTGGACTAGTGCTGGGATAGAAGCAGAATGCTTTGGAAGCACAGAAGAGGAAAATCTAACCCAGCCCAGGATGGGACATGTTAAAGAAGCTTTCTTTGAGGAAATGATGCCTGGGCTGAGTCTGAGAGGATAAGAAGAAGTCTGCCCGGCAAAGGGGGAGTGAGAAGCAGAGAGGATGGGCATCAAAGCAGAGGCTGCAGCATGAGCAAAGTCATAGAAGTGTTTGGAGAATTGCAAGGTTGCAAGCAGTTTGGTATTGTTGAGACATTAGCTGTGAGTGAGGCAGTAGCGTGGGAGATGAAGTTGGCAAGTTTGAGATTTGCATGACCCTGACATAGCTTGGATTCCATCTTGCAGGTAATGATGTGTTACATGATCATATCTGCAATTTCAAAAGCTCATTCTGGTGGTTGTATGAAGAGCTGGACAGGGTCAAAACTGGAGGCAGGGAGATCAACTAAGAGTTGGTTACAGTTACTAGGTGTGTGATGAGGTGAGAAATATTTCAGAAGGAAAATTATCAAGATTGGTTGGGGGGGCCTTCCCTGGTGGTCCAGTGGGTAAGACTCCACGCTCCCAATGCAGGGGGCCTGGGTTTGATCCCTGGTCAGGGAACTAGATCCCAGAGGCATGCCACAACTAAGAGTCCGCATGCCACAACTAAGAAGTCCACATGCTGCAACTAAGAGCCGCATGCCACAACTAAAGATCCCACATGCCGCAAGGAAGATTCTGCATGCTGCAACTAAGACCCAGCCCAGCCTAAATAAATAAATAAGTAAATATTAAAAAAAAAAGATTGGGTCAGGGTTTAGCTATGGGGGGAGTGAGAGGAAGTGAGGAGGGAGAACTGACTTTCAGGTTTCTGGTGTGGGAGGGACTGGGTGATGCCATCAGTTGAGACAGGGAATATAAGAAAAAATAGATCTGGGGAGGAGATACTGAGTTTGGTTTTGGACATGTTCAAGTTGAGGTACCTGCAGGATTTTTCAGACCTGGAGTAAAGTTCTGGCCTGGAGTTATACATTTAGGTGTCATCAGAGCAAAGGTAAAAATGAAAACAATGAGAACGGATGGGACCACCTGGGAGAATTTGGAAAGTGAGAGGAACCAAGGACCCAGGATGAAATCCTGGTCAACACCTACAGGTTGATGGGGGAGGAGGATCACGTGAAAGAACAAGCAAGAATAGTCATAGAGGTGTGAAGGGAACAAGGAAAGTGTGGTGTCATGGAAACCACAAAAAATAAAGAAATGAGCAGCAGTGTTAAATGACACTGAAAGGTCTAGTAAAATAGGGATTCCAGGAAAGAACTTATTTAATGCTTTGCTAAAATCCAAAGAAATGCAAGATTCCATTTGCTTATTCTTCCTAACAATTAGCCTCATCAAAGAAGGAAATCAGGTTAATTTGACTTCTTCTTAGTAAAAACGTCTCCCTTTAATAATCTGAGCGTTCTAGAATTTTTATTAAATGGACATATATTTATTGAGCATTTAACTTATGCCAGGCATTGCACTAGGCTCTGTTCTAGACTCATCATTAGTAAACTAGACAGAAAAAAATCCCTTCTCTTGTGGAGCTTGTAATTGAGATACACTATAGCTATGATTCTGACTCCAATTCCGATGAGTGTCTGGGGTTGTCCCCATACCACCAAGGAATTTTCCCACACCAGCCGGGTATCCTACAATTCAACTCAATTCTGACACTATCCACCTGGACATAAATGTTAGAACACACAGGTTAAGGGCTCAGTCCTATAAGACCCCCCACACCTTTAAATGCCAATCACAAGATCAGATTGTTGCTTGTGCTTCTGACCCACTGGCAATAGATTTGAGGTTCCAATGACCCCCTCCTTGAATTCAGTTAATTTGCTAGTGCAGCTCACAGAACTCAGGGAAACGTTTTACTTACTAGACTACCAGTTTATTGTTAAAAGATATAATTTTAGGAACAGCCAGATGGAAGAGATGCATAGGGCAAGGTATATGGGAAGGGACACCGAGTTTCCAAGCCCTTTCTGAGTGCCCAATCTCCCAGCATCAACATGTGTTCATCAACCTGGAAGCTCTCCGAACCCTGTCCTTTTGGATTTTTATGGAGGCCTCATTACACAGGCATCACTGATTAAATCATTGGCCATTGGCTATTGAATCAACCTCCAGCCCCCCGTCTCCCTGGAGGTCCCCTGACAACCAGCATCCCACCTTGGTTGTGGTCCAAAATTCACCTCATTAACATAACAAAAACAAATTTCCCACTCTCATCACTTAGGAAATTCCAAGAGTTTTAGGAGCTCTGTGCCAGGAACAGGAACAAAATCCAAATATATATATTTCTTATTATAAATCACAATATCACAATAGCATTATACTTATGAGCCTGGGTCTAAATCCTGGAATCACCACCTGCTAAACTATATGACTATGGATAAATTACTTAATCTCACAGCCCTAGTTTCTTCATCTGTAAAATGGGGAGACTAAGGATTATTGCCGGGAGGTTATTATTAAGGTTAAAAGAGCTAATACACGTAAAATGCTTTGAACAGTGTCAGGCGCATAATAAGAGCTCAATAAATGCTAGTTATTCTGCTGTGTATGGGGGCATGGGGACAAGCCAATAAATAAGAAAATATGCATTATTGGGCCAAATCCGGTCCCTAGCCTGTTTTTGTAAATAAAGTTTGATTCTTTACATATTGTCTGTGGCTGCTTTTGCTCAGAGATGAGTAGTTGCAACAGAGACCATATGGCCCCAAAGCCAAAAATATTTACTGTTTGGCTCCTTAGAGAAGTTTGCCCACCCCTGCTCTAGGCAGAAGGAATAGCAAATGCAAAGGCCCTAGGCAGGTATGAGCTTGGAGAGCTCAAGGAACAGAAAGAAGTACTGGAATGGGTAAGAGGAATGAATGGTAATGAATCTGGCCTCAGATCCATATTAAGTCCACACTGGTCTGTAGTTTGCAGAATCCACCTTCTTCCCCCTTTTGAAAGCCATTCATCTCCAGTCTTTGAGGATCTGATACTGGTACTTCTCCCTTGTGTACGATTTTCCAAGGATCACTAACCGTGGTTCATCGATTGTACTTGCAGGTTCTCATTGCCTAGGGAGTAATTCATCTGGGCCAGAAGATTTGAACTTATTTAGAGCAGCACTCTTAACATATCGCAGGCCAGTCAATACTAACAGTAAGCACTATCTCCAACCACTGCTTTATTTTAAACTTGAATCCCATTCAACTTCATTTCACTGATATTTTTGACTTGGAATTTATTGTCATGGATCTTAAGTTAACTCTGATTAATATCCATTCTATATATTTATAGACATACATATCTATGTTTTTCTATACATAACTATACTTGTCTATATCTGTGACAGTATTTCCAAAACTGTATTTTGAGAGATGCTACTATCCTGTGAGATATTAATAAGTGAGTAGAACATGAAAGTTCCACGGTCAAATATATATGGTAAATGCTAAGCAAAGCTAAAATAGGTTTTATTTCTGGCAGGACTTCTTAAAGCCTTAATATGCTAATGTGTGCTGTGAGTCTCTGAGAGAGAGACTCAGTGTGCAACATTTCCTAAACTTACTTGATCAAATTCATTTTTCTCAGAACACCAGTTAGTACCCCGAGGGACACTAGTGTTTCTTGGGTCAGTTTGAAAATCGCTGGCTTTTAGGCAGTTGAGGCACTGAGAAATGTATCTGGCCTCCCTGTGTGACTCTGCTATAAATTTCTGCCAAAAGATCCTTTTCATGTGATATTCTCACTGCAGATTGAAAGTTGGGGTAAATCTGTATCGGTGTGATTAAAGTTATCTCTGGACTGCACTCTTTCCTGATTCTTGCCATCCATCCAGCAAATATTAGCACCTACTATGAGCTAGGTCCTGTTCTAGGTGTTGGAGATACACCAGTGATGGAGACAGACAAGGTTCTCGTTCTCGTGGAATATATATGCGTGCATGCACGTGTGCATGGCAGGGAACATATAATAAACACATATGATAATTTTAGCTAGTGATAAGTGCCCTGAAGGGTGTTATATCAGAGAGTAATGTCAAGGGGTAACTTTAGATGGGGTAGTCAGGGAAGGCTTCTCCGTGTACGTGATGCATAACCTGAAAGAAGGAACTAGAACAGCTATGTGAAGAGTGGAAGGAAGAGCACTCCAGCAGAGGGAGAGAACTTGCAAAGTTTTGGGGATGGCCAAGAGCTTGTGGTTCAAGGGGTGTCTGTCGGAAGGCTAGTGTGTTTGGATTGTAGTGAGCAAGGGTGAGAGTGCAACAGGATGGAGTGGGAGAGGTAGACAGGGGCCAGCTAATGCCAAGTCTTATAGACCATGTCAAGAAATTTACATTTTACTCTAATGGCCACGAGAGGAGAAAGTAAAATGGTCAGATTTCCATTTTTAAAAGATCACTTTGGTTGCAGTACTGATTGCAAGAGGGAAAAAGTAGTAGAGGGGAGACCCAAATTAAAACTTGGTGGATTGGGGCTTCCCTGGTGGTGCAGTGGTTGAGAATCTGCCTGCTAATGCAGGGGACACGGGTTCGAGCCCTGGTCTGGGAGGATCCCACATGCCGCGGAGCAACTAGGCCCGTGAGCCACAACTACTGAGCCTGCGCGTCTGGAGCCTGTGCTACTCAACAAGAGAGGCCACAATAGTGAGAGGCCCGCGCACCACGATGAAGAGTGGCCCCCACTTGCCACAACTGGAGATAGCCCTTGCACAGAAACGAAGACCCAACACAGCAAAAATAAATTAATTAATTAATAAACTCCTACCCCCAACATCTTAAAAAAAAAAGAAGCACCTAAAACCAATCAATTTCTGGAGGTGAAATCTAAATAAATACACGCAAAATATTTTCAAAAAAAAAAACTTGATGGATTGAACATTGGGTGTTGTGGAGAGGAGAGCATCAAGGATGACATCCCAGTATCTGGTTTAAGCAATTGAGTGGTGCCATTTACTGAGATGGGGAGGAGTAGAAACCGAGAGGTCTCTTTTGGTCACATTAAGTTAGTGCTGCCCGTGACGCATCCAGGTGGAGATGTGAAATAGTCAGGTGGAGATGCAAGTCTGGACTCAGGGGAGAGGTCTGAGCTGAAGAGCTAAAGTGGAGATTGTACTTAAATCACGGGACTAGAAGAGGTCACCTAGGAAGTGTAGCTGTAGGTGGAGAAGACAGCCAAGGACCAAGGCTTGGCTCACACCAACCTTCAGAGGTTGAAGAGCAGGAGGAGGAAGCAACAGATCCCTAGGAACAGGCAGTGAGATGGGAGAAAAACCTGGAGGACTTGAAGTCACAGAAACTAGACCCTAAGTGACCCGGTGCGCTGGTTAGGAAATCACGGTGAGCCAGAAGGTTCAGGCTTGCGCCTGAAGATTAAAGCTCTAGGAAGCCCGCGAGCCACAACTACTGAGCCCACGTGCCACACCTACTGAAGCCCGTGTGCCTAGAGCCCATGCTCCACAACAAGAGAAGCCACCGCGCTGAGAAGCCTGTGCACCGCAATGAAGAGGAGCCCCCGCTCACCGCAAGTAGAGAAAGCCCGCATGCAGCAACAAAGACCCAATGCAGACAAAAATAAATAAATAAATAAAATTTAAAAAAAAGAAAACTTAAAAAAAAAGCTCTAGGGAAATATTTACTAATGTACTATAGATTTCAAACAGATGTGCTCATTGTAACAAACACAATAATTCAGATAAATTACAAAATTAATTAAAGCAATACCAAAATATAGATCAAAGGTGAATAAGAAATACCAGGAGCATGCCATTTCTCCATACTGGGAATGTATTTATTTTGAACATGGCCTGCTCACAACTGGTTTTAGAACAATGTCTTATTGATGAGCCCGTGCCAAAGTACTTTTCTTTTCACCATAATGTTAAGAGCCCCCTCGTTAGAAAAGCCTTCAGTCAACCTCTGGATTTCAGACAACTAGCTGCTTCTTTTGAGAGCAGCATGAAGGTTCCCTTCTGCAGAAGCAACAATGCTCTTGTGCAACAAAGTCTCCCTTCTGTGATTTTTTTCCTTCTGAAACAGACTAGGTTCTGTGCTTCTCTCTGTGAAAAGTATCTGGAGCGTTCCCCTGCCTACCCCACCTCCCTATTTGTAGTTAGAAAAAAAGAGCCCATGAGCTGTCCCTTTCATACTCTAGGACTCTGGTGTCCTGAGTCTGCCTCAGATTAATTCAATTAAACACCTCAAGCTGAATCTGTCAATTGTCTTTTTTTTTTTTTGCCATGGGCCTGATTTACTTTGCTAATAGGATCAACACGTTATATACAAAGGTAACCATTAAATAATTATAAACAAATAATTTCATCCCATACTCCCAGCCGATTTTGCATCTCCTGTCAGATACAAAACATTTACAGCGATAATTTGCATAAAACCACTGAAAATGGGGATATTTTCAAAGCAGCTGCTTATGTGATGTGATTAGCAAAATCTCCCTACCCCCATCCCCATCCACCCAAGCTATTCTCATTGCTTTGAGTTAATACATTGAAGCCCTCTGTTAAAATTAAAACATTATCTACAGAGACAAATGAAGTTATTAACACTTAGTTCAAATTAGTTGATTGAAATCCTTAATCAGTAAGGTCCTTTGTGAAAGGAACCCAGAAGCAGCGTTAAGTTTTGAGGAAGGAAAAGGAAAGGTCCAGAATATGGGCTGCTGCTCGGGGAGGGAAGATGGGTTTGCGGCACTCTGTATAGAGCTCTGGTAAGCCAGGGAATAGCTTGAAAGCACTGGAAGCTCAGGCGGAGGGGAGACTGCTAAAAAGTAAAGGAAAGGGTGGTTTCTAAAGGACAATAAAAGGCATTAAAAGCAAGACTCCTTTAAGTGACAGTTCTGCCAAGAGCCAGCTAGCTTGCTTCCGGTGTGTCTGTGATGAAAGTGGTAATTTCTTCACATTTTAGAAAATTCTCCAGCTCTCTGTAGGGATCATATCAAGTGAGATTAAAGAATTCTCAGGGGTCAATTGACTTCTGACTCAACTTTGGGATTTTTGGACACATATCTTTAAAAAAAATTAACTACAAAAGAAATTCTCATTGAAGAATATTCAAACAGTTATAACATATATAGAATCAAACCTGGGGACTTCCCTGGTGGTCCCGTGGCTAAGACTCCGTGCTCCCAATGCAGGGTGCCCGGGTTCAATCCCTGGTCAGGGAACTAGAGCCCATATGCGGCAACTAAGAGTTCGCATGCCGCAACTAAAGATCCCACGTGCAGCAACTAAGACCCAGCACAGCCAAATAAATAAATAAATATTTTTTAAAAAACCACCTTGTAGGGAGGGGATATGGGAACATATGTATATGTATAACTGATTAAATTTGTTATAAAGCAAAAAAAAAATAAAGAAAAATTTAAAAACAAAAAACAAAAAGAAGCAGGAAAAAAAATCCACCTTGAAAAAAAACCCTGAACGATCCCCTCAACATCCACCACAATTCTAGGCTCACACTATTTTACACTGTGCTTCCAGGTTACTTTCTATGCATTTACTGGCATATACATACATCTATTTTCTTACACAAATACAATAAGCTCTACCTGTTCTGTATACCTCCTTGTTCTTTTTTAAATTTGTTTTATTGTGGTAAAATGTACATAATGTAAAATTTACCATTTTAACCAATTTTGAGTGTACAATTCAGTGGTATTAAGTACATTCACAATGTTGTTTAACCATCACCACTATTCAGTTCCAGAACTTTTTCCATCATCCGAAATAGAAACTCTGTAACCATTAAACAGTATGCCCCCATTCTCCCCTCCCCTCAATCCCTGGTAACCTCTATTCTATTTTCTGTCTCTATGCTCCTCTTTCTTGCAAAATTGTTTTTGAAAAGGTAATACACAAACATTATAAAAAAATTCAAACAATACAAAAGGGCAATGTTAACAATGTTAAATACTTCTTTTCCTACGCTTGACTCCCAGGGAACCAGGTAATCAGTTTCTTAGGTATCTTTTCTGAAGAGTCTGTGCGCATACAAGCACACATGGACAGACATATACCTTCCCCCTTTTTTTACATGGTAGTAGCAAACCACATACAGCTTGCTCTTTTCACTTAATATGTGCGATATATAAATATATATAATGCATATATATGTAATTCTTATACATACACTTCTGTTATGCTAGGATCATTTTATTTCTGACTCAATTTTTTTAAATTAATTTTTTTATTGTGGCAAAAAGCATATAACATAAAATTCACCCTCCCAACAATTTCTAAGTGTACAATACAATATTGTCACCTACATGCGCATTGTCGTGCAACAGATTCCCCAGAGCCCCTCACCCCAGTCCTGCATGACTGAAACTCTACATCCACAAAACAACTCCTTCCCTCCCCTTCCCCCAGCCCCTAGCGATTTCCCTCTTTTCTAAGGCAGAATGTATATGCCATATTCAGTGCATATACGCTGAATGTATATGCCACATTTTCTTTATCCATTCATCTCTCCACGGATATTTAGGTTGCTTTCAATTCTTGCTATTGTGAATAATGCTGCAATGAACATGGGGGTGCAAATATCTCTTTGAGAGTCTGCTTTCAATTCTTTCATATATATTTCCAGAAGTGGGATTGCTGAATCATATGGTAGTTCTATTTTTAATTTTTTGAGGAAACTCCTTACTGTTTTCCATAGCAGTTGCATCATTTTACATTTCCACCAACTGTGTACAGTGTTCCAGTTTCTCCACATCCTCACCAGCACTTATTATTTTGTTTTTTTGTTTTTAATACTGGTCAGACTAACAGGTGTGAGATGATATCTTATTGTGGTTTTAGTTTGCATTTCCCTGATGAATAGTGATGTTGAGCATCTTTTCCTATGCTTCTTAGCCATTTGTATATCTTCTTTGGAGAAATGTCTATTCAAGTCCTTTGCCCATTTTTTTTTTTTTTTTTTTTGGCGGTATGCAGGCCTCTCACTGTTGTGGCCTCTCCTGTTGTGGAGCACAGGCTCCGGATGCACAGGCTCAGCGGCCATGGCTCACGGACCTAGCCGCTCCGCAGCATGTGGGATCTTCCTGGACTGGGGCACGAACCCGTGTCCCCCGCATCGGCAGGCGGACTCTCAACCACTGCGCCACCAGGGAAGCCCCTTTGCCCATTTATTAATCATGTTATTTATTTTGTTATTGGGTTGAAGGGGTTCTTTACATATTAATCCCTTATCAGATACATGGTTTGCAAATATTTTCTCTCCATTCTTGCCTTTTCACTGTTGAGTCTCCTGTTGCACAGAATTTTTTTTTTAAGTTTGATGTAGTCCCACTTGTCTATTTTTGCCTGTGCTTTTGGTGTGACTCTAACTTTTACTTCTCTTAGGGCCAGACTTTCATCAGGATAGCTTGGTTGTGATTTTTGCCTTCCTTTCCACCTCAGTACTCTTTAGCACGTTGTCTTGTTTTGCTTTTAAATACATTTATTTATTTATTTTTGGCTGCCTTGGGTCTTCGTTGTGGTGCGCAGGCTTCTCCTTGCCGTGGCTTCTCTTGTTGCTGAGCATGGGCTCGTGGGCTCTAGAGCGCAGGCTCAGTAGTTGTGGCGCACAGACTTAGTTGCTCCGTGGCATGTGAGATCTTCCCGGACTAGGGCTCGAACCCCGTGTCTCCTGCATTGGCAGGCAGATTCTTAACCAGTGCACCACCAGGGAAGTCCTAGCACATTGTTTTACAGGGGTGTTGGCTAATTACTATTGGTTCTCTGATGGGATACACCCAGAATTACCTTAATTTTTCTGGAATCATTCCCACGGAAGGTAATGGGAGGCCTATGTGAGAGGAGGTTGTTTCCTCCCATTTTCTCACTTCTTTCCCTTCATCTCCCCTTTTTCTCCCATTCCAGAATCTCCTCTGGGGCCTCCTCCTTCCCTCTCCCACCCTCCTCGTGAGTGGGGCAGTGGTCTCTGAGCCAATGACAGGTCAGCCCAAGGGCTGACTCCAGACCAATGAGGGCTTCTGGGTTCCAGATGGACCAATTAGCTTATTAGGGACACTGAATACCTGTATGGCTGGCATCTGTCCCATTGTCCTTTTATTAACGACCCTCTTGTTTTGTCCATCAAGGATTTGAATGTGTAAATGAAGCCGTATTCTCTCTCCCATTTTTTTTTTGGTTTTGTTTTTAAATTTTGGTGGCTTTAATCCATCCCCACAACTTCTGCCCAAGGCCAATAAAACACAGCCATTCTCCCTTTGTAAAAAGAAAGAGGGGTTGGGTTTCCTTCAATTGTCTGCCCTTTTCTGTCTCCTCCACTATTTTTGTTTTACTCTGTAGTTAACTTTGCATAGAGCAGCTTCATCCGAGGACCTGTGCGGTGGACCTAGGCACTCTTTTCCACTGCCGGTTGCAACTGCCTTTTCGTTGTTCTAACCTGGGGGTTTGTGGGACCAGGGGCTTGGCGGCTGGGAGAAGAGTTTGGCCAGAGCCTTCCTTCTGCATTTCACACACATTCTGCTCTCGCTCTCTCTCTCTTACACACACACACACACACACACACACACACACCCGTTCGGGCCCCTCTCCGTGTGTCTTCCTTCAAGATGACAGGGCGCTGGAGAAAAGGCTGCTGGAATCAGCTGGTAGGTACAGTAGTAGCCCGAACCCCACCCACCCGCTGCCTTTGCTCGCTCAGGTTTCTCCGGTCACTCCTGCCGGGGGAGAAAACATGTAAACGCGCCTCCAGAGGAGGGGCAGGGGGAGCTGGGAGCGGCGGGGGCGGCGGAAGGTGAGCCGGGGAAGGTGGCCGAGCACCCGTGCTGCCGGGCCCTTCCCAGAGCTCCCTCAGGGCGGCAGTCCCAGCCCGGTTCGCCCCCACCCCATCCCCCTTTTCGTCAGGATTGCCTTTTTTCCCCCTCCTTCTGCGGCGGCGGAAATGACAGTGTGGTGCTGCCGCGGTGTCATGGTGCTGCCCCTGGACTGAGGAGCGAAAACTCTAAGTTTGGCTCGGGAGACCCAGCCGCGGTAGCTTGGCGGCCGCCGTGCTGTCCCCGGCGGGGCGCGCGGGCGGGCGGATCCCGGCTGCTGCGCGGCAGCGGCGGCGAAGGCGGGCGGCGGCCTAGAGCGGCGACGGCAACGGCGGCAGCGGCGGCGGCGGCGGCGGCCGGGGAGCTCGCGCCGGAGCCCGAGCCAGTTCACGCAGAAGGCAGGCGAGCACCCGGCGCCCTCGGGCGCGCCGAGGACATGGCCGGCAGCTGGGAATGCTCTGGGTAAAACGCGCCCCCTCGCCGCGGCCCCGGGGGCCGAGCGCCACCGCCGGCGCAGGGCTCGGCCCCAGCTCGGGCCGCGTCTCAGGTGCGGCCGGGGCCCGGCGCGGGCAGAAGGCTGCTCCGGGGATCGGCGGGGCGTGATGACGGGGCCCGCGAGGCTCGAGGTGGCGGCGGCGACGGAGGGCGCCCCGGCCCGGCCCTGGCTTCCTGTTGCGCCGCTGGGGCCCGGGCACCCGTCGCTGCCCTCCTGGGACGGAGTTTGCACTCCGCGATGCAGGGCGGGGGCGGGTCCGAGGCCTCCCGCGCAGCCCGGTGGGGCCGGGTGAGGCCCCTCGAGCGGCTCTCCTGGAGCCTGGGTGCTAGTCTGGGAAAGGGCACAGCCGCCTTCCCACGCTCCCGCGGCCGGCAGCCTCCTCGGCCCGGGCGGCGCCCCTCGGCCGCCCGGCGGTGGCTGCTGCGGCAGCCGGTTGCTGCGGACAGCCTGCCCGCAGGAAGGCCCGGCGAAACTTAATCCCTTTGCTGCCGGGGGAGCGATCCTCGAGTCTCCGTCTGGGTGGTTCCTTATTTCTGGCCTAGCTGTGAAAGCAGCTCAGTGGGGGAGAGGGAAAACTTATAGGCCCCCAGGACAGGCTGCGACTGAACCCGGGAGAGGTGGGGTTTTTCCATTCCTGGCTCGTAAGAATTAAGTAAATAACGGCGGAGTAGATTTACAGAAACATTTTCGGTGATAAGGATTAGGTTACTTAGCATTTCGTATGCAGCGCATTTCTTGGAGGTGTTTCTTCTCGGAGCAGGAAATGGGGATCCTGGGGTCGTTAGGTTCTTCACTTTCTCTCTTCCACACTCCCCTACCCACCTTCACGCTCACTCGCCTTCTTCCTACGTGGTCATCACACATCTACCTGCCCACCCGAATCTCCCACCAACCACCCATCCCCTGGACTCCTCCCCATCAATCTGTGCACTCCCAGCCTCCCAGCCATGCAGCCTCTGGCTTGTGAACCAGTTTGCCTTTTTGAGGGTTTCTGAGTGTGGGGAGGGTGGATGGTGATGGTTGTTTGTGAAGAGGAGCCCTTATAAAGGAATATATTAGAGGCTATGTAAATAGACAAGTACTACTGTGTGTGAGTTGATTCTTCTGATTCTCAAATTGGGCCAAGAGGGCTGCCTTTAACCCCATTCTGTTCCCTCCCAGTACTCTAATCATTTCTCTGGCAATGTTCCAAAAGAAGGGAAATGCTGAATAGGGCGACTCCCTCCGTACTCTACCCGGGCTGGTTACCCCTAACTCTCACATGCCCCTTTTCACTTCTCTCCACTGGTCACTGCCCATGGGGGGGAAAGAGTCTTTGCTATTTTTCTATATTCCTGCCCAATCAATCAACTTAATGCAGTTATATAATGTAAATTAGATTTCTCCTGATTGTTCCTCACAACTTGATTTATGCTTGAAATACAAGTCCAGGAGCCAAGAAGATCAGAGAGTTCATCCCAAATCTGATGTTGCATTGGCTTTGTGGCCTTAGGACATTCCTATGACCTTTCACTTGTATGAAAGGCATCATATTGTGTACTGGCTATTGTGAGTCTTGGTTTGGCCCTTTGAAGATGAAAGGGCTCTATAAACTCTCAGCACTATACTTTTCGAAGAAAGTTCTTCATTTACCTTTTATTGGGGTAATAGATTGGGTGTAAGTAGCAACCCTAGTTTACTGGGAACCCTCACTTGCCATTATTAATCCCCTTGGGAGCCAAATATATCACTCTACTTTGGTCCTAAGTCTGTTTCTTTTCCTCTCGTGCACATGCAACTGAATGAAAACATACATAAAAGTAGGCATACAGAGTAATTGGTGATTATTTTATGCTAAGGCTTGAATCATATCTAATGTACTCCAACCTAACAATCTGAGTCAGGCTCATTTGAAAACATAACCTCACTAATTTTTAGCCCATATTGGGGAAGGTAGTTAATTTCTACTGAAAAGTGGCATAAATAATTTTAGTTATGGCTATCTGAGCATGATTAGCATCTAGCAGTGGTGAGTCAACAATATTTATTAAAAGCACCTACAGTGTGCAGAATCCTCTGTTGACTGGTCTAAGGCCGCAGCCTTGGCCTTGTATCTTGGCATCCTGCTTGTTTAAGGCCTACCTCCTTACTTGCAGCTCCGGGATTAGGCCAGGGAGGGGCTGTGCAGGGCAGGGGTAGAGGCTATAGGGACATGAAGGAGTGATTGTTTCCCTCCCATTTACTTTCATGACTACTAGACTCCTCATCTAGCATGTTGTACCTTGCAAGGCCACCCCCCGGGGAAGTACTGCCGCAAATCAGAATGACTTGCTTGCTTCATGAACATATCATCTGAACAGTGCAAATTGATTTAGGTGAAATTGGTTTAGTTAATCCCTCCTCTAAGTGCAGAGCAACTTGCTCAAACTTGTATATCCTAAAGCAGTGCCAGTGGAGTCTCATAATAGCGTCCAAAAATTGCTGTGGGTAGTGAGCCTGTCCACTCCCTCATCCCTCCTCCCATGAAATCTGCTGACACCATGACAGTTGCGAAGGAAACTGCAGAAGGAGTATGTCTTTGCTACTTGGTGAAGAGGAGAGAATGTCCTCCCTTGACTCTGTCCCTTAGTACTCAGTTTCTCTCTTTCCCAACAGGGACAGACAGCCCTAAAAAGGAGGTGAAGACAGGGCTGAGGCACAGAATGTGTCTCAAATGGCTGTTCTCAGAGGTACTTGCTTGGCCTTGTGTGTGTGTGTGTCATTCAGTCTCTATGGGTCTTGGTAGGTCCCTAGCTGTTAGGCCATGGGCCTCTGCTGCTAGTGGAGGCCGGGGGGTGTTTCATTTCCAGTTAGCATTAAGTTTTTGGTCTTCTCTTCTGTGCAAAAGGGGAACATGTGGTACTGTGTTTGCGAAGCACCTCCTTACTTAGGCTGAGTGCCTTGACTTAGAGCCTTGCATCACCAAGATATGACATGTAACATGTTGATACTGGATATACGACAGTTCAGGAGAGTTCACAGTTGTTCACTTTTTTTTTTTTTTTTTTTTTTTTTTTTGCGGTACACGGGCCTCTCACTGTTGTGTGGCCTCTCCCGTTGCGGAGCACAGGCTCCAGACGCGCAGGCTCAGCGGCCATGGCCCACGGGCCCAGCCACTCTGCGGCATGTGGGATCTTCCTGGACCGGGTCACGAACCCGTGTCCCCTGCATCGGCAGGCGGACTTTCAACCGCTGCGCCACCAGGGAAGCCCAGTTGTTCACTTTTTGATGAATGAAATTTGGGTACCAAGGTGGTGTTGTGCTAATGTCTGTATTTCAGGTCTCTCAACAAACATTGTGTTTATCACTGAGCAGTGTGAAAAATAGACTAGAAAAGTGTTTCTCAACCAGTGTGTTAGATCATGCTAACATGTGAGAAGACCAGATGAGTGGTGTTGAGACAAGAAGTTCCAACTCCAATGATCCCCTCTGTACGGGCTGCTAGCCCTCTTTTTATTTCCCCTCTCTTCCAAGGATCAATATATGTTTCTGTCTCCATTTTCATGAATTAAAACTCTGCTAAGAGTCTTCTGTGGGCACTGGAGGTTTGTGGCTCTTTCTACAGTTTCTCTTTTTCCATCTTCCCCTTCTCCATGATCACAGACAGACATATTCTTTTTGACAATCTCCCAGCTCCTGCATTGCCCTTAGAAATCCTGTAAGCTGCTAAGACTACTAGATGGTTAAAGTATGGGTGGTGGAGGGATTGTGAGTAATGTGCCAACATCCACTACTCCCTTCTCTGTGTTGGGTTCAACTGAATACATAATAAGGGTGTTGGTTCTGCCTAAGTGAGTTAGCAAAGTATCCTTGGGAAGACTTGTCCTACTTGGGTTCTTTTCTCCTTGCAGAGCTCTGACTGCCTGACCTTGGGCTTTGTCTCAGACTCTTTCCTGCAGGTCAGACTCCTCTAGTTGATGAACAGCATCCCCAGTCTCTGGATCTTCCTCTTACAGAGACCAGAAGATCTGATAACAAATTCATTATATAACCTAAAATCCTCCTGAAACAGAAAATCCCGGTATTTACAATTTGCCCAGTTAGGGGTATAATGTATGGGCATGGTAGACAGTGCTAATGCAGGACAGTGACATGTCTGAATGTATACAGCCCAGAGATAGAAAAATGGTTTACGGTCCAGAATCCTCCATCGCTTTGTCTATAGCCCTTTGTTCAGTGTTGCTAAGATCCATGTGGTTCCCAGGGGAGTAGAAGCTTGATTTCAAATAGGTTTCTGTTCTCTGTCCCTTGTCTCTGACCTGAACTTGGGGTCCTCTCAGCCTAACACTCAACAGCATGCCCTACATACATATATTGCCAATTTTATTCTGTAGAAATAGAGATGACTGCCCATACAGGGGGGGCACTGCACTGAACATTAAAAAATTTACAAATATTTTATTGGGTAACAGAGATTGGGAAAAGCAGTCCTAGAATAGATGGAAGGCTGTGCTGGTAGCAGTAGGTAAATTAAGTTTGTTCTCCAATCTGGAAACAGCTAGTGTAATTGTCATTAAGATAAAGGTCTTATGAATTATACTTAACAATTTGTGACGCTTATCATGTGTTACCTTGGCAAATCTGTTTCTTGGTTACTTAGATTAATCTATTGTGTTTGTAGCAGATCTAGGACTTTTAGTTCTGCTATTGTGATATTCCTTTTAATGTTTATGATGACTATATTATATAAAATAGCCAATGGCTGGATTTAGGAGCTAATTATTATAAAAAAAAAAGATCATTAAGGAACTTCCCTGGTTGAGACTTCGCCTTCCAATGCAGGAGGTATGGGTTGGATCCCTGGTGGGGGAGCTGGGATCCCACATGCCTTGGGGCCAAAAGGCCAAGACTTGGAACAGAAGCAACATTGCAACAAATTCAATAAAGACTTTAAAAATGGTCCACATCAAAACCATCTTTAAAAAAAGTATAGGTCTCAAGTCATTAAAAAAATCATTAAATCCACGTACTATAAAATATTAAGTAGGCTTTAATAACCTATTGACAGGAACTGGCTCTGGTGCTGTCAGTTGGTAATCAACCTCCAGTCCTGAGCTCACCCTGTGCATGATAAAAGCTTAAGAAAAAAGAAGAGAGACCGTTCTTCCCTTTGGGGGGGGGACTCCAGTCTAACAGGGGAGACATATGAGCATAATAAATACCACAAGCAGACCCATGGCCCTCCAGAAAACTTGTGGGGGAGTGTAATTGTCCTCCATTATGTCAACCATGCATTTGGGGTGAATTTCCAAACATGTGCAATTTCCTTAATAACTTGCTCTGTATCTGTCATCTGTGAATGTGTGTTGAGAATATCTGTATTTTTAAAGCAAGTTAATAATTTTATTTTATTCTCATCTGATCCTCACAAGAGCCTGTGAGATGGGTAGGGCAGGTATTTTTCATTTGGCAGATGAGGAGGCTGTGGCCCAAACAGTTTAAATGTCTTACCTGGGATCACTCAGCTAATTCAGTTGAGAGCTAGGACTACAACCAGGCTCTATTGTGAGGATCAAATGAGATAGTGGCTTTGGAACCATTTGAAAAGTGTAAGATTGGTACACAAATGTAAGGTGACTGTTATTATTAATTATGCTTACTGACCACCTAGCCTCTTTTTTCTGGGTTTCTATTTTCAGCCTATCTTTTTAGGGTGAGAATTCTATGCATTGGTTGCCTTTTATGTTCCCAAATGATCATTTCTGAAATTAAAGGGGTCTTTTCCTACTAATAGTATTCTAGGATTTGGTTGTCTTCCTTTTCTCCCAAAAGGTGTTGTCATTAGTTTGTACTCCCATGGGACTCTCCTCGCCTTTAGTTGTCCCCTGGAACACCCATTATATCTTCTTTGAAGTTCAACAGGCAAAACCAGCCACTGTCCTGGGGCACCTTGGCTTAGCCAAGGGTAAGTAATGCATTTTGTTCATTTCCAGTTCCTTTCATGATGATGCCCATCGCTTGTCAGCCTTTCTAGTCACACTAATAAATAAGACTTGTGTCTTGAGGAGCTGGTTTTCAGTAATCCAAGGTGTCTTTCCTATGTGGTAACAGATAGCAAGAGCTCTGTAATAATAGGATGTCAGAGCTGGAACACATGTTAAAGAGATTGGTGATTCTAGTCCAACTTGAATGATATTTTACAGTTAAGGGAACATCAGACTAAGCCAGGACTCATTTGCTCATCCTCCAAGGCAGAGAGACAGTTTCTGGTGTTTTTAGGAAGAGCTCATGGGACATTACTGTTAATATCCTGAAGAATGTAAATCCTACAAGCCAGCTCAATCCTCACTGTACAGCCCAGGGGTCAGGTTGGGTTTTACACTCATGGTTTTTCTGTGAAGAAAGGGAGACTGTGGCTCCTCAGGGAGGTAATAAGAGCCCAGACCCATGCTCCGTGGATCTGGAAGATGAACACTAGATGGAATATAAGCTGTTGAAATAAGTGGGCATTTAATTATGTTCAAATAACACTTGAAATAATAGCATTCTGCCAAGTGCAGATCATGACTTCGCTCTCTGATCAGAGTTAACCGAATGTTGGGTTTGAAGGGCAACGCTGAAATCAATCTTTCATTTTGTAAGTGCAGAATGTATTATTTTTATTCTAATCGTCTGCATTGAAAACTCCTCCTTTGTATTTCTATCTACTCACACAGCCTTATGATACCTTCTTAAAGTTTATTCTCATCAACTTTTTCCCGGAGTCTCAGCCTGAAGGGGGGTGCAGGGTGACGATAAGCCATACAGAAACAATTTTATACTAGAACAAGGGCAAATACATAAGCATCCTTATTTGACTACACAGCAGTAACTAAATGATATGGAAGGGAACAAATCAGTGGATGTGGATGTGGGCATTTGTTTCTTAACGTGGCATTTGGTCTGCCCACCTAGGCATTTCATCAGTGCATTTTTATGACAAACCATTGTGTTTTCTGGCAAAAGCTTCATGATTACCTGTCATTCAGTGATACTCTATCAGGTTTACATCCTGTCTTTATCCTTAGTATATTCTCTAATTCTGCATAGATTAATGATTCACAAACTTTTTGAAGTTGCAGCACTGCCATTGTTTTATTTTTTGTCATACCACTTCCTCCTGTACTTCCTAAAGGTATTTTGTGATCTAGGAGTCAAATATTTTTTAGGAGTCTTATCATTTTTAAGTGAATAAAAAATTGGGAGCTGACAATTTTCTGACACCCATTGATCATTAGAGATATCCCAGGTATTGCAAAACCTAGACAAGGAATCACTAACCTAGAAGAGCAATTGAAAGGAGTAAGCAATTCAGTAGAGTTTAGAAATAGTACATAATTACACAGTTGACAGTATGGAATAGTGGTTAGCTGTTTGTTCACACTCTGGATTGTGGGTTTGAATCTGTTTTAAAAATTAAGGTAAAATCCATATACCATAATATTCACCATTTTAAAGTATACAATTCAGTGGTTTTTAGTATATTCACAAAGCTGTGCAATCATCACTGCTAAATCCTAGACATTTTCATCATCGCCAAGAGAAAACCCATACCATTAGCAGCCACTCTCCATTCCCTCTACCCCCATGCCCGCCGACCCAGGCCCTTGACAAACACTAATCTACTTTCTGTTCTTATGGGTTTGCCTATTCTGGGCATTTCCTATAAAGGGAATCATATAATCTGTGACCTTTTGTGACTAGCTTCTTTCACTTAGCATAATGTTTTCAAAGATTATCCATGTTGTAGCATGTATCAGTACCTCATTCCTTTTTCTTGCTAAATTATATTCTGTTGTATGGACATACCACATTTGTTTATCTGTTCATAAGTTGAGGGACATTTGGATTGTTTCCACCATTTGGTTATTGTGAATAATGCTGCTGTGAACATTTGTGTACAAGTTTTTGAGTATGCATATCTTCAGTTCTTCTGGATCATATGGTAACTCTACATTTAACATTTTGAGGAACTGCCAAACTATTTCCCAAAGAAGCTGCATCATTTTACATTCCCACCAGCAATGTATGAGGGTCCCAATTTCTCTATATCCTGGCTGACATTTGCTATGTTTTTAAATTATGGCCATCCTAGTGTGTGTGAAGTAATATTATAGGTATCCTAGTGAGTGTAAAGTGGTATCTCAATGTGGTTTTGATTTGTATTTCCCTAATGGCTAATGATGTTGAGTACATTTTCATATGCTTACTGATCATTTGCATATCTTCTTTGGAGAAATGTCTATTCAGATCCTTTGCCATTAAATTTTTTTTTGCCTTTTTATTGTTGAGCTGTAAGAGTTCTGTGTATTTCTAAATACTTGACCTGTATCACATGTATAATCTGCAAATATTTTTCCTATTCTGTGAGGTGTCTTTTCACTTTTTTGATGGTGTCATTTATAGTACAGAAGTTTTAAATTTTGATGAAGTCCAGTTTATTTTTTTCTTCAGTTACTTGTGCATTTGGTGTCATCTAAGAAACCCTTGCTTAACCTAAGTTCGTGAAGATTTACACTTATGTTTCCTTCTAAGAGTTTTATAGTTTCTGTGCTTACATTTAGATTGTGGATCCATTTCGAGTAAATGTTTATGTATAGTGTGAGGTAGGGCTGTAACTTCATCCTTTTGCATGTGGGCATCCGGTTATCCCAGAACCACTTGTTGAAAAGATTATTATTTCCCTGTTGAATGGTTTTGGAACCCTTATCAAAAGTCAGTTGACCATGAATATATGAGTTTATTTTTGGACTCTCAGTTTTATCTGGTTTTGAATCTTAACTTTGCTACTTGCAAACAAGTGTGACCCTGGACACGTTACCTTTTTTGTTGTTGTAAAATAGTACCTGCCTTTTAGAGGGTTGTTGTGCCTGGCACATGGCAAAAGCACAATAAATTTAAAGGGGAAATGTGCTTAGGTAATCAGGGAGGTAGGGAAAATGGGAGATAGGTTGAAAGGATGCTGAAATATTAGGAGTGACCAGAACAAGGTGGCCTCATAAATGAGAGATGAGATGAACAGATGTTTGGAGAAGTTGCAAAAATACTCAGTTCCCCGAAACTGTAAAATAAAGCAGAATAGAAACAGTATAATAGAAAAAGTTATTTACCATTAGGAACAGACTGTAACCATCTTATATTATTCTCTATACAGCTGAAATCAGTTAAGGTAGTTATTTTAAAGCACTGATGTTTGGCTTTTTTTTCTGTCAAGGACTCTTTTGAGAACATTTTGAATGCTATGGACAACCCTCTCCCTGTGAAAGTGTATATATGATATACATACAGTATCCTTTAAACATTTCTAGAAGTTTCAGGAATCCCTGGTTAAAAATCCTATTTTGACCTTATCCAAGGCAATCCTGACCCATAGCATGCTTTCCTAAGCTTAGTTTCATAGTGAGGTTCAAGTGTCTCACTTAGTCAGGAACAACTTTTAGGACTGCAGGAAAATTCGCAGAGCTTTTCCTCTGTACAGAAGAATTAATATGGCATGATCCTAAGATATAGAAGAGTTGTGGTACTCTAATTGTTTCTGTAAAGGTTACAACACAGAGGCAGGTCTATCAGCAATGCATCTTGACCCACTATAATTTTGGCAGGAGGCCTTACTCGATTCTCCCTGGTAGCTTCCAACACAGACACTGAGGAATGCAGACCCGCAGTTCTGGAAGAGACAGTAATAGAAATGCAGAGTAAGGTGGAGATGGGCCTAGAAGAAAGAAAAATTATTCTGAAAGGGACTAGGAGTGAGAGGCAGGTTCAGAGAAAGTCAGCGGGGCACAGAGAGACACAAATAGAAGTGGAACCATGGTGTCTAGAAGCCCTCTTGTAAATAGTCAAGATATTTGTCAAGTGAAGGAGGTGAGATGATTGAAATAAAGGTGTGTGGGAAAGAGCACAGGCCTTGGCATTAGACTGCCCCAGTGCTCTGGGTGTGTATGTTCCTGGTTCATTTACTTAATAACACTGAGCCCCAGTTTCCCAACCATAATATGCGTATAGTATTAGTACCTTCCGTATAGCCTTCCTGATAGAATTTAATGAAATATTATGTGTAAAGTTCTTATCATGGCACTCAGAATACAGGAGGTGCTCAATAAATGCTAGGTCCCTTCTTTAACTTCCTATACTTGAAGGGATCCTTCATTTAACAATTTTTAAATACTCTGTTAGCGTGAGGCACTGTACTATGAATAAAAATATGAAATAGTTGATGCCCTCAAGGAGCAAGGAGGGTTAGCTGGAGACACAGATGTGTAAATGAAATAAAACAGAATGTTCTGGAAGCCACCAAGTGGTTGAAGTGATAAACATGTTCAGTGAGAGAACTCCTAGGTTTCTAGGCTTGGATGATGATATTCAACAGATAGGGAAAATAGGAAGAGGAGCAGGTGTTTTGTTTTGGGGGGCAGGGAAGAATAGCAAGTTCATTTATGGACATGTTGAATTTGACCAATGGAACTACCAAAGGCAATATTCCTGCCTTGAGTGGAAGTTAGAATCTATCATCTCTAAAGTCTCTTCCAATTCTAAGATTCTATGATATATGTACATTTTAATTGTTTTACATTTTCATCTCTATAGGTGAATGCTGATAGATGTTATAAGCTACAAAATACTAGCCAACAATTTCCAAGCTCTTGTAAATTGTAAAATAAGAACACCACACACCTCACTTTTAAAAAAAGTGGTTATACAAACATCTAAACTTATCAAACCAACTGAGAGTGACCGTTTTACAAAAAGATTCTTCCCTTTTACAGTCCAATTTCCTATAGATTTCCATTAAATAGCTAGTTAGTTCAGTGCACTTAAAAGGTTTGATTTAGAAACAGCTTTTAGGGATACATCTATTGTACTTATGCACAATGTATAATTGTACTCAGTATTTAAGTTTCCTGTGAGAGGGCTGTGCAGATATCTCTGACAGATGACAGAACCTGAACAAATACCAGTGGCAGAATCAAACTTTCAAGCCCTGATGAAAGTCTCCGGTGATAGTGAGATGATGAACAAAAGCTATTCAAAAGCAAAAGATGCCTTTCTCTTTCCTATATATAAGATTAACACTTTAAACCAACAAAATATATTTTATACTTTTTATATTTTAATATTTTTCCTATTTGTCTCTAGTAACTCAGTTTACTAGAAATAGGATGGAACAGAAATTTCCATGTGTGGTAACAGGAAGTAATTCAAGTTCACACATCTGAAGAACTTATTATCCTGTGCTGAGAACTACATTTTTCTAAAGCTCTCTCTTCTCTTTTTATGCAGGCTCTGAGAATGGGATCATTTCAAGAACTAGAGAGTTAGTTTCAAATATGGCCTTGTTTTCCTTCCACTAGATGTGAAATAGGAGCAGCCTCTGTATTTTAACTGGAAGTAAAATAGAGAACAATATTGGAGAATGGAGACTGAGAATTTGGCAGGGCTTCAGGTGCATCATAGTCCAGGACAAGAGATGTCAGTGGAGAGGGTGTGGGAGAGACTGATCCGCACCAGTGTGGTGAGTTGGAACAGGAATGTGAGTCAGTAAACCGGGATTCAGAGGTGGCCTCTAGTTTCTGTTTATTAGTGCAGGAAAATAAACCCAGGCATTTGACAAAAACAAGGTTTAAAGGGAGAGAATGGCTTTTTGATTAATTCCCAACTCACTTTCCTATTGCTCCAGCATCCCTGGGGAATCCAGCCTGTAAAACCTCCATTGGTTAGTGTGTAATTATGCTACATCCACGTTTCCTTTGGAAATGCTTAATGACTCTTGCTTCATGTTCCTTGCAGGTGAAAGCCCAGCCTCTGCGGTTCTTAATGCCTCAGCAGGATTATTTTCACTAAAGATGGAAACACTGGAGTCTGAATTGACCTGTCCAATCTGCCTAGAGTTGTTTGAAGACCCCCTTCTGCTCCCTTGTGCTCACAGCCTCTGCTTCAGCTGTGCCCATCGCATCTTGGTCTCGAGCTGTAGCTCTGGTGAATCCGTTGAACCCATTACTGCTTTCCAGTGTCCTACGTGCAGGTATGTTATCTCACTGAACCACCGGGGCCTGGACGGCCTCAAGAGGAATGTGACTCTGCAGAACATTATTGACCGCTTCCAGAAGGCTTCCGTCAGTGGACCCAATTCCCCAAGTGAGAGCCGCCGGGAGAGGACTTACAGGCCCAGCAACGCCATGTCTAGTGAGCGAATTGCTTGCCAGTTTTGTGAGCAGGACCCGCCAAGGGATGCAGTGAAAACATGCATCACCTGCGAGGTCTCCTACTGTGACCGTTGCCTGCGGGCCACACACCCCAATAAGAAACCTTTCACCAGCCACCGCCTGGTGGAACCAGTGCCAGACACACATCTTCGAGGGATCACCTGCCTGGACCATGAGAATGAGAAAGTGAACATGTATTGTGTATCTGATGACCAATTGATCTGTGCCTTATGCAAACTGGTGGGGCGTCACCGAGACCATCAGGTCGCGTCCCTGAATGATCGGTTTGAGAAGCTCAAGGTAAGGGATCTGGGAGATACCCCTTACACGACTTTGTCTCTTTATACACAGTTACGCAGTTAACAAGTTCCCTAATAAAACAGGTCACTTTTTCTATATGACAAGTGAATTAACTCCCAATTCTTCTCGTGACAAATAGCCTCCTCGCCTGCAGGCTCTCACTAGAACCTGTTTCATCTGTTGCACAAACCTGCTTGCGTTCGTTCACCTCTGGCCAGTTCTGGGGGAATTAGCCTATGGCTCATACTAATAGTACGTCCAGGGAAACAGCACCCTCTCTCCTCTGACACTGATATATTGTACCCTATATATCTTTGCCATGATCTTTCTACCTCTTCTTTTAAGTATGTGAGTACCCATGTAGGTGTATTACAATTAGCATATGTGCTGATTTGCATATATATGCGTATAGCTATGGGAAGGTTGGGTGTGTCTCTGGTATGTGTGGGTGGAGGTGTCTGAGTGTATCTATGTAGGTGAGAGGTTTTTGTGGAGGACAGTAGTGTATGTGTTTGCACACTCAGTACACTAAATAAACAAAGCTTTGGTACTGGCCACTACAGATTGCCACCAAGCCCTTAAGAGGGGGCTAATTCTAAACCTGCCTTAAAAAACAGAGCAAAACAAAACAAACAGACAAAAAAGGGACTTCAGTGTACCACGAAGTTAGGAGGCATAATCAAATACCTGAACTAAAAATTTTAACTGAAGGCAATAAATATTTAATCCAGTATCATATTTTGTGCCAGTGTTCGTTTTGAAGTGTTTGTTTGCAGTCTCTGACAGGGAAGTTCCTGTTCGGTGGCCAGTTTTCTGAAGTTGTTGTGCTAGCATAGTGTCTATATGCAAGTCTAAGTGCCTGTTTTTGTTTGTTTATTGTTTTTTTCTGTTTTTTTTTGTTTTTTGTTTTTTGCGGTACACGGGCATCTCACTGTTGTGGCCTCTCCCGTTGCGGAGCACAGGCTCCGGACGCGCAGGCTCAGCGGCCATGGCTCACGGGCCCAGCCGCTCCGCGGCATGTGGGATCTTCCCGGACTGGAGCACGAACCTGTGTCCCCTGCATCGGCAGGCGGACTCTCAACCACTGCACCACCAGGGAAGCCTAAGTGCCTGTTTTTTTAAAGCACTACTACCTCACGTTGATGTTAACAAGTGTCAGATCCAGCAAAATTGTTTTATTCCCATTGCCTGTCTGCTATGTGGCTTGATTTCTCTTAAGAAGCTACTTAACAGAAATTCCAGAAAAATAAAATGTTTAACTGAATAATAAAATTACCACTCCAAAATCAGGCCTAGATATATAAGCCAAGCTGGAAGGAAAACCCAGATGGATGGAAGGAAGGCAGTAAAGGAGTGGATATTTCCTCTTGCCATGCTACAGAAAAGTCATTGTAACGTATGTAAAAATTATGATGTTGGTGAGGGTAGTAATACTCAGAATAGGATACATTTTTCCCTTCTGTAATTTATTGAAAGTAATATTGAGAGTCACACTGACAATGGTTTGTGCTGTTTTTGATTTTTTATTTACATTTAATATTTATAAATTTGTACAAAGTTTAATGTTTGTTGATTTCACTAAGGGTGATATTCTCATTCATATCAAGACTGCAGAGAGCAACAATCTCAGTGGCTTCAATTCTTTTTTTTTTCCTCATTTTTAATTTTTCTTTCTTTCTTTAACATCTTTATTGGAGTATAATTGCTGTACAATGGTCTGTTAGTTTCTGCTTTATAGCAAAGTGAATCAGCTATACATATACATATATCCCCATATCTCCTCCCTCTTTCATCTCCCACCCATCCTCCCCATCCCACCCCTCTAGGTGGTCACAAAGCACCGAGCTGGTCTCCCTGTGCTATGCAGCTGCTTCCCACTAGCTATCTATTTTACATTTGGTAGTGTATATATGTCCATGCCACTCTCTCCCTTCATCACAGCTTACCCGTCCCCCTCCCCGTGTTCTCAAGTCCATTCTCTACGTCTGCGTCTTGATTCCTGTCATGTCCCTAGGTTCTTGATAACCATATATATTTTTTAGATTCCATATATATGTGTTAGCATATGGTATTTGTTTTTCTCTTTCTGACTTACTTCACTCTGTATGACAGACTCTAGGTCCATCCACCTCACTACAAATAAATCAGTTTTGTTTCTTTTTATGGCTGAGTAATATTCCACTGTATATACGTGCCACATCTTCTTTATCCATTCACCTGTCGATGGACACATAGGTTGCTTCCATGTCCTGGATATTGTAAATAGAGCTGCAGTGAACATTGTGGTACATGACTCTTTTTGAATTATGGTGTTCTCAGGGTATATGCCCAGTAGTGGGATTGCTGGGTCATATTGTAGTTCTATTTTTAGTTTTTTAAGGAACCTCCATACTGTTCTCCATAGTGGCTATATCAATTTACATTCCCACCAACAGTGCAAGAGGGTTCCCTTTTCTCCACAACCTCGCCAACATTTATTGGTTGTAGATTTTTTGATGATGGCCATTCTGACTGGTGTGAGGTGATATCTCATTGTAGCTTTGATTTGCATTTCTCTAATGATTAGTGATGTTGAGCATCCTTTCATGTGTTTGTTGGCAATCTGTATATCTTCTTTGGACAAATGTCTATTTAGGTCTCTGCCCATTTTTGGATTGGGTGGTTTGTTTTTTTGATATTGAGCTGCATGAGCTGCTTATATATTTGGGAGATTAATCCTTTGTCAGTTGCTTCATTTGCAAATATTTTCTCCCATTCTGAGGGTTGTCTTTTCATCTTGTTTATGGTTTCCTTTGCTGTGCAGAAGTTTTTAAGATTCATTAGGTCCCATTTGTTTATTTTTGTTTTTATTTCCATTCCTCTAGGAGGTGGATCAAAAAAGATCTTGCTGTGATTTATGTCAAAGAGTGTTCTTCCTATGTTTTCCTCTAAGAGTTCTATAGTGTCTGGCCTTACATTTAGGTCTTATATCCATTTGGAGTTTTTTTTGTGTGTATGGTGTTAGGGAGTGTTCTAATTTCATTCTTTTACATGTAGCTGTCGAGTTTTCCCAGCACCACTTATTGAGGAGCCCGTCTTTTCTCCACTGTATATTCTTGCCTCCTTTATCAAAGATAAGGTAACCATATGTGCGTGGGTTTATCTCTGGGCTTTCTATCCTGTTCCATTGATCTATATTTCTGTTTTTGTGCCAGTACCATACTGTCTTGATTACTGTAGCTTTGTAGTATAGTCTGAAGTCAGGGAGCCTGATTCCTGCAGCTCCGTTTTTCTTTCTCAAGATTGCTTTTGCTATTCGGGGTCTTTTGTGTTTCCATACAAACTGTGAAATTTTTTGTTCTAGTTCTGTGAAAAATGCCATTGGTAGTTTGATAGGGATTGCATTGAATCTGTAGATTGCTTTGGGTAGTATAGTCATTTTCACAATGTTGATTCTTCCAATCTAAGAACATGGTATATCTCTCCACCTGTTTGTATCATCTTTAATTTCTTTCATCAGTGTCTTATAGTTTTCTGCCTACAGGTCTTTTGTCTCCTTAGGTAGGTTTATTCCTATGTATTTTATTCTTTTTGTTACAGTGGTAAATGGGAGTGTTTCTTTAATTTCTCTTTCAGATGTTTCATCATTAGTGTATAGGAATGCAAGAGATTTCTGTGCATTAATTTTGTATCCTGCTACTTTACCAAATTCATTGATTAGCTCTAGTAGTTTTCTGGTAGAGTCTTTAGGATTCTCTATGTATAGTATCATGTCATCTAGTGGCTGCAATTCTTAGACTCCTAAGATGGTAGGCCTTGGACTTGGTCTAGTTGAAGCCCTATGCTTTAAAGTGGTATAAATGGTGGCTTTGAGAGGTTAAGCAGTTTGGTCAAAGTCCGAGAACTGGAACTGGAACTCAGCTTCTAGAGCTGAGTTGAATTAAGTACGCTTTCTATCACAGCCTGCTGCCACTTTGTTTTGGACCTAAATTTTCCCTATGAAATGTGATTTGAAATTTACTTTTATGCTCCAGCAACTGCACATTTCATGGGTCACAGATAAATGGTTAACAGCGTCAAGGAAAAGTCATAGTATAAACTTACAGCTTTTTAATGGCAAGACGTGGGGGCGGGGTGCAGGAAGAGTGGGGGACATGGAGAGGTAGAACAATCTCTTGCCAAATATTTGCAGGTGTTGGAACTATAATAAGGCATTGGCCTTGAGAAATATTACAAACAGAAAAATCTGTATCCATATGTACTGTTGAGATAACAAAAGACTGGATAGAATAATCCTGTATCTACAGAGCACCAGCTTTTTGAAAACATCCGAAAACATGAAAACATTGGATGATTGATTAGATATTTGGCATCGTGCAGCTATAGTCCTTGTCTCCAGGGATAGACGGAACACAAAAATATTTTACCAAAAGATCCTTTACTCTGTAACTAATCAGTAATTTTTGGAGAAAGAGAGGCCAAGTTTTGAATCGTTCCCCTTTAAGTTTTTAGGAAATGTGCAGAAAATTCAGATTATAAATTAAGTGGAAACTTTTTTGCTCATTTTTGGACATAGAGTGGAAACATATGAATCATTCCCAATCGTGTGGTTTGTTATGTTGTCTGGAACATCTTGGGCTTTGAGCGGGGAGAGGGAGGTGCTGCTTGTGTGAGAGGGGGATGGAGTGGGGTAGGAGTCACTTTGGTTTGGTGCCAAGTATAAAAGGATATTAGTTCTCCACATTAAGCAGAGAGGAAGTCTGACTTTTAGTGTCACATATCCTCACTTCTTTGAGTTAATTTTAATTTAGAAAATGATTTAGGATTATCCCCTTAATCTGCTTGATTCTTCCCCAAGGAGAAAGGAGAAAGCCAGCTGTCAGAAGCTATAGGGGAGGTGGCCTTGAGCATACTACCCTGGCCCTGAGAGGAGCATGTTAGTCCTATAGGCATAGGGAAAGGGGTTTGACTTTCTGGCCAGTGACTGATACAGTGTTTGTTTGTACTTTTTTGTTCTGGAGATTCATTGTTGGCGTTTATAACTACACTTTTTTTTTTACTAATCCCTCATTAGGATTAGTGGTCTCTAATATTTATTTGTTCAATAAAGAATAAACAGATCATTACATTATAGATGAAAGGTCAGAATAACCAGAAGCCAGCCTGTCATCTTAACATGTACTCAAAATGGACTAGAGGGTTTGGGATACTTAGTATAGTTTATTATCCTTAGTTAATTGTCCAGTCTACCTAAATATCCTTCAGAGGGCTACCAGTGGTTCTTCAATTTGAAAGAGTAATTGTGTTTATGACAGTTATTACAGTTGTAAGGCCTATCAGCGTAACTATTTTCTCTATTACTTCTCTTTTCATTTACTACTCCCAATATATATCTTAGTTCATGATCTGTGTTGCGTTTCTCCTGCTTCACATTTTAGAGTTTTCATTGTCACATGACTTCCTCCCCTTAGAAAAGACTGATATTATTGTATTAATAAATGTGGCTTTATAAAGAGGTCAAATTTGGGTGACTCTCTATTGGTGACAGATCTCAACTGAATATTCCAAGTTTTGTACAACTTGGTTCTCATGCTTGCCCAGCTGTCTTTTCTTCCTGCCACTCTCAAACATGTTACCTTCACCTGTCCAGTCTAACCTGTCTGCTAAACATACTACTCTCTTTCCTGACTCTTAACTTTCACTCATACTGTTCTCTTGGCCTGCTTAGGAATCCTACCTATTCTTTAGTGCTCAATTAAAATCCCACGAGGCCGCTCCAACATACCCCAGCTATACCATAAATTCTTTGGGGGCCAGGCACAATGTCTTTTACTTCTCCAATGTCTTCCTTAGTGTCTAGCACACATAGTATATGCTCAAGAAATCCAAGTGAATTAAATCTTTGTAATGGATTTGCAGTAAGTATACTAGCATCTATAGCTTGTTTCCATACTCATAAGATATAAAGCTGTCTTACCATTATGAATACCTTAGAAGTCTGGGGAGAAAAATATCCTGTGAACTACTGATAATGTTAAAAACCACAGTGTTAACAAAAGTACGACATGTCCTTAATTTTAGGTGCCTATCCATTTTGATTGCTGGATTTTCCAACTGCCTAGCCCCATGGTGACATCTGTATAAATCAGATGTGATTATTTTAATTCTCTTTGAGAGTGATGGCTTCACATTTCCATGCCCACAGCCTGCCAAAAATATAGCTGATGAAAACCAGGGGGAATAGAGGAATTTCCTGAAAGGAATAAACAAGTACATTTTCTTTATCTCATTACATTTCCACAAATTCATTACTACAAATAATTCTTTTTTTTAAGATATTGGAAATGTCTGTTTCTTTTTTTAAAAATCTTTCTTTCTTTCTTTCTTTGGCTGCATTGGATCTTAGTTGCGACACGTGGGATCTCACTGCAGCATGCAGGATCTTTCATTGCTGTGTGCCGGCTCTTCCTTGCGGTGTGTGGGCTCTTCATTGTGGCGTGTGGGCTTCTCTAGTTGTGGCGTGCAGGCTCTAGAGCACACAGGCTCAGTAGTTGTGGCTCGGGCTTAGTTGCCCCGCGACATGTGGGATCTTAGTTCCCCAACCAGGGATTGAACCCATGTCCCCTGCATTGGCAGGTGGATTCTTAACCCCTGGACCGCCAGGGAAGTCCTACAAATAATTCTTAAATGTAGTTACATTTACCTATCAGGGGTCTTGTTGTTATAAAATATTACCTGGTATTAGAGTAAGCTTTTTGTTATGGGAAAGTAAAATACACACACCATACACACAAAGAGAGGCTGAGACAGAGAGAGCTAAAGATTGCCAAAGAGATGGGAGATATGAGACTTGGAGAATATTCAAAGGAAAACCACAACGAGAGTCAAAAGGTTGGAAAATATGATATTCTAGAATCTTATCATAGTTGGTCACTTGTCCTTCTTCCTACTCAGTCACTCTATCATCTACCCACCCATTCTCACTCAGCCACCACCCTTCTCCCAGTCGTTTGTCTACTCACCCACTCCCGTCTGCCAAAACAGATACCCTCTCAACTTATCTACCAATGGACATTTGACTGTTTCTGAACCAGTATGAATATGAGTATAAGAGAGGAAGGAGAAATATCTTTATGAGAGACTGGGTTGAGAGAGGGCATATTTGCATACATTTGTATGTGCCATTATGTACGAGTGTGTGTATTTCTGCATGGGTGAGTGGCTGATAATGTAATCTGTCTGTGTCTACGTGTATCTATAAATGTGTGTCACTGTGTGTGAGGAGGAGAGAGTGCCTGTGTTAGTCTTCTGTGGACTTATCTGTGGATAACTTGGGTGTGAGGGGGCCATGAGTGTAGGGCAAGTTTTCTGTGGTCACCCTAGGGAGAGTTAGGGCCTCAGTAGAACCTATCCTGAGACTAGGGATCTCCCTAATAAATGAGCCTCATGATGAGACAAATCTTCAGTGGAGGCCAGAGTGGGTTACCATAGCTGAGGGAACAGAAAAAGTTGTTTTTCACTCACTTAGGTACTGAATCACAGTAGCTAAATATTATAAGAGCAAAGCATTTGTGTCTAGATTTGGACTCTCTAAGGTATGGTGGTGGACATGTGTGCATGGGGTGGGCGTGATATCTGTCATGGGGTTTTTCAGCAAAACCAGCCTTCAGCTCAACAATCGTAAAATCATTCTTGCTTGTAGATCTGGCTTCTCTGTGGTCTCTTAACTGTCCAAGACTTGCTCCACATTACTTATAATGTGTATAAATCTGTACATGTTTTGTATGTGTGTGAGATGGTAAAAAATGCATTTTATTCCATTTCTACTCGAACTGTGTGCTAAGACTCATTTGGACCCCCCTTTCCCCCCTCCAATAATTATATTGATTCGCTGGCTCTACTCTCACATAGTATTAACAGGACTCTGTGTTGGAAGATGTTTTCTATTGTTTCTTAGGTTTGAGAGCAAGTTTAGCTAGTGGATACTCCAACTACCTGTGTTCTTATCTTTCTGTTTTTCTTTTATTTCTTTTGTCCCAAGTCTCCTCCTCATCAACATCTGAAAGAGCTAACAATCATCAGTCTGAGAACAGCTTACAAAACATTGACTCAGAGATTGTTATTGGGCGGATGAAAATCCTGTCTGTTGTTATTGGGCAAGAGAGCATGTTACAGAAATATAATATAGGTGAAGAAAGATTAAAGAAACAAGAATTATTGAACCCAAAGAAGTGAGGTTTAAAGGGGAAAATGTGATAATGACACTCAAGTTCATAAAGCGTTGATATAATGAGGTACTCTCTTGTTCTTTATCTCCCCTGAAGATGGACCAGACGAGAACTTAAACTGTAGCCCCAGGGAATTAGGCCAGGGGCTCATTCATTCATTTAAAAAACAATTAATGAACATGCACTTTGTTTATTAAACACTTAAATTGTTCAAGTCATTGTAGTAGGAGCTGGGGACACAGGAACTAAGGCACAGTGCCACCTTACTGAGCTCACAGCTCAGTAAGGGAGATAGGTAAGGACATCTTCTAATTCAGTATAGTAAGTGCCATGGCAGAGGTTTGCACAGAGTTCTCTGAAGCACAGAGGAAGGGTCAGTGAAAGGAAGTCATTGAGCTCAAAAGCAGGGAATCATAAATGAATTCATTGGAGAAGAGGGCCAACTGGAGAGAGACTGTGAAGAAAGAATTGACAGGACTTGGAGAATGACTGTAGTGGTTATAGATGATGGAGAGAAAGAACTAAAAAATGATTTTTGAGGAGGAGATGTCTTGAAGAATGGTGGTATCGGTTACAGAAATAGAGAAATTAGGAAGGGACTAGCAGTTTTGGGCGATGACTTCAGACTTGAGTCTGAAGGTGCCAAGCACTAGAAAAGGGGTTGCAGTTCCAGTGATAAAGACAGCACATCCCAACCCTGGTGGAGTTGTCAGCATAGTGTTCAGAGGCAGACGAGTGAGGACACAGTTACAAGACAGTGTGGTCAGTCCTGTGGCAGTGGAGGCACGGGACGGGGGTGTGTGTGGGTGTGAGGGTGCATAGGAGGGGCATCAGAAGAGACTTTGGGTGGCGTTTTGGACCCCTAGTTGGGGGACAGGGATGGGGTCAGGGACAGGGAGTGTTCTAGTCCAGAGAAAATAGTTTGTTCAAATATCTGCTGGAGATAGAGCATGGGGCACTCTCAGAACTGAAAGGGCAAGTGTTCCAGAAGGGGTTGAAATTCAGGCCTTTGTGGTGGCTGAAGGATCAGGGCCAGAGACATAGGTTTGAGGGTCTTTAGCGTGGAGGTAGATCCAGGCATTAGGGAGCTGAATGAAGGCTGAGGAGTGAGCCTTGCAGCACGCTCCTGGTCTAGAAGGTAGACAGAGAGGAAGGGCAAGTGAAGGAGAAAGGGGAGGATGTGTATGAGAGGCAGGAACCGAAGAGGAATCGTGCAAGTGGAATACAATATGGAGGCCTCCGGGAAAGTAGAGTGGTTTCAGCTCAATATTATCAAAATGAACACTGGATTTAGGTTTTTAGTATAGGTTTTCTTTTCGAAGGTCCAAATCATAATTTATACATTTAAGCTAGAGGTTTAACCATGCTATGCACCTGAACAGAGGAAAAAGAAAAGAACGTGGGATTGTTTGTGTAACATTTCTGATAAGGGGACTGTGAGAGGGTGTGTCTTTGCTGGATGATTTCAGAACCTTCTGAGAAGAGGAGGGCTGGCCACCTGTTTCACCTGGCTTGAAGACCAGTCTGGTGATTCCCCAGCAAACCTCAGGTAGAGTAGACCTCATACCTCCAGTATGTCACCTGCATCTCGTCCTGGGACATAGCCCGTGTCTATACAACAGCGAATAAATGTTTGGGGAAAGAATAAACTCAGGCATAAGGGTGTGGGCTTCAGTTTGTGGACCAGATGGTGTGTTCTGCTGTTGAAAGGCCATATGTAATTGATACATAAAGTGACAGACTGAAGCAAAAGCAAAGTAAGTATTTTAAGACAAGCAGTTAAAAAAAGAAGGCAGAATGTGACCCCAAAAGTGTGCTAAGATTTTGGCTACTGGCTTTTGGAAGAGCTGGGAACGTCAGTGAATAGACAAGATGTCAAAAAAAGAGCTTATCAAAGAATAGTAACGGGGTCACTGGCTCCGAGTATTTTTAAAGATGAAGTTGTCTTCTGTCAATTGGGAAGGCTCGGGTTTAGGGTGGGTTGGCCCTTCTTCCCTTCACTTCTCTTCGAAACCTTCAAGGTTCAATTCCCACATCAAAACAGTTGGGATCTTGTCTAGTTTTAGACAATGTTCGCCTTGTACCTTGTAGAAAGTAAGAGAGAATATAGACATTCAATGGCAATAAAATATGTTTCAATAGAACAAACAGAAAGGCTCTGCCCCTTTTTAGGCTTCAAGACTCGCTGTGTCAGGTAGGTGTATGAAAGTGTGCTCATACATGTGTGAATACATGTGCCTTCCCGGAGCATGACATATGAAGATCACAGTCAAGTGTGTGCCATAAGGGGACTCTCTGGCTTCAGTGAAGAGCTGGTGTTTGGACATGTAGCTAGGTTTCTTCAGGGAGCCAATGAGAAAGTTATCTGAAATAGCCTGTGTCTAAAGAAGTGAAAAAAAAAACCCCAGCAATTATTTGAGAGTGTTAGTGAAGCCATTTCTTTTTATGGGAAGCTGTCTGGAAGAAGAATAGCCTGTGCCTAGCTTTCTCAGAAATAGCAAAACATTTTCCTCTTTGGGAAGGGTATAACAGAACACAAACAGGCCAAGTCTATATGACACAAATGAAGTGGAACTTGCATAAAAATGGAATCAGTGTAGACTGCCAATTTAGCTAACTTGGGCCTTTTAAAATCTCAATTATGCAAATCAGCCAAATCTTCCCCTCACTTTGTGCTGTTTAGACACATGTACAATTTTGTGAGAGGTCTAACAGTGTAGTCACCTGGAGGTGTGGAGGGTCTCACAGTTTCGTAGCTGAAATGGCTTCTCTAACCTTCACACAGGGAAGCACAGAAGGGCCCAGAGGTAACCTCCTGCAGCAGGAAATGGGAGCTTCATCCTGCTCTCCCTGCCAACCTCCTGTCCAGTTTCCTCCCGGCAGATATCTCCATTCCAATCTCCCCTGCCACTTGGGCTCTCTCGTTGTCACAGTTCAAGTGTTCTGAGAAAGCTGCACTAACTAGGCTTGGGCAGAAGGAGCCTGGCTCAGTCACTAAGTGGACTGCATGAGAAAAGAGCACAGCAAACCGGTTCTCCACAACCAAACAACCACAACAACAACACAACAAAGAGACGTGTTTAGATTTACATAAAATTTTGCACACACACACACACACACATCCTTTTTGTTTACTCAGTCTGCGTATAGACCTGATAATTACTTGGCCAAATCAATGAAATCATTCATACCTAGAGTGGCCCAGAATTTCTAGTTCGAAATGATTTGTCAGGGCTAAGCATGATAAGGAAGGGTGAGGAAATCAACTGCATAATTGCTTCAATTCTCTGCTTCCCTTTGCATATGTTGATTATTGAGAATCAATTCCAGCTTGAGAGGAGGCTTTAATTCCTGGTAAATGAATAGGAAGTGAGTAAGTAAATGTTCGGTGTTTCCCTCAAATTATGTCTCGTAATATAAGAAAACAGTGGCAAAAAGCCATCAACAGATGGTGTTTTCATTAGCCAAAGATTTATTTTTCAAAGCCTTTTCATATTAATGAAGTAAAGATGAAATTAGAGTCATCTTGCCAGTTCTAGTTCTGGATTGTTAAAATGTGCTGGCATTCTGCAAATTGCTAGGGGGCCAGAGCAAAATAACCATTTGCCATAATGTTGTGATGGAGACCCAAGGTCTGTAGTCTAACCAGACCCCAAATTATGTGTTCAGCCCTAATTTTTGTTTTCAGTGGCTTTACAGAAGCTGTGAGTCTCAGTTGCGGGCCACAAATGAGGAACACACAGCAGGGATCTTAGTCCTGCTCTGCATTATGAATTATTTATAAGATATCAGTTTCATGACAAGTGTTGCAACAGGTTGCATACACTTGTTAGAAAACATTCTCCCCTTGGAATCCCATGTTTGAAAGAAAACACATTACAGTTGAAACACAGATTTCTTATACTGTATCTGCTCTGAGTTCCTCAATCTACATTATATCTACCTAATATGTCCATAAACTCATTTGTGAGACATGGAATTTCCACTGATCTAGGAATCTGGACCACTCTGCGGGAGGAAATCACAAACTGATTGGGCCCGTTATGCATGCCCACTCTCTAACTTGAGCTGGACCTTTTCATCAAACTACAGCTCCATCATATTCACCTTACGTTCGAATTTTTGAAGAGGAGTCCAGACTTGTAGCCTCCACATCGTCTCTGTTGACATACTCACTAACCATGTACAGTTTGGCATTTGCTTCCAAATCTCTACTGAAACTCCTTTTTCAAAGGTCACCAGTGCCCTCTAATTACCAAATCCAGCTGCCTTTTCTCAGGCCTCGTATTTCTTGCGCTCTCTGCATATCTGAGAGTGACAAATCCTTTCTTGAAACATGTTTCTCTTGATTATCCTCTTAGCTTGGCCCAGATCTGCATTACCAACTGCTTTGCATATTGCACTCTCCTCCTAACCAGTGCCCCTGCCCCCAGGCTCTCCTGTCTTAGTCTGCCCCACATAGGTTGATCTCATAAATGCATCCCTGATTATGTCATTATCTTGCTCAAAAAAACCTACAACCAAGATTACTCTACCCAGCAAGGATCTCATTCAGATTTGATGGAGAAATTAAAACCTTTACAGACAAGCAAAAGCTGAGAGAGTTCAGCACCACCAAACCAGCTTTACAACAAATGCTAAAGGAACTTCTCTAGGCAAGAAACACAACAGAAGGAAAAGACCTACAACAACAAACCCAAAACAATTAAGAAAATGGGAATAGGAACATACATATCAATAATTACCTTAAATGTAAATGGACTAAATGCTCCCACCAAAAGACACAGATTGGCTGAATGGATACAAAAACAAGACCCATATATATGCTGTCTACAAGAGACCCACTTCAGACCTAGAGACACATATAGACTGAAAGTAAGGGGATGGAAAAAGATATCCCATGCAAATGGAAACCAAAAGAAAGCTGGAGTAGCAATTCTCATATCAGACAAAATAGACTTTAAAATAAAGACTATTAGAAGAGACAAAGAAGGACACTACATAATGATCAAGGGATCGATCCAAAAGCCTTTGGAAAACCCCTACTGCTTTCAAAAATAGGTACAGACTCCTCACCTAGACATTTAAGACCGTCATAACTGGGCCTCTGTCTCCATTTCCAGCCTGTGCCCCTCTATTTTCTTGTACCCTCTGTTCTAGCCAAACTCAACTCTGTTCCCTGGACATGTCCTACGCTTTATTCCCTTTTACCTTTGCTCATGCTACTCCCTGTGCCTGGAACGCCCTGCCCGCCTCCATCTCTGTCTATTAAAATCCTGCTTATCCTTCAAGACCCAGCATAATTTCACCTCCTCTTTATCTCTGAAGTCAAAGCACCTTGAATAGAGTAGGTGCTCAATACCTTTTGTATTAAGTACAAATGAAATACCTTTTGTACTAAATCTCCGAACTGCCATTTCTTTTTTTCCCCCTGACATCTACTTAGCTTAGAACTCATGTCCAAATCAACAATTGCGGCCCTTTGTTTTTCCTTTTTCTCTCCCTTTTTCCTTGCTAAGGAGAAGACCACAGATTGAGATGGTGGTGGGGTTAAAGAAGGCCAGGGGAGACATAGTATCCAAGCCAAGAAAAATGGAATAAATGGTGAAAAAATCACTCCCGTGGGCATAAAGCCAAAGAAACCAAGCGAGATCTGGCAAGAAGCAGAGATTAAGCTGATTCTCATAATCCAGATTGAGAACAAGTGATATCAGACTGCCTGTCCTAGAAATACGTATATCTGTGGGAATACTCCTCTGGGATGGACTCATGGGACAGTGCCAAGGGTACTAAAGAGCCACAGCTACCTAGCGGAGAAGAAAGGGGCCAACACGAGTCCTCTCCCCTTCTTCCCACTATCCCTTGCCCCCTCTCCCCCCCCCGCCCGCCCCGCCCAAAACGTGCACTTTGAACAACTCTAAACCATAGGAACCATGGAGACAGCAATGAAGCAATGCACACGACCAAGGGAAGGAATGCTGTGCTAGCAGAATAAGGGCCAGGAAGTTGGGGTATTCCATTTGGAACAGACTTTGTGGGGATGTTGGGATGGTGAGTGAGAGAGGAGTGGATATTGGGGCAGGTCCTGGAAGAAGCAGCCACCAGAGCTGAAGACTTGGAAATGAGGAGGAATTTAAAAAGCCCATTACCAATCTAGAGTGAATAACATTCTATTTTTTTTCACATGAGGAATGTAAGAGAGTAGCTTGCTCAACTGAAAATATGCGAGGAGGTCTTAGTACTATTTTAACTATGTTATAATAAACAGATTTGCAAAGCACTGCTAATGTTTCCCTAAAAGGATCTATGTCCCAGTAAACAACAGTAAACAATGGATGTCCTGTCTTGATACATACAGCTAGGCTTTGCATTTTGAAGTCTGGCATTTCTGTAGGCTATTGCTTAGTGCCAAAGGAGGGAAGCTGTGAGATACAACGCTAGATTTTGATGAATTCCACACTGAAAATACCATCTTTTTTTCTGAAGGAACCTACTGATAAATATAAAGTGTTATCAACAAAGACAAAAAAATCATGGAATACTGGGGCAAAGCTGTATCTGAAGACTAGAGACCTGGATTCCAGTCCTAGCTTTGCTACATACTAATTATATGACTGTGCAAAACACTTGAAGCCCACTCTGCAGCTCAGTTCTCTCATCTGTAAGATGCTGACATCTCCTACTTCATAGGCTGTCATGATTATTAAATGATATGTATGAAATTGCCTAGCATAGTGTCTGGCAAGTAGTAATTGTTCAATAAATTATAGTTTTCTTAGTCAATTCATCTGTAAAAAGAGAGAATAAAATCTGTCCTCCCTATGTCACAGGATTACTATGAGGGCAAAATGAGCTATTGACTATGAAATACTTTTCAAAGTTAAAAAATATTACAGAAAACATAAAGTTGCTTTAATGTTATTAAATTCCTACATTCACAAAGTCATGAATGTCATCTTTTCCCCAATAATGACAGTCTGGAGCAAATGTACAACATTATTAATTGGCACCTAGAACAGTGCTTGGCCCATGTGCAACGAATCTTTGAAATATTTGTTGACTGACTGACTGATTTCCACGTGATACTGGGTCTCAAACTCATTGAACATTTCTTCTTTTTTCCCCTCTTCCCTGTTTCCCTCTGGCTTCATACTCTGTGATGGCAGCAAACTCTGGAGATGAACCTCACCAACCTCGTTAAGCGCAACAGTGAACTAGAAAATCAAATGGCCAAGCTAATACAGATCTGCCAGCAGGTTGAGGTATGTAACAGAAACATCTGTCATTCTTTCGAAGAACCTGGATCAGGCGATCCTTTTGGGGGGACTTGTTTTGTCAGAGTGTAGCTCGGCCATTTGGAGTGAAGGGCTGAATGATAATTTTAAGAAGTCTCATTCCTTTAGGATGCTTGTTCCAAGAAAAGTGGCAGATAGCTATTGTTTAAAAAATAATAAGTGGTGGTGGTGGGTTGGAGAGACGTCAGTCCCAGGGGCAATCCCTTCTCCTTTTCCAATAGAAGGTGGTGTGAGAATCCAAAATGAAGTGTGTTTCTTTCTTCATCAGACTGAACATCCTAGCTCTTTAAAAAGATTGCTAGGGGGCTTCCCTGGTGGCGCAGTGGTTGAGAGTCCGCCTGCCGATGCAGGGGACACGGGTTCGTTCCCCGGTCTGGGAGGATCCCACATGCTGCGGAGCGGCTGGGCCCGTGAGCCCTGGCCACTGAGCCTGCATGTCCGGAGCCTGTGCTCCACAACGGGAGAAGCCACAACAGTGAGAGGCCCACGTACCGAAAAAAAAAAAAAAAAAAAAAAAAAGATTGCTACGGAGTAAGGGAAGTTGGGAACCCCAGGTCCTCAGGGTAGAGTGAGGTTTGTTCAGTGCAATATTGTTTCTATAAGAATATTATCAGAACTGCTTCTCCTCTTCCTAACCTCTCCTTCCTTCTTCCCCATGCACCTTACCTGGTCCTCACTCATCGCCTTTCCACTTATTCTTGTCATCAACAAATGATATCTGTGTTAGAGTTATCTGTGAATTATCAAGTGTTGTACAATATGAGGTTATCTACATCAGATCTCAGAACAGAGCCTACAAGAGGAGTCGACCTCTTCCTAAGTGGACATAATAAAACAAAGATGTTATTTCTCTCTTTTTTGCAAGAGTGTGAAACTTCAGCCATAGCATTTGGTTTTGTGTTGATTTTGTTGAAGAGGTGATGGTAGGTAGGGCTTAAAGTGTAAACAGGGTCGGGTAAAATATTATACAGGACTCCTCATGGGCAGTGGTTGGATAAAAAAGTTTCTGTTTATAACCTGATAGTCTGGTGCTAATCTTACTTGTATGACAGAAAATATAATGGTTCAAGTTTAGTTTATTTTAAGCAATAAAATAATTTTATTAAGATCTCATCTCTTAATACCCCCTGGCGAGTCCTATTTAAGAGAATGTGGAGAGTCTTCTTAGAAGGCAAAGAATCTTCTTATATAAGTAACCACTCCTGATTGTTTGAATATCTTAAAGTATTGGGTTTCTTAAAGTAGATTGTTGTTGTCTGATGAGCATACCATAGCAATTTAATCCCTGCTGGACACTCTATTTGTGGAAGAGACTGGTGCTATAGGTAGAGTACACAGGATACCAGTTAAACTCAGGTGTGAGATTATGGAATGGGGTGGGGACTTTAGGAAGAAGCATAAGGAATGGAAAGAAAGAATGCTGGAATGTAAGTTGGAAAATTGGTTTCTGAACTTGACTCTGTGATTAACCGGTAGTATGAACTTGAGTAAGTCATCTAGCCTCTCAACTTCAGTGTCCTTACCTATAAAATGAGGGATTGAACTGAATACATGACCTTCAGTGTCACTTCCAGATTTCTCAAGTCGTGATTCTATGAATGGTTGCTTTCTTTATTCTTTTCTTTTTCTCTTCGGTCTCATCCTTTCCAAGAGGGGAGAAGCAAAACAGAAGGCATTTTAGCGTGGTTTTCAGCTAATCAGAATCCCTTTATGTTCTACTCTATCAAAGCTTCTGATTATGCTGTTAGATTACAGTATAAGAAACCCACACTGGTGAAGAGACAAGGAAGTATTGTGAGCAGGAGACCAGATAAGAAATCCCTTGGTTTAGAATTTACATGATTGAGGGTGGGGTAACATCTCATAGTGAATAAAATGTGGTTAGAAATTGTAATCATCACTTCCTCATTCTCATCAAAAAGTTCTTTAAGTAGAGAGCAAGTTGTAGTCAAATTAGCAAAGTAAGCAGTTTATTTTCATTGCTTATTCACTTTAGCACCCCTGTAACATCTTATCACCCCACCCCCCCTGCACCGCCCCGCCCCCGCACTCCCCCACGCCAGGAGCTTATTACCCTGGCCAGCGTCACCCAAACATAGCCCTGTTCCAACCTTTCCCAGCCCATCGCACCAATCAAACCCTCATGATTCAGGGCCCTACTCTTTTCAAGTGGCAAGGAGCTAGTCTCATGAAGCAGTGCATGATTGTGTTAGTGGAGGAGGACTCATCCTGGTCCTCTAGGTTATAGGTGATGTTTTCACAGTGCCTTTCTGAAGTTAGTATTCCTGCTTGAGCCTTCAGGAGATGACACTAGTGGTGCCAAATGTAAGCAAAGTAGGTGGGAAAAGTAGCCCCATGGCAACCAGCAAAGGAAGGGTGTAAGAGACCCCCTCAGGGATGCTTACTAATCCTCGGCCAATCATCTGCTCTGGTACACAAAAGGTCACCTTTTATTTTTTTTTTTATTTTTTTTTTTTTACGGGCACACTGGATATATTTTTTTTTTATTTTATATATTTTTTAAATTAATTTATTTATTTTTGGCTGCATTGGGTCTTCGTTGCTGTGCGCAGGCTTTCTCTAGTTGTGGCAAGCGGGGGCTACTCTTCGTTGGGGTGCACGGGCTTCTCACTGCGGTGGCCTCTCCTGTTGCGGAGCACAGGCTTTAGAGCACAGCCTCAGTAGTTGTGGCTCACGGGCTTAGTTGCTCCGAGGCATGTGGGATCTTCCCGGACCAGGGCTCGAACCCACGTCCCCTGCGTTGGCAGACGGACTCTTAACCACTGCGCCACCAGGGAAGTCCCAAGGTCACCTTTTATGAATGCTTACTTATGCATAGCGCTGTACCAGGTACAAAGAAAACAGCATAGACACAGTATTTACCCTCTGGGGGCTTACATGTTATACAAATCCACCCTGATGTGGATACACATGTGCAAGAAATACAGACGATGGAATTAAAATGTTAACTGAGAATTGGGAAAGAATCTTGAGATACTGCATTACATGTCAAGGGCGAGAGTATTTTGGGAGTTAACTCCATGGTCTTATTCAGTTTAGGATTCTGTCTTTGACAGGGGCCCTACAGGATGGTTTATGGAAGGCCATGGCTGTGCTCTATGACATCATGCCTTCTGAAAGGTTAGGGATGTGCCCTAACTTCCCCATAATAATAGGGTGAATCCAGGGTACTTATTATGTTCGTTCAGCACAGAGCCTGTGTGTGCAGAAGGCTTCAAGACAAGCCCCGGGATTAGAAATGCAGTTAAAGAAGAGATTCGAGACTTCATAAATGCTTATAAGTACTTTATAAAATGAAATAAACAGTAGGATACTTTCATGTAAGCCAGACATTAAGGGGTGGTTTGAATTTTTTTCATTTTATCTAATCCAGATTTGTCTATCGGGAATGACTATATTCACAGTGTAAACCAGGCATTTCACGTCG